>NC_139611.1:3108455-4308455 GCF_964270895.1 Podarcis filfolensis | reverse complement strand
ACGGCGGGGACCTGGATGGGGCTGCTCCAGCATTGCTTTTCTTCTTTATTTTACTTGTTTACTTTTTTAGAAAAGCTCAGATAAGCACTTTTATATTGTCATGTGGTTCAGACATCTTAGCGCTGTCTCCTCGTTGCATTTTTTGGAGGGGGGAAATTGAAAGTAAATGGGGAGGAAAATAACACATTTTGTTAGATGGGATTGCCTTACCCCATCCATTAGAATCATAGAATTGTAGAGTAGGAAGGAACACAAGGTTCATCTAGTCCTAGAAATTATAATAGTACAATAAAATATAAAAGACACACACACACTGAGAGGAAATGGGTAGAGAGAGGTGTATTGAAAGAAAACTAACAATAACAACAACAATAACTAAGGTAGGGTATATAAGACAGAGGACACCAAAGAAGGAACAAAGGGGGAGGAGCAAAGAAAGGATGAAAGAAGAGAAAAGGGGAAAAGGGAAGGAAAGAAGAAGAAAAAGAGGGAAAGGAAATGTGTGTGTGTGTGTGTGTGTGTGTGTGTGTGTGTGTGTGTGTAATGCAGAGGAGAGGTATTTAGAAGTCAGATAGTTGAACATAGGTAGCAAGGGGAGATAATAATAATAATAATAATAATAATAATAATAATAATAATATAATTTATTATGTATACCCCGCCCATCTGGCTGGGTTTCCCCAGCCACTCTGGGTGGCTTCCAACTGAATATTAAAAACAATACAGTGTCAGACATTAAAAACTTCCCTAAACAGGGCCGCCTTCAGTTGTCTTTTAAAAGTAAAATAGTTGTTTATTGCCTTGACATATGCTGGGAGGGCGTTCCACAGGGCAGGTACCACTAGCGAGAAGGCCCTCTGCCTGGTTCCCTGTAACCTCACTTCTTGCAGCGAGAAGGCTGTTAGAGCTGGACCTCAGTGTCTGGGCTGGATGATGGGGGTGGAGATGCTCCTTCAGGTATACTGGGCCAAGGCCGTTTAGGGCTTTAAAGGTCAGCACCAACACTTTGAATTGTGCTCGGAAATGTACTGGGAGCCAATGAAGATCTTTCAGGACCGGTGTTATATGGTCTCGGCGGCCACTCCCAGCCACCAGTCTAGCTGCCGCATTCTGGATTAATTGCAGTTTCCGAGTCACCTTCAAAAGTAGCAGCACGTAGAGCGCATTGCAGTAGTCCAAGCAGGAGATAACCAGAGCATGCACCACTCTGGAGAGACACTCTACGGGCAGGTAGGGTCTCAGTCTGCGTACCAGATGGAGCTGGTAAATAGCTGCCCTGGACACAGAATTGACATGCGCCTCCATGGACAGCTGTGAGTCCAAAATTACTCCCAGGCTGCGCATCTGGTCCTTCAGGGGCAGTTACCCCATTCAGGATCAGGGAGTCCTCCACATCAGCCCGCCCCGTCCCCCAAGAACAGTACTTCTGTCTTGTCAGGATTCAACCTCAATCCATTGTTATCTTCAACCCTTTCATTCCGATAGCTTATGAAAAGGACCCATCATTCTAGGAACTTATTCTGTCTTGTTGGCTTCTGACTTCTCTTCCTGAGTATTCCATTTGAACAGATGTTAATGTTTGCCATATTTTCTTTAGCCATTCTTTCACTTGGTGGGGTGCAGCAGTCACTGCAGTCTTCCAATATTTAGTGATACAAATTCTGTCTGCATTCTCATTTCTGTTATGAAGATCAGCTTACATATTGCATGGTGCTTGTGTGGAAAAATATGATATACTCCCCCCACATATGAGATGACTGTACAAATGGGTGTGTTTTCTTTTGGGTATGTGCATTGTGTGGCTTGCTGTTCAACATCATGCCTAGCTTTGTTAACCTGGAGCAGCCTTCCCCAACCTGGTGCCCTCCAAACGTTTTGGACTACATAGCCCATCAGCCCATGTCAGCACGGCCACCTCTGGAGAGAACCTGGTTGGGGAAGGCTGACTTAGGGCATACCTTCACTGCAAATAGAAGGGAGTGCTAAGTCGCTTTGAACTATTGTGGCCTTTTTCACTGTGCGGAGAGTTCGCTAGGAGTTGCCCTTGTGGGATTGTGCTGAGAATCTTGACAGGGCATTTCCCAAGGTTGGGTCTACTGGGAAAAGTAAATTAAAACAATTCAGTTTGGTACGTCTTAGTTCATCTACCATCATATCATCATCTTCACTTATTAATTTATATACCATGCCTCTGTCTTTCACAGCTGAACGAGAAATTGTGCGTGACATCAAGGAGAAGCTGTGCTACGTCGCTCTGGATTTTGAGAATGAGATGGCAACAGCTGCTTCCTCCTCATCCCTGGAAAAGAGCTATGAGCTCCCTGATGGGCAAGTCATCACCATTGGCAATGAGCGATTCCGTTGCCCAGAAACTCTTTTCCAGCCTTCCTTTATAGGTGAGTCTGCATCTCTGGAGTCTGGGGTCAGAGAATGTGAAGTAATGCATGGGAAACAATATTTCCTTCACTCTTGGGTTGATATTTCAACCTGAAAAATAATTTTTTTGGTGTTAATATTTCATTCAAAAGGTTTCAATTATAAAGAAATAAAGTGATGCAAAGGAAAAAATGAAAAAAATAAGAAGGCACAAAAATGTGTAGAAACAATATACGGATATATACAAAATACAAAAATATCCTAACCCATACATTCTTGTATAAATTAGATATTATTATGCTAATGCGCATGTAAATATTAATAGTCCACTACATTTTGTATAAATTCATTCCAATTTTGTCATATTTATCCAAGCAGTCTACATCTGTAAGCAGTCTGTTCATAAGTTGCAAGTGTTATCATATTGTCAATCCATTTATAAAAGGGGATTATATCGTTATTCCGTTGATCAATATCAGTCTCTTGGCTATCATTAGAGCACAGAGAATCTATTTTCAACCTCCAGATGTTTTGGGACTATAATTCCCATCATCCCTAGCTAAGAGGACCGGTGGTCCGGGATGATGGGAATTGTAGTCTCAAAACATCTGGAGGGCCGAGTTTGCCTATGCCTGTTCTATACAATAGGTATATAGTTCAGAATAATATAGTTCAGTCAATCATGAAAAGAAAATGGAGCCTTACTTCTTGCATTCAATTTATTCATCCCTTGCTTCTCCCTCCGAAGGCAACTAACAACACCATACAAAAAAGTACAATCATCTCAAAAGACAAAGCAATATTTTATTTGACAAAAATGCTAGAATAAACCTATAGATACATTTTGCATTCAGTACTTAAGAAAACAACAATTCAGTCAACAATGCAAAATCCATAAACAATGGATGCGTAAGCAACGCAGCCATGCGACTAGAATTGAAGGTCGCATCCCTAGAAACTTGCCTGTGGAAGCAAGTCTTCAATTACTGGTTATCATTGTGGCATAGATTACCAAACCATTACCTTGCCCAATGCTTATGGCGAGATGAATTCTCCAGCCTTTGGACTAGCAGAATTCATGCCAAACTCCTGAGTTATGGAATCTCTCCCTCAGATTCCCTAAAACTAGACCAAATCACTGCTCAGAGACTGATCCGCCAAAGACTGGATGACATCGATTTACAGCGAAATTATACGCTGGGGGGAGGTGTTTGTTCGCCCCAGAACATTGGTATCACTTTAACTTACTGCATTCCATCATACCTCTCCTCCCTTTCGACTGTTGCACATAGACTGGCCTTCACCAAAGCGAGGTTTAACGTTTTTCCCTCCAATGTCCTGAGACATAGGTTCTCAAAGGGTCAAGCCCCCGCCGTGTGCGAATGTGATAAGGTGTCGCCGGAGTCGCTCCAGCACATTATGTTCACTTGCCCCTTGTTTAATGTGCTACGGGCAAATTTGTTGGGATCAATCATACAGAAACTAGAGGGTACCCCACCAAAATTCCACCTTGCCCAAATCTTGCAGGACAAGGATACCCACACGACCCTGAAGGTGGCTAGGTTCCTAGTTGCTGTCCTTTCCCAAAAGCGACGCCAAGGAGCTCTACAAGCTAATTAAGGCGTAGTATGCCTTTCCATTTTATAGTATTTTATTGTTATAGTAGTGTTTTAGCGATTGCTTTTTTTTCTCCTTACGGCACAAGCTGTTATTTATGTGTTGTTTTTACCTGTATGGGCCTATGGCCGTAATAAATGATATTCATATTCATAAACAATGGAAGAAAATGAATTATTCCCATTCCTATTATATAATTATATATTATATAATTTTACACTACAATAAAATTAAAAACCATAGCAATTTATAAAATAAGGTAGCACATAAAGCCCAGTGAAACAGCAACAGCTCTTAAAGGCAAACCAACAGCAGTGGCTTTTGCCAGTTGACTACAAAGGCTCTGATGAGAGAGGATGCAAAGATGTTTGAAACATGCTCCCCAGAAAGGAACTTAATTCCAAAGTTTCATCAAAGCCAACCATAGTTCAGTGGTCGAGGCACTTGCTCTGCATGCAGAAAAGAGAGCCAGCGTGGTGCTGTGGTTAGAGTGAGAGACTAGGACCTGGGAGAGACCAGGGTTCGAATCCCCTCTAGGCCATGAAGCTCACCTTGGGCCAAGCACGGCCTCTCAGTCTAACCTACCTCACAAGGTTTGGTGGGAATAAAATGAGAAGGGGGAGAACCATGAACACCACTTTGAACTCCTTAGGAAAAAATGGTGGGCTATAAATGCAATAAAACAAATGAATAGCTCAGGTTCAATCTTGGGTTTCTCCAGGTAGGGCTGGAAGTCTCCTCTGTCTGAAATCTTGGGAAACTGCTGGCAGTCAATATAGGTAATATAGAGCTATATGGAGCAGCAGTCTGACTCAGTGTGAAGGTTTCTTCCTATGTACCTCTCAGTTGGGTAGTGATCAGTGCTGAACTGCCAGAGGAAGTTCGTCTTCCTGAGTTCCCATCTGAACTGGGGACAAGCTACTGATTTTGGACCATTCCTCCTAGGCATGGAATCTGCTGGCATTCATGAGACAACCTACAATTCCATCATGAAGTGCGACATTGACATCCGCAAAGACCTCTATGCCAACAACGTCCTTTCTGGAGGCACCACCATGTACCCTGGAATCGCAGACAGAATGCAAAAGGAAATTACAGCCTTGGCTCCCAGCACAATGAAGATAAAGGCACGTCTGCCCTATTTTCTTCCAGGGTTTGAAATACTTTCCCTTAGCAGCCGCCCGGCCCCATCCCACCTACAACCTGGCAGGACAGCACATACTGATGGGAACAAAGATCCATGAGTGTGCTATGGGAGGGGATTACCCATGAGTTTTTGGGACTGCGCCCCTTCCAATCGTCAACCACAGGGAACTCTTTGCTGTTATGCTCTGATGGGTATTGGCCCACTGACATGCCTATGGAAATAATCCAAAATTTAATACTATCTGTAGTAGTTGGCATATATCTGATGATAGCTGTGGGTCTTGACATTTCCTCAGGTCAGAACTGACTTTTTGATTGTGCTTAGTCTCACACCTTACTTACTCGGTAGCCAAATGACCATCAAAAACGTCACTCATTAACCCTCTTCTACAAATGTTTTCACAGATCATTGCTCCTCCTGAGCGTAAATACTCTGTTTGGATTGGTGGTTCCATCCTGGCCTCTCTCTCCACCTTCCAGCAGATGTGGATCAGCAAACCAGAATACGATGAGGCTGGTCCTTCAATTGTCCACCGGAAGTGCTTCTAGAGGCCAGAGCTAGATTCTTCTAGAGCATGGAGACTCCTTCCTCCTCCTCCTCCTTTTGCAATTCTTTCTAACTCTTCAAGAAGCATTAAAACCTTTTTCAAACTCTGCCTGTAGCACTTTGTCCCCTGTTGTTGCTGCTGTTATCTACCTTGCACCCTAAGGCTCAGGGCAGGTAACAACAATTTAAAATACCATTTTAAAACACACAACAGTTTTTAAAAATCACAAAAAACAGTGTGGGTCCTGAAAATATACATTTTAGGTGTCAAAGGTGCTAGGATAAAAAGATGTGTCTTCAGCATACAATGGAAACTATATAGTGAAGGGCCAGGTGTACCTCTGTGGGGAAGGAATGCCACAACTTAGGGGCTGCCATAGTGAATGCCCTCTCCTGGCGTACCACCACTCCAAACTTCTGTGGGTTGTGGAACTACCAAGAGGGTCTGCTCTGTTGACACTAGAAAACTGTGTGCAGCAATGAGGTGGTTTCTTTCAGATATTTGGGGCCTGAGTCCTTTTGGGCTTAAAATGTTGATGTGATGACCCTGAACTGGGACCAGAAATGAACTGGCAACCAGTTCAGTTGTTTCAAAACAGCAGCTACATGAGATCTAAACAGAACCCCAGCCAATAATCTGGATGCTGCATTTTGGACCAATTGAAGTCGCTGAGTCATTCAAGGTCAAGCTCACGTACAGCACATTGTAATAATCCAGCCTGGGAGTTACCAGAGCATGGAATACAGTGGTTAGGTCTTCTGTATGCCATTGATCTTCACATCTTGCTCTTGAGTAAACTTATTTATGTTTTATAAAGGGAAGGTATGCAGTTCAGAGGAGTGGGGGTTGTTCAAATGAAATATACCTTTACCTGAAAATTCAGTACTTCAGATGCTAGTCTGTTGCATGAAAAACAACAAAGCCATGTGGCATCTTAAGAGGGCTGAATCAAGACCATGATGGTCCCCTACTCTACTCCCAACTCTAGAGTCGCATGTACCACGTCTTGGGCATGTGAACACACTCACACAAAGAAAAAGCATGTTATGTGCAACAATGGGGTGGTAAGCTCTGTTGTTGTTTGTTTAGTCATTTAGTCGTGTCCGACTCTTTGTGACCCCATGAACGAGAGCATGCTAGGCACTCCTGTCTTCCACTGCCTCCCGCTGTTTGGTCAGACTCATGTTTGTGGCTTCGAGAACACCATCCAACCATCTCGTCCTTTGTCGTCCCCTTCTCCTTGTGCCCTCCAGCTTTCCCAACATCAGGGTCTTTTCCAGGGAGTCTTCTCTTCTCATGAGGTGGCCAAAGTATTGGAGCCTTAGCTTCACGATCTGTCCTTCCAGTGACCACTCAGGGCTGATTTCCTTAAGAATGGATGCATTTGATCTTCTTGCAGTCCATGGGACTCTCAAGAGTCTCCTCCAGCACCATAATTCAAAAGCATCAATTCTTCGGCGATCAGCCTTCTTGATGGTCCAGCTCTCACTTCCATACATCACTACTGGGAAAACCATGGCTTTAACTATACGGACCTTGGTGATGTCTCTGCTTGCCAGAGCTCTACTCACACTCAAATTAATGGGCCTAAATTAGTTATGTCCATTGATTTCAGTAGGTTTACTATGAGCATTGCTTAGTTGGATACAAGCCATGTGGGAAACATTTCTACATATCTTAAAGCAGGGGTAGCCAATGTGGTGCCTCCCAGATGTTGTTGGACTGCAGCTGTTGCCATTTGCTGACCATTGGCCATGCTTGCTGGGACCAATGGCAACAGCAGCCCACAACATCTGGAGGGAACCAAGCTGGCTGCATCTTCTGCACTTCACCGAAAGCAATACTGGAAAGCCCCCTTCACACATTTGTTGTGCCAAGGGGTCTTCTTCAGTGTAAGCACTGGCCTCACCCCAGGTGCTGCATGGCTTTCCTGGCCCTCTTTCAACCTGCACATGCTGAATGTGGCCACCTGCCTCAGGGAAGCCTACCTGTTTCCCCTGCTGCCTATGTCCAGGGTGTGGCCATTAGGGCGGAGCCTGGAGAAAGGGCAGCATCTGGAACATGGCCAGCAGCATGTTCCCCTGGCCCCTTGCTCTGGTGGAGACCCCTTTGCACAGTTGACACGTGAAGGGGGCTTAAAGTAAAGGTAAAGGGACCCCTGACCATTAGGTCCAGTCGTGACCAACTCTGGGGTTGCAGCGCTCATCTCGCTTTACTGGCCGAGGGAGCCGGCGTTTGTCTGCAGACAGCTTCCGGGTCATGTGGCCAGCATGACTAAGCCGCTTCTGGCGAATCAGAGCAGTGCACGGAAACACCATTTACCTTCCTGCCGGAGTGGTACCTATTTATCTACTTGCACTTTGACTTGCAACCAGAGACGCCGTTTACCTTCCCGCCGGAGTGGTACCTATTTATCTACTTGCACTTGACATGCTTTCGAACTGCTAGGTTGGCAGGAGCAGGGACCGAGCAACGGGAGCTCACCCCGTCGCGGGGATTCGAACCACCGACCTGATTGGCAAGTCCTAGGCTCTGTGGTTTAACCCCCAGCGCCACCCGCGTCCCTTCCAGTGAAGGGGGCTTGACACATCACCAAAGGGAGCAGGGCGATGTGCTGCCTCCTGCCCCCACCCCAACCCCCTTCCACAGGCTGGGCACAACCTCCTGCTCTTCTGCTGCCTCAGGCGGCTGCTTCATTCTGCCTAATGGGTGGGCCGGCTCCGATTCTTTGGCAACTTTTCTTCTCTAGAACCCCTGTCTTTACCTCTGTGGCACAGAGCTGTGAAATGCCACTCAAATGTGTACCAGGAAATGGTTCGAGCTATTTTATATCCCAGAAAGGCAGAGTTTGCCGAATGGCACCCTTTCTGCTCCTGAGATGTAAGAGGAGAAGTGGACTCCCTCGTGCTTTTTTGTTACGGGCTGCAGGGAGAGGAGGTGGCTACGGTACCTTACTCCCGAGGAGACATGCACGGGGTGGCGCTGCAGGCGCCTGATCCTCTCCCAACATGACTCCAGGGTGCCGCATTGAACAAGCACTCCCTCCTGCCCCGCAAATGGCCGTCCGCGGGAGTACGGCTGCCCGGAGCTGGCGGAGTCCAGCGCCGGAACAAAGTGAACTGGGTCCCTTTGGGCTTGGCGGGCTCCGGAAAGACACGAGCGACTTCGGCCGGGCGGGGGCGCAGGCGCAATAGCGGGACTTCTCCTCCCGACCGCTGGGCGCTCGCTGGCGCTGCTCTGCGCGATGGCTGCGGCGCGGGAGGCCGGCAAGAGGCTCGCCATCGAAGGAAACATCGGTAAGGGGTCTGGGGAGGAGGCGCGGGAGGAGCTTGGGGGTCCTTGCTTCCTGCGACTTGGAAGCGCCCGTCCAGCCGGGGAGGGAGGAGGAACTCTGCACTTGCTCAGAGGCAGCCTTGTTATTGCCTTGGTCGCACCAGGGCTCGGGCCCTTGCACGGTTGCAGGATATGTGCCTTAGGAGCAATGCTCCGCCCCATTCCCCGTCTTGCACCAGTTGGGGAAGACGCGCAGCCTCGGGCTTTGGCGAGCCTCCAGGGAAGATCTCGGTTAGGTGGTGATTTATTTATTTACTATATTTCTATGCTGCTTTTCATTCAGATGAGTAGCAGTCAGTTACAAACAGTAAATAACATTCCAAACTCAACACAAATCGTATAGATCAGATAACAAATCATAAGTAAAACCATTACAATCCATATTGCACCATCAACTAAAAAGGTTAAAGCATGAACTGGTGCCTCCGCGAGTGTTCAGAAGTGAATGGAACTTGGTGGTGGTGGTTGCAAGAGCACTGTTAGGTTGGGCGGTATTATTATGCCCCATAATATGCAGAAGGGGGTGGGGCCAGGGTGAGGTGTGAAGTGGGTCACATGCACACCATACGTTTGAAGCACATGGCATCCGAATCCTGGGAACTGTGGTCGGTTAAGAGTGCTGGGTATTGTAGATCTTTGAGGAGCAAACTACAGGTCCCAGGATTCTTTATCCAATGAAGCTGAGTGTTGGAAGATTCAGGACAGGGGGAAAAATGTCCTCCTTCATGCAGCATGTAGTTTAACTATGGAACTCGTGTCCACAGGAGGCAGCAGTGGTCACCAACTAGGTAAAGGTAAAGGTACCCCTGCCCGTACGGGCCAGTCGTGTCCGACTCTAGGGTTGTGCGCTCATCTCACTTAAGAGGTCGGGAGCCAGCGCTGTCCGCAGACACTTCCGGGTCACGTGGCCAGCGTGACGAAGCTGCTCTGGCGAACCGGCACCAGCGCAGCACACGGAAACGCCGTTTACCTTCCCGCTATAAAGTGGTACCTATTTATCTACTTGCACTTAGGGGTGCTTTTCGAACTGCTAGGTGGGCAGGAGCTGGGACCGAAAGACGGGAGCTCACCCCGCCCCGGGGATTCGAACCGCCGACCATACTATCGGCAAGTCCTAGGCGCTGAGGTTTTACCCACAGCGCCACCCGCATCCCTGCTTAAAATTTATATACTGCTTGACTGAAACCCCCACCCACCCTCAGAGCTGTTTGTCAGAATGATTCTTAGGGGGAAGCCATGTGCTCCAAGTGTGTGGTGTGAATGTTACAGCCCATCTCCACGGCTCATTCTCTGCACAACGTAAGCAGAATGAGGTTGCTTTTCCTTTTGCTGATATTTGGAAACACAGTATAAGGAGGATGTTGGCTAATGGGCTTACGTGCTTTTTGCTCTGCCAGCAGTGGGGAAGTCAACGTTTGTGAGAGTGCTCAGAAAAGCCTTTCCAGAATGGTCCATGACCTCGGAGCCAGTGTCCAAGTGGCAGAAAGTTCAAGCTGCTGGTCCCCACCAGGTAAGAGTCCAGATGTAAAACTTGTTAGGTCTGTAAGGAACTGAGCTATTTTGGTTCGGAATGTTGTATTCAATCAACTGGGAGTTCTTCTTCAGTACAAGAATTCAGAGCAAAGGGGAAACTTGCCTTCTTACCAAAATAATCATTCAGATAAAACAACCATTCACTCTCGTGCAACTTCCTTTGGCACCGAAGAGTAGTCACCCTCTTTGTGCTAAAGCGGGCTTCCTCAAACTCAGCCCTCCAGATGTTTTGAGACTACAGTTTCCATCATCCCTGACCACTGGTCCTGCTACCTAGGGATCATGGGAGTTGTAAGCAAAAAATATCTGGAGGGCCGAGTTTGAGGCATAGCTGTCAACGTTTCCCTTTTTTTAAGGGAAATTCCCTTATTCCGAATTGGGTTCCTCGTAAGAAAAGGGAAAAGTTGACCGCTATGGTTTGAGGAAGCCTGTGCTAAAGGTTATAAGAACAGTAGAGCCTGCCAGATCAGGCCAGTGGCCCATTGAGTCTGGCATCCTGTTCTCACTGTGGCCAAGCAGATGTCTATGGGAAACCTTCCAGCAGAAACGACTGCAAGAGCACCCCTCTCTCCTCCTGTGGTTTCCAGGAGCTGGTGTTCAGAAGCGTTGCTGCCTCCAGCTGTGCAGGCAGAGCACTGCCATCATGGCTTATATAGCCACCAATAGCCTCATCTTCCTGAATCTTCCAACGTTTGGCTCCCCTGAATGCCTATGAATTTTAGTGTTCTGAGAGAGGTAGAAAAATATTTCTCTATCCACTTTCTCCATTCCATGCATGATTTTAAAGGTAAAGGTAAAGGTACCCCTGCCCGTACGGGCCAGTCGTGTCCGACTCTAGGGTTGTGCGCCCATCTCACTTAAGAGGCCGTGGGCCAGCGCTGTCCGGAGACACTTCCGGGTCATGTGGCCAGCGTGACGAAGCTGCTCTGGCAAGCCAGCACCAGCGCAGCACACGGAAACGCCGTTTACCTTCCCGCTATAAAGCGGTACCTATTTATCTACTTGCACTTAAGGGTGCTTTCGAACTGCTAGGTGGGCAGGAGCTGGGACCGAAAGACGGGAGCTCACCCCACCACGGGGATTCGAACCGCCGACCATACGATCGGCAAGCCCTAGGCACTGCGGTTTTACCCACAGTGCCACCCACATGATTTTATAAAGTTCAAAAAAACTTCTGTAAAGATTTTTAAAGACTCCACCCATCCCCTGTGCTGTTCCTTATGTGCTGTGCTTTCATTTATCCCAGCTTGCTGGCTGGGACTGAAAGGAGTCCAAAACATCTGGAGGGCACCAAGTGGGAGAAGGTTGAGCTGGAGGGAGGCGAAGAGAAGAGGAACCTTGCAATATCTTCACATGGCACAGGTTCACAGGCCCTGCTGTGGCCTCCCCCCAGAAAACACGCACTTTGTTTTGTGGTTCCTGTTCCGTTCGGTTGTTAAATGTTTGTCTCTTAAATTATTCCCTGTCACAGGCCTCTCCATCTCAGAGCTTTGCAAACCTGCTTCAAATGATGTATCAGGAGCCCTCGCGGTGGTCCTACACATTCCAGACTTACTCATGCCTGAGTCGGCTGAAGGCGCAGCTGGAGCCTCTGTCTGTCAAGCCCCTGAAGATGTGGGACCACGTGCGGGTTTTTGAGAGATCTATATACAGTGATAGGTATGGTGCCACAATCTTGTTCCTGACGTTGGCAGCAGCAGCAACAGTGAGATGGGGCCACAGGCCAAGAGAAGTGTTTGCCTTTTGAAAGAACTGTACATCCCCTTTTGAAATGTTCTCGAGTATTCAGTGCCCCCTCTCCATGTGCAGAGTGCTCTGCAGTTTCTTCCCACTCTTGCATTGTTGTTGAATGTCCTTGCAGTTCCTTTCAACTTGTAATTGGGGAAACTAAGGGTGGTGCTCCCTTAGCAAGGAAAGCTTTGCCATTCCTTCCATTGGAGCCTCTTCCCTACAAGGAAGAGGAAAACCTTCCATTTTGTAATGATGAATGGATGCCAATTGCAAATACAATATTTGGGAAGCTTGGCGGTTTCGCATTTATCTCTGACTTGCCTGTTCTTCTTCCTGTGTTTGTTGCTGTGCGGGTGGTTTAACTACATGGTCCTCCCCCAGGTACGTCTTTGCCAAAAACCTGTTTGAGATTGGCCACCTGGCAGAGATTGAGTGGGCAATTTACCAAGACTGGCACACTTTTCTCCAACAAGCATTCGGGGACCAGCTTGACATCCATGGCTTCCTTTATCTACGGGCACCTCCAGAGGTAACTGAAAACCTCTGTCATATTTATTAGACACTTCGCCACCTCCCACTCTCAAAAATGAAAGTCAAAGAGATTTACAAAAATGAAGATTGAAAGCAAGTGTTAAGGCCAGATGGTCCACTCCTGTAGGAGACTGCCTGCTGCATCTCTGTCTGAGTCATTGCTCTGGCTGCCTCACCTTCTACTCAGCTGAAGGCAGGTAAATCGGCAGGCTTGTTGCATTGGATGTGAATGGATCCTTCAAAGTTGGTGCCCTGGGTGCACCTTCTCCAAGTCAGGAAGCATGTCCGTGAAGGTTTGGGTGGGCTTCTTTAATCATAGAATTTTAGAGGTGAAAGGGACCCCGTGGGTCATCTAGTCCAACCCCCTGCAGTGCAGGAATCGTGGCAAGTTTTGACTTGTATACATCAGCAGTGGCTCTGCTTTGTTAGCCCAGGGACCACATTTTGTACCAGCAAGTTCTCCAGGGGCCGCAGTATGTGTTAGGCATTGTCAGAAAAGTCGGTGTGATGACCAACACACCTGCGCATATGTGTGCGCACGCATCAGAACACCACGCATGCAACACACATCACACCACTGAGCACTCGTGCAGAGCAGAGATTGTGAAGGAGGGGGTGGTACTTGCTTGTTCCAGCTAGAAACACAGCAGTTTCCTCCATTGCAACCTAGAACGCGTTTCCAGTTCAAAAGGGAGAACGGAGAAGACCATGGAAAGGGAAAGCCACGAGAGAGTTAGTGTGGCCAACCAGGTGCCTGTGGGAAATCCACAAGCAGGATTATTATTATTATTAATAATAATAATAATAAATAATAATAATAATAATAATAATAATAATAATAATAATAATTATAATTATTTATACCCCGCCCTCCCCGGCCAATGCCAGGCTCAGGGCAGCTAACACCAATAAAATCACAGTAAAAAGATAATAGGGAGAAAAGGGGGGGAGGAACCCCCCCATTAAAATACAGGTTAAAATGCAATTTAAAATGCAGCCTCATTTTAGTAGCTGATAAATCAAGACCATAAGGGGAGGGAAACAAAAGGGTCAGACTGAGTCCAAACCAACACCTCTGTCTTGCAGGCCCTGTGGAAATATGTCAGTCCCGCAGGGCCCTGGTCTCTTGTGACAGAGTGTTCCACCATGTTGGGGCCAGTACTGAAAAGGCCCTGGCCCTAGCTGAGACCAATCTAACCACCTTGCGGCTTGGGACCTCCAAAGTGTTGTTATTTGAGGACCTTAAGGTCCTCCGCGGGGCCTACCAGGAGAGGCGGTCCCGTAGGTACGAGGGTCAAGCACAAGACACTCTCCCCTCCTGTAGTTTCCAGCAACTGATACTCAGAACCCTTTAGCCTTGCAGCCATCACTGCCTTCTGTGGGAGCAAGTTCCATAGTTTAACTCTGAGCTGCATGAAGAAGGACTTCCTTCTGTCTGTCTAGAAACTTCCAACATTCATATTCATTGAATGTTCAAGAGTTTTATTGTTACGAGAGAGAGGGAGGGAAAACGTTTTATCTCTCCACGCCAGGCATAATTTTATAAACTTCTATCCTGTTGCCAGTTACTCACTATTTCTCTGAACTAAAAAGTCCCAAATGCTGCAACCTTTCCTTGTAAGGGAATCGCTGCATCCCCTTGGCTGCTGTTTTCAAAAGCTTTCCCAACTCTACAGTATCCTTCTTGAGGTGAGGACTATACACAGGACTGTATTCCAAATGTGGTCTCATCATAAGATTTGCATAACGGCATTAAGATACTGGCAGGTCTATTTTCAACGCCTTTCCTAATGATCCCTAGAATGGATTTGCTTTTTTCACAGCTGCTGCATTCTGGGTCTATAGAAAGTCACTTGGGGCAGGATCAGGCTTGCATTGTTTGCTCCATTGGTAAACCTGCTTGGGTGTGAGAGTGAAGTGTGCCTCTCTGGCCGAACAGGAGTTGCTGGCTTTAAGGCAGTGTGGGGCTCTGGCACTCATGGCACTGGCCAATGAATTTCCCTTTCCCTCCTTTCAGATCTGCATGGAAAGATTGCGCCACAGAGGGAGGCCTGAAGAGAAGGAGGTCCAGCTGCGCTACCTGGAGCAGCTTCACACTCAACATGAACATTGGCTCATGGAGAAGAGCACAGAGTGAGTCACAGGCGGAGCAGCAGAGAGCTGGCTGCAGTGGGAAGGCAGTTGTGGCTCTGCAGGCAGCGTCGCACGTGGTTGTGTCACGTGGCAGGTGTATGTTGGTGCCAGGGCACCTGCTTGTTCCCACACGGAAGAGAGAAGCAGGCAGCCAAGCCACAGTTCTCATCACCTGGAGATGAGGATGAGGATTTACATCCCACCTTCTTTCCTTCAAGGAACTCAAGGCGATGTATGTGGTCCTCTCGCTCCCTGTTTTATTCTCACAACAACTCTGTGAAGTGGGTTCGGCTCCAAGACAGTGACTGGCCCAAGCCTTCTGAGTGAGGATTTGCATCCAGGTCTCCCAGGTCTTTGTCCAACACTTTAACTGCTAAACATTACTGCTGCTGGGCTATGATGCAGCAAGGGCCAAAAGGAACCAGGAAGTCTTGGTAGGACAGAAGTGGGTGGGCTAGAGACCACAAGGTGCAGGAGGGCAGCTGTGTACAGATGGATGCTGTGTCCTGGGCTGTGCACAACTCAGGTCCCAAAATAAGATATGTGGCAGGCAACATTTGGAAGTGGGCCATGGGGTGTATTTGCCATTCCCTTCCCAACCAGAACCCTTAACAATCAGTCTCTTGCTCACCAGACACATTTAGTGGGATCTGGATTACTCTAGAGCTGCTTTCCTAACAGTAAGTCAGGCCTGATCCAGATTACTCTTTTATGATTAATTTGGGATTACTTATTGGCAGAATTTTTATCATTTCCCATTGTCACAGTTTACAGTGTTAGTTGTGTGTTAGTTGCAGTGTTGTTGCAAACCAGAGGGAGGCTAGAATTTTCCGTTCTGCCGTGGGAGCGATGTGTGAAATCACAAGCTAGCTCAGCCTGCTCCAACTTTGTGCCCTCACCATGTTTTAAGCTGCAACTCCTATCAGCTCCAGCTAGCATGGCTGCGCTCCCATCAACTCTGGGGCACTGGCTGGGGCTGATGGGAGTCGAAGACCCAAATCTCTGGAGGGCATCAAGTTGGGAAAGGCTGCTCTAGGGATTAAGTCGTCATCATCCTTTATTTTTTATTCATTCTGTTCCATTTATGAATGCTTCCTGTGGTGACTAGTTTGTATATTTTAAACAAGTTCAAATCCAATGCATGTACAGACTGGGATAGAAATCTCTACTGCACTTCTTTTAAACCTGCAAGATGTATGTTCTCATTTTGCATTCTTTATTCTGAACACATTACTAGGGTTTTCCAACTGTTATTTAGCAGAAAGAGAGGCAGGAAGGAATTATTGTTGCTTTACGCCAGCAGTTAAGGCGACTACAACTTCACACCTCCACCAAAAAGCAGAAGAGACTGTAAATTACAGGTGCCCAATGTTATCTTCATTGCTGTTTAATCAGTAAACACATCTGACAGCCTTGCATATTGTGCTCACTTACAACTGAGCTTCCGGAATCCAGTGAGTCTTTGGGTGGTGATGACTTCACTCAGCTGAGCTCTCTTGCCACACAGAGCCCGTCCATCAACTTCTGAACCTTAATTAGTGGAAGCAAAGCAGATGAACTTCCATGTTTTGCCTTGGTCTTTCACCCCTAGTCCTCTTGCTCTCAACCTGTAGTTAGTCATGTTCATCTTAAAGAAGAAGTGTGTTTTCCTGTTCTACATTATTAGTTTTCAGAACCAAGCTTTTTTAAAGCTTACATAGTTGTATAGTACGGGCAAAAGCAGCAGAGTAACTGTCAAGCATGATCAGAACATGGGACTGTCTGACCTCCCCTTTCCACTGCTTGTGAATTCTAATGATTTAATTCATTTTAAATGAAGTCCAATTCTATATCCCTACTTACAGTGGTACCTCGGGTTACAGACGCTTCACGTTACAGACACTTCAGGTTACAGACTCCGCTAATCCAGAAGTAGAACCTTGGGTTAAGAACTTTGCTTCAGGATGAGAACAGAAATTGCATGCTGGCGACGAAGCAGCAGCAGGAGGCCCCATTAGCTAAAGTGGTGCTTCAGGTTAAGAACAGTTTTTCAGGTTAAGAATGGACCTCCAGAATGAATTAAGTTCTTAACCCGAGGTACCACTATACTCATAAATGTGGGGCACTCCTCCTTTCTTATCCTGACATGTTTCTTCTTGTGATGATGCAGACACTTACCCAAAACTTTGTCTCCCTCAGTTGTGTCCCTCTTGATGTTGCATGTAATACTAAACTGTAGTCTGAAACAAACTATGGCTTACTGTGAATTTGTGTGTTCACACAGTTCAAATTGCACCCACCCTTTGCCAAGCTGGGAGTAAACAAAGCCACAGTGCTGGCTTAGCATTTTGTGTGAACCAGCATTGGTAGTTTGCATCTCTCCAAAGAAACTATCAGTAGTAAGTCAAGAACAAACCTTGACTTCTGCCCATGGTTTGTTTGGGTTAGTGTTTGCACACAACTCTAATCCAGCACTGTTGTTTGTTTCCTCCCAGTTGGCAAATGGATGAGCAGAGTGGGTGTGATTTGAGCAGCATGTATCAGCTTGCTAGCACATTCATAGTAAACTAGTTTGTTTCTGACCATGACTTACTGTTAGGTGAAAGCCAGGCCATTAACTAGCTTGTCCCATCCTTCCTCACTACATCACTACAAACACACACCATTCCCTGTATCCCAAGTAAAGGCAAATAGAGAAAGCAGAGGTTTGGCTTGCAGCGAGGTGGCCAGTGACCTGTGGTGGTGTGAGCCCCAGGGTTACCTTAGCGAAGAAGTTTGGGGCTGAAAGACGGAGGCAGAGTGTGGGTGCATGGAGGCTAGATTGTTAAGTGAGCCCATTGCAGAAAATGCTTGCTGCTTACATGATGCAGAAATTAAGGGGGGCACCTTAAGTTACAATTTCTACATTTTGGGATGTGCGTAATGGAATTAGTAAGTGCCTTAAAAAATGTTTTTTTTTTAATCTGAAGGTAGAATGTATTTGGCTTTGTTTCAAGGAAATCCATTGAATTATATGAGTCATGGTGACGGTGTAAGGCAGCAAAATTTAGCTTCACTGTGGGTGTATAATAGTCAACATATGCACTATGCTTTAAGATGTTGAAAGCTCTATCTCTGTGTAATAATCTGTAATCCTTGCATGAAGCTGCAAGAGAGGCTGTTTTTTAAAAATTATTGCTGGTTTTATTAACTTCACAGTGTGATCAACAGTTCAAGGAGTAGATTTGGTATACTGTATAGTATAAGCCACTGTTACCTCCAAATTGCTCTGGCAATATGGTAATGCTGAGGATTACAACAGGGGCAGGAATCTTGGGTCCATAGAGAGAATGTGCCCCCAGACCTCTGTGTCTGGCCCTTGGAACATTAACCCAGGCCACACCCCTCACGGACCCTGCTTCACACCCTTTTTGGCCTGGCTGGAATGTAAGCTTGAACTCTTGATTGTCTGGATGGATGATGGAGGGGTGTGTGTGTGTGTGTAGAAACTCCCCTAATGCACAAAGGTAAATTTTCCATTCATTCTTCTGTCACCAGTATGTGATCCCGAGAAGATTGTCTAAAGGGAATGTGGCCACTGGTCTGCAAAAGGTTCCCCTTGCTCTGCTTTCAACAACCTTGGCATGTAGTGAAGGGAATGAGGTGAATTAATGAGGCAACTCAAAGTCAATGCAGATGAGATCATTCAAGGAAGTGAGCTGAACTACCCGCTGTAACTGAAGCCACAATATTGATTGCATAGTGAAAAGAATTAAGGAAATAACATTCTTATTGCCCCCACAGGATTCATTCTGAAAACATAAGAAATGCTCCAGTCTTGCTGCTTGATGTCACAAAGGATTTTGAGGATGACACAAATGAACAAGGGAGGCTTATGTCCCAGGTAAGATTTCACTTCTGTGAAATGTGAAAGCTTTGGCATAATGCACAAAACTTGAGTATTCTTCCATCAGATTAAAGTTGGCGCCGTAAGCTACCAATTTGCCTTAATTGTGTGCCTCTTATTCCCTGGAACTAACATGGCAACAACTGAGCAAACAATTTCTTGGCTTTTATTTGAAGATCTGTTTCCTCTTTTTGCAGGTGAAGACTTTTATAAAGACTCTCTCAGGGGAGGCTTTCCCTTCTGCGTCTACTGCTGCCTCCTAGCCCAGGATCTCACAGCAGGCTCCTCTGAGTGGATGGCCACCAAGAGAAAGCAGTCCTTGATGGTCAACTCCATTGGGAGTTAACAGCTCGGCCAGGTCAGAGGTGCTTGCAAGAATTGAAGTTCTCTCTGCGCAGTACTTGCAGGGAAAGAAGCCCTCTGGGCAGCAAAATCCCAACCTAGTCTACAGATAGAATGTAGAATTGCAACAGGTGAAAGAGAGGGATGTTGGGGGCAATTTCACTTGGGCTGGGTGAGCTCAGAAGCCACGCAGAGGCCTCTGTTGGGCCAAGTGAGAGATCAGTCCTCCGATCTCTTGCCTGGAAAGGGCCTGGCAGGGTGCTCTGCCACGTGAGAGAGTGGTGGCCCATTTAATAGATTTGGGCAGTGGTGCATCTACATAATTTTGTTGGTACTGGCTACCAGTGGCTCCCGTGCCATGATTCTGGACCTGCTCCCTCCCCAACATCTGCTGCTGCATTTTCTCAGGGTGGGGAGTCTCAAGTTGTTGAGTCTATATGTGTCCTCAATTCCTGTGACATGGCGTGATAGCGGTAGACACCTTGGGCTCACTTCTGTAATATATTATTTTTAAGCACCCTGCACTTAGACACCCACCTGAGTTTCCTAGGCACTGCTGGACCGTCTAACAGTGCCCAGTTCCTGTGCATCTGCACACCTTTCCATTGCCTGTGCATCAATAGATCAATAGCCTCCCCCTTGGAGAAGAGAGTTTGGAAATTGATTGACACTGAAACAATTCAGGGACCGACCGAGGAATCCGGAAGGTTCAGAGTGTGAAGAATAGACTGAATTCTGTACAGTTGTGTTAGTGTCTGTATGTGACAGATGTAAAAAAACCAGACATGTACTTGAGTTTTTCAAGGGGCTGTTGTCTCTTCTGCTGCTTCCCACCAACAGTGCAACTCTTACTTATGTGATGGAGGCCTCCTGGGCTATAGCATCTCTGTGCATGAAGGCCACTGCATGGTTGATGTCACACACAAATATAGCAACTGTACGTTGTTTTCGAGAATACTTTTCACCTTCTTTATCTGCCTTTATCACATTTCCATGAAATTTATCAAGTTTATCCTGCAACTATAGCCCTCTTCATTCATTGCTTGTGCAAAGGAGCAACGTGGATACAAAGGTTTTAATTTTTTTGTAGAATTTCCTTCAGCACAAACATCTGCAAAGTTCCTTTTAAAAGAAATGGAATAAATGGGATGTCTGTCTATGGGTATAGTATCTTAAGATGCTGGAGGCGCACACATCACCATGAATTTTGCAGACAGGATATGAAAAGTATGCCCAGTGCCTCTGTGGATAGTAAAGTTCACGAAGTTGACTTTGGGAAACTGGAATATGGATGTCCAAGTATTTTTGTCCATGCATGTTTCATCCTTTTCTCCTCAAGAAATAGTACTGTTGCATTTGATGTTGCCTTTCCAAGCCTCAGCAAACCTATATATGCAAGTTCATCAGCAGTAGATGGAATGACGTGTCACCCCCTTACTTTTTGTACATAGCATTAAAATTCATGCACCAGTTATAAATAAGACAAAGTACAAAACACTCCCTTTTTAATGCAGTGCTTTTTACAATCAACCATTCATTAGCTTTTAATGATGGGGGTTGTCAACATTTAATTTATCTCTCTTCTAATGTATAAAATTACTGTATTTTTTTAAGGCTGCTGTGTGTGTTTATGGTCTGTGTCCAATAGTCTGTTGAAGTTCAGAGATTCTGTTTCCAAAGCTGCTTGCAGTATCCTTAGAAAGTTTTGGAGAAACCATTTCTGCCACTGGGCTATTGTCCTTATATACTCAGTTGCACTGGGGGCATCAACATTTACTGCAGCTGAAGAAATGTGTATGGGGGAGGGCAGCTGCTGGAGATCCCCTCCTCACAGTGTTCTTGAATGCTGAGTCCCTGGGTGTGGTTGGGTTCTCAATTCCCATCATCCCCAGATAGCTTATTTTTTTTATATAAAATATTTATTAAAGTTTTACAAAAAACAGAGGTTTACAGAATAAAAAGAAAGCATAAAAAAGAAAGAAGTAAGAAAAAATACAAAAAATACAAAAATACATAAAAAAGAAAAAAGAAATAAAATACAAGATACAAAAAGCGAATAGGTAAGAAAAAATTAAAAACACATCCATTTTTTGATATCTTTAAGCTCATTTGCTTGTTTCCTTGACCTCCTCACACCTCCCCTTTTTGTATTCCCATTTACATAATCAATTCAGCAAATCCTTACCCTCTTTCATTTATCTTAACTCTATATCTTAACATATTATAGCTATATATTTTCATCCATTATCTATCCATTTTTGCATATTCTTATTAACTTTGTTGCTAATGCCACTTATTTTCAATCCAGCATCATTTTAACATTCATTAATTTTACAATATTTCTGCAAATAGTCTTTAAATTTCTTCCAATCTTCTTCCACCAACTCTTCTCCCTGGTCTCGGATTCTGCCAGTCATTTCCGCCAATTCCATATAGTCCATCACCTTCATCTGCCACTCTTCCACCCTGGTGGGTAAATCTTGTGTCTTCCAATACTTTGCAATAAGTATTCTTGCTGCTGTTGTTGCATACATAAAGAAAGTTCTGTCCTTCTTTGGCACCAATTGGCCGACCATGCCCAGGAGAAAGGCCTCTGGTTTCTTCAGAAAGGTATATTTAAATACCTTTTTCATTTCGTTATAGATCATCTCCCAGAAAGCCTTAATCCTTGGGCATGTCCACCAAAGGTGAAAGAATGTACTTTCATTCTCTTTACATTTCCAACATTTATTATCGGGCAGATGATATATTTTTGCAAGCTTGACTGGTGTCATGTACCACCTGTATATCATTTTCATAATATTCTCTCTTAAGGCATTACATGCCGTAAATTTCATACCAGTGGTCCACAACTGTTCCCAGTCAGCAAACATGATGTTATGTCCAACATCCTGTGCCCATTTAATCATAGCAGATTTAACCGTTTCATCCTGCGTATTCCATTTTAACAGCAAGTTATACATTCTTGAAAGTATCTTAGTTTTGGGATCTAACAGTTCTGTTTCAAATTTTGATTTTTCCACCTGGAAGCCAATTTTTTTGTCCAAATTATAGGCCTCTCTTATTTGATAATAATGAAGCCAGTCTCGCACTTTATCTTTTAATTTCTCAAAACTCTGCAATTTCAATTTGTCGTCTCCTTGCTCCAAAATTTCCCAATATTTCGGCCACTTGGCCTCCATATTGAGCTTTTTCTGAGCCTTTGCTTCCATCGGTGATAGCCACCTTGGGGTTTTATTTTCAAGTAAGTCTTTATATCTTATCCAGACAAAGGTTTTTGGTAGTCTGCCATCTTTGGTTACAACCTGTCTCTGCGACTTGTCCATGTTTGTAGATACCACTCCATTCATATCTCCCATCATAATGATGTTGTAATCCATATAGTCTAACAATGTCTCATGCAACTTCTTAAAAAATTCAGATTTCCCCTCATTTGGTGCATAAACTCCTACTATTAAAAAGTTTTCTCCTTGTGATTGAATTTCGATTGCCACAAATCTTCCTTGATCATCTTTAAAAACAAATTTCGGTGATAGGCTCTCTTTTGCGTAAATAACTACTCCTCTCTTTTTAACCTTGTGCGATGAAATAAACTCTTGACCCAATCTTTTATTAATCAATACTTTCCTGTGTAGCCTTATCACATGTGTTTCCTGTAAACAAATCAAGTCCAATTGTTCCTTTTTCAATAAATGAAAGACTTTCCTCCTTTTCTCCGGGGAGTTAAATCCATGAATGTTCCAACTTAATAGTTGCAGAGACATGGTGTATTTATTTTGCTTTTCCTCCAACTGCTCCCAATAATTCCTCTTGTTCTGACGGTGGTATCACTTTCTCTAGCTTGTCCAATCCCAAAGGTGGTGGTACTATGTCTAGTACTCCTGGTTTTAAAGCTCTTAGCTCTTCTACAGCTTCTTTTTGCAGGTCTTCTCCGTATTCTCTCAAAAAATTTTCTTTGTCTTCCACTGATCTTATTTTAAACTTTTTCCCTTTAAAGGTAAAAGATAGGCCTTGGGGGAATTCCCACCTAAAAATGGTTCTATTTCCTCTCAACAGGGCCACCAAATCTCCGTAATTAGACCTAAGGTCCAAAAGATGTTTCGGAATGTCCTTAAATATCTCCACTCTTGATTCATTTATTTCCAAGGTCTTCTGGAAGTGCAGACTCAGTATTTTGTCTCTCTCCTCTTTTGATCGGAGGGTAATCAAACAGTCTCTCGACCTGTTCTTTCTTCCTCCTCTTCCAAGTCTAAAAGCACTTACTATCTTAAAGTCTTGCTTATCATCCAAGTTCCAAAAGTCTGCAAATTCCTGTGTAAGAAAATCACTTAGGCTGTCTTTTTCAAGTTCAGGTACCGCCCTGATCCTCAGATTGGTCTGTTTCTCCTTAAGTTCAATCATAGACAAAAGCGACTGATGGTCCCCAAGCTGTTTGCATATCGGTGTTATCTTTTCCTCTACAGCCGCTGCTTTTTCCCTTGCTTCCTCAGCTGTCTTTCGATTAGAAGTAGATTCTTGCAGCAGTTTTTCAATGGATTCTGTATTTGAATTCACCTTCTGCCCCAGGTTGTTAATGCTAGTAGTATTTTGGTCAATTTTAGTTGTTGCTTCAGTAACTTGTTTGCTTAGTTTTTCCAATGTTTCATAAATTTTCATTAATACTGAAGTAAATCCCTCTTCAGAGGCCATTCCTTTTGACCCAGCTTGTACAGGATCTTCCCCCTGTGGTGCAGGAGGGCCGGATGCAGATGCTCTACGTTGCTGCGATGCTGCACTGGTCTGCTGCAATCTAACCTTGCCCGATCTTGTTATTTTTTCATCCATCACACTTTGTCTGAGAATCAAGGTCAGTCCCACGGCCAAAGCTTGTTTTGCAGTGGAAATTCCCAAGCTAGTTGAGAATGGAAAATTCCCCAACTAGTTGTAACAATTTCAGTGTTCCTCTAGGGGGACACAGTAGCAGTCAATAGTATTGCAATAGAGTATCTTTTCCAACTTTTCCAAAGTCCCCCTTGACAACCAAATAGGCAACAGTTTCAAGTCCAAAGAAGCCCTTCAAAAAGTATCTCCCTTGCAGAGTTAACTGTCAAAAAGTTACATTGTCCATAATAGTGCGACTCTCAGTACAGCAGTTCTAATAATCCTGGCAATCCGTTCCCAAGGATTAAGTGGTGGTCTTTATTCCCTTTTCTCTCCTTCTTTTCTTTTTTTTTGCAGGCAAAAAAAAATACTTTCCCCTCTTCCCTCCCCTCTCCTGCAATTCAGGGAGGGAATTCTTTTGCTTTAACGTTAGGATTTGAGACTTTAAAACGCAACTCTCCAGGTCTTAGCTTAAACAGTCTTTGCTTTGATCTGTATACAGAAAGCGGAAGGCGGACTTCCTGTTTACGCCTTCCCGCTTCAGTGCCAAATTAGTCCCTTTTTTTCTTTGATCCCCAATCTTTAAGCTTCACCTACTCACGGGTAGTTGTTTAGTAGCCGAATTGTCACAGGAAAAAGGTCAGCGCTCTCCAGCAACAGCTGCGCGGCTTCACTCCACGGAAGAAGCAATTGACTCTCAGCACCGCGCCAAACTCCCCGTTACGCTCCGGAGCCCCTCGCAGGGTTCCCTCGCGAATTGGGGGGGCGCTAAAGGTGCCTGCCGAGTCCCACGGTCACAGGCTTCACCCGCCTGTGATTTTCAAAAGGGTCCCCGCTTCGCCGTAGCGGCAAGACCCGATTTCCACGGAGCTACTCCCTCCAGACTAGAGGGAATCCGCCATTGCCATTGGCGCTGCCTCCGGAAGTCTCCCATCCCCAGATAGCTTAGCCCAGTGGTCAGGGAGGAGTAGTCCGGAACACTTTTCTCCTTTACGTTTTTTACTACATCTAGTTGATAGTTTCTGTCCCTGCGCAAGGATATCGTTAGCATGTTACAAAATCCTCTGGTTGCAGCCCTCTTTGTGTTGCTTCTGTGTAAACATGCAGTTGGCCCTGAAAATGTACATGCTTCTTGGAGTTGAATGGGAGCAACCACAGAAGTGGTGTCAGCCATGTAGACTCAAGCTCATCTTAAGCCAATTCTAAAAAGAATTGACTAATGTATTCCAGTCTTCTACTCATCTCAGCCTCCCCCATTAAGAGGAAGGCTGCTTCTGTACCACTATAATGTGCTTTTTAAAAGATTCAGTACGCTGTTAAACCTTTCGTTTGTAGATAACTGCATTCTTCTCAAATTGGTAAAATGCTACAGTTAAATCAAGGTCCGTATAGTTAAAGCTCTGGTTTTCCCAGTAGTGATGTATGGAAGTGAGAGCTGGACCATAAAGAAGGCTGATCGCCAAAGAATTGATGCCTTTGAATTATGGTGCTGGAGGAGACTCTTGAGAGTCCCGTGGACTGCAAGAAGATCAAACCCATCCATTCTGAAGGAAATCAGCCCTGAGTGCTCACTGGAAGGACAGATCCTGAAGCTGAGGCTCCAAGACTTTGGCCACCTCATGAGAAGAGAAGACTCCCTGGAAAAGACCCTGATGTTGGGAAAGATGGAGGGAACAAGGAGAAAGGGACGACAGAGGACGAGATGGTTGGACAGTGTTCTCGAAGCTACCAGCATGAGTTTGACCAAACTGCGGGAGGCAGTGGAAGACAGAAGTGCCTGGCGTGCTCTGGTCCAGGGGGTCACGAAGAGTCGGACACAACTAAACAACAACAGTTAAATCAGTACAATGAGTAACTTTAAACACGGAGAAAGGGAGTAAATAAAAGTTTGCCTTCCTCTCATAACACTAGAACTTGTAGACATCCAGTGAAGTTGGAAGATTTTAAAAAGTCATTCTTCACACACTAGGGAACCTGCTCCCACAGGAGACAGTGATGGCTCCCACACATCCTGCCTCTGCTCTGCCTCCATCGTTGGAGTCAGCAGAGCTTCTCAGTACCAGTTGCTCAGTCTAAGCCAGAGGAGGAGAGAGGGCTGCATGCACTTATGTGCTCCTTTTGGGTTCCCCACAGCCATCTGGTTGGCCCCTCAGAACAGGATGCTAGGCTAGATGATCCAGCAAGCTCTTCTGATGGTCTTAGTTCTTGTTCTGTTGGTGACGGTGGTGGGGGAGGGCAGGACTTGAAAAGCACTCTTTCATTTCATATTACATCTCATGGTGTATAATATTTTTGTAAAGGAAAAGTTGTCCTGCCGCAGTTCACGTGGCCACCAGTTTCTTGCTGCTGCAAAATACAGTGTGAGGACAGACTTAGGCTGGCTGGGCAGAGAGTGAAAGAGCAGTGGGGGGGTTGGGGCAGCAGAGCCTGGGGGGAAGAGTGGGGATGGGCAGTAGACCCCCCAAGACACTGCTCTCTGAAGGGAAGGGGAGAGAAAAGCCTTCAGCAGCCCCCTTTCCCTTCAAACTTCTGGGGTTTGTGTACAGAGGGGCACTTGAAGGCCTGCTCCCTCCCTACAGCTGATAGGCAGCAGGGAATGTGCAGAGAAATTCCCCACACCCCCGGCTGCATTACTCCTTCTGACCTCTGAGGTTAATTATATACATATACACAGACAGGTATCTTTTCCTGGGTTGCATCCAGTGTGGTGTTAAGTAACTTGCTCTATTAGCACTCATGTGATGGAACTCCTCCACTCTTTGCACCCCCCTGATCTGTTTCGGGGTTCACTCCAATCCTCTGGAGCTGATTTAGGGAGGGTTTGGGGCACACACAGGGGCAGGAGAAAGGAGAACTTTTGTTGCACAGGCACAAATCTTTGTGCTAATGGAACAAGTACATTGGGTGCAGTCCCATGAGTCAGATCCTTAGTCCAGCCAACTCAGTGTTGTCTACACAGACTGGCAGTGACTCTCCAGAGTTTCAGACAAGGAGTCTTTCCCAGTCCTGCCTGTGGGTGCTTGGATTTGAACCTTCTGCATGCAGAGCAAGTATTATTGAACTAAGGCCCTCCCTAGTTGTAATGGTGTTTCTGTAGTTAATATGAGGAATAGGAAAGTGATAGCAACAAACGCTCTTTGCATTGAAAAAAGGCAGTGGTTTCTGTCTTGAGTAGATGTAAGCGTGGATTTTGCTCATAGCCACCCCCCCCCCAGTGCACTCCTGGATGTGGGCTTGCAAAATCTAAGTTTGGACAGCAACATAGAAAGCTGCCTTACACTGAATCAGGCCACTGGTCCGTCTAGCTCATAATTGTCTACTCTTGGGGTTTCAGACAGGGAGTTTCTCTTTCCCAGCTGTGGTTTAGAGCAGTGATTGGGAGCTTAAAAGGGGAGAGGAAGGCGGCTTGCAAAAGCCTTGGGGAGCCCCCCACCTCAATTCCCTTGTCAGTCCCTGATCTTACTCTAATGTTAAAAGGAGTGTGGGGTTGCAAGATCTGAGAGAATTGACCCTGAAATCTCTTGCCACTTTGAGATTGGGGTGCATGCAACAATATGCTCCCTCCAAGTTCAGAGGTGGATGCCTCTGAAAACCTGTTCCTGAGGAACATGTGCAGGGAGGGTGAGCAGGCACACCGATCTTGTTCATGCACTTGCCAAAGGCACCTAAAGGTTCATAGAATCATAGAGTTGGAAGAGACCACAAGGGCCATCGAGTCCAACCCCCTGCCAAGCAGGAAACACCATCAGAGCACTCCTGACATATGGTTGTCAAGCCTCTGCTTAAAGACCTCCATAGAATCATAGAATCATAGAGTTGGAAGAGACCACAAGGGCCACAAGGTTGGTGGCTGTGGAAACAAAGCTGGGCTTGATGGGCCTTTGGTCTGATCCAAAGGAGTCCTCCTCTGCCATTTCCCCACTGCTGTCTCAGCCAGGTATTTCCTTTTGTTTCTCCTCTAGCCGCTCATGTCATGTGCATCCAGCAGTTCTGACTTATAAATAACACTTTTGACTGACGCTGAAACAGTTCCCTGCTTTCTGGCCCAATGGCTTTGAGTGTGCAGCCTGTTCTCTAAAGCAGGGGTGAGAACCTGGATCCTGCCAACAGGAGTAGAACCTTCTTGCTCTTCCTTTCCCCCTCTGTTCCTCTCTCTTTCTCCCAGCCCCCCCCCAAACAAATACACCAAGCCAAGTTTGACAGGTGGGACTCCCCACATGCCAATCACCTGATGTCACAGTGATGGCTGCTGGCCAGTTTTTGTCCACGCAGTTGGAAAGCAAATGGTGCAGGCTAAGGCACAAGCATGTGTGAGTGTGGTGTAGTGGTTGGTGTGTTAGACTAGGACTGGGGAGACCAGGGTTCAAACTCCCACTCAGTCATGAAGCTCACTGGGTGACCTTGGGCTAGTAATGCGCTCTCAGCCTAGCCTACCTCACAGGGTTGTTGTGAGGATGAAATGGGGAGGAGGAGAGCTACGTTTGCCACCTTGAATGCTTCAGGGGAAAGGTGGGATAGAAATGCAACAAATAAACAGCAAATAAGTGTTGATGGCCAGCTGAGTTTAAAGTATTTACTGTTGTTGTTGGCACTTATCTGCCTTGGGAAACAATGAAGTACCTTCCTAATTTAGTCAGAAAGATAGCACAGAGCCCTGCAGAACACAACAAGTTTACAGCACTCTGTAATAAGATGCCAGTGAAGGAAAAATGCCTTTTAAAAATCTGCCTCTTGGTTTTGGCGATGAAGTATGTACATAGACTGACTCTAAAATCGCTTTGCTGGGGAAATAACTATTTGAATTTGGTGGAGTTTCACTGGTCTGGTAAATGCATTTTAAAAGTTCAAAGCTGTGGCTGCACACTAGGTGGTGCTTTATTTCAAACTCGCTTTCCTGACACTAGAGTTTAATTAAGTGTTTCAGCTCCAGAGCCTGACAGACTCTGGAAGAACACAGCTCTGTCCCAGCATGGGAGTGAAGCACTGCTGGG
Organism: Podarcis filfolensis; assembly: GCF_964270895.1. NCBI lineage: Eukaryota > Metazoa > Chordata > Lepidosauria > Squamata > Lacertidae > Podarcis > Podarcis filfolensis. The sequence continues at coordinate 4,279,449 of NC_139611.1, read as the reverse complement.
CTGGGAGATGTCTTGGAGTCAAATGTTTTTTCCTACCCAGATCGGTGTGATAAGTTAAATATTTTTTGGTTGACTACTGTCCACATGGTTAATCTGAAGTAAGGAGGTTCATGCTCAGAGGAGCTGGTCTTCAGGCCAGGGGAAGCTGGCTGCTTTTTTAACATTGAGGACTTTAAAAAATTTATTTCTACAGTCTGGAGGCTGCTATGCATACTATTTGTTTAATGAATTAAGAATCACTTCCCACAAAACATCCCAAAGTGAATAACAAAAAAATAAAACAAAAATGCCAATAAAAACATCAACACTAAAAAAATGTGTAACTGATACATAAAGAACTGAAGTGTTTTATTGTTGGCAGTCTGTCAGCTGTCAAGTTATAGCATACGAATTAAAGGGGAATCAGCAAATATTACATTACAGGTGCAAGCTCCAAAGGTGTGTCTGACCTAATGCCTTGATGGGAAAGCTGACCAAAGAGCTGAAAGCACTGAAAGGGCATCCAGGTGGCATTGGTTTTGTTGCTGGCAACTTTTGCTTTGTAAAGGTAAAGGACCCCTGACAGTTAAGTCCAGTCGCAAACGACTCTGGGGTTGCGGTGCTCATCTCGCTTTCAGGCCAAGGGAGCCGGCGTTTGTCTGCAGACAGTTTTTCCACGTCATGTGGCCAGCATGACTCTGGTGAAACCAGAGTAGTGCACGGAAACACCGTTTACCTTCCCGCTGGAGTGGTACCTATTTATCTACTTGCACTTCAATGTGCTTTTGAACTGCTAGGTTGGCAGGAGAAGGGACCGAGCAACGGGAGCTCACCCTGTCACAGGGATTCGAAACGCCAACCTTCTGATCAGCAAGCCCAAGAAGCTCTGTGGTTTAGACCACAGTGCCACCTGTGTCCCCTTATACATGCTTTATACAGTATGTTAAAAAGGAAGGAACAGACTCATGGACAGCTCTGGAGGGACCCGTTTGGGTAAGACTAGGACTACGTCCACACCAGACATTGAAAACACTATCAAAACACTTTTAACAGACATGGCTTCCCCCCAAGAATCATAGAATTGCAGAATTGGATGCAGTAGCGTCGTGTGGGGAGGCCAGAGGGGCGGTTGCCCCAGGCACATTTTTTGGGGGGTGGGCGCATTTTATTCCTTGCCACCCTGCCAGCCGCATGCTGCAGTGCCGCTGTCCACCCGCAGCCCTTGGCAAGTGCAACAGGAATGCTCCCAAGTAGCGCACTCATGCTGCTCTGCCAGCCGTGCCCTGCTTTGCGATGCTGAGGAGGTGCAGCACAGCCTTGCTTGGCAGGGGGTCGATGGCGGTGTGGGCTGGGCATGGGCTTCATTCACCCTTCATTCTCTGCCCCCTGCCCCCTGGGTGAGTGCTCCCCCTGGGTGCACAGCCACCCTCCTGCTCCAGGCACCACCACACACACTATGCCGCTAGTTGGAAGGGACTCTGAGAGTCCAACCTCCTGCATGCAAGAATCATAGCTAAAGCACCCCTGACATATGGCCATCTAAGCTCTGCTTAAAAACCTCCAGTAGGGAGTCCATCACATCCCAGTACAGTGGTACCTCGGGTTACAGATGCTTCAAGTTACAGACGCTTCAGGTTACAGACTCCGCTAACCCATAAATAGTACCTCGGGTTAAGAACTTTGCTTCAGAATGAGAACAGAAATTGCACAGTGGTGTTGTGGTGGCAGCAGCGGGAGGCCCCATTAGCTGAAGTGGTGCTTCAGGTTAAGAACAGTTTCAGTTTAAGAACGGACCTCCGGAACGAATTAAGTACTTACCCCGAGGTACCGCTGGGTCAGAACAGGCTTCCTCAACCTCGGCCCTCCAGATGTTTTGAGACTACAATTCCCATCATCCCTGACCACTGGTCCTGCTACCTAGGGATCATGGGAGTTGTAGGCCAAAAACATCTGGAGGGCTGAGGTTGAGGAAGCCTGGGTCAGAATCCACTTTCCTATGATTTAAATCCATTGGTTTGGGTCCTCCCCCCTCTGGAGCAGGCAAAAACATGCTTACTCCATCTTCTGTGAGACGGCCCTTTATATATTTGAAGGCAGCTATCCTATCACCTCAGTCTCCCCTTTTCAAGGCTAAACATTCCCAACTCCCTCAACCATTCCTCATGAGGCTTGATTTCTCTGGGAGTTGTAGTTAAGGGTGCTGAGAGTTGTTAAGAGACCCGTGTTTCCCTCGCTGAGCTACAATTCCCATAGTGGTTTAGCTGTCCCGAGGGAACTCTGGGAATTGCAGCTTTGTAAGGAGAACAAGGTGGTCAACTAGTAGCTCTCAGGATGTGGGCAAAGATGGAGCCAGCCATTCTGATATGGGTATGGGGGACATGGGTATAAAAATGCTTTAAGAGGAAACAATAAAATGCCAGGGTTCGTAGAATCATGGTTGGACCCTGAGGACCATCTGGTCCAACCCTCTGCAGTGCAGGAATATGCAGCTGTCCCATATGGGGAGTTTAGTGAGCAAAGCAGAAAGGGAGTAAGGTATTACCGTATTTTTTGCTCTATAAGACTCATTTTTTCCCTCCTAAAAAGTAAGGGGAAATGTGTGTGCGTCTTATGGATCGAATGCAGGCTGCGCAGCTATCGCTGAAGCCAGAACAGCAAGAGGGATTGCTGCTTTCGCTGCGCAGCGATCCCTCTTGCTGTTCTGGCTTCTGAGATTCAGAATATATTTTTTTTCTTGTTTTCCTCCTCCAAAAACTAGGTGCGTCTTGTGGTCTGGTGCGTCTTATAGAGCGAAAAATACGGTAGTAGAAGTTCTGCCTCTCCTATCTTTCCCTCTGCTGCTTTTCCCATCTCTTCTATATGTGCTTGGTGTGTGGGGGGTGGGAGAACTGGTGAGTGTAGCACTTCTCCAAGAAAACAAAAATAAAAATCATTTCCTTGATAAAATTGAGTGTGTTGAGTGTGCATTCCATAGATCTGAGGGGCAAGGTCATATTCTTTGCAGTGTTGCCAGATGACAAGAACATTGCTACGATCCTCACTGGCAAGCCCCACAGAGCAGCGCAAATCAAGATGCAACTGATTTAACTGCAGTGTGTGACGAACTACTGTACTGTTTGTTGTTGTTTAGTCATTGAGTCGTGTCCGACTCTTCGTGACCCAAGGACCAGAGCATGCCAGGCACTTATTTTGAGATAATACTGAACTACGGTGGACCTGTGACATTGTGCGTGGGCATAGCTGGGGGTAAATCCTGGCTATGCCCATGGTGATGTGCAGATCATGTAACACACAATCTCCTCTTCTGAGCAAAACTTTTGAATTTTATTTTTCTTGATTTTTCACTTACATTGTATGTATTTTTGGAAACAGCCATGCTCCCCGCCCCCTTCATACACTTCATTGGGAAAGGGCGCATATGCCTGGTTAGAAACACTGCCCGAACCTAGCATAAAAACCCAAGAAGAGTCTGCTGGATCTGCCCAAAGACCCATCCAGTCCATTTGACACCGAGATGGTCAAGGTGTGATTGGAGGGTACCACTTTAATCTGCAGGTGCTGGGCGGGGGAGAGACCTGTAATTGAATGGATGCTCTTCCAACCCTCAAAAATTTCAGACACAATCAAGTAATATTATAGTGGCCAGCTTACATCTTTCCCCCCGATATGATGCTACTATTCTGTCGTGAACGAAGTTTAATCACTTGAGCCCCCCCTGGACGGCTGGAGTGGCCCAGCACCGCCACACTTTCACTCCTTCCCCCTTTAAAAAGCCCCTGAAAGCTGCGGCCCTTTGCCCCTTTCCAAGGTGGGCTTGGTTGGGCAGGAGCGGAATCCCTTGGCGCTCGTGCCCAATAAGGGCGCTGGTGGGTGCACGTGTGAATGGCTCATGCGGGAACAGGCTCGGCTCTCCAAGAAGCTGAATGAAGCATTTCTAGAGCGCTGCCACTTTCCGGAGCGCGCATGTGGCCCGAACAAGTTTTTAAAATGCCCGTCGAGGGTCCTCGGGCTTCCTTTCCTCCTCTGCCGCCCTCCCCTCACCCCGCGAGAGGGGCTGGAAAGCGCGGCTGAGGCGTCTCGTGTGAAGGCGCCGCGGGGCCGGGGAGGGGCGCGCCGAGGGCGGTAGCCGGGCTGTGGCCGCGCGGCTGCACCCAGGGGACCCCGGCCCTCCCGCTGCCTTGCCGGGAGCTCCTTCCCACAAGCGCGCGTCCGCGGCCGGGCAGGAGCGGGTCACGGAGCTGCAACTTGGCGAGCCCGAGGCGCGGCCGGTCCGGAGCAGCGCTCGCCCCGCCGCCAGTGCCGCGCGCCCCGAGTCTGGCTGGCCCGGCGCGGGCGGGCAGGCGGGCGGCCCTGAGTCAGCCCCGCGCCGGCAGCAGGCCGCTCGCTGCTCCCCCCGGCCCGGCCCAGCCCCCGCCCAGCAACCGCGGGGGGAGAGAGAGGCACCTCCAGAACAAAGAAGCAGCAGCAGCAGCAGCAACGTGCGCTTCCTCCTGCTCCGCCGCTGCAAGACGCTTCCCTCCGCCGCCCCGCCCAGCAAGCTGCAGGCGGGGGCTCCCGGCCTCCCCCCCCCAACGGGCCCGATCCTAGCGGCTCCCCTTCCCAGGAGGAGGCGGCGGCAGCAGCGGCGGCGTCTGGTGCTGGTGGTAATAAAGGGCTCCTTTGTGTCTTGGGCGGGGGCGGCGTTTGGGAGCTCCTTCTGGGGGCTTGACCAGCCGAGAGACTAGCTGGCCCGAAACACAACCCCCTCTTCTCTCTGGCGGAATGAGAGTCTCTTAGAAAGCAAAAGGAGGAGGGAGAAAAGTTCTCTCAAGCTTTGCCTGCGAGGCTTCAGGAGGAAGATCCTTCCACCAGGGAGTGGATTCCCGCTGGGATCTCGCGTGGGGGTGGGGCAGGGTCGCGTTTCTAAAGTTTTTAAAGGGCGTTCCCAGGGAAGAGCTTCCTTCTCCTCAAAACAAATAAAAAACGACACTTTTTAAAAAAATTGCTGTCTTGGAAACCCAAGAGTGCTGTGTTGCTACCAGTTCGATGTGGAATGAGCTTGGGCTGACGCGTGTCTCCAACCTTGATGTGCGTATGGAGGGGGTGCTCTGAGTAATGGCCCCCACTCCCGCCCCATTCCTCTTTGGAATACTTTGCTGAGGAAGCGTGACTTTGGACCACCAGCTGTGGAGGCTCGAACTGAACTCTTTCTTGATACTCACCCTGTCCAAAGTTCTTTTCTCTCCAGGATGGTCCATGTGCAGAGCTCCTCTGACCTCTGTTGTCCCAAAGCTCCCACCATTTGGGGGTGTAGCACCCTGAGAAGAGAGAGAATACCGGGAAAGAAATGTAGATGAAGTACAGCAAGGAGAATAGTATATCTTTTTTGTTGTTGGAGCGAGTTGGACTCATTAGGTAACCCAAATTATTCACCAAGGTGTTTTTAAGATCTTTGTTCTGAAGAGGTACAAAGTCTTTCACAGCTTCATGCCAGGGCATCACCCAAAGCTGGCTCCGTTGCCGTTCTCTGCCACTGCAAAGTCATGAAAAAGATCTATTTAGCGCCCCCACTTAGCAGCACCCTGGAGGGGGCCTGTCACTGCCCTGACTACAGTGAGATGCTGAGCGCAGCCAGCCGTGGCTTCCCAACAACAGTGCAGAATGAGGGTTGCGTTGGTGTGGACTCTGCCTCCCAGTCCCGGAAGAAACGAAAGCGCTGTGGGCTCTGCGCACCTTGCTTAAGGAAGGAAAACTGTGGGACTTGCACCCACTGTGTGAATCGAAGAACCAGCCACCAGGTCTGCAAGATGAGGAAATGTGAAGCTCTGAAGAAAAAGAAACTGGGGTGCATGAGAGAGGTAAGTGTTCCTCTTCTTAGATGTTTTCTTAGATGTTTGTTTGAAGGGATTCCTTCTGTTGCCGGGCTTCTGTGGCACTGCTCAGTCTGTGAGTGACGGGAGCCCTGGGACCCTTTGCAATATTGAAGAGGATGTGCACTCTTGGATTGTGCCCAGTTGCACATGATCTGTGAGATGTGGCTCAGCTCCCACTGTGGCACTGGCAGAAGTGTGGATCTGGGACCACCTGTGGGTTCCTTTCAGATGCTCTGTGAAACTACGAAAGCTCATACCAAGAACTAACTTAGTTGGTCTTTAAGGTGCTACTGGAAAGAAAAAAATTTTTTTTTGTTTTGACTGTGAAACTACAGTGAGGAATAGTGTAGGGCAGTGGCTGATGAGCGAGAGGTTTCTTAGGAGTAACCTGAGAGACAGCCCACTTTTCAGTGTAAACTTTTAATGTTTAAAAAGAAGTGGCTGCTATCCTCTTCTGCAAGTGACTGTGTTCAAAGAATGGAAGGGGAATGAACAAAACTGAATGGACCAGAATTTGATTCCTGGGTAGGATGCATTTGGACCAAGGCACTTGTTGAACACCGTCCCCACCTAACTGCTATAGGTGGTGGTCTGCAAAAGGGTGAGCAAACTAGAATTGTGGTTGACTATAGAACATAGTTGGAAGAGCCACAGCTGTGTGCCATTTTGAGGGTTCATCATGGGGTGCACTCCTCTTACTGTGTTCTGCCTTGTCAGTCTCCCTAAAAACATGTGTCTTGAAATGGTTGCTTGTACTGTATAGTTGGGCCAAGACCCTCTTGGGAAAGCCTCTAAGTCTTAGAATGATAGAATGGTAGAGTTGGAAGAGACCGCAAGGGTCATATAGTCTAGCCCCCCGCAATGTAGGAATCTTTTGGCTAATGTGGGAGTTGAACTCACGACACTGAGCTTAAGAGTCTCATGCTCTACCAACGGAGCTATGCTTGCTTTCTTACTGCCAAAGTGAGTGGTGGGAGCTTCTAGAGAGCAGCTGCCTGCACTTCAGTCTGGATAGTGTAGCTCATAGCTGGGTACAGTGGTACCTCGGGTTACAGACGCTTCAGGTTATAGACTCAGCTAACCCAGAAATAGTACCTCGGGTTAAGAACTTTGCTTCAGGATGAGAACAGAAATTGCTCAACGGCAGCGCGGCAGCAGCGGGAGGCCCCATTAGCTAAAGTGGTACCTCAGGTTAAGAACAGTTTCAGGTTAAAAATGGACCTCCAGAATGAATTAAGTTCTTAACCCGAGGTACCACTGTATCGTGAAAGCATCTGCTGCCCTTCCTGCAAGCGAATGTTTAATAAGGGATTCTGTCCATATAAAGGTAGTTGTTACATAATGGTTAGCAATTAGACACATGATGTTCAGCCAGATGGGAGGTGTGTCATGAATTGCTAGTACCATGACATAATAGCAACTCATGTGGGTGGAAGACTTTAAGCTGCTTCCTCTTATCAGAATATGGGAAACTGTAGAAGCAGCAAAAGCAAACTATGCTGCTGCTAAACGCCATGAAGGCAATGCACTTTCAAAGTTGATTTTATTGGATAGTATGGTAGCACATGCTGGAGGTCATTGCTCTGTGACTGCTTTGCATCTGATTCAATGTTGAGATGCGGCCATGGGAAGTTGTAATTTGCACAAGACTCTTTTCTGTTCACTTTTTCCCATGTGAAGGAGCCCTCTGTGCCAGTGTTAGAAATTAGTCAGGTGCATTTTGTGACCACATGGAGATTTCTGGATGCCAGGTTGCTGACTGACATCTCCATCTGGCAGGTCCTTCCAGCTTCCTTAAGCAAGTAAGCAGAATAACTTATTTATTGCATTTATACAGTATCTCACATTTTTATCCAAGGAGTACGTAGTTTACTCCCTTCCTCAGTTAATCCCTACAACAACCCAGTGAGGTAGGTTAAGAGGCTGTGACTGGCCCAGGGTCACCCAGTGAGTTTCATGACTGAGTAGGGATTTGAACCCTGATCTCCCAGGTCCTAGTCTGGCACTCTAACCACTACTCCACGCTGGCTTCCTGGAGTACCTCTGCTATGGGGCAGCTATATGAACTAAGTAAATAAATAAATATGGGGAAAGCAAAATGTAACTCAGAGAAGGATCTGAAATATTTTCCTTGAAGCTTGAATTTGTTTTATTCTGGATTATTTTATTTTATATTATATTTCAACGTGTTGTAAATGGCTTTGAGATTTTTGCTTTAAAATATGAAGCAGGATATAAATGAAATGAAGAAGTAGAAGAAACTTCATTGGTGAAAAAATGGCACCTTGACATTCTGTTGCAGCGACCATAACCTAGGTTTAAGGTGTCATTTGGTGATTAGTTTATACTTCTGAGTTTCTTTTTTAAAAAAAAAAAAAAAATATTTATTACTTTTAAACATTACAAAAAAGAAAAAAGGAAAGGAAAAAAAATAAAAAAGAAAAAAACAATACAATACAATGTATAAACAATACACAACACGACATTAACACAATAAACTAAACAAAACAAAGCAAAAACAATTTAAAACACACATCATACCATTTCAATATCATATCTTACATTCACTTGTTTCAGCGACCTCCTCACACCTCCCTATTTGTATTCCACTTCTATTAATTGTTTCAGCAATTCCTTTCCATCTTCCTCTATTTTCTGTCATATAATTGTCTTAACATATTTTAACCTTATTTTCCCTTTAATACTCCAATAATCTATTTGTACTTAATTCCTTCTAACATTTCTACTAAAGCCGTATAACTTCATTCCAACATTTTTCTAACACTCATTAATTTTACAATATTTCCATAAATAGTCTTTAAACTTTTTCCAATCTTCTTCCACCGTCTCTTCTCCCTGGTCTCGGATTCTGCCAGTCATTTCGGCCAATTCCATATAGTCCATCAACCTGATAATCTTCTGTCCGAGGCTCTTCACTCTTTTCCAAGTCCCTTCTGCAAGTCTTCTTCGTATTTATACATACACTTTACTTTGTCTTCTACTGATCTTATTTTTATCTTCCTTCCTTTGAGACTGAAGAGTAAATCTCGGGGAAACTCCCACCTAGAGATGATTTTATTCCTTCTCGACAGGGCAACCAAATCTCTGTAGTTAAAACTAAGATCCAAAAGATATTTCGGGACGTCTTTCAAAATTTCTCCAAGTCTGAAGACTCTGGTTTCTCTTCAGATCGTATAAATCTTTCGCCTTATACTTCTGAGTTTCTAATACTGCTCCTTGCCCAACAAAGCAGGTTGTTAGTGATTGTTAATTTCTCTTCATGGAAGGTTAAGAGGTAACACCTCGTCCACCTTCAGCATCTGGCTCTTCTTGTAATTATTATTATTATTATTACATTTGTTATCTCAGGTGTCAAGGTAAAGAGATGTGTCTTCAGCATTCACCAAAAGTCATATAATGGAGGTACCAGAGGCATCTCTGTGCAGAGTGAATTCCACAGCAGAGGCTGCCATAGAAAATACTACCCCCAAACTTTGAAGGAGGTAGAACTACTATGTGGGCCTCCTCTGCTGTGCTTAACACCCTAGAGCAGGGGTGTCAAACTCAAATTCATCGGGGGCCGCTTCAGCAGTTTGGTCACCCTCAAAGGGCCGGTTGTATCTGTAGGACTTACAGTACAGGAGAGAAAGGTTCAGGCAGCTGTTGGATCTGTCACATCACAGGATGGCATGCGCTCAATATAAAAACAAGTGGAGGTTTCCTGAATGCATGTAAAGTGGCGGTTTCCTGTGTAGAACGGCCGGCGCCGCTAGAGGGCAGATGTTCTCTGGCTTGTAGGCTGCTGCACATGCGCTGAAGAGGCGGCTTTCTTGTGTCAAAAAAAAAAAGCGAGAATAAAAGGTGAAGGCTGGTGGCTGGCGGCGGCTACACGGGCCACATGACGAGGTCTGGCGTGCCGGATTCGGCCCGCGGGCCTTGTGTTTGACACCCGTGCCCTAGAGAATCTGCAGGGAAGGAGGCAGCTTTCCAGCTATTTGGAGCCAAAGTCACTTTGGGCTTTAGACTTGAGCATAAGCACTTTGAATGGGCCCTGAAATCAACTGGCAGCCAATGCAGCTGTTTTAGATCGAGGCTATAGGAGGCAACCCCAGCCACTTAACTGACCACTGTGTTTTGAACCAGTTGAAGTTTCCAAGCCATCTTCGAGGGCAACCTCCCATAAAGCACATTGCAATAGTCTAGTCTGGAAGTCATCAAAGCATGGAGTACTATGGCCAAGGCATCTCAGTCCCAAAGGGGCTGTAGCTGACGAAACAGCTGCCGCTGCAAATACACATTTGTAGGCTCCAGTGACAATGTTGAAACAGGAGTACCCCCAAGCTATGAACCTGTTCCTTCTGGGGGAGTGTAACCCCATCCAGAACAGGCCATCTTCCCATCTCCTGGATTTGAGAACTTGGAGCACATAACATCTGTGTCTCTTCAGGATTCAGCCTCAAAGTTTTTGCCCACATCCAGTCCATCATTGCCTCCAAACACCTGTCTAGCATCTCAGGCACCTCTCCTGATTCAGATGGAAGAGAGATGGGTGTCATCTACATATCTGTAACACCACACTCCATATCTCCTGATGACAGCTCCCAGAGGTTTCATATAGATGTTAATAACATGATAGGCAAGATAAAAGCCTGTGGGACACCACATGACAACTCCCATCAATTGCATTGGACAGTGCCCCCATCACTATTTTCTGAAGTACAGTGCCCCCAACCCCCTTCTCCTTGAGCTGCTCCATTATACTGTGGTCAGTGGTATCAAAAGCTGGGGAGAAGGCATGAAGAACGAGCCAGGTCCCACTGCAGTCAGCTTGAAATGTATCCCATTATTCAGCCTCCTCCAAGTGTGCTGGAATCTGGACAGCCATCATCCTCTTGAACACCTTGCCTCGAAAAGCGGATATTTGCCACTGAGTGATAGTGGCTTAACCCTTCCAGGTCCAGGCACATTCCTATAGACTTCTGTTTTCTCTTGCAGACAAGAGCCTAGGCAAGTGAATCGTCAATTCTTTTAGACAAGAGTAGATGTGTTCGAGACCCAACCAGGCATGGTGGAGAGAGAGAATGAGAGAGAGAGTGAATGAATGAATGGAGCACCTTAACTTGATCATTTGCGTATTCTAAAAAGCAACTTCTTTGATCTTTTAAGAGAGGGAGAGAAAGAAAGTTTTGTGGTTGCCATGCACAGAAGAATGGTGCATGCTGAAGGATGGTTGTGTCTGCATGAGGCTGCACTGTTTGGGGTTGCTGTTAAAGACTGTTTAGGAACTTCAGTTGGCTCAAAATATGGGTCCAGAATGTTATTGGGAACCTTTCAAATGGATATACAGTGGTACCTTGGTTCTTGAACTTAATCTGTTCCAGAAGTCCGTTCAACTCCAGAAACTGTTTGAAAACCAAGGCACAGCTTCTGATTGGCTGCAGGAGCTACCTGCACTCAAGTGGAAACTGCTTTGGATGTTCGGCTTCCGAAAAACATTCAATAACCAGACACTTACTTCCGGGTTTTCAGTGTTCAGGAGTCGATTTGTTCAACAACGAAGCCATTCGAGAACCGAGGTACCACTGTAATGCCAATCTTATATTATCAACTACATTACTTCTGGGCTCATTTTTAAAGTGCTGATGGTTTTAATGGCCTGGGGTCAAGTCAATTTTAAGCGTCTCCTTTGCCTAAGCGGTGAGATTGGCATTGGGAGTCCTGCACCAGTTATGAGGTGCAGGACCTTTTATGAGTGGCAATGCCAAAACTTAGTAGGGGTGCCCCTGGAGAGATCAGTTGGGCCCCCTCTTTTCCTCCTTTTAGGTGGACTTGAAAGCCTGCCTCCCCTTCTGTTGTTGGTTGCAATAGTATTCTGTTTGTAATACAGTGGTACCTCGGTTTACAAACATAATTCGTTCCGGAAGTCCGTTCTTAAGCCAAAATGGTTCCTAAACTGAGGCACGCTTTCCCTAATGAGGCCTTCCACCGCTGGTGACCTTCCACCATTCGGATTCTGTTCTAAGCCCAGGTAAAGTTCTCAAACCAAGACACTATTTCCAGTTTTGCGGAGTTTGTAAACCACATCGTTCTTAAACCGGACTGTTCTTAAACCGAGGTACCACTGTAGTAGGATTGCTTGTTATATCTTTTTAAACATTATCTTGTTTTAATTACATATGAGATTGCCACTGTTTACTTTGATGCACACCACTTTGGATGCAAATATATGTGAAAAAGTAGAGGTTTAAATTGATGTAATCTGCAGTCAAGGGACTTGGCTGATTGGTTTGGGTCATCCAACAACCATGTGCCAGCATGACTCCTTCCTTACTGTGGTTGTGTGCCTTCATTCTACAAAGTAGAAAGTTCCATCTAGTTGTCATGATGACAGAAACTGTCAACTGGTGGTTGGCGCTGCCCATTTTGGAGACTAGAGCGCGAGGGAGATGGTTTGTGTAGGGCAGGGCTTGGTAGACTACTTAAGATACATAAGGATTTACTGATAGATCTCTGGGTGAGTTGCAAGATTTCTGACTTTTCTGACTTCCAGTTATTTAATAATACCAACAACAGAATGACTTCCAACTCCAAAATTATATTGTCGTGATGAAGAAAGCTGGGGAATAACCTGTCATCTGGCTGGCCGCTCTGAAAACAAGATGCTAGAGAGATGGGCTGCTGGCTCTTACTAAGTTCTGAATCAGGACTGAATTTGTGTGGGGCAGCTCCATTCAGTTCTGCTTCTCAAAGCAAATCCCTAGGTTCAAAATTCTTTTCATTCCAAATGTATGTCTCTTGCATTTGGATCTTGAGCTTCTAGTAAAACATGAAGTACATCCCATAAACCTGAAAGTTGCTCCCCTCTGGGATGGCAGGGAGTTGGTGGGTGTGTTTGCAGTTGCTGGTGCACTGGCAGGCATATACCAATTGTCTGGTCAGTAAAACCACAGCAGGGATTTGGGCCTAATGTTTTTGAAGCAGTGAGGGTTTTGTTTAAGTGTGTGTGTGTGCAGGTTGTGGTTAAGGGTTCCTTGCCCACGCACTGGCCTTGCAGCCAAGAATTGCCTCCCTTGTAGCCTTCTGAGGTTGGAGGAGTATCTGCCATACTTACCACCTGCATATGTTCTGTGGGGGTTTCCCCCTTATTCCCTGACCTATGAAAACTGAGACAGTGCTGTTGTTGTTCTGCTCTTCTATGCTAGAAGTAGGAGGCATGTGGAGAGAGAATTTCTGTGAAAGGGAGACTTGAAACTAAATTTAAAACCCCTTGTCACACTTCTGCATTATGTAGTTCTGCTTCTCAGAGAAAGGAAACTCCTCTGTTGGTGCTTTTTTGTCTTGTAAGCCACTGGTGCTGGCCTTCCTGTCAGTTAGTGACTAATTTTCCAATTTTTGCATGTTGCATTTGTGCAGCCAGAGCAAAGAAGCACAGGCAGGAACTTCTGACTCACAACGTTTACCTACTTGGGAGGAGAGAGGGAGGAAGGCACTGAAACGCCTAGGGCCACCTTTACACGTTATGCCACGTGCTACCCACCTAAGGACACTAGAAGAGCCTAGCAGCAGGATCAGTCCAAAAGGACCCATCTAGTTCAACACCCTGTTTCCACAGCGGCCAACCAGAAGCCTTTTTAGCACAGCAGACACTGTGTCTGTCCTATAATCTGAAGGTCCTGAGTTCAAGCCTCAGAGAAGGCAACTTGCAGCTCTCTCATTTGGACAGCCAGTGTGGTGTAATGGTTAGAGTTGACCATGACCTGGAAGACCAGGGTTCAGATCCCCACTTGGCCATGAAGCTCACTGGGTGACCTTGGGCCAGTCACCATCTTTCAGTCTAACCTACCTCACAGGATTGTTGTGGGTACAAGATGGAGTGTGTGGGGGGGAACCATGTAAATCATCTTGAGCTTCTTGGAGGAAAAGGTGGTATAGACATACATACATACATCAGCCAGCCAGCTACCAAGCCCATTATGTGAAACCTGCAAGCAGGACCTGAATGCAACTGCAGTGCCCTCTCCACCTGTGTTTCCCAGTCACTGGTAATTAGAAGCATGCTGCCTCTGACACTGGAGAAAGAACATGCTCATTGCTAGTTGCCATTGATGGTCTTGTCCTCCATCCATTTGTCTGGTCCTCTTTTAAAGCCATTGGTGGCCATCACCCACATTGGTACTTTAGTTGAAGTTTGACTTGCATGTGCCCACAAGTCAAGTCCCCCAAGAGAGAAGGCCACTCTGGTGTGCGCCACAGCACCTGCGCAGATCTTTGGGAGGCTTTGTCCCAATGCTTGTAATCCAGGGAGGAAGCAGCAGCCCAACACTGTAGCACAACCTGGCCTGTGGGACTCCTTACCCACACTTGTGTGCTCCATCCATGGAAGGTTCAGAGGATGGCAACAGAAGAGCAAGCCTTTATGTTGGTAGCCCCGTTTGTGAAATGCTCTCCCCAGGGAGGGAATGATGCCTGTTGCCATCTCCATGTAGTTTTAGGTGCCAGGCAAATACTTTTCTTTTCCCTTGGACTTTTGTCCCTTAATTTGAGGGACATTGTGGCTGCTTTTAGTGAGGTGAGACATGTAGTCTTGTATTTGTCATAGATTTATAGAATTGGAGATGGAAGGGACACAGAGGTTTATCTAGTCCAACCTCCTGCAATGCAGAAACCTCCGCAGTTTAGCTGCGTTTTCCTATCATTTTTATACTGGTGGTGTCTATAGGTTTTTATTGTTTTAAATTGCTTCTAAAGTAAGTTGCTTTGAGTTACCTCTGTAAGAAAAGTGACAAACAAATACAATTAATCCTCCTCCTCCTCCTCCTCCTCCTCCTCCTCCTCCTCCTCCTCCTCCTCCAGGCTGCAGATTTGCCATGCCTGGTCTTCCTGCTAATGCTGCCATTCTTCCATAGAATCACAGAACTGTAGATTTGGAAGGGATCCCATTGATCATTTAGTCTAGCCTCCTGCAAGGCGAGAATCACAGTTAAAGAATCCCTGACACTTCGCAATCCAACATCTGTTTGGAAACCTCCAGTGAAGGAGAGTCCATTGCCTTCCCAGGGGATTCCATTCCACTGCTAAACAGCTCTTATCACCAGAAATCCTTTCCTATAGTCGGAATCTCTCCTCTTGTCCTTTGAATCCTTTGGCTTGGATTGTGCCCACTGGAGCAACAGAAAATGTGCTTTGAGCATGTTTTCCCCCAAATGCTGCTTGCTGAAGCATGTTCTTTCCCTTTGTCAAAGTTGGGGACACAGTTTTACACCAGAGAAGGGTTGTGGTTTTTTTTTGGGGGGGGGGTTAGAAATGACCCACCTGCAGAGGAGCTCCCCCCACCTCAGCACGTCTCAGCATGACTCAGAATTGCCCTGACGTCCAGGAGCGCACATTTCCCCACCATATCACTTGCCCTTCAACACGGTGGCTGCCGACTGTAGGTGGGGGTTGGGGGGGAGCCAGCGTGGTTGGGTTTAACAGGGTATGTGAAATGATGCACATGATTTCACAGCACTGCCAACACATCATCCCATACTTACTAAGCACACCGGCTCACGCATCAGAAATATGCTACATTGTCAATTACCAAATCCACCCACACAGCAGATCTGTGAGCAGGTCAACACTTGCCTTTAAAAGCTCGCTTGTGACGACAACAAGCACAAGAAGCTTCTGTGTCTGTTTTCCCCCTTTTCTCTTTTCCCCCTCCCTCCTTTTCACTTTCCCTTTGCCTTCTCTTTTCCTTCCCAGCCAGAGGCAGCCAAAAGCATTTGGCTCCTGAGGCAGAAAATCTAAATGACATCATCCCTGCCACCCCTCCCCAAAAAAGTTAAAATAATGAACTCCATTATTTGGTGGGGAGGGACCCTCAGCTCAGTGGCAGAAAACATGCTGTGAGCGCAGAATATTCCGGTTCATGCCTTGGTATCTCCGGGTCAGGCTGGGAAAGATTGAAGCCAGAGACTGTGGAGAGCAGGGGATGCTGCTGATCAGTGTGGGTGAAGGGTGGGAATGCCCCCACCCTGCTAAGGGCCACATTCTGTTGGGGGCAATGTGTGTGTGTGGGGGGGGTTCCGGGGGGTGACGACACTTTCAGGATCATCAGCTTTCAGTGTTGTTATGTATTGAAGTTCTTACCCTGGGCCAGCAGGGGGATACTGTAGATAGTTTCACTCAGGTCTGCATATGCAAATAAGGAATTCAGAGTGACGTTCAGTGATTGGATAGTTACAGAAAGTTGTCACTGTTGCTTTGTAGTTGAACTCTATATAAGCAGGTTGGCTGAACCCTTCAGTTCAGTCCTGTTCTGGCCTGGCCTGTGAATAAACAAGAGCTGTTTGAAGAATCATTGTGTCGTCTGATATGTTCACCCACAACTTAACAAGTTACAGATAGGTAGCCGTGTTGGTCTGCCATAGTCAAAACAAAAAATTTTTTTTCCTTCCAGTAGCACCTTAAAGACAAACTAAGTTAGTTCTTGGTATGAGCTTTCGTGTGCATGCACACGTGTATCTGAAGAAGTGTGCATGCACACGAAAGCTCATACCAAGAACTAACTTAGTTGGTCTTTAAGGTGCTACTGGAAGGAAAATTTTTTTTTGTTTTAACTTAACAAGTGTCACACACACACACACACACACACACACACACAGCGTGCTTCCATCCATCCATTCACCTTCCTTCTCTCTCTCTCCCTCTCTCTCTATCTCTCTCTTCTTCCCCTGAAGCGGCAATTAGGGTTTTGTTTTCAGTTTTAAATTAAAAAAGCTCCCATTGGTGTCTATGTAAGCTCCCCGCACCCTGTCCCCAAGACTGATTGCCACACTTGAGAGTTAGGTGGGGTTTTTATCGTGTTGGCAATGTGTGGCAGGGTGGGGGGCAGAGGGTTAACATTGTAGATTGAGTGAAGCTGGAAGCAACTGTGGGCTAACTCATGACAAGACAGCTGCCTACATTTTGAGCACAATTGCTGTTAACTGGCTCTTCCCCTGTCACCCCCAGATGCAGGCCACCTCAGCTTGCCTCAATGGTGCACTCAGTCCTGTCCCAGATTCGCCTCATGCTCTGGACATGTTTATGCTCTGTCTCTGGCTCCCCCTGCCCTGCCCCAAATCAGCCAGCGGTAGTGTTTGGAGCCAGAGAAAGTTTAGTCTGCCCCAAGTCTCACTCCAGCAGCTCAGAGGTGTGGAGTACAGTGGCTTGCAGGCAGAGGGAGCTAGAGACCTTCTCTGATATCTGGCTGTGCCACTGTTTTGTGGGCCTCACACAAGTGTCTAGGATGTGATTGTTCAGTGGGTTTTGTGCCGGTGACTTGGGGGCTGGCAGGCAGGGATTCAGACCTGGTTCACCACCAATTGTATGATGACTTGAGTCTTGATAGTTGCAGAAGGCTCACCAAGTCACAGTGGCGTAGCGTGGGTTGTCAGCACCCGGGGCAAGGCAAGTAATTTGCGCCCCCTAACCCGTGGATTTTAGCACTCGAGTCTCTTCCACTAGAGAGCTGCGAGTGCGAGCACCGCCCCCCAGATGTTGCGCCCGGTGCGGCCGGCCCCCCCTGCACCCCCCACGCTACGCCACTGCCAAGTCATGAACTGAGGTCCTCCCAAGTCCTCCATGACTTCTGTTATGGAGACACAACCTCTTTTAAAGCTTGGGGACAGAGGGGTGTTCATTAAAGATTTAAGCCAGTTGGAAAGCTGTTTTAAATAGCATCCTTTTCCTTTCAAAAAACTCTGGAATTTGTTGCTGTGTGTTGAAACTTGGGTAAACTGGCAGGTGCCCAGTTTTCTTAGATGGGAGCCATGATAGTTGATAAGTCGTTTTTGAAATGGATTTCAGTGTGTGGTGTAGGCATGTCACATGACCTTTCTTCCATGGGAGGTCCAGAAGGTGGCAACACAAAGAAGGGCCTTTTCTGCAGTGGCTCCCCACTTGTGGAATGCTGTCCCAAGAGAGGCTTGCCTGGTGCCTTCACTGCATATCTTTGGGCACCAGGCAAAAATGCCTCTCTTTAACCAGGCCTTTGGCTGTTTAACATTCTATACCATTTTAAATGTGTTTGCGGGAGGGGGGTTATTGGCTTGTTTTTGTTCTTCTTGTTTTTATTATGTATTTTGTGGTCTTGTTTTGTATTTTTATGTTGTGAATTCCCTAGGATCTTTGGGTGAAGGGCAGTGTATAAATTTGATGAAAAGTGAATAATAAAAGATAGGGTGTTCTTTGTCGTTACAGCAATTATACCCTGAGCTGTGCTCCTTCCTGTGGAGCAGGAGGAAGGAGAATGCAGAATGAAGCCTCTGTTTCTATTTGGCACTGTTCTGACATAGTGGCCAAGCCATAGCTTGTTGTGTTGTGAACAGACTTCAGACTTACCTCCTCCAATCGCTTTCCAAACCTTACAACCCCCCCATCCAGTTTAAATAAGCTGAGGGTCTTGGTGAACCACTGAAATTTTTTCTTCTTCCTGTTGTAGCAATTGCAACACACTGTGCTAGTTGCAGTATGACTGTTAATTGTATTTTTAATTGCCTCTTTTATTTCTTACATATTGTGTTACAACTTGAATTCCAGGGAACCTTTTCCAAGTGTCTCATGTTCACCCTGGCCGTTTCTAGTCTATCCTGCTCACCTTGTGGGCAGACTGGGCTGCTGAGTACTCACAGATGCTCTGCAGAGCACCTCCCTAAAGCTCATGGACCACTGCTGATCTGCAGGCTTGGGAGCCCCTGGTGTAAACCATAGTTTGTAATATCCAGATTGGAGAAACCATGGGTTGCTTAAAACAGGAAGGGAATTGTAGTTCATGGTGTTGGAAGAGGGAGTGCAGTAGTGCTTTTATGACAGCCAAACCATGTTGTTTGAACCAGGCCTTAACTTTTCTCTTTAACCGTTGGTGAAAGTTTATTCGCTGGTGGAGGTAAGGTATTATTGGACAGTTTCTGTAAATCAAAATTTTTGTTGGGACTGCTTGCACTGAACTGTATTATGTTTCAGAATTCACATAAGTGACTTGGAAAGCTGTCACGGATTCATGGTTATAGGTGCCATAAATATTTTAAGAATACAGTGGTACCTCAGGTTACACACGCTTCAGGTTACACACGCTTCAGGTTACATACGCTTCAGGTTACAGACTCCGCTAACCCAGAAATATTACCTTGGGTTAAGAACTTTGCTTCAGGATGAGAACAGAAATCGTGCAGCGGCGGCGCAGTGGCAGCAGGAGGCCCCATTAGCTAAAGTGGTACCTCAGGTTAAGAACAGTTTCAGGTTAAGAACGAATTAAGTGCTTAACCCGAGGTACCACTGAATATTGCAGGGAAGAACTATTTAAATAAGAGCCACTAGAGAAGGATTGGAACAATTGTTACAGCACTTTTGATTTTTGAATACACACTCCAAATCTAGCTGTCTGTTTCTTAAAGACCAACTAAGTTAGTTCTTGGTATGAACTTTCGTGTGCATGCACACTTCTTCAGATACACTGCTGAAGAAGTGTGCATGCACACGAAAGCTCATACCAAGAACTAACTTAGTTGGTCTTTAAGGTGCTACTGGAAGGAAAAAAAAATTTTTTTTTTGTTTTGACTATGGCAGACCAACACGGCTACCTATCTGTGTCTGTTTCTGCCATTAATAGGTATTTGGCTTAACCCTTGGCCTTACATGTATATAGTGTTAAAATCAAGGGGACTTACTCCCAAGTGCCTGGTTTTTTTATTATTTAAAGAAAAGAATGATGTGTTTAGCACGCCCCAATCGTAGGCCTTCACCTCCACCTCGCTTATGACTTTCTTCCTGATTCTATTGCCAGCCAACTTTTAAATTGCTGTTTTTCCTTCCTTGCACAAAGTTCCCTATGTGCATATTGAAACTGTTAGAAATCCTCACAGTAGGCAAAATGGGTTAATTTGCATTTATAAGTACACCAGATATTATGCAGCACATTCAGACAGGGATCAAAGCTCAAGGAAGCTCAATCATTTTTGGTCCTGTACCAAAGGAAATGTTTAAGAGGTGTTGATAGTGTCTATTCCTCCAATCTAGCTGCTTTTTCTGAGGCGAACCATGAAGTTAAATGGTTTAACACAGCAGCTGTATAATACCTTTCAAAGCGTGGGAATACAATACCCTCATTCTCAGCTCACAAAAGGTCAGGAGCCAATTCTTGCCATCTGATCAATATTAAATATCAATATTGCCATCTGACTCACCTTTCTGAAAATGCTTTATGTTTAAAAAGTAGCAATGCACCCATGGGTCCCTGGGCATCAAGCCCCTTGTACTCCTGTTTGAAGGATAAGCTGGAACCCCCAAAAGCATTGCTTCTAGCATAATAGAATAATAGAATCATAGAACTGTAGAGTGGGAAGGGACCATGAGGGTCGTCTAGTCTAACCCCCTGCAATGCAGAAATATTTTTGCCCAATGTGAGGCTTGAACCCATGACTCTGAGATTAAGAGTACAGTCATACCTCAGGTTGAATGTGCTTCAGGTTGAGCGCTTTCGGGTTGCGCTCTGCGGAGCACGTTACTTCCGGGTTTCGCCACTCGCGCATGCGCAGACACTAAAAATGACGTCATGCGCGGAAGCGGCAAAACGCAACCTGCACACGCGCAGACACGCCGTCGCGTCTTACGTTCTGTTCAGGATGCGAACGGGGCTCCGGAACGGATCCCGTTTGCATCCCGAGGTACCACTGTACCATTCTCTACTGGCTGAGATGTCAGATTCCCGTCACACTGCCCATTCCTTTCATGTCCTCCTTGTGAGCTTCCCATGATGCATCTGGCTGGCCAGTGTTGGAAACAGAATGCTAGATTATTTATTTAGTCAGTTAAAAGCATTTTTATCCTGCTCTTCAGCAAATAATAAAATACAAATGTGACCTTAGTGTGGCTTTATAAATAGACAACAGCAGTTTACTGCAAAGCCCAGCTTTCAGTTGCCCTTTGTGGCTGCTCATTCAAGGACCTGAGCATCCTTGTCAAAGTGCTGCTGTTTTCACCTGTACTTTGCTCTTCAAACAGTGCACAGAAAATGCTCACTTTCGAAAAGCAGTTCTCTGCAACTGCCCAGGAGTAGCAGTATTATCCCTACAGATCCTTGCAAGGCTTTCTGTTACTTCCACATCTCTCTCTGAAGCCAAGAGCTTTCTGCAGAGATTCACCACCCACCTCTCCCCTCCTTGCTGCATCACTGACGTCCCTGGCTGTTTTGAGAGTGATGCTGGAGTTGGGCAAGTGCGAGCTGTGTTACCATGCCGACAGTGATGATGTTTTCAAATTGTCTAAAATTGCTTTTTATCTGGCATACTCATATTAGTGTGGTGGCTGGGCGGTTTCATGCCAGTCAGTTTACAGGGTTACGTGTGAGTTTGCCAGCTGCATAAGGAATGTGAAAATAAGTTGGGTCCATCTTTGCAAAAATTTGATAGGTAGTGATTGTGGCTTGTAGAAATTTGCTTTCATTTCTGTGTCTAATTGCCTTGTTGTACACTGCCATTATATAAACAAATGAAGAACAACTTGCATCTGAACTTCTGTGTGTGTGTGTGTGTGTGTGTGTGTGTGAGAGAGAGAGAGAGAGAGAGAGAGAGAGAGGTGTTTCATAAATCTGGAATAGATCTGACTGATCATCTGGTCCCCAAATCTTGATGTGATGCATAATGACCATAGTGAAAGTACTATTTTTGGATTGTTTTTAGTTGTTGTTGTTTTTTTAAAAAAGAAGTGCACTGCCAATTCTGTTCTCACACATTTCCTAAGCCAGGGTTAGCCAAATGCCTCCTAGATGTTGGATTGTATCTCCCATCATCCCTGACCATTGAGCATGCTGGCTGCAGGTCCAACAGCATCTGGAGGGCACCATGTTGACTAACCTTGCTCCAAGGAGCTTCATCAGCACACCCTCTGATTGCTGTGTAGCTTGTTCAGTATTGACCAGAAATGATTTATCTCCAGCTCCGCAAATATCATGACAAGAATCATGTGTCTTCTGCTCTCTCTCTAAGTGTTTTATTAGATCCCACAATGAGAGACCCAGAATGTTGGACCACAGAAGAGCCTGATGGATCTGACTAATGGCTCATATAGTCCAGCATCCTGTTCTTAAAGTGTCCAATCAGATGCCTGCGGGAAGCCTGCAAACAGAACCTGAGCACAACAGGACCTCTTCCTTCCTGGGGATCCCAGCAACTGCATACCCTCCAACATTTCTCCGATGAAAACAGGGATGTCCTATTTATTATTATTATTATTATTATTATTATTATTATTATTAATAATAATAATAATAATGCCCTGTCCATCTGATTGGGTTGCCCTAGCTTCTTTGGGTAGCTTCCAATGTATATAAAGGTAAAGGGACCCCTGACCATTAGGTCCAGTGGTGGCCGACTCTGGGGTTGCGCTCTCATCTCGCTTTATTGGCCGAGGGAGCCGGCGTACAGCTTCCGGGTCATGTGGCCAGCATGACTAAGCCGCTTCTGGCAAACCAGAGCAGCGCACGGAAATGCCGCTTACCTTCCCACCGAAGCAGTACCTATTTATCTACTTGCACTTTGACGTGCTTTCAAACGGCTAGGTTGGCAGGAGCAGGGACTGAGCAACGGGAGCTCACCCCGTTGCGGGGATTCGAACTGCCGACCTTCCAATTGGCAAGCCCTAGGCTCTGTGGTTTAACCCACAGCGCCACCCGCATCCCTCCAATGTATATAAAAGCAGAATAAAACATTAAACATTAAAAAAAGCATCCCTATATATGGGGCTGCCTTCAGATGTCTCCTAAAGGTTGTATAGTTACTTATCTCCTTGGCTCAGGGGGTCAGATAATGCCATACCCTCCAACATTTCTCCAATGAAAATAGGGACATCCTAAGGAAAAGTGGGACATTCTGGGATCCAATCAGAAACCAGGTTGGCTTCTGCAAATCCGGGTCTGTCCCTGGAAAGCAGGGACATTGGGAGGGTCTGCAATGGGTATTCAGAAGCATTGCTGCTTCTGACTGTGGGGGCAGAGCAGAGCCTCCACCCTGCTTGTGGAGTTCCTATTAGGGCACCCGCTTGGCCACTGTGGGAAATGGTAGATGCTAGACTGGATGGAGCATGGTTTTGATCCATCAGGGCTCTTACGGTAGCCATATGCATCACCATGAGTTGGATGAAATTGTAACAGAAAGCCAACTTTGCTCCAAAATTGTTGCTCTCTCTTTTGGAGTGACCGTGTAACCTTCTGGTTATATCTGCTCCTTAGTCTTAAAACTGTTGGGTTAAACGCCAGCCTTGACACACTAGTAACAGCTGTGATTTATGTATTTGCTGTGCTTTAGTCCATGCCTGCAGAAGAGTTCTGTGTAACTCAAAAAGTCACTTCTATCATTTTATCATCACAGTGCTTGCTCTGTGTTTTTTCTTCTGCCCGACTTTGGGGCTATAGAGGGTGGGTTTTAGCAGAGCTCTTTCAGTGGGGCTGTCACGGGTGTTGTTTAAATGCAAGGGGAGGAGACATACAGTGTTTCTGTAGCGAATAGGGGTGATTTTCAGCTGCTTGTGTGTTAGAGGCAGGCAGGGGCCACGGACCTCTGCAAAAGAAAAGAGGAATGGGTCTCTCCCCGCCCCCGCCTGTTTTGTTCTAGAGGTCACTATTGATTAGAGGGGGAAAGGTGAATGACCATGGCTTTTATTTATTACAAAAGATCACAGTGGGGGATCTTCACTGCAAGAAGCAAGTAGTCACTGACCCATGAAAACCTGTCCTCTCCCCACACCCTTTCCCTTTTTACTGCAGCGAGACTTTCTCATTTAAACATCAGCTGCTGTCCACATTGAGGTGCTGGTTAATGACTAAGCAGCCACTCAGCCCCAAAGTGACTTCATTACTTTTCAGGTGATGGCAGTTGGGTCAGTGGTAAAGCCCATGTCTGGAACAGGATGTATGAGCCATTAGTGCCGAGTTCTTTGCTTTTGGTGGGTCCAGTTGCTCTAAAGTTTGGTTGTTTGTGTGGTTTTGAAACCTACCCAGTTCACTGCAGAGACAGCAACTGATTGAGATCATAGAATTGCAGAGTCGGGAGAGACTCAAAGGGTCATTTGGTCCAAACCCCTGCAATGCAAAGATACTGGTTGTGGTTGAAGCCTCTCTCCAGTGAAAAATTGTTCTTAAGCTAGTTTTGATTCATTTCCCCAATATTCCACCCCAGATAGCATAGCTATAATTGCACTGGGAACTTTCCACCAGTGGTTAAGTTCACTTTTAGAGTAATAGTAATATTCACACTTTCTCTTAGCAATTGAGTCTTAAGTGCTTCACATTATCTGTGTCAGTGGAAGGCAACTTTAATCAAGTTAAGGCAGCCTTTCCTAACCTGTTGCCTTCCAGATGTTTCTGACTACAAGAGCTGTGCTCACTGAGACTGATGAAAGTTATGTGGTCATATCCATACCATATATTTAAAACACTCTTAAAACACCATAATAGTCATGGCTTCCTCTAATTTATTTATTTGTTGCATTTATATGCCATCTTTTCCTCCGTGCAGATCAAGGTGGCCCACATGGTTCTCTTCCTCCCCCACAACAACCCTGTGAGGTGGGTTGGCTGAGAGTGAGGGGCATCACTCAGTGAACTTTGTGGCCAAGTGGGGATTTGAACCCTGGTCTCCCAGGTCTTAGTCCAACCCTCTAACCATTATGCCATACTGTTGGTTAAAGGTGCTGACCTCACAGAGCTCTGACATCCCCAACAAACTACATTTCCAAAGAATCTCCATGGCTGGTAGGAGTACTTTAAATGTGTGGTGTTGCTGTGACTATATTCCAAAACATCTGCAGGACACCAGGCTGGAAAAGGAGAGGCTAAGGATGGCAGAGGAGTGTGAAAGCTATAGGGTTCCTCATTGACCAGCTTAATACCTGCTGGCTTTCCTGCTGGTGAAAATTGCTCTTGAACAGGCTTGCAAATGTGTCCTTTGCCTGGAGGAAGTTTTGGCTCCTTCCACACAAGTAGATAGAGGTGCTTCCTGATTTCTCTTCTCTTGCTTTTTGGCCTTAGAGGCTTAGCTGGCTAACAAAGAACCACTATGTTCTGTGGTTAAGAGTTTTGGATCAGGCCTGGGGAGACCCTGATTGAAATCCTGATGGCACTTGGCTGCATGATCCCTCTCATCCTAACCTGCCTCACAAGGTTGTTGGGAAGATAAAATGGTGGCAACCACATATGCTGCCCAGTCTTCAACAATCCCTCTGGAAGGGATGTCATGATGGAAGATCTGTAGCCAGGGTGATGAGCAGAGCCTCCATCTCCTCTCCTGCTTAGAGGCAGGGTGGGGGCAGAGGCAGCTGCATTGAGCTTATGGATGTTCCAAAGTTGGACACAGCTGGCAGGGGGGAAACCCTACCCACCTCTTGCAGGGGGGAAGGGGGCGTGGGCAGGTCTCCATAGTGCGCACGACTTTGAAGACCCTGTGATGTCTGGGTCTGCTTGGAATATGGAAGCATAAGTGGGCCAGTTAACTTTTTCTGTGAGCTTGACTGCCCTAAGTAGCAATCTGCAATTGTTTCGGACCCAGGTTCAATGGCACCCAATTATGTTGTGTGTGGCTTTTTTTACCCCATATGTTAATCTTTCTCCTTCCTTTATAAGACTCCAATACCTTGCAATAGTAACTTATAGTTGTTCATATTGACAGGGCTGTGCTTCATTTAATCACAAAGGAAAAAGGAAAAAAGAAAATCTGAACTATGCAATCTGTATGCATTATGCAAATCAATCGGCTTTACCCATATTATCTTAGCTGGCAGAAGGCGTTCTTCTTCTGTTGGGCATGCAGAGAGCAGTGGACAGGAGTGCAGGGCATCAGGCAGGCTCACGACCTCCTGGTTGCTGGAGCTCCTCAGCCTTCTTTGGCTTTGGACATTTCATTTGGCAGTGTTTCCAGTGCGCTCTGATCTCCGGTGTTTTCAGCATCACTGATGTCTCTTCCCTCTTCCTTCCTGGAGGCAGCTTTATCAGCTGGGATTGGGAGTGTGTAGTGTGTACTTGCTTGCTTGCATGCGGGCTCAGGTATGGGCTGGCCATGCCCACCTTTACTTTGGCCACCCCCACTGCTGGCATGCAAGCCTTGGAGGGTTGGCTGATGGGAAATGCGGGCCTCCAGCCGAAAAGGCTCGCCACCCCCTTGCGCGCCACCTGTAGCCATGAGGAGCATTCAGCCTCTGGCAGGCACAAACAGGTCTGGCAACCAGTTTACTTGCATCTGCTGATTCCAGAAATGTGCTGGATTGCGGTAGAGTGAATTCTTTTCATGTAGGCAGCTGATTTCAATCTGGGACGGATTTCTACAGATGATGGGACAAGTCTGTGCAGGTCTTGTAGAGCAGAATGTGACTGGGCACGCACCTTTCTCTTGAAGAGCACATTTCCATGTATTTTGCATGTCTGCATGAATGTGCTTGGCTGTCTGAGATGTTCCTATGCATGAGGAATAAGCTATGAAGGTTGATTGTGCAAATGTGTTTGGGAGCTGTGTGTCACCCTTCTGTGTCTGCTGTGTTCCTGTAGGGCCCTCTGTTGCAATGAGGGACACACCTCTTTTCTTGTTTGAATGAGACAACAAAGACCATTCTGAGAGGAATGATGTTAGTCCTGCAAACATTGCCTGCAAACTGTGATCCATCAGCCTAAGTATGACATGCCTAAGGAAACATAGCCTTTATCCTGGGATTGCTTAGTCAGTAGAGCATGGACTCTTAATCCCAGGGCCATAGGTTCAAGCCTCACATTGGGCAAAAGGTTCATGCATTGCAGGGGGTTGGACTAGATGACCCTTGGGATTCCTTCCAACTCTACAATTCTGTGATTCTATGATACTATGAAGACTCACATTCCACACACCCTGCTACCTAGATCAAGTTTATAACCTTATACTTTCAGCAGACTCTTGAGCAGCAAAAGCTTTGTTGGATTGCTCAGTTTCGAGTTGGATGGGAGGAATTGCCTATTAGAAAGCCTACCTGTCAGGGGAAAAAATCTGTTGCGAACTGAAGAGCCCTGCTGAATTGGACCAAACTTCCACCTAGTTCAGCATTTGGATTACAGCAATGGCTGGTCAGTGACACACCTCTTGGAACTCACAAGTGGGCCCAAAGAGGTCTTCCCCTGTTGTTCGTTTTCATCCAGCATCTGGCATTCCCAGATGTACCGTCTCTGTCTCAGGCAGCCATCCCCAGTCAGCGGCCCTCCAGATGTTGTCAGCTTCAAACAATGGAGCTGTAGGATGTTGGAACTAATAGGAGTTGTAGTACAAAACATCAGGAAGGCACCAGGTTGGAGACTGTGGATGTAAAGGCTGTCATGGCTGATAATCCTGGATAGCCCTCTCCATGAAGTTTTCTACCCCCCTTTAAAAGCCACCTAAACTGGCTATGTCTTCTCTTCATTAGACAGATTGCGTCTTGCTTTTTTACCAGGGTTTAAATCCCTACTCTGCTTGTTGGGTGACCTTGGACCAATCTCTGGCTCTCAGCCTAACCTGCCTCAGGGCTGTTGTTAGAATAAAATGGGAAGGGCCATGCACACCACCTTGAGCCCTTTGGAGGAAAGGTGAGATAGAAATATAATAATAATAAAAAAGAAAAGCATCTGAAAGCATAGTTGTGAAAGAACCTAGCAACCATGCTTTTATGGCAGCAGAGTGCTTCCTTTTATCTGAATCTGCTGATAAGAAAATGATTGCGTTAGAGTGAGGGGTTCCACAAAAGGAGAATTGATACATGAAATACAGACCTGCAGTGTGGGGAATATAAAGGGTGACCTGCCTGACCAGGAAGCTGAATCTCTCTGAACACTAAAAAATGCAGAGCATTGCTAGAAGAGGTTTGGGATCTTTGCTGTGATGGCAAAATCTATGACATGTTATTTGTGAGCAAAAGAAAAGAAAAACCAGCAATAAAACTGGAAATGATTTGTTGAACACTGTGACCGGGGGAGGGGGGAAATACATGGCTTCCCCAGTCAAAGGGTGGCTTTGTAATGTTTCGGGTGTGGATTTGAATCCTGATCTCCCAGGTTCCAGTCCAGCACTCTAACCACTACACGACACTGTTTCTCATGATTGCATGCATTGCATGGTTCCTAAAGAGTTCTAATAGGAACAATTATTGCTAACTAAGTCTTTGAACTTTATATCTTTTCAATTTTTTTCTTTCTATGTGGTTTGTTTGTGGGTGCATTTTTCAATCTGTTATTAAAATTTTCGTACTGTTGTAATATTAAAAACTGTGGTGGTGGTGGGGAATGCACAGCGTTATTTGTTTCGTGCAGAGCCACACGTGGCCGTGGTGCCCTTGCCAGGCGTTCATGGCATTCTTGGAGATGCCTGCCTTACTCCTTGCCAAACTGGCCCTGGCAGGCGCAGTTCCTCCTCCGTGAGAATCGGCCCACGTGAGTGAATGGCCTCATCCTTGCTCTGGACTTCCTCCTCCGAGAGCTGCTTCCCTCAGTAATGTGTCCATGCAGGGGAAGTAGCAGAGTCCCAGCTCCATCCCTGGTGGACAGATCTTGGCCGGAGTGGCACTGGGTCAGTAGAGCAGTGGTGACAGCTCTGGGTGACCCTCCTCGTCCTTCTCCTTGCTTTGGACTGCTGCCTCTGTGAGGCAGGTGAGAGCTCTGGGGAGGCAGCTGCAAAGCCCTGCCCATCCTCACCGCCCTCCTGCTCCGGCTGCTGCTGCTGCTGCTGCTGCTGCTGCTGCTGGGAGGGTTGGGTTTCCCCCACCCCTCCCATCGCCCTGCCCCTCCTCCTGTGAGGCAGGCAGGCAGGCAGGCAGGCAGGCGGAAGCCTGGGCATGCATGTCACGTCCACCCTGCTTGTTTGGTGGGGAGGGGGGGAAGAGGGCTGGGAGCTCGGCAGTATGATAATGACTCTAGCGTCTGGCAGGAGAAAAGCCCCTGACTGCACCAGGGTGTCTGTACCGCCGCTTCAAGGAGAATGAGGCAAGATGGCTGCTTGGTAGCGATGGAGGAGGCTCGCTGGGGCTGAAGGAAGGCTGGCTTTTGGGGGGGAGGCGAGCTGGCTGGGAGGCAGCAAAGGGAAGCGGGCCAGCAGAGGGGGAAGCTGCAGAAGGAAGGTTTGGGGCGAGGTAACAAATGGATTCCTTTCTTATGTTTATGTTCAAAGACCTTTAAGAAAATAAATGCTAGCCTCCCGCACCATCCCTTCCTCCTCCTCCTCCTCCTCAGAGGATTATTGTAAATGGAGGATGAACATTTAAATAGCCCACCAGAGGCCTGGCAAATTAAAGCTCTCTTGCATCTTGCTGGATACCTCGTTGTTGTTGTTTTGCTTCGGCTGCTTTCTAAAATTTAGTTTTGATAGTTGTTGTTTTCTTTCTTTCTTTTTATTTTTTAAAAAATTCCTCTGCAGGTGGAAATAAAGGACAATAAAGACACCAGCACACAGGATCGAAAGCCAGCGGTGGAGGTACTGTTTCTTTGTATACTTTTAAAAAGACAAAAGCACTGAAGGGGGATTGGAAAGTGGAAGTATGGCCAACTGTGAAAGCTGATTGTGTGTGTGTGTGTAATATTGCACTAAATCATACACACACACACACACACACACACATCTCCTGGTTGTCAGTTTCTGAGGCTTGCTTCTCATCCACAGTTGGTGTGTATGTGTTGGTTTTCTTGGAGTTCCTTTGGAGTTCCTTTGCATCCAAAGAACATCCAAAAGGTGCCCCAGGTTTATGACAGGCAAGCCATGATTTCTCTCTCTCCCTGTTCCCCAGATCTCTGTATGAGCTCGTAAAATTATCAAAGGAGACGAGACTCTTTGAAACAGGTGTGACATCATCCTGATGTAACCATGGTGACTGTCTTAACCTTTCTGTGATGTGGCTTGAAGTGACCGCTTGGTAGCGATGGTGCAAAACAGGAACTTTCCCTCTCCTAATTTTGGGGAGGTATCAAAAAGGGGGAAAGCAGATGAGCAGTTTGATCATGTGCTTGTTGAGGACAAGGCCAGTTTCTGCCTCCTGTTATACTGACAACTGAAGAGCTTATTTTCCATGTGCCCCCAACAGAATCTGGTCTCATGGGCTGCTCCAGATCTGAGAGCTGCTTGTGGGAAAATCCCTAAGAGGAGGCAGTTATGGTGATGATGAAACACCAAGCTCAGCGTTGCAGCTTGTGGCGGTTGGGTGTTCTTGGTAGATATGAGAGGGAGGGGAAAGTGAGTTGGAGAGGCTGACGTTTCTGACTGGTCTGATAGAAGGTCGCACAACCATCCTAAGATTTGGCAATAGTTGCCATCCTACCAACCGCAGGTGATATGTGGGTTGCATTTCTCTATTTCCTGTTATCCAAGGTTTTGTCCTTTCCCAGGCTGTCCTTACACTACACACTCAGGTCCCCCTTGAGTTTGCTTTATTAAATTTCCTAGACACTTTATTCTAGAGAAAGGCTCAAGGTGTCTTACAATTTAAATATGCAAAGGTTAGAAACTAAACCGTATGGCTAAATTCCCAGGACTTACTTAATATTTTCTTATGAAACAATATGAATCTGCCTTTCATTGGCCACTTATTGCCAGTGGCTAGGCTGGTATTCTGAAGATACTGGAAATTTCTGGAGGGAATGGCAATAACCACATGGTATAAGGAAGTCTGCCAGTTAGCACTTGTGAAAAATATCTGACTAAAAAATTATAATTAGTGAGGGGTTTGAAACAAAAGGACACATTTTCAATGGATTGGTGAACCTTTACTAAAGAAGACATGCTGGAACCTCCTTCACACTGCAGAAGTGTTGGTTGGTATAACTTTAAGCTATAATCTGTTCTGACATGTAATGGGCACTGACATCAGCGTACTCTGTAACCACTTATCCTGCTCTTTGTTGACCTGTAACGTAAGAAAAAATGTAGTCACCTCATTTGCTGAGGATGAAAAGGTAAAATAGAGCTGTGTGTTGTCTGTGCACTGATGACAGAACATTCCAAGCCTCTTGATGACCCCACTCAGTGGTTTCATGCAGATGTTAAATAACATGGGGAATATCATACTGGGGAATTGGTGGGGCCGAGCAATATCCCCTCAGCACTACCAGCTGGACCTACCCATTCAAGTAGGAGTGGGACCAGTGGAAAGCAGTGTCCACACCCCCAAATTTTGTAGTCTTCTGCTGAAGGATATAATGGTTGGTGGTATGGAAAGCTGCTGACAGATCAAGGAGAACCAACAGGGTCAGATTCCCCCACCCCTCTCCTGGTACAAGGTGGCCAAAGCAGTCTCTATGCCAGAACAAGGCCTCTACCCCAATTGAAATAGCTCCAGAAAATTGGCTGGTTCAAGGAAGGGAGAACTTACCTGTGTCCTAAAGTTATTAAAGTCTTCCAGGTCCAGAGAGGGTGTCACTGCCTCTTTTAGGTAACCTAGGACCTCTCCCTCCCACAAGGAGACATTGAGCCATCACCTCCTGGCTGGATTTTAATGAGCCACAAGACACAAGGATGCAATACACAAGTAATTGCATGAACAAGAATTGCACTTTGTCCTTGGGCTTCACCAGCAGAAATTCATTCAAGTAAAACCAGAGAGGAGATACTTCTCTAGATCTCACGCTTGCTATAATAGTGGGATCCAACCCTAGTACATGCAAGCAGCTTTATCCTCAAAATATCTTACAGATATGGTACAGTGGGCAATATTCATCTTCCTTTGAGCTCCAAACTACCTGGAAAAGTTCAAGCTGGATGGCATAAAGAGGATGCAGTAGAGGTGGAAAAGAGGGTTTTCCCATCACCTCCATTGCTACTGAATGGGCATGAAACATGAACACATACCAGTGTTTGGTTGTCTTCACTGGGAATTCCCCCCCCCTACCTGAGCTCAATCTGTCTCCCAGCCTGGTTTATCACTCTCAGATCTGGGGGAGACCAAAGAGCTTTCTGAGCTTTGCCAGACAAGGAAGCCTTCTCAGGGGCAATTGTGCCAGCTGCTGCTCAGCTCTCTTCTGCATTCCACGTTTCAACCAGGACTTCAACTGGAGAGCCAGCATTATCTGCCGGAATAGCTCACAGGGCCCTCTGGAAATCCATATTCTCTCTTGGAGGCACATAACCGGGCTCCTGCCAAGTGGGACCACCAGCTTCTCAGACAGCAGATTTTCCTTGGAACTGCAACATCCGAAAAAGGGAGGGAGGAGGGAACCTTTGAAGAAAGATGTCCATGGAGCAGTCCTTGTGACACCCACCCCGGGGGTGAACTCCCCTTTGCCACCCCTTTTGAGATTGCCAGAAACACTGATTCCCACAAGGAAAAGGACATTGCCCCTCTGCTGGCAGTGTTCCTCTAGTGTCCTCCTCACCTTCAAGAGCAGGGCCAGATGGAGAACAAGCACACCTGCTCTGCAGATTGTCCTGCTGCTGCTACTCCAGCTTGCTCCTGAACTCCTCTTCAGTGGCGGAGCTTCACGCTCTGGCACCGAGGCGGGGGGCAGAGAGCAGGCGATGGCGGCGCTGGTGCACGTCCTGGGAGCGTGTTGCCCAGCGTGGGCAGGGGGGCAGCCGCAGTGGCACCCCACTGGGATTGCGCTGCCGGGGTCGATGCGCTCCCCTCGCACTCCTCTTCCTCCGCTAGTGCTCCTCTTACCAGCCTGTTGAGGCCCCTCCATAGGTATTTTCATTAGGAGACTCTCATGAATCTGTTCCAGGCCTGCTGGAGCAAATCATAAGGCTCCCAACTGCTCAAAAGAACTTTCGGCTGGACCTATTACCTAGACTCTCCTTCTTGATCAAATTGTTCCTACAGATGATTCTCAAACTGGTCTTTGTATCTGCACGTGACCCTTCAGTCGTGACTCCCTTCTTTGAGCAACTGATGCACACTGTTATGTTATGGATCTGTTGATTTTGTTACTCTATCATATGTTTTGTACTGTGCAACAATTTGTTTTAAAATAGTAATTTTAAAAGAAGAAAGTAGTCCAATCATATAACAACTGACTGCTGTACATTTCCTGGCACAATTCAAGTGCTGTTCTAATCTATAAAGCCTTCCAGTTTGGTACCCCAACACTTGTAACAGGTCCAGAATCTGCAGTAAGGCACTGCCCTTTAGAACCAATTAAAACCTTGCAGAATAGCAAGCAAATATTCAGCTTACTCAGAACTCTTCATCAGTTAGGATGTTAAACAAAACAGGAAGCCAACATGAGGAGGGACCTTCTCTGCAGTGGCTCCCCGTCTGTGGAATGCTCTCCTCATGGAAGTTCGCCTGGCGCCTTCATCATACACCTTTAGGCGCCAGGCAGAAACATTCCTTTTTAACCAGGTCTTTGGTTGATTTGATTGACATCCTATGCCCTTTTAAAATGTAGTTCTTTTTTGGGGGGGGCATTCTATTGGGTGGTTTTTATTTTGATTATATATTTTGTGGTTTTATATTTTGATTTTGTTCTGTGAATCACCTCCAGGTATAGGGTGGTATATAAATTTAATAATGATGATGATGATTTGGGGGGGGGGGGAGAAGCTGCGAGTGGTGTTGAACTTAGAATGCCAGGGGAGTTTTGCAGATGTTATTGAATCAGGTGCTCAAGGTGTGAGGC
Organism: Podarcis filfolensis; assembly: GCF_964270895.1. Taxonomy (NCBI): domain Eukaryota; kingdom Metazoa; phylum Chordata; class Lepidosauria; order Squamata; family Lacertidae; genus Podarcis; species Podarcis filfolensis. The sequence goes on along the minus strand of NC_139611.1, from coordinate 4,246,017 downwards.
AGATTGTAAGAAACAACCTAGTGCTGTTATGTTTTCTCATTTTTTAGAGTATATAAATTACAGTTTTTACTCAGGTCTAGTTCAGGCCCTCATCACCCTAATTGGGTTCCCTTGGAAGGCAGAGTGAAAAAAAGGAAAGGGCAGTGTAGTTGTCTTCATATTCGCAATTCTGGATATTAGTTTTTAGCTGCTATGCTATGGAGAAAATCAGATAGGAACTACGTTCAGGAACATTGCCTAATGGGTGGAGCACATCCAAAGTTAACTCCCATCTTCAGGTGGTAGACCTTGTGGTTTCAGGATCCCTCTCATGCATGTCATATAACACTCTCAGCTTTTCTCTCTCCTTTCTCCGTTTTATAGCATCTTGCCTGTTGAGAAGTGCTGAATAACTCAAGGGTTTGCTCACAATTGTGTGATATTTTAATTGGTCCTTATTAAACTCGACATCCCTATTGTGGATTTTGAGTGTTTCTTTGCCACTGTAAAATTTCATTATCTGATTGTTATTCTGTGTTTTCAGATTACATCCATATATGTGGGGGGTTGGGAGGGAGGCTAATGGAAAGAATTCTGGAAACACAAAGATCTTTGTATGGTAGGAAAAGCTAAGAAATGGAGAATTGTGATTCCTGTTAACTTGTGGCAGCTTGGAACACAGTAGAGTTGAAGGCATTCCCCTTTCCTCCTCCTGTCTCCTGCCCATCACTCAGAAGCAGCACCTCTTAAGTATAGTAGCGGTGCCAGCGCTTTTTTCAGCCGGAACTCACTGGAGCTCAGTTCTGGCACCTCTCAGGTGGGCTCCTTTGCTATTATAAGAGAATAAAGGCCGTGTTCATGGTGAGTTCCGGCCCCTCTTTTTCTAGAAAAATAGCACTGAGTAGTACTGAAAAATTCCATCCATGTGTGGCAGGACCTTAGAATGCTCCCTTTGTGCATTCTGAGCTTGGCTTTGTATAATTAATGTACGTGGGGTGGGATTCAAAGTTTGTCTATTCCTCTGAACTTCTTTTTTTTTAAATGAAGTATCCTATATCTTACTCCAGCATGTTTGACTGCGGCATTTCAAAGTTAGCTGAAACCTATTGACAGTAATACTACTTAGCATTTTTAGAGTGCATTTCAAAAGTCCAAAGTGAAACTCATTCAGTATAGTCTCAGTCACCGTTAAAAAAGCCCTGGTGGGCAGGCCAAGCTCTTTACCCCCACATCATAGGCTGGTGGGTAGTAGAGTTAGTTGATGAATATATGGATGAGGTGAAATTTGGAATAGGAGAATTTTCCATTCTTCCTGGTGGCTCATTTGCTTCTGCTTCTCTTACGCGGGTGGTGCTGTGGGTTAAACCACAGAGCCTAGGACTTGCCGATCAGAAGGTTGGCGGTTCGAATCCCTGTGACGGGGTGAGCTTCCATTGCTCGGTCCCTGCTCCTGCCAACCTAGCAGTTCAAAAGCACGTCAAAGTGCAAGTAGATAAATAGGTACCACTCTGGCGGGAAGGTAAACAGTGTTTCTGTGTGCTGCTCTGGTTCGCCAGAAGCAGCTTAGTCATGCTGGCCACATGACCCGGAAGCTGTACGCCGGCTCCCTCGGCCAATAAAGCGAGATGAGCGCCGCAACCCCAGAGTCGGTCACGACTGGACCTAATGGTCCCTTTACCTTTACCTCTTACATTGTCCCGTGGAAGCAACAAGTGCCCCTCCCTTTTTGCAGCAGGAGTGAGTCCAAAACATTGAAAGACATTCATGAACTGTTGCAGTTAAAACCTGAAATTACTTTGATACATAGCTGCCTTATGCTTGGAGATCTATACAGTGTAAGGCTCCCTTCTTCAAGTAGCTTAGTGCAAGCATAGCAGTGCAATTTGTGTAAAATATTGCTATATTAGTCTCAAACATGATAATGACCACCTGCAATTGTTCAGTAAAGCATGCAGTTATAACCTGAAAAATATAGCTCTCCTATGCAGTCTTATGCTCAGTTCTGGGCATCACAGTTCTAGGAGGATACTGACAAACTGGAATGTGTGCAGACGAGGGAGACCAATATAATCAAGGGTCTGGAAACTTAGGAGGAACAGTTGAGAGAGTTGGGCATGTTTAGCCTGGTAAAGAGGAGACTGAGAGGATATATGATAGCTATCTTCACATATCTAAAGGTCTGTTTTATGGAACGTGCAGCAATCTTGTTTTCTCCTCCTCAAGAGGGTAGGGCCTGAGCCAACGGAGTCAAATGGTAAGAAAGGAGATTTAAACTAAACCAGGGTTCCTCAAACACGGCCCTCCATATGTTTTGAGACTACAATTCCCATCATCCCAGTATGTTTCTGAGCACAATTCAAAGTGTTGGTGCTGACCTTTAAAGCCCTAAACGGCCTCGGTCCAGTATACCTGAAGGAGCGTCTCCACCCCCATCGTTCTGCCCAGACACTGAGGTCCAGTGCCGAGGGAATTCTGGCAGTTCCCTCGCTGCGAGAAGCCAAGTTGCGAGAAACCAGGCAGAGGGCCTTCTCGGTAGTGGCACCCGCTCTGTGGAACGCCCTCCCACCAGATGTCAAAGAGAAAAACAACTACCAGACTTTTAGAAGACACCTGAAGGCAGCCCTGTTTAGGGAGGCTTTTAATAGACTATTGTATTTTAATATTTTGTTGGAAGCCGCCCAGTGGCTGGGGAAACCCAGCCAGATAGGCAGGGTATAAATAATAAATTATTATTACTATTATTATTATTATTATTATCCCTGACCACTGGTCCTGCTAGCTAGGGATCATGGGAGCTGCAGGCCAAAAACATCTGAAGGGCCGAGTTTGAGGAAACCTGAACTAAACGTTAGAAGGAACTTTCTGACGGCAAAAGCTGTTCTACACTTCTATTGTTCTATGATCCTATGATTCATAGTAAGTGCATGAAATAGTCCTGATCAATAGAGTACTGGTAATTGATGTTTAAATACAATGACTTTGAGATTCCATGTATGTTGATTTCTAATTGCTTGGGTAGGGCTGGGCAATATCTGGTCTCCAACACAACGATATATCACTATTGCAATTTAGTGATATATAATGATGTCTGAAACATTGAGCTACGTGGGGTGGGGTGGGAAGATCAACTGCCTTGAGACCTCTGGGTATAGAGCAGTATATAAATTCATTAAATAATTGTCATCATCATCAGGCGAAGGAGCAGCCATGGGGGGTTAGGTGGGGTGAAAGAGCAGTGTGGGTGGCGAGTGTGTGAAGGAGCAGCCTTTGGAGACTGCACAGGTGTGTATGTCGGGGGGGGGGGGAGATCAGGTGTGTTGGTGGGCAAAGGAGCATGGAGATTGGGCAGTTGCAGGGCTTGAAGATCAGGCGTTTGGGTAAGTCAAGTACACACAAACAGAAGGGAGCAAGGGAGGAAAGAGGCTGGAATGACACAGGGCTACTTACTTTGTGGCATCTCAGAGACCCAGCATTGGCAGTGGCTTCACAAAACCCTGCTTTCTGCCAGCTGCTTCCAGGCAAACACACATTGCATGCACGCACACGCTGTGATGTATTGCCACATCAGTTATTTTCAAACAGTTATCATGATGTGGTCTAGAAACAAGTATTGGATGATCAATATCAATATATTGGCCAGCCCTATGCTTGGGTTAAACTTTTTCAGTTGGGTTCCAATTTCTTCTGTGCCTGCCACCACGTGTGGTGATCCAGATGTGTTTCCTTCTTCTGAAACTTCCACCACCAAGAACAAGAATCTTCCTTCTTCTGAGTCAGAACGTTGAACACTGACTGGCAGCGATTGTCCCGGGTTTCCCTACCTAGAGATGCTGGGGATTGAATCTGGACCTTTTGCATGCACAGCAGATGCTCTACCACTGAGTTACGACCCTTCTCTGAAATAATATTATTCATCTGTTGGGTCTGGATTAAAAGACCCCTTTCTGAGACCTGTTCTCTTGCTGTAGCTCAGTGCATATTTATAGCCCTATACTTGTAACATTGCATGTTAGACTGTTTTTTCCAAAGCTCTTGTGAAAGGGGACCATAATACTCGGTGCAGTGTCTTGCGCTAAGCCAAGATTATGCTGCTCATGATCCAAGAGTTGGGTGCCTCTTATGAGCCAAGCATTTTCTGGGATGTAGCAAGAGGTCCTGGAACTTTCAGAGGTTTTGCTTGTGCTCCTAAAATATATAATTGCCCCGAGCAACTGTTTAGGTTGCTTGTGTAATTGGGTCAGTCCAGGAGAAATTTTTCTAAATTTATATATGTTTGACAAATTATTTTCAGTTGTTTATTTGCAGTTGTCAGGAAGCAAAACACAAAGTGGGGCAGTGTAAGGGTGTTGCTGAAAATTGCTGGTTCCACAGGACTGAACACCTTGAGCCTCCTATGTCTGTTTTGTAATGCTGTAAGGGATTTTCAGATGTTGATGAAGGCTGTGGTCTCTGCCTGAGCTGCGTGGGTGTCTGAGGGGCAAGAAAGGCAAAGGAATGTCTCTTTGCCGCTGGCAGTCTTCCTTGCATCCCACTTTGTGGATACTTGACTCCCATGCAATTTAGCTTAATGAGTGAGATAGGAGGCGAAGGTGACTCCTCCACTTTGCTGTCAGGAGAGGGTCTTAATTGTGATTGCTTTGCTGATGTGTGGAGGCAGCAATAATTTAGACTCAGACGGTGTCCTCCTGCTCATTCATCTTTGACTCCTAAAAATACTTGTTGTGTTGCAAGGTCACAAACTGAGCTGGTGGCATGGTTGTAGATCAAGCTGCCTTACCTAGTTGGACCATTGGTCAGTACAGCCCAGGTTTCCCTCTCTGATAATGGCTCTGAAGGTCCAGGTTGGGTCCTTTTGCAGCCATTGTCTCCTGAGACCCATTTAACAGGATTTCTGCACTGAGCTATAGATCCTCTCCTACTGAAACTACAACTCCTATGATCCCTGATCATTGACCATGCTGACTGGGGATGATGGGAGTTGGAGTCCAACAACATCAGCTGGGACACTAGGCTGGGGAAAGTTGCTCTGGTGTGAAGTGTCACACAAAGACAAGGAGCTGGTGCAGGATGAAGCAGAGATGCTGGAAGCCAAAAAGACATAAACTGCTCTTATAAGTCCAGGTGCTGCTGTTAGGAGGAGAGGCGGTGGGCGTGTGCTCAAAAGATCAAAGGCTTGTTTTAAGTTGCAAAAGACCTTTAATTCTTCAGGAACCATCCCTTCGTGCAATCCAGCTCAGAGCAAGCTATGTACACTGCAGCAAACAAGTAATAATCTCTGAAGGGCCAACTATCAGAGTTTCTCATCAAGGACAAATATAAGTGAAACAAGTTGGGGGCGGGGAGGAGAGAGAAAGGAAGAAAGAGAAAGAAAGATGAGAGATGCATCTTCTTGTCTCCTGGAGCTAGACCCCAAGGCCTGTTTAATATGTGTACGTACAGTATGTACTTTTATAATCAGGGCTTTGTGGGTGCTGCAGCTCTGGCCCAGAAGGGAGTATGATATTAATACTGAGCACAGAAAATGGCTTCTTGAAAACCTCAGTCCCACCCCCTTCTTAAAAAAAACCCACAAATTGCAAAACACGTCTTCTGAACCAAGTTTGTGGACCATACGTGGTGGGATGTCGGAAGCTACCTAAGGGGGTGTGTGTGTGGTGTGCAGCAGCGATGGGGGTGGGGAGTTGTACTGTTAGTGCCTGGTGCAGACTCTCCAGGTTTTTCTCATTGCAAGTAGATCAGGATAAACTATGCAGAACAAGACATATATATTAACGTTAATTTACAAAGCTGTTCCAGGTCGCAGAATCCTGCATTTCATATAATTGTGGGGTTGGAAGGAATCCAAAGGGTCATCTAGTCTAACCCCCTGCAATGAAGGAATCTCAGCTAATTTCCTGGTATAGGATTTTGGTTTTCATATTTTTAAGTACACATAGTTCATTGTCCTGTGCAACTCTGTTGGACAGTAGCATTTCCTTATCTCATATGAGAGCCAGTGTGGTGTAGTGGTTAAGAGCAGTGGACTCGTATTCTGGTGAACCGGGTTCGCTTCCCCGCTCCTCCACATGCGGCTGCTGGGTGACCTTGGGCCAGTCACACTTCTTTGAAGTCTCTCAGCCCCACTCACCTCACAGTGTTTGTTGTGGGAGAGGAAGGGAAAGGAGAATGTTAGCCGCTTTGAGACTCCTTAGGTAGTGATAAAGCGGGATATCAAATCTAAACTCTTCTTCATATGTATCCTCTCAGCAACCCTATGTGGTAGGTCACTAGTATATTTCCGTGGAGAAACAGGCTAATTTGCTGGAAATGAAGAAGTCCAGAGCAAACCTGGAGTTTTTCTTTTTTAAATAAAGGTTGGAATGCCAAGTTATAGCAGAGATAAGAAAAGTTTTATGAAACCTATGAATTTTCCCCAGTATCTTCTTCAGTCATCTGTGATAGTCTGCTTCTGGTTACTGTCTCTGATTCCTGGGTTTGGACTGTTCCTGTCCCACAGATGAATTGGACGCTGATGTTTGGATGGATCTCTAATTCTTCGAGAGCCCATATCGAAATGTGATGCCCAGCTGGGAAATCTGTGACCCTCTAGATATTGTTGACAACAATCACCATCAGCCCCAGCTAGTTATGGCCAATGGTTAGGTGGGGAATCCTTGGCAGAGGATCATTAGTAGTGCTGTATGCTCATGAGGTTTTGCCTTATGTCCACAAAGACCAGGGCTTTTAGTGTGGTAGCCCTTTGGAATGTGCTCCCAATGAACATCAGGTGGGCATTGGCATTTCAACACCCACTGAAGACTCGTTTGTTCACCCAGACTTTCCCTGAGGGTGATTCAGTTGTGTTGATGTATGAGGGGCGTTCATTAAAGATTTCCCCGACCCACTTCCGGTGATCATAGGAGGATGAAATTGCGCATACATCTCTCCATAGGTAACATAGTAATTTGTAGCTCTGAATTCCTAACAGTTTCTCTGTTACGGGTGCTAATGCGCAGTAATGTCTGCACATCATGCAGCGGTCTTCAGGTTTTTGTACTTGAAAGGGCGGACACCACAGGAGACGTTTGATGAGATGAAAAGGACTTATGGGGAGGATGCCCCATCGTATGATGTAGTCAAGCACTGTCATCGTCAGTTCAAGTGTGGTCGGACTTCGGTGGAATGGCTCCCATTTCTGGATGACCACAGTCCTCCATTGATGAAGACACCATCCGGCAAGTGGAGGCCGCCATTTTGGAGGATCGTCGCATAACCATTCGCCAACTAGCTGCAGATGTCAAGATCAGTGTGGGCTCTGTAGAAAAAATAATCCATGACCATTTGCACATGGGAAAGGTGTTCGCATGGTGGGTTCTCTGGCTGTTGACGCCTTTCCAGAAGCAGGAATGAGTCACATGCTCATGGGCTCTTTGGGCCATGTGTCACAAAAACCATGATGACTTCTTCACCAGATTAATTACTCAGGACGAAACATGGGTCCATCATTATGACCAGGAGACTAAATCCCAGTCCAGACAATGGAAGAACTCTGCCTCACCACCTCTAAAGTAGGCACATATCTAACTGTCAGCAAGCAAGGTCATGCTCCCGGTCTTTTGGGACCAGCGCGGAGTAATGATGATGGATTTCCTGGCAAAGGGTACCACAATTACTGTGACATATTATGCTTCACTGCTGCAGAGATTGCGGAAGGCCATCAAAATCGAGAGGTGTAGTATGCTGACCAAAGGTGTCCGCCTCCTGCAAGATAACACCCCGATTCAGAACTCGCATGTTGCTCAGACTGAAGCATGGTCCTGTGGCTATGAAATCCTTCCTCACCCCCTTATTCTCCTGGCCTCGCACCATCGGACTTTCACCTCTTTCCAGCCATGAAGTTATTTTTCAAGGGCAAGCTTTTTCCAGATGATGAAATGCTGATTTCTGAGGTCAAGTCATGGCTTCCGACGCAACCTGCTGACTTCTATAGACACGAGGTCTCCACAGACTCTTGTTGGTAGCTATGTAGAGAAGGACTAATAATCGTGTCCAGTTTCATTTGTCCCAATCCACGGGAAGTATGTCAGGGGAAATCTTTAATGAACGCCCCTCGTATTAAGCTGAGCTAGTGATTTGTGGTGCCTTTATGAATGTAATTTTTATTGCTGATATTGTGCTGTTCACCACAATTATATCTTCCATACTATTGGTATGGCATGGAAAGTTTATAAATACGTAAAATACAGTGGTACCTCGGGATACAGACGCTTCAGGTTACAGACACTTCAGGTTACAGACTCTGCTAACCCAGAAATAGTACTTCGGGTTAATAACATTGCTTCAGGATGAGAACAGAAATTGTGCTCTGGTGGCATGGCAGCAGTGGGAGGCCCCATTAGGTAAAGTGGTGCTTCAGGTTATGAACAGTTTCAGGTTAAGAATGGAACGAATTAAGTTCTTAACCAGAGGTACCACTGTAATTATGGAAGTTGTCACTCAACAGCACCTGCAGGGTTCTGCATCCCTGTGATAGACTGAACAGGTAGAATTCTGTGTTGACCCATGTTAGATAGCAGGCCGGGGGGGGCAGTCACATTAAAATATATGTGAGTATCTTTGTTGGCATCTGTCTCAGAAGACAATGGAAGAGTGCACCTTCAGGGGTGAAGTCACAGCGCCTGCTGTGGCTTTCAAGACCAATATGGGAGAGACATGTTTTGTTGCAGCTAGGGCAGACGCAAGTGTCTGATACACCACGGCGTTTCTTCTCTCTGCGCTCCTTCCAGTGGTCATTCCTTCTCTGGTCACTGCTGTGGATGCACGACCCCTGACTGCTGTCTCCAGGCACTGCAATTGTCTGCAAGGGATTCCCACACAGCAGTTAGTTATTTGAGTATGCACTAAAATAATAATTGCAGAAGTTAAGTAAGGGCATGCTATATTACGTGATTGCACCTCCCATTTGTTTGCTTTTGAAAAACTACTATTCTAAAACTTTCAGATATTGCTAGGAACTTTTTATTGATGTGGGAAGCATTACGAAAAACACGATTCCCTCACCCACCCACCCACTACTGCAGTCTGAAGTGGAACTGTCCCAGATTCTGCTGGCTTCTTCTACTATTGTTCTTTGGAATATGGAGAATTGATCCATTCAGTGCTCTCCCGCCCCCCGCACACATGTTCCAAAATCCTCTATGCCTGTAAACCTAACCTACTTATCCTTTGATGTATTTGTGCCTCTACTGGAAGACAAATGATGATAATATTTAGCATTTATAGAACTCATTTCTAGTAGTTAAAGCACATTACACAACATTATTGGATTCTCCTTCTATGTATGCACCTGGGTAAAGTATTACAATATTACAATACAGTATTACAAACATCAATAATTTATTGCTCTGTGGAGCCACAGCTTGAATTTGCCTTTCTTTATCCATGGTATAACTATTTCATTAAAGGCAAAATCAAGAGAGGAAGGAAGGTGCCTTTTTAAAATGGGAGAAGCTTTCAGCTTCCGCCTTGGCATTGTCTCCCACATTGGTTTCCTAAGGCCACAAATCTGGTCAAATCTCCAGAAGCACTTTGGATAATGGGCGTGCCTCATTTTAGAGTGTTTGGGACATTTGAAAGAGTATCCCTCCTCCTCCCACCTGCCTGGAGATGAGGCCTTACGCAGCGGTGGTTGGCAGTCAAAACTACCAACTGGTTCTTGCTGCAGTCTGCTTGCTTGCCCGCCCGCCAGCACGTGGCTTTTAGGTTTACAAACATTGCAGGCTGTGCGTACACCTCCCTGTGAGTCAGCAAACCTCAGCATGGTCCTAGGGCTTGCAGATTGTGGATGAGAAGCTGGAAGACAAGGGAGAGCAGCATTTTCTTGCTTCGTGGACCCAATCCCTGGAATGATGGTGGCACCAAAACCTATCTTGCTCTAAGCAGGTTCCTTTTCCTTTTCCTTTTCCTTTTCCTTTTCCTTTTCCTTTCCCTTTCCCTTTCCCTTTCCCTTTCCCTTTCCCTTTCCCTTTTCTTTCCTGTTGATTCATTTGGCTACTTGGGAGACACAGCAGGAAATCTGTGCAAGTCACGGTGCTGCCAGAAAGTGTGTGGGATTCTCCTCTGCACAAGTGATTTGTAGAAGCAGACCTCTCAGCCCCCACCTCCGCTTGCCTGCATGCAGAAGCCTCTTTAAGTGCCTCCTTTTTGCAAATTTAATCTTAGGTTTTGGAATGGCACACTGGGAATAGAAAATATGAGGACTTAACGCTGGACCAACTGTTACTGCTACATAATGGGCGAAATACACTTTCATGTTCAGCCTGCTGTTTGTGTTTAGTAAAAAACAAATTTTTATAAAAGCATTTTGGAAGATGGAAGTGTGTGCTTTTTTGGGCATTGGCTGGGATTTAATTACTTTGGCTATTTTTAAATTTATTTTGTTGCTTTTAGAGTGACTGGAAAAGGGAGCTGAGAGATTGGGGGACAAAGAAGTGGGAGAAGGAAAATGCTTTATATCAGATGAAAATAATGATGCACGGCCAGTTCTGGCAAGCAAGGCTACCTAGTTAATTGTGTCCTCTAGAGTCAGCTAATTTAGAAGAGAGGGTGGGCAGAGGCACCACCACAATCAAAACACATTGGTTATTTGAAGGGGAGATGTGGGGCGGGTGAGAGTTGTATTGGTTCAGCTTTAGTATGTCAGCAGCAAGCAGAGCGCTCTCCTCCCCCTTCCTTGCTGCTGCATTTGAAGAGGGCCTTTTCCACAAGGGCTATTTTTAGCCGCCCGTCTCCAGGCATTAATGGCAAAAAGAGTGACGCCATAGCTCTTGTGCGTGAGCAAGATTTCCCCTGCAGCTCACTCACGTTTGATCCTCTGGCACTGGGGAGGGGAAGATGAGAGGAGGGTTGTGAAAACTAGATTTGGGGTTTAGCCAGAGATCCTTTTTTGTCTCAATAATGCACCAATATATATTCTCTCTCTCTCTCTCTCTCTCTCTCTCTCTCTCTCTCTCTCTTTCTCTCTCTCCCCGTGTGTGTGTGTGTGTGTGTTGCCTGGTCTGCTGGAAGAGAAGAATATATTCCTTCCTTAATGGAAACAACATGACTATTGAGAGAGACGCAGAGGAATTTCTCTGGCATCCATTTATTGGGGGCCTCTTAGCCGCATTAATTCTTGAAGCACACTGAATGCATGTTGTTTGATTTACAGCTGTGTTGAGATTTTGGGAGGTTTTCTGTAGTGGGGGCAGCTTTATTGTGAGGCAAGGGGAGGCAACTATCAGAGGTGCTAGATTTTGGAAGTCATGGACATTGATATGGCTGTTAACTGTGCAAGAACACAGAAGTGCTCCTTTCAGTGGGGCTTGCAGAAGGGCTCTTTTTCCTAACTTATTTATGCCTTGTGTTCATTAGCTGAGGGGAGGTGTCACTTGAATTGGCTAGCTTGGGTACCAAAACCAGGCTGAACCTGTCCTTACATCAGGAACGCAGTGTGTTTCTGAACACATGCAAATTAAAACTTGGGTGAGTTGTTGGCAAAGGTCTAGAGACCTTTTTGTGAAATATGTGGTCTTTCTTAGAAGCCTGGAATTTGAGGTGCTCTCTAGATTAATTCAATAGACCCATTTTGCTTAGGTCAGCCTTCATGGGTGTAGCCAAGGAGGGCAGGAGGGGGCAGCTGCCCCCCAAAATCAATACAAATCTGACGTTTCCCCCCCTAACAAAAGCCTGCCCCCTAACAGAAGCTTGCTCCCCCTAACAAATATCCTGGCTATGCCCATGTCAGCCTTCTTCAGCCTTGTGGCTTCCAGATGTTTTGCATTACACCTTCCATCAGCCCCTGCCAGCAATGCCTAGATCATGTTGAAAAAGCACTTTAAAAAAGCAGGGGTGGACTTTTTAGCAGCTGTGTATGTAGCAGAGGCCCACCAATAGCGCTGAAACAACCACTATTGCATGGTGTCAGCCCATTAAAAGTTTCCCTTCCCTTCCAGTCTGATATCAAGCAATGACTTGAGATCAAGTTGTTGTGATCTAGTAAATGCATCCCATTCATGTGACCTTAAATATGATTCACATTATAGGACATGCTTGGAAAGTGGAGTGGAGAAAGTAAACAGGTCTCACTTGATACAACTTGCCCTAAGACAACCTTTGCTAACCTGGTGCCCTCTAGATGTTTTGGACTACAATTCCCATCAGGCCCAGCCACCCTGGGCATGTTCCCACACAATACCACATGGTTGTGCTCACTGGGGCTGGTGAGTATTGTTGTCCAAACATATGGATAACACCAGGTTGGGGGAGGCTGGCTTAGATAGTTACATAGCTTTTACATAGCGCTTGTCCATATTGCATTACATTTACTCAGTGCCAGAAGTAGGTCCCAGGCCAATATTTTGGGTAGGGTTAACCAGAAGCATGTTTGTTGCTTCTGGCTAGGATATCAAGTGGCAACCTTTGTGTGCCAATGGGCTCTCGCAGATCTGTTGTCCCTCATAAACTTCTGCATTGTCACAGCCACGTGATTTTCATGTGCACATATCTAATTGCTGTTCACCAAGGTGAGAGCAGTGAAGTGGCGTTCCGGTATGTGTGAACCAGTTGAAGATGAGTAAGTAGCAAAATATGTCAAGGTTCCTTTTGCCTTCTCTGTAGCCATGAGATGGTAAATGGAAGTTCAGCGAGCACTGTTCCTATGATATGACATGTGCCTCTCCAAATTCTTGAAAGAAGGCTAATCTATGCAGGCGGGCCAATTATACTAGCTGAGAGAATGCCTCAACTTCTGTACTTCTGTAAAGATATATGTGTTTGATTCAGGAGCAAATCTTGTAGTTGCACATGGGGGGGGGGAATGTCTCATTGGGAAGTGGATTCAGGTAGGAACACTCACGAGCAATTTGTGTCAGGAGCCCATTTAAGTGAGATGTTTTCAGGTGTGCACTTCCATGCAAGTCAGACTCAAAGACAACCTGAGCATTGCAAATTTTTGCATTGGTACTGGCTGCCCCAGAGTGCTGCCCCAGAGTACTACCCTGTCTAGGAGGGCCCCTCAACTTTAAATTACGGGGTTTGTGCATGGTTTTGGAAGTCATTTGGATCTCTTTTTAAAAGTTTCTTATTTGTCGAAGACTGGAAAGCATTTTTGGGCTCTGCTCCTGAAGGCCCAGGTAGAATTTTATAATTTAGGAGTGTAGACACAGAGACATACATGGCTTGAATGGCAAGTCTGCTGTGAATCACTTTCTAGCTACAACTTTCTCAGAGAAGACAACTTTCAGGCAAACTGCTCTTCCTGTTTGCAATAGAAGCCGGCTGTGAAGAGTGCTAATTGGCTGTCTCTTGTGACAGTCATACAGTCCCTTCCCCCTTCCTTTCCTGGAGCTGTGTTTCAAGTAGTGGGGAAACTGGCTTTCGGAAAAGGTTGGGTGTGAAAGAGCTACACAAATAGTTAACTGGATGAGAATGCCAGGCATCTGATTTTGGGGGGCAGGGAGGGGAGAGGGACTCCAAAAACCTCTCTGGATCAGCTGGATTTGGAACTGGGGTTGAGCCGTTGTGTGTGTCTGGGGTGATGGGGGAGCAAAGTTGAAAAACATTTCAGGATGCATTTCTGTACATTGGTAGGTACGTCAACTTCAGCCACTTCTAAAGAAGGCTAACAGGACCATTGTGATACAGTAGCCTGGCCTATCAGTTACCACATAATCTAACAGACTCTATGTGGGGCCATTGCTGAAGATTGTTTGGACACCAACATTGTTTCAAGTGGTGTCCTCTTGCCTTTGATGAGAATGACCCAGAGGTATTGCAACACTTGTTTGAAATAGCTTATCATTCAAAATTTTTGGTACTGGCCTTGAAAAGCAGGCCAGGGTTTGTGATAGATTAAGGGCTGTTCCCGCCTTGTCTATGAGCTCTGCAGTGCATTGATGTCATCAGGTGAAGAGGTTCTAATCCAGGTACTGACCTTGTTTGAGTCCAGGCTGAAGGACAAGGGCCTTTTCAGTGGTGGCACCCTATGGTCTATTCTTTATGGAGGATCATACAGAAGGTTTCTGTGCTCCGGCTGTATTGGAGGGGGTGGTGGAATACAGTAGAATTTTGGACCACAAGAATATTTTCCTTGAGAGTGGATCTGTTACCGATTGCTTTGCTGCTGGTTGTTTTTTGTTGCCCTTCTGCCTTATTTCTATTGTTGTTGTGCTTGGATTTTGGGATTTCTGTGTGCTTTAATGGCAGAAGCAGTTTTGAGAACTGAGTGAAGGTGACAGGATATACATTTCAAAATAAAAACAGCAATAAGGATCCCTGGCCCTCTTGACTCGCTACAAATACTATCTGTGCAGTTTCTCCCCAACCTGGTGTCCTCCAGATGTTTTGAACCTACTGGCTAGGGCTGATGGGAGATTCAGTTCAAAACATCTGGAGGGCATCAGAGTGGTGAAGACTGGCTAAGAGGATTGAGAGCTAAACAGTGTGGAAAGTGCACAGCTGCCAGAAGTATTGGAATGATATGGGAAAGTTTGGAACATTCTAGTAGTCTTTGCATACATTTACCCCTTTGCAGGGGGAGGGGGCTTGCTTCTGGGGAGTGTAACTGCCACACTGCAGGGAGAACCTGGAAAGTGAACCTCTGTAGATGTGTACAGTAACTGTGTTCAGAAATGTTACAGATTAAATATTAGGAAATCATTTATTTAAAGCGGTGGTTCCCAAACTGAGTGGTAGTGCCCCCTGCGGGGGAGGGCAATAGGGTTACCTAGGGGGACACTAAGAGGCAAGGGGGTGGCAGGAGGGCACTGGAGGTGTAAATGACTATCAGACTTGAAAAGTTGGTGTCATTGGATCAAGTTCATTAGTTTTGTTGAATTAATTAAATAGTTTTAATTGGATTTTGCATAAATGTGCAATTAATTGATGTTTTTAATTTTTTGTGTTATTAACTGCCTTTGTGGACTATGCAAACCATTATTCTGAATAATGCTTTGTATAGGATAGGATAGGAGGCACAGGGAATGAGTTTATGGAACCAAGTGGGCTGTGGCTCAAAAAAGTTTGAGAACCACTGATTTAGAGCATTTTTACTTTGCTCTTCAAGAATTGTTTGATCCAAGTTTGGAGGCTCCTCTGTTCTTTTGGGGGGTGTCTGAACTCAGAATTATTGTCATTCAAAGGCCTCCTTACTACTTTTGTTTAATTCTCTCCCTGCCCCCCCATTACTGCTAACCTGATATAGCCACACTTCCAAGTGTTTGCGTAGCCAGAGGAAGAATTGATGGTTTGTTTTAAGCCATTCATTCCCTTCCCTGAGTAAGTGTTGGAAACATGAGTTCAGAAGCTAAGAGTGCTTCTGCTAGGGGAGACAGCTGGTCTAGATGTAAGGAAGAGGACTGACTCCAAGTCTTTTCATTCCCTTGGAACTTGCTCCATCAAGTTCTGACTCAAACAGCTGCTCCAAGGAGCTTGGAAAGCCACAGGGTTTGTCCTGCCAGCTGGCTTCCCCCTGGACATACTTGCTTCTGCTGTGCGCTGTGTGGATACTATGATGGGGAGTTCAAGTTACGGTTTGGGCACCAGCATGAATGGCTGTGTTCTTGAAGACACTTCCTTTCCCTGGCAGCCCTTTTCTCTGACATCGTGGTTTCACTTTGTCACCGGAAGGTTTGTGCGCATGATGCAATTTACAGCAAGACACATCGGGAACTTCCTTACTGAGCTGAAATAAGGGTCCATCTATCCACCTGAGTATCACTTGGCTCCCAGCTACTTTCCAAGTTTGTGGCAGAGGGGCTTTCTTGTTGGAAAATTAGGGGCCTTGCATGGAGACCACCAAAGATATTTTGCATGAGCATGCTTAGGGGTGGGATTCAGCTAATGATCCCCACCAGTGGAAGCGTACACAAGGACTTCCGCTAGCGCAACAGGACTCCCCTCCACCACCTCCTACAAACCGGCTCTGGGGACAGAACCCCAGGAGAAGCATGCAGGAGGAGAAGATGGGAGATGATTCTGTTAGGCAAGCAGAAATGACAGGCAGAGCAATCTGTTTGGCAGATTAGACTGAATTCCTCCTAACTTCCGTAGACTATTGTTCTTGAGGTTGGGCTGGCTTTTTGGGCAGCCTCAACACTTGTGTTAGCAGATTAGAAGAGCCTTGCTGGATATTAGCAAAGGTCCATCTAGTCAAGCACCCAGGAGCAGGAGGTGAAGGCAACATCCATATGCCAGCACTGCTCTCCAGGTAATAAAAGACCTGCTGCTTCCACTTCTTGAGGTTGTGTGTAGCCGTGTGTGATAGACCTCCTCTGCCAAGAATTTGTCTGATCCCTTTTTTAAAAGGAGGCAATGGTGGCCACCAATCTAGATGGCTTTAAAGAATGATTAGACAGATTCATAAAGGAGAGGGCTATTGATGGCTACTAGCCAGGATGGCTCTGCTCTGCCTCTGCAGATGGAGGCAGCCATGCTTCTGAATACCAGTTGCTGGAAGCCACAGGAGGGGAGAATGCTCTTGTGTTCAAATCCTGCTTGTGAGTTTCCCACCAGTGTCAGAAACTAAAATATATAAGCTAGTCACCAAATGGCACCTTAAACCTAGGTTCCAGTTCTCACAATGAAATGCCGGGGTGCCTTTTTGACAATGAAAATTTTTATTATTGTATTAATTCCATTTCCATACCGCTTTGAATTTTAAAGAAAAATCTTAATGTTCTTTACAATGCATTAAAACACCAAATGAAACAACCCAGAATAAAATAAATTCTGCATGCTTCAAGGAAAATATTTCAGATTCTTCTCCAAGTGACATTTTGCTTTCCCCATATTTATTTACCTACTTATTTTATATAGCTCCCCCATAGCAGAAGTAGTCTAGGAAGCCAGTGTGGCATAGTGGTTAGTGTATTGGACCAGGACCTGGGAGATCAGCGTTCAAATCCCTACTCAGTCATGAAGCTCACTGAGTGGCGCCTAATGATCCTTCCACTTCTACCCCCCTAACCAGGTCATCAGCATTGGTTAGGACCAGATCTAAAATGGCTGTTCCTCATCTTTTTCTTTAATCCACTAAAGGGAGGCTTTGGGAGTAAAGAAGTCATATAAACCCATAACAGCTGGAGGAAGATGGTGCAGCTTTCTGATATGGAACAAGCAAGAAGGACACTGACAAACTGGAACGTGTCCAGAGGAGGGCAACCAAAATGGTCAAAGGCCTGGAAACGATGCCTTATGAGGAACGGCTAAGGGAGCTGGGCATGTTTAGCCTGGAGAAGAGGAGGTTAAGGGGTGATATGATAGCCATGTTCAAATATATAAAAGGATGTCACATAGAGGAGGGAGAAAGGTTGTTTTCTGCTGCTCCAGAGAAGCGGACACGGAGCAGTGGTTCCAAACTACAAGAAAGAAGATTCCACCTAAACATTAGGAAGAACTTCCTGACAGTAAGAGCTGTTCGACAGTGGAATTTGCTGCCAAGGAGTGTGGTGGAGTCTCCTTCTTTGGAGGTCTTTAAGCAGAGGCTTGACAACCATATGTCAGGAGTGCTCTGATGGTGTTTCCTGCTTGGCAGCGGGTTGGACTCGATGGCCCTTGTGGTCTCTTCCAACTCTATGATTCTATGATTCTATGACTCCTCTTACGTTTTAAGCCGTCTAAGCCAGGGGTGATTCCCACATTTTTCAGTTCTGTAAATTAATTATGTAATCATAGAATTACAGATTTGGAAGGGGCCTCAAGAGTCACCTTGTCCAACCCTCTGCAATGCAGGAATCTCAGCTACAGCATCCATGACAGATGGCCATCCAACCTCTGCTTAAAAACCTTCAAGGAAGGAGAGCCCACAAAACTCCCAAGGGAGACCATTCCGCTGTCAAACAGCTCTCACTGCCAGAAAGTTCTTCCTCATGTTTAGCTGCAATCTCCTTTCTTGTCCTGTTTTGACAATGGAATGGACTCTCTCAGAAAGTTGTGGTCTCATTCATCAGAGGTTTTTAAAAAGGAGGTTTGATGTCCATCTCTCAGGGAGTCTTTAGCTGTGATTATTGCATTGTAGGGGGCTGGACTGGGATTTCTTCCAACACTATGATTTTATGAGGATGGTCTTACTTTTGTCTTTTGTGGATCTCCTGCCGGTCAGATTCCTATGATGTTCCTGAGTTCCAGTATTATGGGAGAAAGAGAAGAGAAACTCTGTACACTTTCCTCTCTGCCATGTATTAGCTGTCAATCTCTGTCATGCCCCCACTTTAGTTGCTTCGGGTGTGTGTGGTGTTGACAATGCTGAGTCTCTGCACAACTGGCTGAATCCATGTGATAGGCAGCTTACAGAATCATAGAATTGTAGGGACCCCAAAGGTCATCTTCAATGCAGGAATCACAGCTAAAGAATCATTGGCAGGTAGTCATTCAAGCTTACAGATGTTGTGGCTCTTAAGTTGGTGGATGCGTTTTTTTACAGCCTTCAGCTCCATAGGGATTGGGACTCAGCCTCTTGTGTTGCAATCTATTTTTTAAAAATCATTTTTATTGGTTTTTCAATATATACATCCTTTATGAAATATCTCTCTAACAATTTTCCATTTTTCCTGCCCCCCTCCCATGGACTTCCCTCATACTTCCACTTTGTTTTACTTTCAATTTATTCATCCTGCCTATTATCTCCCCAATTTATTCCTAATACATTTACATCTATTTTTATTTTATTTTATACATTTGTGAATGTTTACTCAAACCCTGCCAATGAGTCCCAACTCTTCATGTTGTCTCTTCATATATATTGTAAATGGTTCCCATTCTCTTTTAAAGTCTTTGTTGTCCTTTTCATGTAAATTTGCTAATTCTGCATATTCCATGAGTTTCTCTTGCCATTGTTCTTTCGTTGGGGTTTCTTCTGTCTTCCAAGCTTGTGCTAGTAAAATTCTTGCCACTGTTGTTGCATACATAAATAATTTCCAGTTGTCTTTTCTTATTTCTTGATCTAAAATCCCTAGGAGGAATGCTTCTGGTTTCTTAACATAAGTCTTTTTAAACATTTTTTTTCAATTCATTATATATCATTTCCCAATAATTTCTGACCTTTTTGCATTCCCACCACATATGATAAAATGCACCCTCTTTTTCTTTACGTCTCCAACAAGTTTTCGATCCCGTCTTATACATTTTAGCCACTTTCTCTGGTGTAATGTACCATCTATACATTATTTTCATATAATTCTCTTTCAATAAAATACAGTCTGTAAATTTTAAATTCAGCTTCCCCATCCATTCCCAATCTTCAAATTGTATATTATGACCTAAATCTTGAGCCCACTTTATTTGTGCTGACTTTACCATCTCATCCAACGTTTCCCCATATAGCAAGACATTATTCCTCTTTTTAAGTAATTTTGTATCACTCTCGATAATTTCTTTTTGAAAGTTTGAACCTATGTAACCAAAACCTCTCAGTATCCTCTTTGAACTGTTCATTCAACTGTCTATGATGTAGCCAACTTTGCAAAAAGACTTTAAATTCTTCATACTCTTTTAGTATACCCTTCCTCCCCATCAATAATTCTCTAAATGTCAGCCAGCTGCCTCTCCTGTTGAATGGTTTTAATGCTAATGCCTCCACTGGCGAAAGCCACCATGGGGTTTGGGTTCTTATTATATGGTTATGAAAGCCTTTGCGTTTTTTTATCTTTCCCATGCCATAAATATGAATGCCAACCAAATCTATTATTGTGCCCTTCCAAGTCCAGTATTTCATCTTTCTCTAATTTAATCCAGTCCCAAATCCACGTAATACATGCTGCTTCATAGTACAGTTTAAAGTCTGGGAGGGAAAAGCCTCCTCTGTCTTTTATATCTGTAAGTATTTTATATTTTATTCTAGGCTTTCCCCCATTCCAGACAAACTTAGAAATATCTTTTTGCCGGTTTCTGAAGCAGAGAAGATTACTTATTATCGGTATTGACTGAAATAAAAATAACATCTTTGGTAGTGCAGTCATCTTTATCACTGCTATCCTTCCCATCAGGGAAAAGTCCATTCTGTTCCAAATCTCCAAATCTTTCTTGATCTTATTCCAAACTTTCTCTTGTGTTGCTGCAATCTAAAGATATTGAGACTGATGACCAAGTGAGATGTGACACTGGGAACCTAGAGTGGTTTGTGAAACACTCAGATGAAACAACACACAATACAAATGGCACAGTTATTTAAAATCTATATTATTCATTGTACCCAGCATATTCACAGTGAAAATTCTCCAACATCTCAGCAGTGACATAAAGGAAAACCAAGGGACATTTATGTATCCATTTCCCCCTAAAGGTCTGGGTAAAAACATGTGACTTGACACCGGAAGATTGTCAGTGAAGGAGACAAACAATACCTCCAGAGGATGAGAGCTCCACAGTTGGAATGCCACCATATTGCCACACAATGGACAATGCCTATTTACAGAACCACAAGAACCGTTTCCTCCATAGATCTCAAGGCTTTGAACTCTCCAGGGAGAGGATGGGCCAAGATGGAAAGAACAAGCACAAATCCTTCCATTTTAATACACAGAATGTATTATAAATATATGAACTGGCAGGGACTGGCAGGAGTGTGCACCAGGGGAATGGGGGTGGGAGAGGGTGCCAGTGATTTGTGGAGGAAAGAGGTGGAGGCAGGGATGCTTCAGAGCTGGAGGTTGAGCATGGGATAGGTTGGAGGAAGAGGCAGGTCAGGCAAGAGGCAAGCCAGGTGCTTCCCCAACCTCTCCTGCACCACTTTCTCCCAGAATCAGGAGGGGACTGAAAAGGGATGAGCAGAGGAAGTTTTCACATAGGTGCAGTCTCTGGCTGCATGTGCGCAGCCCATCTGGGGAAGGTACATAAGCTGGTGGAAGGGTGGTGGTCCCCTGTTGCTGGAAGAAGAGGTGAGGGGGCCAGCCGCTGTGCTTACCTTCCCAGGGGCATGATCCGTAGTGCATTTCATCTCAGTGGACTTGAGCAGTTCTTCAGGTGCTGAACAAGTGGCCTTGAAACAATTGCTGCTTACTTGTAAGCGTGTCTTTAGGGCTCTTAGTGTCCGTGCATCCAGCGGCAGGGCAGGGTGCGGCTACACGCCGAGATGTGGTGTCTCCTGGCGGTCTCCTGGCGGCGCAGGTGGAAGCTGGTGGGGAAGGGAAAGCGGACTTCTGGAGGTGGCGAGGTGGGAGGAGCTGGCGGTGGGCACTGCCTTGTCTCCTTGTGACAGGAGGAAGAGGCCGAGTGGTGGCGGCTCTGCTAATCAAACGCTGCTGAGCTAAACCAGGCACGGCGATTGAGTGGCAGAGCCGCTGCCGCTCGGCCTCTTCCTCCCTTCACCATCGCTGGGAGTCTCGGCTTTGCGGTGTGGGGTGCAGACTGGATTTACGACCCAGGTGGGCCTGATCTGGCCCACAGGCCTTAGTTTGCCGACCCCTCGTGTTGACCTAGGAATAGAAGCCTAGATGCTAGATTGGTGTGCATAGGCATCCAGAGCTGTAGAAGCAACTGTGTTATCTTTGACAGTCAAGAGTTAACTATCTGCCGTGTGCATTCCTTTGGCTGTGAAGTGCCTAAGACTCCCCCCCCCACTCCAAAAAAGCAGTTTGGAAGGCACTTTTGAGAGGAGAAAGAACTAGAGGGAGCAGACTTAGCAGCCCCTCCTTTCTACTGTTCTTTTTCTTCCAATTAAGGATGCATTTTCACTACAAAATAAAATAAAATTGGAAGACTGACATGCACTAATGCACCATCTATATACTTTGGCCCTGAACCTATGCCCTTTCCATTACAGATAGTCTCTTCTTGTTATGGGATATATAGGAAACACCATTTTAAAGAGGGGTTTCTCCTTTACGCACAAAGAAAAAGCCAGAGAAATTGTGCAAAGTAAGAAATCATGCCATAGAATTTTGCTTTTCTTGCCATAGAATTTGAGCAGCAGGCATGCAGAAACTTAAGAGAGAGAGAGTGTGTACACATGCAAGCTCCATACCATTCTGCCCTGGGACAAGGAGGAAACCAAGATTAGATTAGGCTCCTGTCCTGCAGACGTGCAGGCAGGCCTTGCCGCGGGTCATGTGGGAAGAGCACTGACTCATGGCCAGCATCATGAAACTTCCAGTATTCTCTGGGTTTCACTGCAGCACATCTGTTGCCCAAGAGAAGATGCCCAGCATGTGAACTGGGCATAGCAGTGACTGCACTCTTTGGGGCCTGGGGCTCTGGCCAGTTGCTTGTGCTGCTTTGAGTTTCCCAGACTTTTTTTGGAAAGCATACAGAGCAGATTAACCACAGGTGTCTGAAAACGTTCTCCCTGTGCTATGGTGACAAGCAAAGGGGACACGAAGCCTTGTGCTTTTAGTGATTATACTCTGTTTGCAGTTACTTTTCCTCAGGTATCTTCAGAACATTGTCCTCATTCCATTTGCACAGTTCTGAGGTTGCATTCTTGCTGGACAGTTCGTGAACTTGCAAGCCTTCTGTGGTGAGAGCATGGCGGGGCCAGCGAAGCAAATTGAACAGTTCAAGAAGTGTGTCCATCTTAGAGACAGGATTGCTGCTCATGGCCTTCTTTCCACCTTCCATGAACAATGTGAAGAACCATGGGCAAAGAAAGCTAACGCAAAGGAGTTCAGTGGAACACACCGCAGGGCTCAGGCTGGGGAAGTCATGGCACAGATAAATTCTTATCAGCGTCATATTTGATTAGTGTTGGATACAAATTGTCCAGCAAGAACCTTCAGGGTACCTGAGGCAGATCCCAAAATGGTGCCCTCTTCCCTGCCTCAACATGAGGAATAAGGGGGGGGGGGGAGAAAAGATTGACACTGGGATCTGCTGCCCCTTTGGGATCCTGCCACTAAGGCAGATGTCTCTCTTTTCTGTGGCAGGAGGAGGAGGAGGAGGAGCCAGCCACTGGAGCTGTGCCGTGCTTGCCTCCATGCTTCATCCCTGCACTTTTTGGTCATTGAGGGGCCCCAGCCCCTATTCCAATAATATTTGGAGTGGTGGCCAAAAGGGCTCAGCCCCCCGGAGCTGGCGCCCCTGTGTGTAGCTAGTTCTTCTTACATAGCTTCTGTTTCTGGGAAAGATCCTGTTGGGTTCCCCCCACCCCAATGGTTAAACCCACAGCCCTTGGTTTGCCTCCCATCTGCAGTCCTCATAGTGGCTTATTTTTCATTTGCCTCTTGAGTCTCTTGCTTGCTGCTTGTCTGAGTGTAATATCAAAACCGGCTGGTGCAGTCCCAGCCCACTATAATGTTTAATTTCCCTTTGTTTTCTTTTGGGGAGTTGGCAGGTATGCACTTTGGCTCTTTAAAGACTCAGAACCTGCTGAGGCAGCTCCAAAGTCTCTCCCTCTCCCTCCCTCCCTCCCTCCCTCCCTCTCTCTCTCTCTCTGTGATTCAGTATTTGCATGTGCCCTTAAAAAAGTAAAATAAATAAATAAGTGAGCTATTAACAGACTTAGTTCAGCCTCAGAGCTGTGGTTCCAAGGCTGCTCCTGATTAGAGCCATGTGGTGAAGGAGGGGATTGTTTCAAGGCCACATAGCCAAGCCCTTTTGCTCACTACCATAGCCAAGTCCTTCCAGAGTTCTCAAGACGGGTTTGTGTGCAAATGTAGGAAACAGCTCTTAAAATACCTTTTAGCAACACTGACACTTCAGAAGACGACCAGAAATATTTATTCAGAGGACTGTAGAAGATTTTTTTTTTGGGGGGGGGGGATGGAGCTCCAGAATTGGAGCATGTACACACACATCTCATTTTTGTCTTTCTTAGGCAGGTTTTGCCTGTTTGTGTTCTTTCAAACCAATTGTGAAATGGGAGTGGGCCTCCTGCTTGGCTTTTAAATCAGGGCAGGGATAATCAGTAAATAAGTGAATGCTATTACATGATAAATACAGCACATGGAACAATGCTTTTAGCTTGGTTGTGTATGTATGTGTTTGTGGTTCTCCTTGGTATGTGAACTAGGGTGTCAGAAGAACGTCTCTAATTTTATCTGTCAAAAGCTGAAGGATTGGCCTCTGAATAATTGGGTTTGTGCACCTCATTCATTCATTAATTGACTGGGGGTTTGAAATGGTTAAGATACTTCACATAGAATCATATAGTTGGAAGGGACCTCAAGGGTCCTCTAGTCTAACCCCTGCAATGCAGGAATCTCAACTAAAGCACCCAACCTCTGCTCAAAATCCTCCAAGGAGAGTCCACCACCTTCTCCATTCCACGGTCGAACAGCTCTTACTGTCATAAAGTTCTTCCTGATGTTTAGTTGGAATCTCCTTTCTAGTAATGAGCTTAAACTTCATATAGTTGTTGTCTATTAGAACCATATGGATATGTGACATTTATTCTGGCCCTTCAAGATGGGGGATTCAGAATGTGCTCCGAAATGGTTAAAGAGATATTCCCAGTCTGAGCCCTATATTGTATGAGACAGCAGCACTTTTTGCACCTTACAGTTAATAATAGAGGCATGATACTTTCCTTCTAACGGAGCATGAACATAGCGTAGAACAAGATATGAGAGAGGGGCATTTGCAGTAGCAGCCTGTACTGTACACGTGTGCTCAAAAGCTTCACTTACTAGAGTGTTATAGGATAGGTAGCCTTTGATGCGAAACAACTTGACGCTTTGATGCAATGAAAACTTCGATTGGCTTCTAATTGGCTGCAAAGGGAAAACGTGTCACTCCCATAGCGTGATGACTAACACTTCCCCCTTGCTGTCCTTAAACTTGGCGCTTCTCACCAGCAGCGAGGAACTGAGCCTGGAGTCGTGTGACCCAGGACCGCATGCCCCATGAAACGGGGTTGGAGATGCAACCATGTGATGTAGAGGAGGAGCAATGTCTCTGCAGTACTGGGGACTTCTGGATCGCGTCAGAGGGATCATTTACGAAAGAGAGACTGGGAATGGGAGGCAGGTTCTCCATTGCGCTTACCTTGGAAGGGATTTCGTTAGGATGAGACGATGCTCTGACGTCAGACTTGTAGTACTTGGATGGGGGGGGGGGGAGGGAGCTGCAATTGGCCACAGCCATGTTTCTGCGCTTCTGTTGCAGCGAGCGCAACTGGTTCCTTTTAACAGAACGGTCAGGAGGGTCATCTGAGGTAGTTTTGTAGATGTCTGCAGTAGGAAAACACAGCACTTGCAAGACGCAGTGCTTTGAAGAGTGGGCGACTTCTTGTGCATACGTCAGTTTGTGGAATTAGATTTTATTCTTTTAAAAAATACATATTTTCAAAAGACCTTTTGGAAAGGTGAAGGCCTTCCTCCTCCAAGCCTGCTGGGGTGTGGCTTCCCCCACCCCTTCCAGGGGGGAAAAGTCTCTTCCTGTCTCCTGCAGCAATCCAGTCCTCTCTGACTCTTTGCAGCACTGCAGCCATCCTGGGGATGTACGTGCAATGTGCAGGAGGGATAATGGCCCCCACAGCTGTTCGGAGAGGGGAGGGGGAGGTCTGTGTAGGCTGAATAACTAGATCACTGTTACCTCCTCTGCAATCGGTCTTCAGTTGTGGCATATCTCATTTTCCTCGGGATTCCTCCATGCTTTGCTTTTCTTCTCCTTCGCCGTATTTGGTTCTCTCTTGGCGAATTCTGGAAATGTAAGTGCTTCCTTGTGCTGTTTTCCCCTCTTCTCCCCCTCTCCTCTCTTGCCTGCAGTTTTCCAAGATGTCTGTCTGTCTCCTTCTTTGTGTTCGCTGGAGAAGCGATTGACTGGTTTGTTCTTTGCACAGAGCACTTAGCCAAAGGCAGCTTTTTCTGCACACAGGATGGGCTGCCCTCCTGTAAGCCGAGTTCACAAATCTGGTGTGTAAGGCAGCAAACACACATGTCATTTTTAACAAACAGGATTTGCAGCACTGTGGCTAAACCGGAGGAGAAAATTGGGGCACCATTAGGGGAGGCTGAGTGCGCTTTGGAAGCCCTGTGAAACGCGAACCTTTTGATGCCTCTGTCAACATTTTGCTTGCTGTTTCTGAATCATGGCAGTGCTGCTGTGCAGAAGGGGTTGAGGCACGAAGATCTGCAGACAGAGCCCAGAGAGTGAATTGTGCCGAGTATGTAGGGAGGCAGATGCAGCTCGTGGTGTGAAGGTTACTCTGTCATTTTGGTTTATTGCTTTTTTTGCACCTTGCAGCTTTGCAGTGGAGTTTTCCCATAATTGCATCAAACCACAAATGGCTGCTAACTTTTTGAAGTTGGATTTGAAACCTTTGCCAAAATCCTTGAGGTCATTTTCCCTTTAATGTTGGGAGTTCTTTACATTTTTTGTTTTAAATTCTAAAAGAATGTAAGTGTTGGGGGTGGGGTGGGAAATATGTGACCCCCCCTCCCCGCTTTCATTTTCCTCTTGTATTGCTATTCCCTCTCCCCAAGCCACGGTGAGGTGGGGTGGGGAAAATGTTTTGTTATAAAGCATTAGGATGACTTTGTATTTGGGGTGCTGCTTCCTCCAGGAACATTTAAGCAAGGGAGTGCATGCCACATAAATGATCCTTGCTCTGGGACCAGCATGTCCTCCAGGGGATCTTTGTTTGCAGAGGAGGAGAGGAAACCAAAGGGTTTGTTCGGATCATGGAGTTTTTGCAAGGGAGCTGGGTGGGAGGGGGATGAATGCACAAAAGGCTCTGGCAGACCCTGCTGCTACTGCTGTGCTGGGAAAGAACAAAGGAATGGATAGGAAAACACAGGAATGGGTTAACAAAAATGGGCAAATTTAATCTGCAAAAAAAAAAATACTTGTAAAAATCAGCAGCGTTCCATAAAAGCTGGTGTATTTATCTAGCATTTCAGAAGTTGGCTAGCCTAAGTTAGATTGTTGTGATTTCAGGATAAGGTAAACTTGCCCCGGCTTGTTGCCAAGACTGGACTCAAATTTGCTTCTTCTTTTTTTAACACGGGCTGCAAGCATAATTGGGGATGCATTTTATTTCTGCTCCTCCTGCTTCTTGAGGGAGGAATTTGCTTTGCAACCTGGTGTTTGTCCACATGCAGTTGCACCTGAATGTTGGAAGATTCAGGACAGCTGAAAAAAACAAACTTCTTCATGCAGCACAGAGTTAAACTGTAGAATTGACTCCCATAGGAGGCAGTGATGGCCGCCAATCTAGATGGCTTTAAAAGAGGATTAGACAAATTCATGGAGGAGGAGAGGGCTATTGATAGCTACTAGCCATTATGGTTACACTCTGCCTCCACCGTCAGAGGTGTATGCTTTTAAATACCAGTTGCTGGAAACCATAGAAGGGGAGGGGGCTCTTGCCTTTGGGCCCTGCTTTGGGGGTTTCCCACAGGCCTCTGGTTGGCCACTGTGAGAATAGGATGCTGGACTAGATGGGCCATTGGTCTGATCCAACAGTCTCTTCATGTGTTCTTTAATCAGGTACACTGCCACTGAACAATGTCTCTTCCCCTGAACACTTTTGAGGTGTAGACACATGTGCTCCCACTCCCAACACGTCATATAAGCACTGGGCAATGGGCTTTGTGGGGTGGTAAATGCTTCCCTCCGTGAGAGAGTCTTCCTGGACCCACTTAAAGAAGCGGTTATTAAACTGCTTCTTAAAAAAACCATCTTTGGGCCTGGCCATTATGGCCAATTATCACCCAGTCTCAAATCTTCCATTCTTGGGCAAGGTGGGTGGTCACTTGAACAACTCCAGGCACATCTGGAGGATGCAGACCATTTGGATCCCTTCCATTCAGGGTTCAGGCCTCATCATGGGACTGAAACTGCCTTGGTTGCACTGGTGGATGATCTCCAGCGGGCTAGGGACAGAGGTAAAAGTTGTTTCTTAGTTCTGCTGGATCTCTCATCAGCGGCTTTTGATACCATTGACCATGGTATCCTTCTGGATTGTCTAGGGGGGGTTGGGAGCTGGGGGTGCTGTTATGCCGTGGTTCTGCTCCTTCCTCCTGGGCCATGTCCAGAAAGTGGTGTTGGGAGCCCTGGGCACTCATTTGTGGGGTGCCTTAGGGCTCTGTCCACTCCCCCATGCTTTTAAACATCTATATGAAGCTGCTGGGAGAAATCATCAGGGGATTTGGGCTAGGTGTTCACCTATATGTGGATGATACCCAGCTCTACCTCTCCTTTAAATTGGAACCAGTGCAGGCGGTGAATGTCCTGTGTGAGTGTCTGGAGGTGGTTGGAGGATGGGTGGTGGCTAATGAATTGAGAATGAATCCCGACAAGACATAAATATTATTTTGGGGGACAGAGGGTGGGTGGGTGTGGAGGACTCCCTGGTCCTGAATGGGGTAACTGTGCTCCTGAAGGACCAGGTGCACAGCCCGGGAGTCATTTTGGACTCACATCTCTCCATGGAGGTACAGGTTTATTCTCTGTCCAGGGCAGCTGTCTACTAGCTCCATCTGGTATGCAGGCTGAGACCCTACCTGCCTGCACACTGTCTCGCCAGAGTGGTGCATGCTCTAATTATCTCCCACTTGGGCTACTGCAGTTCACTCTACATGGGACTGCCTTTGAAAGTGACTCAGAAACTACAACTGATCCAGAATGTGGTAGCTAGACTGGTGACTGGGAGCAGCTGCCGAGACCATATAACACCGGTCCTGAAAGACCTACATTGACTCCCAGTATGTTTCCGTGCACAGTTCAAAGTGTTGGTGCTGACCTTTGAAGCCCTAAAACCCCAGTATACGTGAAGGAGTGTCTCCACCCCCATTGTTCAGCCCAGACTCTGAGGTCCAGCTCTGAGGGCCTACTGGCAGTTCCCTCACTCTGATTATGTGAAGCTACAGGGAGCCAGGCAGAGGGCCTTCTTGGTAGTGGTGCCCACCCTGTGGTATGCCCTCGCATCAGATGTCAAAGAGATGAGTAATTATATAACCTTCAAAAGACATCTGAAGGCAGCCCTACAGTGGCCAGTTGCTCTCTCTTCCTCCCTGTGTGTGGTGGTGAGGATTGTGCTGAGAAAGAGAGATGGTGGCTGTTGTTGTCTGGGCCAGAGGGAGAAAGTGAGTAGCCAGTGAGCAGCAGCCATAGTGAATGGTGTGCCCCTTGCTGGGTTTGGGCCCTGGCAGGTGCTGCCTAATGATACCAGTTGCTGGCAGGTTTGTGCCTGGAATAGTTCACCTACATGAACACCCCCATGACTTTTCTCGGAAGTCTTTGACGCATAATAATAATCATATTTGGCACAGTTATTTGTCTCTACAACCCACTGAAACCTTTAAAAAGTCCATGTAGCTGTAACCAATAGGCATGCTGTCCCTTCCTTGATCTCCTATCCCTTCCTTTGTCAAGTTGTAAATATACGTTCTGCAAGGTTAGGACCTTTTTCTTTGCACAGTAACTTGGATGGTGTGGTATAAATAAAGTTGATCCCAAATAGCATTTTGGGTTCACAGGGTGGGAGAGAGGTTGGATTTGTACCTCATAAGAACATAAGAAGAGCCTGCTGGATGAAGCCCGTGGCCCATCTAGTCCAGCATCCTGTTCTCACAGTGGCCCACCAGATGCCTGTGAGAAACCCACGAGCAGGATTTGAGCAGAATAGCACTCTTCCCTCCTATGGTTTCCAGCAACCGGAATTCAGAAGCACTGCTGCCTCCAGCTGTGGAGGTAGAGCATCGCCAACATTACTAATAGCTATTAATAGCCCTCCATCAATTTGTCCAGTGCTCTTTAAAAGCCATCTAAATCATTGGCCATCACTGCCTCCTGTGGGAGTGAGTTCCATAGTTTAACCATGTGCTTACTACTCCCAAAACCACATAGCCTCATTTCTCTCTTGTCCCCTGGATAATCTTCTCTCAGCGCTCCTCCCTTCATGCCCCAAAGGCCAACTCACAGCCCACGTTTTAAATCTGGCACCTACATGAATTGCTTCACCAACCCAGTGAATAAGCTGCATGGAAAGAATTAGAAGTATCTCTTGCCTATTTCAGAGTGTTGCAAGAGCCAGGCATTGATTGCACTCAGCTAGGATTTCTCCAGATTAATAATACTAGAACAATATGGTGGCTGAGGCAGCACAGTCAGACAAACAAGCAAACTAACAATACTAGGTAGTTATATATTTTATTCTATTAATAAGTTTCTATAGTACCCTTCACCCAAACTGGTCACAGAGTGGTTTACAAAAACAAACATAATAAATGGAAACATTAAAACATTCTCATAAATTATAGAAGTAGCATAGTTAGAAACACCATAAAAATTACTTGACCCCATCAGCCACTAAAAGCCTGGTGAAAAAATATGGGGTTTTGATCTGGTGTCTGAAAGAATACAAAGCTACACACTTCTGTGGCGAGGTCACTCCACCACCAAAAAGGATGTTCCAGAGATGCCTACACCACATACCTTTTTTTATGTAGGAAACACCAGGAGAGTCTCTCCCACTGATCTCAAAACATGGCTTGTGTGATAGGGGAGAAGATGTTTCTTCCCCA
This sequence comes from Podarcis filfolensis, assembly GCF_964270895.1. Taxonomy (NCBI): domain Eukaryota; kingdom Metazoa; phylum Chordata; class Lepidosauria; order Squamata; family Lacertidae; genus Podarcis; species Podarcis filfolensis. The sequence continues at coordinate 4,215,622 of NC_139611.1, read as the reverse complement.
GGCTTAATCCAGGCTTTAAATGGCAACATAAGCACCTTGAATTGGGCCTGCTTGGCTTGGGAACTGAAGGAATCAAGCAAAACTAGGAATGGCAGGGAAAAAAGTTGTGGGCTGGACAGTTTGTAGCTGGTTGACTGGCCGAATCCCAAGAGTCCTCACTAATGGTTCCTTGTCATCCTGGAAAGAAGCGACAAGTGGGGTGCCGCAAAGTTCTGCCCTGAGCCCATTGTATTTCAACGTCTTTATGAACAGCTTGGGTTGTATTGTGAGGATGATCATCATATTTGCAATTGACACCAAACTAGGATGAGTAGCTAATGCTGCAGAAGACAGAACCAAGATTCAAGATGACTTTAACAGACTGGAGAACTGGGCCAAAATTAACAAAATGAATTTCAGTAGGGGCAAATATAGGGTTCTACACTTAGACAGGAAGAACCAGCTGCACAGATATAAGATGGGGGACACCTGGCTTGCCAGTAGTTCATGTGAAAAGGATCTAGAGGTCTTAATAGACCACACGCTTAACTTGAGTCAACAGTGTGATTCAGCAGCAGAAGAAAATCTAGCACTATTCTAGGCTGCATCAACAGAAGTCTAATGTCCAGATCAAGGGAAGTAATAGTACCACTGTATTCTGCCTTGGTTAGACCACACCTGGAATACTGTGTCCAGTTCTGGGCACCACAGTTTAAGAAGGATATTGACAAACTGGAAGGTGTGCAGAGGATGTCAACCAAGATGATCAAGGGTCTGGAAACCAAGTCTTATGAGGAAGAATGTTATGTTTAGCCTGGAAAAAAGGAGACTGTGAGGAGATATGAGAGCCTTCTTCAAAAATCTCAAGGGCTGTCACATGGAAGATGGAGCAAGCTTGTTTTATCCAATGGCATCAAGCTTACAAGAAAGGAGATTCTGACTAAATATTAGGAAGGACTTTCTGACAGAGCTGTTCAAGAGTGGAACAGACTCCCTCAGGAGGTTGTGGTCTCTCCTTCCTTGGAAGTTTTTAAGCAGAGGCTGGGTGGCCATCTGTCATGGATGCTTTCGCTGAAATTCCTGCATTCCAGGGAGTGGGACTAGATGACCATTTATATCCTTTCCAATTCTATAATTCTATGATTCTTTGAATCATGAATACAGAGGCAAACCTTTCCTACATCTACACAGGCTCATTTCAGACATAGATCAGGGAACTTAACTTGATTCACTGTGATAAAGGAACTGATAAACTATGGCTTGTGTTGGGCTGGTAAACCAGAATCAGAAACCAGTGTGATTTGGTGTGGTGTCTGAATTGGAAAAGCAGTCATGGGACTGCTAAACAGAAGAGAGCAGATAATATATTCTATAGTAGATTATACATAAGATATCACGTTCAAGGCACTGAACATACATTATCATGTTATGAAAACAGTGGTGTGAGGTAGAGATCTGTATTACTAGTCCTAGATGGCAGATGGTCAGGGCTCCACAATATTTGACTGTGGTAGCCAAGCCACAAACTGCAGCTATCAGGATGCTGCTTTTCCACTGTTCCCCGTCTTTGTATCTCTGCTCAGTGTCAGCCACTATGCTACCTCAGTTCAACCTTTTTGAGTCCATGGCTCCCTTGACGTACATTCTTTCTATGGCACTCCTGTGGGGCTCAGGAGGCCAGTTAGGTCACCCCTTGCCTGCCAAGCTGGCAGCATCTCACCCCTTTTCGAACACTCTCCCTTGTGGAGTGTTCCCTCAGCCTCCTCTCCTTGGGAGTCCTCCAGGCAGCCACTGCTGCCACCCTGGTCTCTGAGCTGCCCCCCCTGCCCCAAAGAGAGGTGCCTCCTCACACTGCCCCTCAGAGGCCTGGGACGCACCCCCTGACCAGCCCCAGAGGCACCATTCGCCTGGGGAGCTTGTAGCCAGGGCTGCTGCAACAAACAGCTGTGCAAGCCTTTGGGAGGCAGAGATGAGGGAGAGCATCAGATGAGAGAGGGAAGGAAAGGGGGACAGAGGCCAGTGTTGCCCGCGGCACCCCAGACTATCTTTCAAGACACCCCACGGTGCCACAGCACACTGGTTGAAAACCCCTGCCTTACAGCATCCTTCAGCAACCTGGGGTCCTGAAGATCTTTTGGACTACAACTTCCATCAATCCCAGCATCATATGGCCTTGGTGGCTGGGGCTGATGGGAGCTGTAGTCCAAATTGTTGAAGGCTGCCTCACAACCTTAATTTTTGAACTGGGAATTAATCTACTAAGAGGAGTGAAACAAAGGGAGCATTTCTCTCCCAAAAGGTTTGTTCATTTGAGGAGCTACTGAAGTTAACTGATGCCTTCTCTTTCTTTCCTGGTTACACACACAAAATACCATTCCTCTTTTGTTGCCCTTTGTTGACTACTTTAGTTTCATGAATACCTTCTGGTGACAGATTTTGTCAGAGACTTTTAGAAAGTCTAAACCGGCCTTATCAACTGAAACAGCCTTAGTTGCAAGGACATTGAAAGCCATGATAAACTTGATTAAATTTGTCAAAGGAAGGGAGAGGAGCCCAGGAATTTTACTCCTGAAATGTTTTAGGTTGACTTCTTGGAACCTGAAATAGTTTTCCAGCACTTGATAGCTTCTCTACAGCATAATCTTAACTTGGAAAATATTCAGTGGTTTTGCTTGTAGTTGTTTCATTTTCTTTTTTGGGGGAAAAATTATGCCTGTGCTTTGAAGTGATGGCTTTGAAGAGGGGTGCGCCTCCTCTGGGTCCTACCAAGAAGTTTCTTTCTAATGAAATGGCTTTCAGATGTTTTTGGCAATATGTTTAGTGGACATAATAGACTGCTTGTATGACTGGTGTTGGAGTAATATAGTATGAAATTCAAAGGAGGAGCCATGGCCCTTCCTAACCTTCAGGGCACTTGATCAATTCTGAATTTTCCCCACATGGTTTTTGCAGGAGAAACAAAAAGCAACTCATGGATCAGTTCACTTTTTAGGATTCTGAAATGGGCTTTACTTAGGAAACTGCCTTGGTCATCCTGATGATTATTTTCTTCTTGGGTCAGAAACAAAACTGGTGACCAGCACACGTTCAAGGTCTCTGAATAGCTCAGCTGGTAGAGCAGGAGGCTCTTAATGCATAGGCAAGGGACAGTGAACCTCTTTGGAACCCAGTGAACCCAGCTGAAAGCTGTCTGTACTGCCAGGTGGTGTTTCATCTGGGCACATGTGGAGGAATGCTAAGCTACGAAGGGTCAAAGCCGCTGAAGCTGACTTTCCCATTATTTTCAATTCCACAGCATTAGGACTCATCAATAGGTTGGGAGCAGGCTCTAATTGGCTGCAATATAACCTAGCAGGGAAGCAAGCCTATAACATTTCCTAGGTTAGAGACATATGTGGGGTTTGCAGGACAGGCACAGCCAGTGTTGTGGTCAACCAGAAGTAGCCACCCCCCCTTCCTGCCTGTGCACAAGCTACCCCAGTAAACACCGGCAGCCCTGCTTGTTTCAGGAATGCTGAGCAGCCTTTGCGAGAGGAGGGTTGAACAGCTGCTGTATCCTTGACCGACTTGGATGGAGCCCAGGCAGCTTCCAGACCTGCCTTATCTGCTCTCCGAGCAGGGCTGCGCTTCACATTGGCAAGAGCTCACACAGAGAGGGTGTGCATGTGTGGGGTGTGTGTGTGCGTGCACACCTGTGAGTGGGTTTTTGTGCAGGGTAGCAAAAGACTGGTTTACAAGACAACCACAGGCAGCTTCTCCAAGAAGAGGCTTGTTGGAGCTTGCCCACTCCACTGGCCTGTCAGTGCAGAGCACAAGTCGCTTAACAGGCTTCTGGCCTACAGTGGCGGCGGCAGCAGCACCACAGGAGAGTGAAATAACAGTGGGAAATCTTGCAATCTTTGGAGCGCTTTCCCATACTAAGTTAGAACTCCCAGACGGAGGATTTCTCAGGTCCTGGGCACACAGTTTCAGCACTCTGATACGTAACTCTCTTCTGTGGCTGCCTAGAAGTTACTGGGCCCAAGTTAATGTGTTAATGTTGGCTTAATGAGAGCCAGTGTGGTGCAACAGCTAGAGTGTTGGACTAAGACCTGGGAGACCAGGGTTCAAATCCCCACTTGGCCGTGAAGCTCACTGGGTGACCTTAGGCTGTCACTGTCTCTCAGCCTAATCTCAGGGCTGTGAGGATGAAATGGGGAGGAGGAGAACTATGTATGCCACTTTGAGCTCCTTGGAAGAAATGGTGGTATAAAAATGTAATATATAATATAAACTTACAAATCCTGAATGATTTGGGACCCAAGTACTTGATGGAGTGCCTCTTCCCATTACTGACCAGTCCAGTAATGGGGACAGCCATGACTCATTGGTAGAACATCGGCTTTGCATGCAGAAGACACCAAGTTCAATTTCTGGCTTCTCCAGGTAGGAAACATTCCCTGCCTGGGATCTTGCAGAGCCACTTCCAATCAGTGCAGACAAGACTGAGCTAGATGGGCCAATGGTCGTGTTCAGTATAAGGCAGCTTTCTATATTCCTAAGGCTCTCAGTTCAGCAGAGGGACCCCTTCTCTTTGCACACCAGCAAGTGTTGCTTGCTGTGTGTGGGTGCAGGATAGGCCCTTCTCCTTAATTCTTCTCCAGCTGTGGAACTCCCACCCCCTAGAGGCACAGATGGTCACATCACAGATGGGCTTCTGGCACCTAATCAAAACAAACCTCTGAAAATAAATACCCAGGTCTTGGAGGGTGTGGGGTGAGCTTTGCTTTGGTATTCTGGACCCACAAGTGTTGTGCTTTGACCACTGCTTTTAACTGTATTTTTTCTTAATTTACCGTTGCATTGTGTTGGAAACTGCTTTGGAGCTACATTGTGGGGAAAAGTGGCTTATAAACATTATAGCTAAAATAAATAATAGGCAGATTGGTACCCCAGGAAAAAAATCCTAATTTGGGAGGCGAATGGAGGGAGATAGGGATACAAAGATAGTAATAAATAAAATTATCAGTAAAGGAAGTTTCCTATCACTACCCCGCCAGCAGCTCCCATGCCCCATTTCAAATTGTTCAACCCCACAACTCTTCAGAGAAGGCTTAGAGTCATAGAATCTTCAAGTTTGAAGGGACCCAAGGGTCATCTAGTCCAGCCCCCTGCAATGCAGGAATCTTAGCTAAAGCATCCATGACAGATGGCCATCTAACCTCTGTTTGAAAACCTCCAAGGAAGGAGAGTCCACCACCTCTTGTGGGAGTCTGTTCCACTGCTGAACAGCTCTTACTGTCAGAAAGTTTTTTCGAATGTTTAGTCGGAATCTCCTTTCTTGCAACTTGAAGCCATTGCCTCGAGTCCTCCCCTCCAGAGCAGGAGAAAACAATCCCTCTTCCATGTGACAGCCCTTAAGATATTTGAAGATGTCTATTGTATCTCCTCTCAGTCTCCTATTTTCTAGGCTAAACATACCCAGCTCCTTCGAGCGCTCCTCATAAGGCTTAGTTTCCAGACCCTTGATTATCTTGGTTGCCCTCCTCTGCACACCTTCCAGCTCGTCAACATCTTATTAAATTGTGGTGCCCAGGATTGGACACAGTATTCCAGGTGTGGTCTGGCCAAGGCAGAATAGAGTGGTACTTTTACTTCCCGTGATCTGGACACTAGACTTCTGTTGATGCAGCCTAATAATAATAATAATAATAATAAATTTTATTTATATCCTTCGAGCGCTCCTCATAAGGCTTAGTTTCCAGACCCCTAGCCTAGAATAGCATTAGCTTTTTTTGCTGCTGCATCACACTGTTGACTCGTGTTAAGCTTGTGATCCACCAGGGTAACAATGTATTATTATTTTTAACCTCTCTTGCAAGCCTGAGTTCATTCTGAGCTTTAGCCAGCCTGACTTCCCCCCTGTAACTGTTGGCTACTCGTATATACTCCTTCCTTGTGATTTCCCCTTTCTTCCATTTCTTATACATGCCCTTCTTAACTCCCAGCTCATCTGTAAGCTCCTTATGCAGCCATACCAGTTTCCTTAGATGTCTCCCACTTTCCTTTCTTGTTGGTATTGTCTGCATTTGGGCCTTCACTATTTCTCCTTTTAGAAACTCCCATCTTTCTTGGACTTCCTTCTCATTGAGTGTTTCTAACCATGGGATCACACCCAGTAGCTCCTTTAGCTTTTTGAAATTTGCCTTCTTAAAGTACAGAGTGCATGTCCGACTACACTCAGTTTCCCCTTGCCTCTGTTTCCTGAAACCCAGGAGAACATGATCACTCCACCCAAGTTTCTGAGCACTTCCACTTCATCAATTAGTTCCTCCCTACTGGTGGGGAACTGTTAGGGGAGTGGGTGGTGCTGTGGTTTAAACCACTGAGCTTCTTGGGCTTGCTGAACGGGAGGTTGATGGTTCGAACCTGCACGATGGGGTGAGCTCTTATTGCTCTGTCCTAGCTTCTGCCAACCTAGCAGCTCAAAAACACACCAGTGCAAGTAGATAAATAGGTACCGCCGCAGCAAGAAGGTAAATGGCATTTCCGTACACTCAGTATGGCTTGGTGGTCTATAGCAGACACACACAGTAAGGTCACTGTTGTTTCTCTCTTCTACAATTTTTACCCATATAAATCTCAATCTGCTTTTCATGCTCCAGGTCATGGATTTCTTCAGAAGTGTACACATCCTTTATGTACAATGCTACTCCTCCTCCCTTCCTGTTTGGTCTATTCCTTTTGAACAGGCCTTAGGGATTGTAGGTGGCTGTAATGGAGAGAAGACAGTAAACGTTTCTTCCATAGACTTGCTTAAGTTAACGTATCTTAGAACCTAAGAGCATATGCTGCATCAGGACAGTGGAACATCTAGACTAGCACCCTATTCTCACAGTGGCCAGCCTGTGGGAAACCCATAAGCAGGATTCAAGCACATGAGCATTGCTTCTTCCAACTGTAGAGGCAGAGCATAGCTATCATGGTTGTAGCCAATGATAGCCCTTTCCTCCATGAATTTGTCTAATCCTCTTTTAAAGCCATCTTGCTTGGTGGCCATCACTGCCTCCTGTGTCAGAGAGTTCCATAGTTTAACTCTGTGCTGTGTGAAGGAGGACATTCTTCTGTCTGCCCTGAAGCCTCCAACCTTCAGCTTCTCTGGATGTCCACAAGAACTAGTGTTATGAGAGAGGGAAGAAAACCTTTCTCTATCACTTTCTCCATGCCATGAATAATTTTATAAACTTCTGTCATGTCACATCTTACTTTCTCTAAATTAAAAAGTCCCAAATGCTGCAAACTTTTATTGTAGGGCAGTCTTTGTATTGCAATGGTTTTTATCCAGAGTAACAGCGGTGCTTAGGCCCATTTTGAATGGCTGTGAGGGGTCAAGGAAGCAGCCTTGAAGGCTTGTGTTAACTTGAATTAAAGGATATATTGACTAAGTATCTCTGTTTAAGGGCTACAGTTAACACTATCAAAATGTTTCCCTAAAACGAGATACTTAGTCAATATATTCTATTGGGCAACACTACTAAAATAACAGGCCTTTCTCCTGTGTGTTCATATGGATGGTGCTACTTGCATAAAGCAATAGCGTATAAGGAAATGAATGTCAATTGAAGAATGCACCATATGTACAGCAGTGGCTTTTCCTGGAATGGTGAGATGGGGAAGCACCTACCTGGGTGCTGAATTTTCTGGCTGAATTTTCTGGCTGTTTAAAGCACCACCTTCTTCCTAGTTGAGAGGCTCCAGTTGGAAGAGTGATAACCCAAGTGGCGCATACAGTAAGCCCACAACTTATAGTGGGGTTACATTTTAGTTGTTGTTGTTGTTGTTGTTTAGTCGTTTAGTCGTGTCCGACTCTTCGTGACCCCATGGACCAGAGCACGCCAGGCACTCCTGTCTTCCACTGCCTCCCGCAGCTTGGTCAGACTCATGTTAGCTTCGAGAACACTGTCCAACCATCTTGTCCTCTGTCGTCCCCTTCTTCTTGTGCCCATAATCCTTCCCAACATCAAGGTTTGGAGATCACACCTAAAGCCAAAATTGTGTATAGTCAAAACTCATTGAGTTCATGGCGGATGGGATTGCCAAAGCTTTCTGTCTGGGGCAACCCAGTCAGATGGGTGAGGTTCAAATAAAAACATCAACATCACCAAGATGCTGCTAGACTCCGGTTTGTTTGCTCCACTAGAACTCATTGTTTCTGTTTTTCTTCTCTTGTTTCAGACCGGTTTGGAGTGCAGTTCAGTTGATGGACCCAAAACAGGCCAAATGGAAGAAGGGCCATTTAGCCATGTTGAAGAAAGAAGGTTGAGCGAGGACCGTATGCCTGGCCTGGCCAATGGAGGAGGATCCCAAGCCGCTGGAAGAGGGGCCATGCTGATGGAAACACCTGCATGGCTCAACAGCTCCTGCGCTGAGCAGAAAGCCAACTGGGAGAGGCTGCCATCTGCCCCAAGCCAGGGAGACTCCTCCAGCAATGCCAACTTGGAGGGCGCTCAGAACTTGGTGGATTTCTCGGCAGCAGCAGAAGCAGCCATGTCTTCACACGGGATGGTGCCTCTGCGGTCCCCTTCCTTGCTGAGCATGCAGCTCTATGAGAAATTCAATGCCGAGATGAATCGCAGCAGTGGGGTAGACAATGACCTGGCAGTGCCTCTTTCCAGCACCTGCTCTGGCAACGAGGACCTGACTGCTCTCAAAGCTGCTCTGAATTATGCAAAGCATGGCGTCAAACCACCCAACTGCAACTGCGATGGACCCGAGTGCCCAGACTACCTGGAGTGGCTTGAGAAGAAGATCAGATTGGCCACTGGAGAGGACCAGAGCTGCATCCCACAGCCTCTCAGCCAGGAACACCAACCCCCCTTAGACAATGGTGCTAATCATAAGCTGATGCCTGCTACAGAAGAGAAGGAGGCTTCGTGTTCCCTGGAGGCCCTCCCTCTTACGGAAAATGCACTGAATATTGCGAAGGAGAAGAACATCAGCCTCCAGACAGCTATTGCTATTGAAGCCCTCACACAGTTGTCAGCTGTTCTTCCTGAGCCAGCCCAAGAGACTCCTCCCCCTCCTCAGAGTCCCTTGCAAGCCATGGCATTCATCTCCAAGGAACAGCTGGAGCAGCCTTCCCGTTTCCCGGCACACAACCACCCCAACTCGGTGCTATCTGAATCCGGTGCTGAGCTGTACCAGAGCCAGGCCTCGAAATCATACATGAGCCACAACCTGCTCCAAGCTCCTGCATCATCAGCACCATCTTCCTGGCAGCAGGGAGCAAAGGTTGCTCAGGATATGGCCCCCTATTGCCTTGATCGCAACAACGGGCATCTGGAGCCATCAGAGCTATTCCCCAACTCCTCCACCCCGCAAAAAGTGGAGTTCCCCGAGCAGTGGGGTGATGAAGGCAAGCTGAAGAGCAGCCTATGGGGCCTGCATTCCAACACCCCTCCTTCTCCACTGGTGAGTGATCCCATGGCTGAGCTGGAGCAGCTACTGGGCAGCGCCACGGACTGCATCAAATCCGTGTTCAAGCGACCTGAAGCAATGCCCGGCAAAGCCAAAGCTGCCAAGCCAAAGCAGGAGCCATTCGCCCAGAAGGACGACAGCCCCAGCTACCCCAAGGCAGCCTCCTCCAGCCCACAGCTATCGCAGCTCCTGCAGGAGACCAGCTTCCACAAGAAGACCCAGAAGGCTCTGCAGCACCACCTCCACCATAAGCGCAGCCTTTTCGTGGACCAGAAGACACCTCCGGGAAGCCCCCAGGAGCAGATGCCAAACTGGTGGGCTCCCAGCACCCAGGCCCAGCCACCACCACTACCAAAGCCATCAGAAAAGCCTGTCAAGGAGAGGAAGAAGAAGGTCCAGCCTGATAAAAATACTCCAGCCAAGCCGCTGCGCAAGCAAGTCCAGATCAAGAGGTCCAAGCAGAAGGATGCTCAGCCCCTCTTCCTCCCTGTCAGCCAGATCAGCTTGGAAGGACTCCGCTCGGTTGCCACTCCAGAGCGTCCGAGCAAAGAGATGCCGCCTGAGCAGCTCCTGATCTCCAGCACCCCTCCCAGGCTCCTGCCCCCTCTTCCCATGCCACCCAGCCCTGCAGAGCAGTCTCCATTGCAGAAGTTACTTGAAAACAGAAGCCCAGCTCCCAACACTCAGGAAACATGCTGTCCCAACCAGGAGGAGAGCCATTGCTACTACCCTGAGAACTCTGCATGCAACACGGCTTCCCTTGCCGCTCCTGTGCCTGGCTTTGCCCCTTGCTCATCCTCTGTGGCCTGCAGCAATGGGCACGAGGAAGCCTTCCACAGGACTGCAAACCCCGCAGACCACCCTCTCTTCGCCCACAATTCCATCGCGATGGATGACAAGCTGGAGGAGCTGATCAAGCAGTTTGAAGCGGAGTTTGGAGAAAATTTCAGCTTTCAGAATTCTGAGCTTCCTGCCCCACTGCTCCTTGGGGATGGGCCACTTTCCGCCTCCCACCCTCCTCCTCCTTCTCCTCTGCCCCCATTGTCTTCTCTGAGCCATTCTCCAGAGCCCACGGTGGGCTTAGATGCAGCTCTCCAGCCTCCGGCTAGCAAGGACTGCCCCCTGCCCCTGACGGGTGCTGCCGATGCGGGTCACAAAACGTTACCCCTCTTGCCAGGGGCTGGGCAGCCTTTTGAAAACCCCTTTGCAGCTCGGTCCCCTAAGCAGATAAAAATCGAATCTTCTGGTGCTATTACCGTGGTGTCCACCACGTGCTTTTACTCTGATGAAAACCAAAACACAGATACCGCTTCCATGGAAGGGACACCATCCAAGGACAAAGTGCCGCCCATGCCTACTCTCAGTGGATTTCTGGAATCTCCCTTGAAGTACCTGGACACGCCAACCAAGAGCTTGCTGGACACGCCTGCCAAGCGCGCTCAAGCGGAGTTCCCGACTTGTGACTGCGTGGGTGAGTCATGTGATTTCCCTGCCCCCTTGTGTCTTGCAAAGGAATAATCCTGATTTCTAAAAAAACGAAAACAAGCGTTGCCTGAGGGTGGGCGTTTGTGTCTGTGCACGCGTGTGCACATGTGCGGAGTTGCATGACATTTGCACTCTCCACATCAGGATTTTGAGCTCTTGCAAATAATGCTGAGGCTTTCTGTGTTAACTCTGGCACAAGTTTGAAACAAAAATGAATCTGCAGCACAGGTGCGAACCAGCCTGTGTTGCCAGTCCCTTCTAAAGGATTACTTTTCACAAAACAACTAGCTGAGTCATTTTTACTGACTGCTCTTCTGGTAGGGTAATGGGGCCTAAACTATGTGTATCTAAGTCAGTGACCATCACCACACCTTGCAGCAGTGAGTTCCCTCAGTTAACTGTGCATAAAGTGAATAAGTGTTTCCTTTTTATCTTCTTAAGAAGCATGGGACTTGTTGCATTTAAGGAGTGCAGGGGCAGCATTGCCACCGTTGAGGAAGCTTTAAAGTTGTTTTCACACAATAAGGAACTGTAAGGCCATGTTGCCTGCACAGCATCTGATTGTAGGTGTGGGGTTAGCTGTATGGGAAAAGAGCCTTCAGCTGAGTACAGGTGAAGGGAAGGGCCCCATAGGGTTTTGAGCTGGCAGCTCTGCCCTTTCCATTGATGACCCCTGCAGCAGAGGTGCCAACTTGGGCCCCAGATTGTGGGTGCCCAGCGGCTCATACACGACATGGTGTCATTGCGTCACTTGCGTCACCATGTGACGCCCACTGCCTTGCCTCCGCTGGCTCTCCGGCGTAACGGCAGTGACTGGGACAGGGCCTCTGTTGGCACCATGGAGATGGCGCCTATGTCATGCCATGTGATGTCACACGCGCAATGTTTTGGGTTGCCTTTGGGCTGCCTGGCTGGGCATCCGGGCCCCCCCAAAGATGGCACCTTTGCCCTGCAGTGTGGTGGCTGTGAGCTGAATACACCACATGGAAAAGTCAGCTCTTTGTGCTGTGCACATCAGCTTTCTCCATATGGGGGAGAAATAATGCAGTATGAGAGAAGGCAGCCAAGAGGAGTTACTAAGGACTTATGCCATCAGCTGCTGGTGATAAAACCAGACGGCGCTGCATGTCCATTATTGGTCGTTTGTCTGGATGGCTGCTGTCCAGCTGAGATTTGTTTTCTCTTTCTCTTGGCACTGGGCCACAAAGATGTGCTTGGAATAAAAATTAGGGTTGGGTGAGAAAAGGGCGGTGGTGGGGGAAGCAGGAGTTCCTTTGTCCCTCAGAAACCTTCAAGTCAGCGACTTCCAACTTTGAAAGTGCTTTAACCCCTGTGGAAAGGAGCCTGTGCCAACATGGCACACTCCCAGGGGGCCATATGGTAGGAATTGTAGTCCAAAACATCTGGAGGGCATCAGGTTGGCAAAGGCTAATGTAAAGTTTGTAGAGCACCAGCCATGGGCCAGATGTTGTACTGGGCAAGTTCTGAAATATCTCCAAACTCTCTTGCTACGGCTGCCACAATGTTTGAAGAAGCTGCACTTGGTGTGATCTCCACCAACACCATGCATTATGTAGCAGAGAATTCTTATGGTGGCCACAGGTCTCAGCCCACTTACTGGCCCTGCGTCAGTTGTAGCTAATGTTGGTCCCTCCAGCTCAGCAACGAGCTACAACTTCCATCACCCCAGACTTTTGGCCAGGCTGCCTGGGGCTGATGGGAGTTGGGATCCAACAACATCTGGAAGGCCTAGCATCAATCATCCTTGCCTTTCATAGGTATAATATATAAATGATGTTGGTTTTCCTTTACCATGGCTATATGTGTTTAGTTTGAATTCCTGCCCTATAGTGAAGTATCGGCTGCAACTCTGGGGTGTGGGGACCTGTGTGTGGTCAGGGCCCAACAAATTCATAAGCCAGCCTTCCTAAGCATGTTCAAAGTTATCTGTAAGTTACCAAGTGACCAACACTGGAGTATATGGTGTTAAGCCTTCCAGCTAGCAGCAGCAGCAGCAGCAGCAAAAAAGCAATTCTAGGATGCATGTTGTTACCATTGGCTGTGTTCAGCTGGGCTGACAGGAGCTGAAGCCCAACAACATCTGGAGGGCATCAGTTTGCCCATCCATGCTTTGCATAGAATCATAGAATTGTGGAGTTGGAAGGAATCCCAGGGGTCATCTAGTCCAACCCCTTGCAATGCAGGAATAACAGCTAATGAATCCCCGACAGATGGCCATCCAACCTCTGCTAAACAACCCACCCCCCACAGTGAAGTGGAGTTCATTCCACTGTCAAACAGCTCTTACCTTCATAAAGTTCTTCCTAATGTTTAGTCAGAATCTCCCTCCTTCTCATTTGAATCCATTGGTTCGGGTCCTGCCCTCTGGAGCAGCAGAAAACAAGCTTGTCTTCTCTTACGTGTGACATTCCTTCAGATAAATGAAGTTGGCTATCATAGCACCTCTCAGCTTGCCTCTTCTCCAGGCTAAACAGACCCAACTCCCTCAACCATTCTTCATAAGGTTTGGCTTCCAAACCCTTGATCATCTTGATCACCCTCTATGACTCAGCCAACCTCTCTGGCCTTCATGCGGTCTGCTCTTGTGAATATCTTTTGTTTGTATTTTTACATGCATTGATGTCTTCCTCTTCCAGCTTCCTCTAGCAACCTCTCCAGGCAGTGATGCTTTCAGAGGTGCCACTGAAATTCCCTTCTCCAGCTGTTTACAGCGAGCCTATCTGTGTTATCCTGCTAAGTCTCTTGGAACATTTTGTTATACAGCAGGTCATACACCTTCAGTTTGGTGGGGGAGTTGCTTTTCAGGTTAGACCTTCAGCCCTGCCCTGGACCCAGTCCAGTAAGACTGTCCTTAGCTTCCCAACAGTATTAGCAGGCATAGGCAAACTCAGCCCTCCAGATGTTTTGAGGCTACAATTCCCATCATCCCTGACCACAGGTCCTGTTAGCTAGGGATGATTGGAGTTGTAGTCCCAAAACATCTGGAGGGCCGAGTTTGCCTATGCCTGGTATTAGGCTCAGTTTTTCGACCTGGAAAACAGGCATAGTTTCTTCCTTCCTCACTGTATTTTCAGAAGAGTAATGAGCACTCATCAAGTTCCCCCCCCCCCCAATCTGAAAAAAGGCTCAATGAAGGGATTTGATAACGAGTGACTGGTTGAATCAGGCTGTAAGTAGCTATGTACCTGGTTGCCAATGGTGAGTAAGAAATTTTTGCAAGTGACCAGTGAGTGGACCTGGGCCAATGCCAATTGTTTTCTTTTAGGGTATATCTTACTAACTTAAGGACCTCTGGTCAGGTGGGCTTGCAACTTTTGTGGACTTGTTTGCAAAACAATTTTACTGTTTTAACAGTTATAAAGCCATCTTACATGTTGCTGTGTCACTGATTAACTGATCTTTAGCTGGCCACTAATTGCTGAGATCAGGCCTTTAGGTCAGCATAGACCAACCATGCCGATGCCTTTGCATTTCCTGCCCTAGCAGTGGAACTGGCCAAGATTTAAGGATTTCTGTTTTGGGTCTCTTGTTATTTTAAAGTAGCTTGGCAACTGAGCCAAGTGTAGTCTGGCTAAAGATTTCAAAGAAAAGACCAGATGTGTTTACACCCAACAGAGGGCAAATCCTTGCAGCCTGCAAGGGAAAAGAGACAGTGGAGCAAGTCTCACCTTACTGGAGGGTTTGGTTGCCTTTTCGTTTGCTTGTTTCAAGAACAAATATGGAAAGGAGATGATGCTTCTCAATTCTGGAAAGGCAACACCATAGGCGCAGCTTCCAACAATTGTCACAAAGCTGAAATCATGCTGCACCTAGGTTGGTGGCTTCTGCTGAATTGGTTTTGATGAAAGCCAAGCACTAGTGTTCTAAATTCCCAGGTAGGTACCAGGTGCATTTTGCTACTGGCACAGATCCAATCACAACCAAGTGGAGAGTTTTGGGCACCTGGCAACTGAGCCAACTGACTTGCATGCAGTCCTCCATCATCACGTCAAGGAAAGTAGGTGCAGGGCTGAGTACAGAGATATTTGTCTGTGCTGCAGCCTCTCCGCAGGCCACCCAAAGGGAACTCACAAACCACTGTTTAAAAACCTCTGCCTTGTTCCATAGTTAATATCATTTCCATTTCCATTGTGTGTGTTTCTCCGTCTTGCATACTGGGACAAGTGAATTGTTGTAAGAGCAAGCTACAGTCAAGCAATGTAGTTGAGATCATAAACATGTAGAATTGTAGCATTGGAAAGGACCCCAAGGGTCATGCAGTCCAAGCTCCTATGAATCGACATCCTCTTGTGGTGACTATAACCTAGGTTTAAAGCGCCATTTGGTGCCCTGCTTATATATCTGAGTTTCTAACACCACCAAGCACTTGCTTGATTCAGTCAGTTAGGATCGCAGGAGCCTTTGGTGTGATAGTTGGCTGAAAGGGACTGTGAATCCCCCAGGACCTTCTAGGGCTTGACAGCATGAACAGTCTTCTCCATTTACCCTCAGAGTCAAAGGTATGGAAGGTATCAAGTGGTAGTTTCCAGGGTTTTACCTGCGACTCTGCCAGCAGAATTGGTCCTTGGACTTGGACTTACACTTGCACTTGAACTGTTGTTTCTGAGGGGAAGAGAGTGGCATAGCAGTGAACTCAACCCAAGGTGGGGACTCTTGTCTTTCCAGGTATGAAGTGGTATGGTGTCCCAAAAGTTCACAAGCTCATAGAATTGTAGAGTTGGAAGGGACCTAAACCGTAGTCTAGTCGAACCCCCTGCAAGGTAGGAATCACAACAAAGAATCCCTGACAAATGGCGTTGGGTCACTGTTGCCAACTTGTGCATGAAATGGATGAGACAGAGTGGGCCAAAATCTGATCCATGGTCGGTGACCTTGGAACTCCATTTAAGCTCTAGTCTGACCTTCTCCAGCTGCTCTCCAGCTTTTTGGGGCTACAGCTCCCATCAGCACCAGCCAGCATGGGTTTGCCATTGTTCTGATGATGTATGAGAAGTTGAAGAAGCCCTAGTAGCAGGGAAGTGGCGGCTGACGACCCTTATTTCATTTTGTGTAATGCTTAAAACTGGCCTGACGTGCTCCCAGACCAGGCACAGGCAAACTCCGGCCCTCCAAATGTTTTGGAACTACAGTTCCCATCATCCCTAGCTAACAGGACTAGTGGTCAGAGATGATGGGAATTGTAGTCTCAAAACATCTGATACAACAGAATGCTTTAAAAAAGAGAATCCAGAATGAGAAGAGGGAAAAATTTTTGGAGAAAATAAAAGAAGGCGAAAAAAAATTGAGAGTTAAACCCAAGTCACAGGAGATATTGAGAGAAATAAAGTTATATCAAGTGGAACTCATGAAAATGATGAATCAAGAGATTGAATGGAAAATCAAACAAATGAGACAAAAGACATTTGAGTCAGCCAATAAGTGTGGGAAACTCCTGGCTTGGCAAATGAAAAAAAGACAAAAACAAAATACAATTATAAACTTAGAAGTGGAAGGAAGGAATATACAGAACCCAGCTGAAATTAGAAACTGCTTCCAGAGGTATTTTAAACAATTATACACACAAGGGCCACAGAGAGAAATTGATTTGGACCAATTTTTGGTGAAAAATGGATTACAAAAAATCTCTCAAGAAAATAAACTAATGTTAAGTGATAAAATAACTGAACAGGAGATAGAAGGTGCCATCCAAAATATGCAATTGGGTAAATCTCCAGGACCGGATGGACTGACTTCTAGATATTACAGATCTTTAAAGGAATGGTTAGTGCAACCTTTGAAAGAAGTCTGTAATGAAATAATGCAGGGGAAAGTGGCACCAGAATCGTGGAAAGAAGCATATATTACACTTGTACCGAAAACAGAGACTGAAAAGACTCAGCTTAAGAACTACCGTCCCATATCATTGCTTAATGTGGATTATAAAATATTTGCTGACATTTTAGCAAAAAGACTAAAAAAGGTGTTAGTGGAAGTGATACACAAAGACCAAGCTGGCTTTCTCCCAGGAAGACGTCTTTCTGATAATGTGAGAAATATAATTAACATTATAGAAAAATTGCAAGAGAATATAAACACTAAGGCAGTTTTGATATTTGTAGATGCGGAGAAAGCCTTTGACAACATTTCTTGGACTTTTATGAAAAAGAATCTACAGGGTATGGGGGTAGGCCAGGGTTTTGAAAATGGTATAAGTGCAATATATTCAGAACAAAAGGCAAAATTAATTGTGAACAATGTGGTGACGGAAGAATTTAAAATAGAAAAAGGGACACGACAAGGTTGCCCAATTTCCCCATTGCTTTTTATATCGGTTCTGGAGGTTTTGTTAAATATGATTAGAAGGGACCAGTCAGTGAAGGGCATACAGGTTGGAGCTAGACAGTACAAACTGAGAGCATTCGCAGATGACCTAGTTTTGACCTTACAGGAGCCAGAATCTAGTGGTAAAAGGGTTTTAGAGTTGATACAAGAATTTGGTCAGGTTGCAGGGTTCAAACTGAACAAGTCAAAAACTAAGGTTTTAGAGAAAAATTTAACACAAACCGAGAGGGAGAGGTTTCAGAATATGACAGGTTTAACAGTGGTTAAGAAAGTTAAATACTTGGGGATCAACATGACAGCAAAAAATGGGAATTTATTTAAAGATAACTATGAAAAATGCTGGGGCGAAGTGAAAAAAGATCTAGAAATATGGTCAAATCTGAAACTTTCCTTGCTGGGCCGTATCGCAGCTATAAAAATGAATGTATTGCCGAGAATGCTGTTTCTGTTTCAGGCATTGCAAATTGTGGACAAGATTGATTGTTTCAAGAAGTGGCAAAGAGATATTTCAAGATTTGTCTGGCAGGGCAAGAAGCCTAGAATAAAATTTAAAATATTAACGGATGCAAAGGAAAGAGGTGGATTTGCCCTGCCGGACCTTAAACTTTATTATGAATCAGCAGCCTTCTGCTGGCTGAAAGAATGGCTACTTCTTGAAAACACAGACATCTTGGATTTGGAAGGGTTCAATAATGTATTTGGATGGCATGCATATCTGTGGTATGATAAGGTCAAAGCGCATAAAGCATTTAAAAATCATATTGTTAGGAAAGCACTGTTTAATGTTTGGATAAGGTATAAAGACTTATTGGAAAATAAAACCCCAAGGTGGCTATCACCGATGGAAGCGAAAGCTCAGAAAAAGCTTAATATGGAGGCTAAATGGCCGAAATATTGGGAAATTTTGGAACAAGATGGAGATAGACTAAAATTGCAGAGTTTTGAGAAACTAAAGAACAAAGTGCGAGATTGGCTCCATTATTATCAGATAATGGAGGCATATAATCTGGACAAGAAAATTGGCTTCCAGGTGGAAAAATCAAAATTAGAAACAGAATTGTTAGATCCCAAAACTAAGATACTTTCAAGAATGTATAACTTGCTGTTAAAATGGAATACACAGGATGAAACGGTTAAATCTGCAATGATTAAATGGGCACAAGATGTTGGACATGACATAATGTTTGCTGACTGGGAACAGTTGTGGACCACAGGTATGAAATTCACGGCATGTCGTGCCTTAAGAGAGAATATTATGAAAATGATTTATAGGTGGTACATGACCCCGGTCAAGCTTGCAAAAATTTATCACTTGCCCGATAATAAATGTTGGAAATGCAAAGAAAATGAAGGCACATTTTTTCACCTTTGGTGGACGTGCCCAAGGATTAAGGCCTTCTGGGAGATGATATATAATGAATTGAAAAAAGTATTTAAATATACCTTCTTGAAGAAACCAGAGGCCTTTCTCCTGGGCATAGTTGATCAATCGGTGTTAAAGAAGGATAGAACTTTCTTTATGTATGCCACAACAGCAGCAAGAATACTTATTGCAAAACATTGGAAGACACAAGATTTACCCACTTTGGAAGAATGGCAGATGAAGGTGATGGACTATATGGAATTGGCGGAAATGACCGGCAGGATCCGAGACCAGAGGGAAGAGTCAGTGGAAGAAGATTGGAAGAAATTTAAAGAGTATTTACAGAAATATTGCAAAATTAATGAATTTTAGAATAATGTTGGATTAAAATTAAGAGATTTCTAGCTGTAATGAGTTAAAAGAATATGGAAAAAAATGGGTTTACAAAAGTAAAATATTAAGAACGTAACAATTTAAGAATAAAGACTTGGGTAGAATAAAGAGGGAAACAAATTGCTGAGTTAATAAAGTGAATTGGAATACAAAAAAGAGAGGTATGAGGAGGTCCAAGAAACAAGTAAATGAAAAATAATGTGATGGAAAGATCTTTCTTCTTTTTTTTCCCTTTTTTCTTTTTCTGTTTGTTTTTATTTCTTGTAATGTAAAAATCTCAATAAA
Organism: Podarcis filfolensis; assembly: GCF_964270895.1. Taxonomy (NCBI): domain Eukaryota; kingdom Metazoa; phylum Chordata; class Lepidosauria; order Squamata; family Lacertidae; genus Podarcis; species Podarcis filfolensis. The sequence goes on along the minus strand of NC_139611.1, from coordinate 4,196,319 downwards.
AATCTTATTAAAAAAAACCACAAAACATCTGGAGGGCCGGAGTTTGCCTATGCCTGTCCTAGATCTCTGACAACTGCTTTCAAGGGGCTTGCAAATAAAGCTTCTGGAGCCCTTTTGGCATTAATGCAGTGTCAGATGGGAAAGGCTTGGTCTGGTGGACCAAATTGGCGTAATTAAGCCTGAAGGCCCAGGTGGGAATGTTACTGTGGCTTTTCACCATCTTACTAAGACCTGCCTTTTCTCCCAGGCCTTTGGAGAACTAACTAATACTGCCTTAGGTCCAGGTGCTTTTGTACACCTCATGGTCTTAGTGCAGTAACGTTGTTTTTATTGCATGGAAATGCTTTTAACTGACCTTGGTCTGTTGAACTACCTTAACAGTGGTACCTTGGGTTACATACGCTTCAGGTTACATACACTTCAGGTTACAGACTCCGCTAACCCAGAAATAGTACCTCGGGTTAAGAACTTTGCTTCAGGATGAGAGCAGAAATCGTGCGGCAGCGCAGCAGCAGCGGGAGGCCCCATTAGCTAAAGTGGTGCTTCAGGTTAAGAACAGTTTCAGGTTAAGAACGGACCTCCGGAACAAATTAAGTACATAACCAGAGGTACCACTGTATATTGTTGTACAATTCTTTGGGGCTTCTGGTGAAAAATGGTTTATAAATTCTATGAAATAAATAAATAAAAAAATAACTTCCATGAGTAGCCTTGTTGGTTTATTTGAAGAGGATCCCATAGTCATAGGAGAGCAATAAATTGATTAGGACCAAGTGAAATGTCACAAACAACATGATCATTTTTTCTCTGTGCTGTTTTGGTTGGCCCCAGACTGTTTTAACGGATCACCTTTAATTAAGGTTTAAGGATGCAGTCCTAACTAGGGCTGGGTGATATCTGCTTTCCAACATCGTAATATATCGCCAGGTAAACTTCACGATGTGGCGGTATATTACGATGTCCAAAAGGAGATGGGGAGGAAGAAGGCAGTTGCCAGCCCTGGATGCGATTAGCATCACCCTGTGCAACTTCTGCCTCTTCCTGCCAAGGCTGGGCAGGTGAGACAACCCTGGGCTGAGCACAGCAGCCAGGGCACCACATGGCCTGGCACTGGAACTGCCAGCCACAGCTCGCCCCAATGATAGTCTCTCACTGTACAAGCGGCGGCTACCACATACCACTGTTCTGCTCTGTGCAAGGAGGAATGGAGGGAGGAAGTGGCACTCACATGGCCAGGGAAATAAATGAAGGCACTGGCTTGCAGGCAGGCAAACCCCACTCCTGAGGCCAGCGGCTGGGCTGTGGGGTGTGTTTGGGTGTGTGGGTGGGTGTGAGCAGGGCCAGGGATTAGTGATACATTGTCTGATTGGAAATTTTTAAATCGCTCTCGCAATTTTAAATTTAAACCAGTTTCAGGCAACGTATCAATACCTTGCCCAGTCCTAGTCCCAACCATGTCTACTTAGAAGTAAAGTCCCATGTAATGGAGCTAACTCCCAGATAAGTGAGGTGAGGATATTTGCAACGTTAGTTAATTAACTGGTGAAAGCAGTTTCAGCTATGAGAGGCTACATAAATAGTTAGCTGTTGCTATTCTGGTTCCAGTTTGTTATTGTTACAAATACAGTGGTACCTCGGGTTAAATACGCTTCAGGTTACATACGCTTCAGGTTAAAGACTTCGCTAACCCAGAAATAGTACCTCGGGTTAAGAACTTTGCTTTAGGATGAGAACAGAAATTGTGCGGCGGCAGCGGAAGGCCCCATTAGCTAAAGTGGTTCTTCGGGTTAAGAACAGTTTCAGGTTAAGAATGGACCTCCGGAACGAATTAAGTACTTAACCTGAGGTACCACTGTATAACATTATTTTATTAGGAAATAGAAGAAGATATTGGTAGCCATCCTCTTTTTCCATCAATGAGTTGTAGTTTTTGTTTACTAAATTGTAGGTTATCTTATGACAAAGGCCGCAGGGAGGGTAAATCTCAGCTCCCAGCTAGTTGGTATGGGATTCATTAGAACTGGCTTACTAAGATGGGCATGTGGACCATTTGGGAGCCTTTCAGAGATGCAGAGCTGAAGGCATTCCTGTTTTTCAGTCAGATACCTTTGTTGTGATCTGTGGAAACAGGAAACAGAAGCACTTTGTTTTCAGAGCTGGGAGGGAAGGAGGAGAAATAAGTTTTGAGCTCAGGTTAGGGTTGCCATTTGAGCAGTGAAGAATTTTGTATTTGTAGCTTACCTTAATTACTAGGTCAGCAGACCCGAGATCTTAACCAGGAGGGCTTTCCCCTGATATTGCTTAGGGCCTCTAGATGTGGCTGCACTTTTGTCTGGGGTTGCAAATATCAGCCTGGGACCAGTCCTTTTTGCTACTCCAAGTAGGTGAGAGGTCCCTGCCACTTTAGGATCTCCTGCATGTTTCTTAAGGCATTTGAATGAATATTATAAAATACACAGCAGTATTGCAGAGGGAGGATGCTCTTTTAGCTTGTACTTTTGCTTCTTTGACACCACTTATATATAAAATGCCAGCAGTTCTCAAGGAGCCAACAGGGAGAACAGGTCATTTGCAGAACAGAGAATGACAGTGACATGGCAGCTAACTTACAGTTAGTTTCTTTATTAAGGAAGCAGAACAGAGAAAACACTGAGACTTCTAAGGGTTGCTGCTAACTAGATCAGGCATCCCCAAACTCGGCCCTCCAGATGTTTTGGGACTACAACTCCCATCATCCCTGACCACTGGTCCTGTTAGCTAGGGATGATGGGAGTTGTAGTCCCAAAACATCTGGAAGACAGAGTTTGGGGATGCCTGATCTAGATGAACCAGTTGCCTGGACTGGCTTGTAACTCCCCCCACTCACTCTCTAACCCTCTGTGTCAAGCACCTTCCTAAGGGACCTTCTCTGTTTCTGCCTGGCTCTCTGCTCTGTGACATGCAGTAGATGCCTTGTTCTGGGAGTGGGGGGGGGGGAGGGGGGTTTGCAGGCTGTCCGCAGAGAAGCTGTCAGGGTGGCTCTGTGGTGGGGCTGCCAAGTCTGATTCCTGTGGGCACTCACCTCTCTTCCATCTGTGGAGGCAGAGCGTAGCCATTGTGGCTGGTACCCATCTCCCTCCCCTCCCTGGTCAGGCTTGGAATTGAGCTTGCAGAAAGAAGCCACAAACAGCAGAGTTCCCCTCTTACTTGGAGAGTTAGTATAACGCTTAGCCTGTTCTTGATGATGTCACGGGGAAGGCAACAGAGTCAGGTGTCTCCCACAGCTTCCCCTATGAAACTCCAACCAGCCTGGCTGCCTAATTGACCTTTCTTGCTGCTGCAGTGGCAGCAAGGGAGTAGTTGGGACTGGAGAACCTCCAGCCAATGACCTCCAGTTATTGGACTCTGTCAGCCTCAGCCGGCCTGGCCAGTGAGTCAGGAGAATGGGAGTTGTAGTCCAGCAACATCTGGAGGGCACCAGTCCTCTACTCCTAGAATAAAGGAAATTTATTTCTTTGAAAATAATTTTAGGCCACTTTTGAGCATAAGCTTCGCAAAGTAGTTTGCAATTTATCATGTTGTGTAAATCACAGTGCAGTTTAAAATCCCAGTTGTGTTTTGATGAGCTGTGCGTCTGCTCTCTCCCTCCCCACCCCCTCGTTTTTGCAGTTTCATTGGGGCATCTGACCAAGGGCTTCATTCTGCCCACCTTCAGCTTAACAAACTTTCAGTTACACCTGTTCCCTTTGCTATAAAAAGGCAAAGACACCGAGGTGAAATAATTCATCTGGTTTTGTTTTTAAACAGAGCAAATAGTGGAAAAAGATGAAGGGCCCTATTACACCCACCTGGGATCTGGACCAACTGTGGCAGCCATCAGGGAACTCATGGAAGAACGGTAAGTTGCAAAACATGTGCAGTTTAAAAAGATTTCTTCTCTTTTCTTTTTTAAAATTCTTGCATCAACATAGATAACCTTCAACACTTTGATTCTGTGATCACTGTAACTCCCTATAAAAGGGAGCCAATAGGAAAAGGGTGCAGATGCCCCATAATTTTTTTTAAAAGTTTTTAAAACAGGTATTTTCAGCAGAAGAGGTATTGCACAAAACAGCTGTGTTAAAAATAGAAATTTTCCCTTGTCAGGTATAGGAGGTGGGGAAGGAAAAGAAAGTAAGAATAAGGTTTTCATGCAGGTACACACGTGCATGCACACGAAAGCTCATACCAAGAACTAACTTAGTTGGTCTTTAAGGTGTTACTGGAAGGAAAAAAATATATTTTTTGTTTTGACTATGGCAGACCAACACGGCTACCTATCTGTAACTGTTTTCATGCAAGTGACTCCAAATCCTTGCCTGACTTGGAGTGACACAAATTTTATATATTTACTGAAGTTCTGTGCAAATCTGTAATATTGAAAAACTTACATTTAAAAGAAGAATGAAAAGGAATGTGTGCCTGACAGGTATGCAAATACCTGTGCACATGTCCCCAGTAGACTTTTCTGTGATTCTGTGGGAGTCTGGAATATTGGAAAACTTGTAGTTCAAAATTAAATTAAAGAAGTGCTTACACACAAAGAACCAAATACTTGCACACAGTGCCCATAACGGGCCTCAGACGTTTGGAACTTACAGTGTGGGTGGAAGTACTATTTGGGAGCCAGTGTGGTGTAGTGGTTAGAGCAGGCATAGGCAAACTGCCCTCCAGATGTTCTGGGACTACAACTCCCATCATCCCTCGCTACCAGGACCAGTGGTCAGAGATTATGGGAATTGTAGTCTCAAAACATCTGGAGGGCTGAGGTTGAGGAAGCCTGGCCTAACCTATCTTGAAGGGGTGATGGCAATTGGATGAGGAGGGAGAGAACCATGTATGCCACCTTGAGCTCCTTGGAGAAAAAGGTGGGATATTAATGCAACAAGCAAACAGCAGCACACAGTGTGAATACATCCCATCAGGCGCTACCCACTAGTGTGGACAGGAAGCACCAAGATGGGCTTGGGAGGCATAATAATTTTGAAAGTGCTCATAGATGGTTGAAGGTATACAAATGTGAATGTGGAAACAGTGACCCACATATGCCTGAAACCTTGAATGTCCTAGTGTTGGTGCAGGGTTTAATAATTACTTGTTATTAAAGGGTTTAATAATTACTTGTGAAATGTGGTAGAAATCTATTGGAAGACAACATATGTCCTACTTCGCAGGGTTGGTGTGGGGATTAAATTAAGCAAGGGGAGAGCTGTGTACTTCACCTTGAGCTCCTTGGAGAAAACGGTGGGATATAAATACAATAAAGTAAATAAATAAAGTCCACGCAAGTTTTCTGAGAAGGGAGGAGGGAGCTTGTTTCTCATCCTCCAAATAATGGTTTGGAGAATTGTATGAAGACTGCCATGTTTTTAAAAAGGGAAGGTTGGGCTGAGGCTCACATCCTCTCAGCATTAAAAATGTAAGATGTTCAGGTACTTCTTTTAATTGTTGCCAGTAGAAGTGTTGTCTCCCTGGCCGATCTAGAAGGTCATTTGAATTTTAGGTATAACATACAAGAAAGAGGTGCTTTTCCCCCTATTGTTTCCGTTGAGGAGTTTTACCCCGGCAACAGGGAGGGTTAGTGCTGCAGACTGCTTGCAGGTGGGCCGACACATGTTCAGACTGATTAGGTTACTCCCCTGCAGTTGACTCATAGGCTGCTGAAGAAGCTGAGTCACCTCTAAACACATTGCCACTGAATCACCACCGCAGGCAGCACAACCAGGGCTGGGAGGCTGACAGTCCTAAAGGCGGAGGTGGGAAACGTACCTCTGTGCATCAATAGCTGATATGAAGTACAGCTCCCACGCTCAGTGAGTCCTTTTGAGAAGCACGTCTTCTGCAATAAAGTGAAATGCAACCTTTTCCCAGTGAATAGCAAAGCCCCAGTGTGTGACCTCCGGTATCCTGGAGATACTGCTCTTTTGGGAAGGTTGAGTTGCAATTAATAGAACTAAGGTAGGAAGTAGTATTTGCCTTGTCTCTTAGCTATGATGCCCCAAAGCACTGGGATGGCAAAACAATAACCACACCAAGCATTTTAGAGTACATGTTGGGTGAAACATACACAAACTAGTCCTGGCTTTCATAAGCCTTCTACTTGCAGCTAGCCTCCCTTTGTTCTTCCTTTCACACAAGCAGCTGAACAAGTCATGTTTCATTTCCTAACCACAGCTTCCTGTTGCATCCAAACACCCAAACTATGGTGAACAGCTCACAAACAAGCTAGAATATTAAACCATGGTTTTGAAGTTAGCTTACTATCCTGGCTAGCAGGGCTGTCTTAAGCATATCTGGCACTGGGGTGCAAAGATCCACCCGGCACCTGCCTCCCCAGGTTGCCCAGTCCTAGGCACGCAGGAGGGTGGAGTCGGCTGGCTGTCTCAGCGTCTTGCTGGCTCGGTTGCCCCTGAACTTGCACCACAGAGCCACCTGCAGCAGAAGAGTCCACTGTGACGCTCCGACCGACAGGCGGGCTCTTCCCTGGACTCAACTCTCGGGCTCTTGACCTGCCACCCCTGAGATCCCAGCGTCCGGGTGCCCCACACCCCTAGCGCCTATGGGTAAGACGGCCCTGCTGGCTAGTTTGAAAGCCATTTGGCAAGTGGAAGCCCAACCCACCTTGGAATCTTTCCCCAGTCTTTCAGGAAGAGGTTTTACTCAGATAGTCCTCTAGAGCAGAGCTCTCGGTCAGGTTTCCTGTTTGTCTTCCTAATGCTGTGACTTTTCCAACCAGGTATGGTGAGAAGGGAAAAGCCATCAGAATTGAAAAAGTGATCTACACAGGGAAGGAAGGAAAGAGCTCCCGCGGCTGCCCCATCGCGAAGTGGGTAAGTGGCTGCCCTCCTTTCCCCTGGCATTTAGCATTTATCCCTGAAACCTGGCCAAATAGCAGTTCCTATGCTGTCACTGCCAGTAAACAAGAATGTTCCCAAATTCTGCCCAAAAGACCCTCAATAACTCTCATTGCAGGAATAGTGGAAGGAAGATACAATATCATAGTGGTGGGGGTAGTGGAGGAGGAGGAGAGGGCAAGGGCTCTCACCTAGGATGCCACTTCACTCCAGTTGCTTGGGCAAAGCAATGGAGGAAGGCTTCTACAGCCCACTTATGGTCTTTCCAGAGGGATCCGGCTGGCCACCGTGGGAAACAAGATGCTGGACTGGGTGGGCTTTTGGTGGTCTGATCCAGCAGTTAGGCGTCTCTTCTGTTCAGGCATTGATGTGGAGACTGTCACCAGCCAACAGAAGTACAGCACTGCCACGCCAGGGCAGTCAGCAGCAACTGCAGTTCCTTCAATTGTATAGAAAATAAGTCTACAGTGTGTCACTTTGCCCCATTAATGTTGACTTCTCCTTGGGCAGTTCTGGCCTCTTTGGGGGAGGATGGCAGGGTGAGGTTGGAGGCTGTATTTTCCTTAACCAAGCAATACCCTCTCCTGTTTTCCAGGTCATCAGGAGGCACAACTTAGAGGAGAAGCTCTTGTGCCTGGTGCGACACCGTGCTGGTCATCACTGCCAGAATGCTGTCATCATTATCTTGATTCTGGCCTGGGAGGGGATCCCTCGTGCCCTGGGGGACACCCTATACCAGGAGCTCACTGACACGCTCACGAAATACGGAAACCCCACCACCCGGCGATGTGGGCTGAACGACGAGTAAGTTCCTTTAGCCCTGGCCAGGCTGCTGGAGACAAGAGGCTGGTGGGACACAGCATTTTCCCAGAGATCTTGGCCGGGAGGAGACAAAGCAGCTAACCACAGCCCTGTTCTGCTTGTGTGTGTGTGTGTTTATTTGCCCATGGTTTACTCTGCAGTATGAAGTTTGCCTCACTTGCCTGAGCAGTGGAATTGATTTACTGAAAGTTTCCTTGGACTGGGGAGAGGCGGGTCCTTTATTGACTGCTGATTTCTGCTTCTGAAGAGGTGAACATGTTACCTCAAAAACTAACAAGTTTCTCCTGCTTTCCCTCCTTCCTTCTCTCCCCCGACTACCATTGATTAGGGGCCAAATGGAAGATCCTTGGGTCCATATCAAACTTGCCCCCTCCAGGCCAACATTTTGAGCTCTTCCCTGCTTAAAATTATCAGATTCAGTGATAATGGGAATTGGCAATCCTTTTTTAAAAACAACAATCTTGACATGAGACAAAAAAATACTAGAACCACACCGTCGGAACCGCCCCCACCAGAGCACTTTTACCTTCTGGAGCTGTTGTGCCAAATGGGCCTTAACCCTCCCAAGCAAGGCAAAGGGTTTTCTTAATTTTTAAGTTCTTTGCCTTGCTTACCAGCTCCGGGAGGCTCTCATAGGGATGTGTGAGACATCATGAGAGCCTCTCAGAGCCCACATGAAAGCCTTCTAGTAAGCAAGACCGTAAGCAAGACAGAGATAAAATAAGACTTTATTCGCATTATCCAGTGGCCATAGCAACAGTAAAACATTACAGTATACGCAGAAAAGGAAATTTGATATAAGAGCACAATTTAAAGTCCTGAATCAGCTGTCAGTTAGTGGCCCTTATTCTGATTGCCCCTGCTATGAACCTAGCAACCTTTGCAGTTATCTGCTCATTTTGATCTGATAGAAGAAAGGACATTGTGGCAGTGGTTGAGCGCCCTGGGGTGGTTAGTACGAGTGGGGTGATGATCTCGTTCCTCAGGTCTTTGTAGAGAGTGCAAGACAGGAGGACGTGTGCCGCTGTTTCGGTGCTAGCGTCTCCACAGGGGCAGAGACGTTTCTCAGGCGGGATCTTTTGGAATTGACCCTCAAGTACCGCAGATGGCAAAACATCCAGTCTTGCAAGTGTAAAAGCACATCTGTATTTTGGAATAATAAGTTTGTGCAGATATGGGGCCAGAGAATCAAAATAGAGAGGTGGAAAATGAACATACCAAGGGCAGAATTTCCTTATAGTGGCCAAGTTATTCTGATGTTCGATATCTTTTAGACATTGACCAATTAGACTGTTTGCTTTAGTTGGGCCCATAGTGAGTAGGTGTTGTGGGGATAGGCCACAGAAGTGAAGTTTTTCATAGACGGTTTTAAGCCAGGCACTTTTATGGGAGTCTTGAAGTACTAGGGATAGTAAACCGGGGCGGGGGGGGGGGCGGGATTTGAGTTTAGGTGGAGCCAGAAGTTAAGAGTTCTTTGCCAAGTCCGTACTTCTACTGAAGGGAGACTTGCCTCCATGCTCAATGATGCGTTTGGGACACATGGCGGTACAGAAAAAATCTGCCTTAGAAACTTTGATTGAACAGCTTCCAAAGTGCTAAGGTGGTTACCAGTCCAGATCTGAGCCCCGTATAGTAGCTGTGCTAGGGGTTTAGTTTAGAAGACTTCTAGGGCTGATGGTATATGTTTGCCACCCTTTGTATGGAAAAAGCAAGTCAAAGTCTTGGCACTTTGGGACGCTTTTTCTTTTGCACATTTTGGTGTGCTCCCCATGACCCCATGGACTGGAAGATAAGGCTCAAATATTTGAAAGCTTTGACCTGTTCAACTGGCTGATTGTCCATACGCCAACTGTGGGGCCTATATTTTCTTGAGAAAACCATAACTTTGGCTTTCTGATAGTTTACGACCAGGTGTTCTCTCTGGCAATACACTGAGAATTCTCTTATCAATCTTATTAGACCTATTTTTGTTTGGGATAAGAGGACCGCGTCATCAGCATATAATAGTACAGAGACTGGTTTTGAGGCCAGTTTAGGGGCATGGAACTCTGGAGATGTTAGGCACTGGACCATGTCATTTATGTATAGTTTAAAGAGTGCCGAAGCTAAAATGCATCCTTGCTTGACTCCCTTTGTGGCTGGTACAGATCCTGTAAGTTGGCCATTTGTAGAGCAACGCACTTTCAGCACAGTGTCTTTATAAAGGCAGTTAATCAGATATAATAATCTTTTGTCTATGCTTGAGGCGTTCAGTTTAGCCCATAGTCTTACTCGTGAGATTGATTCAAAAGCAGCTTTCAAATCAATGAAAGCAGCATACTTGGTGTACTTATCTATGAGGTAGGCTAGGATTAAGCAATGGTCTATAGTAGATCTGCCTTGCCTGAATCCTGCTTGCACTTTCACAAGGATAGCCTCAACATCAATCCAGTTGATTAATTTATTGTGGAGGTGTTATGCATATAATTTACTAACTATAGTCAAGAGGCTGATAGGTCTGTAGCTGGCCGGATCCGATGTAGGCCCCTTTTTGAATATTGGGAGGATTACTGCAATGGCCCAGCTGTCAGGGAGTAAACCAGAAGAATCAATGTGAGAGAATATTGCTGCAAGCAGAGGTGCCCACCAGTCAATATTGGACTTCAAAAGTTCTGGGGGCAGGTGATCAATGCCTGGGGCTTCCTTGTTTTTTAGCTGCATAATTAGGTCTTTTACCGCAGTCGTGGACACTGGGGGCCAAGCTGGTAAGTTTTCTGGAGATACTGTTGGGTGATTAAGCTGAGTATCCTGGTCTAGGAAAAGGGAGCGGTAGTACTGCGTCCATTCTTGGGGTTTAACAGTACAAATTGGCCCACTACACTCATGCTCCAGTAGGCCTGATATGGTACACTAGAAACAGAATGTGTCCTTGTTGTGCGAGGCCTTTATTAGGCTGTACCAGGCGTTTCTTCCAGCTCTGCAAGACAGAGAGCTTAAAAGCTGTTTCTGTGCTGGGGAATACCCTGTACAAAAATAGTTTTTAAGCTCTCTGCATTCTGTGCATTCAATTTGTTCAGTTTTAGCCAGCCAGCCTTCAGCCAGGTAAAGTTGAAACTGCACATGTTACCTGTACACAATAAATCGTTACCTGTACACAATTGTGAGTTACCTGTACACAATAAATCGTAGCTATGTGTGTTAGAAAGCTCCCATGATTATGAATACTTATTTAGAGATAAGACCATAAGATTTAAGCTCATTAAAATATTGTAACATATTAGCCACTGATAAGACAGGTATACATAACAGTTAACGCACTATGTTGCAAGCACATTAAGAGTTAATCTTGGGAATAAGCTTCACATCACATTAATATGAGCACAACCCATACCTCCCACATTATTAGAAAGGAAACGAAATCCCCTTAACTGCTTTATAAGTCAATGCTTTTTAGAGGTCAAGTGTTGGTTTATGGTTGTGCTCCCTTGATGGGCACCTCCTGATGGGGGGATTTGGCCCTCCCAACTCATTTGTGGTTGACACCTTTAGATTCAGTGGGTTGGGAATGGCAAGAGCACAGGTCAGTAGCTCCATTTGGCTGCTGTGGACAGCATCTGAAATGCCTTCCTTTGTGTTCATTGCAGCCGGACCTGCGCATGTCAAGGCAAGGACCCCAACACCTGCGGTGCCTCTTTCTCCTTCGGCTGCTCTTGGAGCATGTATTTCAATGGGTGCAAATACGCTCGAAGCAAAACGCCCAGGAAATTCAGACTTCAGGGAGACAACCCCAAAGAGGTTAGTGAGACACCCACCCACCACTGCGCCTCCCTTTGTTTCGCTTGTTCGTTTTTCAAGGGGGATTAGGGCTCCAGGGTTCACCAGAATCTCCTAAGGGGAAGAGCAATGACATGGGATTCTGGCAAAGTTCATGTGAGACTGACCAAATACCTGCTTGCATTTGGTCAAGCAAGTCATTGCTTCCTTCTTGTAAACGTGAAAGGGCTGGAAAGTAGCCTCTACAAACCATACCAGAAATAAGTGGATGGAAAAAGTTTTGGAATTTGTCCTAATGGCAAAAATATTTAAGAACTGAAGGCGGGGGCTGCTGGCGGCACTAATAGGGAAACCGTATCACGAATTGTAACCATTGTACTGATTACTCCAGAATGAATTTCTTGCTTCCTCATTTGAAAGGTGTTCACAGTTCTTATAAATAATATAGGTTATTGATCACTATGGATCCAACTAAGTTCTGCTCAGAGTAGATCAAGTGAAATGAATGAACCGAAGCTTGTCATGCCCATTAATGTTGGTGGGTCTACTGTGAGTAGGACTGGCATTTGGCTACAACTCTGTGATGCTAGCTTTTAATATTTGGTAGAAAGGACTGGGTCTTGGTGAAACACTTGGAAGTCTTACCCCTTGTTTTGGAAATGTTCTTGCCAGCAGTAGTTTTTGATGCAGCTCCTTTTAAATGCTTTACTATGGATCCATTTTAAAAAAGGTGAAAGGGTTAGAGGCTATTGTCCTGTAGAAAAGCCCCTGCTTTGAGTGCAGAAAGTCCCAGCCTGAATGAATCTCTGGCATCTCCCATGAAAAAGGATCGCAGGTGGTGACAGCGAGGTAGGAAATGACTCTGGGCCTCAGGGAGATGCTGTTGGCTGCTGGGCATAGGAGATTGAACTAGGTAGTCGGACTCATCAATGAGCAGCTATGACTCTCCCAATCTCTCACTGCAGGAAGAAGTTCTCAGAAGAAGCTTCCAGGACCTGGCCACAGAAGTCGCCCCACTTTATAGGAGGCTGGCACCCCAGGCCTACAAAAATCAGGTACCTGGAATGACCCACCATACAGCTCTTGTTATTGTTGTGCTGCTGATTTAGGTATAGATCCCAGTGGTTCTCAAACTTTTTTCTCTGGGCCATATTTCAGAATAAAAGTTTGCTTGTGCCACACTGAATTTTTGGCTGGGGGTGGGGTGGGGACCAGCTTCTAGCAGTGTTTGACTGGTAACATTGAACACATCTACTTGATACGTTCACGGGACATCCAGAAAGGATAAAACAATGCAGCTACATAAGAACAGAAGTCATTCCAAAATATTATTATAAAGGACCCCTTTCATATGTGCCCCACAGTGAGAGGCGTGAGCTTGCAGCATCACTTGATGCTCTTGCTCTTATGTAAAAGATTGCTATCCATATTCTGCAATAAATAAATGGTACTATACAATACTGAAATGTTTAAATGTTTCTTTGATTATCCTAAAATCTTCCCACCACGCTTGCCATCCTCTCCTGCTGGTGTGCCACAGCCTTTAAGAACCATTGACCTATATTGTCTATGAGGCTGTTGCCAAGGTCTGTTGCAGGAAATGCTCTGATTCATTGTATACTGGTTTGACTGGTTTACAGCAGTCTTCCAATCTCGGGTGGCTGACTCGTTCATGGGGAAGAATTGCAATCCCCGATCCCCATCACGAATGGGGTTCAACGGGTTACCCGCACCTGTCGGCGTAGGGTAGACACACGCTGAGCCAGTCAGTGTAGCGCGCGTGCAGCCCCGGACATCTAAGGGCATCACAGACCTGTTATTGCTCAATCTCGGGTTGGTTTACAGCAGTCTTTGCCCAGCCTGCTATCTTCGAGATGTTGTTGGAAGTCAACTCAGCTCCCAAAACATTGGCCAGCACTGCCTGGGGCTGATGGAAGCAACATCTGGAGAGAACCAGATTGGCACTAGAAGAAGGCAGTATAAAAATATTGAGCAAACAAAAGATGGAGCCCAGGGTGGGGCTAGGTAAATGAAGGTTCAGGTCTTTGTGTAATCATAGAATTCTAGAGTTGGAAGGGACCCAAATGGCCATCTAGTCCAACCCCATGCAGAGCAGTCTTGTTTTCAAGGACGGTCCAGTCTTGGACTGCAACTCCCATCAGCTCCAGGCAGCATAATGTTGGATTCCAGGGCAGATGGGAGGGTAGCTCTGGTGGCTGGGGCTGATGGGAGTCCAAAATGTCTGGACAGCACCAGGTTGAGAAAGACTGCAGGAGTCCATTGAAAGTGTGGCTGTTGCTTTGGTCTTGGCCCTCAGATTTTAGCCCTTTGTCCCTTTGCAGCTCTAACAAATGCCCCTTCTCCCAGCTTGTGGAAAGCTGTCCCAAGAGAGGCATGCCTAGCCCCATCTTTGCCCACTTTTAGATTGGAGGCAGGGGCTTCTACCTTCCCCCAGGTTTTTGGTCTCTTCTAGTGGTGCGGGAGCTGTAGCACTGCCTCCTCTCCTTATCTAAAGCTATGTTTTTAGCCTTTATTTGTGTTGCTGTGTTTTTACTTGTTGTTTTTATTTTATTTTAATGTAAGCCATTTGAGTTGCTGCTGCTGTTACATTTACATTTATTTATAGCCCGCTTTCTCCCAGGTGGCTTACACAAATTAAAACGACACAGATAAAATACAAAAATTAAAAAAATGTATGAAGGACAATTGTTACAAAATAATTAAACTCCATCTGATGTCAACTCCAGGGTGACTTCAGTATCGTCTTATTTTTATTCTACTCCTGACTGTGTTCTGTGGGGAGAGGTAGGGTTAGGGAAATTTGGTGAGTTTTTCTTGTTTTGTTCAACTTCATGCTTTGTATTACATAATAATAATAATAATAATAATAATAATAATAATAATAATAATATCACAACAACAGGTTTTAAAAGTTACATATTAATATAAACAAATAAACCATACATCTTTCCCAAGGTACTGCTGTGATTTGAGTTGTTGCTGTCTTTTCTCATCAGGTTACAAATGAGGATATAGCAATAGACTGCCGGCTTGGACTGAAAGAGGGGAGGCCCTTCTCTGGTGTGACAGCGTGCATGGACTTCTGTGCTCACGCTCACAAAGATCAGCATAACCTTTACAATGGGTGTACTGTGGTAAGGAAGCATCATCACTCATTTTATTAATCATTCATTGCATAAATGATACAATAACTGCATTCATTTCCTTCAAGGAGCTCAAGGTGGCATACATGATCCCCCCCCCCAATATTTTTATTCTGTGAGGCAGGTTGGGCTGAGAGGCAGTGAGTGGCACAAAGTCACCAGGTGAACTTCATGGCTGGAGGTTTGAACCCTGATCTCTCCCAGATCCTAGTCTAACATTCTAACCACTACACCTGGCTATCATTTTGGTTTTAGTGTGTGTTTTTCTTTTTTTCTTTTTGCATTTCTCTCTGGAAAGTTCCACAAGGGTGGCTGTCTTAGTCTGTTACAGCAAAGCTGCTAAGATTCTTGTAAGCCGTTCTTCACCAACATGGAACTTTCCAAATGCTTTGGACTACTGCTTCCATCAGCCAACTTAAGATGCAGCTGACTTCGTGCATTTGACTAAATGAACTCTAATCCATGGAAACTTTCTGACGTAATCAACTTTAAGGTGTCACTGCAGTTGTGGAAGGAAGAGTAGGGGGCTTGTTGGCCAAGCAAAGATACTTTGCCTTTATTGTGTGAAAGTGAAGCAGAAACTGAAACACAGCTCAGGGAGACCCAAATTAAAGGAGTACATGGCCTTAAGACAACCTTCGGCAACCTGGTGTCCTCCAGTTGTTTGGCTACAACTCTCCTGGTTGGAGCTGACGGGAGTTGTAATCCAGCAGCCTCTGGTGGGCACCGGGTTGGAGAAGGCCACCTTAAGGAAAGGAAATATGATGCCTGAATGAGGATGGATGGATGATTCTGTGATCCATGTCATGTTTGCTTGTTGGAAGATTCATGGAGGAGAAGGTTCTTGATGGCCACAATACATGATGGCTCTGCAGTTGGAGGCAGCAGTGCTTCTCTAAATACCAGCTGCTAGAAAGCACAGGAGAGCAGAGTCCTTTTGTGCTCAAGTCTTGCTTGTGGGTTTACCCTTGGGGCATCTTGTTGGCCCTGTGAGAACATAATGTGGCCTAGATGGGCCAGTGGTCTCATCCAGCATATGTTCTTATGTTAGGCATTCAGCCATATACTCATGGTGTCTCGCTTTAGCATTTATTTATTTTTTAAAGTGTTTAAATATGTCCTTCAAAAACCCATTTCTAAACACATTTTCTTTCAAGATACCACTTTTTAAAAGGCCCCATTGTAAATGTTGTGAGCCAAGGATTGTTTTGCAATATTCAGAGCAGTGCAAAATCCACGGGATAGTGATGTTCCAATCTGCACACTTGTCAGGGAAGGGCCTGGCTCACTGGTAGAGTGCTGGCTGTGCAAGTAAAGGCTCCCTGGCATATCATTGGGGGGTGGGAGGCACTCCTGTCTGACATCCTTGAGATCCACTACCAATCAGCACGGGCGGTACTGAGCTAGCTGGACCAATAAGGCTACTTCCTCTTTCCCATGTTCTACATCAGGTCAGTTCATATCAGGAAGATGGAATTTCTCCACCATCCCTAAGATACCTTGCCATTAAAAACAAAGCAAATAGGTCTTGAGGAATTCAGATTGAGATTAAAGTGGGGGGGGGGAGCTGAGAGGAGGGAATGTGTGTCGTCCCCCCAGTTTGCTTAACTTGTAGAAATAACCCCCAAGCTAGAGGGGTGCTGGTGGTTTTTAATGGGAAAACAGTATGGGAGTTAAGGTTAACCCTCTGCCTGCCATATTGCCCACTCTAGGTCCCTTCCCACTCTAATAGTGTTGTCTGGCCACTTCTTTAGGTGTGTACCTTGACAAAAGAAGACAATCGTACCACTGGGAGGATCCCTGAAGATGAACAGCTGCATGTCCTTCCACTGTATAAAATGTCCCCCACCGATGAGTTTGGCAGCGAGGAGAATCAAGCTGCCAAGGTGGGCACGGGGGCAATCCAGGTTCTCACCTCCTTCCCCAGAGAGGTGAGGAAGCTTCCTGAGCCGGCCAAGTCTTGCAGGCAGAGGCAGCTGGAAGCCAGGAAGGCAGCTGCTGAGAAAAAGAAAATGCAGAAGGAGAAGCTGATCACACCTGAGAAAATCAAGCAGGAGGTTTTTGAGATGCCACCACTTCAGCAGGATGCAGGTGAGGGCAACAGGGGTTGGAAGCTGAGAAGGCCACTTGTCTTGTGCTTTTGATGTGCTAATCTGGTTAGGTTTCTTACCCAGCTGCTGTTGGGATGCAGTCTGATCAATAGTTTTCAAAGTTTCTGCCCTTTGGGAATGCTTTATTAATCAATGTCTCTGTTGAGGCACTGCTAGGCACAAGCAAAGGATTCTGGGACATATTCTTGGGTGCCAATCAGATTATTAGCTAGGCCATTTGGGCCTCACCATTTTCCTGTGCAGCCTGTGTACTCTCTATCAGCTTTTTCCAGCTTGGGACCCTCCAGAAGTTTTGGACTACAACTCCCATCAGCCCTAGCCTGCACTGCCATATCGGCATGGCTGTGCTGGCTGGAGTTGATTGGAATTGTAGTCCAAAACATCCAAAGGGCATCGGGTCCGGGAATGCTACTTTAGAACAATATTTTTTGAGTTAGTTGCATGCCACCCGACTTACTCCAAAGGCACCACCAACTGGAAAGCACTGCTCAAGAGCGTGGCAAACAAACACTTTCTGCACAACTTAGAGGAAGATTGGTACTGGTAGATGAGTCATTCCTGGAAGACTGCTGTCCTCAATTACTATTTTCATTTGTACATTTCATTTCTATTCCACACTTCCTCCAAGCAGTTCAGGTCAAACATTCATGGTTCTCTCCTCATAGGAAAGAGCCCTGTAAGGAAGGTTAGGCTGAGAAACAGTGACTAGCTCAAGGCCTCTTCTGGGTTGAGTGGATTTTTGAACTTCGGTCTCCTAGTCTAATACTCTAGCCACTACACCACAATGACTTTCTCATCCACATTCTTGTTGATGAATCTCTAAAGCTGCCAGGAAAGCAGAGGATTTCATGGAACCTAGGTTGTTGATGATGATATTTGCAAATTCAACAAAGAAAGAAAAAAATTAAATTAAATTAAAGAAGGGGGGAAACAAAAAATCAGCATAATCATAATAATATACTAATAATACCAATAATAGTAGACCATTCACATTGTAGATACAGTTACCATCAGCACACAAATCTTAAAATGAAAAATATAAGTTAATACAAGCCATCCAGATGTCCAAGTAGGTAACCATATGAAATTGATGCCTATATGAAATACCGTATTTTTCGTTCTATAGGACGCACATTTTCCCCTCCAAAAATTAAGGGGAAATGTGTGTGCGTCCTATAGAGCGAAAGCAGGCTCGTCTCGCTGCTCTAGCTTGGGGATGGCTGTGCGCACAGCCTCTCCAGGGCAGCGGGGTGCCTTCACCCCGCTGTCCTGCAGAAGCTAGCAAGGCTGTTCCCAAGCCAGAACAGCGAGACGGAGGGCTCCGTCTTGCTGCTCTAGCTTGGAGACGGCTGCGCGCAAAGCCTCTCCAGGGCAGCGGGGCGCTGCGCTCCAAAGGCTTCAGGGATCTTTGAGGCTGGCGGTGGGGGAAAGCAGCGCTTCCCCCCACCGCCAGCCCCACAAGCTCTGGTGAATGTACCTTGAACACACCTTGTTTTAGAGGGGGAGAACAAGAAAAAATTTTTTTCCCCTGTTCTCCCCCTCCTATGGTCCGGTGCGTCCAATGGAGCGAAAAATACGATATGTCTGAATGTAGCCAGGACGGTAAGGTAATTATGTAATAGACGGTGGGTGTTTATCCTTCCGGGTTTGAGGTATAAGCCTCTTAGGTTGTCTTAGTTTTGAAATTATCAGCATTGATAATTAATTATGGTGTGAATGACCACTGTTGGTTTGGGTGGCAGAAATCCTGTTCAGAAAGCTTATCTTCAGTGCTGTGAGAAGCCCCAGGGCAAGAAGCGAATGGCATGCTCCATAAAAATTCTGGAGCATCACAACTTGCTCCAGTGTTCTCTTTCCTTTGTTTTTGTGGTGGGGACTGGATTGTAGCACTGCTGCCATCATCGTAGGATTTGTCAGGAGGATTTTGCAAAGGAAAATTAATGTGGTTGGAATGTGTCCTCGCAGGATGATTTGAGATTCCCTTGCCCATACCCTGTCTGTGGGGGCAGAGATAGATCCATGATGCAACACTAGTGATGTGTCTTAGGCAGTGCAGTCATACTGTGCAAAGGCCTTGCACAAGTCAAGTGCACAGAGAGAGAGGATTTCTCAGTTTTCCTGAAGGTGGTCAAATTTTGCCACTTAGGAGGATAGTGCAGACCATCACAATGTGCATGTAGCCACTTGGTTACGTTTCCCCCTCCTAAATGGTGTTCTTAGACACTCAGGCAAGGGACAGAAAGTCTGCTAGTGTAAACAGAACACTAGCCAGAAGAGTGGCCCAGATCTTCAAAGGTCTTGTGCCAAAGAAGCAATCTTGTTTCTGCAAATTAACATTGGTTCTTGTTTTGCATCTGCAGATATGGCTTTGAAAAGTGGACATTCCCAGCGGTCAGTCAAACCTTCCATCAAAGTGGAACCTCAGAACCACTACAACACTTTCAAGTACAACGGGAACGCTGTCGTGGAAAGCTACTCGGTGCTGGGGAACTGCAGGCCGTCTGACCCATACAGCATGAACAGTGTTTACTCCTACCATTCCTACTATGCACAGCCTAACCTGCCTTCCATGAATGGGTTGCATTCAAAGTTCTCTCTTCCATCCTTTGGGTATTATGGATTTTCCAGCAATCACATGTTTCACTCCCAGTTTTTGAATTACGGTGACACAAGGAATGCACCCTGGGCAGGCACCAGCTACGAGAAGAAGCCTGATGTCCAAATGTTGCAAAATAACTTGAGCCATGGTTACAAGAATTCTGACCAGTTAGATGAAATCCCACCCACTGTACGAAACAAAAACCACCACCAGCGCACCTACGAGAGATCCAGCAGGCATTCAGGCAAGCCCACAGCTGTGCCCCAGAGGTGTAACTCTGTCCCTGCAGAAGCCCTGTCATTTGCACAAAACACAAACTGCTTCAATCACCGAACAATCAAGCAAGAACCAATGGACTCTTTGTCACACATGGAGTCTTTTCAGAGAGCGGCTGCTATTAATGGCCAAAATCCAAATCTGAACCTATCTGATTTGTCCATGTCATCTCAGAATGGAGGCCCAGAACAACAGTGGAGCCCTTACAAAGTCAACAGAAATGAGTCGCCTTCGGACAGGACTAGTCATGCTGAGAGCCCTTGGAACATGTTTACACCCAATGACAATGCCGGCGTTCTCAATGCAAACACACAGAATAAGTCCAGCATGTTTGGTTCCCACTCAAATGCTACCAGGTTACCACAGTCCCACCTCTTGGAAAAACAGTGGAATATGTTTCCTACAGAAGGACAGCCTTTGCCACCTGGCCCTGATGTGCTGGGGAAATCATGGAGCCCTTGCAAAGTCAACGAGAACTCTTCAGCCTTTTCAGTGAATTCAAACCTTCAGGAGAAGCCCTGGAACTTGGGGCAGCTGAATTTTGGTTCCATCAAGGGAAACTCCAGACTTCAAGATGAACTTTGGGGTTCTGCCAAAGCAGATGACAGGAGGACTCCTACACCGGGCACAGGATTACCCAGCAGACCATGGGCTTCCTTTGGCTCATTGCCCTCTGTGGCATCAGGTGTGTGTGGGGAGAAGCCATTCCCTTCCTTGAAAGCCGATGGTGGTACAATGCTTCTGGATGCTGGCCAGGAAGAAAGGCCATGGGACTCATTCAGCTTAGATGACAGCATGGAAGAGACACCCGAAAAGAGCATCAAGGAGGAAGAAGAGGAGGAGGATGAAGAGGTGTGGTCAGACAGTGAACACAACTTTCTGGATGAGAACATTGGCGGGGTGGCAGTGGCTCCGGCCCACGGCTCCATCCTCATAGAGTGTGCAAGGCGAGAGCTACATGCCACCACCCCGCTGAAGAAGCCCAACCGGTGTCACCCCACACGCATCTCCCTGGTCTTCTACCAGCACAAGAACTTAAACCAGCCCAATCATGGACTTGCCCTCTGGGAAGCAAAGATGAAACAGCTGGCAGAGAGAGCCCGGGCGAGGCAGGAGGAGGCAGCCAGGCTTGGGCTCCAGCAGGACATCAAAGCCTTTGGCAAGAAGCGGAAATGGGGAGGCAGCTTGGCCACTGAGCCCCAGCAGAAGGAGAAGAAAGACACTGTCCCAACCCGGCAGGCCCTGGCCATCCCAACAAACTCAGCTATCACTGTGTCCTCTTATGCCTACACCAAGGTAACTGGGCCGTACAGTCGCTGGATTTGAGCAGAGCGCAGCTGGCATGGGGCCATTTTACCTCAAAGTCTGCAGCACTGGAACACAGTGCTGGTTTGTGGTGCTTTTTCCTTCGTGTGTCGGAGAGAAATACGAAGCCAGGCCAAGTGTGACATTTCCAGTATATTATCTGCACTTGGGAGTTGAGCTGAAGAAACTTATTGCTGTTAACATTTTTCAGTAATCTAAAAATATTTATATCTGTGCATTTTTAATCTGTACATCATGATAATGGCAAGAGAAATTTGTAGTGTCCTTTCGCAAAGGAGAGCTTTTTAATTCCATTCCAAATACACATGTGTATATTGGATTTTTAACAGAAATTATTACAACTCTGAAGGGGATTATGTGACATAGAAGCAAAATTTAAAACTCAGCTGCACCCTAAGCCAGTAAGAATCTGCACCATCCATCACATCCAAGTGGGGTAGAAATCTCACTTTAGAGACCTCCCAGAAACCAAGACTTACAATTAAAGTAATTGTATAATTTGCTGTGTGATGGTTTCTTAGAGATTTAGTAGATCTCTTCCAGGAAGGAAAAAGGTTGGTGGAAGAATTAAGTAGAGAAGACAAGAGACTACAAATGGGCAACAGTTTCCACCTCATTGGTTTTGAACAGAGCATAAAATTTTGTGTGACACTTCTCTTAACTTGGGAGGGGCCCCCAACAGAATAGATGGATTCACACAGTGGGAAAGCTGTAAAAAGGTGACCCAATTTGCCTGTTTCAATCCTCAAGACAACTGAGTCTGCCTAGAGCATCTCAGGGGAGTACCAGTCCTCTGGCATGAGTGCAGCTGGCACACGTTGCTGTCTGTGTAAAAATTATGTCGTGTAAACCACTGCAAAGTCAGGTTTGCTGTGAGCTTGTGGCCTAACTTTAACCGGTTTCAGAGGAGGTGGAAATGAAAAGAATGAAGATAAAGATATTATTTCTGCCACTGCATGTGGTTACGTTTTTATTTAAAGGCAAGTTCTTGAATGAAGTTCTTTTGCCAAGGCAAGAGGCAGCGGCTGTGCAGCCTGTGTAAAATTAAGCTAGTTTAACTTCTCCTTTAACTGTTTTGGCATAAATATCTTACCCAGTTAAATTCATGAAGGAAGGAACTGAGAAAAGGACAGATTTAAGGAGAAGAGGTGGAAGGGGAAGTGGGGAGGACTGGGTAGAAGAGAAGCATCATAAAACAATATTTGGAAGGTGCTGTGTTTGATTTTCATGTCTCTCACTCTGTGGGACTCACAGAATAGCACTTAGCAATGTTTTGGTTCTTGCCAAATTTATCATCCACACTTAATTTTTCCGTAGGCTAGGGCTGACTATTTCGAACTGATGTCCGCCTCACTTTTGAATCTTTTATTCTGTAGTGGGAAAAGTAAAGCCACTCTGGAAACACAAGTATCTCGGGCTGAGCTCCTGTATCTTTAAGAAACCATCATGGCAAACCTCTTTTTATCATCTCTGGTGCAGAGTCCAATGAAAAGGAAGGACACAATAGATCTCCTTTGTGCTGTGTTTTCAAAAGGTGCATGCTTACCAAATGAAAATGTCCACACACACCAACCTTTACACGTGGACATTTTCAAATGCAAAAATGAAATTGGCTTAGTGTAAGTTTTATTTTATTTTTCTTGTGCCATTTTTTAAAGAGGAAATATCAACGTTATGTGATAACTGATTACTGCAAAACAGCTGGTGCTTTTCAAACTTTGAATCACAACTTTTTAAGGTTAACCTCCCTTTCCCCATCAGTAATGCAAGTTGTCTTAAGAATAGCTGATTCACGTAAGTGGCTACACTCTCTGAAGCCAGGCCTCCCCTCGACAGAAGCATTGTGTTGCTAAAATGATGATAGGAAATCTTCCCTAAATTAGGATGAAATTCACTCTAATTCAGAACCCTTGTACTATTTAAACTACACCAAAAAGTTTACTTATATCAGGGTTGGTTGTTGTTGTTGTTTTTATTTTAAAAATCTTAATAGGACAGGGCTCAAGGACAGAAGGGTTGTGTAGGAGAAAGTTTGTGTCTGTGGTTCTTTTCCATATTGTGTGAATTTCATCCTTCACTGGGAAAATGTTAATGATGAAGTCCCTGCTGGGCTTTAGGTGCTCTCACTAAATTTGCTCAGAAAATCTCCATGAACTTCCATTGGAATTGGGGGTAGAACCTTCCAGCCTTGAGGCAGCACTTTCAAAGCGTCTCCTCAAAATGGGTGCCATCTTCAGATTGGGTGGCGGCAACTCTTTTGGCAATGGGTGCAAGAGTATTTTGCTGCCTTATACTACGGGTCTTTCTGTAGAAAAAATGGGAGGTCTGACTCCTTCAGCAGAGTAGGTCCCCTATGGCTTTGATAAGCCTGTGCATGTGATTTCTCAACACTGCAGAAGGCCAGAAGATCAAACACGTTCGAGATCTGAAACTGATTATTCCTTGGCCACCTCCTTCTGCACTTAACAGGTGCCTTTTGAGAAAAAAAATGGCTTGCAAATTAAAACCTGTACATAGCATTTTGTTTACTAGGGAACCTTCTCAATCCTCACACGCTGGAACAGGAAAAAAACAAAACAAAACCAGGATCTCTATACAGCATCCTGAGTGTTTTATGTGGTTCTGATTTTAAACTGTAAATAGAGAAAGATTTTTTTAAAAAAGCACTTTCACCAAGATTTAAAAGAAAAAAAATTACCCAATAACTTGAAGAGCAGTATGTTTTAAAACAGATTATTGTGGGAGAAATGTAAATAGAAACAAAATATTTAACATGCTTTTCCGTCCTTTTTTGTTTTTACTGTATTCTGTAAAGATGCTTTTTTTTTTTTTTTTGGCAAGAGGAAAATCAGTGACTGATAATTGATTTCATATGCATACCCATGAGCGTATCGTGCTTGTTAAGAATTGTTCCAAGTCAGATTTATAGGAAATGTTCTGAATGTCATAGGATGATAGTGATGTCGTCCCATGCAAGGCCTGATCCTCCACTTCTGTAAATCAGCCATTGATTTCAGTGGGGCTGCTCTGAAGGTCATTCTACATGTTTGTCGAATCATGGACTAGTAGGCCTGCCTCGATTATACCACTTCAGGCTTCAGGTGGGAAAATCACATTTCTTTAAAGATTCACGTGGTCCCTCACCCCATAAACAACTACACGAAGAGGAACAGCTTTCTCTCTGTTATTTTAGATTTCTGCATGCAGGGAGGGTTGTTTATTTCTATTTAATGTTGAGGCGTCTGCTATCTGAAGTCTGATGTGGTCCAAATCCAGGAGGTCTCTGCATGTAGCTCCAGCCCTCAGTTAAATCACCACATATTCCATCTTCTCAGGCTTTTTAGGCCAATGGCTGCTTGCTATTGATTAATGTAGGATGGATCCGTTAGCCGGCTGTAGTTGGGGGAAAGCATTGGACTTGTATCTCTTTCCAAAAACATTTTAGTTTGGTTTTTTCGTTACTGTAATTTCCTTGTTAACGTCTCATTCGACTTTCCCATTTTAAAGGTGTTGCAGGGGTGCCTTGGAAGCTTCATTTGCATGACTTTGGAGAGCAAGAAATTGTAATATATGTGGGAAGGGAGGTGTTTCGTTTGGAGGGATGTCGCTGTGCATCTGACCTGTTGAAATCCTATTGTGTGTTCAGCTTCCGTTTAGGGATTTTCCTGAGCTGTCTGATCATGGCATAATGTGGCTCTGAAGCTGTAACTTTCTGACCTAGCAATGGTGCCCTTAAGATCTCTGGATGAAGGAAATACCTTTTTGTAGAGGCAAGTTTAAAGAACAGGAGCTGTCTTGGGAGTCAGAAGGTGGCAACGCAGGAAGACCCATGAATTATTCCAAATTTGCCTGTGTCCATTTCCACTGCTTTTTTCACAATAGGAATAGAGAAAAGGAGAAAAACGAATTGGCAGGGCAAGTCCTTTATTTGTCTCACACAAATAATCCAAAAGACCAGATGGTGCTTTCCCTTCACACTGACGCAGAGTGAATAAAACTGGAATAATTGTTCCCTATTGAAATTGTGTGTCTAAGGCAAAATTCTCATTTGCTTCATCTTAGATGGGTTTCTCTAAGACTTTTGGACTGAGATTCTCTCTCTTTTAAAAAAATAATAATCTGGCTCTCCAACCCCATTGTGCCAGGTGTTTGCCAGTATAATTGGTTGATCTTGGTGCTGATAGGAGGCAATCCACATGCTATTTGATTCTGGCAATGGCAGTATTAAATCTATAGCAGCATTATGTGAATGCCACCATAATTTTCTGCAGCACATACGTTATATGCACACTTTAAAACAAGGCTGCTAGAAGTAAAGGCAAAACTCCTGACTCTCAAAATCCTGGATAAATTGATGTACTTAGTATATTTACGAGTAGGGTGCAATCTGAGGTTGTTTCTCACTACGTATATAACCTACCTCGAATCTCAGTTGTTGGGAAAAGTTACCATGCCTCGGATTTATGAACAGAACTGTGCACATATTATCTACTCCTGCTTTAAAAAAGAAAAAGAAAAGAAGAATTATTTTATTTGGCAGTCATCTTTTTGCTTACACATGGACAAGCACAGCTCCTGTTGTGGTCAGGGTCATTTAGAAAAGTAAATGGAAACAGACATGTATTTATTTACAAAGGTGTCTTAAGGGCACCACGTTGGCCCGACCATACTGAAGCCAATGGGGTAGTGCTAAAAAACGATTACACTTCTCAGTCATAGGAAGTTGGATGTGCCGTTATGGCAGATCTCCCTCAATCTGCAGCAACATTTGTGAGCTTAATTATGCTGTTTGTTGCATAGAGCAGCCTTCCCTAGTCTGGTGCCCTTGAAGGACCCATCAACCCCGAGCCAGCACAGTCCATGGTCATAGGTGATGGGAGTCGGAGTTCAGCAACATTTGGAGAGCACGAAACGAAGGCTGCCTTAGCTCGTACATCTCTATATGCCCACTGAACATCCTATTGTGAGGTGTGGGAAGCCAAGACCACCAGGGCCTTGAGCATCATGTTGGCCTTTTCAGAAATCATGAATCCTGACTGCAGCCCTTGTCAAAGGCCAAGCAACTTCTGCAGGCGGCAGTGAGAAATTTCTTTGAAATGTATTTTTTGGGGGTAGTGACGTGAAACAAGTTAACAGCAACTAACCCTCAATCATAATAGCTGATGGTGCTAAAATTACAAACAAAACTGTAATCCCTGGGAAAAAATCTTGAAAAAGGGATCCAGTGGTGCTCCAGCTGAAGTTATTAGCAAACTCCCCTTAAACTTCTCTGGGAGAAATTTGGGTCGGTTAAGGTCCCTTCTTTAAGTGGATTCTTATTTCCTCTGTATGCTTTGCTGAGCTACTGGGCCACCGTGAGTGTCATCTGTTTAAAAATATTTCCTTTGGGGCGCTTGCTCTTCTGGGTTAATCAAGAGCTCAAGCAGATCATGGTAAATAATTATTTATGAAGAAAAAATGCATGGACCAAACAGTATAGAAGGCAAAGGAACAATTCCGCATACAGGGAGTCCAGTTTGGGAAGGTGACAAAAAGGCTCATTGCTTGTGAACTTGCTATGAACTTTTGTGTGTGTGTAACAGGAATGTTGTGTTGCTGTCTCTGGTTAGCAGACAGTTGAGGAGCTGCATCAGTGAGACGCAAGGTTATCCCAGTATATCAGTAGAGTTAGAGAGCTCCTTTCTTTCTATTTATCATAGGTTGTAACTGTGTCCCATAGAAAGGCAAAGAGAGAGAAAAATGAGCAAAGAAGCCCTGAGTTGCTTCAGCTGATGCAATGTCTGCACTGTAGGCTAAAGACATAATTTTTAATAACCGAAATCTTCTGATGAAATGGTGCTATCTTGGTGGGTTTGTTTTCAAAAAGGGTGTTTGGGCTTGTTTGTTTTCTGCCAGATTCCATCTTGCTATGGTGCTACAGTATATGTCAAACCAGAGAAGTGTACAATTAACTGATAATAGAAAGTTTCAGTGTTTTAAATACATGTTTTTTTTTAAAGTCTATGCTCTGAGTCTAAAATTTACAGCTACATAATTTTTAGCTCATTTACATGTGTGTAGATCCAGCAGAGGTTACTTTGGTATAAATGACAACTATCCACATCCTAGGGCTAGATCCTTAGCTGATATAAATGGAGCAGCACAGCTCAGGATCAGATGCTGAGACTTATCTTTTTACTCATTCAAGTAGTCCTGCTTCACACGATGGAATCAGGTGCTGGCAAAACTACCACCAGTGAAAAGGGCTTCTGGGATCAAGCTCAAAGGAAGTTTAACTATGAATAAGTAAAATTTAAAATGCTTTCCTTAAGCAGCTGGAAAATAAGGTACTACAAACTACTTTGAGATAACACTTGTGCCAATTTAGCAAGTGTGCATGGTGCAGGTATATGTAACATTCTGTACTGGTAATTATTATGCAAAAACAATGGGTGCTGAATAGGAAGTTTTGAGGTCACTCCAAGACAGAGCAGCTATTTATAAAGCAATGTAGTTGCGTCTTCTCCAGCTTGCTTGCTTGCTTGCTTGCTTTTATAGTTAACAGCAAAAAGTTATGACTTAGTCCTGCATTCCTTAACCAAGGAAAAATCCTTCTTGGACCACATCTGCATCTCAGTGTAACCAGGTTTATTCTATAGATGTTAATATTGAAAACGGACCCAACCTGTTGAAGGTTCGTAGTGGAGAAGGGAACCAGGGTCTGGCCACACATGGATTTGCTACCCTTTAGTCTAAAATGCCTGCTTCATTCTGCTACTTTATGATGGCTTTTTCTTTGTATATTGCTATTTGTGAGTAGTTGTGTCTGAAAGTTTTACAAGATACCTTTTTGGTGCTATTTATTTTCTCTCTCACTCTGTTTTTCACTTTCTCTCTCTCTTTTGTTCACAAGACTTGTTTTAAATGTGTACAGAAGCCAGGTTTTCATCATATAATAAGCTTGCTGTTATCACAATACATACAAAAAATACCTCAGAAACAGAGTATTGTGGCAACCTGTGATTCAGTTATAGCTAATGGGATTGATACAAATATTAGAAACAAGGTGTGTATTTTATTACGTCAACACTGTACTTGACATCTTATAAACTGTATGGCCTTTGTAGTTCTATTCTTGGGCAAGTTCTCACTTTCAAAATAATGAAACATAATGAGGAATCAGTGTACAGAACTAATAAAAAGGTGAACTGGGAGAGTGGTGCTTTCATTTCAGTAAACAGTAGATTTTACTGAAGTACCTCAGAACAGCGTATGGCCCACATGGGAAAGCATTTTTAGAAATAAGATCTTAAGCAGCTATATTATCAGTAATCAAATAATAGTTTCTGCACGTCTGGTTTTAAAAAATCTGCCCCAATAGAATGTTCTCAAACTCTTTTTGCTGCAGAATTTGCAAAGGTTTCCAATGAGGTTTTGATCCGGGAACAGCAAAATCCTGACTTTATTCATCACCACCCCCTCTCCCCGCCAGCAAAAAGTGCATTATTTTTTCAAATATGCCATCCAGTTGGATTACTCCACTAAGTAGTTTTGAAAATGCAGAAATGACAACGCTGGGTGGACTATGAAACAGATTCCAGGGGCAAAGATGAAGTGTTGGTGCTAGATTGGGACAGATCCCCAGCATATTGCTCTTAGAGCTATCCCACTTCATGGACAGTATGTGACTTGTTTTTCCAGACAGCAAATTATAAATCTTACGGTAGTTAGCAAAGAGCAACATTCCTGCATTCTCTTAGTAAGGCAGTTCTCTGTGGAATGCAACAAGAGTCTCGCCTGCATTAAGAATTTATTTCATGGTCAAGATGTGAATTGTTGTTTCTCTTTTTTGCCTAAGAGTAGTAAAGCAAATTGGCCAATTTTCTCTTCTGCTCCAATATCAGGGATATATTTTACAAGTGGTTTTTGTTTGCCATCCTTTTCCTCCTTTTTTGACACCTGTTGTTTAGAGTTTACTCACTGCTGTTCAATCTTTGGGAAACGTCTGCTGTCCAGCTGGCTTTTGGCTTTTTATTTTCTTTTTGCGTGTAAAACTAATTAAAAAGGTATAAAGCTGACTTCTAAATACATTTTTTTTTTAATTTAAGAGAAATGAGGAAAAGAAACAGGTTGGATTTGGCAGACTAATTCAGTTTAGTTAACCGAAGGCTGTAACTTCTCAACGTATTTGATTTCTTGTCTCTTTGAATTCACATTTGGTAAACGAGACCTCCAGTGGAGGCCACCTTGTGGACCACACTTGAAGATTTCTTTGTTGATTTGTGACTGTGGCTACTTGAAATGAAGTTTATCTGGGGTTGGTTGACAAATGGTAGATTTTACAATGTCTCAAGGCAATAGGACTTGTGTATTAAACTGTAGATATCCTTAGTATGGTAAATTTATGCTGATAATTTTATTTTGTATAATTTCCCCCTCTTGTCTGTATTTTTTTTCCTTTCACACTTCTCCCTTCAGTGTCTCTGAAAATTTATTTTTAGGATGCCTAAAAATTGCAAATATGGACCCTCCTTTTTTTTAATTTGTATTTTATTATGTTACACAACCAACTGGTTTGTGAAATGTATTATTCCTGATATCTTTAAACTATTGTGGGTGTTTTAATAAATTTTATATTTATTTTTTGCACTCAAATTCTGTGTGTTTTTTCCCTCTCCATCATCCAAGCTTAAGATTTCTTCTCACATTACATTTAAATGGTATTGCAGTAGTAATGCAAGTCATCAGGCTGAATTGCCATCTGCCTTATGCCGCTCATGCCCTGGGCCTCAGAGGACAGAATCCTGCCCTGGCCATGCTGACACTTACTCAACTGCGTGGTCCTCCTTCATGGACAGCAACGGGCACGTGGGATGCCTGTCCTTCACCCTTCCTGATACACAGAATAATGCGGCTGGACTGCTTGCTCAACTCATTTGGCTAGTTTCCTATTACGGAGGTCTAAAACAGCATTGGACACACTTAGTTTTCCTGGGCATGTTCACCGAGTCTTCATTGTGACACCCTGCAGTGCCCCCCCCCCACTCAGTGTTCAGTGCAGGGAAACCAGTTGAGGCAAGCATATGCACTGTATTTTAAGAAAATACCCAGGGGGTGCAAAAATCATGCCTCTCCACTCTGGCTTAGCACACTCTCTGAGCTGCTCCTCTGCTGCTCTGGCTGGCTGGCTGAGGAGTGCAGTCTCCTCTGGCCACCTTGGTGGAGGAGCATAAGGGACTGGGGGTGGGTGCTGATACAGCTCCTTGCCAAGGGCGCTAGAGAGCCTAAGTATGCCTGTGATGCAAAGTCCAATGTTTTCCTCTGTGTCACATACACACAAACTGCCTTCCTCTTTCTCAGTCAGGTGATAATCTCCCAGCAATCTCCCTCTGCCTTGGGCTTGGAGAGTGACTCTCTGGGCAGTGGCATAGCGTGGATTGCCAGTGCCCAGGCAAGCATTGCATCCCCAACCTGTGGTCCGTTAGCACTTCCTGAGTCCCTTCCACCAGTAGAAGAAGAAGAAGAAGAAGAGGAGGAAGAGGAAGAGGAGGAGGAGTTTGATTTGATATCCCGCCTTTCACTCCCTTTAAGGAGTCTCAAAGCGGCTAACATTCTCCTTTCCCTTCCTCCCCCACAACAAACACTCTGTGAGGTGAGTGAGGCTGAGAGACTTCAGAGAAGTGTGACTGGCCCAAGGTCACCCAGCAGCTGCATGTGGAGGAGCGGAGACGCGAACCCGGTACCCCAGATTACGAGACTACCGCTCTTAACCACTACACCACACTGGCTCAGTCCAGTATTGAACCCCTTCTTACCCCCAAGCATATGCACTGTATTTTAAGAAAATACTGATGTAATTAAAGTAAGATGCATTTAATGATAGTATACTTAAATGTATTTAAAATCGCTTGGTTTAAATTTGTGCAACTTTTTCAATAACAGTCTTGAAATCTACCTTGAAAGCTCTCTCCATGGACAGTATTGCTAGGTTACTCAGTCTTTCTTGGCTCATTGTAGATCTTTTGATTAAAGTTTTGCGATCCTCAACATGGGATGCACTTTTTTCACAGCTGCTGCCATGCACTTGAGTGGCATCTTCGCCACCTTGACGTCTTGTTTTGAAGTTGGTGCAGGGGGAAATCTTAGGAGGATGCAGGGACTGCACAAAGACACAAGAGGGTGCTGTGGCCTAACAAATGAGGATCAAGGAAGCCTTAAAAGCAAAGCTAACATTCTCCTGTTGCCTCGATGAGCCAGGATACCTGTTCCCTAAACGGAATAGGAAAATTTGGAGACTTCGCACATATATGGCCACAACCTACCTAATGCATGCAGAGTGCTGTGGGCTTGTGCTCTCAGGCCACAACAGCTCTCCCAGGATTTCATTCTGTACTTGCAAGAAATGGATCTTTTAGTGTTGCAGCAACCACAGTTCGTTTATTTCACAAAATGTATACGCTGGTTTATTTGTTTTTTTTTAATGGTTAAAGCAGTTTTGCTAAAAAGATACAAGAAAAATGATCAATAAGAAAGAATAATAACCATAATTTAAGACTTCAAAAAGTTTTAAACAACTGTAGACTGAAAACATTAAAACACGCACCAACTTTCCAAGCATCTGGGTAAAAAGGTAAAGGGACCCCTGACCACTGGGCCCAGTCGCGGACGACTCTGGGGTTGCGTCGCTCATCTCACTTTATTGGCCGAGGGAGCCGGCGTACAGCTTCCAGGTCATGTGGCCAGCATGACTAAGCCGCTTCTGGCGAACCAGAGCAGCACACGGAAACGCCGTTTACCTTCCCGCCAGAGTGGTACCTATTTATCTATTTGCACTGGTGTGCTTTCGAACTGCTAGGCTGGCAGGAGCAGGGACCGAGCAACGGGAGCTCACCCCGTCGTGGGGATTTGAACCGCCGACCTTCTGATTGGCAAGTCCTAGGCTCTGTGGTTTAACTCCCAGCGCCACAGCATCCCAAGCATCTGGGTAGGCTTGTCTAAACAAAAATGTTTTTTAGCAGGCTCTGGCAAGCACCCTGCGAAGGCATCTGCCTGATGTCAAGAGGCGGGGAGTTCCAAAGTGCAGGTGTTGCCGCCCTCCAAGGTGGAGGTCCCACGTGGCACCAGCGGCAGAGCCAGTGCCGCCGACTGAGTGTATGGAGTAGGACCGCCTGGAAGGTGGTGGCCTCTCCTTCGGCGGAGGGGAGAGAACTCTATGCTCTTGGGAGAGCCGGAAGAAGGGGCGGCATTGCGACTCTACACGTTTCCTAACTCTGTGCTCTTGAGAAGAGCCGAGAGGAGAAACCCGGCTGCACGGCGCACGCGCGAAACGTCATCTTCCAGCGCCTCCAAGACGCGCTCCCCTCTGACGCAAGGGCGCGATGGCTGCCGCCGTAGCTAGGATGGCCGCTTGTCGGGGGAAGGTCGGTGATCCGTGGGCGGAGAGCTGCGGCCTCCTTGGCGGCGCTCTTGGCCGGAGGCCCTGGAGCGGGGAGGCCCCGGGAAGCGCCGTCCAAGCCCGCTCCTCTGCCCCCGGCGCCCTCGGCTCTGGAGCAGCGCCGTCGCCCCAAGGACGAGGAGAGCGCCTCCTTTGTCTTCCCGCCCCCGGGCAATAAGGCGAGGCGCTCGGGGAGCCTGCTGCCTGACGCTGCGCATGGTTCCCCCCTTCCCCGCCCCCCGAGTTCCTGGTTTATTCTTGGTAGGGATCATAGCTGTCAACTTTCCCCCCTTTTTAAGGGAAATTCCCTTATTCCGAATAGGATCCCTCGCAAGAAAAGGGAAAAGGTGACAGCTATGATAGGGATCCCAGTGTGGAATAACTTGTGGGGGAGCGAGAGCCAGGCATTTTATTTTATTGCGTCTGCCATTGTGATTTAGGGGATTGTCAGTGGTGGAGCAGGCCCTTAGCATGCAGAAGGTCCCAGGTTTAGTCCCCAGCATTTCTAGGTAAGGTTGGGAAAGATTTGGGGCTGAAACGCTGGAGAACCACTGCCGGTCAGTGTGGGCAATACAGAGCCATGTGCAGTGTGACTCAGGTGGTGGCAGCTTACCATGTTCCCATAGGGACGTTTGCATCCTTTGCCATTATTATAGTTGGCTTTATTCTGATGATATCCCAACTAACACAAACTCTTTCCATTCCTCATCAGATCCATTTTCTTCTGCACAATATAGTGCGAACCTTTGCTTCACAGACGGAGGGAGAAATCAGGGTGGCACAAGTACTTAGAGAAAAGTTCCCTCAGGCTGCTGCTATCAAAGTAGTAGATATATCAGGTAATTAGCAAAGCCTCAGGCTCTGTCTGAGCAGTTGCCATTCTGCAGGCTTTCCTGTGATCTGAATCATTTCTGTAGATAAGATTTGGAGAAAGGCATTGCTTTGTGGTTAATTGTAATTTTGGGTTAAGATTAAGAGTTGGCATTGTGTGCCCCTTAGTCTACCTTGTGGGTTTACATTAGCCTAATGAGAAATACTGTTTTTCTCATTTTGCTCTTGGATGTCTTTAATAAAGGTACTGTATATTGAAAAATGCAGTGACAGTACTCTTAGAGAATCAACATGTAGAGAGAAATGAAAAGGCTAGATGAATTTCCCCCCAAATCTTGTAAATTCTAAGTCCAACTAACAGGCAGTAGGTTGCCTTAGGTTTCCCATGTTGTTGTTGTTGTTGTTCTTTGGTGATCACTCGCAGCCAAATAAGATTGTTTTCCATGAATATGGTCTTAACAGTGTGTCCGTAAGTGACTGTGGAGGCCAATTCTGGAGCTGCAAATCTTTCCACAGTGAGGACACAGGTTTCTGGGCAGGAGTTGATCACGGTGAGGATTTGCCAAACGTGCCTTCCTCTTAGCTCATGCAGAATACAATGCAGTCATGAACATTTCATTTCATTATTTAATACTTTATACCATGTCTTGGCTGCCAAAGTACAGCATAGAACACAAAATAAAAATCACCTCCGCAAAATTATAATCAATAATGAAATTGAATGAATCCTAAAACTAAAAAATAAAGTTAAATGTTAGAATGAAATAAATTTTATAAGCCAGGTTTGGGCCATCTATTAAAACAGGAAGAGCAAAGTGGCCCAGATATGCTCCTTGCTGAAGTATATTCCAAAGTTCAGGCAACACCACAGAGAAGGGTTGACTTTGTGTTCCCACAAATCGCACTAGTGTGAAATCTGGGGCACAGAGCATTGCTTCCCTTGAGAGTGGGGTAGAACATATGGGAGGATCCTGAAAGTATAGAGGACCTGCACTATGAAGGTAGTTGCCAGGATATTGAATTGGGCCCTGGAGCATATTAGACCAGAATAAAAGTGATATTTCACTGTGACATTCCATAGCTCCCAAACATGGCGAGCAGCACCTTCTGTTATCACTAGCTGAGAAACTTAACAGGAAAGTAGCACCAAAGAGAACCCCACTGTGTTCTGAAGAGCTGGAGAGCCAGCATGGTGTAGTGGTTAGGAGTGGTGAACTTATAATCTGGTGAACCAGGTTCGCTTCCCCGCTCCTCCACATGCAGCTGCTGGGTGACCTTGGGCCAGTCACACGTCTCTGAAGTCTCTCAGCCTCACTCACCTCACAGTGTTTGTTGTGGGAGAGGAAGGGAAAGGAGAATGTTAGCCGCTTTGAGACTCCTTAAAGGGAGTGAAAGGCGGGATATCAAGTCCAAACTCTTCTTCTTCTTCTTCGTCTTTGTCTTCGTCTTCTTCTTTTTCTTCTGAAGGAAGTGTAACCTTGTGCATAATGCCAAAACCGACAAGCCTCCCAACCTAGGCTCTGCCACCATCATGATCTTTGTCATTGAATAAACAACTTGTTTGCCCTCAACCATCCATCATCATAGGCTTATAGAACTGTAAAGTTGGAAGGGATCCCAAGGATCATCTAGTTCAACCCCTGCAATGTAGCAATCTCCACTAGATCATACATGACAGAAAGGCACAAATGATATATTGTAGAGTTAGTTATTATAAATTGTCATGTGGTTTCTGTTACCATGTAGATTTCTTTCCCTGGTTGATCGTGTGACACCCCCCTCCAAAAGCCTCTATTTAAAAGTGATATCAAGTTAAAAGAGCATAGGGAATTGTTAAAATAAAATAGCTGAAAATATGGTAAAATCAAATCCATTTTGTCAAGGTGGCTGTGGAGCAATGTATGAAATCCATATAGAGTCTGAAGAGTTTAAGGAAAAGAGAATGGTACAGCAACACCAAATGGTCAATCAGGTAAGCAGGTTAACATATTCTGGGTTGTCTATCTCTGTGTGGGAATTTATATTACATTTTCAGTTTCATGGATGGTTTGGATCTTGAGTTTTTGAGTTTCAAGCATTTTGCAGGATAATCTGCTCTTTTCTGTTCAAGCTTCCCCAGACTGTTCCCTATTCCATTTTCTTTGAATTAACTTAATTGTTCAAGTCTTTGACCTTAGTTGGGATGAGCTAATACAAGCAGTAGAATAAATTTTTGTATGGCCAGATGTTTAGAGCATGCTTATAAGTTGTTTTGGGTTGCCTTGGACAAGATAAACTGACCAACAGTTACAATAAATAATAAAAACAACAACAGAGATGGAATACTCTGAAGGTCGGTAACAATTCACCTGCTGCTCAGTGCATTGCAGTAAACAGCATCCATACCTGGACACAAATAGCTTCATTTTTTACCTAGTTGGGTTTTAAAATTCCACAAGCAGATGGCCAGAAGCACCTTTCCCCACTTTGAAAGCAAAATACATTGGATCAAATAGAAGCTGCTACTTTGAATTCTGTCTGTGCTTGAGGGGGTGTCTTGAACCATGCTTGGGTGTTGCCTTCTGGTCTTTGAGGTTGTTTCACCCCACTTTTTGTGTAGCTGCTTGCAATGCTTTCTTCCTCCAGGCTTTAAGTGATGAAATTAAAGCAATGCATGGACTACGGATATTTACTTCTGTTCCCAAGCATGGAAGCTAGGAGTGGCTGACAACGTGCAAGATTTTCATATTCCAGAAACTGGTGAGGCTCTGAGAGAATGCTGCTTAGCACATGATACAGCCAGATGCCTTTATTTCCACCCTCCCATGCTTCTCCATCTCCCTCTGATCTACAAACTACAAATAAAATCACTGTGCTGATGTGCTGTAAAATAAGGGTACCTAAGGCTCGTTTCAAAAGCAGTATTTATTTCAGATGCAGAGGTCAGCTCTCTTAATTGCATTGATTAACCTCTTTTCCCCAAGAAGACTCTTGTCAGAGTATCATGTGAGTCTCTTTTGCCAACAGCTGTAGAGAAAGAATGAAGAATATTGTAGACAGGAAGAAGTACTCCTTGATATCCACCCCTCTTTATGCAAAAGTATGCCAAAGTTCAAGGGAAAATTATAGATGAAATGTGCTGCACTTGTTTCTGGGGTTTGTGGCAATTGAGGAGCTGAAAAGGAATTTCAGAACAACAACTTTAGAGAGATTACTGAAAGAAGAATGCAGATGCCTTGTATACAGAATGCCTTCCTTGTAATAAGGTTGCTTTAAACCAGCTGTTACAAACAGCACAGTTTTCCAGGGTTAAATGATCCTAGCAACATTGTTTTATTAGCTGTGATGAGCAGGGCTGCCTGTCGTGACCTTTCTAGGAATGTTACTGCAGTTAGTTTCTTGACATGTTAAATGAGGTGTGATCTTTGGTGAAGAGTCATTTGCCATTTTAGCATGAGCAGCAGTGTTGAATTCTGAATATCTGAAATAAAAATGCTACTTAAGTTTTCTTCCAGTCTAACTGCAAAGCGCTCTGTACTCTAATAGTATTGTATAGTGGGCTGCACTGGAATACAAAAGGAACTTGTTGGACTGCAACTACAATTGGCCATATATCACACTGTGGTCTCTGGGAACCGCCAGTACCATTGTGATGCAGCCCACTGTAATATTGGTATAGAATCCTTTGCATGCCCTGCAGCAAAGTTGAAAGGGCAACAGCATCACTTCAGGCCACAGAGAATGCAGCAACACTATTAGATAAACCTCAGCAACCATGGCAACGTTGCTGGCATCCACCAATTACACTGCAGTATTAGGATGTCTTCGCATTAACCTTGCGTGCCAGGAACCAAGCCATGCATAGTGACAGGGTACCCCTGTAATGCCATGCAGCTCATCACACAGATGAGACTCAAACTGGCAGATACTACAGCACTTTCACAATTGTTTGAACCGCTGTGGTTTCCTCAACACAAGGCAAGTTTTTTTTAGTTACCACTTTAATAGGCTATCTTCCTGTGTGTTTAGTTCTCTGTAAATCTCACTGGAATCAAGAACTGAAGGGAAGATATATGCATGTTTTCATTACATAAACAGTCCAGCACTCACTGCAGCCGGGGATTGAATCCCCTTTTTCCACATACAGAGCTTGCCAACAACTGCCTGTGTTGAAAGGGAAGCAGAATGAGGTGCAGAGGAGAAGGAAGATGGAAGCCCCTAAGAGCTGCTATTGATTGTGGTCACTTGCCATTCATACTCAACAGTTCTGAGTACGTAGCCTGGCAGAACACAGTATGGAATGTGAGCATTGGATACCACCTGCTAAGTGGTTAATGTTACAAAATGGCTGTGGAACATGATGGAGCAGATCATACATCTGGGCCTAAACACACTTTTGTCTGTCTTTTAGTCATGTTAATAGAGAGAATCATATCAACTTATTGTCTGTTGGCACTATAAAACACCCACTGTGATCCTAAAACATAGCTTGTGCTACAACCTTTATCACAGAAATGAGAGTGTTTCTTCAAATAAAACATAACCTCACTGTATCACTGAAGTCTTGTTTTGGAGCTGTTTCACCAGAGTTCTAGTCAATTATTAATTCATTTTCTTGACTGCTTTCCACAAGAGTCTTAAAGCAACTTACAAACACTATAAAAATAAGAGTATTTAAAATTGGCAATTAACACACTAAAATCCACTAATATAATCCCCTAATATTTAATAAACAAATGAAACAATGGATAAACTTGGTCACCATAAAAGAATGCCTGCAGGAGCCGTAATGACCTTAACATTCAAATGCTTGGGAGAAGAGAAACGTCTTCATTTTGCACCAGAAAGATGTTAATGTCCCTGTTCACTTGCACAACAGAAACTATGGATGGACTTGGGGGATTGGCCTGCAAACAGACTGGCTTCACATTGTAATGAGAACTGAAAATATTGGTGTAAAACCAGTCTCCACAAGGATGAGAGTGGAGCCGTCCTTGCTTCGTGGTACAAGCAGGAAGAAAGCAAGATGAGCTTACCTGCCTCTTATTATTTCTCCTCCTCCTCCTCAGCACATTACAAACGTTTGAGGCTAGCTTGAAACTTGCAGGGGTCTTCCTGGCAGAGGAGATTGTCCTGCTGTTACCCCCCACCTCTGGGAGTGGCCCTCTGGCAAAAAACGAGTATGTAAAATACCAGGTGTTAGACCTGCTTTTCACAATTACTGGGCAGTATTTGACTCACTACTAGAGATGTATGTTTTTGTGGCAAGAATAAGGCAATGAGTGGTTGTGTTGTGGGGGTGGAGAGTATTGAGAAATACAAAGCACATATCTTTCTAATCACACCTTACCACACTTTGCTGATTAAGAGCATGGTAATTTGTTTTGCAAACAGGCATGTTCAGCAAATATATTAATTTCTGCATGGCATAGAGCACCCTTCCCCAAATTTGTGCCCTCAGGCTGGTTGGGCCTGATTGAAGTTGTAGTCCAAACCATCTGAAGATCACCAGGTTAGGGAAGGCTTGCATAGAAGTCCATGCTAAAGAAAGTAGAACCCAGCACAAATTTCTCACATCTCCGTCGCTGACCTTATTTAACACCAGCTACTGTGTGGGAAAAGCCACTGGGAATTGTGTTACATATTATAGTGGGCTCTGCCAAGCCTTCCAGAGATTTTTTTCTCCCTGCTTGCCTGGGAGACTAAAAGCAGCAGGAGAGCTTCCATCAAGCAAGGTCCTCTGAGGCTAAGCATCCATATGCACACTGAGTACAGTTGCCTAGCAGGCTTTGATAAAATCAAAGAATTGTAGAGTTGGAAGGGATTCCAACCCCTGCAAAGCAGGAGTCTTATCTAAAGCATCCATGATGGTTGGCTGTCCAATCTCTGCTTCAAACCTCCAAGGAAGGAGAGTCCACCACCTTCTAAGGAAGTGCATTCCTGATGTTTAGTTGGAATTTCCTTTCTTGTAACTTGAAGCCATTGGTTTGAGTCCTACCCTCCAGAGCAGGAGAAAACAAGCTTGCTCCATCTTCCATGTGACAGCCGTTGAGATATTTGAAGATGGCTATTATATCTCTTCTCAGTCTCTCTTCCAGGCTAAACATACTCAGCTCCTTCAACCATTCCTCATAAGGCTTGGAGTTGTTATAAAATTTAGAGTGCGCACACATAGCAGACACACACTTCACAGAAAACCAATCCTTCGCCCTTCAAAATATAGGAAATATTTTCGGAGAAAATTACACAGTAGTTTAGCACACAGAACAATCCCCAAAAGCCATCCTGACTCTTGACTAAATATTTCCTCTGCAGAAGAGAAACCTTTCTCAATAGTTCTTTCACTTTCAAATCCTGTCTTAAGGGCATATTTTGTGTATGAATAGCGTGGGCCTGGCACCTGGATGAGAACCAAACTATTTACCATCTCAAAAGAATGGCCAGACTGCCCAGGTAAAGCTATCAGTAAAACCTTATCAGATATCCTGGCAGAAAGGAGAAGCCACACAATCAAATTTCTGTTGTAGACTGCCTCTTTCTGTGATTTATATTTGATGCTTTTAGTGCATAGTCTTTGGCTAATGGGTTGGCCAACGTCTATAAAGGGGCTTGCACTCCTTTGTTCTGGGTCTCTCGCCTCCCTGCAAGGAGGTGGGGAACCCTGTTGCAATAGAAAAATAAAATCTGCCTTGCTTTCACTAGATCCTTCCTCCATCCATCCTTATGGGACTCAAGAGTCCCTTGGGGAATTGGGCAGCAAAAGCCAACCCCTCCCATTTTTCTACAACAGTTTCCAGACCCTTGATTATATTGGTTGCTCTCCTCTGCACATGTTCCGGCTTGTCAACATCCTTACTAAATTGTGCTGCCCAGAATTGGACACAGTACTTGCTAGCAAGGTTATGCTTAAAATTCTATAAGGCAGGCTTAAGCAGTACGTGGACCGAGAACTCCCAGAAGCGCAAGCTGGATTTCGAATGGGCAGAGGAACCAGAGACCAAATTGCAAATATGCGCTGGATTATGGAGAAAGCTAGAGAGTTCCAGAAAAACATCTACTTCTGCTTCATTGACTACGCAAAAGCATTTGACTGTGTCGACCACAGCAAACTGGCAAGTTCTTAAAGAAATGGGAGTGCCTGATCACGTCATCTGTCTCCTGACAAATCTCTATGTGGGACAAGAAGCTACAGTTAGAACAGGATATGGAATAACTGATTGGTTCAAAATTGGGAAAGGAGTATGACAAGGCTGTATATTGTCTTCTTGCTTATTTAACTTACGGTATATTTAATTCATCATGCGAAAGGCTGAACTGGATGAATCCCAAACTGGAATTAAGATTGCCAGAAGAAATATCAGCAACCTCAGATATGCAGATGACACAACCTTGATGGCAGGAAGTGAGGAGGAATTAACCTTTTAATGAGGGTGAAAGAGAGCACAAAATATGAATCATAGAATCATAGAGTTGGAAGAGACCACAAGGGCCATCAAGTCCAACCCCCTGCCAAGCAGGAAACACCATCAGAGCACTCCTGACATACGGTTGTCAAGCCTCTGCTTAAAGACCTCCAAAGAAGGAGACTCCACCACACTCCTTGGCAGCAAATTCCACTGTCGAACAGCTCTTACTGTCAGGAAGTTCTTCCTAATGTTTAGGTGGAATCTTCTTTCTTGTAGTTTGGATCCATTGCTCCGTGTCCGCTTCTCTGGAGCAGCAGAAAACAACCTTTCTCCCTCCTCTATGTGACATCCTTTTATATATTTGAACATGGCTATCATATCACCCCTTAACCGCCTCTTCTCCAGGCTAAACATGCCCAGCTCCCTTAGCCGTTCCTCATAAGGCATCGTTTCCAGGCCTTTGACCATTTTGGTTGCCCTCCTCTGGACACGTTCCAGTTTGTCAGTGTCCTTCTTGAACTGTGGTGCCCAGAACTGGACACAGTACTCCAGGTGAGGTCTGACCAGAGCAGAATACAGTGTCACTATTACTTCCCTTGATCTAGATGCTATACTCCTATTGATGCAGCCCAGAATTGCATTGGCTTTTTTAGCTGCTGCGTCACACTGTTGGCTCATGTCAAGTTTGTGGTCAACCAAGACTCCTAGATCCTTTTCACATGTACTGCTCTCAAGCCAGGTGTCACCCATCTTGTATTTGTGCCTCTCATTTTTTTTGCCCAAGTGCAATACTTTACATTTCTCCCTGTTAAAGTTCATCTTGTTTGTTTTCGCCCAGTTCTCTAATCTGTCAAGGTCGTTTTGAAGTGTGATCCTGTCCTCTTGGGTGTTAGCCACCCCTCCCAGTTTGGTGTCATCTGCAAATTTGATCAGGATGCCCTTGAGTCCATCATCCAAGTCGTTGATAAAGATGCTGAATAAGACCGGGCCCAAGACAGAACCCTGTGGCACCCCACTAGTCACTCTTCTGAAGCTCAACATCAAAAAAACTAAAATCATGGCCACCGGTCCCATCACCTCCTGGCAAATAGAAGGGGAAGAAATGGAGGTAGTGAGAGATTTTACTTTCTAGGGCTCCGTGATCACTGCAGATGGTGACAGCAGTCACAAAATTAAAAGACACCTGCTTCTTGGGAGAAAAGCAATGACCAACCTAGACAGCATCTTAAACAGCAGAAACATCACCTTGCCAACAAAGGTCCGTCTAGTTCAAGCTCTGGTTTTCCCAGAAGTGATGTATGGAAGTGAGAGCTGGACCATCAAGAAGGCTGATCGCCTAAGAATCGATGCTTTTGAATTATGGTGCTGGAGGAGACTCTTGAGAGTCCCATGGACTGCAAGAAGATCAAACCGATCCATTCTGAAGGAAATCAGCCCTGAGTGCTCACTGGAAGGACAGAGCCTGAAGCTGAGGCTCCAAGACTTTGGCCATTTCATGAGAAGAGAAGACTCCCTGGAAAAGACCCTGATGTTGGGAAAGATGGAGGGCCCAAGGAGAAGGGGACGATGGAGGACGAGATGGTGGGACAGTGTTCTCGAAGCTGCCAGCATGAGGGAGGCAGTGGAAGACAGGAGTGCCTGGCGTGCTCTGGTCCAGGGGGTCACAAAGAGTCGGACACGACTCATCGACTCAACCACAAATGCCTTTCCTTGACCTGGACCCTCGACTTCTGTTGAGGCAGCTTAGAATACCGGTAGCATTAGCTATTTTTGTACCGAGAACTAAACACACAGGAAGATACGCTACTAAAGCCGTGATAAAAACTCGTCCCGTCTCTTGGACCCCGCAGTAGGAACTCCCCCCTTTCGGAGCAAAAGAAAAGAGAAGGCGGCGCCGCCCGCGGGGCTTCCTGCCTGCACAAGCCACGGCCACGCCCCTTCCCTCAGATTGCTTTATTTCAGGACCTGTAAACGCGCTCTTCTTTCCTGCGTCGACCAATCAGGACGTTCGATGGCCCTTTCAGCCCGTCCCCCGTCCCTCCTTCCCGGTTGCATCAGCCTTTCCCCCGGCCGCTTACAGTAGAAGCCACGGAGCGCTCCTCGGAAGCCCCCCCGCCCCGCGTTGACGTCATTCCCGGCCCTCGCCCAATCGGGGCAGCCGCGACTCTCCCCTCGCCGGATCGCGTCATTCCCCTTTGCAGCCAATGGCGGCGAGGCCGGCTTGGGAAACGGGGCGGGGCGGAGCCTTTATAAGGCCTTGCTCCGGCGCCGGCGCCCGCTTCCTCGCCCCGCGCTCTTCGCCCGCCTTGCCCAGCCCTGTCGCCATGGCAACCGCCTCCGCGCTCCCGCTCTTCCGGATCCTGGCCCGAGCCGCCTCGGCCGGCCCCGCCGCCCCTTGCTGCTGCCCGCGCCTGCCCGGCCCGCGGGGGACTCGCCGGCTGCACCTCACGGCGCCCAGGTAGGCGGGGAGGGAGGGGTCGCGTGTGGGGCGGTGGAGCCTCCCTGGCCGAGCGCAGTCTACCCGAGGAGGAGCAGGAGGGTGATAATGGCCAGGGGCTACTTCGAGGCTTCCCCCTCTCCCCCCCCCCGCCCCGCGTGTCCCCGTCTTCGCCCGGCCGCCGCCTTGGGAGAGGAAAGGGGGCAGGAGGGGCTGGCGGCGACCCCCCCCCCGCGCCCCCCTCCCCTCCCCGCCCCATCTCTGCCTCGCCGCTTCCCTCGGGGAGCCCCTCCCGGGCGGGCGGGCGGGCGTCGTGGCGCCACTCCCCCTGGCGGCGGCGCGGAGGGCGGCAGGCTGATGAAATCGCCCCGGCCGCTTGCATGGCTCGGCCCCGAGCTGCTGCCGCCGCCGCCGCGGAGTTTGGCGCCGCCAGCCCGGGGTTGCCTGCGTGCCTCTGGAAGGGAAGCTGATGGGGCGGGTCAGGGGAATGCTTTATCATCAGTCTTATGGGCATCGGAGGCGCAAAGAGGTGGAGGTGCAGTGTGTTGTGTAATGGTTAGTGTTGGGCCAGCAGCCCCCTCGGAGAGCCGAGTTCACTGTCTCTCAGCCCATCCTACCTCGCAGGGTTGTTGTGGGAGATTATAGGAGGAGGGGGAGAACCACATGCGCTGCCTTGAGCGCTTTGGAGAAAAAAGGTGGGCTATTAAATAAATACATAAATAGTCGTTGCTTGAAAAGGAGTACTGAATCCTGTCCCTAGAAACCTCCTGAAGTGGAGGGTGCGGGTCCCAAGACTTTCAAGGGCAAAGTGTGGAGCCGTAATTGGGAAAGGGGCACCTGTCACCTTTCTCTCTCCCTGGTGCTCTTATCGCTTGAGGAAGCGTGGTCTGCTTGCATGCAAGATAATATTCTGCAGAGCGCAGTTGCACTTTCCTCACTTCATGAAAAACAGCTTTGAGAACTTGGTTGGTGTTGGGAAAACAAGTTTCCCAGGCACTTTTTGAGATTCTGGAAGTTTGAAGAGTGTGCAAAAGGAATGTGAGAGAAAGATGATCTCTTTCCACAGCAGATTTGCCCTGTGGGTATCAGTGTACCTGATTCACCAAGACCCATTGCATGCTAGCCAAAACCCCAGCATGGTTGGCTCACAGTAGCAGCAAGGGGGTTTCCTGCCTCACTGCAGCAAGAAATGGAACTTTCTTCCGAGGCTGCACCAAAATATCCTCCATTCTTTGCACAGAGATAGTAGCTTGAGTAAAACGCTTTTGCCTGAATATATTTAAATGTTGTTCTTCCAAATGGGCTCTGTGAAGTCATTCTACTGATACTGCAGTGGCAATTGCGTGTAGAATTGGGTATTTTCTATTTTTTAGAGCAAGAGAAGGCCTGATCTTGTTCTGGAGCTCATCCTTCTTACTCTTCACAGTGCCTATGAAGGCAGTTATGTAATGCCTTTGTGGCAGTTGTTCGTGTGAAGTTTTTAGCTCCCTTGCATTCTTGCTCCATTTTGCCAACTGTTGGCTGTTGAGCGCATGCATTTGGCTGCCCCCCACCATGTCCCTGTCCTTTTATTAGGCTCCTGCCTCCCATGAGATCTGTGAACCTTTAAGTGTTGGGTCATATAGCCTGGGAATAAGTGTAAGCTGCTCTGTGGGAAAGTAATGAATTTCCAACAAGACACTCCTAAGCTTTTTGGGGATCAAATGCTTTAAAAACTCTCTGCTTGCAGGAATGAAGCAGTTGTCATTTCTGGGAGGAAGCTGGCACGGCAGATCAGGCAAGAAGCCCGCCATGAAGTGGAGCAGTGGGTTGCAGATGGAAACAAAAGGCC
This sequence comes from Podarcis filfolensis, assembly GCF_964270895.1. Lineage (NCBI taxonomy): Eukaryota > Metazoa > Chordata > Lepidosauria > Squamata > Lacertidae > Podarcis > Podarcis filfolensis. The sequence continues at coordinate 4,151,499 of NC_139611.1, read as the reverse complement.
CCATCTCAGTGTGGTTCTAGTTGGTGAAAACCCTGCCAGCCACTCCTATGTCCTGAACAAAACCAAGGCTGCGGCTGATGTAGGTATGTCTTTCCTGGCCAGCGTCTTCTGCAGTATTAGTCATTGCACTGTTGCTGGCAGAAAAAAAGGTCTCAGATGAGTGTCAGTCTCCACAATTCAGCTTGGTTTGTCTCTCCTCCTGACCATCTCCTGGAGCCTCTCTCAGCTGCTGCTTCCTCACCTGCCCTTCGTTTTGAGCAGGGCAAGCTCGCCTTACCTCAGGAATACTGGCTGCAAGTGGTTCCCAGGGTTTATGGCAGACTGCAGCAGGGTTTGGCCAAAACTGTCTCTCCCCCTCCACAGTCCACTTAATTTTGGTTTCTCTGGCTTCTGCCATCTCACCCCTAATGCTGCTGCTCTAATAATCCTGCTTCACTTCTGTGTCAGTAATTGTTTCAAAGCTTGAGGTGGGAAATTGAAGTAGGACTTGGAAAAGTTTCAAGCTGAAAAGTGCAGCACGTGTTGCCTCTTTAGCACTTCCTGCTACTATGGTGGTATTAGTAGCAACAGCAGAGATCTAAGCGCTTTAAAACAATATTTTGGGTTGCTGAGCTTTGTCAGAACTCTGTCTAGGCAGCAGTTGCTTTTGGGGCTTCACTCCAGATGTGACTTTTGAGTGGAAAATGTAAAAGGAGAGAGACCCCAGGGCTTGGCAACCACTTGAGGTTTTCATTTCACTGGTCAGATTGCAGTTACTGGATCTTCACTGCCTCATCCACTCTTGCTGTAGTTTGACATGAGGACAGTGGGCCTCATGTATCCTAAAGAATGTACACAACATTTTTGCACTGTTAAGCAACTCTGGTATTCATGGCTTCATTTAGCTGGCTCTAGCAGTTCCCTTGCATAGTTTGCAAGCCTGCTAAGTGTTTTGGGATGGGAGGTGCTAACCAGGGGCAAAAGGCATAGGCTCACTGTCTGTCTAGATGTAGGATCATATATAAAGACACTTGGGCTTCACCAGCTCGTGGACAATGTCACAATTAAAAGCCCTTCCCCATAGACCAGGACACTGTTCACTAGAAAAGCCAAAATGGGGTGTTGCTCACTGCATCTATTATTTCTTTTGCTTCTTCAGAATACTTTTCTAACAAACATTTCAAAATTGATTGTATTCTGCGTTTCCATCTGGATCTATTCCGTATCTTAATTTTGTGTGTGCTGCTGTTTGCCTATTGTGTTCCTTCTCTCCTTTATTTTCCTCCATAATGACTTTTTAAAAAATTGTAAATGGCTTTGGACCAGGATTCTATCTGATTTCTCCCCTCCTGCCCCCCAAATAAAGCAGAATAAAGTTTACACCGGAGCCATACCTTGACTTATACTCATGAAGTATGGTTTACCAACTTCAATCGTCTTTTGACCCTCTTTCATCACTTTTGGTACTTGTAGGAATCAGCAGCGAAACAATCCTGAAGCCAGCCTCCATCACTGAAGAGGAGTTGCTTGATTTAATCAGCAAGCTAAACAATGACAGAAATGTAGATGGCCTCCTGGTTCAGCTCCCTTTGCCTGGTGAGTGCGGTGCTTTAGGAGAAGCTCTTCATCCAGCATCCCTAGACACATACCTATAAGTGTCAGCTTCTGATTTCCCCCTCTGTTCATCCTGTTCCTGGGATTACATGCATCTGACTCCTTGCACTAAAATCTCTCTCTTCCCGCCCCCCCCCGCTTTCCCTCCAGAGCATATCGATGAGAGGAAGGTCTGCAATGCTGTGAACCCAGAGAAAGATGTGGATGGCTTCCATGTGGTGAATGTGGGCCGGATGTGCCTTGACCAGTACTCCATGCTGCCAGCGACACCTTGGGGCGTGTGGGAAATCATCAAGAGAACGGGTAGGTGTTGGTGTGCAAATACCGCTGACCTTGAGTCGCTTGAAAGAAGGCAGAGCCTGACTTGGGTGTCCTGTGTTGCAGGGATTCCGACCCTCGGCAAGAATGTGGTTGTGGCTGGACGGTCAAAGAACGTGGGGATGCCCATTGCCATGCTGCTTCATACGGATGGGCGGCACGAGCGCCCTGGAGGTGAGGGTCTGGGGGGCCTTCAAATGCGAGCTGCTTTTCCCAGGGGTTCTTTTCCTCTTGGTCCACTTTCCCGGTGAGACGGAGGCTTTTCTGATTTTTGCAGGAGGCAGCAAGTCATGTTTGCTGCGAGTTCTTGTCACTGTGGCCCCAGACTGATAGGTCCACTCTGATACTGCCTCTTGCTTGCCTGGATAGAAAAGGACGGGGGGTGTTGCAGGGGTGGGGGCTGCATGTGCAAAACTGGCTTTTACAGTACAAAGTTAAGAGCCACACTTGTCGCTCCACCCACTGCCTGCATGTTGCCCATATAACCCTTGCGTTATATGGAAGGTGTGCCTGCCCCACATTTTCCCTTCAGCTGAAGCCTTTAACTCCGAATCGTTAAACTGTTGTTGTTTTTTAATGCGCTTTTTCTTGAGGCGCTGGGAGGTCTTGCTGGACCTCTTAGTGGGAGTATACAAAGTAATCAAACCCAAACTGTTTCATGAGGCGGGTGCGAGGAGTGCAGACTCTGTGGGTGGTAGGAGCACGTGGCGAATTGCCAGAGGAGATGCAGCCCCATGCCCCCTCCCTAGCTGCTGCTTGCCCTTCCAAAGGCCATTGGAGGCTTCTGCCAGGAGGCCCAGTGTGTCCTGTTCTCACTGTAACTTCTCTTTTCAGGGGATGCCACAGTAACCATCTCTCACCGCTACACTCCAAAGGAACAGCTGAAGCAGCACACGATTCTTGCTGACATTGTGGTTGCAGCTGCAGGTAAGATTCTGGGTGGCTTCTTTAAGAAAAACAGCCTGAAAGCAGAAGCCCTTGAAGAACACGGCTGCCATTCCTGTAGTGGCCATGCTAAGAATAACTAGGAAGGCTTCTGCTAGGAGTCTGAATGCCAACTCTTCTGCCTGTGGAATTTCACATGCTGCTTCAAGCAGATGGCTGTTGGCTTGCAGTGGCTGCCCTATGTTACGATGGATGGCAGGCACCCTTTGTCAAGCTCTCGGGCTTTGTCCTGTGGACGTCTGCCTGTGGCCGCATTAAATGAAGATCTGTATCTGCCTTAGATGTTACATGCAGAAATGAAAGTGAATGAATTAAAATGTTAACCCCTGAAATGTTGCATTGCAGGCATCCCTAATCTGATTACAGCTGATATGATCAAAGAGGGAGCTGCGGTTATTGACGTTGGCATAAACCGAGTCCGGGACCCTGTTACTGCAAAACCAAAACTTGTTGGAGATGTGGATTTTGAAGGTAAGCAGGGGGCTTTGTATTTGGACCCCCAGTCCTCACAGTCACTGATCTTGCCTTGCCTTAGGCCACCTGAGGCCATGCAGCTGTTTTGGTGTACGCCTCCCATCCATCTTGTTCTGACTGGGGCTGATGGGAATTGTAGTTCAAAACATATTGAGAGCGCCGGGTTGGGGAAGGCTGGGTTAGGCAGATAGGCTCCTGCTGTCTCAGCTATCCTTGGGAGGGTTGCAGTTTTGAACGAGCTGCATAGCTTCTCCTATAAGGCAGTGGGCTAGCTTGATGCAGAATATATCCGGTTACTTGATATCTTACATAAAAAAAGATTGTAATTCTTCCTTGTAACTTCATCCTGCAACTTCTGTGTTGGATGGAGCAGCTGGTGGGCTTCGAATTTTGAATCTGGTGCGTGCTCCTGGCAGCACGGAGTGGACTCTTGCGTGTGACCTTGTTTCAGCGAGTAATGGCAGGAGTTCAAATTTCTGAAAGCTTTAGCACATGCAGCTCTTGATACTGTAAATATCAGCTCAGCTAACGTATTAGGACAGTTTGCCCGACAGAGAAACACCTAGATCTGGCCAGTTTTTTTGTAATGTAAGGATGGGTAGCTGCCCAGAACTCCTGCTGAATGTGCACCACTGTGTGGTTTGGGGCTTCTGGCAAAAGGCCTGACTCCCTTTCCACTGTTGCCCTCGCAGGACTTTCCCTACCAATTACTCCGGCTGATAATATGGAAATACTCTTAACTATGGAAGGCACCTAGAATGGAGAATATGAGGGGCGCAGGCAGTGGACTTTGAAGGACACTGTAGCTCATTAGGGTGGTTTTCTTGGTAAAGGTTAATAAGGATTCTGAACCTCTTATAGGACAAGGATACAAATTATGGGTATGTTATCTCACAATGCTAAGTTTTAGATATTTTGTTTTTGTTTTATTTGGCAACTAGCATGGAGACAAAAGCTCAGAGGTCTCTGAATCTGGGAGAGGTCTAGGGTGGCTTTCCAGTGGTCAGGGGAAGTGGCAGTAGTGCTGTCAGCAGCACCTGTGGCTCTTACTTTGCCCTGCTTGGTCCCTTTGCCCCAACATTCACACTGTTGTGTCACCACAGCCTTTCCCAGCAGAGATTTCAGGATTAGCTTCTTTGGGGCAGCCTCCCTCTGCACCCCCCATCTTCTGTGATGGCTCTCTGCCTGCGGAATACTCTCCCCATGGAGACTTGCCTGATGCCTTTGTTACGTATCTTATATGCCGGGCGAAAACATTCCTCTTCTCCCAGGCCTTTGGCTAATTAAACAAATTGAGCAATCTATGGCCTTTTAAACTGTGGGGGGGATTGCTTTTGTTTGTTACTATGGTACACATTTTTATGTTTTTATATTGTAAACTGCCTTTTCATCCTTGGGTGAAGGGCAGTATAGAAATACAGCCACAATTTTGTCCTTGAATCGCCTCTGTCCTGCTTGCAGCCTCCTCCTAGGGCTTTTGACACTTGTTTTCCTTCTGTGCTCCATCATCATCTTTCCTCTTTTTCTCCAGGTGTGAAGCAGAAAGCCAGCTACATCACTCCAGTCCCTGGTGGGGTTGGGCCCATGACAGTTGCCATGCTCATGAAGAACACCATCATTGCTGCAAAAAAATTGTGGCGGCCTCAAGAGCTGGAAGCCCTAAGTGCCTAATGCTGGACTTCCGAGGGGCAAGCGGCAGCAGCAGCAGCATTCCAAATCTCTTCCCAAACACAGCCTAAGGGACAATGCAATATTTATTTATTGGCTGAAAGGGCATCAGAGAGTCTCGCTCTGGAGTATTTATTTTAAAGCAATTTTTTTCCAAGGCAAAAGGGTCCAACATGATACATGATTCCGATCATTTAAGCGTCTGCATTTATGTGCAGGAAACAAGCTTGAGGTTAGAATAGAGGGGAGTGATTGTGCTATCTCTCAAACCCGGTAGGAAGCTGTAACTGAGGGCCAAGTGTGTGTGTTCATTGTACAAAATGTGTCTTAGTGTGTACATGGTGCAATTTCAATTCACCAACCTCTGCTGAACCCAGGAGATACTGTGTTATCTGCTAGGATTATACCACAGCTATTCTGGAGTCAGATGTTGCTATTTTCTACAAAGCCTTATTTGTATGACCTTTCAAAGCTCTTGTAACAAAACTTCTCAGTTCCTAAACATTTTTTCGAAGATGGAATGGACTCAAAAGCTAGACAGTATTTTGAGATATAGTGTTGTGTTAGCCTGCAAAAACTTGGGTGAAGTTCGCTGTGCCTGTTCAAGCTTGCTTGCTATTTACATGGGCTGTTACTGGAGCTTGGAGGTTGCATCTGAATAAAAGCGATTCACATAGCACATTCAAACGCTTGCATTCCAATGTGTGCACTGACAAGGGGGATTGTGCAGTAGCCGAAGAAGAATAGTAACTCGGTGGTAAAGCGTATGTGTTGTGTGCCAAAGGTCCCAAGTAGTATCCCTGGCATTTGTGTCCCCAGGTTTTTTTGAATACTAAATCTCTGTGTGACCCATGTGGTTTTTTTGCAGTCTGGTAAGAGTCCCATTTTTTGTGACACTTGACATTTCCGATATGTGACTACATCTGATAACACACTATTTCTCTCTCTCTGCAACCTGGTGCCTTCTAGATATGTGGTCAACAGTGCCCATCAACCCCAGCATCATCCAGCTATGCTGGCCATGAGTCATGGGAATTGTAGTCTAAAGCATCTACAGGGGCACCATGGTGTGGAATCCTGACTTACAACACCCAAGTCATTTTAGATGGTATAAATCTGAGAATCCTTAGCAAAATACTGAATTGGCTCTTGAAGATGAACATGATTTTCATGAGCAGAACACAAATGGAAGAGGTTCAAAAATTTATTAGACTATAAATGTTACTATAGTAGCAATGTAATAGCTCTGGGGCTGAAAATCTTTTGCTTTTGAAATTGTGTGTGTGTGTGTGTTTGTAGTGGCACTGAGCCCTGCAGTGCTAAGTAGCTGATGGTGGGAGTAATAGATTTCACAAGCACAGGTGCATGAAACACTTGGCTTCCACAAACAGCCTTTTGATTTACAAATCCTGCTAAAACTTTATAACAGTATTGTTAAAGCAGCCTCTACTAAGCAGTACACAGTAGTGGTACAAAATAAGTGAGGAAAATATACAAGGCTATGTTCAAGTTCAAGTTGTTCTTGCAGCCTTCACTGGCTTGGCACCTTCCAATGGTTTAGGAATCCAAATCCTACGAACCTCCACTAGAATGGACACGCTACAAAGGACTGATGGGGCACAAGTTTCAGGGAGGCTAGGCTAATTCTATTTAGAAGTTGTTGCCCAGGCATAATACGCTGTTTTGTTGAATTTTGTCCAACAGTTAATGGGTACTTGATTGACATAATATGATAAATAGGATGCTAAATTCAAGTTTTTCTTTTGTTTTGACTTCAATATTTACAAAGTTACAAGGAAATCAGCATTAATTTCACACAGGTTCAAACCAGGTGCAATATTTAGCAAGCCAGAATATTCTGTACACAAGAGTCCTGTTTTAGAAGTAAAGTATCCTTTCCAAAGAAAATATCAAGTCTTTGAAACTGCACAATAGGGAAGAAATGGTAACTGAAAAAAATCTGATTCCAAGAAGTTTTTTTTCTGACAAGTAGAAAGAATGATCTTTAAGCCAGTTAAGGCCAACAGCAATCAGCAAACTATCAGATAGCTTGACAGCCAGGTGACAAACCACACACTCACATTTCTGTTGTAGACCGTCTTTTTCTGTGACACGTGTGCGATGCTGTTTGGGTGGTCCTTGGCTAAGGGACAATTTCTAAAGCCTTTAAAAGTTCTTGTGCTCCTTTGATCTGGGTCCTCACCTCCTACCAAGCAGAGTGGGGGGGGGGGACTTCTGTTGCAACAGAATAATAAAGATCTGCCTTGCTTTCACTGGATCCTGCCTCAGCTCATTCTTCTCTTGGCCAATAATAGCTCAGTTTGTTAGAGCAATAGTGCAGATAATGCAAAGATTGCAGGTTCAGTCCCTGTATGGAGCAGCTGCATATTCCTACATTGCAGGGGGGTGGTCCATTCCAACTCTATGATAACAAACTTGGGGGACTTGAGTCCCTTAAAAGGGGTGTTAGGCTGTTAAAGCCCACCCTCCAATTTCTTGGGGACAGTGGTATTGGCACACACCGAGGGAGGTATCTCATGGCACTATGGTTGGCCAGGGATGCCATGCTGGGAACCCCCAGCTCTTAACAGAAAACACTCATTCACTAAGGGCTTACCCACATTTCCTCGTGTTCAGATGGCGAAGGTGACCGTTCTCTTGGAACCAGGTTGGGGCCTTCATGGTAAATGCACAAACAACCAGCATTTCTCATGAAGGAATTCCACGGGAGGTTGTCTCCTTGGGCAAATTGTTGAGAGTCATCAGAAGTCCAAATCTGCTTTGCTGCAACTGGATTCTGTTGCTCCTCCACCTTCGTCAACAAGTATGTGCAGCATTCAGATAAATGATACGTCATTTGAAGATGGCAGTAATCCAGCTCCTCCTGCCTCTGCAATACTATGGTTGATAGTGAGAGAGAGGCTTATTCTACAGGAGTGGAAGGTTTTATACGCTTAGCTACAAAGTGAATAAAAAAGCTACTGGCTCCACTGAGAGATGTCCTACTGAAATCCATGAGCCTTCAGAGGAAAAGACCAGCAGATCCAATTGCAAGGAACTGCTGCAGACCACAGGGAAGAGCTGACTGAAGACATCCAAGTCCAAAAATGATACTGTTCCTCCATCCAAGGAGCTCAAGTTCTAAGTTCCTTTGTTCCCACAGACTTTTAAAGTCCTATTTCCATGTTGCTTGGATGGATCTTAAGCTGGAGATCTAGGGTCATCATGGCACGTGACCAAGCAGGATGGAATGTCACAAACTGTCTAATTTTCTGATGCTAAATGTGTGTATATATATATATATATCTATACATACAAAGGACCCCCCATTCCTGGGACTATAGAGTGGTCTCGCTGCCCATGTCCCGGGGGTGCTTCTCTGTGTCAGTGTCTTCATAATCTGACTCCATCTCTATCTTCACCTGGGGCACAGCACAGATGGGATTTCGAGAGTAATTAAATGCAGGAGAAGACGGGCAGGAAATCTTCAGGTGAAGTGTAATACTGGAAGGAAAGCAGAAAAAAGGAGGTTAGTTGGTCAGACCATTGCAGCCAAGGAATTCTATTCTACTCAGGCCTTCTTGTCCCTCTGCCTGTCAGCTCATCATGCGGCACATCTGAACAAATTCCCTTTCCACCCCTCTCTTGTGGACCCTGAAGGCTCACGAAGCAGCTGCAACCTGGTGCCCTCTTGGCTCCCTGGCCCACAGCTCCAATGCTTTCTCATCTTGCCACTTCCTCCTGGGCTGACCATGGTGGTGGTGGTGGTGGCAGAGTTGGGTCCAGCCCTGCTTTTTGGCTTGGCCAAAGCTGCCCTTTGTTTCACTGGGTGCTGCTCCTCAGCCCATTGCTTGCTTTGCTCCACTTCCTCCGGCCATCCTGTGCCTTGGCCAGTCTCTCTGCATCTCTCTCTGACTTGTTGCACAGGCTCTCTCCTCACTCTGAGGACAGCAGGCTTCCTTCCAGTTGCCTCACTGTCATTGTCCTTTTCCTCATTCCTTCTCCTTCACTTAACATTCCTCATACCCCCATTGGCTTGACCTCAGCTGCCTTGCCAATTATTTAACTTATTTACTTATTTATAGCCCACCTTTTCCTCCAAGGAGCTCAAGGTGGTATACATGGTTCTTCTCCCCCGTTTTCATTTAATCCCCACAACAACTCTGAGGGAGGTTAGGCCGAGAGGCAGGGACTGGCCCAAGGTCACAAGCAGGGAGCTTAATGGGCAAGTGGCAATTTGAACCCTGATCTCCCAGGTCCTAGTCCAATACTCTAACCTGCACTGCAATAGCCCTCCCTCCCTCCCAAGATGTCTTTCCAGCTGTCAGCTGGCGCAGCAACACTATTTGTGCCCTTGATTTGACTCAGAGCCAAATGGACCAGTTTTTATGTCATGTCACCGAAGTTGACTTGAAAACATTACCGGTAGTTGTTCCATGAAATGCTCACATTCCATATTTTTATTATGCCAATCTGTGCTGCAAGACTAGAAGATAGAGGGTTGGGGGCCCTCAGGAAACCCCCACTTGGGCATGTTCACCTGGATGAGTTGCTCTCCAATTTGTGTGCTGTTTCAAAGTGCTGCATAAACATTTCATTGTGTGAATCAGTGCCATGACTGCTTAACATTGTAGGGCGTAGAAGTAAGAGATGGCAGAACCCTTTGCAAATTGAAAAGGGGTATAGCAATGAGGCATTTAATTGCTAACCCCTTTATAATTGTTAATAATCTTCCTATTCTTAATTTGCCTTTATCAGGGCTTCCCCCCCATCAGAACTCAGCCACTGCCATTATAAGAGAACAAGGGTGGTGTTCATGCTGAGATACAACACCTCTTTTTCTAGAAAAATAGCACTGCCCCTTATAACCCCATCTTCTTCTGCTTTCTGCCCCCCAGATCTGGAGGATTATCTATTTGCATTTTTTTACGTTAAAGTGGGAAGACTGTCAGCTGACCAGGTGTGTTGTTTACCTGCGATCCAGGTCTGACCCGTTAGGAGATGCATCAGAACGCAAAGCTGCAGCTGGAAGACCTCTTTCCTGCAGAGAAACAGAGATGGCTATGAAACTGTTTCAAGGCAGGGGAGGAGGAAAGCATGAAATGAATAAGAGAGAGGAAGAGCTGCAGAAGGAAAGGCCCAGCTGGTTTCCAACCAAGTTCTCATCGCCCATTCCCAAGGTGCCTCCATCCATCACTGACCACTTTCTTGGAAGGAACTGTTTAGTGAAAAAGGATTTTGGATTTAATGAAATTTGCATGCCCTGCCCTGCCCTCAACCAATTTTAGTAGAACTACGTTCTTCCAATAGTCTTTTAAAAGCAGTGGCTTGAAGCCACCCCAAAATGCAAAAGCCTCACCCCACCCCTCTGGCCCCGGGAGTGCTTTAGGGCAGGGAGTGTGGGCTCAGTGAGAACATGACACACTATGAGATTTCTGGGAGCTCATGACCTCTGGGCCCCTGTTGGCACCCCCACTTCCAGAAATTAACATGGGGCACAAGCAATCCATCTGTGCAAGCCCAACTGAAGTGGGTGTCACCCCTGCTGCTCTGCCCCAGCTCCCACCCCTCTCAACAGGACTCCTGGCAGCTGGTGAACTGTTGGGCAGACTTTGCCCTCAAAGCACCACACTGGTTTGACTCCCACTCTGCTGCCACCGGTAACAGCATCCAAAATCTGCTGCCTCTCACCTTGCTCATGGTAGGGCGGCCTCTGATGACTCCACTGAACTGGAGCCTTCTTGCAGGAAAAAAGTGAAGTGTGTATATCAGACATAGGCATAGTACGGAAGACAGGCATTTACGAGTCCTGAATAACCCAGAACACTTTTCACCTTGGCTCTTCTGAATGCTCTTCAGCTCATCTCAGAGAGGCAGCACGTCGGTTTTTGCTCTGGGTTTATCAACTTGCCCTTTCCAAAAAGGTTCACAGGGCGGCTGGTGGGTGATTCCTGGCCACAGTTCAGGATCCTTCCCCAAATCCTTTCAAGTGCATAAGTGCCTAACACTATGCATTCCACCCAAGGCAGGAAATGCTGTTCCGTGCAGAGTGCAGAGGGGTGATTAACCCTTTCTCCACCACCCACTGCATCTCCCACTCCCATGCTTTCCCTCCCACTGGGTTTCAAACGCCTCTTTGCCTCCCCAAGAGAAACACAGCTCCACCCAGCTGATGGATTTACTGCTGAGGAACTGGACAATGGTCTTCTGAGAAGTGTTTTAGTGCAGAACTTCATTTCCTGCAACTAGAAACAAAGGGCTCGGCCATCAGTATTACCCAGGATATGCTGCAAAATGCACCTATGAAGTCCTCCTGAGATGAGGCCACAAAACCCATTTGCATTACAGGCTGCACAGGAGTTTAGTGTGCGACTGGTGCTGTTCATCCATGCAAGCAGCCCACAGGTTCCACATTACATTGCTGGCATCATAATGTCACAGCCTGTATTTCCCTCTATTTAATATGAATTTACTCTTTTCATAGGAAATCTGATAAGTTTTCCCCCTTCCAATTTTAAACTGTTCCTAAGTACCCATTTGTGATATTCAAATGACCCCATTTGCAATATCCTCTGCCTGGAGGCAGCCCAGGATAGTTTTGCGGCAAGTGTCAGCAACAGAAGAGATCTAAGGTTGTTCTTGAAATTCTGAACATCCCTAGGATCACTGTGAGCCAGCTAAATGCTCATGATATCTCCAAACTGCAAGCTCTAAATGGCAACCTGGAGTATCACTGGGTGTGCCTGGGGCCTTAAAGTGGTGCCTCTGCAGAGCCCTACTGCAGCATCATGGGAGCTGGGTATGTTTAGCCTGGAGAAGAGGAGACTGAGAGGTGAAAGGACAGCCATCTTCAAATAACAAAAGGAAGATGGAACAAACTTGTTTTCTGCTGCTCCAGAGTGCAAACCTCAAACCAAAGGTTTTGAATGACAAGAAAGGAGATTCTGACTAGACATTAGGAAAGACTTTGTGATGGCAAGAGCTGTTTGACAGTGGAATTTATCTGAAGAACTGGAGGCAGAGAATATCCTAAAAGCACCCAAATGCTCTGTCTGTCTTCTTATCCCCACCCTGCAAACATGCACCCTTCAAGCTGCAACGTGAAGTCAAGTTATGTCTCATTCTCTCCATGGGTTAGTGTGATTAGTAACCAACAAAAGATAAAGCCCCACTGAAATGAAGGGGAAATATGCAAGAAGACACGCCCCCTCCTCTTCTTGGCCAGTTCCAGTTCAGTTCAGTGGCTCTTGTGTTTCTGGTCAAGCATGTCCAAAGATTTTTAAGTTGCTGAGTTAGCTGTTAATTAAATATCTGACAGTGCGTGAGCATGTTACTTACTGGAAATGCAATGCATACTGTTTTGGGGTTCAGATGGGACAGGGTCCAGTGGGATGGTTATGACAGAGGGAGAGGGGAGCTTGGGCTGGGAGAAAAGGGGAGAGAGAGACAGTGAACAACTCCAGTGGTGCGGACAGGGCAAACACAACACTCAACACAAACACTCAACCCACATACAATCTGAGTATTTGGAATACATTGCATCCTCAGATTCATATTAGAAGCTGGGCAGAAAATCAGCCAAGTTACCATGACTTTTCCAAAGCACTTCTCATAATAAGTTAAAACTCTTTCACAGGGAGTGTAGTAATGTTGTTTCAGTTTGAAAATTTTGGTCACTCAAAAACAAACTAAGTAAAAAAACCCTCAGTTTAAAAATAAGAACAAACTTGATAAGCAATTCATTGCTGGGGCACTGAATTGTCATAATGTGTATTAAATTTTTGAATTGTTTATATAACCAAACCATTATTTTTGAGAGAAAGGCAATGGGCTGGTGAATTATTCTTTCTTAAAAAAAAGTTAAATAGCATACATTGAAACATACTAGATGTACATCAGGTCTTTGAACTTCCATTGCTTTGGTTTCTGGTTCTTAAGAACATCAGAAGAGCCTGCTGGATCAGGCCAAACTGGGCCCATCTAGTCCAGCATCCTGTTCTCACAGCAGGCAGCCACATACCTGTGGGAAACCTGGAAACAGGACCTGAGCACAAGAGCAACTCTCCCCTAATGTGGTTTCCTGCAACTGCCGCCAGTTGTGGAGGCAGAGCAGAGCCATCCTGGCAAGTAACCATTGATAGCCCTTTCCTCCTCCAGGAATTTGTCTAATCTTCTTTTAGAGCCATCCAAGTCGGTGGCCATCCCTGCCTCCTGTAGGAGCAAGTACCATGATTTAGCTCTGCACTGAGTGAAGAAGCACTTTCTTATGTGGAAACACTATATATGTGGCAATGGATCTCAAATGGTCCGAAGAGGTAGGCAGTCCGTAATGCTTCTTTTCAGAGAAGAACTGCTCCTTGCGTTGACTCTAATGAGTGCCAATGCAGACCATTTAATGCAGGGGTCAGCAACCTTTTTCAGCCGTGGGCTGGTCCACTGTCCCTCAGACCTTGTGGAGGCCGGACTATATTTTGGAAAAAAATATGAACCAATTCCTATGCCCCACAAATAACCCAGAGATGCATTTTAAAGAAAAGCACACATTCTACTCATGTAAAAACACGCTGATTCCTGGACTGTCCGTGGGCAGGATTTAGAAGGCAATTGGGCCGGATCCGACCCCTGGGCCTTAGTTTGCCTACCCATGATTTAATGGGTCTGGCTGGCAAGAAAGAAACACATGACCCACCACACTGCCCCCAAGCGTCACGGACACACCTCGTCACTGCTATCATCCTCCCCTTTGTTGCCTTTCTTCTTTTTCTTCTTCTTGTCATCCTCCTTCTTCTTATCCTTTTCAGGGATGATGTTATCAATCCATGCGAGGTCATGTTGGGAAAAGACAAGGTCTAGCATCTTCCGGACTAAAATCAAGGCTAAAATCTAAAAGGAGAGAGAGAAAGAGAAAGAGAGAGAAAGGAAAACAAAAACCCACCAAGACAAGGCTCGAATAATCCAGCATGAAGACTATGAGTTGTTTAGAATCCAAGTACCCAAAGTGCTATGAATGAGATCAAATTTCAGTGGGTTACAGGTTGATTCCTTGTGGGGGCTGATTCTGTGGCAGACCTGGGTTGGTGTAGAAGCAGCAGCAAGAGGAGAACTCCTGGCCATGATACTGGCAGGCCGAATTCTTAGGAGGGGATGCAATTTGGAGTGGGAGTTCATTCATGTTTCTTACTCCTTGCCCGAAATTTCACATGCGGAAGGCACAGAAAGGCTGGTTTTGGGCCTGGCACTTAGGTGGAACCATTTTTCTTTTGCAGCCTGACTCAGACAAAGAGATGGTCTACAGAATAACTGTTTCCCATCCCACAGAAACAGAGATATATTTCTCTCTCTGGACAGAAGTTGGCATTCACTATTTATTTCATCCAACAACCTGGAGCCCTGGTTTGGTCTACAACTCCCACCGGTGCTGGCTGGGGCTGCTGGGAGTTGTAGTCCAAGACATCTGAAGGGCACCAGGCCGGGGAAAGTTGCTTTCTTTTTTATGCAATATTTTTTATTGGTTTTATAAATGAACACAAACAGTAAAAAAACACCAAATCTATATAAAGAGATTCTCCGAATCTCAAGACTTCACCCCATCCCCTCCATGGGGTCTCATTTTAGACATCTACAACTGCATATTCAGCCTTACTCCAATTTTTATATCAAACCATATTGTCCATAATATTTTTACGCTACAAGTGAGTCAAAATCCTGGGAAAGTTGCTTTCTTTAGTAACAGAAGAGCTCTGAATAAGACACATTTTGGGCAACAGATCATTGGCTTTGTGGGTGGATGTGCACATCTCAGAACCTTCTCCCAGTGGGCCCTAGAACAGGAGACAACAGTGAACATAGCTGCCTACCATCACAGGGAAGATTATGGCTGCCACAGTGGATTTCAGGATCCAGAGGACAGCCAGACAGACAATCTGAACCATGGTGAACAGGTGGATTCGCCGCAGAGGGACATGCCTGAGGTAGACATAGTCAGGCTGGTGTTTGGCTGGCATCAGGAAGAGCTTGCAGCGATCCCAAAACTGTTGGGGGAAACAGAAGGATTAGTTCTGGGGAGTGGCCAGCGATGAGGAGTGGCAAAGATGTTGAAGCAATCATTGAAGGTTTTGTTAAATGCCAACAATGTACAGTGGAACCTCGGGTTACGTATCGTCCTCCTTCGGGTAATGAGCTCTGCTAACCCAGAAGTAGATGCCCCTAGTTGCAAACTTTGCCATGGGATGTGAGCGGAAGTCGTGTGCCAGCGGTGTGGCAGCAGTGGGAGGTCCCATTAGCAAAAGCGTGCCTCATGTTAAGAATGGTTTCGGCTTAAGAACGGACCTCCGTAATGAATTAAGTTCGTAACCGGAGGTACCACTGTACAAGGATCTGTTTTAGCACAGAATTTAATAAAGTCCATTTTCTGTGGGCTGCTGTCAGGGTTGGCTCAGATGCAGGTCAGCACTCAAATGCAGAAATGAGCAGGAAGTTTAATTCTTTATTCAAGGAAACAATAAAGAACGCAGGGAGCCCTCAAGGCAGGACCAGCCTCCATAGCACAGTTGCCAGGACTGACGGTTCCTGCTTCCCGCTTTCCCCTAAAACCACTCTTCCTCCAGAGGCCACCAACACAGACGTAAGCTATGGTGGGAGGGAACTTTGCCTGCTTGGCCTTTTCAGGAATAGGCAGAAGCTGCGCACTGTGATGCTAATCATCTCCATGGCCGGCAACTGCCTTCTTCCTCCCCGCCTCCTTTCCGACATTGTAATATACCACCATATCACAAAGTTTAGCTGGCTGTATATTACTATGCTGGAAAGCAGATATCACCCAGCCCTAATGCATAGCTCTTCATGTTCTTGGAGGTAACGGGGCAAGACAGGCAAGCTCCTGGGAAGCTTCCCGTGCAGAGTCTGAACCACTGTCTGGCCTTGACTCTTCCCTCTCGCTCATGCCCGTTGCTTCTTCAGCAGCCCACCATCCCTCCCCTCCTTTGTCTTCTGACTGTCCTCGGTGTCCCACCACCATCCCCAGAACTTGTTCCTTTGTCCTCTGAGGCTTCCCTAGGGAATCGCCAGCTGGTGCCTCCCCTCACTCCTCACCAGCCAGACAGTCCCTGACAGCTTGTTAGTGGGGCTGGCATCAATAGATGGAGCAACCAGGCACCTGCACCTCAGCAGCAGCCCCACGGACATGGATCCCCTGGGCTTGGTGCAGCAAGGAGATGGGTTCCCTGAAACAGGTGGGCCTGTGGATGGTGCCTTGCCCATGGGACCTCCAAAAACCCTGCAGAAATGAAGCCTACACTTTTCTGAGCAAACTATTCCATTGCTAAGTAGAATCCTGGCCACTTACGCAATAACCTGAGTGGGTAGATAAAGGTGGTGATTGCCAAAATCATTATGAAGTTGCCAGAATAATTCACGTTCCTACCTGGATGCCATTTAGCGAGGCCACTCCCATGTAGAGGAAGACTCCATACAGCACAGGCATTGGGATGTACTATAGAGAGAGAGAGAGAGAGAGAGAGAGAGAGAGAGAGAGAGAGAGAGAGAGAGAGGGCAGGTGAGGCCTCCTCTTTATCAGACATTTCCACAAATGCTTTTGCAAGGGCTGCTAAGGCATGTTCCCTTGATTAATCTGCCTTTAAAACGATGAATCACTGAAGGCTGCAACACTATGAATGCTCACTTGTGAGTAAGATCTTTTGAACACGGCAGGATTTATATCTGAGCAAATATATATAGGGCTGAACTGAAATTAATCTGATGTAGATGTTCAGATTGGACCAAAGCTTTGGATAAAAATAAGAAACGACATGCTAAGCCTATGCCTAAAATGATGACAAAAATCTCTGGAATGTGTTACCTTTAGAATAGGAGCCAGGAAGACAGATATCCCAGTCAGAACAAAGACAATGATTCCCGTGATTCTCTGCTCCCTGAAAAAGAACAGAAGCAGTGAAATTGAGGATTCAACTGTTACCACATTCTCTGTTTGTGGTTCACCATAATCTACAGCACAGCCCCATGAATGTTGACTTGGTCACCATTCAGTGGAGCTTACCTCCAGATAAGTGTGCACAGCCTAAAAACTCTTGCGATGCTCTACTAGAGGTCATTAGTGTGCATGGATCAGTTCCTCCCATGCCTAGCATAAGAACTGTTAAGAGTGTCTGTTGGTGTATGGCTGAGAAATGATCTACAAATTTAGTAAGTAAGAAACAAACAAACAAACAAACAAACAAACAAACATTGTTGTACTGTTGACTCGAATGGCAGAACTGCATAGGATTCTGATTACATTATGCTGATGGCAGGCCAGTTTTAGTGGCTGCTGGCAAAACAGGACCACTGAACTAAGATCTAAGCAAGGTGAACAGGAGGCAGCCAGAAACACAGTCTGGTGAACTGCAAGATGTCTAACAGGCCTGCTATAATAATATGTCCCCCAAAACCCACATGGTCAAGGAGGAACTTATGTAGAGCACTGTTACATTGCGCTTCTATTCGCAACTGCCCTTTACAGGTGAGTTCAAGGAACCCTCACCTCACTCCGAGGAACTGAGGCTGCTCTCCTGGTGCACTGGTCTCTGTCTCCATCTTCAAGCTGTCAATGTGTGCGATGGAAATGACTGTGGCTGCTACATACCATGGTAGCCCCATGAATGAACAGACCGCCATAAGGATGCCCACCCAAAAGAGGTCCAGATGATAGCCTGCAGCTTTCTGAAACAAAAGGACACACTGTTTACATAGAAGGAAATGGATTCTACCCCTTTAGCCAAGTAAGCTCTCAATATAACCAACACATTAAAACTAGGATTTGTGGAGGATGCTGGGACCCTAAAGCTAAGCATTTGTAACAACTTATCTGTTTGAAAAACTAGAGAAATTGAAGATTAAGGCACAGCCAGAAGTATGGTCAGGCATAACAACGGGCTGGTGGAAAAAAGAGCTGTGATAACTCCTGTCTGCTTCAAAGGGGCAGAGCATCTGTTCTGAATACAGAAGGTTTAATCTCCAGCATCTCCAGGTAAAGCGGAGAACAATAAACAGGACACACAAAAGGGAATGCCAGACCCAACCTCTAAAGGGTCAGCTAAGCCACAAAATTGGGCTGGAGCAAAAGAAAATGTATGGATTGCTATTAAAATTGATATAAAACAGAATTCAAGTTTAATCTTCCTCAAAATTTAAAGATACATAAACAATGAATGAAATTTCTAAAATGCAATAATTATAAGGTAAAACGTAAAGGTAAAGGACCCTTGGATGGTTAAGTCCAGTCAAAGGCAACTACAGTGGTATCTCAGTTTACATACGCTTCAGGTTACAGACTCTGCTAACCCAGAAATAGTACCTTGGGTTAAGAACTTTGCTTCAGGATGAGAACAGAAATTGTGCTCTGGCGGTACGGCAGCAGCAGCAGGCCCCATGAACTAAAGTGGTGCTTCAGGTTAAGAACAGTTTCAGGTTAAGAACGGACCTCCGAAACGAATTAAGTACTTAACCCGAGGTACCACTGTATGGGGTTGCAGCGCTCATCTCACTTTCAGGCCAAGGAAGCTGGCGTTTGTCCACAGACAGCTTTCCGGGTCATGTGGCCTGCAGGACTAAACCACTTCTGGCGCAACCGAACACCGTGACAGAAGCCAGAGTGCACGGAAACGCCGTTTACCTTCCCACCACAGCAATACCTATTTATCTACTTGCACTGGCGTGCTTTCAAACTGCTTGGTTGGCAGAAGCTGGGACAGAACAATGAGAGCTCACTCTGTCACAGGGATTTGAACCACCGACCTTCTGATTGGCAAGTCCAAGAGGCTCAGTAGTTTAGACCACAGTGCCACCCGTGTCCCTAATAATTATAAACACAGCAATGATAAAATGAATGCTGCAGGCCACGGGCACTTCAACCCACAAGGGGTCTTCCTCAGCAGCCAATAAATAAAGAAATTACAGAGGTGTTACCAGAAGTAAACATTTAACTGATCTAAACAGATATGGTGAGCTGTTCCTCCAAATAATTCTGCATGCATGGGAAGACTGGAGATGAATGGACTGATAGAGAACAGGAATTTTTCTACTGCCCAATCGTGTATATTTCGAGGGTACTCTCCAGGGTTCTGAATATCAACTGTCACCCACCCACACATATTCATCCTGGGTTGTATTTTAGAAATTTCATTCATTTTTTAAATGTATGTTTATATTTTCAGATTAACTTTCAGATTAAAGTTGAATTCTATGTTATATAAATCTTAGCAGCATTCCATATACATCCTTTTGCTCACACCCAGTTTTCTGTCAGGGGTGGGAAAGATTCCTGTGTGAAACCTGGGGAGCATGGAGTCTTTATGCAAGCTTGCGGATAAATGATCAAAGAGATTAATAGAAGGGGAAATGTTTCCCTGGGGCCAATGGGATGTCTGAGAGGGGTCTTAAGAGCCAAGGGGTGCTGGAGGTCTAAATGACTATCAGACTTTGAAAAATTGGCATCACTGGATCAATCCATCAATGTTGTTGCATAGTTTTAATTGGATTTTGCATAACTTCACAATTAATTGTAAGGGAAGATTATTCATTGCATTTATATCTCACCTTTTCTCCAATGAGCTCAAGGTGGTACACATGGTTTTGTTAGCAGCATCCTACTTGCATGTAGGACCCTGGCACAGACACATGCCCAATTGGCACGTTCTCTCCCTCCTGGTCGATCGTTCGGGAGCTTCAAAAGCTTCCTCCAACCTGAACATCACAGCGACTGATGCCAAAAGGCATTAGCACACTTAGGGATCCGCAGAGTATTCACAGTTTGGGTAACAGAACCAAAGCACAGCATTTTGGCTAATCTACTTTATATAATACACTTGGAGCATTCTGCTTTAGCTCCTTCCTCCTTCTCATCAGACAGCAAAGAGAGAAAGAACAAAGGACAATAGTCCCACTTCATGGAACACAGTGATACCAAAACATCCTGTCTCTGTCACTTCCCACACTGTGGAATGAAAACATACACCGTCATGTGATAGACAACAATCCCATGACTGCAGACATGGGGAATGTATCTCCAACAGGTTTTCCCCCTGCCCATTTAGTCCCCCTGACAACCCTGTGAGGTAGGTTAGGCTGAGAGGCAGTCACTGGCCTCGAAGGTCATCCAGTGATTTATAGGACGGCCGAGCGGGAATTCAAACCCTGGTCCAGCACTCTTAACACCACACTGACAACTTCTACTTCTAGACTCCACAAAGATTCCTGGGATAGTGAGACTCTTATTCTCATGGCCATAGGTTCAAGCCTCACATTGGGCAAAAGAATCCTGCATTACAGGGGGTTGGACAAGATGACCCTTTGGGTCCCTTCCAACTCTACAGTTCTTTGAATCTATGAATTTTATTATCTTTCTTAGTCGGTTTTGCAAACTGCTGTTCTGAATAATGCTTTTTATAGGGAAGGAGGGAGTGGAGATGAGTTTATGGAACCAAGGGGGCAGTGGCCCCCAAATATTTGAGAGCCACTGGTATAGACAACACTGAGCCAGATGGAGAAATGGTCTGACTTTGGATAAGGCAAAGTTCTATGTTCCTGGCCTTGTATACTGATCCTATTCCTTTCCTTTTCCAAATGAGTGGGCCTTTGAACTCCATGCCCACCAGGGCTCCATCATCAATGGAGGTTTCACAGCAGACAGTTTTCTCTCTCTCAGTGGGTTCAGTACTGGTGAACACCCAAGTTGCAAGGCAAGGAAAGAAAAGCATACCCGGAGCTTGTGCTCCTTCCTGTTCACTATGACGGCTGTAATTTGCTGGTCCATGAAGATCAGGATGGTGACCAAGAGAGCGGGGAGCGCACTGGCCAAGTAGATCCACCAGGGATTCTTGCCAAATGGGAACACAAACCATCCACGGTCTAAGCGAGTGGGCTGTAAATGCAGTTCAAGGGTAGAAGGTTACCTATTACATTATGAGTATGGCACACAAGACTGGCGCCAGGAGCCCTACACTTCTTGTATGCTGCCTCACAGCACAGGTCTGCCTTGTGTGGGAGGGTGATTTCTCTCTCACTTCGGATTTCAGCATCAAAAGTGCTCAAATGGAAAGCAGAAATGTAGCTGGACAGGGGAAGCCCAAGAGCACATGATATGGTGGTGGGATGGAGGGGCTGTTAGATGGCCCATGCAGGCCTATACAGTATCTTAAGACATATTGAAACAAACAATAAGAAAGGTTGAAATGAATTGATTACTTCAGTGCAAATTTATCAGGGGTAAGGTGGAGGCACCGGGGCTTTGGGCATGGGCAAGAAAATACTTCATTTGCACAAATTAAGTGAACCAAAAACACAGCTGTCCCTGGAAATTCTTCTTTTTCTGAATTCAGCAGTGCAGTTCTCCAACCAAATAACATGCACAGAAATATACATATTAGGGGAAAGTGTGGACAGAAAGGCAGGTAGCTGAGAAAACAGAATAAAGGTATGTATTATGCTAGGGGAATGTGTATACTGGGCAAGATTGCATTAAAATGGGTGTATGAAACGAAATAGGAATGCAGACAATTTTTAATGAGGACTTCTTCAAAAATGGAAATGGGTGTGGAAATGTGAAGAACTAAATTTAACGTTAGAAAAATGGAACCACAAAGAAACAAAATTGACTAATTCATCCAGTTCTAATTGGGGCAAGTTGGTGTTTTGATCCGATCTACCTCTATGATGGTCTCATTCATTGATTTTACCTTAAAATCTGTAGGCACTTGTAGTTTTGGAGTATTCAGTCCAAAAAGACAATCAAGACCAACAAACATTAGTATGGACATGAAGATAGAGAAATCACTAATAAGCTTTCGGAGCTAGAAAAGGAGCAAAGGGAGAGGAGACATACCAGAAAGAAAGCAGAAAGTGGCCATGTTAGAACATTCAATAAGAGAGAAAGAAAAGATTTCAGTTAAGAAATTGTTTTAAAACAAACAAAAAAATTCTAATTCTACTTTGAAGGGAGAGAGAACCATCATTTATGGACATTAGTTACAATACATTTTTCAGCATACTGGGGTCCAGATCATTCTGCCCTCCTCAATCCCTTTCAAGCACAACTTGCTTTGCAGGCTCCGAGTTCAGCTTTCTCTGAGACACTGAAAATCCTACATGAAACTCTCAGTCCTTGATCTTTCAAATCTGACACCCCTGCCCTCTTGCCTTCTGTTCTGCATGTGCACTATCATCATGGTTGTGGCGTCCACTGGTGTCCCTCTTGGCTTGGTGCCATGTGCTGCCCTAAATCTGCCTCTGGCTTGAGGTTACCCCATTCCTGAGATATACCAGTTCACTTTGACGGTTGGTTGTTGTTCAAGTAACTGGGCCAGCCAACCACAAAGCAGTAACGAAACCTTGAGGCTACACAGATAAGTTTTTGGAAGCAAGCAAGCAAAGGGGTGGAGCAGAGGGGCATTAGGAGATAAGAGCACATCAAAACCCACAAGGGAATCCGAACCTTAATTATACTGGGCACATGCAATTTGGGAGTATCCAGTCCCAGACAGGCATCTATTCCACAGAAGAACAGGATGGAGAAGACAATGGAAAAATCAGCAATCAGGGCCCTGACCTAAAAAAAGAGGAGACAGGGTTTGGAAGGAAAAGGCAAATAAAGTGGGGTGATGACACAGAGGGACCCTTGGTATCATTTTTGCTGCCACGCAGGTAAGCAGGAAGGGGAGCCATCTGCAGGTGTGCAGCTTCTGAGAGCTAGATGAGCAGACACACAGAGGTTTCAAGCTCAGGCTGGTTAAAGCAACTGGTTCACACCTCATTTTATTTAAGTTTCACACCGTTTGGCTCAGAAGAAATCATTGCCTTTTTTCTGTATAAATGTGCCTTCTCTTAGAGTTGGAAGTGCTTTTTCTTACTAAATTTGTGCAACTGTTTTAAACTGTTTGTAGCCCTGCTTAGGGTGAAGGGCAGGCAAATAGATAAAAATACAATTGTACCCACCTTGATCTAGTTGGGGGGAGTGTTGGATAGAACTGATTAACATGTAGCCTATAGATCTTTGGGGGACCTGAACTGCTTTCCTCCTAATGAGACTCTTAATCTCTGGATCATGGGTTTGAGCCCCATGTTGGGCAAACGGATTCCTGCACTGGACCCTCGGGATCCCTTCCAACTCTACACTTCTATGATCAATTGCCCCCCTCCCAGACGTCTGTGCCCCCTTGCAGAGCTCACTGCTGGATTCAGGCTTGGAGACATGTCACTTTCCAGATAGTACTTCCAGTGGATCAACTTGCATTTTGTGATTGAAAAGTTTTGCTTTTGGAGTATAGAGCTGTCTTCTCCAACTTGTTGCCCTCCAGATGCTTTGGATTACTATTCCCATCAGCTTCCAGCCATCTTATCAGTGCTAGCTGGGGCTGATGGAAGTTGTAGTCTAATACACTGGAGGGCACCAGGTTGGGGAAGGCTAGTTGAGAGGATCTGTGGTTTTACTTACCTTTGTAGGAAAGTAGCGACTGAACTTGAATTTTTTCAGAGTCAAAGTCATGGAATAAGTCCCAAAGAAGAGAATGAAAGACATGAGGGCCAGGTCAGGGACGAATTTGCAGGACTTCCCCACCAGACTTCCTCCATATTTCAGACATTCCTTTTTGCTCAGCTGGGTCCAGTCCAGAGCTGTTACATTAATAGGATTGTACTTGAAAGATGGAAGAAAACAAAACACAGTATTTTTAGGATGCTAAACAATAATTTGTTTTCATTGTCAAGTAAAATGCTGTTGGTCTTAAAAGGCACAAATCTCTTGAATTCAGAAGATTAACAATGTTCCTAATCACTGTCCTGTCTGAAAAGCATCAGGGGGAAGTGTAGAGTATATACTAGAAAATGAAATAGTAGTAGTAGCAGCAGAATTGACTGGTAATACAGTTTTTCAAGGTTGCACAAAATTCTTTTGAAACTTTTGTTTTGCTTTGTACAGTGTTTTAATTCTTATTTATTTTATTTTACATTTTTTACTGGATTATTTTAACTTCATAATAAAGTCTTGAAAATTGAAGAAAAGTTATTTTGAAGATTATCACAATTAACATTCACACCCTCTTCAACAAGTTTGACCTATCTAAAAATATTTTGGATTGCTCTGATTTATATGAGCAATCATACTCCACTCCTTTGCCATTTTCAGTCAATGAAACAACACAACCAAATCCCATGGAAAAAAGCAGCTGCAGGGTTCGAAGGAAGATAAAGAGTGAAGAATCCACTCAAGCAATGCAAAATACCCACTGGGTGGCAGCAGTCATCGTTGTTCAACTAGGTACCTGGAAATGTTGGTTGATTCACAGCACAGTTCTATGATTTAAACAACTTCTCAGGTGTGCTCAAGGGAGTTTGCTCCTGTGCTTGCCTCTGGCTACCTGCTGTGTTTGTACTTGATGGGAAATTTTAATTATGCCATCCTAGCTGGTTCTGATGAGCATTGTAGTCTAAAACATCTGGGGGGCGGGGACTTAATCAAATCTTTTTTCCTCAGCCTAATCTACATGCAAAGGGGCGCGGGTGGCGCTGTGGGTTAAACCACAGAGCGTAGGACTTGCCGATCAGAAGGTCGGCGGTTCGAATCCCTGCGACAGGGTGAGCTCCCGTTGCTCAGTCCCTGCTCCTGCCAACCTAGCAGTTCGAAAGCATGTCAAAGTGCAAGTAGATAAATAGGTACCGCTCCGGTGAGAAGGTAAATGGCGTTTCCGTGCGCTGCTCTGGCTCTCCAGAAGCGGCTTAGTCATGGTGGCCACATGACCGGGAAGCTGTATGCTGGCTCCCTCAGCCAATAAAGCAAGATGAGCGCCACAACCCTGGAGTTGGCCACGACTGGACCTAATGGTCAGGGGTCCCTTTACCTTCACCTTAATCTACATGCTTTGTAGATTCATCTTGATATAAAAAAGGTAAAGGACCCCTGACAGTTATGTCCAGTTGCAGATGACTCTGGGGTTGCGGCGCTTATCTCGCTTTATAGGCCGAGGGAGCCGGAGTTTGTCTGCAGACAGTTTTTCCGGGTCTTGTGGCCAGCATGACTAAGCCGCTTCTGGCACAATGGAACACCAAAACCAGAGCAGCGCACAGAAACACCATTTACCTTGCCCTTCCCTATTTATCTACTTGCACTCGCAAGTAGCCACTCGCATCCCTCACCCTGATATAGGGAGCATTTAATCTGATATAGAATATGCATGTTTGTTTTGCTGTGTCAGGGCTGTTCCCAATGTCTTGCTTGTCCTTTGAAAACACTGGTCAGAAAGTGAAAAAGAAATGGCTGAATTCTCCCTTCTTTTATTCGTTTACTTCTTAATAGATTTCTTTACTAACCCTTCACCAAAAATGGCTGCAGGGGCCATAAATAAGATTTTTAAAAAAGATAATAAGCAAAACATTAACATGGTTCTCATAAACTACATTAAAATGTAATTAGCATCAACATTCAAATGACGAACCATCAGCCTCTGAAAGCCTGACCAAAAAAGGTATGTCTTCACTTGGCATTCAGAAGAATTATAGAATCATAGAATCGTAAAGTTGGAAGGGACCTCAAGGGTCATCTAGTCCAACCCCCTGCAATGCAAGAATCTCAGCTAAAGCATCCATGGCAGAATATAAGCGTGGGATAAAGATGCACCCCAGCAGGGAGGCCATTCAATGAGCACAGAGCCACCACGGAAAAGGCTCTTCTGCCACCCTCCGCACTAGAGCACCTCCTTTGACACAGAGACCACCGGGGAGCCTGCTCCTCTGATCTTAGTGCCTGAGCAGGTCAATGCAAGACTTGAATGTCAACAGAAACACACTGAACTTGGCCTGGTTATTGTTGAGATGTCAGAAAATAAAGTTTTATAAATGCAACCAAAGAGTTCTATCTTCATGGAAGTAGCCCTGATTCCACTGGCTTTATCTAATTTTGCCTACTCTATGGAGTTAGGTAAAACATGTAAACAAATATGCAAGCAGCAGTTGGGAGGGGAAGCAAAGTAGAAAATAAATCCCAGCTACTTACCACAGAAATGTTAGTGTTGTTTGGGGCCAGTGGAACTGAAGCATTGAACAATGTTGTATTCACTGCAGAAAAGGAGTTAGTTAAGATTTTAAAAATATATATATTAAAGAAAAAGTCTCACTCCAGATAGGAAATCTTGCTTAACAAGCCATTGTTCTCTCCACTGGCTTGAACTGTTTCGAATAATCACTATTTTATAGGCAAAGCAGAAGCACAATCTGTATTCAGTTACAAATTCCAGGGTGGGATCCAGAATCTCCAGTCAGTTGCATGATGAGGCATGAAGCTTGAAACATTGACAAAACTCTGACCAAATTTTGGGATGCAATTACAGATTCTTGTTGGTGGGTTAACAAGGAAATGCCTTTCTGCCTGAATGAGGTTTGGCAAGTCGGAGGACAAACGCCCTGGTTCTAACTCCAGCAGAAACTTCTCCCTGATTAACATAATGTGTGGCCTTCCAATTTGGCTTCAGGGGTGACTTCAAAAAGCCAAGTTAGATGCCTCCCAGATACCCAAGGTGTCTTTTGGCGCATATTGAAACAGTTGACCTTATATAATAGCTACTGCTCAAGAGACTGCATGGCTGAGAGGTACTGGTCCAATTCAGATCATCCCGGAGGATTGGATCTACAACTGCACGGAAAACTCTCCATCTTGGAAGAGGCAGTGACTGATCCTTATTTGATCCCATATTTGTTTCCAGACATCCTGGCTGCCAAGCAAGGCTGTCTACAAAAATGCAACTATCCTAAAAATAAAGAGCTATTTACAACAGAGAGCCAGTGTAATGTGATGGTGATATTGCTGAGCCTTCATCTACCTGGTGCCATGCTAGCTGGAGCTGGTGGGAATTATAGCCTAAAACATCTGGAGGGAACCAGACTGTTTAGTTCAAATCCCAACTCAACCAAGATGCGCACTGGATAATCTTGGGCCAGTCTTGATTTCCCAGTAAGCTACTAAGTCGAGGTGTGGGGTGCCATGCATGTTGGCAAACTATTTGAAGCCTAGCCCATTAGAACACACACAATCACATTTTGAGAAGGTTGCAGTTCAAAACAGACAAGATACTTACCTGTTATGAGATGGGAGAAAGTGGCAGGAAGAACTGACCAGATGGCTTGCTCATAATCAAGACTTATAACTTATTTTTTTTTAAATTAAAAAACCCCCACATAAATATGACTTTTGTACTTTGCTAGGTTGCGTTCTTTGGTACAAACCTTTTATATTCTGCAATTATTGTCCCAAGACAAGAGATGGAGTAGAAATTTGTTTTCGTTTACATTCTGACGCAAACTCACCTAACTCACACTTCCCAAACTAGCTTGCGAACTGAAACAGTTCACAATGCAAATTTTGGAATGCAGCTTGCAAAAAAAAGGGCATAAAAAGCTTATGTTAACAGAAGGTGCATGTACACATTAGTGAAAGGAACCTTATAAAAAGAAAAATTGGGCAAAATTGTGTACAAAAATGTCTATGTTTAGGAGAAAAGTGCATGAAAATGCATATAATTTTCCTCTGTAGTTTTTTATTGTAAAATGATGAAGAAATAGGAACTGAACTTAAGACTGGAAGCAGGAGAAACTGAATTTAACAGATCCCTCAATCCCTACTGAAGGCCATCACTGTGGTAAATACAAATAGAAAACATCCCCCCCGCCTCCAATATTTGTGGTCAGTGGGTAGCATCTTCTTCAGGAAGCGTTCTTCATCTGCCATCCTGGATTCTCACTGCAAGAAAGGGGATTCTCTGGATCCTTTCCCACCCACCTTTTCCAGAAGAAAACAGAGAAAAAGCAGGCCACCTTTTAGGGAAAATACGAAGAGAAATTCCAAATAAGCAGCACTGAAACCAAAACAATCCTTATAATACTACTCCAGAATTTCATACCAGGGGATCTCAAAAGATGTGCTTTTGCAAATAGTTGCGAAGTCCAGAACAAGTCAGCATTATCCGTACAGATTTACAGATGTGGTCTATCTGCTTCAGCTTGGTCAGGTAAATACCTGAGGTCAGTCACGGGTGGCTTGAAGGAGCTGCGTGGCCAATAAAGGCAGCAGGTTGACTCACCGACGTCTCCTTCATTGGACTCTCTCACTGAGCTCATAGAGATCAGGCCTCAAGCAGCCAGGATCTCTTCTTGGAAAGCCTCCTTGCTTTGGGGACCGCAAATATTTAATTCATCTCTGCTCAGGATTCCAGAATGATAATAGTGGGGGAAAGGAAAACATGTGGCTGAAAACAACTCTTATCAGCCTGAACAAGCCCCAACATGAGCAATTTTGTGCAGAAATGTGTGTTTGGTTTTGATCACTGGGTCACTAAGCCAAGCTGTGGTAGTGCATTATCTCAGCGATAATGAATCTTTCCAGTGGAGGACAACATTAAAGGAGTTAATGAAGGAGAAGTGATTGCTGGGTTAGAATCAGAGTTTTTGGCACTACTGTATTGGGTCATAACACTTCACTGCTGAAGAAAAGCAAAATAAGACCAAGCAGAGAACAGAGAAAATCACTGTTATTCATTCCAGATTCCTTTATGGGGTTACAACAAAGTTTCTCTCCACAACTGTCAGTTTTTTCCAGGACCAGACATATTTTGTGATTTCCAGTAGCTTAAAAAGTGATTGTTTCATTACCCAACTTAAAATAATTCTGTAGCATTGGCTGTATTATTATTATTCTTATTTAAATGGTTTGGATGAGAAGGCTCATGAAATGCTTTATGTAAGCTGTGTATATTCAGAAGTAGTGATGAAAGTAATAATTAAAAACAAAAAAGGAACGAGTATCAAATATTAAATAATTTTAATATTTATAAAATGATACTCACTTGAGATTGAAAGCAGCCAAATAGATGTGTGCAGCAGAGACAAATATGGTACAAATCAGTTACAGTAATAAAAAATCATAACTAATGAAAAGAGAAAACAAAACCAAAAAAAAGCACCAGAGGGCGATTATAGCAAGCACTCTCGGTATAAAGAGGAGAGAGATGTTTAATTCTGATACCATTTATGTAAAAACATAAAATAACAAAATTAAGCTGATCTGTGGGAGGACCATCAACAACATGCAAAATGCTAAAAAGAGAATGTACCAAATTATCCTACGGTGCAGACAAGAGAATATCAGGGACCAAAAAGCTGGTCTCAACATGGTTCAGCATCCATTTCTGGTTTGCCCACAAGCTAACACAGAACTGAATCCCATCCATGGTTTCTGAATGACCGGAAATGGATCTGGGCTTCCCACAGCTGCCCTGTTGTTGTTGTTGCTGTTGTTGTTATGTTTGCAGATAACATTACTACCCAGTTATCTGCAAACGTCATCCTGTGTTCAATTCTGGGCACTACAATTTAAGAAGGACGTTGACAAGCTAGAACATGTGCAGAGGAGGGCAACAAAGATGATCAAGGGTCTGGAAACTAAGCCTTACGAGGACCTTTTGAAGGAGCTGGGTGTGTTTAGCTTAGAAAAGAGGAGACTGAGAGGAGATATGATAGCCATCTTCAAATATCTTAAGGGCTGTCACACGGAGGAGGAAGCATGCTTGTTTTCTCCTGCTATGGAGGGGAGGAATCGAACCAGTGGCTTCAAGTTACAAGAAAGGAGATTCCAACTAAACATTCGGAAAAACTTTCTGACAGTAAGAGTTGTTTGACAGTGGATTGGTCTCCCTTGGGAGGTTGTGGACTCTCCTTCCTTGGAGGTTTTTAAGTAGGGGTTGGACAGCCATCTGTCATGGATGCTTTGGTGTGATTCCTACTTTGCAGGGGGTTGGAGTAATTGGCCCTTCCATCTGCATGATTCTATTTGGTACCTGGTAATGCAGTCTGCATCAGGTTGCTTTGGCTCAGAAAAAAGCTTAGCTCTGCTCTGGTGCACACACGAACCTCTCGTGGATGTGGACTGACCAACTCACCTCAATGGAAAAAGCAACAGTGCGCACACAGAGGAGCACCCATTAAGACCTGCTTCCCCCAATGGAAGTGTTTGGGGAAGTCCCTGGGCTCAGGTCAGAGCGGTCTCTGCACACATCAGAGGCCCTCTCCTACGGAAACACTGAACTTACTGGAGACCTTGGCAGTAGAATGGGAATTTTACCTTCACCTTTGCGCCTTCAGTCTGGCATGGAAAGGAGACTGGCCACTGTAGCTTTGGGTTTGTTTGTGGGAGAAGCAGGTCCAAATCTTAGTCATGAAGCTGACTAGGGAACCTCAGACAAGCTCTCAGTTGGTTGCAGTAAGGGGAAACTGCAATAAGAATGAATAATAAAGTGCTTTGTGCACTGTTAATGCAACCTTCTCCAACCCAGTGCCCTCCAGATGCTTTGAACTTAGTTGGAGCTAAGGGGCACAGGAGTCAACTCCTAGGAGCTGAGGTCCCTTTGCCGCCATAAAATATTTGAGCCCCCCCCCCAGTTGATGGACATTGCCATTCAAATGGTATGTGTACACCACTTTATGTGATTGATTATGCAGGATTATGCTTCCCTGCCCCCCTCTATATTTTATTCATGCTGACATTCCTGCTAAGGAGAGTTGTAATCCGTATCATCTGGAGGCCACCAGGGTAAGGAAGGCTGGCTTAGTGATACACAGAGGAAGTAGTTGAGGTTGCTTCCGTGTATGGGGCTTAGAATCAGTAATACCTCTAGTGGCCAGAATGAACCTTGAGCATAAGGCTCTCTCCTTAGATGCTCAGGAGATGTTGACTGCCAGGAGCAGCTTTGATCAGCTGCCGTTGATTCACCAGCCACAGGTCCTGCTCAGAGTAATGGATCTAAGCTCCTGTGCTGGTGACGTCCAGACTGTATTGTTCTCTGTGTGGGGCTACCCTGAAAGGGTGACAGTTGGGAAACTTCGACTGCTGCAAAAAACAGTCGCTAGAGTACAAAGACAGTCAAGCTCACAGTACACCTACCCTACAGCAGTTAACACTGGTTGACCATTTGTTCCTGGGTTCAATTTAAGGTGCAACCATTGACCTGTAAAGCCCTAAGCACCCTGCGACCCAGTTACCTGGAGGCCCCCCTTCACCCTTAAGAATCCAAGTGAGTCGCTTTAAGATGATAATCTCAGCAGAGCAGAATTATGCTAAGTGCTAAGGAATAGGGTTCCTTCGAGAACATGCCCAAGGATTTTTGATGAGTACCAGAACCAAGCTCACAAGTCCTTCCGTACAAAAATCCAAGCAGTATTTTTCAGCAATCTAAAGTGGGAAAGCTTTTAAATAATTGCTATAGACAACTGACAGTCAGAAATCCCTTTCTCATCTATGGCAGATCACCAAGATCTGCCAATAGCTCCCAGTCTTCCTGATTTAGAGAGCAATCATAGGTACGGTTACTCAGTCAGAATCAAGTCACACTGAATTCAACAGGCCTTCCTCCCTCCCTCCCAAATAAGTGTGTATAGGATTGCAGTTTTACTGAACCCTGGGGTAGTATCGATAGATTTCACAGCCACCCAAGAGCCACCACAAACAGTTCCAACAACAAAGCAAAGTTCGTATCTAAAGTTCAAAAAACTAACACAGATGGTGGGGGTAGCTGTGTTGCCCATGACCTGTGATGCCTCAGTTAAGTGTCCATAATATTTGAACACATTCTATAGAGAATTTAGAACAGCAATGAACACTATCAGGCTAGGGAATGCAGAGGCCATGTGTCCTTCAGTGGGGGTGAAGGAAAGGAGATAAACCAGCAGCAGAAGAGTGACCCCAACAGAATAGGAGGAACTAACTGCAGATTCATTGCATGAAAATAATGTAGAGAGGAGAGTGTGACCTGACCTGCAGCTCAGGATGGAGACAAGTAACTGAGAAGTCTAAGTTGGAGCTAGAGCACATATGAGGATGCAGTAACTTCAATAGTTTTTTTTTAACTGCAGAATTTCCATGTATTTTGTTCCAAATACCACTTCTTCTGAGAGTTAACGTTTTCTGCTGATTTATTATTATGCAGAGAACTCTGTTGCCCTTCAATATAATGAAGGTAAGTTTTGCACTTTTTGAGCAAATATATACTTGAGAAATGGCAAGTTTTGGTGCGGCTCAAATGGGCAGGTGCTCCCCAGGAGTGGGGATGAGGGAGAAACTCAATTCAGCTGAATCTATCAAATTTGCACTTTCCAAAACAATATGAGAACTGAAACATACCTGTCCGTCAAAATTCACACTTACATGAATTTTGCAAGACAGTTTTCCAACCAGACAGTGTTTACAAAAATGCACATAACAGGGGGATATGTGTATAAAAATTAATATATTAGTGAGAATTACAAAAGTGCATTTTATCAGGAGAAGCTGTTTGTAAAAAATGTGTTTGTTAGTCAAAAGCACAGACAAAAGTGTGTTTATTAGGAGAAAAGTCACACTAAAATGCTGAAGAATTTCCATGCTGTTTTTTAAATCTGCATCCTGGGAATTCATGCTGATGGTCTGTTAACAAATTGACTGACTAAATAAATAAATAAATAAATAAATAAATAAATAAATAAATAGCCTTCTACAATACAGCCACTGTCAGAGAAGAGTACATCATGGCTCTGGAAAAAAAGAATTTGGTTTCTTTTTCCCTGATGAGATATTAAATTGTCTTATAAGTCCGCTCACCCCTCTTGGTGTGGTGGCATTGCAGGACAGTGGAGGCTTCACTGGGGCCCCAATGAGGGAACTGGAACTGCAGTGCCCTTCCTGATAGGTGGTGGGGGCATAAGCCCCTGCCACCTATCAAGGACAGGGTCCTAGCCCCAGACGGCAGTCCCTGCAGGGGTCACCCTATTGGATGTAAGTCTTGGGAACCCCCGCCTGGATTGACCACGCATCACTTCCAGCGGGTGGGCCAGAAGTATTTAGATTGCCCCGTGCCCAAGCCAAACCTCTTTCATCTGTATTCAATAAAGTTGTGGCCTGTTTTGACCTAAAGCCAGTCTTCTTGGTCTTATTGGTCTTATTTGCATGGGTTGGGGTATGGGGAGCCTGTCGCCTGGTCTTGCAACTAAGATGCTCTCCCCTTGCAGTTGTAGTATCAAACACTTTATAGACGTTCAGGAAAACTTTTCAAATGTCAATATTATAAGTGGTGATATATCTAGATCATGGGTGCCACATCGAATTTTTAAATTTTAGTAGAACCCCAAGACCAACCAATGAGAGACTGGTGTTGTTCTTTTAAGAGGAATGGTTTGGGATGGACACGGGGGGTGGTGGTGGTGGAACCTAAGGGGATTTCTTCTTCTGTAACTCTCATTGAGTATTACAAAATGAAAGTAACTGGGTTTTCATCTTTTATTCATCATTTGTAGAAGTGGAGTTCTTTGGTTGTTAGTTAAGTTTGTCAGTTTAAAATAAAAGTAATCAGTGTTAAAGAAGCGCATGAATTCATCTACCACATAAATCAGAGATGGGTTACAATAACATGAACTCAGTTTTTGTTTTGTTTCAATCTGCTTATATAAAAAATAAGAGCACTTCTCCTTGGGAGTATCTCAGAGAGAGCTTGCTAACTGAATGTGCAAATAAATCCAGACTCAACTCTGTGTGAAGGTATCTCAAATTCAGCACCAAAGAAACAACAACTTATGCATCTCAGATGAATTAGGCAAATTTGCTGATATTTTCCTATTTTTTGTAATATCTTCTGCTGGGATGTATTTTTACCGAGGGGCAACTACTCTGCTCGATGTCACTGCTCTTTCCCTTTCTGGAACTTCACACATTTTCAAGCTCAACTTCACAGCCATAAGGACTCCAAGCTTACATTACAAAAACCCAGAAAGCTGGAAAAACCTCGGGAATTTGAATTCTGTATACAACACCATATACCATGCATGTGCCTTGACCTTTCAGTATGCATGCAAGCCTCTTTGTGATCCATCAGCTTCAAAATCTCACATGGAAGGAACATTGATAATGTTGAAGTAAGATTCAGTTGCCAGTCCAGTCAGCTTCTGTTTATGGCCTCTGCCTCAGGCAGCAAAATGACTTGGGCTGGCCTTGACTCTGACTGACAGACCCCGGGGTCATTGGCTCTTAAATAGCATTTTGTTAAAATGCTGGTAAAATTATTTAGTACACCAACTACCAATTTAACTTGAACACATGGAGACTTCTTGCATGCCAGTTTTCACCCGCTTGCCTCAACATACGATGCCTCCCACATGGTGCACCCCGATGCCACCTCTATGCACGATGCTCCTGGTCACTGGCCTGAGCACATTACAACATCATGCAGAACAAGCCCCAATGAAGAGGGGCAGCCAGAGATGCCTCTGCTATCTCAAACCAGTTTTTCTTTGCAAGGATACGTCAGAAACCTTTTGCAGGACTCATTTCCTTCAGGCACAGGGTATCAACACAGAACTGTGGTTCAAACAATGGATGGCAGCAAGGAACGCACACCAGGATTGCATCAGGAGGATGCAAGACTTGTACTCACCTGGGTCTGGAGCAATGCACTCGCACTTATACATTGTCACGTAGTCTGGCTTGAAGCCTGCATTGATGGGGTAGTACTTGAAGGCTCCAATCATCTTCTTGATGGCGTCGTAGATGAAGATGAAGCTAATGAGAGTGGAGAACCCTTCCTCAGTGAACCGTGTGATGTATTTTATAATGAAGCTGGCATCTGTAGCCACCAGGATAAGGCACTGGAGAGCAGAGTGCAAGCCGATCCAGAGGCGAAACTCCATGTAGTCAATGCCATTGCCTCTGAAATTGGAAATGAAATGAAGTCATGGGTTGTTTTAAGTAACACTAATAAGACATTTGGTTCACATAAGGAAATGCAAGAAGAACACGTGAATGATGTTGCCATAATTCATCTAGTATTTTATTTAATTAGGGTCCTGCGAGGCTGCTCGTCCACTAGCCCAGGAGGCTCCCACTGGTGCAATGGAGCCTCCCTTCCTTTCTGCAGCCCCCTCAACTGCTGATGCAAAGAAACATATAGAAAGGAGAATTCCTGCGTGCCAAGATCCAAGTCTGGGGCAGTACTCTTTGGTGAGACAACCCCAGCAGAGACTTAATAAAATCACAAAATCTGCAGCAAAGCAAAATGTGGAAATATAGGCTGTTAGACCTTTAAAACATGTGCCCCTCCAAGTGAGTTCCAAAATGCCCCCTTAAAAAGTTTCCTTCAAAATGTTTTCTTAAAAGGTTTATTTCTTTCCCTCTCTGCCCAGTACACAGTTGGGAAATTAAAAATTGTTTACTTACAAACTCTCCAATGGTCAGGTTTATGTGCTTTTCCATACATCAGTCAGAAAAGATGCACAGGAAAACTTATTTACAAAGTGGTAAAGGTCCCTAAACTATCGATACAGGAAGTCAAGAGAGGCTTGTGAAAACTGTGCAACAGCTCAGACCTCTTCACATGCTGAGCTTCTTAGGTGGACTGGGGGAGAACAAAGGCTTACTCTATGGTATCAAACCATTTGTGCATTAATTAGACTGAAGCATGTTGGATATATGAGACTGGTTATCCCACAAACACCCTGAGGGAGTTGGATGAACATCTGGAGCAGATTTTGAGAGTGCCCAGGGAGTGAAACTCTGCATCTGTCATGTTGGATGCAACCCTTGTTTATTCATACATTTTGCAGAGCCCCTTTCACTGCAGACATTTCCAACACAAATCAAAACACAGCACTTAAAACAAAATGACAGTTAAAACATAAATTAGCAGCAGAACAGAATCGAACAATCCTAAACTCCGGAGTAGGGTTAGCCAAATGCAATAGAACGAAGAAAGCTTACTTCTGTAAATTGATCCTGTTAGGAATGATTTCACTTACTTGCTGAAATCGTAGAGAAGTTTTTCAAAGATCAGGATTGGTCCTGTGCTGCTCAGGATAATGAGGGGCTGCCCAGCAAAGAAGCAGAACACGGCCCCGGCCATTGCTGTGCCAAGAAAGCTCTCCATGACTCCCTGGTGGCAGGAAAACCGCTAAATGTCAATAGGTGCCATTTTAAGTGCTGTCAAAAATGACACTGTTTGGGTGCAAAACAACATCACAACAATCATTGCCACATGTTCAAGAGTGCCTGGGTTCCAGGTACCTGTGGATAACAGGGTGGGGCTCTGGGCAGCATGCAGAGTCATGTCTGTGCTGATGGTTCTTCACTCACCTGCAATGCTTTGTTCTACATGCCCACATTTGGAGATGGAAGATGAGCCCAGGTGCACTCAGATGCACACCCACCTAAATACGGACAGCTTCAGTCCCACAAATATGCATTTAAGCATTTGTTTATGTATTTTTGTACAGGATGGAATGGTCTCTAAGAACAAACACATTCATAACTAGCCTGGACCATGAATCGGCTTATCTGCCCATTCCTAGGGAGCACTGCCTGCTCCTGAAGCCTCCCTTTTGGCCCAGACTTGCCTGGTAGTTTTCTGTCGCATCCCCCAGCAGCCCGCCAAACGTAATGGCGTTTGTGATGCAGCCAAGGTAGATGAAGAGGATGGCAGAGATGGACTGGATGTGAAAGCCCTCATAGAAGTCACTGGGAAACCAGGGCAGCTTCCTCTTGATATCCAAAAATAGGCCACCACAGAACCTGGAAAGGGAACAGGAGAGGCTGGGCACACTCTGCACCAGAGGCAAGCACACAAGAGCCACTGAGGGAGAGCAGGGAATCCCCACTCAGCCATGAAGCTCACTGGGTGCGACCTTGGGCCAGTCACGCCCTCTCAGCCTAACCTACCTGACAGGGGGTTGTGGGGATTTGATAAGGAAGGGGAAAACAATATATACCACCTTGAGCTCCTTGGAGGAAAAGTGGGCTACAAATGCAAATACTACTACTACTACTAAAGGTAAAGGTAAAGGTACCCCTGCCCGTACGGGCCAGTCGTGTCCGACTCTAGGGTTGTGCGCCCATCTCGCTTAAGAGGCCGGGGGCCAGCGCTGTCCGAAGACACTTCCGGGTCACGTGGCCAGCGTGATGAAGCTGCTCTGGTGAGCCAGCACCAGCGCCGCACACGGAAACGCTGTTTACCTTCCCGCTATAAAGCGGTCCCTATTTATCTACTTGCACTTAGGGGTGCTTTCGAACTGCTAGGTGGGCAGGAGCTGGGACCGAAAGTGAGGAGGTCAGGGAAACAAGTAAATGAAAGACAAGACATGAAAAGATTGATTTATTTTTAATTGTTTTTATTTTTCTGTATTTTGTATTTTTTGCTTCTTTTTTCTTTCTCTTTCTTATTTTTGTAACTTTTTCTGAAACTTTAATAAATATCATTAAAAAAAAAAAGGAGCTGGGACCGAAAGACGGGAGCTCACCCCGCTGCGGGGATTCGAACCGCTGACCAAGCGATCGGCAAGCCCTAGGCACTGAGGTTTTACCCACAGCGCCACCCGCGTCCCACTACTACTACTACTACTACTAATAACAACAATGGAATAAATAAATAAATAAACAATAAACAATTTTTTTAAAACATACGTTTCCACAAAAGTCAACTTCTGTGACTAGAACATATTCTGCAAATCAAATAACTCTGGCTAGATTTTCAGTGTTGCCCTGTGTATTCTACTTCTGCTGGCCACAGGGGGAAGACACTATCCAGCACAACACTGTGGCTGCCTTCACACAACAGTTCATTCTGTTTCCCCAATGGTGAATTTCCGCATTATATCTGAGCTTTCACATGACGTAAAAGCCATTTCCAGAATACTGTGGAAGTTTAGTGCTCTTTTTCATGTTAATTGCTTCCAGAAAAAAACCCCAAAACAAAAACAAAGCTGTTTATAACTCCATTAACTTTGAAAATCGAGGGAGTAAAGTGATGAAATTTGGGGTGTTATCCTGCCATACAGTTTTCAGGGGGGAATTTAGTGCAACTTGTCAGTACATCGGTCCAAAAGCTACAGGTCCAAAACACAACAGGTACTGCAGCATGAAAGGAATATTAGAAAATGGAAAAGCTAGCATTATAAACAGGAAAACTAACATAACATTCACCCTGTTGGAATGCCCTCTGTCACTATCCCTACCCCAGCCCCTGGGAGTCGTGCTGTGCTCGTTTCTCCATCAGCAGGGCAGTTTGCCTTTTGCATGCTTCTCCCACGTACACAAATCCAAGGTGATGCAAAAGAACAAGAGGCTAGCTTCATGTGGCCGTTAGAATTTTTGAGTGTAGGTTGTGCAGCATTGAAACATAAGGTATTTTCTGGAGCAACACAAGGCCAGACTAGACATAATAGCTACAGGAGTGGTTGGTGGGGCACGAATGATGACCTGGCTTCCCAATGCTGTGATTCGCTGCTTGTTCCAGAGAGGCACAGGCCAGGCAACCAATCTGAAGCTCCCGCCACTGCGCTTGGGTTGAGCTTCCCATTCTCTTGCCTTTCCCCCTCTTGGTACCAAATAGCTCCACACCGTCACACAACCCTTGCCGCACCACCACCCCACCAGCAGCTACTGGATGGCAGTGAGTTCATACATTTAAACCTGTATCTATCTATCTATCATCTATCTATCTATCATCTATCTATCTATCTATCTATCATCTATCTATATCTATCTATCTATCTATCATCTATCTATCTATCTATCTATCTATCTATCTATCTATCTATCTATCTATCTATCAATCTATCTATCTATCATCTATCATCTATCTATCTATCTATCATCTATCTATCTATCATCTATCTATCTATCTATCTATCTATCTATCTATCTATCTATCTATCTATCATCTATCTATCTATCATCTATCATCATCTATCTATCTATCTATCTATCTATCTATCTATCTATCTATCTATCTATCATCTATCTATCTATCATCTATCTATCTATCATCTATCTATCATCTATCATCTATCTATCATCTATCATCTATCTATCATCATCATCTATCATCTATCTATCTATCATCATCATCATCACCACAGAGTGGTTCACAACATAAAAGTACAAAATGAGAACACAAAATACTTAAAAAACAAAAACAAACCAGTAGCCCTTATGGAGAGAGGGGGTCCTTGAGGTATTGTGGTCTTGAGCTGTTTGAGGTTTTATAAGTCAAAGCCAGCACTTTGAATTGGGCCCAAAATGTATTTGGCAGCCAGTGCAGTCAGGCCAGGACTGGTGTAATATATTTATACCGTCTTGTCCCAGTCAGCAACCTAGATGAAGTTTTCGAACCATTTTCAGAGGCAACCCTATGTACAATGCATTGCAATAATCTAACCTTGAGGTTACCAGAGCCCAGACAACAGAAGTTAGGCTATCCCTGTGCAGACAAGGGTGCAACTGGGCCTCCAGCTGAAGCTCAATCATACAGAAAGCAGGGGGTTGGAGGGCAAAAGTGGTGACCTCCCTGCAGCCTGTTCCTGAAGGCTCCTACTCTGGTTAGGCTCTGATGATGGAGGTGAACCTGGCTAGGGACTAAGAGTTGAGAGCCCAGCTTAGATGGCAGATTGCAGAGAGGACTATTATTATATTTTTTTTGGGGGGGAAACACCCTGTTCTACACATTTGCAGTAGATCTGGGTTTAAATACATATATTTGCTGCCACATTATCTAGTTTGGTCCATGATCTCAGGAGTTCTGTACCACGGGTGAAAATATCTCCAGCTTGATGACTGTGTTTAGCGCTTTCCCTCAGTCCCTAAACAGATTCTCTTTCTGCTCACGGAGTCCAGAATGTTTTGCTTACCTTCCAGTCCAGATAAGCTCCTCCCCAATCTCATGCACAGCTGGCATCTCGTCATCTTCGCTGCCTCCCCCCCCACCGCCCCCTCCACCCCCTCCGCCTCCGGCTCCTCCGGCCGTGCCATTCATTTGTCCAGCCTCACTCAGGGAAAACACAGATTTTCTGGTGGAAGAGAGAAATAGCAAAGTGTTAACCTGGTGCCCAAAGCGCAATACCGCTTAGCCCAGCCTGCAAGCCTTTGTTCCTCTGAGGTTCTTTCATCAGGACTACTGCTGAAAAGAGCCTCCCTTTTACCTCTTCTCAGCAGAGGGCACTTTCTTGGGTGGCTCTATTCTAATGTTTGGGTCCCACTCTCCAGGCGGCAGAACGATGACCTCGTCCAGAAACTCATCTATTCCAGCTATCAGGTCATCTCTGTCTCTAGCTTTGTAGGCGACATCGCTGAACAGCTGGAAGTAAAAGTGAAAACAGGAATTATCTGGACAAGTCACTACCCAAGAAAATGCAGTGGAATACAATGGAGAGTGTTAAGTTGTGGGTGAACATATCAGACGACACAGCGATTCTTCAAACAGCTCTTGTTTATTCACAGGCCAGAACAGAACTGAACTGAAGGGTTCAGCCAGCCTGCTTATATAGAGCTCCAGTACCACACAACTGTAACAACTTTCTGTAACTATCCAATCACTGAACGTCACTTTCGATCCCTTATTTGCATATGTGGACCTGAGTAAAAACTATCTACAGTATCCCCCTGCTAGCCCAGGGTGAGAACTTCAGTACATAACACTGAGCCCATTTCTTATGTGTAAACCAGTCTCCACTTGCGTAATGGAACTCTGCCCCCTCTACCTGTGTGCTCTCCAGATCTGTGCTAGGGTTCCCCCCCAACTTTCTGGAGCAGATCTGGGAAGGGCACTGGAGGTGGGAGGTGTCATGCAAGCCGAAATCCTTCACTGACTTAGTTGAACCCTTTGGTTCAGATCCGTTGCAGAGTTGGCTATGTGTTTACCACCTTTCTGCACAAGGTACAGAATATGCCTTTTGTAATGCTGACCCTGGGTTATGCTATTGCATGACATCCTCAATAAAATATGAGAGCAGCATGGGTGTAGCCAGGATTTTGTTACGGGGGCAGGCTTAATGTTTTTTTTAGGGGGGCAGAACCTCAGTTAGTTAAGTATTTTTATTGATGTACTTGGATGGGGGGGGCAGCTGCCCCCCTTGGAGAGGAAGCATCTACGAAGACATTGAAAATGCACTTACATCATCTACCATGAGGGTGGCGATGGCTCTGCCAATTTCATTGTAGGATTTTGCCTTTCCAGTGGGACCCAGGAGGATAAAGAGGAATCTGGTTTAAAGAGGGGGAAAAGAAGCAAACTCATGAAGCATGAATGATGATACGCACGCCATCTCACTGTGCTGCTCCCAGCTTAAATGACAGTTACGCTACTTCAGTGTCTCCCAACATGGCCCCCTTAAGCTCTTTAGGACTGGGGGTGATTGGCTGCAGCTGATGAGAATTGGAGGGCACCAAATTAGGGAAAGCTGTACTAGGCAAAACAGTTTCTATCTATTGCTCCCTTTTGAGGCTTCTATCCTAGACTTCTCCTAATGAATTAAAACATCTTGAACTCCTTGGGTGTGATTTTCCTTTCAATAGTTAACATGCAAGTGATATTGTTCAGAAAGATTTGCTCTGCCAAAATGGGACTATAATGCCTGCTAATTTCACTATTGCTGTCTAGATGTACTTAGCAACATTACCTTGGTGTTTTGTACATACAATGGGCCAGTTACAGTCACATCATGCAGAAATTACTATTGCTTGTAGCTGCATCAATTACCTGAGATTTAATTCTATAGCACAGAAAAAATTATCTGTGCCTATAGTTTTGGGAAATAAAAACCAGTAGCTCCTGATGGGTCGTTTTTCTGCTAAATGCAAATATTTGGCAGGTCTGGGCTTGGTCAGTGTACAGTTGGATGGCTGCCTGCAAACTGTGTATTTGCTGCTTTGGGTGCAGTGATGGAAGAAAGTGGAGATAAATATACATGCAGCAAAATAAAATTAAGAAAAATGGAAGCAGAGTTGAGAATGCTCATCAAAACGAAGCCCAACAAAAGGGTGTACTTTCATGGGATGGTGTCCAAATGGCAGACATATTCAGGGGCAGAAGGCGTTCCTCCTGAAGGCCTTGCTTTCAGCCACCCTCTTCCTCTGCCTTTGATTTTTTGTAGGGCTGGGTGGGGGTGGGGGGCACAATCCCCCTTTTAATCATCTACCTACCTCGTTGGGACAGGCACTTCTGTCACTCCACCCAGCATGGTCGACTGAATGAGCCGGACAAACGCTACAAATGGCTTGTCCAGGAAGTCCACTTCTCCCACAAGGACATTGGAGGCCTCAGCATCTTTGGGGATCTTCTTAATGAATTTGTTTTTGAGCTGGGAGGAAAACAAAAGCATTTCTCTAAAGATCAGCGACCCCCTTCTTTCGGTTTGTCTCTTTCTGCCTGAGTCAAAGCAAGAGCAAACTCCTTGCCAGCTGGGGCAACACGTCGCTCAGAATCCGCCTGGGACTCTTAACACTCACAATGTGGCTGCAGTTGGATCTGTGGTAATTTCCATTTGCGCGGACAGGTGGAGACCCCCCTGACCCTGGGTGACACACGCGTGGAATAATGACTCAAGACAACGTGTTATGGGATTAAAATTTGGCCACAACTTTATTAAAACTTCAGCTGGAGGGAGACCTTGGCTTAGGCATTGGGCGTTTATCCCTTCCAGTCCCCGGCCAGGGATCTGGGAAACATCAGGGTTATCCACAATATGTGGGGATTGGGCTGGCTCTGGAAAGCGTCTGTTCAACCAGAGAGCCCGCCCCCCCATTTCACCACTGCTGCAGGGGAGAGCAATGACAACCTAACGGTGTATGGCCAATGCCTCCCCTCAAAACAACCCCTTTAACGGGGAACCCTGGGATCGCCACTGTCCCTAATTTAGGGAAGATAGACTAAAGGATTCTGCCCAAGGCCTGAAACCGCCAAAGTTGTGACGTTTTGCTACGGGGAAGGCAAAACCTGCCAATGCAGGAAAATTCATTTCTGGCCTTTCAACAGCAACCGTAAGGTAGCAGCGCCCGCGTACCTGTGGAGAAGAGGTTAACCTGCAAAAGAAGGCTTAACTGAGGGTGGGCAGGGTGGGAGAAGCTCTGAAGCCGACTGAGAACTCCCAGGTAAGTTCCGCCCACTGTTGTGTGGGCTGGTCGATCTCTCCCCTTACCTGGCCAACTCTCTCCTGCCTACGTCCCCCCCCCCCCAGCTGGGACTGGGTAACTGGCAGAGGTAGGCGGCTACCTCCAGGTGTCCGGGGGGGGGGTATCTAGGCTGTACTGCCGGGAGCCGCATGGGATCGGGGGGGGGCTGCTCACAACTGCGCAAAAGGCACCCCCCGTTTGATGTGGGGAGTGGTCATTGTGAAATTTGCCTTCAGCAGTTCCCGCCGCAAAAGTCACTTCCAAATCCAATTCTGTGCCAACCTTTGCAGATTTCCTGTTCTACACCTCAGCTATTACCCTCAATGTTTACCTGGTTCCAACTTATTCACCCCTCAGATTCTACAGCAGTAAATGCTGCCCTCGACAAATGCTAAAGTCGCTCAGTGATGTGGTTAGTACAACCTCTATTGAGAGTGTTTTTATTTATTAGCCATTATGCCAATTTACTTAATTTTAATCTGTTTAGTAGCTGGACCTCTTGAAAGCTTAGCTTTGTACTTATTTAATGTTGCTGGAGACTGGTTTCCAGCCATCCTAGTTTTGATTCTTGGTAGTTTTACCGAATGTTGGGGATGGAGAAGAAATGAATTGGTTACTGTGTATGTACTATGTTACTACTATGGGAAATCCAGTTTTGGTGTTTACAGTTTCTGTTTGTTGTTTTTATTGTTAAAATTGTTAATAAAAATATATTTTTTAAAAGGAAAACAAAAAAGAAACTATAAATATTGTCAAATGAAATCATATTTAACAGAGACAAATGCACATATTATGGGAAAGTATGCACAAACATGAAGATATCGTGAAAATAACATACAAAAATGCGTTATATTAGGAAAATTGCTTGCAAAAATGCATATTTTAGTCAAAACTGCATATGAAACTGTTTATTAGAAGACATTTGCAGTAAAAT
Source organism: Podarcis filfolensis (assembly GCF_964270895.1). Lineage (NCBI taxonomy): Eukaryota > Metazoa > Chordata > Lepidosauria > Squamata > Lacertidae > Podarcis > Podarcis filfolensis. The sequence goes on along the minus strand of NC_139611.1, from coordinate 4,107,580 downwards.
GCTGATCAATTGTCATGAGTGTTTAAAAATAAATAAATTCACAAATTGCTGCAAAATGTGGAGAACTGAATTTAAGATTGGAAAACTGGGAAACAGAACAGTGACACTGACAGAGCCATCCTTACTGAAGGTAGACCGTGTGGCTGTAGCGTCATTGCAATAATTATCCTAAATTGGCCTGACCTGACTACAACTCCCATCAGCCCCAGCCAGCAGAATCATAAGATGTGGGTGCTTAGGGGAGCACAGCTGTACTGGCTAGGGCTGATGGGAGTTGTAGTCCAAAATTCTGGAGGCTGCCATATTGGTATAGGCAGACTTAAATCAATTTTAGTGGTTCATTGGGAAGTTCTACTGTACTGTCATTAAATCCAGTGGAGCTTTAGTGGTAGAACATCCCTGTGGACTGTGCCTGAAGAGTATGAAATTAATCCAGAGTGCCAGAACTTTACTGTTCTTCCCTTGCTAAATCCTCCCCATATGCCCACCACAGAACATCACAGTATATTTATATTTTAGGAACAAGGAAACTGCCTTATATTGATCCATCTAACTCAACACTGCCAACACTGACTGACAGCAGCTCACCAGGATTCCAGACAAGGGTCTCTTCCAGCCAGCAGCGGGTGGTGTGTTGGGGACATCCATCCAAGCAGATGAGTCACTGCTGCTTACAAAGAACAAGAGGAGGAAGTGCAAAGGCACTGGCAGGAGTGCTGGATTGACTCTGATGGTGCCAGCCTCTTGGCCATCTCCCACTTCCTCCTCTCCTTCCCCGTAAGCAGCAGCAACTCAGCAGTCAGGAGGTCAGATGTGATAAGTGAGAACTGGCATCTTAAGTAGGGCTACTAAGTGAGCTCATAGCTGAGTAACATGATTCAGTGTCTTACAAGTTCTCATAGCTCGTACTCTAAACCACAATGCCATGCTAAGTTCATCTTCTTGATCACATATCCCATAAGTAAACATAAAATGTGTGGGATAACCAGCCTCATATAACCAACATGCTTAAGTCTAATTAATGCATGAAGGCATTAATACCATAAGAGTAAGCTGTCCTGCCAGGCTTAGCTATGACCACTTCCCCTTATCTTGGGAGGAACTAGGTAATCAAGCCTTTGTATACATGTGAACTTTGGTGTGTGAGGAGTTCTGAGCTGCTCCTGCCAGCCACATGGCTTTAACAAGCCTCTCTTGAGTTCCGATACCAATAGTTTAGGAACTTTTACCACTTTCTAAGCAAGCTAAGTTTTACTGCCTGTGCAACTTTTTCTGAATGCTGTATGGAAAAGCACATAAACCTGACCTTTGGAGAGTTAGTAAGTAAACCATTTTAAATTTACCATACATGTGATTTTTTCCTATGCTGGGGAAACAGGGAAACTTTGGTAGGAACTTGAAGGAGCATATTTTAAAGGTCTAACAGCCTATATTTCCACACTTGGATGCATATTTTGTTATTTTAAAGCTCCACTGGGGTTCTCTCCCAGCTTGGATCTTGCTCCCAACTTGGATCTTGGGATCCAGAAATCCCCCCCCCCCGAAGGGTGCTGAGATACAAAGAAGGAGAGCACTTCTTTGATCTTATTACTTCTGTAGGAAGGAGAATTCAGCTTTTGATAAAACACCTTTGTGGAATTCTTTCTTCTTTGAAAACATTGAAGCCATTGCAGCAGAAGAGTGAGATATGCATGTAGTGGAGGATAGAAACCTCATTTAACAGATCCATGCCCAAGACTCTTCTTGTCCTTTTCTGGCTGTTTCATTATTATTAGCCTAAAAAGGCTCAATAAACTTCAGGTTGAGGTTTATTATAATCTATATGCTGGCATGAGGAGAGGCATGTGAGTAAGGCAGAAAGCTCTCCCTCCTACCCACTGCTGCCACCCCCCTTTTTACTAATCTTTTAAATCCATAATGGAAAAAAAGCCAACAAAGCTTTTGGAATAAGCAGAGAGCAGGAGTTAGGAGCAACCTCTAAGCTTCATGTAAAACTTCATGTAAAAGTCCCTTTGTAGTGGCCCTACTAGGCTGATTAAGACCAGTGTTCTTTTGGGAGCAAAATACTTTGCATGCCTTCAGGTTAACCCTCCCCACACCCACTTTTCAAGCAGGAGACACGAACTTGCATTCAGAAGCTGCCAGATACCAAGTCAGAGCAATCGTCTGGAGTTCACTAGCAGAGGTTCTCCAGGATTTCTGATAGATCTCTCTTAGCCACACCTGGAGATGCCATGGACGGAATTTAGGACCTTCTGCATCATGCAAAACAGGTGCTCTGCTACAGCCCTTCCCTTTGTGTCAAAACAAATCCTTACTGTGGAGAACTATGGAGGTGACCCCAAAGCACTACTTCTAGGGCTGCAACTATACTGCCCCCTGCCAACCAGTGCCAGTGCCTTTGACAGAATTTGGCATTAGTTGTGTGGGATAGCTCAGCTGGTAGAACATGAGACTCTTAATTCATGGTTGTGGGTTCAAGCCCCATGTTGGGCAAAAATAATCCGGCATTGCAGGGGGTTGGACTAGATGACCCTCGTGGTCCCTTCCAATTCTAAAATTCTATGATTTTCAGGCAAAGCTTTTTCATGCTGCCCCTATTGAATTTCTGTCAAAACCCTGTATAGGAAGGTTTTTTTAAAAAATATTTAGTGTTTTTTTAATGTTTTTATATATGTTGGAAGTTGCCCAGAGTGGCTGGAGGAACCCAATCAGAAGGGTGGGGTATGATAACAACCACAACCACAACAGAAATAATAGAACAGGACGTCCCTATTTTCATCGGAGAAATGTTGGATGTAGCTTCTGAAAGAAATGTCATTTGGTTTTTTTTTTTTTTTTTTAAACAAAAGCTTGTGTCGAGGGATGACTTTCAATAGAACGCAGCGAGGGAGCTGCTCTGCTACGTACGAAACCCTGACCCAGAATCAGGTCGTCTACGAATGATTTAGCACCGGGTTCCCCATGAACGTGCGGTGCGCCAAGGGCAAGAGGCGGCCCCCTTCCGGCCACGCTCCGCTCCCCGGGCGGACGGCTCTCCGCACCGGGAGGCCGCGCGGGCGCGCGGCAAACCGGCTATCCGAGGCCAACCAAGGCTCCGCGGCGCTGCGGTATCGTTACGTTTAGGGGGGATTCTGACTTAGAGGCGTTCAGTCATAATCCCACAGATGGTAGCTTCGCCCCATTGGCTCCTCAGCCAAGCACATACACCAAAGGTCTGAACCTGCGGTTCCTCTCGTACTGAGCAGGATTACGATCGCAACAACACATCATCAGTAGGGTAAAACTAACCTGTCTCACGACGGTCTAATGAAAGAAATGTCATTTGAATTTACATTCCTCAGAACATCCATTCCTTTCACGAACTCCCGTCACTAGCCCTTCCTACTGAATGCTCAAGCTGCCGCCGCCACCACTCCCAATGCAATGGACATGGCTGCTCAAAAGTGGACTCCAAATCCCCCCTCCCCATTAGGATGAAAAGGGATTGGGGGGGGGGAATCTGTCAATTCTGGTTCTCTCAGTTCCTATTTTTCCAAATCATAAATTAAGTTATCCAGATTTCTGCAGCAACTTGCGATTATTATTATTATTATTATTTAATTTTCATGAAAATTCACGAGCATTTTGGTGCAAATTTATCCCAACAAATTTTTTTTGGGCAGTTTTGACTAATATGCATTTTTGCAAGCAGTTTTCTTAATATGATGCATTTTTGTAAATTATTTTTGCTAATATTTTAACTTTCATGCACACATTCCCCTAATATATTCATTTATGAACAGACCGATTGATTGGAGAATTGCACTGCAAAATTTGAAGGATGACTACATTCGTGGCTGACATTTGGTCCTGGGGGTTGGGAACCTAAAAGAAAAGATTTTAGTGTTTGGGATTTCTTACCTGATCTGTGCTTGGTGTATCTGTGATGTCGTTCATGCTTCTGCTTTGTGCATGACCTAAAGGAGTAAACACATTATGCACGCATATATGATAAAATATTATTTATTTATTTTTTAAAAAATGAGAGCTGAGATTCTGGAAATTCTGTCTAGAGATTCAGACTTTTATGTTGTCTGTCCTTGATGTGATTTCTTCACCAAGAAGCCGCTACAACCCAACCCTGAGTATACCACCACAAAGTTTCTCAAACTAGATAGAATCAGGGCAGGCTATAAATGAAGATTGATTTGGGGAGCTGAGTATATTCATACAATCCCTTCATAGCCCAAGAAGACCTCCAACCACATTTTCTGCAACACATTCATTGTTACCACCAATTTGCATATGTGACAGAAAACTTCTAGATAGATAGCTTACAATATACAGGCATTAAAAAGAAAGTGTCAAAACCATGTTGGGGAGAGGATATTGAAAGAAAGGAAAAAGGAGCCAAGTGGTCCTTGAAGATGTGTGAAGGAATTTGCTGATGAGTTTTATGTCCTGCTCTTCCTCTCTGCACCTGAGATGCTACTTTTGCTCTGCCTGATAAGGCCTAGTTATCTAACTGTAACCTCTGCTAGTTAAGTGACTTAATTTTATGCACTAGTAAAGCTCAGGCAAGGAAATGACTCCATATAACCCTGTGCAATTTACAAGCCTGTGGACTCCACTTTTGTGGTTCCCCAGCAGCTGCTGTTATTCTGACCAAGTGAAAGGTGTTTCAAACATCACAACTGGTGTGGTTAACTGAAGGAAATTCACTGCGCCTGGCCCCATGCTCAGCACCAGAAATCATGGCTTTCCTCCATCATCCTGCTATCCTGGTACCACAGGATATGCACCTGTGCAGAAGTGTATCAGGACAAGGACGCCAGGGCCTGCCTGCTGAGTTCTCTCCCGCCATTTTGTGACAGGAAGAACTGGAAGAAAACTCACGTAATCGCCCATAACTTGCGCTCTGCCTCATTCTGAGATCTTCTGACGAACGATGAAGGCTGGCCCCTGCAGCTGGACTCCGGACAGGGCTACGATCTGCAAACACGAAGAAAGAAGATTGGAAATGAGAGGATCAGCTTGACACCTTGAAAAGGTTGCACTTTGCACTTTTCTTTTTGAGATAATGAACAAAACAAATTGTTCATCACTGCCTCAATGCCTCTGTTTTCGGATGGGCATGCAACTCCATGAAAACCATTTTCCTGGCTGAAGTGAAGGACAAGATGGCACCTCTCCCCATTCCATAGACCAAAAAGCTGATTGGACGGGCACCATTGACAGGGCAGTGTCCTCCCCCGAGTGCAGCAGGCTGGCTTAAGAGAGCGTAGGATGGTAGGGCATTTGGCATGGACACCTCTGTCTTCTAACACCTCACTGCCACCCCCCAGCATCTGTCACCTGAGGCAGCTGCCTCACTCTACCTAATGTGTGGAATGTTTCTATACATTGCCTACATTATGAATCTGGATATGATCCTACAGAAGAAGCCAGTGTGGAGCAGTGGTTAGAGTGTCAGAATCGAACCTGGGAGACCAGGGTTCAAATCCCCACTCCGCCACGGTGCTCACTGGGTGACTTTGGGCCAGTCACTCCCTCTCAGCCCAACCTCCCTCATAGGATTGGACGTAACCCCCAGGGGTCCTTTACCTTTACCTGTGGGGATTAAATGAGGAGAAAGGAGAACCTTGTATGCCACCTTGTATGGGGGAAAAGGTGGGATACAAATGCAAAAACAACAACAATACAATTATGGGTGTGAATGCACCCAGGATGAACCTCTGTCTATACTACCACTGCAGATGTGTCTCTTCCACCTTGCCTGTGCAGAATGGCAAGCTGGGCAACCTGCACTCACTTGTGTTTGAGACAGATTTGCCAATATCTGCCAGTGATCGGTGGATGGGTTTCTTGGTCTGATGACGGTGTTTTCTCAGGAGCACGTAGCTTATTTTCTCACGCAGTTCTGGTTTCAGCAGGCCGTCTTCTATCTGCTTCTCAATGACATCATCTGGGAGGGAGATATCATACATGTTACTGGTCTGCAGGGCCACCCCCTGCCAGGCCATGCTCTTAACTGTGACAATCCTTGATGCCGGGGGAGGAGGGGGAAAGTCACTGCCATAAGCCTCATTAGTGCCAAATAAGGCTCTAGCCACCCATCTAGCCATCTATCTATCTATCATCTATCTATCTCTATCATCTAGCTATCTATTGGCTATTTGGGATGAACAGCATGTCAAGAGACTAAGAAATGTGTGTGTGTTTTTTAATGTTGTATCTTAATCTTGTTTTTAAGTTGTATTTCAATTAACTTGTTTTTATTATTGGTTGTTAGCTGCCCTGAGCCCGGTCTTGGCTGGGGAGGGTGGGGTAAAAATAAAATTAATAATAATAATAATAATAATAATAATAATAATAATAATAATAATAATAATTACATTCACAGTCACACTTAGAATGGATTACTGAGTGCTAGTATGGTTGGTAAAGATATTTGACCACCCAGTTCCTAGAAATACATGCTGATAACTCAGGATTTTGCCACTTTGATAGTGATTTCACTAACCCACTGACCCGTGACAGGAACTTATTCGTGGCAGTGGTGGTTCCCCATCTGTGGAGTGTCCTGGTTGAGCTGTGCTTGCCCCCCTCACTATTAACATGCAGGAGGGATATTAAAACATTTCCATTCACCCAGATATTTGATGACTGAAAGACGCCTAGCAACCTAGAAATTATTAGCTGTGACAGTATGTGACTGGTTTTTTTTTTAATTAGATGTTCCTAACGTTTTAATTTTTAAAAGTATATTCTTAGTTATTTTAAATTTTCTAAAGAAGTTTTTGTTTTATTTTTAATTGCACTGTTTTATTACTTTGTTGTTTGCTGCCCATGGCTGCTTCTGGAGGACAAAGGGTTGTAGCCACACAAACAATAAAATCCCCCTTTCAGAAAAAATAAAATACTCAGTGCCCCCCTGGAAATCTACCTCCTTTAAGCAAACAAAAGAAGAAGTGATAAATTTGTGTTCTTTTATGTATCTCTGGTTTCTCCCTATGTCCTACAACATAGTAAAGAAAGATGTTGTTGTAAATAAGGAACCTTGAAGCTTGAAATTATAAAATTATTTATTAAAACCCATGGGACAGACTGGAGAGAAGACTGCCGGCTCAGTCCAATCCGCCTGCCAGGGCCAAATAGGCAGGCAAGCTGCAATCCACTTCCCGGGCCTGAGGGAAGCCAAAAAGGGTTCCCCCAAGCCTGGCCAAACCCCACGCCCCCAACAGGACTGATGGATCCAGGAGAGGCGTTTTTTGCCATCCTGCAACAGCGCCCGATCTGGTGGTAAGCGTCATTACACAATAGATGAAACATGTATGAACGGTTTTTCAAAATTTTCTTCTCTTGTTTCTTTATGCTTCTTCCGCCCCTGTATTTTTATTCAGTGCCCCCCAGTTGCACCCAGGCTACTACAGCCCCCTGGCTTATCCCTCCCAGCACCCCCAGGGGAAAGTATTGCCCACTTCGGGAAGCACTGGACTAGTCATGGCGTTGGTCACCAACCTGGATAGCTTTAAAAGAGGATTCAACAAATTAAATGGATGACAAAGCTATCAATAGCTACTGCTTGTTGTGAGTCACTTTGAGTTGCTTTTGTAAAAATAGAGACGAGTAAGCTTAATAAATAATAACAGCCACAATTATGTTCTATCTCCACTGTCTGAGTCAGAATGTCTCTGAAAAATCAGCTGCTGGGAATGACAAGTGGGGAGACGACCACTGTTCTCAGGCCCCACCTGCAGGATTCCCATTGGGGCACCTGGCTGGCCCAGGTGAGAAAAGGATGAAATTTAAAGACTATTTACAGAAACATTGTAAAATTAATGAATGTTAGAAGGATGTTGGAATGATGTTATGTGGTTTTAGCAGAAATGTTATAAAGGATTAGGAAAAAACTGACTGTTAATTGGTGAAAGGAGGGAAAGTGAAGTTACATTATATTAAGATAAATTACAGGACAAAAATTTGAAAAGATGGAAAGGATTTGCCGAAACAGATAATCGAACTAGAATACAAAAAAGGGAGGTGTGAGGAGGTCAAGGAAATAAGCTAATGAAAGATAAGTTATGGGAAGATTCGCTGTATTTTTTTTTGTTTTTTTATGGATTTTATTTTTCTGTTTTTTCTTTCTTTTTCTTATTCTTGTTTCTTCCTTATTGTGATGTGTTGTATTGTTTTTGCTTAAAATGGTGTTTTTTACTTTTTCTTTCTGTAATCTTTAAAACTTTAATAAATATTATTTTTTTAAAAAAGAGAATAGGATGAAGGACTCTTTGGACTCTTCCTATTGACTGAAATACATTACAGTTCATGGTCCTGACACCACGCCTCATTATTGGTTGAATCACAGAATCATAGAGTTGGAAGGCACCCAGGGTCATCTAGTCAAACCTCCTGCAATGCAGGAACCTCAGCAGTAACTTCCGAATGCCTCATTGATTTGCTCAGCAGCTTCTGAGTGGATTGTGCTTATAGTTGCATGTCTGAGGTTCATACCTATTATTTGTGGCAAGGAGTAGCCATCTAGATCGAGCATCACGGTACCCGTCTGCAGGCAAGTGCGTAGCTCAAAGAGGCTATGCAAAGATAAGGTTGACACGTGTGGTTTGCTCCATCTCTCCCCTCCTTCTTCTACCTTCTCTTCAAACTTGATCCACCTGAAACAAAGATGAAGGAGATGAGACATGAATAGTGCTCAGCATAAATGATACACATGTGGGATGACCAACATGTCTTATTAATGCATGAAGGGGTTAATGCCATAGAGTAAGCTGTCCTGCCAGGCATAGCTAGGGCACTCCCTCTCCCCTTGGGAGTAAGCTAATCAAGCCTATTGTTGTATTTCAGTCTACCAGATAAGCCCAGTGTGTGAGGTCTGAGCTGGTTGCCACCAACAATATAGATGTGTGCAATCTGTGTGTACAATCACACAGTAAGTGTCTCTTGGAACAGCATGCTTAAGTTCTGTTAAGAGGCAAGGCAGCTGCTGGGGAAATTTTCACTTTTGGCAGCATTCAGGATAAAACTGCAAAAACATACAGTGTATTTTAAGAGTATTTGCTATAGTTGTTGTTTGTTGTTATTGTTGTTGTTGTTGCCAATAGTAATAACCAAATAATCAATGCAAGGCAGTCATTTTTTTGTTAAACAAAATGATATGTCTGTTGCATTGCTGGTACTAGTGCCATTTAACGATTTATGGCCACTTCCAGACTGTCACTAATTTGCAGATACGTATAATTAAATTGTACACCAGCCAATTTAGGCTGTACAATTAAAGTGGATTTGGAGCCCCTGTTCAATAAGTCCACTCTCAAAAATGAAACAACTCCCCAATGCTTTTATGTTATGAAAAGTAAGGGGGAAAAGCACTAGAACGTCTGGGATGATGGTGATACTGGGCGATGAATATAACCTCCATACAAACAAATCCAAATGAGTGCTGCTCAATAAACAGCAACGTCATATAACCATACATAACCACTTTGGGCTATATATAAGGATGAACACTTAATAAACAGGCCATCTGGAAGAGCACCATACAACTGTCATTCAGTTATAAACTATTGCTTTGAAGAAGTCATTACAAGTGATCCTACATAAGTGAGGGGGTACTTTTAAAAACAGTATGTTCAAAAGTCTGGACTTTCTAGATTGCCTATTGACCAAAATCTTCTGGGTGGTGTACAAGAATCAATAAAACAGCAGAAGAGCTCCATTTTGGCAGGCCCAAAAGTTTACTTTCAAACTACTTCTTGCTTAAGGGTGTGTGCATTTAGTCACTTAGCTCCCTGTGTAAATTGGGAATCTGACATCTTTCCATCTTTAGTGAGCATTCATTCTGATGTCTTTGTGGGGAAGTGATATGGTATGATTTGATCCTGATCCTCATACCACTTGGCCACAGCCATGGCTTTCCTCAAAGAATCAAGGGAGCTGTCACTTGTTAAGGGTGCTGAGAGTTGATAGGAGACCCCTATTCACCTCACAGAGATGCACTTCCCTGAGTTCTCTGAGAAGAGGGATTGATTGTTAAACCTTCTGGACATGGGGGGGGGGGGATATGGGTCTCCTAAAAACCCTCACCACCCTGGACAGATTACAGTTCCCATGATTCTTTGGGGGAAGCCATGACAGTTCAAAGTGGTACATATGACCCTGCTTTAAATGGATACTGCAGAGGGGGCCGTAGGCTGTAACCACCTTGTAGCAGGGACCTTCCTTTTCATCATTTGTAAAGGATCAGGAACACGGACTGTGCTATACAACCAATTAACATCAAGTCTTCCTTTACAAATTCTCCTCAGAACACAGGAGCCAAGCATGTGCACAGAAATGGGGAAATCAGAATGACTGCACAACAAAGGTTGAATAACTTCCCTGCAAACTTTGTACAAACAGTGCAGGATGAGTGCCCAAAAAACAGTTTGTCTGGAAGTGACCCGTGTCACAGAAGTACATAATGAGTTGTGATCCAAAGCATCTGTGGAAGAAGGCACCACAAGTCAAAGGCAACACATTTTAAACATGGCTGTTATTATCTTTCTGTGTGCAAGTATAACAAATAAAAGTGGGGTGTGTAGACATGAATATTCTCTTTTTACTCCCCCACCCCTACCCCCTTAGCATTGCAGTACTGTATATAACCAGGAAAGTAGGACCATTACAGTGAGCTGTAATGTTTCTTGCTTGTTGATGTGCCATTTTTAGGCAAAGGAGGGCAGAGAAGTCATTCCCTCTCCTCCCCCCAGCACACACATTTCAAAGCACATGTACTTCAGGAATGCTTTGATATGTGGCCAACTCACTGGTTCTACGCTCCTCTGTACCAGGTATGCATGCCAAAGGTGCAAATCCCTTTATTCAAAGAGGCAAATGTTTAGCCTATCTTGATAATATTGCTTCAGAATTATTAGAGCAAAACAAAATAACCCTAATAAATGCTCATAAAATACTCTCCTGTTTTGCAATTTAATCCAGAACAAAGAGCAGGCTGTGAAAGTTTCTCAGCTTTCAACTAGCTGGAGAACTACAGAGTTCAATGGCTGCCTTGCCTGTGGGCAAGCGGTGGCTGGGACCACCAGCAGGTGGAGTCAGAACCAATGACAGGCAGAGTCACTCTGCTGCACTGGATGTAAGGAAACAGGCAGGTGGGTAGGGGCTGGCTGAAATTTGGTGGCCAGTGCCTCATTTGTCCTAATGGACCAGCCTCCATGACTGTGGGTCCTAACACATCTGACAGAAATATCTTTAGGTGCCATTTACCATCTCTCTGAAGCCACTGGGAGCTGTTATCAAGTGTGATGAAGCAGCAAAAAAGGCTAATGCTATTCTAGGCTGCATCAACAGAAGTCTAGTGTCCACATTGAGGGAAGTCATAGTCCCACTCTATTCTGCCTTGGTCAGATGCCACCTGGAGTCCTGTGTCTAGTTCTGGGCATCACAATTTATGAAGGATATTGACAAACTGGAACGTGTGTAGAGGAGGGCGACCAAGATGATCAATGATCTGGAAACCAAGCCTTATTTGGAATCTCCATAGAATGCTGTTTGCTCCAATTCAGCTTTAAATAGTGGGTTTTTGCAGGGAAAGCTCCAGAGCAAAAAAGACACTCAGACACGGAGCTTGAAAACACAGAACATGCCTGAAAAGTGCAGAGGGAAGTGTGGCCAGTGGCAGGCCTTGGCACCCCAAATTTCAGTGGCTCCTAGATCTGCCTTTGGTACGGCTAAGCCCTGTGTTAGGTTGTCTAGGATGGGAGCTTTCTATTTAAAGCAACTGTGCCATTTTGATTGGTGCCAGGCTCTGAGGATGAAAATTCCTATTTTGACTTGCCAAAGGTTCATTTGCAAAGTACCAGCCTTTTACTATGCGAAGCGAAGCCTAGGCACCCTGCAGCTAAATTCCTGATCTGGATTCCTAAGTCAAGGAGAGCGGAAATCCTGAGCTGGCAATGCTAAAATGCTGACAAAGAGAGGCAAGCAGAAAGCCTCGTGGACTGTGGCAGTGGTACAGAAATTCGAACGGTTTCAGCCACTGGCATTTTGTTTGTAGAATAGGAAATGCACAGCGCTCTCACCCTGGAAACAGTAACGTATGAGTATTTCATGGGTTAATCTCCACATGTTCAATGGACAGTATCCTGCCCTGTCATGATAGATCCATGATAGGGGACATGTGATTTTTAAGAATGTAATAATGTAAGAAGAGTCTCACTGCAGTAACAAGCCAAGGACTCATCCAGTGTTGCATCCTGTTCTCATATTCCTCCAGGAAGTCTGTGAGTGGAACTTGAATGCAAAGAGGGTTTGGGGGCTAGCACAACCTTCTGGGACTCACTGAAATCTAGCACGGCTGTGACAGGGAGGCCCTGCCTCCTGGAGATCACCTCAAGCAGCATTATGCTGGGAGGCTGCAGTAACAGGCCCTTAGCTTCTCTCCCACTATATTCTCCTCTGTTAGAGCAGAGATATCTCTCTCTCTCTCTCTCAAGAATATAAGGAGAGCGTGCTGGATCAAGCCAAGAGCCCACCTGGTCCAGCACTCTGTTCTCAAAGCGGCCACCCAAGTGTCTATATAGGAAAGCCCACAAGAAGCACAACAATGTTCTCTTGCCTTTTGCCTAACTCAGCGAATTTTCTTGGACGGGCTCTGCTTAGAAACCAGGGATTAAGATGTTTCTGTTATGTAGGGCTCACTCAAGCTGTGTTTACCCAGAGCATGGCTGTTGCCTTTTCTGGGGGCTTTTCAGTATTGCCCAGCAGAGTCTCTACATTGTTAACCCGTGTGCTAGGAAGAAAACTCCATGCTTTTGAAAATCTCCTCCTCCTCCTTGATAACCATACTAGACATTCTTCTTAAACAATCATTATCACAGCTACCTAGAATGCGGATGGTCACCCATCCTAGAATGCGGACGGTCAGGGACCACCCCTCTTTTTGGTTCTCTGGAGCAGCCTTTTCCCCTTCCAATATTTTGAGTTATTGCCTGCATTCATATGGCAGTTTGTTCCGTTTTCCTGACATTTCCCTAGTTTTAATTTCTGCATTATATTTGTGCTTTCACACAACAGGAAAACGGCTTTTGGCAGCTCTGATATACAGGAGCTATTCTGAATACAAAACCCAAGTATGAATGTTCTGCCTGCCCTGTCCCTCCTGGCACTGAGGGAGCACATTAGACAAGGTCATTATGTGGCGCAAGCTTGGAGCCACTGCGGGGCATGTGGGGCAGAGGGAGACAGAGTTAATCAAAATCTATCTTATTAACTGCCTGACCTCACGGCATTGATCCCATTTAAACATGGCATAAACACCCACAAATCCCTTTGTTCTTCACCATTGAGAGGCTCAGCTGGGCTCAAACCTGCTATTCGAGTCCCCGACTCTTCCCCCCTCCCCGCTGCTCAAACACAGGATGTGAAATTTAGTAAATAATAATAATAATAATGAAAAAACGACTGGTTATAAAGCCTCAGCTGGAAAGGAAATTCCATGTGGATTTCGTTTGTGTGAAAAACGTTAGTAAGCTGGTAATTCAATAAAGTAAGGACATCTTGCATTCTCTCTAATACTTTGATAAAAGTTATGGGGCTTTTAAAAGGTTTACTTTATTGGTTTGCAATAAAAGAGCAAAGTTAACTCTTTAACTGCTGGCTGCAAATAAGGCTCACACCAAGGTGGCTTTTTCTTGTGACTTACCGTATTTTTTGCTCTATAAGACTTACATTTCCCTCCTAAAAAGTAAGGGGAAATGTGTGTGCATCTTATGGAGCGAATGCAGGCTGCGCAGCTATCCCAGAAGCCAGAACAGCAAGAGGGATCGCTGCTTTCACTGTGCAGCGATCCCTCTTGCTGTTCTGGCTTCTGAGATTCAGAATATTTTTTTCTTGTTTTCCTCCTCCAAAAACTAGGTGCGTCTTGTGGTCTGGTGCGTCTTATAGAGCGAAAAATATGGTATTCACATAGTTCAGATTTGTGCTACCAGATCAGCATGGGGCTGGCCTAAGGGAAGTGACTTGCACACTGCCAAGATAATGTTTAATTCAGACTCAACAGCCTATTTCCTTCAAAGCAAACCCCACTGTGGCTTGCTTCTTAGTAAATGTGCTTAGGATCTCACTCTGAGAGCTCTAAGTTTGCGGGAGATGGCCAGAGGAGATTGGGTGCCAACTGGGGAAACTGGAGGAAACAGTGTGTGTATGTGGGGGCAGGGGAAAGACACTGAAGTTGGCTGCAGCCTCCATGCAGGAGCAGGAATGCAGGGAGGAAATGGTAAAGGAAACTCTTGAACGGGGTTGGCCAATCTGCGGCCCTCAAAATCAGCTCCAGGCCTGAGCCCAGTAGCAGCAGAATGGATTTAAGAACATAAGAAGAGCCTTCTAGATCAGGCCAATGGCCCATCGAGTTCAGTAGCATGATCTTACAGGGGATGACCAGACGCCTTTGGGAAACCAGCAAGCAGGACCGACCCCCTTCCTCTGGTCTCCAGCAGTTGGTCTTCAGAAGCATTGCTGCCTCCAACTGTGAAGGCAGAGCAGGACCGCCCTGGCTGGTAGCCTTCAATAGCCCTCCCCTCCATGAAGGATCCATGCTGGTCCAACAAAATCTGACCATGGTTTCCTGTTATGTGTGAACCAGCTTTCGGGGTGTTAATTTCTGTTCTGGTTGCAAAACAGAAAGCAATGAGCATGTGAAACAGGCTAGGACTGAAGGCTTTCAACAGCTTTCTCCACACACCCACACTTTGGATCACTGGACAAGGTAATAATCCTTTTACCCCTGATAAATAATATTTTGCAGCTTTTAGTTTGCCCAGAAGTGACAGCGTGGCAAAGAAGACTGTGAATCAAGGCATTTCGCAAGCCAGGTTCTACTCTCTTAAAAATTATGGCCTGCCTCCAGCAAAGGCCTTCTTCCTTCAAGAGCGCATACCTCAGGAGGAAAATGTGTGAGTCACCCAAGAGAAGCAGCTGCTTGCAACCCTCCAGCTTTTTCCATACCTGGCTGATTCCTTCCACTCCATTTCCTCTCCGTCATGCTGGAGCGTGTCCATCTCAGTGAACAGCGTGGGGTTGGGGGGGTCATCATCTTCACCCAGGATATACCGGAGGCGTTCAGCAGCTGGAGACACTGAGCCAAGATTGGAAAAGAGAATCAGTGACAGGCAGGTGCTATTCACATGTTCCAAATTTTCAGTTCAGTTGCTCTAGAAAACCATCTAGAAGAGATGGAGATGGTTATTTATACCCTGCCCATCTGGCTGGGTTGCCCCAGTCACTCTGGACAGCTTCCAACACACATAAAAATAATAAAAATAAAATAAAACATTAATAGTAACAATCTGATCCAATATAAAAAGTCACAATAACTTTAAAATAAACAACTTATATGAAATAAAGCAATATTCAGTATTATTATTTATTCAACTTACACACTGCCCTATACCCGGAGGTCTCAGGGCGGTTCCAACAAGACTACAACATATAATGTTGTATATGAAAACAAATTTTAAACAATTAAAAACACTAGCAGGATTGACATAAACTTGAACAGTAAGAAATAACTTAAGGGAGCAAAAATGTTACATTTGTAAATAGGTTTGAATTGGTTATGCAATAAGATTATGATATAAAATGAGGAACCACACAGAGGGGAGGAGCGAAGTAAAAGAAAAAGCAGGTTGAATTTGTTTATATTTATATTTTGTTGTTAAAATATTGTAAAATGGAAAAATAAAATACTATAAAAAAGCAATATTCAATAATCTATTAGAATCCAATAGGAAACAGTAAAATTAAACATCAGCAAATAATAATTAAACGGTTTACACTTATCAATTACAATAAATAATTACTAAATAAAAATAACAGCAAATCACAATGCATAAAATACCACAAAACATATAAAACCATTTTAAAGGATCAAAATGAGAAACAAGGACACACAACTTATAATTTATTTATTTTGAACTATCCCTGAGCTACTCTCTTTCCAGTTGCTTCTGCTATTCTCAAATTCATGGTCTGGGAAAGGCTCTAGGGCTGGAGGGTGGGGGAAGGCAGAGGCCTGATGACCAGCAGAAAGTCTGTCTCCCTTCAGTTCTTCAATTAAAGATCAAGTAAAAGAGTAGGGTTTGTTGCAAGGGATGTAACTATGGTGAAATGCTAATATACGCTTTGGGGGTCCCACCTTGAACCTTGTCAGTGGGGCTGAGCTAACCCAAACCTAATCTGCTTTTGGTGCTAGTGAGAGCCTTTCCTAGCTTGGTGCCTCCAGCTGTTTTTGACTACAACTCCCATCAGTATATTTAAGGCAGGATTGACTGCAATACCTTCCCTCCAATTACAGTACAGTCATACCTCGGGTTACAGATGCTTCGGGTTGCGCAATTTTGGGTTGTGCACCACGCCGAACCTGAAAGTACCGGAATGGGTTACTTCTGGGTTTCGGCGCTTGCGCAGAAGCGCCGAATCGCAACCCGTGCGTGCGCAGATGCGGCGCTGCAGGTTGCGGACGCTGCGGGTTGCAAACGTGCTTCCCGCACAGATCACGTTCGCAACCCGAGCGTCCACTGTAATCTTTGGAAACTGTGGTGTAGGTTTAACTGTTATACTGTCCTTCCAACAATAGGTGGCACTGTGTCCAGCTGAGGCCATGAGCCATGCTGTTGTTCTGGACCAGAGCTTTCCAAACTGTGTGTCATGATACATTAGTGTATCGGCTGCAGTGTGTAGGTGTGCCACACAAATGCTCTCCATGCCCCGCCCAGGACTGGAAAGGGAGTGGGCAGCCCGCTGGTTTACTAGTAAAACTGAATTAGTGTGTTGCGAAATGATGCATAAAAGGTGTGTCACCAACATGAAAAGTTTGGAAAGTTCTGTTCTAGACTGTTCTTTCTGCAATAAGGTTGTTCCTTGGCTACATGACCAACAAAGTGCATCACATAATCCCATACATCCTGGAAGACGAAATGAAACAATGGGTGCACATGAAGATAGATAAAACCGTAAACAACCCCCCCCTCCTACAGCGAATCCATTCCTCCAAAACAAACTAAGGAAATTCCCACAACACTAAACAGATCCACACAATGCCTTCTTAAAGCATGGGAGGAAAAAGCAAGAAAACTGGTTCCATTCCCATCGCCACTAGTTCCCCTGGCCCAATACCCGCTATTCCACCAAGAATCCCAAAGCATCCAAATAAAAACCTGGCAAACGAAAGGCTATATTGCCTACCGACTTTTACAAAAATTACAACCCCATATCAACATGGGAAATACAAGATAAACTAGGGGACACTTGAATACTCTGGCTGACCTTAGCACCAACTACAAGCCTTCCTAAACAACCCAGCTACAAAAGCAGCAGCCACCAGGCCACTGACTAGCTTTGAGAAACTCCTCCTAACAACAGAGGGACAGAATAAAGGGGTGGCCTCTGCAATATATAAAATACTCCCCCAAGACTCTACAAACCCTCTTACCACAATTAAAAACCAAGGAAGCATGACATAGGATGTGAATTAAACCCTACCCAACGGTCTAGACTATAGACCACCATTTAAATCCATCTCAGCCAATAATAGTAGTAGTAATAATAATAATAATAATAATAATAATAATAATAATAATTTATTACTTATATTACTTAGGGAGAGAACTCACCCTAAAACTTATACATAGATGGTACATAGCAACATGGAAGCTGGCACTCATACACCCAGGAATCTCATCTAAATGTCGGAGAGACTGCACTTCCATAGACACACACGTCCACATGTGGTGGAAACGCCCCAAAGTTCAATCTTTCTGGATATCAGGGCTGCAGGTAATAGAAGCAACTCCAGTACAGTACAGCACACACACACACACACGACAAGGAATTCATAAGTTACTTGCAGCAGCAAGAAATATCATAACTAGACACTGGAAGGAGCTATGAGGAGTGAACATAGACCACTGGTACCAAAATGTATGGAAAACAGCCCTACTAGAGAAGTTAACCAACAAACTCAAAATACCATGAGGATAAGCAAAGGAGGACACCTTCATCTCAGTATGGTTTCCCTTTATCACATACACCACACAAAAAGACAGCACAGCCTCTCCTCCCCAACAGCTTATGAATCAGTATGGCTAACTTCATCCAACAACCCCCCCCCCCCCTGCACACACAAACAAGCCACACTGCAATCAACAGAGCACAACCAAACAAATCTGGGACTTCCAACCTCTTGCAGTATCAATAAAAAGAAATAAAGACAGTCATACCTTGGGTTGCGAATGTGATCCATGCGGGAGGCATGTTTGCAACCTGCAGCGCCGTGTTTGTGTCTGCGCGTGACGTGATTCAGCACTTCTGTGCATGACGTCATTTTGCACTTCTGCACATGTGCGAGCACCGAAACCCGGAAGTAACCCGTTCCAGTACTTCTGGGTTCGGCGCGGTCCGCAACCCAAAAACGCACAACCCACAGTGTTTGCAACCCAAGGTATGACTGTACATAAACGAAGGACTACCCATGTGATGCTGACACAAACCCCTACACTAGCAACAGACAATAGAACAATACTCTCTCTTTCCTCCTCCCTTTTCCCTCATGCAAGATGTATACGACAAAATAGATAAATGTAAATCACTAAATGCAATCAAACTCTGAAAAAGCATACAAACTGAAAGTGGAGACAACAAATGTACCTTTCCGTGTTTATCTATTTTTATTGTAACAAAACAAAACTTTAATAAAAACAAACAAACAAAAAAAGAAGCTGTTCCTTGGCTAAGCAACCAATTTGGTTTGGCACCGTCTCTGAAATAACCTGACAGAGCTGTGACTGCTGAAAGGCAGGTTCCCAGCACCTTTATTAAATAAACAACAAACCCCAGATTTCCTTGAGAGTTTGGTGGATTAAACCACTTGTAAACTGCCCTGAGATCTTTTTATGAAGGGCGGTATATAAATTTCAACAACAACAACTTGCTCTAAGATTTTACTGTTGATGGGCCCTCAGTTTTTCCTCTCCTCGGCACCCCATCTCCCTCCGCGCTCTCTCTCTCTCTCTCCTTTCCTTCTTCAGTTTCCTTCTAACAAGTGACAAAGGGAAATGAGTACCTGAGAAGTTTTTAATATTTGGGCTGTTTGTACACCATGCCTTTAAAGCTCATTCAAAACACATTCCTTTCCCTCCAATAATTTCTGGGCATGGTAGTTTAGCCCTCATAGAGTTACAGTTCCCCCAAACCCTTAACAAACCATCAGGCTCAGAACTCTCTGAGGGAAAGAATGCGCTTTAAAGGTATTTTGCAGGTGTGGAGAAACTTTGGCCCTCTGGATGTTGCTAAACTACAATTCCAAACTAGAACAATCAGGGATGGAGGAAGTTAGAATCACGGAATTGCAGAGTTGGAAGGGACCCCAAGAGTCACCTAGTCCAACCCCCGGCCTCCATTCCAGCTTGTCAATACCCTTCTTAAACTGTGGCACCTAGAACTGGACACAGTATTCCAGGTGGGCTCTGATGAAGGCAGAAGAGAGCAGGACTATGACTTCCGTTGATCAGGACACTACTTCTGTTGATGCAACCTTGAATTGCATTAGCCTTTTTTGCTGCTGTCTCATGTTGTTGACTCACATTAAGTCGTAGCATATCCCGCAACATTTTGGAAGAACAAATGAGGGTACACACCCACCACCAACCCGCTGCCCCCGTTGCTCACCCCCTCATCACAACCCCCCCTCACCCCCTCTCTCCAGGCTCATAGCTTTTTCCACAGCCTCCACCTCCTCCTTCTTCGCAACCTGAGCGGGCGCCAGCCAGTGCAGCCTCAGGAGAAGCTGCACTGAGCAATACAGCCTTGCAAGAAGCCATGTCAACCAGCCCATTTTTTGGTCCTGCGCTCTGGTGTGAGCCAACTGACTCGCAGCACAGGGCAGGATGGGAAAATGCTTGTCTTTTGGTCCTGCATTCTGGCGCAGTCAGAGCATGGGAGGCAAAAGGGATCAGAAGCCGGACCGGCTTCCATGAATCCAGATGTCCTGCTTTAAATGGGACAGTTGGGTGGTATGTCTTAGTTCAGCAACTTCTGGAGGGCCAAAGGTTCCCCACATCATGTATAGTCCAAGCAGCAAACAGAGCCAAGCACTGGGGGTGGTTTAAAGGCCTTCCAGCCCAGCCTCTCTCCTCCACGCTCTGGTGCAAGGCAGACAATCAGCCCCCACAGATCACCCTATTGCAATCCAGGCCAGAGGCTGCCACAAGCAGAGAGCAAACTTCAAGTCCCTTGGGCAGATTCCCTGCAGAGAGCCAAGTAAATCATATGGCAAAAAGAACCCCGGAACCAGAGGTGCCAGCTTGTGAGGGCCGACATTGTGTGCAGGACATCAGGAGGTTAGGAGGAGCCATGTCAGAACCAAATGCAGCGGCAGTGCAGCTTCAATGGCCGGTGGCTCCTCCTGCTGCCACATTTTGGTCAAAAGGGCTGGGCCCCAAGAATTGGTGCCCCTGCCCTGAATTGCACACAGTTGCAGTGGTACAGTGGTTCACCAGAAGCAGCTTAGTCATGCTGGCCACATGACCCGGAAGCTGTACGCCGGCTCCCTCGGCCAGTAAAGCGAGATGAGCGCCGCAACCCCAGAGTCGTCTGTGACTGGACCTAACGGTCAGGGGTCCCTTTACCTTTACAGTGGTACCTCGGGTTACAAATGCTTTAGGCTACAAACATTTCATGTTACAGACTCCGGTAACCCGGAAGTAGTACCTCAGGTTAAGAACTTTACCTCAGGATGAGAACAGAAATCGCGCGGTGGCAGTGGGAAGTCCCATTAGCTAAAGTGGTACCTCAGGTTAAGAACAGTTTCAGGTTAAGAACGGACCTCCAGAACGAATTAAGTTCTTAACCGGAGGTACCATTGTACTAACTAATGTGGAGATTGGCCGGATGCAGGCAGAGACCACCTGCCAAACCACTTGTACTTAAGTGAATCCCCCCACTCATTAATGGCAGAAAAAGTGACTTCGGAATCTTCAGATATCAAACGGCTGTCAAGTGGAAGATGGAGGCAGCTTGTTTTCTGCTGCTCTGGAGGGTAGGATTCAAACAGCAAGAAAAGAGATTCTGACTAAACATTAGGAAGAACTTTCTGACGGTAAGAACTGTTTGACAGCAGAATGGACTCCCTCAGAAGGTTGTGGACTCTCCTTCATTGG
Source organism: Podarcis filfolensis (assembly GCF_964270895.1). Lineage (NCBI taxonomy): Eukaryota > Metazoa > Chordata > Lepidosauria > Squamata > Lacertidae > Podarcis > Podarcis filfolensis. The sequence goes on along the minus strand of NC_139611.1, from coordinate 4,086,368 downwards.
AGTTTTTTTTTTTTTTTAAAAAACAGGTTGGATGACCATCTGCCGTGGATTCTTTAGTTTTGTCCTGGATCTTAGACAAGTCAACCAAAGAACTGCAAACCTAGATTATTATTCTATTAAGCCAGAAAACCCTTTGGCACAACAAAATCTTTGCACATTTTTCAGTGGCCCAGGCCCCTCAGATTCACAATTTCAGAATGTGGCAAATAGCCGTCAGTAGTCCCAGCACCTCAGATGAAAAGACCGTTTGAATAATAATAATAAGCTGTTTGAGGTAACAACTCATTAAAAAACAATATGCCCATTCAGGACCCATCAGTATGAAGATAATTAGCAATTCATGCCTAACTCCTTTCACAAAGAGGGCTTGAAATATGGAACGATTGGCAAAATAGAAAATAATGGTGAAAGAGAGCACTGTTGGCTTGAAGAGATCATTTTTATTTGGAGCTTTATGAGATTGGGACCTGATAGTCCAAGCAAACTGTGAAGCTGAGCCGGCTCTTGGGGTTCTGTGCTGCCCTCCTAAACGTTGGGATGGGAGAGGGGTTTGTTTGGTCTGTGCTTTAAACTGAATTGACCCAGGGTTGTCTCCAACTAAGCTCTACTCAGAGTAGACCCAACTGAAATTAATGAACCTTAGTCATGTCCATTAACTTCAGTGGGTCTACTCTGAGTAGGGCTATTCATTGGCTACAAGCATTTAGTAACACTTATTGGATTAATAAAATGATTGGAAAGTAATAACCTTTCAGATTTCACACTTCTCCAAATTATTCAATATGATTCTTAATTTAGAAACTGTACCAAAATGCATAAAAATTATATATTTTAGGGTAAAGTAAAATTCCACACATTATGATAAAATACATATGTAAACACATAATTATGATGAAAAGTGTTTTAAAGTACATATCTAAGTATGAATATTTTGTACAGATATTTTATAATTGAAGACTAATGCAAAAATGGGACAGAAAAGACATATATTTACATTATATTTCCCATTAATTGATATGTTTCAATGTTTAGTTTGTTTTACAATGACTTTAAAATGTTATAAAGTTCACATATTCTAACTGATCTATTTGTTGCACTGTCATGTTGCGTTTCAAAATGATTTAGTATCCGTTTGTTCTTGTAATGAAGTATTGTATTGGTTGCATTTTTTGTTGTTGTGAGTTGCTTCGAGGATACCTATATGGAAAAGCAGCACACAAATTTAAATAATGAATAAATTTAAATGACAAATGCATGCAAAACAGGTAGACCTGTGAGGGCTGAAGTGCAGTTCCCAGGACTCCTCCCTGTGAAGGAACTGGAAGGGTGAAGGAAGCGCCTGGCTGCTCAACTGCCCACTCCGCGCTGCTTGCTGAGAACAAGCTTGGCAGATTTTCTTCTAAATCTCCACGCTCACATGGTTTTTAGATCTTTGGCGGCATGCAAGGCAGCAGGCAGGGCAGCCTTATCCCAGTAGCTAGTGTGTGTTCATAGACTGCATGTGTGTATGGGCATAAAAACAAATTCAGAAAATAAAGGAACTGCGAATATTGATGTTGGAAGACAGGTTTGAGTTCTAACATCACCAGCATTTCAAGTGGGAGGCTAATGCACCTATTACCCACAAGTTTCTTCAGCAAACCATGAGTTGTCCCACAGACAAGCAAAGATGATGTGGATTATTTCTTCAAAGCTCATTCCTCCCCCCTCTCCAGCTGCTCTTGTGACTAGGCAGTAGTTGTTACAAACCCCAGGGTCCGGGGGGGGCCTTTTTCAGGAGTGGGTGCATTACTGACTTTTTAAGGGAAGCAGGTGCTGTTCTATTGCAGTGGGTGCCGATCACCACACCCTGGACCCACCTGGTCAACCTGCTCAGACTGGGTTTCACCAGGCAGGATGGACAAGGATCAAGTGAGAAAGCTGGTTACATCATTGCAGGTGTCTTCTTGGCACCATCAGGCTATATATACTGAAACAGACCCCATAAAATATGGGAAGGCACAGTACTGGAACCTTGACTGAATTTGCAAGATTTGCACGGCACTAGGGAGCCGAGCAACTTTTTAATCCACTAAGTGCCATGCAAACTGGTGCTGAGTGCTCCAGAAGGTCACCCATCACTTCTGCTATGGCTAGCCTTTGGACCACCTGGAACAACTCTACTGGATTGCTCATCGAGGATGCAATACAGGTGGACTCTCAGGAGAGAGTGGGTCAATAGCTCTCCTCACCTCCCCACAGCGAAACAGAGTCTCTCTGGAACACCCCTGCCCCGCCCCGAGTATTCAGAGATGTAACATGAGACTGCAGGGGCAGACCAACTGACTCAGTTCCCCATCACGGCAAGGTGGGTCTGCTGCACACAGTCCAAACTTCACCAGGAAGTGGCCTGATCATGCCTGAATGCCGTGGTGCCATGTGGTGGATCTCAGGTGAGCACTATCTGCTTAAAATAAAGTTAGCTTTAACGTGTTAGAAGTTAATCTGATTATAAAAATGTCTGTGCTCAAAATCCCCCAGCTTGTTCCTTCACACTGGGTATGAACAGTGAGCATTTTTGTGTTTCAGTGTGTATATATGTATATATATATGTGTGTGGTCACAAGATGAAATCCTAATGCGGCAAATGTGTGCTAAGTGCAACTTGCTTTCCCTCCTGGAGAATGTTCCTGTTTTCTGCCAAAAGAATCACAATGGCCCAAAAGAATAGGATGTTCGCTATTACTATAGATTAGCCTGAATTACTTGCTAAGAACCTTGAAGCCAAACTACTGGAATGAAGGTGATATCGTCAAGTGCTTAGTGGACTTCAAAGCCTTGGCAAATTTATTTCTGGTTTAGGGTTTTCATCACAAAAGCACCCAAGGTGGGACAAAGGGTCTTTGGGGTTAAGATGTTGGTGTTAACAAAACCACCCAAAGCTCGGTGTTAGGAGAAGAGTTGCTTGTGGCACCCGCCTGGCATGCAAAGGTCGCAGGTTCAATCAGCAGCGTCTCTCAGTAGAGCTGGGAGAGGTCCTTAGAAGCCGTGTTGATAAAGCCAAGCTAGGTGAATCAAAGGTTTGCCTTATAAGGCAGCTTCCTTCCCATGGAGCAAGAATTCTGGGTCTGAGATTGCTCAGTTCACAGCTTGCCAATGATCTGGAAATGTCACTACAAATGTTATCACTGTAAGAACATGAAAAGGTCCCCCATAGTTTTTAAAGTTGGAGAGCCTGTCTGCTTCACATGGGCGGTGGTGCCCACGGCAGTCTCAAGTGGCTGCCCCAGATTATGCAAACAATTCTGCAATAATGCAGAGTCTGGTGGGGCAAAACTCTGGGAGTGCAAGCAGTTGAGGAGTTATACCTTGGCATCTCCAGCGATATGGCAAGGGGTCCTGAATGGAAACCTCTTGCGATGTGCACTTTCCCAATAGTACCTGATATTGCCTGTGGAACTCACTCCCACAGGAGGCAGTGATGGCCACCAACTTGGATGGCTATAGAAGAAGATTAGCCAAATTCATGGAGAAGAGGGGTATTGATAGCTACTAGCCATAACAGTTATGCTGTGCCTCCACAGTCGGAGGCATCAATTGCTGGAAACCACAGGAAGGGAGAATGCATTTGAGCACAGATCCTGTTTACTGGCTCCCCATAAGAGGCATCTGGTTGGCCACATCTGGTTAGTCCAGAACAGGATGCTGGACGAGATGGGCCATGGGCCTGATCCAGGAGGCTCTTCTTATGCTCTTACGAGCTATGAGCAGGGTTGCCAATCCAGGGGGGGGGGGAGACTATAGTCATTAATCATAAATGTTTTGATAAATTAAACCTGTATAATATAAGTGTGAATATGAATCAAACCATAGTTTGGGAGAAAAACACTGGCATCCGATTCTGTATGCCAGTATTCCACTGCAAGAAAAGGGAATGTCTGCAACTTTTTTTAGCTTTTGTGAGTTCTTGTAGTAGAACTGATGACTTAAAAAAAAGAAGTGCTGGAAATATATTTAAGGAAAAAGCAATTGATTCATCGAACTGATTATCATAGAATCACAGAGCCGGAAGCAACTTCAAAGTTCATCTAGTTCAGGGGTTTACAAACTCGGGGGCCTAATTTTTTTTGCCACCACCGATTTTGATGAAGGTGGCAAACAGGGGTGGGGGGATCATTTGAAGAAGACACATGTTGCTGTGGGTAACAAATCATCTCCTAGTCCCTCATCAGATTGAACATTTGATGAGCGGAAAGAGGGGGTGATACAGCCCCGTGCTCATTCAATCTGCATGGATCATCAGAGGAGGGGGTGCCTGGGTGTGTGGTAGTGTTTGGGGGAGAGTGTGGGGTGACCACACCCACTTGTTACCTCTGTACAGTCGACTAGTTTGCACACACACTTGCAAGTGCTTCTTTATTCAGGAAACAAAGAGGCATTATTAGAGTTCTAGCCAGGCAAAAACACTCAAGAAGGATGTGAAGCAGGGCAGGTGAGGGGCGTGGCCTGAGGAGCAGGGATAAGGTTGTGGGGGGCGAATGGTTTGGGGATAGTCCAATGAGCTGGACAGAGAGGCTTGGAAGGCTGCATTTGGCCCCTGGACCCCCCGGCCTATAGCAGCATCACAGGGCTTGCCCACACTTCCACTTGTACTGCTGCTTTCCCACTTCATCCTCGAATCGGAGCAAATGTCCATTGTGTTTTCCACAGACTGATGTTTGCTCCAAGTCAGCAGTAAAGAGCAGGTTTTCCCGGGGAAAGGAGTGGAGCAAACAGAAAACCATTCGAATCCATGACTAGAAAGCATGAGGCAAGTGGAAAACCTCTCTAGGCACGGGAAAGCAGAAGTGTGGATGAGCCCACAGTGAATAAAAACAGTGAAAAAATTACCGTCTGTTCCACAGGCATGCTGGCAAGTCTTAGAGAGGTTTTGGTGCAGGACTTAAAGTTCCCAATAGCAGAAAATGTATAGAACGATATATGGAGTGAAGCTCCTTTAAGAAACATATATTCCCAAACTAGAGAAGTGGTGCTGAAATTAACCTACCAATGGCACTTTAACCAACTAAGGGCTCACCCACAATTCCGTTTGTCCCACGTCTAGAAAGCACGGGACTGAGTCGTTTTCCCTTGATGCTGCCCCTTTCCCAGGGAAAACCTGCTCTTTATCTCTAAATCAGAGCAAACACCAGTCCTGTCCAAACTCGAATGTCTGTTTGCTCTGACTGAGCGCTAAAGAGCAGTTACGCCTGGGAGAAAGGAGTGGGACTACCAGGGCACCGTCACAGAGGAGCCCCATCCCACATGAGAAGGATCTCTCCTGCAGAATGTGAGGCCCAAGCCGGCATATATAGGTGGAGGGGCTCCTTCAAGAATCTGGCTCCTAAACTGTTCAGGACTTTCAATGGGGAAAAAACCCATTGAATTGACTTCAGTATTGAATTAGCAGCCAGAACAGTTCATATCAGATATGGATTATATGATCTGTCTATAGTATACTGTTCCCCTCAAATCTCTTGCAGCTGCATTCTGCACATTTTTAAAAAGTGTATCCCTTTTTAGAGTATGTGATGATAATCACTTATGGAGAATTGCAATTCTGATTCTTTGCTTCCAAGACTTCCTCCAAACCTTCCTCATCAGATTCCCTTCCAAAGGAGCCACATGACTGGCTCATGGAGAACAGTCAAGCACATGTTCACATTCATTTGGAGGCACATTCATGTTTGATTAAGGTGTTCTGATTTAAAGTGATGCTTTCTTGAGGTGAGAGAAAGAGAAAGGAAGAGAGAGAAAAGGCTGGATATAAAAGTGATCAGTCAATCAATCTGAATGTTTCTGGTACAGCACAAGCAAATAATAATAATAATAATAGTTTTCCCCTTTTAATGGTTCATTAAGATATCCCAGGAGACCAACAGATCTTTCCTGGGAATGAGAGATTCTTGGATTTGCAAAATTGTCTCCCTGTACAATTGATTTCTTATTCATTTATTCATTTCCTTATTCATTTTTTATTCACTTTCCTTATTCATTTATTTAAAATTTAGAAATCATGTTTCCATGGTGCCAAAGGGTACACAATAAGCAGCCATTATTAAATACTAAAACAACGAGGCTGTGGGGATGGGAGGGGATTAAGATCCCAAGAACAACTCTGCTCCCCCATCTTGCTTTCCACAGTGGCCCCCTGGGAGCCACAGAGCAGGAGCGCATGAGGGCAGCAGCTCTTTCCTGCTAATGTTCCCCAGCAACTGGCATTCAAAGGGTTACTGTTTCTGAGTCTGGAGGAAGCACAGAGTCACCAGGACTCTACAATTCTATGTGTCTGTTTTTAAAAAAGTAAAAAAGTAAGGGTCCCCCCCCCCCGCACTTTGCATCAGTTCCAGAAGCTTAACCAGTTAACTGGCATATTAGCTGCTTGTTCATTTCAAATGTGTGCTACTGCATTAGAAAAACAAAACCCAAAATAATAATTAAAAAACATCACAGCAAAACTACCAGTCACAGAAACAAACAGAAAACAAAGGAGGACATTTAAATAGAAAATAAGGGTTTTTTCTTTCCTTTCCCATTTCCCCAGCTTAAGGCCTAAGCCGATCTGTCTATGGGCAACATGTAACCTCGGCTGCATTCAGCTTTTGCTGGGATCCACGAGGCATTCTATCCGCCTGGAGGAAACTTCATCATTCAATATTGTGTGAATGGATGATCTTAGGGTCGTTTTACAGGTCTTTCCTCTTTCTAAACCTGCCTGTGTTTGGTTTCTGATTGGGGTCACTGGTGCAGACAAAGAGTCATTTGCGAAAGCGGAGAGAGCGGCTGTGGAGGGCAGGAAACAGAACAGCCAGGGCAAATTCTTAGTGCTCATTCACCTACGAGACCTTTCTTTCTTTGCAGTCAAACCAACAAAGGCACTGAAGCCTAGCTGTGTTTGCCATGTATAAAACACACCTGGAAGGCAGCAGCGGGGGGGGGGGGAGAAGCTTTAAACTCTGTCACTGAAGGAAGCAGAAGGTCTGCAAAACGCAATCCATTTTTGATTGCTCCAGTTGGGTGATGGGGGTATCTTAAAAGGAGGATTCCGAAAGAAGCAGGGTAAATGTTTTGAAGAATGAAAAATGAATAGAACAACTATGGATTAGTGGGTTAAAAAAAAAAACTTAAACATTGATTATGTTTATATCTAAAGACATTATATTTCAAAAGTGCCTCAGATGCTCACATATTTAAGGCAGCGGGGACTAGTATTTTGGGGCCTAAGGGTCACATTCTTCTCTGGGGGCCACAATCTCTCATGTGTACTCTCACATGGGACATGTACACACAGAGGCAGATACCTACACACAGACCCCCTCTCCTCTGCTGATCCGTGGAGGTGTCCCCTCCTTTCTGCACATCAGACGCTCAATCTGAGGAATGAGGAGGGGGTGATTTGCCCACCTCAGCACTGTGGTGTCTTTCAATATTTCTCCTCATATTGCCATTGCCAGAAAAATTGGTGTGGGCTCTGTGAGCCAGTGAAATTGGCCCAGAGGGCTAGGAGCTAGTAGTCACCCCTGCTTTACAGCTACAGTGGTACCTCGGGTTACATACGCTTCAGGTTACAGACTTCACTAAGCCAGAAATATTACCAGTACCTCGGGTTAAGAACTTTGCTTCAGGATGAGAACAGAAATCGTGCAGCGGCGGCGCAGCAGCAGCAGGAGGCCCCATTAGCTAAAGTGGTGCTTCAGGTTAAGAACAGTTTCAGGTTAAGAACAGACCTCCAGAATGAATTAAGTACTTAACCCGAGGTACCACTGTACTCTCTTGCATAATTAAGAAGATGTATTTGTTGGAGTGGCACACGGGTATTCAGGCCCCGAGACAGCCTATCACTGGTACGAGCAGCAGGCAGTACCTCAGTCTCAGATACAGACCCCACAGTGATTTGGATGCATATTTTGGGGAGGATGGAAGTTATAGGAAGGTTGTATGCATTACCATTGCTTCTGCAAATGGAGACATCTTGTAACTGCTATGTTTATTTAGACTTATGTTGGAGAAGGCTGGTTGAAACAAAGAGAGCATACAGAAAGCAGTCTGGTCTACTGGGATACTCTGAGGGCCTTTGATACTTCAACACAAAAGATGCAAGGGGAATTTGGGAAGGAGATGCTTTGGTCCTGGAATTCAGTAACACTGTATTTCATGGTGCAAGTGTACAAGGCTCACACTACAAAAAAAACACCAGTTGTCCTTCATTTGATGTTATCAGAACTGCTTCTTAGGTACTCTGAAGTTCCAGCACACATGCATGGCTTACATGTCTCATACCTCCGGTATCAGATCACAGTTTATTTATTTTTTACTTGCTTTTCCTTACCCTGTATCTCAGCTCATGAATTTATATAGCCACTACCTTTTCTGCCAGCTTCATGCATCTGATAAAACAGGCTTCTGCCTACTAAATCTCAGACCCAAATGTATTAGCTACCCCTCAGGACTAGCTAATTATATCACATAAATCTTTGCACAGGAAGAAACAGATATGTATGGCAGATGAAGGCTGCACAGCAAATTGTACCATAGAATCAAAAATTTTCAGCACTAGCTAATCCACAAGAGAGGATAGAGACACAAAATATCTCAATCTCCCTCCTCATTAACAGCTGGTGACATGTTCTAGCAGTATAACTGCTTTCCATCACTCATAAAGACAGACACCTGGTTTCCTTTGCTTCAAATCAAACTAGACACAGAATTTTTGCACTTCTTTTTAAAAAAAAAGATTCCTAGACTCTTTTGAAGAAGAACATAAGGGGGCTATCAGATAGAGGGGAAGAAAAGACAGCAGCAAATCCAAATGTCAAAGGCAAGAAATGCACACCTGAAATCATAGAATGAATAGAAACGATGATTTAAAACACCAGTCCTTTTACCTCTGGCCTTTATGCACAACACTTGCTTAGGCATCCATGTAGCTTTACATGGAGTAGTTGTCTATCACATTCTTTTCGGTGCCTCTCATCTGAGTGGACAGTGCACCATTTCAGCCACCACAGTTTCCAAAATGCTCTTTCATCTTACATTTAGACACCTATCTAAGGGGAAAGAATTTGGTTGCGCCACAGCCCCTGGGGGTTGCCATCCGCAGTCCAAATTTGTTTCTTTGAGAGTGTCAGATACAGCACCCAACCTCCCCTTGGGCTGTAAAGAGATGAAAAGGCAAATCAAGACTCCTAAGCAGGTGTCCCTTAGATCGTAACAAAACCTTCAACAAGACCACAAGGCAGACTACAAAAAACTCTCAAGTGAAAGCCAAAGGGCTTTCCAGACCCCAAGATATTGAAAATATGTGAAATGATTTCCTACCTGGAAATGTTTGGAATCTGTCCCCCATTTTTTTCCTGGCTGAAGAAATATTCACAGCACTACACACAACCTTCCCCCCACCCAAAAACCCCCAACCAAAATGCAGCAGCAGCAAAAAAACCAGACCCTCAGACTTATTTTATCCACCCTGTTTAGTTAAACTCCACAGCTTACTGAGTAGATTATAGGGCATATGAAGCCCTTTCCTTTGCCCTCAGCTCTCATGACGTGAACTTACCAAATAAACGCAATGCCTCAGAAGAGGTGGGCCTGTTGGTGACCGGGGGGGGGTAGTGAGAGGAGTGAGGTAGACAGAGAAGATGGAAAACAACAGGACCTTTTAAAAGTATATAATCCCTTCACAGCCAGAAATGTTAAACATGACAACGCCTGCTGCAAACTGTTCTGAGGAAGCGCCTTTGACAATGCCACAAGAAAAACAGGTGCTTTGATAAAATAATTTTATTCTGATATGCCCGTCGATCTGGGAAATTTAAAATTGGCTGAATCAACTGGCCTGTTTGTTTCACATATGTGAGAAAATGCTTCTGTTCAGCATGGCTTGGGCCAGCCTTCACTAACTTGGTGTCCTCCCAGCCAACAAGCTGATGGGAGCTGTAGTCTATAGCATCTGGTGGGCACCAGGTTGGGGAAGGAGGGACTGGTTACTACCTTACCAGAGGCAGAGAGGGTGGAACGCTCAATGCCTTGTGCTTCTCCATCTCTGTGCTGCTCTGCAACATCTTCAGTGAGATGTGCAAGCTCTCTCTGTGCTCCACTTCAGGAATTGCGGAGAAAACAGGAAGTAAAGAACACGAGAAGAGAGGCAAAGGGGGGCCATCTAGTCCAGCATCCTGTTCTCAGTGGCCAACCAGGTGACTCAGCGGGAAGTCTAAAAATAGGGTTTGAGCACAACAGCACTCTTCCCCCTGGTTTCCAGCCGGTGATATTCAAAGGTGTTAGGGGACACATCATGCTCCTTCTAGGATAGTTTGTCCACCTTTGGTCTCCACTCTGCACTCAGTTTTCACCTGTGGCTCTAGAAGCTGTCTGCATGTGACAGCAGCCACACCCGGGAACAGCCTCGACTGGCCAGCTAAGCAGGTGAGGGGAGCAGATTGGTCTGAAACCCTCAGTGAGTTAGGGACTTGCCCTGCATGTGGAGACAGACTCCGGCGGATTGAGTGGACGAGGCCAAGAATGGGTCCAACATTCAAAAAGGCGGTTTCTGCATGTGCTGTAGAGGGAAGTGAGGGGAGATGGGACTCACCCACCTGGGGAGGTAGCCCATCTAAGGAAAAGGAAAACTCCGATCCTAAACCTTGCAGGATATCTTCAGGAAAAGAAAAGGCTAAGGAGTAAACTCTACACAAATGTGGAATGGAATCACAAAGGCAGTTGGATGGCACCTTGTACACCTCCTTCTGGCAACTCCTGCAGCCAAGCTGGTGGCAAATGTATTGCTCTGCCTTTCCTTTGGACCATATTAGTGAGACTGAGGAGGGGTCCTGTCGTTTGGGCAGCCCAGGACCTCTATCTATACACACCGCCCAGGTTTGTGCCCCGGGGAGGTCACTTTGATGCGGCTAACACAGCGGTTTTTCACCCCTGGAAGTGTACTCCATTGTCTCTTGAGACCAGGGGTGCCAACTTGAATAAAATATTGTGGGGGCCGAGGCAAACCCAGCCCTGCATAATTGATTGCATGACGCAGTGCGCACACACCATTTGAATGGGAATGCCCATCAACTTTGTGGGGGGCCGGTCCCCTCAGATATTTTATTGTGGGGGCCAAATCCCCCATGGCCCCTAGGAGCTGGCTGCTATGCTTGAGACAGACGGATGCCAACAAGAACTTTCTCCAACAGTGCAGGAAAACATAGCCATCAATATCCCTCTCCTGCATGAATTTGTCTAATCCTCTATTACAGCCTTCCCTGTTGGTGGCCATCCCACTGAGCCCAGAAGGAGCCATTTCCATAGTTTAACTATGTGCTGTGTCAAGAAACACTTCCTTTTATCAGTCCTGAATCTTCCGGCATTCATTTTCACTGGATACCCACAAATTCTAATATAATTGGAGAGGAAGAAAAATACCTCTCTGTCCACTTTCCACATGGAATCCATATCTTAATGCCCTTCTATCGTGTCCCTTTATTCTCTCCTCCCTCAATCAAACACCCCAAATACTGTAATGTTGCTCCTTCCTCTTGATCATTTTGATTGGACTTTTCTGAACCTATTCCAGCTCCACCATGTTCTTTTGAGGTGAGGCAACCAGAAATGTACACAATATTCCAAGTGTGATCACACCATAGATTTGTATATTATGATATTAACAATTTCAATCCAATTCTAACCACTATGGAGGGAGCTGTACCCGAAATTACAGGAACTTAAGATTTGGATCTCAATCCTTAGTAGAAACAAATAGCTCGTCCTTTCGATAATTCTGACAAACAAAATAGGTAAAGCATCAGTCTCAGGGAATCAGAAACTGCTGGACGAGGCCAATTGTCCATCTAGTCCAGCACTCTGTTCTCACAGTGGCCAACCAGAAAACCCAAAGGAAAACCCACAAACAGGATTTAAGGACCAGAGCCCTCTTCCCTTCTGTGGGTTCCAGTAACTGGTGTACAGAAGCATTGCTGCCTCCAATTGTGGATCTTGGATTTACAACAGTAAAAAGCAGTTGTCTAACACAAGAGGACAACAAGAGCAGATGACTGGTTTAACCTTTGCCCCTTAATGAATATCCATCATTACTCACTCCTATGAAAACATCATGCAGTGTTGTATTGGGGATTTCATAGTCTGGGATAGGGGGCAAATATTGGCCTTTGCCCCAAACACTGAGTGGCTGAGCTAGCCATGGAGAAGGGCCTCACCAGAGACTTGAGATGGGCAGTGCAGCGTGTCTCTGTGTGCAGAACAAAGAGGCCCACTGGTCTCCCCCCCCCCCGGGATCCTTGCAACTTCTTGGCCTCTGGCCGCCCCTGCCCACCCTAATGACGGACATTGTGCTAATGATTTTGTAAAACCCAAGCAAAGTTCCTTACTGAGTGCACCATGGAAAGCAGACAACTATTTTGGTATGCAAAATGCTAAGCTTTCCTAAGGAGCTTACAGACTAGGCTGCATGGAATAGACGGGAGTGAACAATTCCATGTTGGCCTCCAAAGCAAAGTCTGCAGACTCTGCCATTCGCAATGGAGGATATTAAAATGGTAAACTGTGTGTGTGTGTGTTCTCTTCACTTCTGTGTTTCCCACAGCAAACAGATACTTTATCCCAAACATCTCTCTCTCCCTTTTAATTTTAAGCTTTCAAGCAACAATGGAGTTCTGGCTCCCAGGGCCATAGCTAGAGGGTGGCCAGGTGGGCCCCTGCCAGGGGCACATGTGAGAGGGGGGCGCAAAATCGGCTAAAAATATGTCCGTAAATAAAAATATTGATTATTGCCTCGTAAGAAAAAGTTTTAAATTGATGGTGAATTGAATTGGGGGGGGGGTTGGAGGAGAGGCGGAAATAAGAGCTAATTTGTCTGTGGCCAGGGGACGCAATCTGGACAGTTCTGCTAGGGGCGCAAGATCACCTAGCTATGGCTCTACTGGCTCCTTAGTCAAAGAGAGCATGCAACCTTCCTTTTTTTGGTAGCATAATGTGATCTGTCTTGCAAACGTTAATCTGCAAAAAACAAACGAATCCCACCCTCAAGTGCAGGTAGGGAGTTCGACTGGATGATCTTGGCAAGAGAGATCTGATTGCATATGCAGAGCCACCAATTTAGTTCTTGTAGAGATGTGTTTTCAACTTCTTCCTGATTCTGCAGCTTCTACCTCACTCCCCAAATAATGCATGATGAGCTGTGTGGAAATCAGGCGTTGTTCCTTTTTCCTTTTGCATGCAGACTGCAAGGAATTGTGATCGCTTGCCCTCCCTCTCTGCTGTCAAAATTTAGCTTGTGGGCTCCCAGAGGCAGCAACTGGTCTTTCATTTAGGCAGGGTTGGCAGCAAAGGTTGACATGGTTGGGCATTTGCTGGGGACCCGGTTGACAAGAGCCCCCAGGACCTGCTGCAGGACGGGCACACGTCCTCCAAAACCTGGAGCCAATACTGTGTTTACGGTACCATGTATACTGATAGTAGTGATGCAGAGATAATCATGATGATGCTAAGGAATTCTTGGCCTTATGTCTCCCCCTTTTCCTACTCACTAGTCCTGCTGGCATTGTCGTTTCCATTCTCATAGCTGATCCTGCCCCCGTCGTCTGTGTCTGAGCGGTCCTGGCGCTCATAATGCCTCTCGCTGTCGCCGTTCTTGTCCCGACTGGACGACGATCTCCTCCTGCGCCTCTTTCTCCTGTAGCCACGTGGCACTGGCACCCCAATGTAGATGGAATGGTAATCTGCTAGGAAGAGGAAGAGACAGAGGCGAAGAGAGAGTGCAAGGGAGGGAGGATCAGAGGGGGAAGAAAGAGAAATGCCCACAAGGCAAAGCTCCAAAACCATTCCCAACAAATCTCTTGGGCTCTCTTTCATTCTGTCCCTGGCTCTGTTGGAGGGTATGGAGTTATGTGACCCCCGAAATACCACCATTAGAAAAAATCTGAAGGCAGCCCTGTATGGGGAAGGTTTTTTTTTTAAAAAAATAATGTTTAAAGTTTTATTACAGTGGTACCTTGGTTTTAGAACAGTTTAGTTTATGAACAACTTGGAAACAGAACACTGCAAACCCAGAAGTGGGTGTTCCGGTTTGTGAACTTTGCCTTGGAAGATGAACATGTTCCGCATCCTGTCAAGTGTGTTCCATTTGTCATTTGTAAAAAAAAAAAAAAAGAGCCTTCCTGTTGAGTCTGTCGGCTGTTGAGTCCTGAGAACCCACGCAACACAGAGGTGATATTTGGAGCTTTTGTTTTTGCTATTTTTTTGCATTTTTGTTTGTGTGGCTTTTTCATTTTTTTGACTGTGACTTGTTCTTCATTTTATGGGACTGACTTGTGACTGTGGCTTGTGACTTTGTTTTTGTGACTGTGTGGAACCCAGTTCAGCTACTGATTGATTGATTGTGTGACTGCAGAAATGGATACAAGCCCCCCATCCAAACAATGACTATCATCAGTGCACCTAAGAAAAAACAATAATTTTAATTTTTATCACCTACAATACTGTCTTATTTATTTTATAGTACAGTACATTGATTATTACTTTCATTTTATGGATCAGTGGTCTCATTTGATAGTAAAATTCATTTTAAATTGCTGTTTTAGGGGTTGTTTTTAAAAGTCTGGAACGGATTAATCTGTTTTGCATTACTTTCTATGGGAAAGCGTGCCTTGGTTTTAGAACGCTTTGGTTTTGGAACAGACTTCCGGAACGGATTAAGTTTGGGAACCAAGGTACTAGTGTATGTCATTTCAACAAGTTAATTAATTAATTAATAATAATAATAGAAGCTGAACAGGGAAAACATGCAAGGGCGATATTTTCTTCATGCTGATGTTCAGATGCCCCATAAAATGGGATGCTTGGAGGGTCTGTAATTGTACCCTGCCCACCTGACCAGGTTGCCCCAGCCACTCTGATGGTTCTGCTTTGCCTCTGCAGTTAGAGGAAGCAATGTTTCTGAATCCCACTTGCGGGAAACCACTGGAGGGGAGAGAGCTGTTGTACTTCAGTCCTGCTTGCAGGTTTCCCACAGGTGTATTGTTGGCCAATTTGAGAACAGGATGCTGGACTGGATATGCCAATGGCCTGACCCTGCAGGCTCTTCTGATGCTCAGATTTTCCGAGTTTTGTAGCCATAAAGGTTTTTGTTGATTGTGTTTATTACGATTAGTTTAGTATTTCTGGTGTGTTTGTAAGTCACTTTGGGTCATTTTAACAAGCGAAATAATAATAATAATAATAATAATAATAATAATAATAATAATAATAATAATAATAGAAGCTGAACAGGAAAAACATGCGAGGACAATACAGTCGTACCTTGGTTTTTGAACATCTTAATTCTCGAACATTTTGGCTCCCAAACGCCATAAACGTGGAAGTGAGTGTTCTGGTTTGTGAACAATTTTTGGAAGCCAAACAGGGCTTCTGTGGCTTCCGATTGGCTGCAGGAGCTTCCTGAAGCTAATCAAAAGCCGTGCTTTGTTTTTGGAAGTCAAACGGACTTCCAGAATGGATTCCGTTTGACTTCCAAGGTACGACGGTATTTTCTTCATGCTGATGTTCAGTTGCCCCATAAAAAGGAGTGTACAAGGGTGAATGCCTTCGCTAGTGGCCACAATGGAAGCCAGACAGATCAAACTGTGACACATGGAGTCAACTTACCATCTTCATCATCATATCGCATCCTGGAGGTGCTGAGGCCTCTCTCGCTCATTGCATCTTCATCATCCATCATGGCCAATCAGGGGATGCTTAGAGAGTACAAAGAGTAGGAGGAACAATTAAAGTCTTCTGGGTTTGGTTTTGTAAGAAAATCATTTTTACTGTTATTTCTCATCAACTCAGGACCTACACAACATAAGAGAGAGCTCCTCCACATCCCTGTCTTAGCAATCCATGAAAACAAAGGCAGTGTCGTCAACACAGTGTAGTCAAGCTGGCACATTTTCACCCCATCTTTCTTCCTCCCTCTCCTGTAAGGAACTTCCTAACAGAGCAATCCTGTCTCTTTAAAAAATTGGATGTCCTTTTATCCAGATCTCTAGGTAAGATTTTGCTAAGCCTCAGTGCAGTAGGCAAATTAGAGTCCTGTATGACATTAGCACCATCGCGTGCCACCACCTCCATTTTATTTGGATGCTGCCTTTCTACAAAAAATGATGCCCAAAGTGGCTTACAATAACAATGAGAACAATAAATCACAAAATATGGGTTGCCATATTTCAAAAAGTGAAAATCCAGACACAAAAGCTAGAGACACAAAAGCTGCTGGGGGGGCAATATATCAAAAAAAGTTTTTTTACCTATTTTTTTAAAGACATTCTCCAAAAAATCAACTCTTCTGATATGCCAATATGGGCTGCCATACACCTGGGTTTCCCTGGACATTTTAACCGGGTTCCAAAAAATTCCACCCAAAAATTCCACAATTTTTGACAGACGAATCCCGGCTATGTCCAGGAAATTCCAGACGTATGGCAGCCCAAACAAAACCTATTGTCTCAATAGCAATTTCACTATAACGGCAATAACTAAACTGGAAGGTATATCAATATCAACATAACTTTATAACACAAATCTTATAAACTATGGTGTTATGGGCAGCAGAAGTTGCTGAAATAAATAAATCAAAAATATTATTTGATGGGGAGGGGCGACAGGGACAAAGCCACCCCCCTTACAGCAATTCTGGATCCTGGGACTACTCAACTAGTTCTCCATAGTTGTCGCAGGGTGGGCTGAGAAGGTTGCTTCGCAGTTAAGTTTTCCACAATAGTTTAACTGTTTAAATTGTTATGCTTTTTAACTAGCTTCTGGTTTTTTTGTATATTTTAATTACAATTTTTTAAAATGCTCTTATAGAATTGTCTTATTGTGTGTGCCTTTTAATAATTGACGGATTTTGTAATTGATTTTACACTTGCAAACCGCTTAGAAGCCATTTGGGCATGTGATCAGTAAATAGTAAATAGCAGTAAATTCATAAATAGTAAATAGGTAATCAAATCTCCTCCACGTAGCATTGGCTGTTAACCTTTTACCTGTGAATCCCAGCGGGGGAGAAGAAAACAGAAATTTCTGATCCAGCGGGTAACTGGCCAAGAAATCAGAGAAGATGGCGAATTGAGTGATTGCTGATGTGCTAGTCTTTGTGATGGTGCACTTCTAAAAATGGCACCAGCCTGATCATGCAAGCCAGTGATTAGTCACAACCAATGTAAGTGTCAGCAAGGGGCTTTTCCTCACCAATATTTTAAGGCTTACCCGAACAGCTTCTTCATGCTACTGAACTCCATTTTGCCAGGGAAGGCGAACTAAGCAGAGGCTTAGGGAACTGGCACAAGAGCATCCTTTACCTTCAGGAGTGATGCTTACCAACTAGACAAAGGGATGTGATCCCTCAAGTGCCTTCCTCTCTGCCTAGTCTCAAACGCAATCAAGTCACCCAAGGCATGCTGACTCTTGGGCCTTTCAAAGAGCCCCAGTAAAGGCAGACCCATGCCTAAAGCACTGGCACACTCACTACAGATACCTGGTCAGCCATCAACACCTATTAGCATTTGTCACGTATAGGAACCCCATCATAGGAAGCTGCCTTTTACTGCCCCAGACCACCTAGCTTAGCATTGTCTACAATGGTCATAGGCACCAGCTCTCCAAGGTTTCAGGTAGCCGTCTCTCCCAGCCCTACCTGGAGATGCCATGGCTTGGGACCAGGATAACCAGCAAGATCATCTCACTCCTTATATACCCAGCTGAGGTGAGGGCCTCTTGCAGGTGCTTTCTTATCAGGAGGCCTCTTCCACACAGTGTAGGAATCGGGCCTTTTGTGTAGCGGCCCCTGCCCTTTCAAATTTGCTCTCCTGGAGTGTTAGGCAGGCACAACCTCCTAGGCTGCCTTTTAATTGCCTGCTGAAGACCTTCCTTCAACACGTTTCAAAGTTGAGGTCTGCATCTGTACTGGAATTGTTTTAAAGATGTTTTTATTGTGTTTCTGCTTTCAGTTTGCCACCCTGGACTCCTTTCAGAGCAAGGGCAGGATATAAATAAAATGAATAAATAATCGAACAAGGAGGCAAATAGAGGTGGGGACTCATGTGACTGAATGACACTCCCCCATACTTCTTTTTTGAATGCCCTGAACCTAGAAAACATGAATGGCACTGGGAAATCTAAGCTAGCACCCTTCCCCTTTGTGTCTAATTTTACGGGGGGGGGTGAGTTATGGGGGATCATTCAACCAGCTGCCACCTGCAATCTAAAGTGGCCCAGGCACACACAAGTTTATCACCTCATCTGCTGCTTGTGAGATGTAGGTCACACAGTCTACTTATTAAGGCAGAATTATTGAACAGCAGCATATTCATCCACAAAGAGTGTTTCTTCCAAGGCTCAGCTTAAGCCATAGGGTCAAATTTCTATTCTGTGGCATCTTTCCCTGTATAGCACCTGCAGAGTATCTGAGTCTTTTTTTTAAAAAATAAAATAAAAAAAATCATGAATGCATATTAGTTTGCTAATTATTTCATGTGCCCTGATTGCCCTTCATGGGTGTCTGAAAATGAAAGGGTGATTGCTCATGGCAGAAAAATCAATCCCCTCCAAAGTCACTTTGAGACTGAACCAGCAGCCAACACCCATTCAGGGCTTCCACCCGCTGCAAACTAAGAGCTGGAATCCATTCATTTCATTACTGCAACACCCTGACCAACAACTAAGAGAAAATATTGTTGCATTGCAGCTGATTAAGGAATATAAATACTGATTTAAATATTTATTATGACTGCTGCCAGCCAACTGACAAAATTTTAGTTGATTAATCACCTGAGTTTTTAAATCAGCCTATTGCAGTGACTTTACAAGTAGCCCCACCACACTGCAAGACTTAAAAGATAAGTTGCAATATCCCAAATAGGCTTACTATGGAGTAAGTATCACTGAAGTCAATAGGCCTTTTCTTTGGTTAAACACGCACAAGGTCAAGCTGTTAGTTGATTAAAGCACCCATGAGAGCTTTTTGCCTCTTTGATATCCCACTTTCCTTTTTTGTTGAATGAAAATACTAAGCTAGGAGAAACCACAGCGCTCAGTGTTAATGCAGGCTGCCCACCTCTCCCTTTTCTGAACAATCCCAGCACCTGACAGGACTACAAAAGTTGAATAAGTATTGTTCTACTCACGCTTGAAACGTCCCAGGAAATACTCCAAACTGAGTTCAGGGGATCTGCAGCCAGTCTGGGGCTCTATCAGGTCTCGGGTGGCTGAAGAATGAGCATAGAAGTCACGGATGCAAGGGCACTATTGACTCCCAGTGCCCAAGGCTGGACAGCCTCCCAAATGAGGCCATCAGGATTGATTCTTTCAGAGCACCGTGACATCACATCATGGGACACAGATAGATCCCCACAGACGTTGCACCAGCAAATACTGCTTCGCTCAGATAAATGCAATCAGCTTAAAGTAGCCAGTCTTCAGGTGGTCCACAAGCCAAGATGGATTTTCGTTTAGGGCTCTGATCTGTTGGAACTCACGGGTGGAGGGACTGAAAGGTCACAGTGGATAAAGTTTAGGTGAATTGTTTGGATGGGCAAAAGTGATGGAGTTTCTGAATGATACAGAGGGAATGGACTCTAGCATTGAGCACCAGATAGGAACAGCAACATATCCTGTTGGGAGGGCCATATCTGTCAATTTCACTTTCTCTCTTAAAATCAGTTCTCTGCTTTTTAGCACCAATGTCTGTTTTTTAAAACAAAACAAAACAAACTCCTCATGAAAATTCAGCAGCATTTTAAATGCAATTTTCTCTTAATGAATTCTTGCCTAATATACACATTTTTGCAAAGCAATTCCCCCTAATATAATACATTTTTGTATTAGTGAATACATTTTTGTATTCACTAATCTATGCGTTTCTAGGCACACTTAACCCCACTGTATGCATTTTGTAAACATTACTTGGCAAGAGAAGAACTGAGTTTCCAGATTCAGAGAACAGTAAATTTTGGAGGCTTTTGGTGTTTCTGCTTGCTTATTGTTCTTGAAGGTGCAAAAGGAGGTAGCTTCACTTTTAAATGTGTGCTGAATCAAATTTATGCCCCATGCCTCCTACCAGCTATGATAAAAGCATCTGGAAAGGCCGGTCCTCAAAATTTGAGCCTCAAATGCAAGTTGCACCATTTCAGTAACCTCTCACATTTGCTTTAACCCACTATGCTGATTGCCATAACCTACACTGCAAAAAATAAAAGGTACCACTATTTGAATAACCCTAGAAATCATTCTTTGTTTGACAAGTGTTGTTCTATGACATCCCATATAAGAAGTTCAAGGGATCAGAGGCAACCTGTACCCTGAACTGATACAGAAGTCATGGATTGAATTCTTCAATAAAAGCTCTGGGATTTCCTGAGCCATGAGTTTGAGGCTTTCATCCAAGGGTGGGAATGAGGATAGCTGTATGTGTCATGTATGTATCATGTGCTCTGAGCTGTGCCCCCTGTGCTAGCTTAACCATCTCAGAGATGCCTCACTGGACCCTCTAGAGACCCCATCCTGAGCCCTGCCTTGATCCCCAATTCTCCCCCATCACCCCCTGCACCTCAGGTACAATGGTAACGGTGGACCAGGCAGGAAGCCCAACATCATTAGGCTGGCATACAGTTTTAGTAGCAGGGGTCTTCAGGGCAGAAGACTCAACTTGGGAGGAGCAAGCAGGCCCAGCTGAAGCCATCGCTCATCAGAGGACCAGGAAGAAGCAGGGACTATTTCAGTCTGTCTCCTCTGGACCTCTACTAGATTATCAGCAGCTCCCTTTGGAGCGCAGTACCCCCCCCCCCAGCACCTGCTATGACTAGGTTGCTGAATCTGGCAAATGCAAGCCCATAGTGCTCCTGGCCCCAGTGATTAGGCTGTCGATGGCTACTAGCCACATGACTATGCTCTGCCTCCACAGTTGGAGGCAGCAATGTTTTAAAATACCAGTTGCTGAAAACCACAGGAGGAGAGAGTGATCTTGTGCTTGAGTCCCGCTTGCTAGTTTCCCACAAACATCTGGTCAGCCACCGTGAGAACAGGATGCTGGACTAGATGGACCATTGGCCTGATCCAGCAGGCACTTCCTATGTTCTTAAGTTCTCATTGTGCAAGGGAGAAAAGGGCACCCGGAACAGATACTTGCCATGACTAGCTCCAGATCTCTCTTCTAATAGGAGTGTGACCCCTCTGGCAGCTCATACAAGAACTGCAGCAAGAGCTGCAGACAAGGCTTCGTTTGCCAGGCAAACAAACAGGACCAGACATGAAAGGGCTGCCATTCCTATCACACCTGGCAACTCACTCCCAGTTGTGTAGCCACTGATAGGATGACCCAGAAAATGGGTTTAAGTCTCTACCGGACATATGCTAATCAGAATCCACTATAGTTGTTATGGTTTGAAATGGACAATTGATTCAAATGACAATTAGCGGTGAATTAGGTGAGGTGCATACATCTCCAACTGTGATTAACAACCAGTTCCTAAAATTCTATTTGGACCTATATAGTAAACCAGAAGAGGTACCAGAAGAGGTTATGGAATTTTTATTTATTTTTTAACTACCGTGGCTAGAAAACACATGAAAACAACTATTGATGTCTCCAATATCAGAAGTCGAGATTAGGGAAACAATCTGAAATATGGCAATTGGTAAAGCACCTGGGCTAGATGGTTTTCCAGTGGAATGATATAAAAAATATATTAATCTCCTGTCACCTAGATTATATCACTTATATGATAAGATATTTAGAGAAGGAATCAGCTTAACACTATTCAACCAGGCTTATATTACTGTTCTTCCAAAGCCCGGCAAGGACCTCACACAATGTGCCAACTAGCGCCCAATTTGTTTGATAAACATTGATACAAAAATATTAACAGTGATACTGACAAATAGACTGCAAGGAGTAATACAAACTATTATTAAAAATTACCAAACAGGGTTTATAAAGATGAGACAAGCTGCAGATAACATCAGGCTGGTAGTGGATTTGATAAATTTAAACAGAAATAGTGAAGATTTAGCTATACTATCTCTAGATGCGGAAAAAGTTTTGATAAGGTCCACAGACAATAGATGGAAAAAGTACTACAAAAATTTGGTTTTCTATTTGACTTTATAAAATGGATAAACATATTATATTGCTCTCCTACACCTAGACATCATAATGTCTGCACCTTTCGCATTATCTGGAGGTCTAGGCAAGGCTGCCCACTTTTGCCTTTGCTTGGAGCCCCTGGCATGTATTATTATTAGACAGCATAAGGAAATATTTGGTGTAATTCAAAACTCACTTGAATACAAATTGGTAAGGTTTGAAGATGATATTCTTCTGTTTATCACGAAACCTCACAGTACTGTTCCAATATTAATGCAAAATATAGATGTTTTGGCAACATCTCTGGATATTCTATAAAAGTAAAGGGACCCCTGACCATTAGGTCCAGTCGTGACCGACTCTGGGGTTGCGGCGCTCATCTCGCTTTATTGGCCGAGGGAGCCGGCGTTTGTCCGCAGACAGCTTCCGGGTCATGTGGTCAGCATGACTAAGCCGCTTCTGGCGAACCAGAGGAGCGCACGGAAACGCTGTTTACCTTCCCACCGGAGTGGTACCTATTTATCTACTTGCACTTTGTGCTTTCGAACTGCTAGGTTGGCAGGAGCTGGGACCAAACAACGGGAGCTCACCCCGTCGCAGGGATTCGAACTGTCGACCTTCTGATCAGCAAGTCCTAGGCTCTGTGGTTTAACCCACAGCGCCACCCGCGTCCTGGATATTCTATAAACTGGTCCAAATCAGAGTTGATGTTAATAGGAAATAACTTTTGGGTTGAACTGTTTAAACAATACCAATTTCATATTTGCATAGACAACATTAAATATCTAGGCATATTAATACAACAAGACTTATCTAAATTAGCGTCATTAAACATCAACAGAATGAGGTATCAATGGACATCAGCAGATGGGAGTCATTGAACCTGACCGTGTGAAGAAAAGTCAATGCTCTTAAAATGAATATAATACCTAGACTAGTTTATATCTTAAGAGGAATTCCAATTCGTATACTGAACAAATACTTTCACAAAATTAAATCTTTGTTTCGAAAATGCCTTTGGGGCTCTTCAGTTCCAAGAATATCTATGCAAAAAATGCAAATACCAAAAAAAGGAGGAAGATTTGGGATCCCAGACTTAGAATTATATCACCAAGTGTATTTACTGTCAGGTACACAATTCTGGAGATCCACAACTGAGAACAACTGTCCAAATTGGGCTACTTTGAAATATTTTACAGCCTCAGAGACCCCAGAGATTTTGAAGCAGTTGATTAATTCTTACGCAACAAAAAACATATATAAATCTTGGTTACTAGCAAACCAATTTGATATACAGGTATTGAGGGAGGAATATAAGAAAGAATTAGAGATCTAAATTCTGACCACGCAGTGAGAAATTGTTTAAACAAGGGTGTCCCTGGACCTTAAATTGAGGCTCATACAAGAAAAAATAACATTTGGAAAATACTGGACCCCATTACGTTTGTTTTTACAAAGGCCACCTAAGGTATCTAACTGTTGGAGATGAAATAGGGATGATGCTTCTCTAAAAGATATGTTTTTTCATTGTCCTATATTGAAAGATTTTTGGCAGAAGGTAACTGAAACTATCAACAGAACTGTACGGAACAACCTTACATTTACAGAGCAAAATATCCTTTTGAATTATATGCCCAGCACATGGAACCTTACAAAAGGACAATACAAGTGGATTCTCCATGCCCTGACCATTGCAAAAAGACTGATGTTGATAAATTGGAAAAATAAAAATGTGGCTCCCTTCTACGACTGGATTGAAGACTTATACAAACTTGCAACATGTGAGCAACTTGTATATAAATGCAGACTTGCCATGGACAAATTCAGTGATATTTGGAATCCATTCTTACAAATACTTTAATAGGTTAAGATCTGGTGAAGTACAATAACAGCTTTGTAAAGTATACAATTTTGGGTTTTTCTCCCTCCCCGCTTTACTTTCCCTTCTACATGGGTGCTGTTTCTCTGTTTCTATTTCTTTTATTTACGTCTCACCATGTTTAGTGCACATATAATTATGTACTTTTTAACTTTCAATAAAGATGTCTGGTAAAAAATAAAATAAGTTACAAGAAAGGAGATTTGAAGTAAACATCAGGAAGAACTTTCTTGTACAAAACTGGGTCAAATACATGTTGGAAATGTAAAGAAGGGACTTTTTATCATATGTGGTGGGAATGTAAAGAAGTTAAAAATTTTTGGGAAATGATATATAATAAGTTGAAGAAAATGTTTAAAATGACATTTGTTAAAAAACAAGAAGCATTTTTGTTAGGGATTGTAGGCCAAGACCTGCCAAGGAAAATAAAGAATTTATTTATGTATGCAACAACAGCGGCAAGAGTCTTGATAGCACAAGGTGGAAGAATGAGGAAATCCCGACAAAAGAACAGTGGCAAGAGAAATTGATGAATTATGCAGAACGGACTAAATTGACATACAAACTGCGAGATAAAGACAACTGTGACTTTAAAGAAGAATGGGAACTTTTCACAAATTATTTTAAAGACAACAAAATGAACTGGACTCCTTGGCAGGTTTTGAATAAACATAGACAAATTTACTGATTGATAACATGGTAGACAGATAATGTAAGGATTCGTTTAATTTTATAACATGCAGAGAATAATATGTGTTGAGAAATCAGAGAGAGCAGCTGAGGGAAGCCTTTGAGGGAGGGGAGGGTGGGTTTGAGGGGGGTGGGGGGGAAAGAAAAAAAGGGGAAAATAATGAAAATGATATGTTTTGATATGCTGTTGTGTGGAAATTGTTAATAATTTATTGTTTTTAAAAGAAGAACTTTCTGATGGGGGAGGCTGTGGACTCTCCTTCCTTGGAGGTTTTTAAGCAGAGCATGGATTGCCATCCGCCATGGATGCTTTAGCTGGGATTCCTGCATTGGAGGGGGTTGGACTAGATGACCCTTGAAGCCCCTTCCAACTCCACAATGATTATATGATTCTACACGACCCCAAAGGGAAGCATGCAAACAGGATCTGAGCACAGGAGCCTTCTGGTTTACAGCAACTGGTGTTCAAAAGCATTGCTGCCTCTGACAGTGGAGGGAGAGCAGAGCCAGCTTGAGAGGTTTTGCTGCTTTAGGCCAACCCCCCGATGCCCCACCTGCCCCTGTGATGATGCCCCACTGAAGATTTGTGCCCCTGCCCCTCCCCCACCATCCTGCCCGCACTGCCACCCGCACCACCACTGTCCCCTTGCCAGGGGCTGTGGTGAGGGTGCAGTGGCAGCAGTGATGGTAACAGCATTGTGGCGGGGCTGGCAATGGAGCAACGGCAGGGGCGGGAGTCAGATCTGCTGCCCGAGGCAAGTGGCTTCACCTTGCCTCATTGACAGACCACCCCTGAGGCAGAGCAAAGCCTTCTCCTTCTCCATGAATTTGTCCAATCCTCTTTTAAAACCATCCAAGCTGGTCATTCTGCTCACTCCCTTCACCAACAGCTACATGTGTGGCAGTAGATGAGCTGGACTGGTGTCCAGCTTCAGTAATGGACTGGATGGGAGCAAATAAACTGAAGCTCAGTCCAGATGATTGATTGAAGCAGCTGAGTAGAGACAAAAAGGGGTCAGGCCATCCAGTGATAGTCTGGATCCATTTTACAGTCCTGGCAAAGTTGTCAGCCACTTTTCTATGGCTACCAAAACCATGAAACATGTATTCCAAGAAAGTCTCTGGCACATGGCCAGGAGAAATCTAATGATCAGCTGGAAGTCCCAACCACACCCCGTCAATGGACACTGGAGAAATAGTCTCTTGGCATGAAATAAATGGCACCTTCAGCAACCTCAGTTTGAGAGAGAGACAAATAGATCCATTTGGGCTTCTATCAGCCTCTCATTTTCCAATCTTAATTTCAGTTTGCCTCATTTCTGGCACACCACAGGGATGTGTGCTAAGTCCCTACCTGTATTCATTGTATACATACGAATGTGTATCATCTGACCCATTTACTGCAATTATTAAGTTTGCAGATGACACTACCATAATGGGTTTAATAACAGGTGGAGACGAATCAGCATATAGAGGGGAGGTCCAAAAAATATCTACATGGTGCCTAGGGAACAACTTGCACCTTAATATCAGCAAGACAAAGGAGATGGTGTTGGACTTTCGGGGGAAGAGAGGAGAACTAGCCCCACTGTACATCAGGGAGGGCTGTGTGGAGAGAGTCTCTTCCTTTAAATTCCTAGGAGTTTATCTCAGTGAAGACCTTACTTGGAAAATCAATACAACCCAGGTGGTTAAGAAAGCCCAACAGAGACTCCATCTCCTCAGAGTATTACGAAAGAACAGTGTCAATCAACATTTGATGGTCTCCTTCTACTGGTTCACAATAGAAAGTGTCCTTTCATACTGCATCACGGTGTGGGACGCTGGTTTGACATCAACTGATAGGAAGTGCCTACAGACGGTGGGGAATACAGCACAAGATATTATGGGCTGTCCCGTGAATCCACTGGATGACATTGAAGAAGAATGTTGCATCAGGAGAGTGAAGAAATTCTCAGGAATGATTCACACCCTGGCTGGCACTTTCTTGATCTCCTGCCCTTGGGCAGAAGATATAGAAGCATGATTAGTTGCACCAACAGGGTAAAGAACAGCTTCTATCCGTGGGCTGCTGAATGAAAAGATAACAACAGGGCAACTGACTTTTGGGTTTGGTGTGTGTGCGTCAGTAAACGAGGGGAATTAAGACTAAGAGAGCTGAGTGGGGGGTGCTCATTTAATCTCACTGTATACAAGTTGTACAAGTGACAATAAAGTATTTCAATATTTTTGCTTCAGAGTGGATTTTTTAAAATTTGCATGCATTTTCCTGCACACTCCTCTAACAGACACATTTTTCTCTGATACTTGGCCCAATATACTCTTTTTTGCAAGCAGATGTCCCCAGTACAATGCATTTTTCTTCATATGTTTACTATATACAACTTGGTGCACACTTCCCCCTTTTGGTTTTTCTTTTTTGGTGTGCATTTTTTGTTGAGGAATCACACTGCAATATTTGAAGAAGTGTGAATTTTGAAAGACAGCTGTGTCTTAGTCTTTGTACTGGCTCCATCAGGACAAATCAGAAAACGCAGAATCTGAACAAATCACTCCCTTGTGAATTTCAAAGCACACACACAGACACGCCAAACAACAAAAAAAGAAGCCCAATCAACTCTTTCCCAAACCTATAACAGTGCCTTTTGGTCCACAAGGTGGTGCTGCACAACCACACACTTTACTCTGCCGGAGGAAAGTGGGCAAAGGGAGAGTCAAGCCATTTCTTACGTTTGGATTTTTAGGCATTTTATTTGCGTGGACAGGCGGAGTCCCCAGATCCCTAGCGGTCCCCCCCCCGTCATGTGGAATAACGACTCAAGACAACGTGCTATGGGATTAAATTGGCCACAACTTTATTAAATTTCAAATGTGGGTAGACCTTGGCTCAGGCATTGGGCGTTCTCCCTCCCCAGTCCCCAGCGGGGGACCTAGGGAGCATCAGGGTTATCCAGTGTTTGTGTGGGGGATGGGACAGCTCTGGGGAACATATGTTCAAGCAGAGATAGCCGCCCCCGTTACGACGCCGCTGCAGGGGAGACCAATGACGACCTTTCGGCGTACGGTCAAAGCCTCCCTTCAGAAACCCCTTTAACGGGGAACCCTGGTATCGCCGCTGCAAAGAGGAAGATGGACAAAAGGATTCCGCCCAAGGCCTGACACCGCCAAAGTTGTGACGTTTTGCTACGGGAAAGGTGAAACCTGCCAATGCAGGGAAATTCCTTTCCGGCCCTTTGACAGCGACCTTAACGTAGCAGCGCTCGCATACCTGTGAAGAAAAGTTAACCTGCAAAACCTATGAAGAAAAGTTAACCTGAAAAATAAGGCATTAACTGAGGGTGGGTAGGGTGGGGGAAGCTCTGGAGCCAAGTGAGGATTCCCAGGTAAGATCCTCCCTCTATTGTGTGGGCAGGTAATCCCTCCCCTACCTGGCCTGATCTCCTTGGCAACGCTTCCCCCAGGTGGGATTGGACAACTGACTGAGGTAGGCGGAGACCTCCAGGTATCCCACCTGAGGGAAGGCAAAGCCAAGCCTATGCTGATGGAGCCGCTCCAGATCCAGGGGCTGCACGTGTCCACGCAAAGGGCGCCCCCCGTTTTATGTGGGGAGCGGTCATTGTCAACACCTGAAATGCCTGATATGGAGGGAAAGCCAAGAACCTTCTCTGTTGTTATGCAGGCCTAGCCATGCAGCCTCCCTCCCTCCTCAAGTGTGCTCCAAAGGGGCTGAGCAAAACAAAAGTGAAATCCAGAACAAGGCAGAAGTGTTGATGGTTGGCAGTCCATGCATTATGGAGGGAGGAGCATCACTTTTTCAACATGGGATCATACCCTTCCCAGACTAATCCTGAACCCTGTGTTGGGGAAAAGACATAATCAGTGGCAGGGCACCCGCTTGGCATGTAGAAGGTCCCAGGTTCAATCCCCAGTACCTCCAGGTGGGGCTGGGAGAGACGCTTGCCTGAAACCCCAGAGAGCCACTGCCAGTCAGTGTAGACAACAGTGAGATAGATGGGCCAGTGGTCCGAGTCAGAAAAAGGCAGCTTCCTGTGATCCTCCATGGATGCAAGTGCAAAATCAGCTGCATCTGTCCCACTGAGTGACAGGCAGTTGCCCATTGTCATACAATTATGGTTTAGCTTTACCCTGAATGACTGTAATGGACTTTGCATGGATCTGTCCTTGATGCTGGTTCAGCTTGATGGCTGGGTGTGATGGACATTTTCCACTGCTGAGTCACATAAAAAAATGATAAGAGGGGAGGGTTTCTAGGTCAGAGGGGGTCTTCCCAAAGAAAACTGAGCCATGGCATCTGTTTCTAGAACTCCCGCTCTGGGGTTGCCCCACATTCTCCCAGAATCCCATTTGGCTGGGGAAGCTCTTATCTGGGTTTAATGCACTTGTGAGCATGATGGTTCCCAGAGCAGGGTTCCTTCATGAGTGAGCTGACCAGCGCCACCTTTGGATTCAGTCCTTGAAACAGAAATTATCAAGCCAAAGAAAGCAGGAAGAAAAGCTGAAGAATGAAGAGGCAGCGCCAGCAGCAACGGAAACAAAAGCTTGCATGAAATGGAATGTTCTCCATTCTTGGTAGGACACAAATATAGAGGAATGCCATTCATTCATTCATTTCCCACCCTTCGCCCTAAGGTCCCAGGGCAGCTTGTAACATTAAAACAGATTAAGAACCATTTAAAACAACTTACACACATAAAATGAAGCCAAGTCCTAAACACAGGCATCTCAAGTGTCAAAAAGTGAAGAGATGTACCACCACATCACCATCATAATTATTATTATTTAAATTTGCATACTGCCCGATATTCGCAGGTCTCAGGGAAGTTCACAAGATAAAACCACAGTATAAAAATACAAAATACTTAATCAAAATAGAAACAAAACCAACCCAATAACCCCCCTCCAGCACATTTTCAAAGGGCATTGAATGTGAATGAGCCAAATGCCTGGTTAAAGAGGAACGTTTTTTGCCTGGCCCCTAAAGGTGTAAATGAAGGCACCAGCTGAGTCTCCTACGCCAAATGGGTGGCTGAAAACTTTTTATTCAGACAAGCATTTGTGTTTATTGTGTTTATTGAGATTGTGTGTTCTCCACTGCTATTACTTGTTTTTCTTACCAAGATTTGGCATTATTACATGGTTTGTATCACTGCAAACACAACAGCAGCTTTTCCAAGGGCACAGTCCCAAGGGCAACACTAGAGATTCAGCAGGCGCTTTCTGCACCAACTTTTAAGTGCCTTCTGGAAACTATGCTATTCCATCAGTCTTATGCTGGCGATTAACAAGAAATCATTCCACAGTAGTTCTCCAGTTTCCAATTTTAACTTTTTCATATGGTTTTCATTGTTTGATTTTACATACAGTTGTTGTGAACCACTTTGGGTGGTTTCTTTATGAATTCATGGTATATAAATACTCTTATTATGCATTTATTGGAGTTATATCCCACCTTTTCTTTCAATGAGTTCTAGGCGGCATACAAAGTAATCCCACAGCAGCCCTGTGAGGTAGGTTAGGCTGGGAGCAAGTGGCTGGCCCAAGGTCACCCAGTAAGCTTTGTGGCTGCGTAGGGATTTTTAAAATTAATAACAAACTAACAAAACTATCCACCAAATAGAGGGAAGAAGAGCTTTCATTAGGGTGCATTTACCTGGTTGTGGCAGTTCCAAATACCCAACAAAAAGTAAAGAGTCCAAACCAGCCCCCGCTTAGAAACTGTGCACTACTCAAAAGCAATGCATCTAACTCTTCCTGTTTAAGGAGTTCAGCCCCTCTGCAGCAGCTAGAGCTGCTCCTTGACCTGCTCCTTGACCTCCTTGCTGCCCCAGCCAGGCTAAATGCAGCAGAAAAAAGCCACACCAAGAGGAGTGCAGTGGGGGATCTTGCAGTCTCAAATTTCAGCTGTGCCCTGCACAACACCAAAATTCAGTGCCCCTCTGCCTCTAGCGCTCCACTATACATCATAGTTGCGGTGTTCCCAGCAACATCCCCAAGGCTCTGCGCCCAGTGCCACTGAACCGGTTGGGCTCCCCGAAATCCGTCTCTGTGCACAGGCAGCACTCCTGGCCAGCTCACTTCATTTTGGTGACTGGAGTTACAGTTATTTTGGGTACTTATTTGTCTGTTAGAAGCGGGCTCTCCAGAAATCCACTGCCTTTATTAGTCATCATTCAGCTGTCATGGCCAGTCCACAGTGGGCTAATTTGTGAAAGGCCCAGTGATGTATAATCTAACCTTTCACGAACTTTTCCAACCAAAATTCTATTATTATTTCCCCAAGGCCTTTTCATGCTTGCTGGGGTGCATTTGTGTTTACTGTTTTTCCTTCTTCATTCACTCTCCCTGTTTCTGAAGCTATTTCTTCTTCTGGCGATTGTGTAAGGTCATCTTGACCATCAGCATCTTATACCCATTCCTGCCCCAGTTCCAATCCCAAATCCTGTCTTAAAGACCTGATTCATGCAAGAACATAAGAAGATCCTGCTGGATCAGGCCAATGACTTGCCTCGTCCAGCATCCTGTTCTCACAGTGGCCAGTCAGATGCCCCCATGGGAGACCTGCAAGCAGGAACTGAGCACAAGGAATGCTTCCCGTCACACTTGGGGGCATTTCCAAGTGTGCAGAGTCTTGACTTCCCATCAGGATGGGTTATGCAAATGAAGTTCAGTCTGCCCCCCAGGTGGAAATTAGTCTCCTGCCATGTCCCCTCCACGCACCACCATAGTGCTATGTATGTCCACAAATTCCAAACTACAGCGTTTGTACAGTTAAACCTGCGTTGGGGGGGGGGCTGTTTCAGCATTTGGCCTCATTTCATGCAGCCCTAAGCACCATCCAGCTTTCTGGGCCCACTCCTGCTCCTCTGGGCATCGCACCCCTGTGTGGGGTGCTTGGAATGCTGTAGACGTCCACCCAACATGGGCTCTACTGTCCCTTGGCTCTGGGCTCTGCCCCATCTATTATGCTACCACCACTTGATTGTGGGTCAATGGCTCTTCATAGGGAAAACATTCCCCACTCCTGAATTAAATAAAGATCTGACTTCTAATCGGGTAATCAGCCACAGAAAGAAAACACTAGAGACTGAGAATCTGTTAACCCTGATTATAGAAGAGCTTTAGGTTGCAGTCCTATATAGTGACTCGTGAAAGTCTGCCCCACTGAATTCCTTGGGGCTTACTTCTGATTATTTGGACGTGCAAGGTATTTTATTCCATGAAACTGGATCGGAGTCAGGAGCTGTTTAGTCTCTAGTCAACCACCGTCTGCCACTGCAAGCCCCTCACTATCTCTTCATCCAACCAGTCCTTGAAAATACCTCAAGGGCTGCCTCTCCCCATATGAACTGACCCAGACCCTGTGACAAGCATCCGAGGCCCTTCTTCGTCCTCTGCCAGAGGCCCAGAGGGTGGCAAGACAAGAACGGGCCTTTTCTGCGGTGCCTCCCCACTTGTGGAATGCTCTCCCCAGAGAGGTTTGCCTGGCTCCTTCATTACATATCTTTAGGCACCAGGAAAAAACATTTCTCTTCTCCCAGGCCTTTGGCTAATTAAGCAACCTATCTGTTATGAACTGGCAGGACTTTGGAGAGGAGGAAGAGGATCCTGGCGAGGGGTGAAGCTGGGATGGGGAAGGAGAGGTTGTGGTAGACAATATTCACGGGGTGACAGAGGACGATGAGGGGCCAGAGGCCAGTGTACAGGAAGCTGAGCAGCAGGACCCTTTGCCAGAGCCAGAGAGGCCCCCATCCCCACAAACACGGCGGGTCCTGAGGTGTAGGGAACAGCAGGTGGGGCACTCCGGGAAGCAGAGACAGGCCAGGGCCTGCAGCCTAGCTCACTAGCTGGCCAGGTGGGGAAGAAGGCAAGTGATTCCCTTAGCTGGGGCAAGCTGAGAGCGGGTGAGGGTCAGAGACCTCATCAAGCCCAGATGCTGCAATCAGCAGGCACAGGGTCAGAAGGCAGCAGAGCTGAGGTGCTGTGTCTGCTCAACTGCCCATGTTGAGGAACCTGGTCTTGGGTACTCCTGGACCTCCACGGGTTTCTACTTCAGGCCTGATGCTGGACTGCATCCTGACTTCGGACTTGGATTGACCCTGAACCTCATTTCTTGACCTTCAACTTTGGATCTTGGACTGTGGACTTTGCAGATGCCGATTGAGTCTCGGCTTTTGGACTTGGTCTTGGCCCACTGTCTGTCTGGCCACAGGATGAGCACACTATGGCCTTCGAAACCGTGTGTGTTTGGGGGGATTGCTGTTTTTGTTTGTTACTACCAGTGCTTTCTCTCTTTTTTTTAATAGAAAAAAAGGTGCCGGTACTCACCATAAAGTTGTTACAGTAAGTGCCACACTATTAACATTTGAAAATAGGTGCCAGTACTGCGTACCCTTGAGTAACCCCAGAAAAAAAGCACTGGTTACTATTATATGCATTTTTGGGTTTTTATATTGTAAACTACCCAGTGATCCTTGAAGGGCATTACAGAAATTTAATAACCTAATTTGATTCTCAACCAAAGGTTTTCCCCCACCCTTGCA
Organism: Podarcis filfolensis; assembly: GCF_964270895.1. Classification (NCBI taxonomy): domain Eukaryota; kingdom Metazoa; phylum Chordata; class Lepidosauria; order Squamata; family Lacertidae; genus Podarcis; species Podarcis filfolensis. Next base: position 4,053,094 of record NC_139611.1, on the reverse strand, counting down.
CCTTAACTGGAGGTGTTTTTTTACTCTTACAGTCTGCATTAGGCGCCTCCTAAATTGTTTCTTACCAGTTTTTGGTTAGGCTGCACCCTTGCAAAGTGAAACGGGTCTAATTTTCTGCCCTTCCAGTCCCAATGGACCCCAGCCAAGACGCTCAGAGGGAATATGCAACTGTGTTCCACCCTGCTGTTCTTGTGCATTGACTGGTGTTGCACGTGTATGGCTAACATGGTAGCACTACCAGGGCTGTCATGATTGGCGGCTGGCAAGAGAGAGTTGCCAGGGAGATTGTGGGCATGTCATCTGTTGCCCTGTTGCTTCTGCTAGTATTCTGCTGTTCTGCCTGGTCATGGTGATGGCCACCCTAGCCTTGTCCCTCCCACTGCTTCAGCACAGCATTTAGATGAATGGCTCCAGCCCCACGTGTCAGAATCACTCCTGACTAGCTACCAGCAGTGCATTGCAGCAAAAGGGTGCCTTTATGAAGTTTGTCCTTGGATCATTGCTGAAATTCTGCCCTTTGCATTAGTGGTTAGACATCACCATGCTTAGCATTAACCCAGAAATGGAAATACTCATTCAGCCATCTGCCTTCGTCTCTCTAGCATTAGTGAAACCTGGCAGCTTAGCGGACAAAATATAAAACACTGTACTATAATTATCCTGTGCCATTTACAGAGTGGTATTTTTGCCTGGGGATGACAAATGCCTGCCATTTCTCAGCCAAACATGACACACAAATTAAAAGTGAAGGAGCAGCTTCCAACCCCAAAGACTGTAGAGTTTTCTCCTTGTGAAAAGAAGCCCACTTGTTCCGGAATGCAGAGGCTTGTGGAAGACAAAAGGGATTTTATTTCAGAGCCATCTGAATTTCTAGTCCCAGATCATAGCTCGTTTGCAAATGCAGTTTGTCCAAGCCTTGCTCACTGCTATTATTTTAAAGATAAGGCAAGGGTTGTTAAGGACAAACTGGTGAATCCACACAGGAACTAAGAAGAGTAGGATTCAGTTCCACGGTCTAAGAACAGACCTGGGTTGAATGTGCTATTTGGGAATTAATATTTTCTCTGAAGATATTCCAGAGGAGTAGCTGTGCTAGGCTATGTTGCAGAAGAAGAAAAAACCCCAAAGAATTTTGTTGAATTGACTGGTGAATTTATTATGGCATGATCTGCAAAAGCTGATGCCATACTAAATTTGTTAAATATTTAAGGTGCCACAAGACTTTTTTTGTTTTCTCTGAAAAGCTTCACCTTGGGATCCTACAGGCTGAATTCATTCCTGCGCAGATTCATGTCCAGCTAGGTATGAAACGAGTGCTAAATGATTTATGCTGCTCTGCAGCCATGCATTATACATCAAGGGGCCTGGCAATGGAGGAAATCAAAGCTCCATGAACGCTGCTGTTTCAGCCTGACAAGGCAAAGCACCCACAGATGAGCCTTCATGCAAAACAAGGCGGAAACGACCAGTGGGAAATGGCCTCTGGAAATATCAGGTGGAGGCAGGATCGTGAATAAAAATGAGGGCATTTTAAGAGCCCCTTTTATTTATTTATTTAAAAAATAAAGTCTACTAAGGTGGAAGGAAGAGGATAGGACTTAATAATTTACATGTAAGTCCATACACACCGATGCTTTAACATGTCGTCTGCTTTAGAGCCTTGTATATTACATCTCAGAAAACCTGCAATGCAGCTTAGTGGCTTGGTCCAAGACCCAGGGCTGTAGCTCAGTTATAATAATAATGATGATGATAAAAAGTAAAAAAAATGGGATGCGGGTGGTGCTGTGGTCTAAACCAATGAGCCTCTTGGGCTCCCTGATTGGAAGGTCAGTGGTTCAACTTCCGGGTTTAGCGCCATCGGTAATGGCAGATTCCCTCTGAGCTGGAGGGATCCGCTCCGTGGAAATCGGGTCAAACCGCTACGGCGAAGCGGAGACCCTTCTAAAATCACAGGCAGGGTGAGGCCTGTGAACGTGGGACTTGGCGGGCACCCTTTGCGCCCCCCCAACTCGCAAGGAAACCCGACTACGGGCTCCGGAGCGAAGCGGGGCGAGTGGCGCGGTGCTGAGAGTAAACTGCTACCTTCACGGAGTGAAGCCGCATAGCTGTTACCGGAGAGCGCTGACTTCTTCCTGAAACAATTCGACTTCAAAAGCAACTACCCGTGAGTAGGATTAATTGGAAAAGGCAAGGGAAAAAAAGGATTTAAATCTGGCACCGAAGCGGGAAGGTATAAACAGGAAGTCCGCCTCCCGCTTTTGTAAATAGATTAAAGCAAAGAACTTGTAAGCCAAAGCCGTGGGGAATTGATTTGAAAGGATTAAAACCCCAACACCTAAATTAGTGATCCCCCCCTTGGATGCAGGAGAAGAGGGGGGAGAGATTTGAACTTTGTATACCTGCAAGAGAGAGGGAAGGGAAAAAAAAGATCTACTGCTCAAAACCTGGGAACGGGCTGCCAATGGACAATAAGACTGCCGTATTTGGAAGTGCACTGCTTGTGAACAGAGCAACTTTTGACAGCTAGCTCTGCAAGGGAGATACATTGTTTTTGGCTGTTGCCTCCTGATCTTAGAAAGAAAAAGAAGTAACTGGAAAGTAACTGAAATTGAAACTGACTTTTATCTTTGTTTTCCTGCTTGAAGTGGGGATTTTAAAGTGCTGTTTTGGAACATAACAACAAGAGACTGATACTGTGTCCCCCTAGAGGAAGTTTCTGAAACTGTTAACAATTGGGCCAGGGGAATTTTCCACTTCAAAATAAGTTGTGGCCGTGGGATTGACCTTGAGTATTCAATTGAAGTGTTATGGCAGATGGAAAAGAAAAAGCAGACTCTCTTTTAGAAAAAACAACGAGGTCTGGGAAATCTTGGCCGCGAAGACCATCAACATCTGGTCCTTCTGCCTCATCTGCGGCTGCATCCACACAATCTAAGTCAAAAGGTATGTCATCTGAAGAAGCTCTAGCAGTTGCATTAGGCAAGATAAAGGAATCATTGGAAAAACTAAGCAAACAGGTGGTTGAAGCAACAACTAAAATTGACCAAAATACTATAAGTATTAACAATCTGGGACAAAAGGTAAATACCAACACAGAAACTATTGAGAAACTGCTACAGGAATCTACTCTGACCCGACAGACAGCTGAAGAAGCTAAGGAAAAAGCAGCTGCCGTAGAGGAGAAGATTCCAGGTATACAGAGGCAACTTGAGGACTATAGGTCAACTTTTTCTATGATTGAACTTAAGGAGAAACAAACTACTTTTCGCACCATAGGACGCAGTTTTTCTGTCTTAAAAACTAAGGGGAAAAGTCTGTGCGTCCTATGGAGTGAATGCAGGGCGGGAGGCAAGCAGGAAAAGCCCCCAAGAGCCACACACAAGCTTCGCACGTCTCTTGCGGGCTTTTCCCCAGGAGGGAGAAGGGACTGACGCAGCCAGTCAGTCCCTTCTCCCTCCTCTAGAAAAGCCTTGCACAATCTCTCCAGTCATGGGAGGCTGCGCAAGGCTAAAGAGGAAGCCCGGGCAGCGAGCACAATCCATCCCGCTCGCTGCCCGGGCTTCCTCTTTAGCCTTGCACAGCCTCCCACGCGCGCAAGGCTAAAGAGGAAGCCCGGGCAGCGAGCGTGATCCATCCCGCTCGCTGCCGGGGTTCCTCTTTAGCCGTGCGTGCCTCTCCAGCCGCGGGAGGCTGCACAAGGCTAAAGAAGCCAACTTTTTAAAAATCTCTCTATCTCTACCTCTTTTTCTTTTTTCGTCCTTTCTCCACCCCCTTATTTTCCTCTGTATCAGTGTTTTTATCTAGATTAACATTTTAGTTTGGAGGGGGGGAATGTTATAAAAAAGGAAACTTTGCAGCTTTTATTTTAGTATACAATAAAAACAGATTACCGGTAAACAAAACACAAGAGAAGGAACTAGCATAGAAGAAGAAGAGAAAAGGGAAAGAGGGAGGATACAAAGCCATTTACCAGAAGTAGATCTTAACCCTTGCCTCACCTGGGAGCTTCTCTGGGCAGGAATTCCCTCGGCTTAAGTGGGGTGAGGAAACAGTGGCAGGTAGGGGGGTACCTACCTAGACAGTGAAGCCACATGTCTCTCCAATGAAAATTGGGAGTGGGCATTGTGTGAAGTGGCTGTGGATCTCCTGCCGCAGAAGTGTAGGACTGTATAGAGTTGGGAGGGCCACCCGAGGGTCATCTAGCCCAGCCCCCTCACAATGTAGGAATCACAGCTAAAGAACGCCAGGCAGATGGTCCCCCAACCGCTGCTTAAAAGCCTCCAGTGGTGGAGACCCCCAACAACTTCCAAGGTCACAGAATTGCAGGGTTGGAAGGGAACCCCAGGAGTCATCTAGTCCAGCCCCGGTGGACAGCGGGCACGATCCATCCCGTTGTGCAAGACTAAAGATGCTGCTCAAGGCTAAAGAGGAAGCGCGCAGCCTGTCCGTTGCTCTTTGGGACTGGGGGGGGGAATAATATTTTTTCCCTTGATTTCCCCCTCTAAAAACTAGGTGCGTCCTGTGGTCCGGTGCGTCCAATAGAGCAAAAAATACGGTAACTTGAGGATTAGAGCTGTCCCTGAGTTAGAGAAGGATAACTTGACAGACTTTCTTATGCAGGAATTTGCAGACTTCTGGGAATTGGACCCGGGAAAAGAAGGATTTAAGATCGTGAGCGCTTTTAGACTTGGAAGAGGGGGGAAGAACAGGGTGAGAGACTGTTTGATTACCCTCCGATCAAAAGAGGAGAGAGACAAAATTTTGGGTCTGCATTTCCAGAAGACATTAGAAATACATCAGTCAAGAACTGAAATATTTAAAGATATCCCAAAACATCTTTTGGACCTTAGGTCCAATTACGGAGATTTGGTTGCCTTGCTGAGAAGGAACAGACTTATCTTTAGGTGGGAATTTCCCCAAGGCCTATCTTTTAGTTTTAAAGGAAGAAAGATAAAAATAAGATCAGTGGAAGACAAAGAAAAATTTCTGAAAGATTACGGGGAAGACTTACAGAAAGAATCTGGGGAAGAGCCAAGAGCACTGGGCAGAGAACCGTTTGACAGAGGCCTAGAGCAAAGAGCATCGGATAGAGGATCACCAAAAAGAGGAATACTAGACATATCAAGACTAACGTTTGGATTGGACTGTCCAGAGAAAGTAACAGTAATACCGCCGACAGAACAAGAGCAAGCACTTGGGGCAGTTGGAGGAAAAGCAGAATAATTACATCATGGCCCTGCAACTATTGAGCCGGAATACCAATGGTTTGAACTCGCCTCAAAAAAGGAAAAGTGTTTTTCATCTATTAAAAAAGGAACAATTGGACTTGATTTGCCTACAGGAAACACATGTGACAAGGCTCCACAGGAAAGTATTGATTAATAAAAGATTGGGTCAAGAGTTTATTTCATCAGACAAAGTAAAAAAAAGAGTAGTAATTTATGCAAAGGAGAGCCTATCACCGAAATTTATATTTAAAGATGATCAAGGAAGATTTGTGGCAATTGAAATTCAACTACAAGGAGAGAAATTTTTGATAGTAGGCGTCTATGCACCGAATGAGGGAAAATCAGAATTTTTTAAAAAGTTGCATGAGACCTTGTTGGACTATTTGGATTATAATATGATCATGATGGGGGATATGAATGGAGTGGTATCTACAAATATGGACAAGGCACAGAGACAGGTAGTTACCAAGGACGGCAGACTACCAAAAACCTTTTTTGAGATGACTGACAACTTGGACTTAGTTGATATTTGGAGAATAAAGAACCCCTTGGGTAGAGAGGGAACTTTCTTCTCTGAAGCCAAAATGACATTGTAATGGTTATATGGTGTTGCTCGTGCGTAAGTTGCCGCCACTCCTGGCTAGGTAGCCTGGTTAAACCTTTCCTGGCTGGACAGCCCTTCACTTCGTGGCTGTTCAGTCGCTAGCAGAATCCGTCAGTGGGCGTTTCTTTAACTTCTTCCAGCAAAGAAGTTCTTTGACGCCAAGTCTACACCTACTTTCCCTGCGCGGAAGTCTTCTGCGCAGGGTGGATGTGGGTAGCGGAGGACCTGTGCTCTCCCCGCTGGTCTCCAGCGAAGAGTCCTGGAGCCCTCTCTCCGATTCCCCCCTCCGCCCCCCTTTATCCCTGGTGTTACGCTGATTTCCTTCCCCAGCTGATGAGTCCCCTCTCTCCCTGCTTGGCCCTTCTCCGGCATCGCTTGGGAGACCTGCCTCCACTTCTGGCTCCGATGTCAGTTCCCTGACAGACATGGACAAGAATTGACCAAATTTGGACTTCCGGTCGGCGCCAGCGTCTAATGGCTGCCTCCCGCTGAGCTCCGCTCAGGGAGGCTGCTCCGCGAGTTCGGGTCTGACCGCTATGGCGAAGCGGGGACCCCTAAAATCTCAGGCGCGGAAGCCTGAGAGCACGGAGGCTCGGTGGGCACCTTAAGCGCCCCCCCTCACTGCAAAGGAGCCTTTTTAAAGGCTCTGGAGCGGCATCGGGGAGCGCGGTGCTGAGAGCCGCTACCCAGCCCATGGAGTGAAGCCGCGTCGCCATTGACGGAGAGCGCCGATTCCTTCCTGACATTTGGAACTTAATTGGATTATCCGTGAGTAAGACTGAACAACAACTTTAAAAGAAAATACCTGGAAATTAGCTGAAAACGGAGAAGGTAAAAAGTAAGGAAGTCTGCCTTCCCCGGACTGCATGTTAACTAAAGCAACGAAATAGGAAGCTGCAATTTGACAGGAAGCAGCTTTAAAATTGACGGACTCAGACATCGGACTTTAAATCCCCCCCTTAGCAGGCAGGGGCAGGGGGGGGAGACTTTTGATTTGCAATACCTGCATGAAAGAAGTATAGAAGGGGAATTTTCTGCCGTTTTGAACCCTTGGGGAGGACTGCCTGGAAAGTGAGCCACCGGGACTGAGAACTGTCATTAGAGACTTGTTACAAAGTTGGTGCTTTGCCCTTTTACAACAAGTAAAGACCTTACTTGCTACAAGTCTGGCACTTTGGAAAGTTACAATTTGACAACATTTGGGAAATACTGGACAATCGGTTGTTACTTTTGTTACCTTTGAAGGGAACCCTTGTTTCTTTGTATTTGGAACTTCGGACTGCTCCCTCTAGAGGGTTGTAGGGAAATAGTTATTATTTTCACTGTAAGGAACAGACTTGTGGAACTTTCCATCTGAAAGTAATTCCCGTGGGAACGACCTTGGGACATGAGTGGCTCAGCAGAAGAGATAACAACAAGAGCTAAGAGTAAAGCTGCTCAGAAAAAAAGGGGTTCTATCTCAACTTCAGCTGCAGCAGGCGTGGCTACAACTTTATCTATGGATCCAGTGGCACAGGCATTAGTCAAAATAAATGAAGCTCTGGAAACGCTCACAAAGCAGAGTACGGAAAACTCTAAACAGTTGAAAGAATTGTCAACAAAATTGGATTTAAATACAGAGTCAATAAACAAATTGGTTCAAGAAAATGAGACAACTAGAAAGATCGCTGAAGAGGCAAAAACTTCTGCAGAAGAGGCAAAAACTTCTGCAGAAACTACACAGGAAAAGTTAGTACCAGTCTGCAAAAAGCTGGAAGAGCATGATGTGGCCCTGTCTTTGCTGGAACTACAGAGGAAAAATAGGAATTTGAGATTGAGGCTGATCCCAGAAAGTGAAAAGGACAATTTGATAGACTTTCTTACAAAAGAGTTTCTGGAATTTTGGCAGGACAATTTGAAAGAAGAGGATTTTAAGATAATAACTGCTTTTAGACTGGGCAGGAGACAAAACAGAAAGAGCCCAAGAGACTGTCTGATAACTTTGAGATCTCAGGAGGAGAGAGATAAGATATTAAATTTACATTTTCAAAGAGCTCTTGAGATTGAAGATTCCCGTGTGCAGATATTCAAAGATATTCCTAAATACATTTTGGAAGTGAGGACCCATTACAAGGATTTGGTCACTCTATTGAGAAAGAACAACATACTATTCAGATGGGAGTTTCCACAAGGCCTGTCTTTCAACTACAAAGGAAAGAAAATTAAAATAAAAACAGTGCAAGATAAAGAACAATTCTTGGAAAGGAACGAGGAGGACCTTTTGAAGGAAATGGCGGAACCTACAGACCTAACAGAATTACCAGACATTTCAAACTTATCTTTTGGGCTTAAAACATCAATAGAAGAAGACTTGCTTGGAGCAGTTGGAGGAATTAAGTAAACAACAAGATGTCTCTGCAATTTCTAAGCTGGAATTGTAATGGACTTAACCTTCCTAGGAAAAGACGTGAGGTTTTTCATATCCTAAAAAAAGAACAATTGGACTTGATTTGTTTACAAGAAACCCACGTGACTAGAGTACACCGAAAATTACTTATTAATAAAAGATTAGGACAGGAATTTATTTCATCGGACAAGGTGAAGAAAAGAGGAGTGGTGATTTATGCAAAGGAAAAGTTGGCCCCCAAATTAATTTTTAAAGATGAACAAGGAAGGTATTTGGCAATCGAAATTCAAGTTCAAGGAGAAAAATTACTGATAATAGGAATTTATGCACCGAATGAAGGGAAGTCAGAATTTTTCAAGAAATTGCATGAGACATTAATGGACTATTTGGACTATAACGTAATTTTGATGGGAGACATGAATGGAGTGGTCTCTACAAATATGGACAAAGCACAAAGACAGGTGGTCTCCAAGGATGGGAGACTACCAAAGACTTTTTTTGAAATGACTGACAATATGAACCTGATTGACATTTGGAGAACAAGGAACCCTCTTGAGAGGGAGGGAACTTTTTTCTCTGAGGCAAAAATGACTTGGACCAGAATTGACCAGATATGGGTAACTAGTGGGATGGCATCAAAGATCAAGAAAGTGGAAATCTGCCCAAAGACTTGCTCCGACCATAATGCTGTAAAGATGGAGATGAACCCAACAACAGCTGGCTCCTTTAGATGGAGGATGAATGACTCCCTGTTTAGAGATGAAGAGGTGTATAAAAAGGCCCAGAAAGTGGTAAAGGACTACTTTGAGATAAACCTGAGAACAGAAGTGGAAAAAAGAGTAATTTGGGACGCAAGCAAAGCCGTTATACGAGGATTTTTAATACAACAGAATGCCATAAAAAGGAAGAGACAGAATGAGAAGAAAGATAAGATTTTGGAAAAGATAAAAGAAGGAGAAAAAAAATTGAGATCTAAACCAAAGTCACATGAAATTTTGAGAGAAATTAAGTTTTATCAGAGCCAATATATGGAATTGATGAATCAAGAGATAGAATGGAAAATAAAACAAATGAGACAAAAGACATTTGAATCGGCAGATAAATGTGGGAAACTTCTGGCATGGCAACTGAAGAAGAGAAAAAAAGCAAAATACGGTTACAAATCTAGAAGTTGAAGGAAGGAACATTTATAAACCAAATGAGATTAGAAACTGTTTTCAGAGTTATTTCAGGAGACTTTATGCACAAGGGCCGGTGAATGAAAAAGAAATAGAAGAATTTCTTAAAAAATATGGATTACAAAAAAATTCTGAACAAAGTAAAGTGATTTTGAACCAGAAGATAACTGATCAAGAAATTGAGGGAGCCATTCAAAGTATGCAACTGGGAAAATCTCCAGGACCTGATGGACTAACCTCCAGATATTACAAAGCTTTGAAAGAATGGCTTATACAACCGTTGAAGGAGGTCTGTAACGAAATCTTAGAGGGGAAGAAGGCACCTGAATCGTGGAAAGAAGCTGTCAGGGAATCAGGAGCAGGAGCACTGGGGAGAGAGGATTGGGAGAGCGAAGGGGAAGAATCCGAGGGCAGCGTAGGGGAGTATGACAGTGGCCCGAGAGATTCCATGAGCTTCTCCAGCGAATCAGAAGATTCCCAGAAGGGGGCGCCGATGGTCAGGGCAAGGGGGGTCCCAGGGGGGACGCACCAGAAACAAGGAGCCAGAGGGGAACCCCAAAGCAGCAGTGGAGGATCAGGACCAGTTTCCCCACCAGAGCGTAGTGGGGGGGAGGAGTCACATGTGTCAGGAGCAGTGTCTCCTCCAGAGAGGGAGTCAGGGCTGACCACGCCTCCAACGGAGGGGAGGTCAGTTGCAGCTAGCCCCCCCGATGGGGGAAGCAGTGACAGCAGCAGTGGAACGGTCAGGAGGAAAGTTGCTGGCTGGGCGCGCGCGCCAAGTTCAAATGTGCAGGCGCGCGGAACAGCAGGAGACCCGGATGGGGAACCAGCTCCTAAAGCCCGCCGGAGGGAGGGAGAAGGCTCAGGGGAATCAGCGGGAGAAGAGGCTAGAAAGGGCGGAACCCCGGCGGGCAGGCGGACCCAGAGGAGGAAGGAGCAGCGGAGAAGGTGGAGCAAGGCTAGACTCTTAAATTGGTGTCAAGGGGGAGGAGACTCAGACGGAGCATCAGTGGTCTGACACTTTAGACGTGGGGCTGCGCGCTGCGGCTCTGGAAGTGAAACTGAACTTCAATAAAGGCTTTTATACTTAACAACGAAGCAGCGTTGGTCCTTTGTGAGCTGGGACCTAGGGTAGCCCTGACAGTATGCTCCGTCACCATAAAAACCTCGCAGCGTGAGTTGGTGCAGCGAGGGGCAAGACTTGGTGTTTTGCGAGCTCACGAAGATAGGCAAAGATGACTACAGAGAGCCAGGTGAAAGAACTGCAAGAAGCAGTCACGACGCTTTACGCGGAAGTAGCAGCATCCAGGAAAAGAGAAGAAGAAGCAGTAGCGCTCTGCCGGGATCTGCAAGCCAGGTGGGACCGTTGGGGGAAAGAGGGGCTGCCAGGACCCAAACCGGAGGGAGTTGGCCTCGGGAAGAGGGGGGGCAGCCTGGTGGCGCACTTTGATGGGAACCTGCAGCAATACCCTAACTTCAGAGCTGACGTGGTTTACGCGCTCAATTTGCTTCGGAAAGACTTTAGAGATGAGGAAGAGAAGGTGGGCTTCATAATCACTCATTTGCATGGGGAAGCAAAAGCGTGGCTGCGGAATTTGTGGCGCGAAAAAGACCCTGCCCTCAAAGATTCCGATGCATTTATCAAAGCTATGGACGCTTGCTTTAAATCTACGGTAGATGTAGATATTGCTCGGAGGGAAATGCATGGACTACAGCAAGGGAAAGCGACGGTGAGGCAGTATCACTCGCGCTTTTTTGCCTTACTGAACGTGCTGGGCTGGGAGAAGGACTCCATTGCTGTCAGAGACCTGTTCTGGGAGGGGCTAAGTGGAGAGGTGAAAGATGAACTGGCAAGAGGAGAAAGACCCCAAAATACCCAAGAAGTTGCCCAAAGAGCGTTGGCAATTGGTGTGCGCCTGGAAGGACGTAAGGGAAGCACCCCAGCCAGGACAACCCCTTTCTTTCCCAGAGAGGCGGGGCGGGCGTTGTCCATGCCTCCTTTGGGAAGGGGAGAAGAGCCGATGGAGATTGGTGGTGCAAGGGCTCAGACTGCCAGCAGAGCCCAAACACCGGGAGCAGTCAAGGGGAAGGCTCCTAGAGGGACCAGGAAGTGTTACATCTGCGACAGTGCACAGCACATGGCCAAAGAGTGTCCCCAGAGGCTCCAGAAGCACACTGCAGCCTCAGCAACAGTAAAGGGAACAGGTGAGCAGCTGAAACAGCTGCAGGGGGAAGAAGAAGCCTGGTTGGAAACAGAGCCACTGGGGCCCAACCAGGCAAGTCAGTGAAGCAGTCCCCAGAGATTTTACAGCCCACAGACCCCCTCCCACCCAAACCAGTGGTGCAACTCACCGCATCGCTCCAGTTGCCCAATGGGCACACCATGCAAGTACCAATAACCATTGACTCTGGGAGCAACGCAGACTTTATTGGAGTGGACTTTATCAAGCAACATCGCATAGCACTCATGCCAGCCACGATGCCCCTAAACGTCGTCACGGTCGATGGCAGGAAGCTACTGGGAGGAGAGGTGGTACAGCAAACACCACCGATGGTGATGCAAATTGGAAACCACCGCGAAGTCATCAGCTTCAACGTCACCCACCTGTCGGACACGCCCATAGTGTTGGGTATGAGTTGGCTGGATAGGCACAGCCCGGCATTGGCATGGTACCAGCGGCAGTTGACCTTCTGTTCCTCCTACTGCGCAGAACACTGCATCCAGACCCGCCAGGAGGAGGAGGGGCAAGAGGATGAACCGCAGCTACACCTAGGCATGGTGCAAGCGGTACCCAACAAGTACAAGGAGTTTTTGGAGGTCTTCTGCGAGAGGGAAGCGGATAAGCTGCCTCCCCACAGGCCTTACGACTGCAAGATTGACCTCCTGCCGGGAGCGACGCTGCCGACTGGGAAACTGTATTCCATGTCTGAAGATGAACTGCAAGAACTCAGGGAGTTCATAGATCACAACTTGAAGCGGGGGTTCATCCAAGAATCTAAAGCAGTGGGGGGCAGTCCCGTGTTTTTCGTGAAGAAGAAGGACACGCCCCAACGGAGACTCATAGTTGATTTTAGGACCATAAATTCCAAAACAAAGCCCGCAGCATTCCCCATGCCCAAGATCGACGACCTGCTCGCGACGGTGAGGAAGGGACGGATCTTCACCAAGTTGGATCTACGAGGGGCGTACAACCTTATACGCATGCGGGAGGGCGATGAGTGGAAGACAGCCATGTTTACACCTTTAGGCACCTATGAATATCGCGTAATGCCTTTTGGTCTGCAAAATGGCTCCCATACCTTCCAAGCTTTCATGCATCACGTGTTAGCGGGACTCCTCTACAAGAAGTGCGTCTGCTTCCTGGACGATATCCTGATCTTCTCGGAATCGCAGGAGGCTCACGAGAGGGACGTCAAGGAGGTCCTGCAGAGGCTACGGGAGCACAGACTTTACGCCAAATTAGAGAAGTGCCAGTTCGACATGACGGAGGTGGATTTTCTGGGCTACAAGCTGTCCGACAAGGGACTCGCCATGGACAGCGCCAAGGTCCGCGCGGTGTTGGACTGGAAGAGCCCGCGCAATCGGAAGGAGGTCCAGAGGTTCGTCGGCTTCGCCAACTTTTATCGCAAGTTCATCAAAGGGTTCGCGAAGGAGACGGCGGCCATCACGGACACCCTCAGCTCCAAGAAGAAGAAGTTCACCTGGACGGACCAGGCGGAGCAGTCCTTTCGGAGACTCAAGCGTCTCTTCGCGTCCGAAGAACAGCTGCTACATGTAAACCCCAGCAGACCAATGAGGGTTGAGACGGACGCCTCAGACAGAGCAGTGGGGGCCGTCCTGTTGCAGCAAGATCCGCAAGGGGAATGGAGGCCGTGCGCATTCTACTCCAGGAAACTCAGCAAGGCGGAACAGAACTACACCATCTGGGACAGGGAGTTGCTGGCCATTCATGCAGCTTTCAGGGCGTGGCGGCACTTCCTCGTTGGAGCCAGACACACAGTGCAAGTCCGCACGGACCATAAGAACCTGGAGTACTGGCGCACGGCGCGGTTCCTGAACCAGAGACACATCCGCTGGGCGGAGTTCTTTGCGGATTTCGATTTCCGGATAGAATACATCCCGGGAGACAACAACGTCATGGCGGATGCACTATCCAGGAAGCCGCAGTATCTCGAGGAAGCGGCGCCGGTGGCGGCCAAGCACATTTTCGCACCGAAAGCGTGGGCGTGCGCTTCAGCTGCCGTGGACCTGGACGCGGTGCGTCGAGCGCTGCAGACGGATTCGTTCGCACAATCCAAGATGGAGGAGGTGCGAAGAGGCACAGCGAAGGACGACGAGTTCCAGATACGAGACGGACTGCTCATCCGCAAAGGGGCTCTCTACGTGCCCGGAGACGACCTCCGCGCGAAAGTCTTGCAGCAGCTACACGACGCGCCCAGCGCTGGGCACTTCGGCAAGGACAAAACGGCGGAATTAGTAACCAGAGACTTTTGGTGGCCCAAGGTGAGGGGAGAAGTCGCGGATTACGTCTCCAGGTGTGACACCTGCCAAAGGGCCAAGCCAGTACACAGGAAGCCAGCGGGTCTACTAGAACCCCTACAGACGCCGCTCGAACCGTGGGAGAGAGTGGCCCTGGACTTTGTCACAGATCTGCCCAGCTCGCGAGGCAAAACAGCGGTGCTCGTGGTCGTAGACATGTTCACCAAGATGGCACACTTTATTCCGTGCGCGAAGGTGGCCACAGCGGAACAGACCGCCAAGCTGTTCATAGACCACGTGTTCAAAGCTCACGGCTTGCCGCGGTCCATCCTGTCCGACCGGGGTCGCCAATTCGTCTCGAGCTTCTGGCAGAAGCTGCTGGGCATCCTGAACGTCAAGATCAACTTAGCGTCGGCACGACACCCGCAGACCAACGGACAAGCGGAGAGGGTCAACGCCATCATGCAGCAGTACCTGCGATGCTACGCCAATCAACAACCCTCGACCTGGGTGGACTACCTACCGCTGGCCGAGTTTGCCTACAACAACACGAAGCACGGGTCTACGGGAGTGACACCGTTCTTCGCCAATAATGGGCGGCATCCCAGAACTTTCCCAGGGTTAGAGACGAAGGGGGAGGGGGAGCCAAGGGGAGCAGAGCACTTAGCAGCAGAGTTACAGGAGGTCCACGAGCAACTCCGCAGGCAATTGGAACTGGCGAAACACGCCTACAAAATGCAGGCAGACAAGCACAGGAGGGTCGGGGAGGACATCCAGGTGGGGGACTGGGTCTGGTTAGCAGCCCAGGCAGTGCCGGCCAGGACGCTAGCTAAGAGGAAGCTCAAGCACAAGCAGCTGGGACCTTACCAGGTCGCGGCGCAAATCAATCCAGTGGCCTTCCGGTTGACACTCCCGGAGGGCTCCAGAATGCACCCAGTCTTTCATAGGTCAGTGCTCACACCCTACAGGGAACCCCACAGGTTTCAGGCGACAGGGAACGCGCCAGACACACTTAGTGAATCTCCGAAGAGGGAGGGGTCACGGAGGGCGACGCCACTCAACGAGGTCACGGAGATTTTGGACTCGAGGTGGGGGGAAGAGGGGGTGGAATACCTCCTCGCCAGGGAAGGTACCCCAGCCAGTGCCAACAGGTGGGTACCGTGCTATGCCGTGGAGGAGCACTATCTTAAAGACGAGTTCCATGCACTCTTCCCACACAGACCTATGCCGGCAGAGTATTTCGACGACTGGCTCTTCACGCCCACACTGTCAGCCAGTACGTTCCAGGGTTTTTCATCAGCTGAAGAGACGACGCCAGACACTAGCTCCTCGGAGGGGTCTCTCTCGGGGTTTGCCACAGACCGCTCCTATTGGTGGGACACTCAACCGGAGGTGGGGTGGCGCAGGGAGCTGCTGCGGGGACCTTTGCAAGCTGTCTCACCAGAGGTACCCGGGGGAGGGGAGGACATGGACGTGTTGGGGGAGGATCCTGGATTCGAGCACATCAGCAGAGAGATGGAAGCAGAGGAAATCGACGTCGACGAGCCCGTTGCGGTTGGGCCGGATCCAGTGGACCGGCTACACACCAGGGGGGAAGAATGGTATCCCGCACTCACACCCACTGGACTGGAGCACCCGGAACCCACACCCGAAGAGGGGGAGGGGGGAAGGGGGGGCTTCGAGGGGGGGATGGATGTCAGGGAATCAGGAGCAGGAGCACTGGGGAGAGAGGATTGGGAGAGCGAAGGGGAAGAATCCGAGGGCAGCGTAGGGGAGTATGACAGTGGCCCGAGAGATTCCATGAGCTTCTCCAGCGAATCAGAAGATTCCCAGAAGGGGGCGCCGATGGTCAGGGCAAGGGGGGTCCCAGGGGGGACGCACCAGAAACAAGGAGCCAGAGGGGAACCCCAAAGCAGCAGTGGAGGATCAGGACCAGTTTCCCCACCAGAGCGTAGTGGGGGGGAGGAGTCACATGTGTCAGGAGCAGTGTCTCCTCCAGAGAGGGAGTCAGGGCTGACCACGCCTCCAACGGAGGGGAGGTCAGTTGCAGCTAGCCCCCCCGATGGGGGAAGCAGTGACAGCAGCAGTGGAACGGTCAGGAGGAAAGTTGCTGGCTGGGCGCGCGCGCCAAGTTCAAATGTGCAGGCGCGCGGAACAGCAGGAGACCCGGATGGGGAACCAGCTCCTAAAGCCCGCCGGAGGGAGGGAGAAGGCTCAGGGGAATCAGCGGGAGAAGAGGCTAGAAAGGGCGGAACCCCGGCGGGCAGGCGGACCCAGAGGAGGAAGGAGCAGCGGAGAAGGTGGAGCAAGGCTAGACTCTTAAATTGGTGTCAAGGGGGAGGAGACTCAGACGGAGCATCAGTGGTCTGACACTTTAGACGTGGGGCTGCGCGCTGCGGCTCTGGAAGTGAAACTGAACTTCAATAAAGGCTTTTATACTTAACAACGAAGCAGCGTTGGTCCTTTGTGAGCTGGGACCTAGGGTAGCCCTGACAGAAGCGTATATTACATTTATACCAAAATCAGAGACTGAGAAGAACCAGATTAAGAACTACCGCCCTATATCACTACTCAATGTGGATTACAAAATTTTTGCAGACATTTTGGCAAAAAGACTGAAAAGAGTTTTGGTGGGGGAGATTCACAAAGACCAAGCGGGCTTTCTTCCAGGAAGACATCTGTCAGACAATGTGAGAAATATAATAGACATTATGGAGTTATTAGAAGTTAATATTAATACCAAGGCAGTATTAATATTTGTGGACGCGGAGAAAGCCTTTGACAATATTTCTTGGAGCTTTATGAAAAAGAATCTCCAAGGGATGGGGGTAGGCCAAGGTTTTGAGAATGGTATAGGTGCAATTTATTCTGAACAAAAAGCAAAATTGATTGTAAATAATGTGGTTACTGAAGAATTTGCTATTGAAAAAGGGACACGACAGGGGTGCCCAATATCCCCATTACTTTTTATATCTGTCCTGGAGGTTTTATTAAACATGATCAGAGGGGACCAGCTGGTTAAAGGGATTCAGGTCGGAGCTAAACAATATAAATTGAGAGCGTTTGCAGATGACCTAGTATAAACTTTACAAGAGCCAGACACTAGTACGAGAAGAGTTTTAGAGTTAATACAAGTGTTTGGTCAAGTAGCAGGTTTTAAGTTGAACAAACAAAAAACGAAAGTATTGGATAAAAATCTAACAGTTGCTGAAAGAGAGAAGTTCCAGAGTGAAACTGGTTTTATGGTAGCAAAGAAGGTGAAATACCTGGGGATTAATTTGACATCTAAGAATGTGAATCTATTCAAAGATAATTATGAGAAATGTTGGACAGAAGTGAAGAAAGATCTAGAAATATGGTCAAATTTGAGACTTTCCTTGTTAGGCCGAATTGCTGTTATTAAGATGAATGTTTTGCCGAGAATGTTGTTTTTGTTTCAAACATTGCAAATTGTGGATAAAATGGATTGTTTCAAGAGGTGGCAAAAAGACATATCTAGATTTGTCTGGCAGGGCAAAAAGCCCAGAATAAAATTTAAGATACTAACTGATGCAAAAGAAAGAGGGGGGTTTGCCCTGCCGGACTTAAAATTGTATTATGAATCAGCGGCTTTCTGCTGGCTGAAAAACTGGCTGCTTCTTGAAAACACAGACATTTTGGATTTGGAAGGGTTCAATAACAGATTTGGCTGGCATGCATATATATGGTATGACAAGGTTAAAATCCATCAAGGTTTCAAAAACCATATTGTTAGGAAAGCACTATATAATGTTTGGATTCGGTATAAAGACTTGTTGGAAAATAAAACCCCTAGGTGGTTGTCACCAATGGAAGCTAAGGAAGTGAAAAAACTTAATATGGAATCCAAATGGCCAAAATATTGGGAAATTATAGAACATGAGGAGGGAAGAGTGAAATTGCAGAGTTATGAGAAATTAAAGTCTAAAGTAAGAGACTGGCTTCATTACTACCAGATAAATGAAGTCTTTAAACAGGACAGGAAAATTGGCTTCCAGGTGGAGAGGTCAAAATTAGAAACAGAGCTTTTGGAACCCAATACTAAGAATCTGTCAAGAATGTATAACTTGCTGTTGAAATGGAATACACAGGATGAGACGGTCAAATCAGCTATGATTAAATGGGCACAAGACATTGGTCATAACATTATGTTTGCTGACTGGGAACAGTTATGGACCACCGGTATAAAGTTTACGGCATGTAATGCCTTAAGAGAGAACATTATGAAAATGATCTACAGGTGGTACATGACCCCAGACAAGCTTGCAAAAATCTACCATATGCCCAATAATAAATGTTGGAAATGTAAGGAAACGGAAGGTACTTTCTACCACCTTTGGTGGACGTGCCCAAGGATCAAGGTTTTCTGGGAAATGATTTACAATGAAATGAAAAAGGTGCTTAAATGCACTTTCGTGAAGAAACCAGAGGCCTTTCTCCTGGGCATGGTAGGCCAATTGGTGTCAAGGAAAGATAGGATGTTTTTTATGTATGCGACAACAGCAGCAAGAGTTCTTTTAGCAAAGTATTGGAAGACACAAGAGCTACCCACGCTGGAAGAATGGCAGACAAAGGTGATTGACTATATGGGACTGGCTGAGATGACTGGCAGAATCCGTGACCAAGGGAAAGAGACGGTGGAAGAAGATTGGAAGAAATTTAAAGTGTATCTTTTTTTTTTTTTTTTAAATAATATTTATTAAAATTTTTCAAAAATACAAAAAATATCACTTTACGGGACTCCCCCCTTCCCCCACCCCTACCATATTCCCCTTTCATATTGTTGGCCAAACAAGTTCCCCATTCAAATTGAAACTTAATTTGTTTTACAGTAAAAAAAAAGAAAAAAAAAAAAAACCCAGTGTTCTTTCCCCAAGACCCACCCCATGTCATTCCACAATTTCCATTTTTTAATAAAAGAAGCACCCCAGATAATAGAAACAGAAAAGGTAGAGAATAAAAAAAAATATAATGAATAATAGACCAATTCAGCAAAAAATAACCAAGTTGGTAAGCCTTTGGAGTTTTAGTTCTCCCCCCCCTGTCCCCGGTTTAATTTCCCCCTGACCATCAACCCCTGGTGTCTGCCTGGAATTCTTAAGACCATAAATCACAACTTTTCCCCAACTCCTTGCTGGCTTTTTCTTTTTTAAAATTAAAAATAAATTTTTTTGAAAATCAAAATTATTATTATTATCATTATTTTTCAAAACTTTAACTTCAGTCTTTAATAAAACTGTAATAGAACTCCCTCCATTGTTCTTTCCAGGTTGTAGTCTGATTTCCCTTTGTTCCGCTGCTAAAACGTTGTAGTTCGAAAGTTTGGTAAGTCTGCAGGGATGGTTGTTATTCAGGGGCAAAACCTTACGTTCAGTCCCTTCCTTTCTTCAATAGAAAAATCTATTGTCTCCTTTAAAAAAACAAAAAAGAAAACACCCTGAAGACGAGATGTTATTTCCGTTTTGCAGCTTTCCCAGAAGATAACCAGTCCTGTAAAGTTCCATTGGTGTTTTTCCACTTTCCCAATCCTTGTAATGTCCCGAAACTCCTCAAGGGGGATTGTTGTATCTTTGTTTCCTCTAATCCAAAAGTCAATTTGTTATCCATATTCGCCATTTTGTATCCAAATTTTAACAAGTTGTAGCAAATTGTATCAAATTTAACCAGCCAAGTTCTCATAATAAAATCCACTCCGCTTTTCGACTTTGACAGCTATTTTGACAGCTGTCAAGATCTCCGACTCCTTTCACCAGGCTCTCTCTTCAGTCACCCCGGTTCCCAGGGGGGGGGGTTGCGTTTCCCTTCTCCAGTTCCTCCTCCAGCACAGTTCTTGTAGTTCCCCATCGTGAAATTTTGGATTTTTATCAGCAATGCAAGCCTTTTTGGGTCTTGGTTTCCCCATCCTTGTTTTGGAAAGTTTACAATAGGGAGGGGACTGACTTCCTTTTTGGATCCCCCCCGCTCGTATCCAATTCGAAAAAAAAATTTTTTTTCCTCCTTTTGAACCCGATTTCCAAATTTACTCACGGGTTGTTGTTGAAAAGTCCGAATTTTCAATGGAAGAAGTCAGCGCTCTCCGCCGAATGGCATGCGGCTTCGCTCAGCAGGGGAAGCAGAGAACTCAAGGCACCACGCTTCTCCCCGGCACCCGATCCGTAGCCTTTAAAAAGGCTCCTTCACGAGTCGGGAGGGCGCTAACGGTGCAAGCCGAGTCTCCATGTCCACGGCCTCCGTGGCCGTGGTTTCTAAGGGTCCCCGCATCGCCGGTGCGGTAGAACCCAGCCCCTGCCGAGCAGACTCCCTCCGGAGCTCGGAGGGAGTCCGCCATTCGGCGATGGCGCCAACCCGGAAGTCCGAAATTTAAAGTGTATCTTAAGAACTGTTGTAAAATTAATGAGTGCTAAAATGTCATGGGTAAGGCAAAACAGAATTGCAGTGACAAATAATTGGGTAAGAGAAAAAGGATTAAATAATTGGGTAAGAGAAAAAGGATTAAAGAAAGTGAATTATAAGTAAGTAAAGTGACAAGTAATTGGATAAGAGGAAGAGATCAGAAATTGTATTATAAGTATTGAAATTAGGGGTTGCTGGGAAAATTTAAAACAGGGATGCAGAAAAGGGAGGTATGGGGAAGTCGTTGAAACAAGGTTTAAGAAAAAGAGGTTAAGAAATTATACGTGTTTATATGTTTGTTTGTCTATGTACTGTCTTGTATTGTTTTTTTTTAATATGTGTTGGAAAATCAATAAAAAATTTATATATATATATAAAAAAGAATTGACCAAATTTGGATAACTAGAGGACTGGCTCCAAAGACTAGTAAAGTAGAAATTTGTCCTAAAATCTGCTCCGACCATAATGCTGTGAAAATGGGGATGAAACTAACACCAATCGGCTCCTTCAGATGGAGGATGAATGACACCTTGTTTAGAGATGAAGAAGTGACCAAGAAGGCCCAAAAAACTTTGAGAGATTATTTTGAGATAAATATGAATACTAGTGTTGAAAAAAGAGTAATCTGGGACGCAAGCAAAGCGGTTATGAGAGGGTTTCTGATACAACAGAATGCAATAAAGAAGAGAACTCAAAATGAGAAAAAAGATAAAATTTTGGAGAAAATAAAAGAAGGTGAGAAGAAATTGAGAGCGAAACCAAAGTCGCAAGAGATTCTGAGAGAAATAAAGTTACATCAAGTACAATATATGAAAATGATGAATCAGGAAATAAAGTGGAAAATCAAACAGATGAGACAAAAAACATTTGAATCAGCTAATAAATGTGGGAAATTGCTAGCTTGGCAAATGAAAAAAAGACAAAAACTTAACACTATTACAAATTTGGAAGTGGAAGGAAAGAATATACAGAATCCAGTGGAGATTAGAAAATGTTTCCAGAGGTATTTTAAACAATTATATACACAAGGGCCACAGAAAGAAATTGATATAGATCAATTTTTGAAAATTAATGCTGAATTACAAAATAACTGAACAGGAGGTAGAAGGTGCCATCCAGAATATGCAATTGGGTAAATCTCCAGGACCGGACGGCTTAACTTCAGGGTATTATAGATCCTTGAAAGACAGGATAATACAACCATTAAAGGAAGTTTGTAATGGAATTTTGGAAGGGAAAAAAGCACCGGAGTCGTGGAAGGAAGCTTACATTACACTTATACTGAAAACTGAGTTTGAGAAGACACAACTTAAGAATTACCGCCCTATATCTCTGCTTAATGTGGATTACAAAATTTTTGCAGATATTTTGGCTAAAAGATTAAAAAAAGTACTAGTGGAAGAGATACATAAAGACCAAGCAGGCTTTCTCCCGGGCAGACATCTGTCTGACAATACGAGAAATATAATTAATATCTTAGAAAAACTACAAGTTAATATTAACACTAAAGCAGTTTTGATATTTGTAGACGCGGAAAAAGCCTTTGACAACATTTATTGGAGTTTTATGGAGAAGAACCTACAGGGGATGGGGGTTGGTCAAGGTTTCGGAAATGGTATAGGTGCAATATATTCAGAAGAAAAGGCCAAATTAATTGTTAATAATGTGGTGATGGAGGAGTTTATGATAGAGAAAGGGACACAACAAGGTTGCCCAATTTCCCCATTGCTTTTTATTTCGGTTCTGGAGGTTCTCCTAAATATGATTAGAAGGGACCAATTGGTTAAAGGTATACAAGTCGGAGCCAGACAGTACAAATTGAAAGCATTTGCAGATGACTTAGTATTGACATTACAGGAGCCTGAATCTAGTACTAAAAGAGTACTGGAACTGATTCAAGAATTTGGTCAGGTCGCAGGATTTAAGTTGAATAAGTTAAAAACTAAGGTTCTGGAGAAAAATCTAACAGCGATTGAGAAAGAGAGATTTCAGAAAGAGACAGGTTTAACATTGGTGAAGAAAGTAAAATACCTGGGAGTTAATATGACTGCTAAGAATGTGAATTTATTTAAAGATAATTATGAAAAATGCTGGACAGAAGTGAAAAAAGATTTAGAAATATGGTCAAACCTGAAGCTTTCTTTGCTAGGCCGTATTGCTGCTATAAAGATGAATGTATTGCCAAGAATGTTGTTTTTGTTTCAATCATTGCAAATTTTGGACAAAATGGACTGTTTCAAGAAGTGGCAGAAAGATATTTCCAGATTTGTCTGGCAGGGCAAGAAGCCCAGAATAAAATTTTAAATACTAACCGATGCAAAAGAAAGAGGCGGATTTGCCCTGCCAGACCTCAAAACTTATTATGAATCAGCTGCATTTTGCTGGCTGAAAGAATGGCTGCTTCTTGAAAACACTGACATTTTGGATCTAGAAGGTTTCAATAACGTATTTGGGTGGCATGCATATCTGTGGTATGATAAGGTCAAAGCACATAAAGCGTTTAAAAACCATATTGTCAGGAAAGCACTGTTTAATGTTTGGATAAGATATAAGGACCTATTGGAAAATAAAACCCCAAGGTGGTTGTCACCGATGGAAGCGAAGGCTCAGAAAAAACTTAACGGGAAACCTATCCAACGAGGTCCCAATAAATAGAGGTGTGCGCCAAGGCTGCATTTTGGCCCCACTCCTCTTCAACCTGTTTATTAGCGATATGAAGCTCTTTCTGAACGAGTCTCAAGCCAACATTCATGCCCCCCGCCTAGCTGATTTTCGCTGCCCTTTGCTCCTATATGCCGACAATGCAGCGATCCTTTCCTACTCTAGAGTTGGTTTATGCAGAGCTCTAAAGATTTTTGCGGCTTATTGCAAACTTAACCATCTGACAATTAATCATGGGAAATCTAAAGTCCTGGTCTTTACCAGGTCTCGGAAAACTTACAGCTGGAAGTTAGATGGAGTCCAATTAGAACAGGTTTTCAAATTTAAATACCTGGGAGTCTTTTTTCATTACAATCTAAGCTGGAAGCCACAGATACAGTATTTACTAAACAAAGGGAAAACAATACTTTATACTCTACTCCAATTTTTTGCAGCCGACGGAGCCTCTCACATCCCTTCTGCATTGAAGGTATACCACGCAAAAGTGGTTTCCACCCTCTGTTATGCTGCCCCGCTCTGGGCCCCAGGGTCCAATTTAACATCACTGGGGACATTGCAGAATCAGTTTCTCCGTCGCCTTCTGAAACTCCCCATGTGTGTGAGCAACGCAGCCATACGTCTGGAGTTAAGGATTGCATCATTGGAGACTGTCATCTGGAAGCGAGTCTTTGGCTATTGGCTGTCCAGCTGGCATAGGCTTCCCGACCATTATCTTTTTCAGTGCCTCTGGCGGGACGTCTTTGTCAATCCGTGGGTAGGAAAAATCCATGCCAAACTTCTGAGCATCGGAATTTCCCCAGCGGACTCCTTAAAGATGAACTTACGCTCAGCCAAAAGCCTTATTGAGCAAAGATTAGCGGACATTGAAAATCAACACAACCTCGCCAGGGGTGGGGGTGTCTGCTCCCCCAGGTATCACGGAATAACCCCACCACTTGGCCTTCCATCATACATGTCATCTCTTTCATCAGTACCACACCGACTTGCATTTATTCGTGCAAGGTTCAATGTCTTTCCATCGAACCTGCTGAACCACAGATTTTCCAAGGGTTTGGTGTCTCCGCTATGCGTGTGTGACGGGGAAACTGTTGAATCTCTTTCACATATAATGTTCAACTGTCCCCTACATAGCATAGCCAGGGCTAAATTCCTGGGTCCTGCTTTACTGCGCTTGGTTGGCAGGCCTGTTGAGTCTCACGCCGCACTGCTTTTGCAGGATACAGATCCTTCTGTAACTCTGCAGGTGGCGAGATTTCTGAATGCGGTTATCTCACACTCAAAAACCACCAAAAAACAACAACATCAAAACTAATCGGACTGTTATGATGAGAGTGCATGTCGGAGTTCGTCTTCAGTTTTCCTTTTCTGTGATCCGCCCCTTGGAGCTCTCCTGGCCCCAAGCTGTCACTTGGCTCTGCTCAATGACCCACCCTTGCATCGTGGTGTTCACCTTCTGTTGTCGGATATATCCGTTTTTATGTCTCTGTGTTTTTATGTTTGTACATATTTTATGGGCTAATAGCCGTAAATAAATAATAATAATAATAATAAAAAACTTAATATGGAGGCTAAATGGCTGAAATATTGGGAAATTTTGGAACAAGAGGGAGATAAATTAAAATTGCAGAGCTTTGAAAAACTAAAAAACAAAGTGCGAGATTGGCTTCATTATTATCAAATAATGGAGGCATACAATTTGGACAAGAAAATTGGTTTCCAGGTGGAAAAATCAAAATTGGAAACAGAACTGTTAGACCCCAAAACTAAGATTCTGTCAAGAATGTATAACTTGCTGTTGAAATAGAATACTCAGGATGAAACGGTGAAATCTGCTATGATTAAATGGGCTCAAGATGTTGGACATAACATTATGTTGGCTGACTGGGAACAGTTATGGACCACAGGTATGAAGTTCACGGCATGTAATGCCTTAAGAGAGAATATTATGAAAATGATATACAGGTGGTACATGACACCAGTCAAGCTAGCAAAAATCTATCATTTGCTCGATAATAAATGTTGGAAATGTAAAGAGACTGAAGGTACATTCTTTCACCTTTGGTGGACGTGCCCAAGGATTAAGGCTTTCTGGGAGATGATTTATAATGAAATGAAAAAGGTATTTAAATATACCTTCCTGAAGAAACCAGAGGCCTTTCTCCTGGGCATGGTTGGCCAATTGGTGCCAAAGAAGGATAGAACTTTTTTTATGTATGCAACAACAGCAGCAAGAATACTTATAGCGAAGTATTGGAAGACACAAGAGCTACCCACCTGGGAAGAATGGCAGATGAAAGTGATGGACTATATGGAACTGGCGGAAATGACTGGCAGAATCCGAGACCAGGGAGAAGAGTCGGTAGAAGAAGATTGGAAGAAATTTAAAGACTATCTTCAGAAACATTGTAAAATTAAGGAATGTTAAAAGGATGTTGGAATGAAGTAATGTGGTTTTCACAGTAATGCTATACAGGGTTAAGGAAGAATGGATTGTTAACAGGTCAGAATGTAAAGTTACAATATATTAAGATAAATTAATAAGATAAATACAAGAATGGAAAGGACTTGCTGAAACAATCAATCTAACTAGAATACAAAAAAGGGAGGTGTGAGGAGGTCAAGGAAATAAGTAAATGAAAGATAAGTTATGGAAAGATGGATTTCTTTTTAACTGTTTTTACTTTTTCTGTATTTTGTGTTTTTTGTTTTTCCTTATTTTTGTAACTTTTTTGAAACTTTAATAAATATTATTTTTTAAAAAAAGGAAGGTCAGTGGTTCGAATCCCCACGACGGGGTGAGCTCCCGTTGCTCTGTCCCAGCTTCTGCCAACCTAGCAGTTTGAATCCATACCAACACAAGTAGATAAATGGGTACCACTGTGGCAGGGAGGTGAACGGCATTTCTGTACCGTCTTGTTTTCTGTAACGGTGTTCTGTTGCGCCAGAAGCGGTTTATTCATGCTGGCCACATGAACTGGAAAGCGGTCTGTGGACAAACGCCAGTTCCCTCAGCCTGAAGTGAGATGAGCGCCACACCCCATAGTCACCTTTGACTGGACTTAACTGTCCAGGGGTCCTTTACCTTTTTTTACTACTACTATTATTAATAATACGTTGTTTTTTCTTTTTGTTTGTTTGTTTCCCACCCATCTGGCTGGGTTTCCCCACCCTCTCTGGGCAGCTTACAGCACATATAAAAGCATAGTAAAATGACAAACATTAAAAAATTCCTGATACAGGACTGCTTTCAGATGTCTGTTGTTGTTGTTGTTGTTTGAATTTATATACTGCCCTATACCCAGAGGTCTCAGGGTGATTCACAGAACAAAATCAAAATATAAAACAAGATATATAATCAAAATAAAAACAACCCAATAAGACCCCTCTTATATCCTTGGCATATGATGGTGGGTGCGTGCCACTGCCAAGAAGGCCCTCTGCCTGGTTCCCTGGAACCTCACATCTTTCAGTGAGGGAACCACCAGGAGGCCCTTGGAGCTGGACCTCAGTGTCTGGGCTGAATGATGGGGCTGGAAACACTCCTTCAGGTATACTGGGCCTCTGTTGTAGAGCATCTGTTGTACATGCACAGGATCCCATGTTTAGTTGCTGGCACCTGTAGGTTAAGGGGTGGCCTTACCCCTCTGAAACAATGGAGAGCTGTTGCCAGTCTTAATATAATAATAATTTATTATTTATAATCAACCCATCTGGCTGGGTTTTCCCAGTCACTCTGGGCTGCTCCCAACAGAATATTAAAAATGTGATAAAACATCAAACATTAAAAAATTCCCTAAACAGGGCTGCCTTCAGATGTCTTCTAAAAGTTAGACAGCTGTTTATTTCCTTGACATCTGATGGGTGGGCATTCCACAGGGAGGGCACCACTACCAAGAAGGCCCTCTGCCTGGTTCCCTGTAACCTCACTTCTCGCAGTGAGTGAACTGCCAGAAGGCCCTCAGTGCTGGACCTCAGTGTGTAGACTATGCTGAGCTAAATGGACCAATGGCCTGATTTAATATGACCAGTGAGTGCCACTGCAGAGGTAGGATGAATCCAGAATTCCCCAGTCTGTGTTCAACTACTTACTCACTTGACCAGCATATAGCATCTGTTTAAAAGGGCCTATTTGCTTTATTGGGCGCTGATCAAATAACACCAGAGTGTTTGTTTAGCAGTGCTATGTATGTTAGAACGTACCAGATGTTTTCTATAACTACAATAATTTGTTACTACAACTCACTGGGAAAGCCCAACGCAAAGCACTTAGATCTGGGCAGGGATCCAAGATCTGGATCCAAGTGCAATTTAAATTAGCATTCCTGGTCTATTTAGACCCAGGGTTGTACCAGCCACCACTGCCCAGCCACTCAGGGAGCTCCTGCTGCAACAAGTGAAGCTCCTTCTTTCTGTTCAGTCCCATAGCCTGGTGGTGCTGAGGACTTCTAAGAATGTCAGGAGAACCCTGCTAGATTAGACCAAAGGTCTAATCCTCCAGCCATTTCCGCAGATAATGGCCAACTAGACGCCTCAATGGGGAGCCCACAGGCAGGGTGTGAGTGCAACTCTTGTGATTTCCAGAAACTGGTATTCAGAGGCATACGGTTTCAAAATATGGCTGTAGAACATAGACCTATTTTCCAGGGTTAGTCCCAGATTTATAGAAGCCATCCCATTTCTGATTTGATCCCAGAATGTCCCACTTTTCCTTAGGACGTCCCTATTTTCATCAGAGAAATGTTGGAGGGTGTGGAGTTATGCAAACCCCGAACCAAGGAGATAAATAACTATACAACCAGGGCTTTTTTCAGCTGGAACTCACTGGAACTCAGTTCTGACATCACTCAGGTGGGCTCCATTGTCATTATAAGAGGATGAAGGAAGTGTTCATGGTGAGTTCCGGCACCTTTTTTTCTAGAAAAATAGCACTGAAGGTGGTCCTGTAAAGGGAGGTGTTTTGTTTTTTTAATGTTTAATGTTTTTATATATGTTGGAAGCCAGAATGGCTGGGGCAACATTTTATCAGATAAATATTGGAGGGTGCGCTGGTAGTCATTGCAGACCTAATCCTCTTGTAAAGCCATCAAAGTCTGTGACCATCACTACACCTTGTGGGAGCAAACTCCATCATTTAACTATGTGCTGTGTGAAGAAGTAGCTCCTTTATGTCTGTTCTGAAGGTCCAACCGTGAAGGCAAACTCTTCCATTGCCTCCCAAGACAGATGGATGCCAACCAATGTGAATGTTCCAATAGTCAGCATCATTAGATAGCTCCGAATTCTAGTAATATGAGAAAATGAGAAAACTGATTTCTACCCACTTCCCCCAGACCATGCATGTATTATGTGTCAAAGATGTTACAGTTAGAGCTCCACAGCAGCCCACATCAATGCTAAACACAGATACACATTTGCTAACAATATTGCTGGTGGATGGCGATATCCCTGGAAGGTGTACATCAGTGGTGGACTGGTTGTGGGTGAACAAATTTCAACTTAGTGCAGATGAGATGGAGCTGTTGGTGCAAGGGGTCTCCCCACTCCACCGGTAAGCTGGATTCATTCCTGCTCTGAATGAGGACACAATCTCCTGTAAGGATGAGGTTTATAGTTCTGTTAGGTCTCGCCTTATATTATTATCAGGATATCTCTCTCTCATAAAATTGTAGAGTTGGAAGAGACCCCAAGGATCATCATGTCCAACCCCTGCAATGCAGGAATCCCTGACAGATGGCCACCAAGCCTCTGCTTAGAAACCTCCAGTGAAGGAGAGGTCACCACCTTCTGAGGTAGCTCATTCCACTGTCAAACAGCTCCTACCCTTGGAAAGTTCTTTTAATTTAAACCCATTGGTTTGGGTCCTGCCTATATATATAATATTAGATACACACAAAGACCAGGTCAGATCTGTGCTTAATAGATAACTACTTTGCACCCATTTGGTGGTTTGGGAGTGTGCAGCGTGTGATTATTGCTGGGCTGAAACAGGGTCTTCGTTGCCAAGGCTGACACCCACTTTTTTGCAACACTTTGTTGTAGTGAAATTGCCAGAGTGCCACGAGGAAATGCCCTTGATGTTTTGGCAGGACAGTGACATCAATTTACATGAAGACATGCTTGTTCCTCAATGATGCCCACAAAGGCAGATCTGATGACTATACAGCTATGACACCATCATTATCCCTGGTTGACTGGGTTTATGTAGCCTTTAAAATGGTGTGAAGTCAGGGCTGCAGATAAATATAGGGGATTTCAGGGGACCAGATGCATCCGGGTGAGAAAAGAGGAGCATTTTGGAATTTTACACGGGATGCCAACATGTGCAACTTTCATGTTGTACCTGCTCCTACATTCTAGGATGCTTTCAGTGGAAGATATTGGATAAAGGCAAGACCATATTTTATTTCCAAAAAAGACATACAAAAAAAGTGTGGAATCATAAAATAATAAAAAATGCTATCTCAGGACACTCACCAAACCCAAATTAACCCACATTAACACCAACCAACCACACCCTTCTGAAGACTGTGTGGGATTTTAAAGACATAGCACCCTTTGTCATACCTACTTCTTGCTTTGCTAAATGAAACAAATCACAATGCTACCCTGCATCTACGGATGCACTAAGCCTTGACCAGACTCTCTCAGAAAGCCGGTCTTGCAGACAGTCCCAAAATACAATCAAACTTTACTCTGGAAGATGTCATCATTTACTGTGTCATCCTCTTTGTCAAGGACTGGTAAGTAGCCACCTTCACGGGGCAAACACCAGCACCAACCAGCACCAGTGAGGTCCAGAGAGGCAAAGTCGAAGTCAGTCATGTCCAGTGCCTTGAAATCCACAGTGTCCAGCCTGTAATGAATCTTGTTGAGCTTTTGCCAGTATAACCAGGCCATCACCAAACCTACTGCCTGCAAGAAAAGATGGAGACAAAATTACTTGTTAACATGTGTGCTTTAAAATGCAATTATGACAGGGTATGTATGTGTATAGCCAGGGTTTCCCTAACACAGCAGTGTGAGTATGCATAACCCAAGCAAAGCTGCTTTGATAGAAGAACCTGCAGGGAAAGTTCACAGCAAGTAAGAACCCTCCATGGTCCAGCACAGCAGCCAACGTGCAAAAGGCAATGGGCACTGCATCTGGGCACTCTTGGAAGCTAACCTTATTAGCAGCAGAGGCACCTTTAGTCGGTCCTTGCAAAAAAGCTAATGCAATTCTAAGGCTGCATCAGCAGAAGTCAAGTGTCCAGGTCAAGGGAAGTCATAAAGGTAAAAGTAAAGGACCCCTGACAGTTAAGTCCAGTCACAAACGACTGGGGTTGTGGAGCTCATCTTGCTTTACTGGCCGAGGGAGCCGACGTTTGTCCACAGACAGTTTTTCCAGGTCATGTGGCCAGCATGACTAAGCTGCTTCTGGTGAAACCAGAGCAGCGCACGGAAACAGCGTTTACCTTCCCACTGGAGTGGTACCTATTTTTCTACTTGCATTCTGATGTGCTTTCGAACTGCTAGGTTGGCAGGAGCACGGACCGAGCAACGGGAGCTCACCCCATCGCGGGGATTTGAACCGCCGACCTTCTGATCAGCAAGCCCTAGGCTCAGTGGTTTAGACCACAGTGCCACCTGTGTCCCTAGGGAAGTCATAGTCCCACTCTATTCTGCCTTGGTCAGACCACACCTGGAATACTGTGTCCAATTCTGGGCTCCACAATCTAAGAAGGATGTTGACAAGCTGGAACGTGTGCAGAGGAGGGCAACCAAGATGAGGAGGAACAGCTAAGGACTTTAAAAGTACAAACTTGAAGGCCTGGTACAAGGGAGTGTGGTGTGATGCCCTTACAGAAAAAACGACTCTCAAATTAAGAATGGCAAGAAGAACAAAGGAAGATACCTTTGTGGGAGAATTTGGATCTTCATTTCGTTCACCATTTCTCCAGAAAACCAGAGATCAGTTTTGTTTATACTAGCTTGTAGGTCCCTTAATACCATGTTTTATAGATGTGTAGTGTTATTAGTTGTGATGTATGTGTGGGAATGTAGGTTTTCATAATGTATTTTTTGGGGGGGTCTTTGGTTTATTTTATTTCAATAAGGATCCTGCGCAGTGGAAGCTCGTTTTCAAAAAGATTGCTCATATTGCTTAATCACTCTAAAACTTACAGAAGCCCGATATATAATATTAGATTGAAAAAGAACTCCCTTTATTGCCTCTGCCAAGAACAGCCCAGTTTATGACTCAGTCTGTTAACCGTCCCTCTGACGTGGTAGTGCACACATCCCAGCTCCCTGAGCAGTGAGAGGTCCAAAGGCTGCCCCATGAAGGCTGTGCAGCACAAGCCTGCTTATATTTACTCAGCAGTAAGTCCCAATGCATTTAATGTAAAACTAGGGGTTTGTGCAACTAGCACAAGCTGGAATGAGCCTGGTGGGTGGGATTCTGGCTCACACGTCAACTTTAAACCATGGGGTTATGAAGCTGGCTTGTTCAACTAAGTGCAGCTAGTAATAAATGACAATCTCTGGTTTGTATGAAGTAACAAGCCCGATTCCATGAAAGCAAAACTAACTTCTGTTGAACACTTTCCCCAAGGAATAGGGGCGTGGAAGCTCAAGACTTGCTTGGGTTTGTAACAGCTAACAGACGTAGCATTTAACCATGGTTTACTATTACAGTGGTACCTCGGGATGCGAACGGGATCCGTTCTGGAGCCCCGTTCGCATCCTGAAGCGAACGCAACCCGCATCCGCATGTTGCTGTTTCCGCGTGATGTCATTTTGACTGTCTGCGCATACGCGCACAGCGAAACCCGGAAGTAACGCGCTCCATTACTTCTGGGTCTCTGTAGAGCGCAACCTGAAAATACTTAACTTGAAGCACATTTATCCCCAGGTATGACTGTACATGCGAATGCAACTACTTGCTTCACTGGGATTTATTTCTATGACATCACATCAATGGACTGCTGACATCACTTTGGTGGACAGTTCTGCATGCACAGTGGATCCCTGCACTCAGCAGAATTCAACACCCTCGCTTCCCATCAGCTAATGAGCAGGGAGAGCACAAATTCTGCTTGCTTCAGATGTGCACACAGTCACTCCTGTGGGGAACTAGTGCATATGGTCTATTCCTGCAGAAAGCTGTTCAAATCTGCTTGGTTTGGCTGTGGGCATCTGGCTGGACTGATCCCACCCGCCCATCAGCTGATCGATGAGGAGTTCAATCCTGCTCGGTCACTAGCTCCCTTATGAGGCTTACCCCTCATGTTATGCATGTATAAAAAGGTAAAGGGACCCCTGACCATTAGGTCCAGTCGTGGCCAACTCTGGGGTTGCAGTGCTCATCTCGCTTTATTGGCCGAGGGAGCTGGCGTACAGCTTCCGGGTCATGTGGCCAGCAGGACTAAGCCACTTCTGGCGAACCAGAGCAGCACACGGAAACGCCATTTATCTTCCCGCCAGAGTGGTACCTATTTATCTACTTGCACTTTGACACTTTGACAGCAGTGCTTTCGAGCTGCTAGGTTGGCAGGAGCAGGGACTGAGCAACGGGAGCTCACCCCACTGCAGGGATTCGAACCGCCGACCTTCTGATCAGCAAGTCCTAGGCTCAGTGGTTTAACCCACCGCGTCACCCGTGTCCCCTATGTATGTATACTCTGATGTAAACCTCCTTCAGCAGGGCTTACTCACTGGTGTGCTTAGGATTGCAGTCTTTGGTGTAATGCTTGGGGTTGGACTATGGCCTGCTCAGCCACGAAGCTCACTTCACAGGGTGAGGATAAAATGGGGAGGAGAACCATGTGACCACCTTGAGGAAAAGGCGGTATATAATTGTAATATTTATTTTTTTAAAATGTAACAAAAGCTTTGCTTCAGTGTATAATATGCCAAACATAAAGAGCTGAGGCAGTGTTGGGTACCAGCACCTAACTTATGACAGTAAAGAAGGATTAGACAAATTCATGGAGGATATGTTATATATATTTGTGTGTAAACACATGAAAGCTCATACCTAGAAAGCTTATACTTAGTTGGTCTTTAAGGTGCTACTGGAAATGACACCAAACTGGGAGGGGTGGCTAACACCCCAGAGGACAGGATCACACTTCAAAACGACCTTGACAGATTAGAGAACTGGGCCAAAACAAACAAGATGAATTTTAACAGGGAGAAATGTAAAGTATTGCACTTGGGCAAAAAAAAGCAAAAAAAAAATGAGAGGCACAAATACAAGATGGGTGACACCTGGCTTGAGAGCACTACATGTGAAAAGGATCTAGGAGTCTTGGTTGACCACAAACTTGACATGAGCCAACAGTGTGACGCGGCAGCTAAAAAAGCCAATGCAATTCTGGGCTGCATCAATAGGAGTATAGCATCTAGATCAAGGGAAGTAATAGTGCCACTGTATTCTGCTCTGGTCAGACCTCACCTGGAGTACTGTGTCCAGCTCTGGGCACCACAGTTCAAGAAGGACACTGACAAACTGGAACGTGTCCAGAGGAGGGCAACCAAAATGGTCAAAGGCCTGGAAACGATGCCTTATGAGGAACGGCTAAGGGAGCTGGGCATGTTTAGCCTGGAGAAGAGGAGGTTAAGGGGTGATATGATAGCCATGTTCAAATACATAAAAGGATGTCACATAGAGGAGGGAGAAAGGTTGTTTTCTGCTGCTCCAGAGAAGCGGACACGGAGCAATGGATCCAAACTACAAGAAAGAAGATTCCACCTAAACATTAGGAAGAACTTCCTGACAGTAAGAGCTGTTCGACAGTGGAATTTGCTGCCAAGGAGTGTGGTGGAGTCTCCTTCTTTGGAGGTCTTTAAGCAGAGGCTTGACAACCATATGTCAGGAGTGCTCTGATGGTGTTTCCTGCTTGGCAGGGGGTTGGACTCAATGGCCCTTGTGGTCTCTTCCAACTCTATGATTCTATGATTCTATGAAATATAACACACACACACACACACACACACACACACACACAGTGGTACCTCGGGTTAAGTACTTAATTCGTTCCGGAGGTCCGTTCTTAACCTGAAACTGTTCTTAACCTGAAGCACCACTTTAGCTTATGAGGCCTCCTGCTGCTGCCGCGCCACCCGAGCACGATTTCTGTTCTCATCCTGAAGCAAAGTTCTTAACCCGAGGTAGTATTTCTGGGTTAGCAGAGTCTGTAACCTGAAGCGTATGTAACCTGAAGCGTATGTAACCTGAGGTACCACTGTAAATATATGGAAAGATTCTTCCAAAGACTGTTTTAAGACAAAAAGACTTGATTCTCTTAAGGGAGTTCTTTTTGGATCATCTTTTAATAATTTTTTAAAAAATCTTTCTTCTTGTTATTTAATATTACTATGACAGACCAACACGGCTACCTACTTGAATCATGGAGGATAAGTTTGCTAGCAACTACTAGCCATGATAGCTATGCTCCAGTTCTACTGCTGGAGGCATTACGTCTTCAAAGACAGCATCTGTTTCTAGGGATCACAAGTGGGGTAAGAACAGTTGTAGTCAGGTCTTGCCGGTGGGCTTCCCATGAGCATATGAGCACAGGATGCTGCGTGAAATGGACCTTTGCCCAGATCCGTCAGCCAGTCTCTTCTCGTGTTCCTGCGTTCCAAGCATAATAGGAGGACGCAGACTCCTGAAAACAGGTAGCTTCCTATTATGTGGGCTGCTATTCATAACGCAGATAACCGTCTGGAGAAGCACTGACAAAGCCTGAGATTCCAGCAACTGCCAGATCACCCTAAAAAGCTATAAACTGGGCCTTTGTTATTTCAGATCAAGAGAGAGCTCAATATGGTATATTGTGAGTAGGAAAATGTATTCATTAGTGACAAGCGCTACTTCTTCATTCGCAAAGTGGGCTTATTTATAACTTTCCACCTGATATCTCCCTTGATAACGGTCCCAATGCAGCAATTGCAAGCAATATACTATAACAGAGAATGTGTTCTGTTCTTCAAAAAATAATCAGGTAGAAGCTGTTAGCTAGGAAACAGATGCTGATGATAAATAATGATTGTAAGAGCATTAATCAGCACCATCCTGTGTGCACTAGGAACAGCAGGCATTCAGGAAAAATCAGAGAAGTTGCTTGATTTGCATTAACTCCTTGATCACTCCAGTGACAGCTTATTTGCAGGAAAACAGCTTGAACCAAATTCAATGAAACTATGGCATACAGCAGACACGTCTCTCCTCCCTCCCCCAGATATATTGTTTAAGAGTCACTGCCACCCATTATATGTGTGCTCATAATTTTAGCCCATAAAATTTTAGCTCATAATTTTATGGTTCTGAGATCAGACAGGTTGTGTGCATGTCTGCATGTGTGTGCTTTAAAAATCTGCAGTGCCCCTTTGATTGGACAATCTTAGCCAGGGAAAAAATCAGTAAGTGTTCGCATCAGTCTATCATACTGCCCTCAAGTCTCTTAAAAGTTGTCCTGTATCTCCAGGTAATGACGGTTTTTTGATGCCACCAGCTGTGATGAAGAGCAGCTGTGATGAAGTTGTTTGGCTCAACTTCATTCAGCTTTTCAACCTAGTGAGGTTCACATAAAAGGCACCAACTATTTCTACTTGCAAAGGGTAGTTGGGGATTTTCTGGTAATTGTCCCTGGAAAATCACCCTGCCTGGTTTTCTTTTCTTTTTTTGCCTTAAAAACCTTTGAAAATTGCAGTAAGTTGCACTGCTGCCATAATAAACACGCCCCAAACTAAAACCAATCCCTGCAGCCTCTCCTTCTTATAACATACTGCTATACTTATAAGCCATTCCAACTCTAAACCTCCGTGGGTAGCAGCAGCAATCTGGATATTATGGTTGGTTGTACTCTGTGTATGTTGCCTTGGCAGGATCTTTGTTTTGAAAGATGGGATATAAAGAAACAAGCATCTGCATGAAAACCTCTACTTGCAACATAATTTTGCAGTCATAGATGATGACATTGTATTGCTAGCACGTCTATTTGCATACCTGCTGTTCTCCTAAGAAATTATTTCTGGTGTGGTAGGTCTTTGGAATCAGTAAGTTTGGTGCTGTGCTGAATTACCCAACAGGCAGACCACACATATATTTAGGGATCCAGCAAAGCAAAAAAATGAGAAAATTTTGAAAGAATTTGACATATTACAAATAAAGCGGCTAAGTATGAAGTAATCACCATGGGGGAAATCAGAACTCTGATTTCCTTATACTTCACACTCCTCCCACATTTTTGGTCCTCTTTTTATTACTAATATCCACCTAAACCAGGGAGGCATTAACAAAATAATGCAAGGAAAATGGATCCTGTCATGTGCTGCACATGACATGCATGAATGCACATTTCAGCACACATGTAAACTTTTCATTTGAAAAAAAAATTATTATTTTTTTGTTTACTATTGGTTTTATTTTGAATTACATACAGGGGTTGGGCACCACAATCTTTTCTGTGCTTAGGACCTCTAAAGGTCTTTATAGAGATTCAGGGCAGATAAAACAAAGTCTTCATGAAGTGCATAGCTAAATGATGGAACTTGCTCCCACAGAGAGCCGTGATGGCCACCAACCTCAATGTCTTTAAAAGATGATTAGACAAATCGGAGGAGGAGAGAATGCTCTCGATGGCTAATAGCAATGATGGCTCTGCTCTGCCTTCATAGCTGGAGGCAGCAATGCTTCTGAATATCAGCTGATTGAAACTGCAGGTGGGGAAAGAGAGAGTGCTCTTGCCTTCCCATCCTGCTTGCAGGTTTCTCATTGGGGCATCTGGTTGGCTACTCTTGAGAACAGGATGTTGGTCTAGGTGGGCCTGATCCAGCAGGTCCTTCTTAAGTTCTTATTTCTCAATTTGGCCCTGGCTTGGTGAGACGCTTTCATGCAACAGGTCAGTTTTCAGATTAATACCATAGACGGCTCCGAGACAGGATGGTCACTGGTGAAGATAGATTTGTGCAATGCATACAAGCTCAATTTGCTAGCTCAGAAGTACAGTGGTACCTTGGGTTACAGACGCTTCAGGTTACAGACTCCGCTAACCCAGAAATAGTACCTCGGGTTAAGAACTTTGCTTCAGGATGAGAACAGAAATCACGCAGCGGCAGCAGGAGGCCCCATTAGCTAAAGTGGTACCTCAGGTTAAGAACAGTTTTAGGTTAAGAAGAGACCTCCAGAACAAATTAAGTTCTTAACCCCAGGTACCACTGTATCTGCGTGTAACAGTGTTGGGTTTTTTGTTTTTTTAGCATAGCAATTCTCAAGGGTTTGAGTTGCCTAACTTTAGATTGAATAAAATAATTTGAATTAAATCGAATGAAGCTGTGACTGATGGACACACACCAACTACTAATTTGCTCCAGGTGCTGTAAGTACAGCTAGAAATTAGCATTTGGCTATAAAACACAACTGTGTCTATAATGTGACCACCCATCTATGTGGAGATGTCACAGCAGAGGAGAAACACCCACAGCGTGGTCTAAACAGGTGCATGCAAAATTGTAGTTTCTGCTTGAGGCATGTTATGTGCTCTCCATGAACAGCGAGAAAATGCAGTTTCCCTACTCAGGCTCTTCTTAAGTCTTAATCTGGCCCTGGGCTGGTGGGATACTTTCAAGCAACAGCCTGTTGGCAGATTAATGCCATTGACTCTCATGGCTCAATTTAGCTACATTTGATTTCTAAAGGGCTCTCACTGCTGTTTCTTCAGAGCTACTGAGCTGTCACTTTCTTGAAAATTAGATTTATACCAATGGCGATTAGTGTCAATATGAAGAGAACTAAGTGAGAAGCGCAATATTTATTAAGTTAAGCTGAACAATTTCTGTTTCGTGTTGGCTTTGTTGTGTATAAACAATACTAATGACTTTCTTTAGTGCTAATCGATCTGGTAAACAGCCTTGTAAACTGAAATGGGTGAAGAGAAGAGTTTATATGAAGTGCTCTATCAATTAGACAACACTGTCTCTGTTAATTGCAAGGGAACATACAGAAGTCAGGAGATGGGCTGAACAATTAGCTGCTGACAGCCATATCCACTTAACAGGTGAATGTTTTCACTGACAAATCCATTTACACCTGGGAGAAGCTAGGATGCACTCTTATGATAGTCACTGAATTCTCTGTGATAGTTCAAGTAAAAAAAATGGCATCTGGTTTTACATTACCCAGTTAAAAATAAACAATGGTGTGTCGAGATGAGAGCTCTTAAAGGTACCATGTGCTCCTCTGGTCCCATTTTGTAAAGTATATGTGTGAGACAACTGCAGTAGTGCTGTGAACTGGGCTTGTGTATTGCAGGACATAGCCATAAGGACAGAAGAGCCTGCGGGATCAGGCCAAGGGCCCATCTAGTCCAGCATCCTGTCCTCACAGGGGTCAACCAGATGCCTGTGGAAGACCAGGGAGCAGAACATGAGCAGAAGACCACTCTCCTCTCCTGCGGTTTCCAGCAACTGGCATTTGGAATCATTGCTGCCTCCAACTGTGAAGGCAGAGCAGAGCCATTGTGGCTGAATTGAAGCCATCCAAGTTGGTGGTCATCCCTGTGTCCTTGGGGAGCAAGTTTCATAGTTTGACTAAGTGCTGCGTGAAGAAGTCCTTTTTTTATATATGTCCCAAATCTTCCAATTGTCCTAAATCTTCCAACATTCAGCTACACTGGATGTCCATGAGTTCGAGTGTTATGAGAGGGAGAAATAACTTTTATCTGTCTACTTTCTCCATGCCAGACACCATTTTATAAACTTCTATCCTGTTGTATCCCTTCTATCAAAACGATACAAGGGAGCCATTATTGCCTGTGGTGCTGTCTCAGGTCAAACACTGGTGACATGGTGAGAAGAAAGGCGGCTTGGTGGGCCTAATCTAGCCCATTGGCTGTAGGTTCACCACCACTATTTTAAGCTGTATGCAGTTGTGCACAGCATCTACCGAAGACATAAAACTGAAAATAAGGCAAGCTGCTGGGTTGTTTTTTTGAAATATAACTGTCTCCCCTTCATCCCTCTGCCCCACTGGTGGTAGCACCATGGGAAGTGCAGGGACTGGGGAAGGTTAGGGGGAAACTCGTAGGCAAGCTGTTTCTCTTCTCTCTCCTACACTGCCCCCCATGATGGGGAAGCTCCAGGGGCCATCATAAGGCCCAACTGCTGGCTTGTAGCTGTGGATTCTTACCAAAAGAGAACCATCTCCCTTGCAAAAAAGTTATGAAGGATGCCAGCATAATGGATGGGATCAGTCTGAGAGCAACAGACAGCTTGCAATTCAACAGACCGCTGTGGGGAACAGACACTGTCCCCCTGGTTTTCACCTCCCTAACCACCTACCCAGTCTGCCCAGTTTGCATGAGTGTTACCCAGCAAGATGAACACTCTCCTTCACTTCCTCTAATTTTAGGGATGGACATTGATGACTTGGAGAGAACACAGAGAAAAGCTTTTAAAACATTTTCTTCATTTTTTTTGTTTTGTTAACAGTTATACAGTCAAAGTGCACCGAGTCTTGTGATGTGTGAAGACCAAAAGGCCAGAAATTGTTTTTACTGTCCTATAATATTAATAAAGCATCCAGAATATGCTTTTCTCTAAAGCCATGCAGATTCTGGCTAATGCAGTGAAGGTTATTATTACTGCATCTGAATCATCTACTTAACAAAACTATATTGACATTTGAAAGAAGAGAGCTCAAGTTTGTTTATCTTGGCAAAACCATCACTAACAATTTTTTTGCTTAGTGTGAATAATGTGTTTATTGAAGCAATGGACAGTTTTCGGTTTTATGGGGTGCTAAAGAGCATTCATTTCCTTCTTTTAAAACACTTTTGTTTTTGTAAATGATATGCTAAGTGCCTCCCTGTCACTTAGCAACCTTCCCTGATTTTCAGAAAGTCTTCTTTGAGGATTATAAATGGATGTTAATCAGCTGGGGGGTTGGAGGGTTGCTATGGCTGGAGAGGACTTTGTGTGCTTCGAGGAAGAGAGACATTTCACCTGCTTACGTTAAAGGGAACAGAAGCAGTGAATGGGAGGAGGATGGCATTCCCCTGCTTGATCACAGCAGCCATTGCAAAGGGAGAGGGCAGCCCCGCCAGCTCTGCCGAAAGACCCCCAACTCCTCCTCTCATTGAAACCTTTCTGCTCCAGCTGGTCTTTGAAATAATTCTGTTACTATGAATCAGTGCCTGGGTTTTCTTTTTTCCTCTGCTCTCGCAGTCCCTTTTCCTTTCGTTGAAATCCGAGCAGGGACTGTCCAGCACTGGTATATATGTACCCTGTCGTGAAGACTCTTTCTGGCTGAAGAGTGGGATAGAAATAATTCAAAAAGTAGTAATGAAGGAACTTGTGTGGTCCTGCCCTGCACTCCACCAACTGGTTATGCTATCCAATGCGGCCAGGGAGTGGCCTCACTGATTAGCTTCCAGAAAAACGCCAGCTAGCATAATTTTTTTACAATTTATTTATTTACAGCTATTAGCCCATAAAATATGTACAAACATAAAAACACAGGGACATAAAAACAGATATATCCGACAACAGGAGGTGAACACCACGATGCAAGGGTGGGTCATTGAGCAGAGCCAAGTGACAGCTTGGGGCCAGGAGAGCTCCAAGGGACAGATCACAGAAGGAAAACTGAAGACGAACTCCGACATGCACTCTCATCATAACAGTCCGATTAGTTTTGATGTTGT
Source organism: Podarcis filfolensis (assembly GCF_964270895.1). Taxonomy (NCBI): domain Eukaryota; kingdom Metazoa; phylum Chordata; class Lepidosauria; order Squamata; family Lacertidae; genus Podarcis; species Podarcis filfolensis. The sequence goes on along the minus strand of NC_139611.1, from coordinate 4,012,453 downwards.
TGTTGGTTTTTGGTGGTTTTTGAGTGTGAGATAACCGCATTCAGAAATCTCGCCACCTGCAGAGTTACAGAAGGATCTGTATCCTGCAAAAGCAGTGCGGCGTGTGACTCAACAGGCCTGCCAACCAAGCGCAGTAAAGCAGGACCCAGGAATTTAGCCCTGGCTACGCTATGTAGGGGACAGTTGAACATTATATGTGAAAGAGATTCAACAGTTTCCCCGTCACACACACATAGCGGAGACACCAAACCCTTAGAAAATCTGTGGTTCAGCAGGTTCGATGGAAAGACATTGAACCTTGCACGAATAAATGCACGTCGGTGTGGTACTGATGAAAGAGATGACATATATGATGGAAGGCCAAGTGGTGGGGTTATTCCGTGATACCTGGGGGAGCAGACACCCCCACCCCTGGCGAGGTTGTGTTGATTTTCAATGTCCGCTAATCTTTGCTCAATAAGGCTTTTGGCTGAGCGTAAGTTCATCTTTAAGGAGTCCGCTGGGGAAATTCCGATGCTCAGAAGTTTGGCATGGATTTTCCCTACCCACGGATTGACAAAGACGTCCCGCCAGAGGCACTGAAAAAGGTAATGGTCGGGAAGCCTATGCCAGCTGGACAGCCAATAGCCAAAGACTCGCTTCCAGATGACAGTCTCCAATGATGCAATCCTTAACTCCAGACGTATGGCTGCGTTGCTCACACACATGGGGAGTTTCAGAAGGCGACGGAGAAACTGATTCTGCAATGTCCCCAGTGATGTTAAATTGGACCCTGGGGCCCAGAGCGGGGCAGCATAACAAAGGGTGGAAACCACTTTTGCGTGGTATACCTTGCGTCCTGCCCTGCACTCCACCAACTGGTTATGCTATCCAATGCGGCCAGGGAGTGGCCTCACTGATTAGCTTCCAGAAAAACGCCAGCTAGCATTATAGCTTCCGTTTCAAACCAGAGCTCAACGCCAGTGCAGTCCATGGCTCTGTTCCCGAACTGCTCAGTGCTTGGAGTTCCCCAGCTAGGCTGGAGCCCTGGCTTTCCTCCGCACTCTAGTTAGCCAACCTGCAAGCGCCAATCCTGGTGCACCCAGCTGTGCCTTTTACCAGCTGCAACTGGTTTGACAGCTATGGCCATTCCTGGACTGGGAAAGCCTGGCCACAGTAGTTCACTGGTTACTTCAAGCTCGGATTACTGCAATGCACTCTGTGGGGCTTCCCTTGTGCTTGGTTCGGAAGTTGCAGTTAGTGCAAAATGCTACAGCATGATTGCAGCCCTGTTTAGGGAAGCTTTTAATGTTTAATAGGTTAATGTTTAATGTTTAATAGGAAGCCGCCCAGAGTGGCTGGGGAAACCCAGCCAGATGGGCAGGGTATAAATAATTTATCATTATCATCATCATCATAATTATTATTATTATTATTACCGACAGGAGTGAGGACTTGTCAGCATAGAACAACTGTGCTCAGAAATCTCGGCTGGTTTCTAATTTGCTACCGGGCCAAATTCAGGTCGTTACTATTAGTATAAAGCCTTTAACAACTTGGGACCAGTTTACCTGCAAGTTCACCTTACTTCATATGCACCCATTCACTGCTTTGATCAGCAGAAATGGCTCTGTTCCTGGTGTCAATTTGTAAGAACTCCCTTCCTGCTTATGTCAGCCAGGCACTTCACTGTACTGCCAAAAACATTTTTGTTTAGACAAGCCTACCCAGAAGCTTAGAAAGTTCATGCGAGTGTTAGTAATTTTAACTTTTTGAAAATTTTTAATTATTGTTGTTACCGTATTCTTCGCTCTATAACACACACCCAACCATAATACATACATACCGTATTTTTCGCTCTATAACACGCACCCGACCATAACACGCACGTAGTTTTTAGAGGAGGAAAATCCGTAGGCATGCCACCCATAGGCATTCCCTCCATAACACGCACAGACATTTCCCCTTACTTTTTAGGAGGAAAAAAGTGAGTGTTATGGTGCAAAAAATACAGTAGTTTTTAGAGGAGGAAAACGAGAAAAAAAATATTCTAAACGAAACAGTGGATGTATGATTTTTGTGGTTCATGCTGTGGCCACAGACATGTGATCTGACAGTGAGTTTGGAGTAGCCCAATGCAAAAATCCTGAGGATCCATGTGGATCCATGTTTGTAACCACGTTTTTGCACCACTGCGGCCCCAGGCAACAGTGGGTGCGTGATTTTTTTGGTGCAAACTGTAGGCGTGGACATGCTATGTGATCTGATGGTGAATTTGGGGTGACCCAGTGCAAAAATCCTGAGAATCCATGTGGATCTGTGCTTTGTAACCATGTTTTAAGTGGGGAGGGAAGGAAAAGCACTCAAGGGACAAGGAGCACGCGTGGGGTGGGTGGAGAAGGATGCTGCTAATAATGCAGAAGAGGGGTTTAAGGGGAGAAGAAGCACGTGTGGGGTGGGTGGAGAAGGATGCTGCTAATAATGAAGAAGAGGGGTTTAAGGGGAGAAGGAACACGCGTGGGGTGGGTGGAGAAGGATGCTGCTAACAATGCAGAAGAGGGGTATAAGGGGAGAAGGCTCCTCTCCTCTCCCGCTTTGCTCCTTTAAAGCAAGCAGGCTCTGCTTCTCTCCCTCCTCCCCCCCCCCCCCGGCTAAGCGAGCTGAAAACCTTTCCTGCTATTTAGCAAGCTGAGTGGGGAGGAGAGAGGGACAGAGAGCCTACTTGCTTTAAAAGAGCCAACCGGACAGGAGCTGCTTACACTCGTGTAAGCGGCTCCTCTCCTCTCCCGCTTTGCTCCTTTAAAGAAGCAGGCTCTCTGTCCCTCTCTCCTCCCCACTCAGCGGCTCTTCTCCCACTTTGCTGTTTCAAAGCGAGCCACGGAGGAGAGAAGCATTCGCTCCGTAACACGCACAGACATTTCCCCTTACTTTCTAGGAGGAAAAAAATGCGTGTTATGGAGCGAAAACTACGGTAATTTTTCTTATTGATAATTTTATTGTTTTATCATTTTTTGTAAACTGCTTTGTGGTTGTGGTTGTTTTTAGTCATCAAGCGGCGTATAAATGGAGACCACTCCCCATGCTTGCTCTTCAACTTTTGCATGTGGAAACAGCCTAGGCTTCCACTCCCCTCTGATCCAACAATCTGCCTTGGATCCTGATCGCTGCCTGGCTTGGATTGTGCATCCCTGATGTGAGTTTCTGAATCTTCTCTCCTGCTAGAAACCGAACCTGCTTTTGGCTCTGTTAGCATGAGGTTGACTCTGGCTATTCAGCCTAAGTCTCCAACCAGACTACCTGAAGACTGAGCCCTTGGCAAGGCTGGCATCCAAAGAATTCACAACTGTAGATGCTCAAAATCAGCCTTCCTCAAGCTGGTGCCCACCAGATTAGGCTGCATCTCCCATCAGATCTACTCAGCATGGTGTGGACTGATGAGAGTTGCCATTCAAGACAACTGAAGAGGCTGGAGAAAGCTGCTCAACAAACTCACTGAAATATACTCAGAGTCGCAAAGTGATTTCATGCTCTTTATTCAGCTCATAGTGGTGAGGAGGAATGAATGAAAGTCCCCTCAAGGTATCTGCTTTATATACATTATTTACACAATGGGCTGCACATGATTGGCTAATTCCGGAATTCTACTGTAAGCCAATCAGGTTGTGGATTCACTTCTATCTGGAGCATGATTGGGTGGTTCCTGCCAACCAATCATATTGCTGCATTGTTCTAGGACCAATCTGACTGCTGCATTCTGAATCCTATTGTTCTAGGACCAATCAGACTGCTGCAGTTTGGATCCTATTCAACTCAGTACATAACACCCCTCCCCTCTAAGTTCCAGTCCTGCCCGGGAGGTCGCATTCATAGTCCTCGAGGTACGCCGGTGGCCTACGTGTGCGTTGCGGCCTGGGGTGTTCCCTGGTCCGGGGTTCAGGTTCTGGCTCATGTTCCAAGGATGCTGGCTGTGATGGGCCTGTCTGGTCTGGTGCAACCGGCTCGCTCAGTCGTGGTTCTGGTTCCGGTGTCCTTTTGGCTTCGCGGGTCCTCTCTGTATTTACTGATTCTGCCTCTCCTGCTGGCCCCTCCTGCTCTATGGGCCTCACTGCCCCTCTGTTCCCTTGGGACTCCTCTGACCTTTCCTCCTCCTGGTTTTCTCCCGGGAATCGTCGCCGTATCTGGTCGCACTGGCGGCGCCAGCATTGCCCCCCATCCGTTAGCACCTCGTACGACACGGGACCAGTGACCCTGGTGACTGTGGCGGGTACCCATGCTGGGCCTGCCCCAAAATTCTTTGCGTACACTGGGTCCTGGGCCTCGAAGGTCCGGGGGTTCCTGCCTTCCCCCACCACTACCTCATCCTGAGCTCTATCGGGGTGAAGGCGGTCCAATCTGATTGCAAGGCGCCGACCCATTAGTAGTTCAGCGGGGCTCCGGCCAGTCGTTGAGCTGGGGGTGCTGTGTTGTGCTAGGAGGAATGTGGCAAGGCGGTACTCCCAATCCCCTTGCGTCATGCGGCGAAGGGTGTCCTTGGTGGTCCGCACCATGCGTTCTGCTTGGCCATTGGTGGCAGGGTGGAATGGCGCCGAACGGATGTGGCGGATGGCGTTCTGCGCTGTGAAGGTTTGGAATTCTCCTGACGTAAATGCAGTCCCGTTGTCTGAGACGAGAGTGTCAGGGAGCCCGTGGGTTGCAAACAGCCTGCGTAGTACCCGGATGGCTGCGGACGTAGAAGTGGACGGTACCAGTGCGACTTCCAGCCATTTGGTGTAGGAGTCCACCACTATGAAGAATGTTTTCCCCTGAAAGGGGCCAGCGAAGTCCACATGCAGGCGTGACCATGGTGCTCGGGCGGACTCCCAGGACTGGACTGGGGCCCTTGGGGGATCTGGGCGGGATTCTTGGCAGGCCTGGCAGTGTTTGACCCAGGCCTCTATCTCTCCGTCGATCCCCGGCCACCACACATAACTCCTGGCAAGGGCCTTCATTCTTACTACCCCTGGGTGTGTCTCGTGTAGGGCTGTGAGGACCCTTTTGCGGAGGGGCTGGGGAACAACGACCCTGCTTCCCCATAACAGGCACCCCTTGTGGGCTGACAGTTCATGTTTGCGGGTTGTGTAGCCGGCGAATTCTGGCCCGGGGCTGCTGCTGGGCCATCCCCTCCACACCCAGTCCAGGACGCGGGAGATGACCCTATCTTTCTTGGAATGGTGTGCAACTTCTTGTGCCTGAATGGGGCGGTCGGGAAGCAGCTCCAGGCTCATAACCTCTTGTGCAGGTGCTGGGTCGGGGCCTGTTTCCGGTAGTGGTAGCCTGCTGAGGGCGTCCGCATGGCCCATCGCCTTCCCAGGGCGGTGAATCAGTGCATACTGGTAGCTGGCAAGGAAAATTGACCACCTGAGGACACGAGGAGACAGCACTTGGGGGGTCTGCTTTTCGGAGGCAAACAAGCCAAGCAAGGGCTTGTGGTCAGTCACCACGGTGAAGGGCCGCCCGTACAAGAAATCATGGAATTTTTTTACTCCCTTCACGATTGCCAGACCCTCCTTGTCGATTTGCGAGTAGTTCCGCTCGGTTGCGTTGAGTGTCTGGGAAAAGTATGCCACCGGTACCTCTCTTCCATCCGGGAGTTGGTGTCCCAGGACAGCGCCAATGCCATAGGGTGAGGCGTCGCATGCTAGCACCACCGGCAGCCTCTCGTCGAAGTGTGCCAAGACCGAGTTTGAGACAAGCAAGTCCTTGACTGCCTGGAATGCGGCCTCCTGGCGCTGGCCCCACACCCAAGGGGCCCGCTTGTCCAGGAGTCTGTGTAGGGGCTCCGCTACCGCCGCCTTGTGGGGAAGGAAGGAATGGTAAAAGTTCAATAGTCCCAAGAAGGCCTGAAGTTCAGTCTTGTTCTTGGGCGCTGGGGCATCACAAATGGCCCGTACCTTGTCCCCAGTCGGGTGGACCCCTTCTGCGTCCACCATAAATCCCAGAAAGTCCACCTGAGGCACTCCTAGTAGACATTTTTCCCGCTTCACCTTGAGACCCGCCGTCTGGAAACGGTGCAGAACGGTGCGGAGGCGGTCCTCAAACTCCTCTGGTGTGGGCCCGGCAATCAACACATCATCGAAGAAGGGGGTGACGCCAGGAATCCCTTTAAGGAGAGAGTCCATTAGATTCTGGAATATGCCTGGTGCCACGCTGACACCGAATTGCAGCCGCTTTACCCTGAACGCTCCTCTGTGCGTCACAATCGTCTGTGCCTCTGCTGTGGCCTCATCTACTGGCAGTTGTTGATATGCTTGGGCCAAGTCCAGCTTGCCAAAAATTTTCGACCCAGCCAGGGTGGCAAGGACATGGCTGACCACTGGCACTGGGTATGCATGGGCCGTGAGGGCCTTGTTTATGGTACATTTGTAGTCTGCGCAGATGCGGACCGAACCATTCGGCTTGACGGGTGTGACGATTGGGGTTTCCCAGGGGGCATTAGGCACCGGCTCCAGCACGCCTTGCTCCACGAGTCGGTCCAATTCCTCGTCTATACGGGGTTTCAGGGCGAACGGGACCCGGCGGGCCTTGAGCCTGACTGGTCGTACTGCGGGGTCAAGCTGTAAAGCAATGGGGGGGCCCGTATACTGTCCCAATTTCCCATCAAAAACCCCCGGAAATTCCTTGCATATGGCGTCCACGTCCACTTGTAAGCTCGTGTGGTTCACCCCGGTGACGGCTAGCCCCAGTGGTCCAAACCATGCCAATCCCAGTAAGCTAATGTAGGGGCCCTTGACCACAAGCAAGTCCAGTTGCCGCGTCCGCCCTCGGTATTGCACCCTGAAGGTCCCCACCCCCATTGTGGGGACCTTACGTTTCTGGAAGTCCCGGAGGGTGAATGGGGCCGGCCTGAGTTTGGGACCCCCAGTAGGACACAGTTTCCTTAAGGTCCTTGCCGAGATTATGGATAGAGTTGAACCCGTGTCAAGCTCCATGCGGCATGGGGCCCCCTCTATGTGTACCTCTACATAAATTTTCTCTACGTTGGGGTGGGGCAACTGGTATACCTGGAAGTCCGTGAGCTCCGTCGAGTTGCCTTGGTGTGTTGGGCCCCGGGACCTGGGGCTCTTGGATTGGTCATCTGATGCCTGGCGTCGGGTGGGCCGAGCTCGACACACCCGGGCGATGTGTCCCAATTTTCTGCACTGCCTGCACTCTGCGTTGCGGAAACGGCAGGTCCTCCTCTCGTGACTGTCTCCACAGCTTGCGCAGTTCCCTGCTTCTCGTCGAGGCAGCTGTGGTATGTGGGCTGCTTGAGTGCGCTGCTGTACTCGGTGCACCTCCTCCCTGTTGGATCCTGAGTCGTCGGTGAGGTCTTCGTGGTGGACCCTCGATTGGGACGGCTGGCTCGGCCGTGCCTCTTGCGTCGACCTCTCGGCAGCTTCCGTTGCCAGGGCCTCCTCCAGAGCGACCTGGAACGTTAGGTCCTTCTTAGCGTAGAGGCGTCGTTGCAGCTTCTCATCCTTCAGGCCACCGATGAGGCGGTCACGAAGCATGTTCTCCAGCTCTGAGAAGTTGCAGAACCGGGCAGCTTGGCGGAGAGAGGTCACAAACCCAGTTATGGTTTCCCCAGGGGCTTGCCGCTTTGCATAGAAGGCATTTCGACGAGCCACCACAGAGGGCTGTGGCGAAAAGTGCCCCTTCAGCTGTTCCATTATTGTTTTGTATGGAACAGTAGCGACGTCTTCGGGTGCAAGGAGAGCCCGGGCGATTTCAAACGTCTCCTCTCCGCAGACGCTGAAGAATATCGCCCTCTTCTTGGCGTCTTCTTCATCGGTGACCCCTTTGGCTTCTAGGAGGAAGGTGAAACGGGAGGCATACGCTTCCCAGTCTCCAGATGCTGGGTTGAACGGCGAGAAGCTGCTGTTGGTTGCCATTCTGAGTTCCTTGTGTCCCGGAGCTGAAGCCTGGATACACGGTGCGAGGCAGCGGTGCGGCAGGTGGCGGTGCTGCGGTGCTGTGTGTGGCAGTCAGCTCAGCGGGATCCCACCTTCGTCGCCAGTGAAATATACTCAGAGTCGCAAAGTGATTTCATGCTCTTTATTCAGCTCATAGTGGTGAGGAGGAATGAATGAAAGTCCCCTCAAGGTATCTGCTTTATATACATTATTTACACAATGGGCTGCACATGATTGGCTAATTCCGGAATTCTACTGTAAGCCAATCAGGTTGTGGATTCACTTCTATCTGGAGCATGATTGGGTGGTTCCTGCCAACCAATCATATTGCTGCATTGTTCTAGGACCAATCTGACTGCTGCATTCTGAATCCTATTGTTCTAGGACCAATCAGACTGCTGCAGTTTGGATCCTATTCAACTCAGTACATAACACTCACGGAGCATTTGCAACCCTCAGAAACACAATACAAACCTCTGCTCAACTGGGTTAATATTTATTCATCACACTTATACCCCACTTATACCCCACTCAAGGAGCTCAAGATGGTGCACACACTTCCCCCCTCTCAATTTTATCCTCATAACAACCCTGTGAGGTAGGTCAGGCTGAGAGACAGTGACTAGCTCAAGGTCATCCGGTGAACTTCATGGCCGAGCAGGGATTTGAACCCTGGTCTCCCAGGTTCTATTCTGACACTCTAACCACTATGCCACAACTGGCTCTTTAGGATAGTTAACGACACACATGATGTGCGTGCTTGTCACCAACATCATCTTTCTTCATCAGTGTGAAGAGCCTGCAGCCTCTGACTCTCGTGTCCCAGTCCCTGTTGGATACAAAGGTCGTGGCACTAGTTGACTGGAAGGAGTCTGTGGACACATTAAAAAAGGCTGTAGGGCTCCAACCACATACAGGATTTCCCAAGGCAGAATAAAGCAGTATTATGACTTCCCTTATGTTAGTTTCCTAGAGATGAAGAGACAGAGCGGTTTTCTGATATGTGTAACAGATTGGAAACACAACTGAAAGCTAATGAAATATGCCGTGGCTGTTACAAATGAAGAATTAATCATAAGTGGCTGTTAAACAGTAACAAGAGCATTTTTGAGTACATGACTGAATAATTTTATGATATATGAACCAGAAGTATGATAAATTATCTGCACTGATCAATTATCTATGTATCTGAATATGCCTTTAAAAGAGGTTTTACTAGATATGAAGGTTAGAATCTAGGAAACTTGATGTCCATGAGCAATAAAACAGAAAGCAACAGCAGGAAGCTTTTGATTAAAGGTACAGGAGACCTGCAAAACCTCAGCTGTGCTTTGCCTACCCACTCTGGATAGATTGGAGTGTAATTGGGGTTTATTGCAACCCATTTTCAGTGGCACAAATCAAGTTGAAAAAACATGGAAGCAAACTCTGGCAATTTTTCCATGTTGCTATCTGGAGTCTCTGAAAAAATGAGGTAAGGATCAGAATTCCAGAGGAAGAAACCAGGGTCTGTCAGTTAATGGAAATAGCCATACTGAATAATTTTTGACAATAATTTTATCAATACCCCAACCATCTGGCTTAATTAATGCAGAATTTTGTCTCTAAAAAAAGTGTGTGTAATGTAGTTTCATGGTGATCTATAGTAAAGAAGTAATGTCTTCACCTCTGTTTTGGGGGGAAACACACACCTCTGAATAGCCATCCAGGAGCAACACATTGTTTACATACCTGTGGAAACAGCAGAGAGCAAACAATTCCAAAAGTGGCTTCAAAATTGTCTTTAAGCCACAAGCCGACCGCATGGATGCAGCCGCGTACGTGGATAGTGGCCACCAGCTCCAGGCGCTACAAAGAGAACAAATCACATTAAAGGCAATATTTTGAGTCTGAGTAACTCCCTCAGCTCTCCTTGTAAATTACATGAGACTAACAGGGATCTCATGGGTCTACCAAAAACCAATTGGAATTATGAGATTTGATTCCAACATAGCTAGTCAAAAACAGCGTGCCTTGGAATCCCAGTTGCTGGGAACTGCAGGTGGGGAGAGAGCTGTGGTTGAGCTCCGTTCCCGTTTGTGGGCTTCCCCTGGGGGCACCTGGTTGGTCACCATGAGAAGAGGAGGCTGGACCAGGAGGGACTTGGGCCTGATCCAGCAGGCTCTTCTTGCATTTTATTTTATTATAATTTTTAAACAATCCATCCATCCATGGTTCCCTCAAAATTTCAATTTATGTTGCATATTATAGTTACTCTATACCTTCACCTTATCTCACAATAAAAACAAAAAGTTCGCCCCCACTGCTCTTCTTATTCAAATCCTATTTGCGTTCTAACTTTTTTACACTGCGTTTTTAAGTATTCTGCAAACATTTTCCACGGCTCTTCTTACACTCTTATTCCAGAAGCCAGCCAGATGCCGCAATGGGAAGCTCACAAGTAAGACACGAGTTCCAGCTTATGATCCTGGCCCCTGGGACTCAGGACCTCCCACTGGAGGTAGCCCACAGCCATCAGTAGCCTTGTTCCCCATGAATTTGTCTAGCTTGCATTTAATGCCAACCAAGATAGCTGCCCATCTTGTGGAACCAAATTCCATACCTGAACTATGTGCTGTGTGAGGAAGCCTTGCCTGTCACCTGTCCTTAACCTCTCACTAGTTGGCTTCATTGGGTGAGGACCTCAGTTGGTTCTACTATTACACAAGCAAGGAACAAAATGCCTCTTTATCTGCTTTGCTCCATGTGTATGTTTATAGCCTCCATGATGTCCTCTTCCCTTACTAAGTATCCCTTACTCCCCCCTCGTCTGCCTCACAAAGCACAACCTCCTCCCTCCACAAATGTCTGCTACCTAATGCCTGGCTCAGCCCTCAGGTACCTTAAAAATGTTTGTTACCTCTTTATTTAGTGTCTTGTATCCACACAGTGTGTTAATGACTTCTCCTGGGGCCTATTAAGAGAGGAGGAAGAAGATCCAAGCTCAATAACAGTGCAGGTGGATGGTGGGAATTTGTTGTTTTTAAAAGTCACAAGAAAGGTAAAAGAGGGTAGGATTCTCTCTCTTTCTCTTAAGACTTTTCACCAGACCACAAAAACTGTTGACAAACCAAGCCACAAAGGAGTTTAATAAAGACCACTCTCTGACCTTTTGAACACTTGCATTTGGAGAGTCAAAACTTTGCACTGAAAGCATCTCAGACTCTGCAGCAGCTTTTAAGATGGCTGGAAGTCTCCTTTAGATACTGTATTTTTCGCTCTATATGACGCACCAGACCACAAGACGCACCTAGTTTTTGGAGGAGGAAAACAAGGAAAAAAATATTCTGAATCTCAGAAGCCAGAACAACAAGAGGGATTGCTGCGCAGCGAAAGCAGTGATCCCTCTTGCTGTTCTGGCTTCTGGGATAGCTGCACAGCCTGCATTCGCTCCATAAGACGCACACACATTTCCCCTTACTTTTTAGGAGGGAAAAAGTGAGTCTTATAGAGCAAAAAATACGATATATTTGGGTCTTCCCTCTGGCACGTCAATCCCCTGACCCTCGGTTGTCACAGCGGTGGGGAAATAGGTATAATGCCAAACATTTTGCAAAATTCCAAGCAGTGATGAGGGTGATGGAAGGGGGGTGGGGACAGCCTCAAGGCACATCAAGAGTACATGTGGAAAGGTGTCTTTTTTCAGCCTTTGCTCCATTTGCTAAGATAGATATATTCACTTCCAGTATGCCACCTCCATTCACAGAATCATCAAACTCCATCTACTCCAAACTCCTCCTATTCATTCAAGGAGAAGGCTGTCCTATGGCCCCGTCTGCATTAGAAATTTGAACTATTATAACAAAGAATCCTGGGAGCTGTAGTTTGTTAAGAGGGCTAGGAGCAGTTATTAGAGGTCTCCTAACAACTAACGGACACGGGTGGCGCTGTGGGTTAAACCACAGAGCCTAGGACTTGCTGATCAGAAGGTCGGCGGTTCGAATCTCTGTGACAGGGTGAGCTCCCATTGCTCAGTCCCTGCTCCTGCCAACCTAGCAGTTCAAAAGCACATCAAAGTGCAAGTAGATAAATAGGTACCGCTCTGGCGGGAAGGTAAACGGCGTTTCCGTGCGCTGCTCTGGTTTGCCAGAAGCAGCTTGGTCATGCTTTTTTTTTTTTTTTTTAATAATTTTTATTAACTGGCCAATCACATCAAATTAAATCACATCACATAAATTCCAAATTACAAAGCCAAATTTTTTAAATTTTGTTAAATTTTGTTGGGGGAACCCATACTTCAAGATCCAAAGGGGGATTCAAATCATCTTCTTATTACTGCGTTAGTGTCCAAATCAGTCCCAATCAGTCCAGACAAAGCTCATAATTCTATCCAGTCTTATCTTGGTGTTTCCACATCATATCTTGTTCATATAATTTCTCTTTTTCTTTTACGATCTCTTCTGTTAGTCTCCTTAAGCCGATAAGCAAGTATAATAATCCTGTGTGAATTTCCCGTTCTTCCAATTTAAGTCCAGATGGTTTCCATATATCTCCTTCGTAGATAACATCACTCTTTCCATCATAAATCAGGCATTTTTTCGCTCTTAAGTCCCACAGAGAAGTTAATCCACGATATGTAAACAACTCTATTTCTCTCTTTCTCCTCCCAGACCCAAGAGCTCCAACAATGCCTCCCAAGATGGCGACGGCATTTTTAACTGCGTCATTCCAAAGCTCTTAACTTTCCAGCTTCGTCTTGAAACATTGCTTTGGTTCGAAAGTTTATCTCCACACAGCCTTAAATCACAGCTTAAGTCCTTAAAGTTCTAACTCATTAGGGGAGAGGATTCTTGTTAATCACATAAAGAGGATAGGAAAGTTTTTATTTCCCCCTCCCCCCTCAGTCATTTGCAATACCGTATCTTGACGTATCTTCTCATATTTTGTTCTTGCCTTGTTATCAGAGATCTCTTCTGTCAGCAGTCTTTACTCCCCCTTTTTCCTTGAAGTATGTGCAATTTATCTCGTCCAAATTGTTTCTTTTGAAGATTCTTGCAAACTAGAGGCGCGAATCAGGGACGGCGTCCAGGAGTGCCGGAGTCCCACAGGAGGGCTTTGTGCCTAGTGCCCCCACCCCCACAAATTCGGGGGTGGTATAGGGCACAGCAGGCAAAGGCCGTCCCCCCCATAATCCTGGGGGGGTTAAGGAGGCTAATAACCCCCATCATAGCCTCCAAATTACCTTGTGTGGGTCGGAGAGATGTTATTGTCAGCCATCTTCCGATGCGCCACCTAGTGGCCCCCCCAGCAGCTTGGTCATGCTGGCCACATGACCCGGAAGCTGTCTGCGGACAAACGCCGGCTCCCTCGGCCAATAAAGCGAGATGAGCGCCGCAACCCCAGAGTCGGTCACGACTGGACCTAATGGTCAGGGGTCCCTTTACCTTTACCTTTAACAACTATTAACAACTTTACCTTTAACAACTTGACAAACAACAGCTCCCAGGATTCTCTGGGGGAAGCCCTTTAAATGTGTAGTGTGGGCCTAAGTAGCTGGGTAGGTGGTGAGTTGTGATTATCTCTTTTTTATTTAAACAATTTATATGCCACTTAACTACAATAGTATCTAAGTGGGTTACAAAGATACTATACAAAAATATAAAGATCAGTTAAAAATACAAATTCCAACTTCAATTAAAATGCCTGCTGGAATAAAAACAGTCTTCAGTAGGTGTCAGAAATTCTGTAGGGAGGGTCCTGCTGAACCTCAGCTCAAAAGGAGAGCCATAAACTTGGGCCCACAATGCTAAACACACAGCTACTAGTGGATATGAGCCACACATCTGATCATCTAATTCCTTATATCCCAGCCCAAAGAAATGCAAATTGCATCTTTTGATCATTTTCTTTCTCCTCCATGCCTTCAAGGCAGACTTAATTTTCATTTTCAGACATTGTCATTCTGACAGAAAAGGTTTTCCATAAATAATGATGTGTGACGTCTTTGCATAATCCTGTATTCCTTTTGACTCTTGCGGAACACAAGGCCCAGGAACTGAACACGCAAGTCATGGGCCTCCAGAAAGCAAAGGAATCCCTTTCCATTGATTTCCTTTGTCAGCCAAACACATTTGTAGTAGAGCCAAACAGAGCAGTAATATCAGTCCTCCTCATAGTAAAACTGAGGAGTTCTGAAGAACAAAGAAGTCTAGAAGTGATTTTTTCCCTTTTCCTTTTTACTAACCACCACAGAACATGATTGAAATGCTCTTGGGCCTAGTGCATAAACGTGAAGTAACTGCAAATTCCTATCTGGGTTACATTTCAGGCAATTGCACCTTGTCAGTGGCATTTAATTTAGAGGCAAAGAAGGGAGGTGTGGATCCCAAGGCCAAAATGAAAGCAATTTCATTAAGGTTGTATCCTAGCAGGGGAAAGTTCAGGCATTGGTTCAGGGTAATTGTTACCCTGGCAGTTGCAGTAATGGAAATGCTTTATTTACCACAGGCCACGGGTGATATTAAATATGAAAGGTAGCATTTGGTTGACTAAGAAGGTGGGAGACAGCAACACAACAGAGGTTTATACAATTATCAAATGTGTGGAGAGATAAATAAATTATTTCCTCATGCGACAATTTGCCACAGATGAGAAGTGAGTGATGGGGGGCAGCCAGAGGGGCATAAGGAGGAGCTGAGCAAGCATTTAGGGCAGCAGTTCTCAACCTGTGGGTCCCCAGATGTTGTTGGACTACAACTCCCATCATCCCTGAGCTCTGGCTTTGCTAGCTAGGGGTGATGGGAGTTGTAGTTCAACAACATCTGGGGACCCCACAGGTTGAGAAAGGCTGATTTTGGGTTTAAGAGCTGTGTAAGGAGTATGGTGTCCCACACAGCTGGCTGTGCTGTCATGATGTTGCCCTTGTGGCAAGATGGTGAGGGAGGCACTCAAAACCAATGACTCGTCTGGTGGGAAGCTTGGAGAAGCAGACTGAAACCCTACAAACCACAATGGCTTCTCCTCTGCAACCCCCGAGTCTACGTCGGTGCCATACGAGATACCCTGTGAGAAAACAACTCTGGGTTCATCACCCTCCAGAGTTAATGCAGACCAGCTCAGACTCCCTCACTCATAATCAAATTGTGGATGACTTGATTTCTGAGGCAAAGGACAAAATTCTCCACCCTCATTCAATGTACAAAAGCTGAGTAGACAGGCAACTGAACCTTGGTGACAGGCACAAGGCAGGGCCTCCAAACAGGCCACATGCAGCTCTCTTCTCCAACATCTTGCTGTTCTCCACACACCCTGCCAGCACCTGGCAACTGAGGTGCCCCCCCGACTAGTGGTAGGTCCTGAAAACTGATGCCTTGATATATACTGACCAGCGCCAAGTGTGGTGTAGTGGGTAGAGTGTTGGGCCAGGACCTGGGAGCCTGATGGTCAAATTCCTACTTGGCCAGTCTAACATACCTTGCAGGGATGTTGTGAGGATAAAATGGAGGGGGAGGAGAACCATACACTCCACTGTCTGTTCCGTGGAGGAAAGGTGGGATATAAATGTAAAACAATAATAATATAGCACCTTAAGACCTGAGGGTAGGTTGGTGTGACTGTTGAGAACACTGCGGTTGAGCAAGGGACTGAAAGGTGGCACAGGCCACCACACCCAGATGCTTATAGCCACTATAGGGGTGGCCCTCCACGCTCCCTGCTGCATTTTCCACATAGGATCTCAGGCACATAGTGCAAAACTAATCAAGCAGTTTGATTATATATTTTTCTCTGTGTAATGTGGTCTCCTCCCTAGGTCTCATATGTCAACATGGTGACTTGCTGTCTCCTTCGGCCTCCACACTGCACTCTCAAATATGTTGCAGTGCATGCAATGAATTGTTCAGAAAGTGCTCTAAGGAGTTTCTTGTCTGACATGACCAGCACGTATACTTCTCCAACAATACACCCGCCCCAGGTTTTTCTGGTTTCATGCCAGATGCCAGACCTTCCAACTCCATTATTTTAAGTATAGTCAAGATGGAGTGAGAATCAAACTTGCTTTTCAATTCTATAGAAACCAGATGTCACACCTCAACCCAGCTCAGAATAGCATGAATGGACCAAATGGTTTTTCTGCCAGACTTTTAACCAGTGCTATTTTTCTAGAAAAAGAAGTGCTGGAACTCACAATGAACACCTTCCTCATTCTCTTAGAATGGCAATGGTGTCCATCTGAAAGGTGTCAGAACTGAGTTCTGGCGAGTTCCAGCTGAAAAAAAAGCTCTGATTTGAACAATAGAGTCCTTGGGCCTTAGCACTGCCAGGTAGCAATAGGGAGACCAGCAAGCCTGTACTGTTCCCCCATAATGCATATCACCAGATATCATTTCCTTAGACACTAAGATTAGTTCCATTCTAACAGCAGAAATGATGCTTCTTTGTTCTTTGGATTCCAAATGAGCATGTCCTTTTTCTTAATGAATCTCATTGCTCCAGAAAATTCAATAGTTCCAAACCTTTAGGCGAACCAGAGTTATAGCCTCTGAAAACAAAAACCAAATCAAACTGCTTGTATATGCATCACATAAGGAGTTGTATACCAAATTTGCATATCATGTTTTCTTTTGCAGAAGCCAACCACCATCAGTCATGTATATGCATGAATGCAGGCTGTGCTTAATGGTTGTTGGATCAGTAATCTTCTAAATTGCATCTTCTAATGATGCTTTGCTCACCTGGTGAAACACTTGGACTGGAACAAAGCTAGGCAACTAACTCATACGCCACAATTTATTTGATCTCTGTGTGGGCATTCATTGCTGGTGATCACTGCCAAGTGCTGGAACAGATCTTGGACAACATGTACTTCCTTGCCATTGATTTTCACTGCTTTCTCTGATCCCAGAGTCACAGCTCTATTCTTCTTTAAAAAGACACAAATACAGGCTAATTTCCCAGTCATGTTCCTCAGTATTCATGAATCAGTATCCTGGCTATATTCACACTGATGCCACCCAGCACTTACTCTCACTCAAGTTACAATGTTGTTCTGGTTTTAGCATTGCAAGGATGGTCTGTGTAGATGATACATCTTTGTCCATGCACAAACATGAGGTCTCAACCTGCAGTTCCCTTGTGGAGGCGATTTCATCTACAAGGGGGCTTGCCAGCAGCCACACCACACCCAAAGCAGGGCTGGCCCAAGATCAGAGTCCAAGCAAGTGGAGCACACAACAAAGAGTCAGGTGAGAGGCAAAGTCAGGGCAGTTCCGTGGTCATTTTTCACACAGGCAAGAGATTCAAAAGCAGACAGAAGCACAGAGCCGGTAAATATGCATTGTTCCAGAAGTTCTTCAAGCTCAGCACTGGGTTTTTTTAAGCTGGAGCTGCTTGACTGAGTCATGACAGTAGGGGAGGCCACTAAGATTTTGCATGGACTCACTTAGGCACTGTCAATGACTAGATCAACCATAGAACCTTCTTCATACCACATCCTTATGCTAAGGCCCAGCTGTTCATCTCATGTTCCTCATGAGCCTGTGTTGGACTCCCAAGATTCTCCCCAAAGTGATAATTTATTCTGTCTACAAAGGGCCCTCCTGAAACATTGAGTAGAGTTCAGGATTCTTTTTTGGAGGTCAGTCATATTCCGGAGATGAACACATAACTGCTTTGGTGAATAGAGTTTCATTTGCTACTGCTATGTGTAAATATAGTTTAAGACCTTTAGGTGTGTTTTTCTGCCCTGGAATGCAGAATTTGCAAAATTCAGCACTGTAAAGGACATCTTTCTCTTTCTCTTAGCCTCTTTCCTATCCAGGGGATCCACTGGTCACCAACGGAGGTGGAAGCCAGACCGAAGTTGGGGAGACTCTTCACTAAGCAGCTGCAGTTGCATATATCACCACATGGGGCAACAGTTAACAATTCCTGATACCTGCTTCTTAATGGTACCACTTGCAAAGCAGTAAATTGGTGCAGTGGTACCTCTAGTTACAAACTTAATTCGTTCTGGAGGTCCATTCTTGTATATGATACACTTCAATTAATAACTGAATTATTTGCACACCCATTTTAAAATGGAACAACAAAATCCAAATTAACCAGAAGTGTACTTTTGGATTTTATTACTCCCCCCCAAATAGCTGTATTCATATTCCAAAATTAGCACCTTGGTATAATAATAATAATAATAATAATAATAATAATAACAATAACAACAACAACAACAACAACAACAACAACAACAATAATATTTATACCCTGCCCATCTGGCTGGGTTTCCCCAGCCACTCTGGGCGGCTTCCAACAAAAGATTAAAAATACATTAAAACACCAGTCATCAGTATTAAAAAATAAAACCAAAATATTATTATAAAAATATATATAAACCAAGGTTAGAGTTTCTCATTTGATATTACCCAAGTATCTATATTTCAAAAAAAAAACGAGGCATAACATGCAGGCATAACAAATTAACCCCCAAAGCCTCATTTGACCCCATAACTTGGTGTTCAGGAGGTCAATGTTGAACAGCTCATTTTTCTGAACATTTTTGTACAAGACACATTTGCACTGTCATTTTGTCTTTTCTGCCGTGGACTATTGTGTTAAGGGATAGTTCTGCTGTTGGGGTCTGATCTAGAGACAACACACTTCCCAGCCAGCTGTTATTGCAAGCCCATCAATTTGTTGGAGATCTCAGAAGACAGACGGAAAAAATGTTTGAATGCACTACTGGTCTCAGGTGTTCTATTTCCTCCAAAAAGATATTGCCTCTTATCGCCATTGTTAGAATGATGCCTTTAGGTGTGAGAGTCACATTAAGCAATGAAGTCCTTTACCAATAATTCTCCCTTCCTAAGTGCTTAGAGAAGAACACTCCAGAAAATAAGACTGAGCAGAACTAACACAGTTACAAATCCCCTCAGTGGTACTCTGCTGCCATTCAGAACATCAATGGGCACAGCTGAAAAACTCAGATTTGCCTTCCATGAACAGTTTCAATGCCTTTAAATATATATCAATGAGTTTTAGATGTTTTAATCTATGTGTTTAATAATAATGTGCAATGCAAAAAATTCTTAAAGGGCTGGCAGCAAGGTGGCAGGCAGAATATTTTTATTCACTGATTTTCCAAGTGTGTGATTCCAGACAGCTAGCCTTGGAGAAAGGCATATTTCATTTTAGGGGGTGGGGGTTGGTAGAAAGAATACTGGATTGTCAAACTGATTGTATTGGATACCTAAGACTTGTGGACAAATTATTCATTTAAAAAACCCCAATTAGTTGAGGTCCTCCAGATTATATATTTCCCATGTGACCAATGGCTTTGAACGTAATCCATCCCTTTTTTTTTATAAATATTTTTATTCGAGAATTTTTTCCATATAAACATAACATACATAAACATACAAAGACAAAAACAAAACAAAAAACATGTACCATTTCATATCCTAATTTCTTGTACCTTTCTTCCCCGACTTCCTCATGCCTCTCTTTTCTGTATTCCAAATTCTTATCAATTACTCAGCAAATCTTCCCTTATTTTAATTTAGATTTAAACTAATCTTCCTTATTCTCCTTGTCTTAACCATTGCTAATAGTAACCATTTACTTTCCAGTCCAACATCATTCTAACTTTCATTAACTTTGTAATATTTCTTTAAATAGTCCTTGAATTTTTTCCATTCTTCTTGCGCTGCTTCTCTTCCCTGGTTTTGGATTCTGCTCGTCATTTCTGCCAAGCCCATGTAGTCTATCACCTTCATCTGCCATTCTTCCAGTGTGGGTAGCTCTTGCGTCTTCCAGTACTTCGCAATGAGTATTCTAGCTGCTGTTGTAGCATACATAAAGAAAGTTATATCCGTCTTTAACACCCCTTGGCCGACAATACCCAAGAGAAAGGCCTCTGGTTTCTTGGAGAAAGTATATTTAAATACCTTTTTAAGTTCATTATAGATCATTTCCCAGAATGCCTTAATCTTCGGGCAAGTCCACCAAAGATGAAAAAATGTACCTTCAGTTTCTTTACATTTCCAACATTTATTGTCAGGCAAATGGTAAATCTTTGCAAGCTTGACTGGGGTTATGTACCACCTATATATCATTTTCATAATATTTTCTCTTAAGGCATTACATGCCGTAAATTTCATCCCGGTGGTCCACAACTTTTCCCAATCAGCAAACAAAATATTATGACCAATGTCCTGAGCCCATTTAATCATGGCTGATTTAACCGTTTCATCTTGTGTATTCCATTTCAGCAGCAAATTGTACATCTTTGACAAGTTCTTAGTACTGGGTTCTAACAGTTCTGTCTCCAATTTTGATTTTTCCACCTGGAAGCCAATTTTACTGTCCAGTTTAAACGCTTCATTTATTTGATGATAGTGCAACCAATCTCTCACCTTCCCTTTTAATTTCTCAAAGCTCTGCAATCTCAGTTTGTCCCCTTCCTTTTCCAAAATTTCCCAGTATCTTGGCCACTTGGACTCCATATTTAACTTTTTAACTGCCTTAGCTTCCATTGGCGACAGCCACCTTGGAGTTTTATTTTCCAGCAAGTCTTTATATCTAACCCAGACATTTAATAGTGCTTTTCTGACAATATGATTTTTAAAACTTTTGTGTGCTTTAACCCTGTCATACCACAAATATGCATGCCACCCAAAAATATTGTTAAAACCTTCCAAATCCAAAATGTCTGTGTTTTCAAGAAGCAGCCATTCTTTCAACCAGCAGAAAGCTGCCGCTTCATAGTACAATTTAAAGTCTGGCAGGGCAAACCCCCCTCTTTCCTTTGAATCCGTTAATATCTTAAATTTAATTCTGGGCTTTTTGCCCTGCCAGACAAATTTAGATATGTCTTTTTGCCACTTCTTGAAACAATCCATTTTATCCATTATTTGCAATGCTTGGAACAAAAACAACATTCTTGGCAATACATTCATTTTTATAACTGCAATTCGGCCTAACAAGGAAAGCTTTAAATTGGACCAAATCTCCAAATCTTTTTTCACTTCTCTCCAAGTTTTTTCATAATTATCTTTAAACAGATTCACATTTTTAGCTGTCATATTTATACCCAAATATTTCACTTTTTTAACCACAGTCAACCCTGTCTCGTTCTGAAACCTTTCTTTTTCTACCTGTGTCAAGTTTTTCTCCAAACCCTTTGTCTTTGACTTATTCAATTTAAATCCTGCCATTTGACCAAACTCTTGGATTATTTCCAAAACTCTTTTCGTGCTAGCTTCTGGCTCTTGCAATGTAAGTACTAAATCATCTGCAAATGCTCTCAATTTATATTGTTTAGCTCCGACCTGAATCCCTTTAACCAACTGGTCCCTCCTAATCATATTAAGCAAAACCTCCAGGACCGATATAAAAAGTAGTGGGGAGATAGGGCACCCCTGACGTGTCCCTTTTTCAATCTTGAACTCTTCTGTAACCACATTATTTACAATTAATTTTGCTTTCTGTTCAGAGTATATTGCACCTATACCATTCTCAAACCCTTGGCCTACCCCCATCCCCCGGAGGTTCTTCAACATAAAACTCCAAGAAATGTTATCAAAGGCTTTCTCGGCGTCCACAAAAATCAAAACCGCCTTAGTGTTTATATTCACTTCCAACTTTTCCAAAATGTCAATTATATTCCTTACATTGTCCGACAAATGCCTTTTCGGGAGAAAGCCCGCTTGGTCCCCATGAATCTCCTCCATCAAAACTCTTTTCAGTCTCTTTGCTAAAATATCAGCAAAGATTTTATAATCCACATTCAATAACGAGATGGGTCGGTAGTTTTTAAGTTGAGTCTTTTCAGTCTCTGTCTTTGGTATAAGTGTGATATAGGCCTCACTCCACGTATCAGGTGCCCTTCTCCCCTCCATAATCTCATTACAGACTTCCTTCAAAGGTTGTATCAGTCCTTCCTTCAAAACTTTATAATATTTGGAAGTCAGTCCATCCGGCCCGGGGGATTTGCCCAGCGTCATGCCTTGAATGGCATCTTCTATTTCTTGTGCTGATATCTCCTGGTTCAAAATTGTTTTACTTTCCTGCGAAACCTTTTTCAGCCCATTTTTCTCGAGGAATTGTTGTATATCCATTTCTTTCTGCGGCCCTTGTGTGTAGAGTTGTCTAAAGTAGTTCTGAAAACAGTTCCTAATTTCCGCTGGGTTGCTTGAACGTAATCCATCCCAGATCTCGTGAATACATTTCTGTTCCTAGGAAGTGACTATTGAATGTGCTCAAAATATATCATACTTCCTCACCTGACTAAAACCAGATATCATAATCGTCTCCTGATTCTTTTGGGTGATTATTTATTCATGCACACCTCTGATCTTTTATGCACATTGATCTGCATGCAAAGGAGTTAGAAGGACTTGAGTTCCAGCACCTCCATTAAGAAATACTCAAGGATGGTTTGGCGCGGAGGGGGTGGGGAGCCTTCTGCCATGTAAGCAACATTTACTTGTATGCCAAACACAGGCTGAACATCATTTCAGGGAGAGAGAAAACGGAATGCTTAAACTCTCTCTCCCCCGCCCTCTGCAAAGAGGAATCTGGGTACCTTCTGGCTGCAAAGTAGATGGTGGCTCACAGACACACACACACACACACACACACACACACACACACCCAAGAGAAATCCCAGCTGTTTTGTGATTACTTCTGAGGCAAGAGAATGGGATCGAGCCGCCGTAAACAATCCAGCAGGAGCAAGGCACTTCTAGAACTGGAGAACTGAAGCAAATCATGCTGGCATTATTCTCCTCACTTGCTCTTCCTTGGTGGAGAAGGGATCCATGTTGTCGCACAGAAAACAATTCAGGTGTCCAGGATTTTAGTGCACTGTGACTATGAATTAGTGGGACATCCCAGGAACAAGAAAAGTAGCAGCAAAGACTGGCGTTTATGAACTCTATAGATGAAGTCATGTTTCAGCTAAAAAATGTGACCTCCCCTTTCTTAGTTTGGAAGCTTCCTGAAATTTGTTCTGCCTGTGCCGTTGCAGATATAGGTAATAATTACCATACCCATATTTCAGAGACCAGGGCTGGTGTTTGTTTTATTTCTTTATTAGACTTATATACCACCTTTACCTTCCAAGTTGCTCACTGTGGAGCATGTAGTCCTCCTCCTCCTCCCCATTTCACCCTCACAACTGTTCTGTGAGTTAGGTTAGGCTAAGAGATCACACTGACTGGCCCAAGGTCACCCAGCGAGTGCCATGGCTAAGTAGGGATTCAAACCCTGGTCTCTCAGATCACGGTCCAACACCCTAACCATTATGCAACACTGTCTCTCTGGATTTGAGAGGGTGTGGGTAATGCCAGCCTCCCTGAAGTAGCCCAATGCTGTTACACCAGATGGGTGGGAGCTTAGAGTAGAATGAGGGGGGGGGCATACTGTGAAGCTGAATTGTCCTCTATATTCTGCCCCCTTCCAATATTGGGATAGACTAAATCACTGCACGAAACACAGAGAGCACCAGAGGCAGTTAGTAAAGATGGTACTGAATCCTGCATTGCAGGGGCTTGGACTAAAACTCCCGGGGTCCCTCCCAACTCTAGTTCTATGATTCTGTTTTTCTTTTTTAAAATGGCTATATTTATCTGGAAGCATTGGAAAGAAAACCATCCAGGCCAGGTGAAGAAAATCAATTTCCAGCCCAATTCACAAGCCATTTAAACTAATGTGATTCAGTTTAAGTGCTATTTTTTGAATCAAATAAAAATAAGCACTCATTGCGCTTGCCATCTTGCAAGTTTCCAAGAATGAGGAGGCAGAAGCTCTGCCCCTGGCGATAATGACAAGTTAAATATGACCCTGGTGGGATGCAATGCTTGTCATAATGAAAAAGCTTGTTCAATTCTTTCTGGCACATCTAGTGGATCTCAGTGTGGAAATTACCGTATTTTTCGCTCTATAGGACACACTTTTTCCCCTCCAAAAATGAAGGGGAAATGTGTGTGCGTCCTATAGGGCGAATGCAGGCTTTCGCTGAAGCCTGCAGAGTGAGAGGGGAGACCCCGCCGCCAGCCCCGCAAGCTCCGGGGACAGTGGGGAGGCGCGCTGCGTCTCCCTGCTGTCCCCGGACCTGGTCTGAGGGCGGGCGGCAGGGAGAAGAGCGCTTCTCCCCGCTGCCTGCCCCGCAAGCTCCGGGGACAGCGGGGAGGCGCAGCGCGTCTTCCCGCTGTCCCCGGACCTGATCTCAAGGCGGGTGGCGGGGAGAAGAGCGCTTCTCCCCGCTGCCTGCCCCGCAAGCTCCGGTGACAGCGGGGAGGCGCAGCGCGTCTCCCCGCTTTCCCCGGACCTGGTCTGAGGGCGGGCGGCAGGGAGAAGAGCGCTTCTCCCCGCTGCCTGCCCCGCAAGCTCCGGGGACAGCTGGGAGGCGCAGCGCGTCTCCCCGCTGTCCCCGCACCTGGTGTGAAGGCGGGCGGCGGGGAGAAGAGCGCTTCTCCCCGCTGCCTGCCCCGCAAGCTCCGGGGACAGCTGGGAGGCGCAGCGCGTCTCCCCGCTGTCCCCGGACCTGGTCTGAGGGCGGGCGGCAGGGAGAAGAGCGCTTCTCCCCGCTGCCTGCCCCACAAGCTCCGGGGACAGCTGGGAGGCGCAGCGCGTCTTCCTGCTGTCCCCTGACCTGATCTCAAGGCGGGAGGCGGGGAGAAGAGTGCGTCTTCCCGCTGCCTGCCTCGCAAGCTCCGGGGACAGTGGGGAGGCGCAGCGCGTCTCCCCGCTGTCCCCAGACCTGGTCTGAAGGCGGGCGGCAGGGAGAAGAGCGCTTCTCCCCGCTGCCTGCCCCACAAGCTCCGGGGACAGCTGGGAGGTGCAGCGCGTCTTCCCGCTGTCCCCGGACCTGGTCTGAAGGCGGGCTGCCGGCACCACAAGCGCCTGGGGGGAAATAATTTTTTTCCCTTTATTTCCCCCCCAAAAAACTTGATGCGTCCTATGGGCCGGTGCGTCCTATGGAGCGAAAAATACGGTAGTTCACTCACCTTTGCAGTAAAGGCCAAGGCAGGATGCAGCGTAAAAGGTAAGTCCTCTCCTGCTCTGACAAGCCACTGGCTTTGAAAAGTCACCAGTAAAAACAGCTGGTCGTGTTCTGAGAATGGTCGCATAAATTATCTTTGGGATGTGAATTAATTGCTTCTATTTCAAGGGAGATAGAATGCCATGCAGAATTTAGTTCACAGTGTCAATGGAGCATGTTATTTTGATTGCCCCATTTCTTTTATGGATGCCATGAAGCTTGGCCATCAGTCCTGAGCTGAATCGGGAGCCGCTCTTAAATCTATAAGAAAACTGCAAGTCTGGCTCAGCTGCCCCTTCCTGAAACACAGAGTGGAGTGAAAATGCAACATAGGAACGCTTGGTGTTCCAGGAAGGGGCAGCTGAGCCACACTTTTGCCATTTCCCATCTAGCACAATACAGTGGTTACAGATGCTTCAGGTTACATACGCTTCAGGTTACAGACTCTGCTAACCCAGAAATACCATTTTTTTGCTCTATAAGACTCACTTTTTCCCTCCTAAAAAGTAAGGGGAAATGTGTGTGGGTCTTATGGAGCGAATGCAGGCTGCGCAGCTATCCCAGAAGCCAGAACAGCAAGAGGGATTGCTGCTTTCACTGCGCAGCGATCCCTCTTGCTGTTCTGGCTTCTGAGATTCAGAATATTTTTTTTCTTGTTTTCCTCCTCCAAAAACTAGGTGCATCTTGTGGTTTGGTGCGTCTTATAGAGCGAAAAATACGATAGTACCTCGGGTTAAGAACTTTGCTTCAGGATGAGAACAGAAATCGTGCTCCGGCGGCGTGGCAGCAGCGTGAGGCCCCATTAGCTAAAGTGGTGCTTCAGGTTAAGAACAGTTTCAGGTTATGAACGGACCTCTGGAACGAATTAAATACTTAACCTGAGGTACCACTGTATGGTAGTATTGTCAACACTGGCTGGCAATAGCTTCCCAGGATTTCAGACCCAAAAATCTTTTCCCAGCCCTACCTTGAGATGCCAGGGATTGAATCCAATATCTTCTGCAAGCAAAGCGCTTGCTCTATTTTATTCATTTTTTATATTTATTCTTGCATATACACCCCACCTTTTTCTTCAAGGATCTCAAGGTGACATTATTATTGGTACCCCATGCATCTGATTGGGCTGCCCCAGCCACTCTGGGCAGCTTTCAGCATATGTAAAAACATAGTAAAACATTAAATCTTAAAAAGATTCCCTGCCTTCAGATGCCTCCTAAAAGTGATATAATTACTTTTCTCCTTGACATTTGATGGGACGTCATTCTACAAGGTGGGTGCCACTACTGAGAAGGTCCTCTGTCTGGTTCCCTGTAGCTTCACATTTCGCCGGGTGGGAACCACCAAAAAGCCCTCAGTGCTGGTTCTCAGTGTCCAGGCTGGAGACATGGTTTGCCCCCTCTTCCGTTAATCCCCAGAACAACCCTATGAGGCAGGCTGAGGCTAGGCTGAGAGGCAGCAACAGGCCCAAGGTCACCCAGGGAGCTTCATGGCTGAGTGGGGGATATGAACCCTGGTCTCCCAGGTCTGGGTTTGACACTCTAACCATCACAGCAGGCAGGCTCTCGGAAGGGAGCTTCCAAGTTCTTCTGAGGCACATCTAAAAAAATCCACTCCCCACCATCGTGAATGGAGAAAGCTGCCTGTGGTCTCCCTTAGTACTGCATGCACTGACTGGCAGCAGCTCTCCAGGGTATCAGGCAGGGAATCTCTTCCAGGCATATCTGAAGGTGCCAGGGATTGAACTTGAGGCCTTCTGTGTGCAAAGCAGATGGCTTGCCACTGAGCTACAGTCCCTCTTCTTAAATGAACGGGAGCAAGAGTGCCATTCACTGCCCACAAGGGTGGTCCAGTCCTGCAACTGTGATGAAGCTCAGTTTGGAAGCAGGATCCCACCCCCAAACCGAGAAGGAAGAGGCTCCCTCTGTCTTCCACGCTGTTACACCTCTCCCACCACTAGACTGCCGAATGTTTGCAAAGCACGTGGATCCTTGGACAAAAGGTCTCACTGAACTGTACACAGCAATTGTGTAGCAGAGATCACGTGCACCCAGAGAACTGCACATGGAGGGGACTGACAATGGGATTTAAAACCCCAGGAATACCTCCCCTCATGTGCCTTTCATGTACCAGCTTAGCACCCCGCAGCACTCTGAATCACAGAAGCTAAAACCCAAGGAAACTCAAAAGCAATGGCAGAGCTGTGCCGGCTCCCACAGAGAGGTGACAAACACAGCACTTTTTCAGTCAGCCACATATTCAGAGCTCTTGCTACTGCTAACCTCCATGGGACTTGATCTTCATTAATGTTGTTAGCCGCTCTGAGCCTGGCTTTGGCTGGGGAGGGCGGGATATAAATTATTATTATTATTATTATTATTATTATTATTATTATTATTAAACCCATAGCGTTCTAGCCTGCACCAAAAATAACTATCTTGGAGGCAGAGTGACCAAGTGATTTACCGATCACTTCAACTAGGCTGCGCTGGGTCACAGAATCATAGGCTTGGAGGGTACCCCAAAGGTCATCTAGTCCAACCCCCTGCAATGCTCAAGAATCCCTGACAGGTGGCCATCCAACCTCTGGTTAAAATCTTCCAATGAAGGGGAGTCCACCACCTTCCCAGATAATCCATTCCACCGTCTAACAGCTCTTGCTCTCAAAAAGTTCTTCCGAATGCTTAGGTGGAATCTCCTTTCTTGTCATTTAAATCCATTGGTTCACTTCAAGCTTGCTCCATCCTCCATGTGGCAGCCTTCCAGTATTTTAAGATGGCTCTCAGTCTTCTCTTCTCTGGGTTAAACATACCCAACTCTCTCCAGCACTCCATGTAAGACATGGTTCTCAGACCCTTTATCATCTTGGTTGCCCACCTCTGAACACATTGCAGCTCATCATTGGACGCAATGAAGTTTACGTATTTTGGAGCATGGGGGTGGGGTGGGGGGACATATTTGCAGCCACATAGAAGTGCCAAAAATAAATAAGCAGTTTTCCTAATACGTACAAAGAATTAAGGAATAGAAAAAACCCACCAATAGAACATTATAGGGAGGGAAGTACAATGGTCCTGTGCTTTGAAAAACAACTTAAATCTATTTATGATGGGACTATAAACAGTCATTGATAGGTTTCCCCCGTGTAGTTCTGGGCTGCTTCATCACCATTCTCCTGATCATTGCAACTCCACGAGATGCAATCTTGCATGGAGCCCCAGACCGAGGGAGGTTGACAGTTCTTTTGTGTTTCTTCCATTTGCGAATTATTGCACCAACTGTTGTCACTGTCTCACCAAGCTACTTGGCAATAGTCTTGTAGCCCAGTCCAGCCTTGGCAGGTCTACAATCTTGTCCCTGACATCCTTGGACAGCTCTTTGGTCTTGGTGGCTACTTTGGAATCTGCTGGATTGATTGCTTCTGTCGACAGGTGTCTTTTGTACAGGTACTGCAATGAGCTGGGATTACAGGTAAGACCTCTCCCTAGAAGCAGGTGCTTCTAATCTCAGCTCCTTACATACAGTGAAGATACCAGGTAACCTGACATCTGGCTGGTTGATAGGGGATCAAATACTTATTTCACTCATTATAATGCACATCACTCTCTGACTTTTGTCTTCTGGGTTTCTGGGGGTTTCCCTGTTGTTATTCTGTCTCTCACAGCTACAATAAACCTACCATTAAAATTACGGACTGGTCATTTCTTCGTCAGAGGGCAAACGGGCAAATTTAACAGGGGATCAAATACTTCCGCCCCCTCACTGTACAATACTGAGTGGATTTCAGAAAGTCAGTGGGGAACGAGTACCACGTGGTCCAGAGGGCGCAATCTTAACTGGTTAATTTTGAAGGCATTTCTTGAAACAAAAACAAACCACTGAACTCTCTGTGGCTGGAAGTTTTGTTTTGTTTTGTTTTTTAAGACCCAACCAATTCATGAAAGGTAACGATATCTGCAGATATCTGGCAGGATGGTCTGAACTCCAATAACCCCTTTGGTAGTAACTGCAGCAACCCTCCCCTCCTCCAAGTATATCTTGCCTTGCCCTCAGGCGCCTAAGATCAGTCATTATATTAAAAACACAGTCTTATAAACAGCAGATAAAAGCAGCCAAGAATCAATAGTCATTCAAGGGGAAAGACTAAAACTATTAAAACAATGAAATGTCATTAAAAGCTTATGTGGATTGCATCAAGTTCATATATATCAGCTTAAAGTGCTTTGTCCCCGCTTTGTCCCCAAAAGCCATCAGACGAAGGATTTGGAATTGTTTTCAGGAGGGTTTGGTGGCATGGTGTGACACAGAAGAAGGAAGCCTCAGACAATGTGAGCTAGGCTGAGAACGTGGGGATCTTGGAGTTACTGGTTTCAGCATTCAGAGCTGGGCAGTACTAGGAGCAGCAGGGCCCGTCCCTTGTAAAAACCTATTTCATTCTGGAAGATCGATGTCACAGTTCATGGGGACAAATAAGTTATAAATACAGGTGAAGAGGGAAGAGAGGGGGAAGAAAATACACCTGAACTGTAAAAATCTATCTAGATGCTAGTCTTTTGGGGACAACTCACATTCACCAAACATGCTAAAACTTGACAAAGTTGAAGCATGTGATAATCACAGTCACTATGCCTGTTTAACTTCTCTCTCTCATGCATATATATTCTATGTACTGTATATGCATTCTATATACATAGAAATAAGGCTATTGTCATGCTGCAGTTCACGTGGCTGCCAACAGGTGGCCACACCAACTGCAGCATGACAAATGGCAAGCAGACAAGCAAGGAAGCAGCATGGGGGGGGGGGCCCAGGAGGCTCAGGCGAGCTGTTTAACGGAGGAGGGGGTGCCCTTTGCACAGTGGTTTAGCAATCTGCTATGTGAAGCCCATCTTCCCTCCATTAAATGCAGGTGCAGCAAGGTTTAATGAAGAGGGTGGAGGCATCACATAAGGGCTAAGCAATTATGTGAAATGCCTCCTCTCTCCTTTAAAAGAATTGGGGTGAGCTGTGAGGAGAGGAGCAGGGAATAGGCAAGAAGGTGGCTGGGGTGTAAAGGGAAAAGGGTTCAGCCAGTTGTGTGGGAAGGGCAAATGGCAAAGCTGCAGGCAGAGTTGGAAAGTGGAGCAAGACACTGTAGTGTATCTGTAGTACAATAATATACAGGCAACTCCCCATCTGTGTGCGATCAACATGTGTGCGCCATTTTTGGCACTGCAAGGGGGCGGGGCTGGCGCACATGGTGCCTTGGAATGCAACCTCTGCACAAATGAGGAGTTGCCTGTATTTATTAACCAACTGCCTCTCTCATCCCCCCTATCAGATTGGCGATGCTTCAGGGGGCTCTGTGGTTAGATGTGTATTGCTGGGCTGTAACAGAACCTAGGGCTTCTGTCTGAAGTGAAGCAATGCAAGAAAGCCACTCAGCCACACCACCACCACCAGGAGTCTTCAGCAGGAGTGCTTGCCAGTGACCCAGAAAAGACTGTACCACTGCAGAAAGCCCATGACGTTGGAGAGAGGTCCACCTAACAACTTCCTTTTTCTTTTAGAAACTCACAGTTTGCACTTCTTTCATCTCACCTTCTTGATACAGCATGTGTAGGGCACCCCACAGGAGAGAGGGCCGCTGCTGTTGCAGGAATGGTATGGATTCACATGCCAGTCTCTGAATTCATCGCCTCCGCAGCAGGAAAACTGGGGGGGGGGGGGGGAGAGAGAAAGGAGATAATTGATAAGAACTTGTGAAGAGCTCTGGGTGGATCAGACCAAAGGCCCATCCTGCCCTTACAGTGGCCAATCAGGTGCCCACTTTCAGAAGCCCACAAGCAGGGTATGAACACAATGCTCTCTTGACTCACAGAATTTTAGAACTGTGGAGTTGGAAGGGACACCAAGGGTCATCTAGTCCAACCCCCTGCAATGCAGGAACGAAAGCTAAAGAATCCCTGACAGGTCGCTATCCAACCTTTGTTTAAAAACCTCCAATGAAGGAGAGCCCACCACCTCCTGAGGCAGCCTGTTCCACTGTCATGCTGTTAGAAAGTTATTTCTAATGTTTAATTGGAACTCCCTTCTTGCAATTTGAATCCATTGGTTTGGATCCTACCTTCCAGAGCAGCAGAAAACTAGCTGGCTCTTTCCCCCCAAGTAACAGCCCTTTAGATATTTGAAGAAGGCTATCACATTACCTCTCAGCCTCCTCTTTTCCAGGCTAAACATCCTCAAATCCCTCAACCTTGTGAGGCCTGGTTTGTTTGCCTGCTTGTTTTACATCTCAGGAACAGGAAGACCCAACAAGAAGCTTGGAGCCAGTGCTACTCCCTTGTATTCTACACCCATGTTCAGAGGCAGCTGGGGATTCTGAGGAGAGCTTTGTTGCCCTCACCCCCTGCTTGTAGGCTTCCCACCTGCATCTGGTGAGCAACTGTGGGAATCAGGATGCTGCACTAGGTAAGCCTTTTCATCCTCAAGCATCCCATCTCAGCTAACCTTTGCCACTGCTTATTTTATCATCATGGAGACCATAGTGGAATGAAGGAGGCTTTCTTTCTCTTTAGCAAATAGCTGCAAAAATGTGCAGAACTGAATTTAAAATGGGGGAAAATGAGAAACTGAGAGAACTAAAACTACAAAATCCTTCTTTCCATGGTCTCCAGTGAGCTCTTCTCCAAAAGAAGTCTTCTCACCTGCCAAAAGAAGTGGGAAACACCTAACAGTATAATATATTTCAAGTACCATGGGCATGAATGGTTACTTGACTTGGCACTTTATCTGTGCTTCAATGAGTGTGGTTTAGATCAATTATATTCTGTACTGACTGTTTTTCCCTCCTTCCAGTCTTCATATGGCCTATCCCTTGATCTGGGACCCAGTTAAAGCCATTATCTCCTTGCCATGTTCAAAAACTTTGCAATGAGGTATAAGGGACCCAGAACTAGGGTTGCCACCCTTGTTCTGGCAAAATATAGGGCAGGACAGGAGTTGGGGGCGATTTTTTTAAAAAAATCTGATGCTGAAATTACTTCAAAGCAATCTGTTACAATCTATTGCTGCCTAACAGGATGGCCTCTCTAGAATTTGTCACATGAACACACAAATTTTTAAATCTCTTTGTGCTTCACCACCCAGAGCTTAAATGCACAATCTTTCACACACATACAGTGTTACCTCTGGTTACGAACGCTTCAGGTTACGAGCTCCACTAACCCAGAAGTAGCTGCTCCTGGTTGCGAACTTTGCCCCAGGATGCAAACGGAAATCGCACAGCGGGAGGCCCCATTAGCGAAAGCGCGCCTCATGTTAAGCATGGTTTCAGCTTAAGAACAGACCCCCAGAACGAATTAAGTTCGTAACCAGAGGTACCACTGTACATTTGGAGAGGATCCCTAACTTGGCCTAGAAAGTGGGGTGTGTGTGTGAAGAAGAAATACAGGACAAACTACATCCTTTATTGAATCAATACAGGATGTAGCGTTTTACATTGAAACCCGGACGATTGATCCTCTATTATACAGGACAGGTGGCAAGCCTAAATGGGCGATCATCATCTGAGGCCGTTCTCCGTGTTCCTGCTCCACATGAGGTTCAGAGGGTGGCAACACAGGAACAGGCATTTTCTGTGGTGCTTTAGACTGATTAAACAAACAATCTATGGCCTTTTAAATGTGTTTGTGGGAGACAGCTTATTGGTTTGTTTTTGTATTTTGCAATGTATTTTGTGTTCTCATTTTGTATTTGTAAACTGCCTTGTGATCTTTGGATGAAGGGTGGTATACGAATAATAACCCCAACTTGGTCCCCTCCAGACGGCTTGGACTACAACCTCCTTCAGTCTCAAGATCATATAGCTGTGCTGCTTGGGGCTGATGGGAGTCACAGTCCAAAGTAATCTGGAGAGCACCAGGTTGGGGAAGGTTGCCTTGCGTCCTAATTTCCTCCTGCCACTCATCATTATGTCTTCACATCTGCAAAAAGAGGGAAATGTTTGCCTTCTCTCCTTTCCCCTCTCACCCCATGAAAATCCACACAAGCTAATAGCATGCAAAATCATTCACACTATATTGGTTCTCCAATTCACAGGGCTGAAATTCAATCTGCTTCATTTGCTTTGAGAATACATTATTTCTGCAGGCAATCAAGATATTTCAATGCTGGATGCAGAGACTTATCGCCTTCCACCTGTCTCTGTTCTCATTGGCCGGCGCTTGGGTACATCCATCCTCCTTGTAACTCACCTGCTGGGCTGCATTTAAACACCAGCAGTTTTATGGAGCTGGTGTAGTTGGGAAATTAGACTGAATCAGAGGCCTCTAGGGAGTATGTGGGAAATCAGCCACAGCGGTCACAGCAAATGAACAAAATGAGCATCCCTTTCTCCAGAAATGGTTTGTGGCAGGTAGATCCAGTTACCTGTTTCAATTCTGAAAGATAAACAGCTCACAACAGGCAGCAGACATTGGTGGAGACCAGCCAGTCTCCAAGGCATGTTTCCATGAGTGCATGAAGAAGTGAACCTATGGGACTCTGTTTGCAGGTGGTGAATTGGGGCAGCTGCTTCAGCTCCATTTGGGGGGGAAAGGTTCAACAGCTCTTGGGAAAGGACTGGCAGCTGTGGGCAGGTCTTCTCTATCCTCTTAAAAAAACAACAACAGCTGTGAAAGCTGCTACCTTCAGTGGTGCAACAGCATGAACAGTGCTATGGCCACAGCCTGCCTGCCTGCCTTCCTTCCTGAGCAGCTAAAGCTTTGCTGCCACCGCCACCCTATCTCTGTGGCCAGTAAGCCCTGTCCTGTCTCCACTGACATTGTTCCAAGGATGGAATTGCAACCCCTGAAACAGTCACCCCAATAGGAAAAATAGGGCAGCAAATTGGGAAATGGCTTTCTCAGTCCACTCCATCCTTGGACTTAATTCAAGGTGCCAGTACTGACCATTTCAAGCCCTTCACAGCCTGGGTCCCACTTAGAGGCTGCCTTTCCCTTTGCTCCGATGCTCTTTTAACTTTGTGCAAGGTGGAAATTGTCCCAGGGAGAAGCTGGACCTTCATGCCAATTGCCCCAAGGCAGTGAACTGCTTCCTGGAGCACATAATTCTACTCTTTCTCATTGGGCTTCCACAGGTCTCTGTGTGCAAAGCACATCTCTTCTGCTTGGTTTTTGGTTTGACTGGATGGTTTGCTTAGGTTTTTGTTGGCGGCGGTGCTGCTGCTGTTTTTTTTGCTCCTTTTCACTAGTCTGTTGAATTTATTAAAAAAAACATTTTTATTTATTATGGTACCCCAGCATCAGTGCTGAAAAAGTGGTTGATAAATGTTTTAAATAAATAAAATGGCTGCAGGCTGGTCATCAGGGGTCTGTTATATTGTCCTCTCCCTCAGACCGCACAGCCAAGGAGACATCCCCACAGCGCTCTGAAAGGGAGAATTATCGAGCACAAACCAGAAGAGTGTCACAAGATGGATTTGGGGGTGGAATGAGGAGGGATGCGTTTGACACCACAATCCTTGCCTCTCAATAAGAAAAGACATTTCAAATTCAGCCTGCTATGGACATGCACTGTGGAGTCTGCTTGATATGCAGATAATAAGTCAGTCATCAAGGGAGACATCTCCCAAAATTGTAGCCATTAAGCTGTCTGGATAAAATAAGCAGAAATCAAGAAGATTTATGGACTCAAGACAACCACTCTCTCATTGGACTATAATTTGTACTATTTATTGCTTTTGAAATTGGTCTTTTCCTTTCATACTTGGCTCCTCAGTCAAAGGAACTGGAGATGGCCAAGATCCTTTGCAAAAGAATGATCTTAAGAACTGCAAGAACCTGAGAATTTTGGTTTCAGATCTGCACTTTATCTTCTTGGTTTTTCAAACACGCAAATAAACTTTGATCCCTGACCAGTTTTTCTCAATATTAAGTCTCAACAGGAAAGCAAATACCATTTTGTTGACATAAATCTGCTCACCCCAACCTGTAGCCTTTCAGATATTTTCAGCTACAACTCTCATCTTGGTATATTATTTGCACAAAGTCCTGCAAAAATTGATTGTATACCTATGAGACTTAGCTCCTGCATCTTGTGTTTCAAATCAGGGTATGTTTTCCCATTGATATAAGAAGAATAATAATCTTGATTTATCTTACAAGTAAGCTTGTAAAATGATCTCTCTTCCATAGATGAAAGGATCTATTTAAGCAGAGTAAGCTGAAATGAATAGCAATTGTAAAGGTATTAGCCATTTAACAGAAAACTAATCAAAGGCTTAAGCTGTTCCATATGCAATAAGCACAATTAAAAAGTCCCCAAATCTCCAGTTCTCCCAAATGTTCATTTTCTAAGCTTGAATTAGGAAGCCTGCTCTGCCCCCGAGTTTCTGCAGTACTCCAGTGATCCACACATATCTGGTACCAAAACCAATCTGGTGCCCTGTGATTAATTCCCAGTGTTCCCGGCTGTGCTGAGTGAGTGCTGCTAAACAACAGGAGGTCATCTTTTAAAAAGCATATCACCCAGACCCAACTTGCAGCATTTCTAGCCAACAGCAACTCACACACCTCTGAGAAGTAGCTGCCACCATGGAACTTTCTCACAATCTCCGAAAGATAAGAAGTGGTCTGGACAATATCCCAGAAAAACCAGCTAGATGGGAAACCAAGAACATAAGAGCTATCCTGCTGGATAAGACTGGGTGGGTATCCTTCATGTCCAACAAGGGCCTGCCAGATTCCTCTAGGGAGATTATAATATGGACGTAAAGGCAAGTACCCTTCCTGTTAGTTCTCTACAGCATCTAATGCTCACTGCCTCTGAATGTGGAAGGCTGCCCATGCTTACAGCCTTAAGAAAAGTCCTCCTTTTCTTCCATGTGGAAGGCTGCCTATGAAGCCCATGAATTGTAGGGACCAAGGGAGAAAGACGCCCAAAGTAAATGAGACAGCTAGAGGCAACTTCTAGCCCAGTTCTCCAAGTCATCTCTCAGCAAGGAGATTCCCATGATGAACAATGCTATTCCAATATCTGGAGCAGTCTTGGGGCAACAGCAGGGTCTTCTCCAGCCAGGAGCAGCCGGGATTCATGGCAGTGGCATTGCTGCTGCTTCTAACCTGGATGGGGCAGGGCTGGGGTTGGGCGCCTCTGTGGGAGCACCAGATTGTCTCCCCCATTGCTCCCACACAGTGTCCTGTCTCCCAGTTGCCGAAGAACAAAGACTAGACAAAAAGTTCTTTCCAAAAGCCTAAATGCTTATATTACTGTGGTACATGGGAACGGTTGGTTTAAAGCCCTTCAGAGGTAATCCTAAATACAGCTACAACAAAGGCAAGTTCTCTAGCTGGCAAGCTCTGAAAGTTGATATGACACTATCACAATCCTTGGCTTTCCTATGGATAGGAACAAGGAGGACTTTTCTTAAGGCTGTAAGCATTTCTGCAATCTCCTGCTACATTTGTGTTCCCTTCTCTTTTGACTCCTTCTCGACCTAGGTGACAGGACAAGTGTCTCTCCCCCCCTCCCCAGAGGTGGCTGGGACCATTGAAACATCCCCCTCTGGGCAGGCAGAGCTACTCCCAGGATAGGATGGTGCTGGAGCGGGCATGCCAGAGAGAGGCTCTGCCAAGGTTGGAGAGGGTGGCAGGAACACAGAGGGAGGTGACACTCATGGCTACCATTGTGGGGATGTTGGAGGCAAGAGAGCAGTTGAGGAAGGCTGCTCTCTGCCGCAGAATCCTAGCAGATTCTACACTTGGCCAAACCTCCCTACTCTTGGCCAAACTTCCCTCCGCAGTATTCTGACTTGGCTAGCCCCTGTCGCGACTGCCAAGGTAAATACTGATGGTGCTGCTGTCACCAGCCCATCCCCCACTCCAGGCTGCCTCCAGCTCCTGTCTCCATTTACATGTGCATGTCCTGTTAAAATATCAAACTCTGCTCACTTCTGGATTCTGTCCCTTGGACATGCCAGAATATGATGGGATGCTGGAGTTGGCTTTTATAAATAGGTTGTCACTGTCAAATTCCTGCATTGAGTTTTTAATGGCTGCCATGGCCATGACCAGCTGTTTGGAAGATGGAGATGAAACAGAACGAGCCACAAAAGGAGACAGAGGGAGACATGCATCCTGCTAGCTGGACCGTAAGAGAATCATCTGGGATGTGTGTTAAGGATGCATTTCAATTATATTCTCGAGGAAAATTCTCCTGTAAAATGCAGAGCTCCTATTATCAAAGCAGTTTATATTTTTGAGATACAGCAAAATAGTTTACTCAATTCAAAGGGTAGAACTGAATGCCGTTCTATTACTATTGTTCCATTACTGATAGAATGTCAGTTTGCCAGACTGAAACATCTCATTGCACTGGTTCCTGCTAGCACAACAGTTTACTTGAATCTGACC
Source organism: Podarcis filfolensis (assembly GCF_964270895.1). Taxonomy (NCBI): domain Eukaryota; kingdom Metazoa; phylum Chordata; class Lepidosauria; order Squamata; family Lacertidae; genus Podarcis; species Podarcis filfolensis. The sequence continues at coordinate 3,975,137 of NC_139611.1, read as the reverse complement.
CAAAGTTTTTAAAATAATGGGTGGTATTCAATAGGTTTTACTCCAGGTAGACCCACTGAAATGAATATGACTAAATTAGGTCCATTCATTTCAATGAGTCTACTCTGAGTAAATCTTAGTTGACTACCACTCATTATTTATTTATTTTTTTGCAATGAGGCACTCCCACTCCTTTGATTTGTTAAGAAATGAGTTTTGGAATGCAAAGTAATGAATAAGCATCATAAAGGGAAAATGTGTGTGTGAAATAAAATTTATTTCATTTTATTTATGAATCTCTTCCCATTAAATATCCTGAACTGATTTAACAGTAACAACCATCAAAACAAAAATGATTTCAAATCCAATACAGATACAAACGGGAATAATAAAATCTCCCCTTAAAAAAAAAACACACAACAAAAGTCTTCAAGAGAGTCTGAAAAGAAAACAGAGACAGCACGCTAAGGAAGTTTCAAGATGGTGTATACATCCATTCAAGGAGCAACCTGGCATGTCTTCACACCAAGACAAAACTGTGGCAGATCCTTATCTAAGAGATATCATTTGCAGATGACACAGCCGTAACAGCGCACTCCGAGGAAGCTGTACAGAGACTCATCGACCATTTTGCCCAAGCCTGCATGGAGTTCAGCCTTACAATCTGCCTTACGTAGAGCAACATCCTGGGTCAGAACAGCGCCAGCACTCCATGCATCAGCACTGATGACCACATGCTTGAGGTGGTAGCTCCACTATAAACAGCAACTCCTCCATCGATACTGAGCTGGGCAAGCATATTAGCAAGGCTGCTATGGCAATGGCTTGCCTCTCCAAAAGGGAGAATCTGATGCTAATATCCCATACCAAGATGAAGGTCTTGCAGGCATATCTGATGAGCATGCTGCTTTATGGAAGCGAGTCCTGGGCAACTTCCAAACCTTAGGAGTGACACCTCAATGCCTTCTACATGCGCTGTGTCAGGAAGAATTTGGGTATCACATGGCAGGACAGAGGTTCAAACAAAGATGTGCTCTCCCAAGCCCACATTCCCAGCACGTTCACACTCTTGTCTCAGTGATGTCTATTCTGGCTTGGTCATGTCTACAGAATGGAAGATGGCAGGGTCCCCGAGGATGTGCTTTACAGGGAGATGGTTTCAGGCACGGACCAGCTCTGAGTTATAAAGACGTCTGCAAATGTGACATGAAGGCTGGCAACATTAACCCCTTGCAGACAACTGCAGCACCTGGAGACAATCAGGTTGTGTATCCACAGCAGTGACCAGAGAAGGAATGACTGTTGGGAGGAGTGCGGAAAGAAGAAACGCCATGGTGCATCCGTAACAGCAAAACTGGATCCCTTCACCTACCCCAGGTGTGACAAAACACATCTCTCTCATATCAGTCTTTACAGCCAGAGCAGGCGCTGTTAACTCTCCAATGGTTTGACTTCACCCCCTAAGGCACATCCATAATATAACATGATGGACTTCTTGATGAGATGTTATTTGCAGGACCTTTTCTTCTGCAGAGTACAGTGACCAGTTGGGTATATAAGGGGTTATTCCCGCCAGGGGTCAGCAAACTTTTCCAGCAGGGGGCCCGTCCACTGTCCCTCAGACCTTGTGGGGGGCCGGACTATATTTTGGAGAGAAAAAATGAACGAATGCCTAGGCCCCACAATTTAGAAGGCAATTGGGCCGGATCCGGCCCCCAGGCCTTAGTTTGCCTACCCATGCACTAGACGACCCTTTGGGTCTCTTCCAACTCTGCAATCCTATTATTCCATGAGAATATTCTAGGTATCCTGGTAACAAGCTGGTAACAAGCTTTGTACACCAGCACCTTGAACTTAAGCCCAGTAGCTAACAGGTAGCCTGTGCAAATCTTTCAGTAGTGGTGTGACACTTAAAGGGTTACTGAGAAGCAAATTGAGATTTCTAGTAAACGGCCTTGTTTTAGGAAGGCAGATTACCTCACCATCATCATCACTTTTAATTTGTATACCATCTTTCTATTTCACAATACCCAAGGCGGTTTACAAGCTGAAGAAATGAAGAATGTACACCTTATAACAATCTAATCCAATACAAAAAGGTGATAATAAAACATACCTTTAAAATAAGCAACTTATATCAAATAAAGAAATATTCAACAATCCATTAGAATAGTATAGAATAATATTAAATATCAGCATATAAAAAATTAAACAGAAATCCACTCTTAACAATTATAATAAATAATTTCTAAACTATAATCAATAAAACAACGGCAAGTCACAGTGCATAAAATATACAATACAAATTGAGAAGCAGAGACTGGAGGGTGGGGCAAGGCAGGTGGAAGAATTCAAATTCTGCTCATTTGAAAAGAAGAAACTCCTCACACTGGAAGAAGATCAAACCTCTCCATTCTGAAGGAAATTGGCCTTGAGTGCTCACTGGAGCACTCAAGGCCTCTTCATGAGAAGAGAAGACTCCCTGGAAAAAGACCCTGATGCTGGGAAAGATGGAGGGCACAAGGAGAAGGGGATGACAGAGGACGAGATGGTGGGACAGTGTTCTCGAAGCTACAAACATGAGTCTGACCAAACTGCGGAAGGTAGTGGAAGATAGGAGTGCCTGGCGTGCTCTGGTCCAGGGGGTCACGAAGAAGCGGACACGACTAAACGACTAAACAACAACAACAACAACAACAACAACAACACACACACACACACACACACACTTGCATTGGCAATCACAGGACTTTGTTTTTCCACAATATTTGCTCTACTGATGAAAGATGAAGATGTCAAACTTTATCATGTACTCAAGTGGTAATTAATGATATACACAAGAGCAAAACAAAGCATAATGTTTGCTTAGTTTTGTTGGCCAGTTCTGAACACAGAAGCAATTTGCAGCTGCAAAAAACATTGTTGGAGTAATCTGGAACATTTCCTCCCAAAATGCTTGATTGCCTGATCTCTTTGTAAAAGAGTGAAGGAATAGTCACTGGGAGTTGGGATGGAGAAATCGATCAATTTCAGTTTCTCTTGGTTTCTACTTTCCCCAGTTTTTATGTCTGCTCCCTGAATTTCCATGTCAGCTTTCAATTTATGCTTTTGGAAATACCTGTCAGCATTCTAGTGCGCATCTTTCCTACTGTACACATTTTTGTGCACAATCTTGCAAGCAATTCCCCTTAACATAATGTTTTGTATGTTATTTGGATGCGGAGTGTAAGGCAAGGCTTAGTGTGGGCCAGGAGAAGTCTCCAGTTCACCTAATACACCCCTGGTGTATGCACAGTTGACTACAACAACCTGGCACTGGGCTCAGAGGCCTCTAAGCATGAGTGGCACATCCCTGCCTCACCACACAACATTTGACGCCGCCTCTGTTATACCTGTGCTGGATACTCTACATGTGCAGAAACCATTTCAGAGCCCAGAATGGACATCAGAATCCATCCTAGATTGTACAGTCCACTCTAGAGGAACCGGCACTCTCCATTTGTTCTGAGGTCAGTCAAAAAACCTTGTACACAGCCTGATAATAACAGAATTGTTATTAGTTATCTATTCTAACCTCCTGTGATGCCGGAATCATAGCTAAGGTTGGTAGATGGCCTTCCAACCTCTGTTTAAAAACTTCTAATGAAGGACAGTCCACCACCTTCGCAGGTCATCTGTTCCACTGTTGAACAGTTATTGCCGTCAGAAAGTTTCTCCTAATGTTTATTTGGAATCTCCTTTCTTGCAACTTAAATCCAGTTGTTCAGGTCCTACCCTCTGGGGAGCAGCAGAAAACAAGCTTGCTCCTTCAATGTGACAGCCCTTTAGAAATCAGAGGATGGCTCTCCTATCACCTCCCAGTCTCCTCTTTCCCAGCTAAACATACCCAACTCCCTCATCAGCCTTGGTTCCCAGACCCCACCCTACCCAGACCCACCAATACTTTATGCTCATACTGAGAAAAACAAAAACTTACCTTTTGCTGGACAAAGTCCAAAATATTCTTGAAGTCCAAATCATCATAGTAGTGTCTTATCCCATCCTGCACAGTGGAATGGAAAACTACATTCATCTGGAAAGAAGCAGAGTCCCAAATGTGAGAGAAATGCTCTCCAGCAGCAGATAGGAGGTTAGCAAGGAAAGGCCTTTACACAACATTGCAAGGCTTGGTGCAATCTCCCTTGCAGGGACACCAAATGATGTGCTGTCAGAGCATCAGTTGCTAAACAACTCCCACCCTCAGAAAGCAACAGTACAGTGGTACCTTGGTTTAAGAACAGCCCCGTTTATGAACGATTTGGTATATGAACTCCAAAAAAACGGAAGTAGTGTTCTGGTTAGCAAACTCTATCTCGGTCTACGAACGGAAGCTGTTGGGAGGCCTCATTAGGGAAAGCGCACCTCAGTTTAAGAATGGCTTTGGTTTAAGAGCAGACTTCTGGAACAGATTACGCTCGTAAACCGTGGTACCACTGTACTGGCTATAGAAAGGCAGTGCTTTGAAATAATCACGGTCCATTTCTCTTTGACCTTTTAGACAACAAGCATTTTCGTAAACACAACAGGAAGAGACGTGGCACTTTCTACAGAGATGGGATGCAGGTGACACTGTGGGTTAAACCACAGAGCCTAGGGCTTGCCAATCAGAAGGTCAGCGGTTTGAATCCCCGCGACGGGGTGAGCTCCCGTGGCTCGGTCCCTGCTCCTGCCAACCTAGAAGTTCGAAAGCACCTCAAAGTGCAAGTAGATCAATAGGTACCGCTCTGGCGGGAAGGTAAACGGCGTTTCTGTGCGCTCCTCTGGTTCGCCAGAAGCGGCTTAGTCATGCTGGCCACATGACCTGGAAGCTGTACGCCGGCTCCCTCGGCCAATAAAGCGAGATGAGCGCCGCAACCCCAGAGTCAGCCACAACTGGACCTAATAGTCAGGGGTCCCTTTACCTTTACCTTTACAGAGATGGTGCCCTGAAGCCATTGGGGTGTATTCTTGGTGCAATGGACAAGTGCTGGAGTTGCAAGTCTCAGCACAGCTCCTCTTCTGACCAGGCAGAGACTTTGTTATGTGCCCAGTGAGATTTGTGGGGAACAGAGCCTGGAACCGAGGACAGACAACTAGAGGCAGGTAGCCTGCTGCCATTCTGCCACTGACCAGGGCCAGCATTAGAGGACCTGGGAAAGCTCTCAGTACAGAGAGCTGGACTTGTTCCCATGAAGCCCAAAGCCCAGCTGAGCTCTTATATTCCAAAACATGCCAGACCCCCACCCAAAGAGCAGGGAAAGCGCTTTGGCCTGGAGCAATATATTTGTGGTGCTGTCCCCTTCAAAAACGGAAAGACCTGAAAGCTTTTCCTTTGTGAAGGGGTCTCCTTTGTGTTTGAAAAATGGGTCACAGGACACAGTGCCTCTGAAGAAAGCAAAGGGTCTCTCCTGTAACTGGGCACAACTAAGCAACTAAAACTCAGTCCCTCTGAATACAAAGTTCTCATGTGAAGGGCACCATCTTTTTTTTAAAAAAAGACACCCCCATTCTTTCAACAGCCTTGATTCTGCAAAAGAGCCTCCCCTTTCCATGACATCCATGAATACATTTCTAAGAATCCACACACTGTAGATCCTGTGATGCATTTTGTGTCCTGAATCCAACCATGGAAATTAAGAAAAATATGCAAATGAATAAGCAAAGTGATGGTTGGGGGGAAGGCTGCTCTGCATGGGGCACTGACATTGCTTTTCAATTTTTAAGCAGTTGCTTTTGATAAATTTAATTATGCACACAGAAAAAATTACTAAAAAAGATACATATATAGGGAAAAACCCAAGATGGGTGCAATCAAAGATTCTTCCCATATATTCCTAGAGAACATACCCTTGGGGTTATTTTGACACGGCAGATGCTTCAAATTAAGCAGTAATTGAATCTAAAATGCATTTCACAAATACTTCAGAAGGTTCCTGCATCCCTCAAAGCTGAGCCCCTAATGCCTGAGGAGGTACCTTCTGAAGGAACATTTGCCATCTGACTTCTGACAAAGCCCCACCAGACACAAACCCTGAGAAATATTAATGAAAAGAAGCTGTTTGGGGTTTTTTTGCTTAAACACACAAACTCACCAACTTACTTGGCCTAATTAATTCTGACATTAAAATTACAGAGGTTGGGTGAGCTGGAGAATGAATGTGAATACAAAGAAGAGGAATCTGACAGAGCAAAGAAGGCAGAGCCAGGGAGAAGTGAAGGCATGTCAAGGTGGAAAACACAGAGAATATTTTTTTTATGAACCCCCCCCCAAAAAAAAACCCTGTATCCCAAACACAAAACGTCAGTTTCAACACTTCCATACTTCAGATGAGGCTGACAGGTATTCCCCCCCCCCTAAAGCCCCAACATTAACTTAAAGGAAAACCACATACAAAAAAATCCAATTGTCTCATAGCTGACAACCTTGTCAACCTTCTAAAAAGACAGTCAATCTCCTGCCCAAGCAGTTGACTCCCCCAGGGCAGTTCCTACATTCATCTGGAGAACAGAGCCATCACACATTTTGTTTCCTAGTCAGGCATGAACAGTGGGCAGCACAAAAGCTCAGTTGCAAATACAGGCTAGAAATCTGGATGGATGAGATTTAAAAACACAAGAACCTAAGTTGAGTCTGCTGAATCAGGACAGTGGCCAGTCTAGTCCAGCATCTTTTTCTCACAGCAGCCAACCAGATCTGAGCGCAAGAGGCCTCTCACTTGCTGTGGCTTCCAGCAACTGGTATTCAGAAGCATGGCTGCCTCCAGCCATAGAGGCAGATCACAGTCCTTGTGGCCAGTAGCTATCTGCATGGGGAAAACCCTGAAACCCTCCTTGCTGCCTTTCTAGATGTGTATTCCCAACATGCTGGGGCTTCCGAACATGGGAAGAGGAGCTGGTGGGTGGGTGGGTGTCTGCGCATGCACATGAGCAGAGGAGAGAGCTGGCACCCTCCCACACTGCTTGCCTCACCTGAAGCAGAGCAGCTAGACTCTGGACTCCTGGAACTGTCTGCCACAAAATATGTCAGCTACCTAGAGCTATGAGGGGCTGGGTCTTAGTGCTGCTGCTTCCCCTCTCTGAGACTGTGTTGGTCATTAAAAATAAATACATGCTGGTTAGGTAAAGGTAAGGGACCCCTGACCATTAGGTCCAGTCGTGACTGACTGGGGTTGTGGCGCTCATCTCACTTTACTGGCTGAGGGAGCCGGTGTACAGCTTCCGAGTCATGTGGCCAGCATGACTAAGCTGCTTCTGGCGAACCAGAGCAGCGCACGGAAACGCCGTTTACCTTTCTGCCAGAGCGGTACCTATTTATCTACTTGCACTTGATGTGCTTTCGAACTGCTAGGTTGGCAGGAGCAAGGACCGAGCAACAGGAGCTCACCCCGTCGCAGGGATTCGAACCGCCGACCTTCTGATCGGCAAGCCCTAGGCTCAGTGGTTTAACCCACAGCACCACCCGTGTCCCAAATGCTGGTTAGATTTACATTATTTAATTCAGTTAGAAAGCTAGGGTCTGAAAGGCAAATTAAAAGGTGGGGGGAGAAGTACCACCTTTAAATAAATGTTATTAATTGGAGAGAAAGTGTCAATGGGATGCTAACCAGTCAGACTGGTCTACCTGACAAAATAGTGTGCGCCTTGCACTTCTGTTTCTACAAAGGCAAGATGCTTCTAAAAACAACGAAAACCATCTAACGCCCTAAATAGGCACCAGAGAGCGTGTCCAGAATCTGACCAAATTAATCTAACAACCCTAACCTGCAGATTCTGCTATTCAGTGCTCACCTCTGCTCTAGGCAAATAGATATAAAACAAGCCATGCAATTTACAGAATTATTAAGGACTTGAGAGTGAAAAGCAGCCTGTGATTGTTGCAGTCTCAGAATTTGTTACACATCCATGAGAACCTGAAGCTCCTTGAGAAGAACATAAGCAGAGTCTGGTGGATCAGGCCATGGCTCATCTAGTCCAGCATCCGCTTCTCACAGTGGCTGACCAGATGCCTGTGGGAAACCAGCAAGAAGAATTGGAGCGCAAGAGCCCTCTCCCCTCCTGTGGTTTCCGGCAACTGGGGTCCAGAAGCATCGCTGCCTCTGAATGTGGAGGGCAGAGCGTAGCCATCATGGCTAGTAGCTACCAGTAGCCCTCTCCTCCATGAATTTGTCTTATCCTCTTTTAAAGTCATTCAGATTGATGGCTCTCACTGTCTCCTGGGGAAGCCAGTTCCATGGCCTAACTCTGCATTGCATGAAGATGGAAAACAATGAGTGCAACTTATGGAGTCATTTTGAGCTTGGGAGTGATTTTGGGAGTCACGGCATTTGTGACACACTTTGCATCCATGAGGACTTGGGGCTCCTTGTCGGTAGTGGCGCCCGCCCTGTGGAACGCCCTTCCAGCAGATGTCAAAGCGATAAACAACTACCTGACATTCAGAAGACATCTTAAGGCAGCCCTGTTCAGGGAAGTTTTTAACGTGTGATATTTTACTGTATTTTTGGTTTTTATGGAAGCCGCCCAGAGTGGCTGGGGAGGCCCAGCCAGATGGGCAGGGTATAAATAATAAATTATTATTATTATTATTATTATTGTTGTTGTTGTTGCTTTTAAGAAGGAAGATGGGTTTGCATCTGCAGGGCAGGTGCTGTGCTATGGAGCAGGATCTGTGCACCCCTGGTTGTGCAACACCTGCTGCTCCTGTCTATAGCCTGAAACAATGCAGAAATGATTTCTCCAAAGTTCTGCAGTTTCATCGGGCAGAGATAAATTTCAGTCCGAAAGAAGAGGAGAACAAAGTGTGGAGAAAAGAGCTCAGCATTCAATCATACACCTAATTGCTCTGGCATGGCTGTTAAGTTATGCACACACAGAAAAATTACTTGGGTAAAAAAACAAACCTGCCAGTCCTTCTGAACATTCACAGTCCACTGAACAAGATGATCTCCAGTCTCTCCCAAAGGGGTCAAAACACACATTGCAATTACTCATGTGGGAGGCTCACCTGCTTTTCAAAGATTATTTCGATACACAGCAGCAGCAGCTCAGTAATAAAGATGGCCAGCAGGACCCAGAAGAACTAGGCAGAAAAGAGAGAAGGGTGGGGAAGAGAAGGGGATTTTGTATTTATTTAAAGGTAAAGGTAAAGGTACCCCTGACCGTTAGTCCAGTCACAGACGCTTTAAGAGGTCACAAAAAACCATGAATAACTCCCCACCCCCCCTGATTCTGTAAGTCAGGCCAACACCAAACTGGATGTCCATCAGTCCTAGCTGGCATGGCTGTGCTCTCCCACCTGGCATCCTATGGCTGTGCTGAAACATGAACTAGACACAGAACGTTCTCCCCATCCCCCCTCCACCCTGGGCAGTTCCGCTCCACACATTTCCCTTCCTACCCACCCTTGGCATTTAAATCAGGTGACAGCAGAATAAGATAATTCAGCACGCAGTGTCAAGCCTTCATCAATGTGAAATAGGAGAGAGAGGGACTCAGGCAGTGATGCCTGGTATGAAAACTGGGGTGAAGGTAGGTCCACTTTCACCTGTGCAATGTTGGAGGACAGGGTTGTATCATCATCGTCACCCACCCAACCTGTACCAGCAGGTACAAGGGCATCTTACAACAATTTAAAATTCAGGATTAAAAACCGTTAAAACAGATTACAGTCATGGGAATATGATGGGCTGCAAAAGCTCTCATCATGGGAGTCAAAGGCCAGGGAAAAGAGGTTCAGCACCTCTAAACTCCTCAAGAAGGAACTGGTTCCACCTTCTTATTGCATCTTTGTCAACCCATCCCAAACATGTTGCTTCCCTGCCCCCCCAATCCTTCCTGGGCACAGGGGGGGGACATCATTTTATTTGTGTCTTGGGCAAAGCTTGGGGCTTCTATCCTCCCACCAGCAGAGGATTTAGGGGGGTGCAACCATTTTGGTTCACTGGGCACAGAGCCTCAGGGGCACTGCAATTATGATGCAGATTGAAAGCCAAGAGGTGGAGGGGGCAAATTTTGGCACTGCACAGGGTGCCACTGAAATTTAAGACCCCCAAGGACTGCCACTGCCATCAGCCCCAGCATTCTATGGCCATGCTGGTTGGGGTTGCTGGGATTTGCAGTGCAAAGGATCCAGCAGGGATCCGGGATGGGTATAAACTGGATATAAACAGATTAAGACAAACCAAATTGGTCACATTTTTCTTCTGCTTACATCAGACTAACATTCCTAAGACAATGCAAACATTAGCAAAAGCCAAAACACATAAATTAGGGCACTCCCAAGTTACCTTCCCATTACTGCAAATTCAGCATGCTGTGGAATGAAAAGAAGCCTCCTGCATAAAACCACAAAATGAGATGTTGAAGCACCAAATTGCCAGATGACACCAAACTGGGAGGGGCAGCTAATGCTGCTTAAGAAAGAATCAGGATTCAAAATCACACTAACAGATTGGAGAACTGGACCAAAACTAACAACATGAATGTTAATAGGGGCAAATGTAAGGTTCTTAGGAAGGAAGAAACAGCTGCGCAAATAAAAAATGGGGGACACCTGTATTGCCAGTAGTACATGTGAAAAAGATCTAAGGGTCTTAGTAGACTACAGGCTTAACATGAATCAACAGTGTGATGCAGCAGCAAAAACAAACAAACAAAAAAGAGATCAAGGGAAGTAATAGTACTGTTCTGTTCTGGTCAGACCACAGATGAAGTCCTATGTCCAGTTCTGGGCACCACAATTTTAAAAGGATATTGACAAGCTGGAAGGGCGACCAAGATGGCCAGGGGTCTAGAAACCAAGCCTCATGAGGAATGCATAAGGGAAATGGGTGTATTTAACCTGGATAAGAGGAGAATGAGAGGAGTTATGGTAGCCATCTTCAAATATCTTAAAGGCTGTCACATCGAAGGTGGAGCAAGCTTGTTTTCTCCTGCTCTGGAGGGCGGGACCAAAACCAACGCATTCAAGTTACAAGAAAGGAGATTCTGACTAAGCATCAGGAAATACTTTCTGACAGTGAGAGCTGATCGACAGTGGAACAGTTTCCCGCAGAAGGTGGTGGCCTCTCCTTTGGAGGTTTTTAAGCAGAGGTTGGATGGCTATCTGTCATGGATGCTTTAGTTGAGATTCCTCCCTTGCAGGGGGTTAGACTAGATCATGGGTAGGCAAACTAAGGCCCGGGGGGTGGATCTGGCCCAATCGCCTTCTAAATCTGGCCCACGGATGGTCCGGGAATCAGCATGTTTTTACATGAGTAGAATATGTCCTTTTATTTTAAATGCATCTCTGGGTTATTTGTGGGGCCTGCCTGGTGATTTTACATAAGTAGAATGTGTGCTTTTATTTAGAATGCATCTCTGGATTATTTGCGGGGCACAGGAATTCATTCTCCCCCCCCCCAAAAAAAAATATAGTCCAGCTCCCACAAGGTCTGAGGGACAGTGGACCGGCCCCCTGCTGAAAAAGTTTGCTGACCCCTGGACTAGATGATCATCAGGGTTCCTTCCAACTCTACAATTCTATGGTTCAAATGTTGTTTTAAACTGCATTGACTTTGCCTGAGGAAACCTTTTACTCTTCACTAGCTGAATTCTAGCATTATCATGGTCGGAACAGGGAGAGCTGAAAATATTCTTGCCTTCATAAGGCCATAGCCATAACTTGGACTCCAGCTTCTTCCTGGACTTGACATAGTTTACAAACTGAGACTTAGTCTTGAAAGCAGACTCCCTCATCCTTTTCCTTCCCCTCCTCCGGCATTGAGTCACATTACATGATGTGCACCAGTCACAAATCACAGCTCCCCTCAAAGCCACAGATCCGAACCATGTTTTGAAGAGAGTTTGCAAACTATGGTTATGAGGAAACAAGGTATCTGTAGCAAAATAGCTTGCTAACATGTACAGTCATACCTTGGTTTTTGAACAGCTTAGCTCTCGAACATTTTGGCTCCTGAACACCACAAACCTGGAAGTGACTGTTCCGGTCTGCGAACTATTCTTGGAAGCTGAATGTCCGACAGGGCTTCCGCGGCTTCCGATAGGCTGCAGGAGCTTCCTGCAGCCAATCAGAAGCCACACTCTGGTTTCCAAATGTTTTGGAAGTCGAACAGACTTCTGGAAGGGATTCCGTTCAACTTCCAAGGTATGATTGTACTGGAAAGCTGTACTTAACGTTGGACCAAGAAAGAGGGTAAAGAGAGTACATGTTCATTAGGCTGATTTTTAATTGTTGTTTGCTTCAACCCCACTTGACAGTGATCCTGCACGACCTTCATATTTGGCTGGAACCCTCTAATCTTTGCATTATTTTGTGACAAGAGACATCATCTTCTATTTGCTAAGGGGGCCAAATTTAACAGAGCTTCTTGGAGGATTAATTTGGCTCAGGTGCCTGGCAATAACGTCACCTGCTAAGTAAGGAAAAGAAATTTGGCTCAAGTTCAAAACAGACGAGATAGTTAATAAAGGGTTCAGCTACCAATTTATCACATTCTCAATGGGACAGGAGAACAGGAACAAATCCCTCATTCCATTAAACACAAACTGCCATCAGCCATCCTTAAGAAGCTCATCAGTTCCAGATTCGACAATAAATTACTGTTCCAGCACCGAGTTCAGGGCCAAAATTAATCACTTTGTAGTGCCTGCTTCCACAATAACCCAGAGAGTATTTAACTGCTTGCTTTTAATTTCATTTAACTTGGATGGGTTTACCACAGGAGAAAAGAATTCAGCAACAGGGAGAGAAGCTTGTTGTCAGTCAGAGATGCAACTGAACATGGCTCAAGTAACATTTTTATATGAGAGTAGAAGCTGTTGCTTAGCCTTGGAAAAGCATTTGTGTAAAGAACAGCTGGGGATGGTCCCTTTACAGAACCTTCAGCTAGAAGCAAACTGGATGAAGGGCCTTGGAAGTCCCCAGTTCACCTCCAGCCTCCATTGGAGCAAGTTGCTGTGGAGCTGGAAGCACCAGCCTATCTTGCTGTGTAGGCACGTGCAAAAGCCAAATCAGAACAGCACATTCCTTTGTGGGTGAAGTTTGATACCATGGAAGCAAAGGTGGTTGGGGGACACAGAGACATACAGGGGACTTCAAAGTCTTTCTGAAGATACATTTTATTAAAACAAGGAATACAGATGCGAGTCTGGAGGAGGGTTTAGCTGTTGGCAACTCAATGCCTTTAGTGATGTTGCATACAAGGTGCTCTACATCCAGCAGACACAATGTCACACTGTGTTGCAGCTGTTGGTGCTTGATTAGACTGGTGTTCTTTTAAAGTAAATATTGTAAGTTTTCTAGTTCAGTTTGTCCCAGTAAATAGGCTGTGCTATTTTGTTCTTTTTGGATCTTCATGAAGGCTTCTGACACTATCATTTAAAGTGGTCTTTTCAACTTATTAAATGGATTCTGTAAATTTTTTACAGTGTCCCTGCAGAGTCTTCGACTCAGAATGTGTGCATCTGGGACCATTAAAAGCATCTTCAGAATCAAGACCAAACTCCTCTCCCTATTTAAAACCCATTGCACCCTTGGACTTTTTCCTTGCACCCATTCCACAGCCTTCCCCAAACCTGAAGTCCTTCGGCTGTTTTGTGCTATGACTGCCATTATCAGCACCAGCCAGCTAGAGATCTGCAGAGCAAACAGAAGGCAATAAGGGGAGGGCAGCCAATGCAATGCTTTGGGATGCATTTTCTAGCCCTCTCAAGTCAAGTCACAGGCAACAAGGGCTCTGCGCCAGCAAAGCAAACCCACATCCTCTTCAGTTCCACCCACTGCTTTCAAGAGGAGAGCTGGCCTGCTCAGTCTTCATTCAGCTGGAGGGAATCAGACATGCTGCTGCCACTTTGACTGTGGGAATTCACATACGAAGCTGCCATTGGTCCATCTTGCTGAGCACGGCCTCTACTGATGGAAAGGAATTCTCCAGAGTCTCAGGAAGGGATCACAGATACATAAACAAAGGGCAGCCTAACTCACGGGTCACCCACGTGGCCCCTGCACGCACAAATGTGCCCTCAGAGACCTGCACTGGTGTAATTGATATACAGCTTTTTTCAAGTCTGACGGGTGTGTGAGAGATTGAGTGTGTGTGTGTGTGTGTGTGAGAGAGAGAGGGGGGGATTGGGGGTGGGAGAGAGAGACTCTCTGTGCTTGTTGGTTATTCCTGTGTGTACGGCACCCACAACAGCTCCTTCAGTTTGCAAATGTGCCCCAGAAGGTTGACCTCTGAGATTGCAAGCCTCACTCTGCACTGACTTCAGGCCCTTAACCTTGGCACTTCTCACTTATTATTTGCCCCCTGCAACCACTTGTATGTTACATGATTATATGTGTACTCAATTTGCATTGCTTTATTCTAGCTTCTTTGCTAAACAGATACAGATCCCATCTTTTTTCAAAAGTGGTGGAGTACTTGTTTTGTACACAAAGGTGCCAAGCTCCAAAATCTCCAGATATGGGTCAAAATCAAGGGCAGGCTGTTTCACCCTGCTGAAAATTGGGGCATAATTTCAGGAGGGTTGACTCCATGGACTATTTCATGATGCCTCCTTGGAAAGAAGTGCTTACGGCAGTGACAGGGGCCACTCTTTCCCCACCTGGCATGTTCTCTGGCCTCAGAAGTTCGGGGGGCAGGTTTTGCCTGGTGAGCCACCATCCCTCATCCCTGGACCATCCAGGTCAGAAGTTGGGCCAGGGCGATACCTGGTTTTCAACATAATGATTTTTCACCAGCTAACCATCATGATATACGAGCAGTATATCTTGATGTCTGAAATATGGAGGGGTGGCTGGGCTGTCCTTCCCAGCAATGTGCAGGATTGCGGTGCCTCAGCTGAGAAGGGAGGGTGGGAAGGAGCAACCAGGAGAAGGAAGGAAGGAAGGAAGGAAGGAAGGAAGGAAGGAAGGAAGGCAGGCACAGACAGAGGGGCAGCACTCTTTCTTAAAGCACCAATACTGTGGTTAAGGGGAGGTGCTGAGGCTGGCACTGTTCCGCCATAGGAGGGATTGGGGAGGGGAAATGCAGCTGAAAGGGAAGGCAGCCAGCCAGCCAGAGGGAGCCAGCTGTGACAGAGCATGGTCCATCTCAGCACTTCCCGCTCTCCTCTCCTTCCTGCCGCTTGGAAGGAAGCAGCCAGCCAATCACACTTTGGGAGAGGCAAAATGGCTTTTGGAAGGCGGCAGCCAGCAATCAGCCCACACAGGGACAGGACTTCTCAAATTGCTTGCAATTATACCACCCTGTGGCGTTTTGAAGGCTGTTCACAATTCATTGCCGGTTAAATATAATGAAACGGTTATCATGATGTGGACTTCAAACTGGTTTTGAATGATGCCTGCACAGGCCTAGCTGGGGCTTTGCTCAAGTCCTCTGACCATGCACTCCTCACCGCCCCCCCTCCTGCCACAAGAATGAATGGCTGCAGAACTGAGCAATGTCCCTTGAAAAAACAGGCAGTTTCTCCCCAGGGACAGGTGTAACAACAGGTCCAGACCAGCTAGCCTTCAGAAGGCCTCAGGATGCTTCACGGTGCCCCTTGGGTGAGTACCAACAGCATCTGCCAGAGTGCCCAATGCCTGCTGTTATCTGGCATGACCTACACTGACTTAACGTATTAGGCTCAAGCTGAATTAAGGCCACATTCACACCATACATATATGGTGCCACTTTAAATAGTCATGGCTTCACCCAAAGAATTATGGGAGCTGTAGTTTAAAGGTGCTGAGAGTCATCAGGAGACCCCTAGTTCCCTCCCAGAGCCATGGTTCCCAGAGTTTCCTTTGATGTACGGTTAGTTGTCAGACGCTGGGAACTGTAGCTCAGGGAGCAGAATTAGGAGTTTCCAAATAACTCTCAGCATTCTTAGCACACTACAGCTCCCAGATACCGCTATTTAAAGCGGTATCATAGCAGGAGTGCTGGAATGGCTCCGCTGGTGTGTTTGCACAGAGCCAGCCTCACCCTGCCTTAAGCAGGAGTTGCATTTCTTGTGGGAGACTAGTGATGTGGCTCCATCACACCATTTCTGCCATTTCCACCAGCAACATGGTAAGCACATCCTTACAGTTTGGGGCCAAAACAGTGGGCTAACTTGAAACACGCATACACACTTTCTCAATTCACCACTGAAGAACTGGGTAGCAATTTGGGCAGGTTCTTCTCTCAAACACACATCCCTTTCATGCCCTCTGTAGGAGCACATGGCAGCACTCACTTCATGAAAAAACAACTTCAATCCAAGGAAACTGAAGCTGAGTAAATTTCTGTAACCCCTGGAGTCTCTCACTGCTTGGAGGTTGGGGTGATGTGTGACAACACTAATATAAGAAGTCCAAGAGACATCATCTGAGACTGATGACAATAAGGTACAAATTCAAATGTGGATGTGGAAAGGGCAGTAAGATCTTTCCACAACCAAGCAGAGAACGATGGGTGTTTATACTTTCAGCTGCCTTGAAGGATCAGAATCCTGTCTCCAAGATGTGCTTTAGGTTTGAAAAGGTGCCTATCACTAGCTCGTTTCTGTCAGGCTTGTCTGTTGCTACACTTGACTGGGCTGTTGCAGCCTTTAGAAGGAATATTTGAGAGTGAAGGGAGGGAGGCAGGCTGCTGCCCATTTGCATCTCACAGATCTCCACACAGAAATAACGAGTGAGGAACACTTTTCTCCTTCATTACACATTTGCAGCTGGAGGCCAACTAGAATGAAGGAGGCGGGCCACACCAGACTGACACCAAGGACAAGCAATGGAACTCTAAAATCCATTATTTATGAACAAGACACTGTGCTGCTTGCAGAAGCCAGATTCTCACAAGGGAGGAGCAATCCCATGACTTTACAAAGATCAACCACCTCTGAGATTTAACTACAATATCAACTAAAAATCTAGAGACGCATCTTGTGCTTTTTCACACTGTCCTCCCGTATGTTGGAAAGGATTGCTTCACACAAAGTAAGAGCCAACTCTAAAGGAGGAGTGGGAATACTAGGGGCCCTCTGGGTATCGCTGGACTACAATTCCCATCATCTCTGAGCACAGGCCATGCTGGCTGGGGCTGGTGGGAGCTGGAGTCAAAATAATCTGAAGGGCACCGACCTGGTTGGTGAAGGCTGAGGCCCTGCATCATAAATCAAGAGACCCAAGGAAGCTGAGGCCGCCTTGACACGTACCCAGAGATGGAAGTTACTTAAGAACATAAGAAGAGCTTGTTGGTTTTGGCCATCTTGTTCAGCACCTTGTTCTCTCAGTAGCCAGTCAGATGCCTGTGGGAAACTCCCAAGCAGAACCTGAGAAACAGAGTGCTTTCCCCTCTTGTGGCTTCCAGTTACTGGTATTCAGACACATTATGCCTCTAACTGCAGGGGCAGAGTACAATGGTACCTTGGGTTAAGAACTTAATTCATTTTGGAGGTCTGTTCTTAACCTGAAACTGTTCTTAACCTGAAGCACCACTTTAGCTAATGGGGCCTCCTGCTGCTGCCGCGCCGCCAGAGCACAATATCTGTTCTCATCCTGAAGCAAAGTTCTTAACCCGAGGTACTGGTAATATTTCTGGCTTAGCGGAGTCTGTAACCTGAAGCGTATGTAACCCAAGGTACTACTGTATAATCATCCTGGTTAGCAGCCACCAATAGCCCTCTCCTCCATGAATTTGTCTAATCCTCGTTTAATTCCAAGCTAAAGGCCATCAGTGCCTCCTGTGGAAGTAGCACCTTAGAGACCAACTAAGTTTGTTCTTGGTATAAGCTTTCGTGTGCATGCACACTTCTTCAGATAAACTGAAACTGATTGGCCACATGAAGAAGTACTTTATTTTATCTGTCCAGAATCTTCCAACATTCAGTTTCATTGCATGTCCACGAGTTCTAGCATTATGAGAGAGGCAGAACAGCTACAGTGGTACCTCGGGTTATATACACTTCAGGTTACAGACGCTTCAGGTTACAGACTCCACTAACCCAGAAATAGTACCTCGGGTTAAGAACTTTGCTTCAGGATGAGAACAGAAATCACGTGGCGGCAGCAGGAGGCCCCATTAGCTAAAGTGGTGCTTCAGGTTAAGAACAGTTTCAGGTTAAGAACGGACCTCCAAAACGAATTAAGTTCTTAACCCAAGGTACAGTGGTACCTCGGGTTACATATGCTTCAGGTTACAGACTCCGCTAACCCAGAAATAGTGCTTCAGGTTAAGAACTTTGCTTCAGGATGAGAACAGAGATCGTGCTCCGGCGGCGCAGCGGCAGCAGCAGGAGGCCCCCATTAGCTCAAGTGGTGCTTCAGGTTAAGAACAGTTTCAGGTTAAGAACGGACCTCCGGAACGAATTAAGTATTTAACCTGAGGTACCACTGTACCACTGTGTTCTCTATCCACTTTTCTCATGTCACTGATAATTATCTAAACTTCTATCATGTCAGCTCTTACTCACCTTTCCTCTAAACTAACAAGTCTCAAACGCTGCACCCTTTCTTCGCAGGGGAGTTGCTCCACCCCCTTTATCATTTTGGTTGCCCTTTTCTGAACACTTCCCCAACTCTGCAACAGTGAGGTGACCAGAACTGTCCTCCAAATGCAGCTCCAGCATGGATTTGTATAATGGCATTATGATACTGGCAGCACCTTTCCTAATGATCCCTAGCACAGAATTTGCTCCCCTCAATTCTTCTCACTGACAAGATTTCCACCCAATCCCAAAGTGTCATCCTTTGTTACATTAAACTGCCCCTCCTGCTTGGCACACACCTCCTTCCTCCCAAATCTGGCTCACTCCAACTGGACTGCAAGGGGCACAAGAGAAAGCTCACCTGGAGGCAAGCAAGGCAAACACAAGGCAGCTCCTGAAGCCTGCCGGCTGCTAAACAGCAAGAGCATCTTCCATCTCATCAGTTCTCCAGAAGAACACAGTGACAAAACATGTCACACACAGCTCTCCTGCGGCTGCCGGGAGATGCAGTCACATCATCTCCACAGCATGTCAACAAAACCAACTCAAGGAACCCAGTCCCCCCACCCAACACAACGGAAAGCAGAGATTTGCAGTGTATACAAACACAGCTCAGCTTGCAGTGGAGCCGGGATGCTAGCAGACAGGAGGTGAAACAACTTCTTAGTATCGCTTACAAAAAAAGGAAAAGCAACAGCACAGAAATTGAAAAGCACAAAACACATTTTCAGCATTTTTTAAACCTGGGTTCTGGTGCTGGTCACTTTTCACTAGCATTGCTGAAAATTTCTCCTGTGTTTCCTCCTCCCACCCCTGACCATTCGCCATCATTTAATGAGAACATAAATTTAATTCAAAAATAATCAAAGGGGAGAGAGCTAATTAATTCATGTTCTCCTGGGTAGGTTGCAGTGTTTTTGTTTTGAGGTGGCCAAGAACTGTAGAGTTGGAAGGGACCCCCAAGGGTCATCTAGTCCAACCCCCTGCAATGCAGAAATCACAGCTAGATGTTTTTCTAGAAGTGAAGCAAGTCCCCAAAGTGTTATGTCTCCAATATTCTCCCCACCACCACCCCACGCCTTCTCAAACCGGTCCATTTCAATGCTGCAGCTTTTAATTATTGTTGGCTTCACGTTTTTAACACTGTTTATTATTTGTAGCATGATTTATATCCCTTTTTTGTACACTCAGTAGGTATTCTTTAAATGCAAAGTGAGTCATAAATTCTGAAATAAACGGACTCTCTCACACACTGACTTTTTTTGCTGCTGCAGAGACTGGGCAGTCTGGAGGACTTCCTAAGGCAGAGTAAGGGTGTTGCAAGTGGAGACAGACAGCAGCTGTTTCCCAAATAATGCAAAATACTTCACCTAATTACAAGTAGGTGGTGCTGCTGGGGTTGGCGGGGGAGGGGAACTGCTGGTTATCACCAGAGGTTGTTAATGATGTTTGTCTTAGACATGACAAAAATTCCAGGAGCTGGTCCTTGTTCAGCAGTGTTAGTCATATTCAACTGCTCAGCTGCGTGGGTACCAAACAAGATCTACATCAGTCATATACTGGCTGTGGAGATGATTGTGGTGATCTAGGGAGCAGGGCTATCTGGAAGCGTTCTAGAGAGCCCACTCATGCATTTGGTATCCATGGTACTGAGTGGCCAAACAAGGCAATCATGTTCTCTGGATCCTAAAAATAAATGGAATGGACAACCTCAGCAGGTGGTGGACTCTCTTTCACTGGAGGTTTTCAAAGAGAGACTGGATAGCCATTTGTCGGGGCTTCTTTAGCTGTGATTTCTGCATTGCAGGGGGTTGGACTAGATGACCCTTGAGGTACCTTCCAAGTCTACAATTCTATGAAACTATCAGCATCAATATGTCACAAGGACTGATGTGGCTACTTGCATTTCGTTCTTCACTGTATGCATATGTTTGCTTTCTATAATATTGCTTTAAAAAAAACCCAAGTCCAAAAATTGAAATACCAGACATGGCAATCTTAAGAGTTTTGTCAGATAGGCACAGAATATAATATTAAAGAGAACATGACAAATGCCAGTGTCATTCATAGAATTGCTCAGGCTGTTCCAGCAGCGCTGACAAAAGGAGAAACAGCAATACCCTAAAAAAAAAATTCAGTTTGGAAGTTCAATCTTATTTTGTAATGTCAGAACAGATCTTGTAAAAACACTGGACAAAATGGAAAGTCTCCCCTGGGAGACTGCATTCCAGCATTTCATTTGCAAGGTTTGGAACTGAGAGTGGATTTAGCCTAATCCCAAAACAGCCCACGTTTGAGATGTGGCAGGTGTGGATCTAGCCTTAACCAAACACAACCTAGGTGTGAGGGATGCCAGGTGTAACTTCACTCACCACTAATGGATCACTCGCCTCTCTCACGCAGCCACAGTATGGCTCACCAGTTTCAAAACTGCCGGAGGTGTGTGTGGACACAAGCAAGAGGATATCACACATTTGTCATTGAACTGACAAAAGCTTTCAAGTCTTTCTGACATGTTAGAAGATGTGACTCGGAACAGCCAAGGAAGATCACCATAAGAACATAAGGTGAGCCACCTGGATGAGGCCAATGACCCATCTAGTTCAGCATCCTGTTCTCAATGGCCAACCAGATGTCTGTGTGAAACCCTCAGGCAGGACCCAAGCCCAAGAGCGCTCTCCCTTCCTGTGGTTTCCAGCAACTGGAATCCAGAAGCGCTGCTACCTCTGACACTGGTGGCAGAGTACACCTGTAGTGGCTAGTATCCCTCAATAGCCCTCTCCTTCATGAATTTGTCCCATCGCCTTTTTAAGCCACCCAAGTTGGTGGCCATCACTGCCTCCTGTTGGAGCAAGTTCCATATTTTAACTACCTGCTGAGTGACAAGGGAAGCTTTCCAACTCTTTTCCACAGCAGCGTTTTCCGCTTCCTTCTTGCACCCTGTTTACTAAGTAGCACCCAGACAGTGCTCCGAATGCTGGAAACCCCAGAAGAGGAGAGGGCTGTTGCACTCAGGTCCTGCTTTCAGGCTTCCCATGGGCATCTGGTTGGCCACCATGACAACTGGATGCTGGACCTGACGGGCCACTGACCTGACCCAGCAGATACTTGTGGAGTAACTCTACATTATACCAGGAGTGGTGGGTATTAGACCCAGGGGCTGAAATCAGGGCAGGGTTTCAGAACTAGCCTGCTCCTCCGGTCAAATGGTCAAAATAGGGGACATGGAAGAAGTTTATAAAATTATGCATGGCATGGAAAAAGCGGACGCAGAAAAGCTTTTCTCCTTCTCTTGTAACATTAGAATTCGTGAACATGAAGCTGAAGGTTGGAAGATTCAGGAGACAGAGCTAATTTATGGAACTCACTCTCACAGGAGGCAGTGATGGCCACTAGCTCAGATGGCTTTAAAAGAGGATTAGTCGAATTGATGGAGAAGGAGAGGGCTATTGATGAGTATTAGCCAGGATGGCTCTGCCTCCACGGCTGGTGGAAGCACTGCTTCTGAATCCCAGTTGCTGGAAACCACAGAGGGAAGAGGGATCATGAGCTCAAATCCTGCTTGCTGGTTTCTCACAGACATCTGGTCGTCCAGTGTGAGAGCAGGATGCTAGACTAGATGGACCACTGGCCAGATCCAGCAGGCTCTTCTTTTGTTCTTATGAGAAAGATACAGTGGTACCTCGGGTTGAGTACTTAATTCATTCCGGAGGTCCGTTCTTAACCTGAAACTGTTCTTAACCTGAAGCACCACTTTAGCTAATGGGGCCTCCTGCTGCTGCTGCGCCGCCGGAGCCCGATTTCTGTTCTTATCCTGAAGCAAAGTTCTTAACCTGAAGCACTATGTCTGGGTTAGCGGAGTCTGTAACCTGAAGTGCATGTAACCTGAAGCATATGTAACCCAAGGTACCACTGTACTGGGAAGAGAAGGACTCTGTTGTCCAAAGGAAGTTGTTCTAACTGGTGAAATCCACACCAACCACAGTAGCCAGAGCAAACAACTGGGGAAAGCCACCTCCCACTTGAGAAAGTCTTTAACCCCACAATTCCTGTGCGGCAAAAACAAAGGCCACCTATGGGGTCCCGAAGGATTTGCTGTTCCTGAATGAGTTCTGGACCTTGCCTCCTCTCAATAAACCTAAAATACAGAGGTGCTGAATATCTATTGGAGAATGCCCTTTGCCTCTCTGCTCCGGGTTCACCTTCTTCTAGTCATAACATACGGGAGGGCAAGAGCTGAGGTCTCCATGACATGGCAAAAGAATCCTGATCAGCAGAAGAACAATCAGACTTGTGTAATGAAGACAATAAATTGAGAACAGAAGGAGTTTGAGAGGAGCACATCAAGGGTTGAGCATCATCCACTGATGCCCCCATGAGATTTCATTCTTGAAAATACAAGGCCTTGCCATTCCCTAAACATATCCATTTCATAACCTGGAACTATGAATACCCTGGTTCCCCACCTGCACCTAACCAAAGCATCCTGGAATTATAATTTGCCAGAGAGCCCCCAGAACAGCAGAGTAACAGTTTCAAGGGTTGGGGGGAGGAAGAGGAGGGGAATGGCTATTAAAGTTTTCATTCAGGCTTATAGGAAATGACAGAAAGGAAGCACTTCCTTTTCTCACATCTATTGTAACATGTGTGTGTGTGGGGGGGATCTGCACCTGCCTACAAAAGAACATCAGGCTGCATCTATCTGTCTGATTTCGCTCACCAGTTCCCAAACTGTGTCAAAACAGCCCCGAATTCTGCCACTTAGCCCTGGAGCGGTATTTGTCATCACCCGCTATCTTGGTTATGAAACAGTTTTATTAAACCTAAGACTTCCCGCAAAGGCCACTGAGAAATGCTACCCTTCCATCCTCAGCCAGAAAAATGCTTTTGTCCCTGTTGTTTAACTACGAAGCATCTGCCAGCTGTTTCATTCAACATCCTATTACACAGAGCAGACAGGAGCCAAACCAAAGGGTGTGTGTGTGTGTGTGTGCCAGTTGTTCTGAAATGCCTGCATGCAGAAGAAAGACACCATAAGAATGGGAAGAGGGAGGAAGCATCTTACTCCAGCTGCAATCTGAAGAAAGGCCAGCAAGAAGACTCCATTGCCTGGGCTTGTACTTCTAGGGCTGAGGAAACAAGGCCCTCTCACCTCGTCTGCTGGTGGCAAAATGGAAGGAATTTGGGGGCAACTTTTTCACTGGTGGTGATGGAGTGGGGGGACAGGAAGAAGTCAATGTTTGGGGGTTGGGTGCTTCCTGGTAAACATGGGGGCACCCTCCCACTTCTCACTTTAAAGCAAAATTCCCACCCCTCCCCAGCTCAAGTGGGCAGGAGCCTCCAAGTTCCCTCACAATGTCTCACCTGAACAGCACTGCAACATGGAACAGCCATGCTCCAGCCAAGACTTTGCAGGGGGAATATGGCAGCCTGCCTGGTTTCCAGTTGCAGTAGCTCCCAACCCCTTGAAGGGGTGGGGGTGGGGACTTTGTTGCAAAGCAAACAGGGCCAGAAAAGAGTTTGTAGGATGAGGGAGAAGATGGAGCTACTCCAGACTGGGTTTTTTTTTCTTTGTGGGAGTATTCTGCAACTTTTTATTGATGCAGTTATTGATGCAGTGCAATAGAGCTGGATGTATCCTGAACAGTTCAGACATTATTCCACTGACTAATTGTTTTGTCCCTAATGCATTATTATTGCATCAACAAGAAGTTGCAGAATATACCCGCAAAAAACCTCCCAACACTCTGGAGGGGGTTCTTCTTCTTCCTGAAAAATCATAAGAATAGAGTAGTTGGAAGGGACTATGAGGGTCATCTAGTCTAACCCCATGCAATGCAGGAATTTTTTTACCCAAAGTGGGGCTTGAACCCACATCCTGAGAGTAAGTTTCTTGTTTTATCAACTTCAGTCTCTCTCTCTTCTCCACTTCAGACCACCCCTATCTTCCCGAGGAGTCAGAAAAAAGTTCTGAAGGACGAGAAGGGAGAAGATGGAGAAAGAAGCCCCCATTCTGTCCAATTCTTGAAATTAAATTTCTTTAAAATTAAAATATTTTTCTCTGCACTTCATATGCAAAAATCATTTAAGAAACCCCACAGATGTTTATCCAAGAGTCATCCCTTGCACCCAAAAAGCAATTTGGAGTGAAAATAAATTAAGATTCACATCAAATGATGTTTACGTGGGCAATGAAGCAACCCCTGTAGATGCTTCCCATCTTTTAGAGGTGCTCCTGTTGTGAGGCAATTTGGCAGCACATTTGGGGCTCTCAAAATAACTATCTGAACCAAACAGAATAGGGTGGCATGCATATTCCACAGCAACTGGGGCTGCTTAGAGGTCCGCCATATTGAATCAATCACACAAGTTACTTAAATCCACCCATTTCAGTGGATCTACTTGGAGTATGACATGTCATCCCAAATCTCCCCATGTATAAAACCATATAAAATATCAACCAACACAATAATAATAAAATAGCAACAGTAAAACATTTCACTTCCAAAACCCAGTTCTGTCTTTTCCCACACATTTGCTAAAAGCAGTAATGAATAGAAACATTGTTAGAGCCCACCTAGGCAAGGAGCTCCACAGCCATGGGGCCACTACAGAAAAGGCTGAATCTCTTGTGCCCATCAGCCTGACTTCTCCCTCCCCTCCTCACTGTTACGAAAAAGGAGCAATGCTGCTGAGTGCTCCAGATGGCTGGAAAGCCAAACAGGATGTTGATGTTATGGGACTGTACCGTGGGAACAAGGAACAGTCTATTATGTGCTCTGAGCACCGGATGTTAGCTCAGAGTGGCACATGACCCTGTACTGGAAGTACATGGGTGGAGTTATTCTCTCTCTGCTGTGGCTGCTGAGGAGTGCAGACATGTTCTTTTCTGCACTGCTGGAAAGACAGAAATAAAGGCATGTAAAGACATTTCTGTCTGTCTCTTTCCCCTCCCTGGGGATGGCAGGGAAGAGGGGAGGAGTGGTTGTGTTCTTCTCACGTTTGAAGAAGGATTGGCCGATAGAGATCTGGCCTTGTCTTGCCGGGAGCCTAGACGGGGGAGATCAACAGGGAATCAAGCCGGGCACCTGGAGAGTGGCCAATTCCTCTGATGATATGGCTTTGAAGATTACGACATATGGTAGCAGGTGCTGCTGGTTATCTGATCCATGAGAATCAGCATGATAGGTGAGAGGTTGATGGATCGTGTGCCATCCTCTGCACCAAGGAAAGAAGATAACGTCTGCATTGCAGCCAGAAGCTGAACAGACGGCTGGACACCAAGAGAGGGTGTTTTCCAAGCATCGGAGCCCCAAAAAGGTATGCTGAGATATCGGGCAGAAAGTGTGAACGCAGAAGTGGTTCACAGGAGAGCTGCGTTTGGAAAGACAGCTCTGAGAGCCTAGGCTTGCATACCAGAGATTCTTGTGGTGAGATAACGAAGAAGAGGTATGCACAGTTGCTAGGCAACGACCGTCAGTCGACTTGGACAGTTACTGACACCTGGGGCTGGCTCAGTCAGAGCCTGGGAAGCGAAAGAAGTTGTTATGTCTTCGCTTCTTTGCAAGGACAGTGAGACAGCTTGCTGATTGCCTGCCTGAGAGAGGCAGAAAAACAGCTCAAAAGAGCTTTTGGATTTTACTAGCTCGAGAGTGAAAGAGCTGAGACTTGGATTCAAAATGGATGCCAAGGACAGGGGGAGGGAAGAACGGAGTTCTAATTCCCCCACTGATGTTGCTACTGGAGAGAATGCTGTAGCTTTGAACGTTGTTCGATGTTACAATTGTGGACAGGCTGGGCATCTTCAGCGGAACTGCAAGAAGCCACGCCAGCCGAAAGGAGCTGAGGGCCGCTCAGCAAAGCCTGAGGCAGCAGGCAAAGGTCATACCAAGTCTTCGGTGAAACCTGCAAAGGCCCTGATGGCGAAAGGAACCACGCCAGATGTTGGACACTCTTTTATCATAGATACGGGCTGTAATTTTCATATGTCCCCGCACAGAGGGCTCTTTTCAACGTTTAAGAAGCAAAGCTTCGCTGTGGAACAAGCCAACGGTCAGAAGCTGGAAGCGACCGGGATTGGAACTGTGTATCTCAAGAGTCTGAACCTGACTATACACAATGTTTACTTGGTTCCTGAGTTGAAGTTCAATCTGCTGAGTGTTTCGCAGATTGCAAAGAAAGGACTGAAACTGTCCTATGATGCTGAGAGCTGCAAGATCTTCAAAGATGGAGAGCTGTATCTTTCTGCCAGAGAGAAAGATGGACTGTATTTGTTGGACTTTGAGCAAAGTGATTACATGGAATGTAATTCTGAGTCTAACTTGATTTCTCTTGCAGGTGTGACCAAAACGAGCACCAAGAAGGTGGCCAGGGTCGACAGAGCATTTCAGCGGGTATATGCTGATGTGATTGGTCCTCTAGAACCATCTAGAGGCAATGCAAGATTTTATCTTGTGTGTGTGGATCATTTATCTAACTTTGTCTGGATTTATGTGTTAAAGAGGCCACAGGAAGCCTTGGAAAGGTTTCAGGAGTTTTGTGACAAGGTTAAAAATGTGCATGATGCTAACATTGATTGTCTTTTGACAGATGAGAAGCAGATTTTTCTTTTACAGGATTTCCAGAGGTTCCTGCAGAAGAAAGGTATAAGACACAAGGTTGCTGTTTCAGCAGAAGCGTGGAACAGGGGTGTTTGTGTACGGGTGAACAAAGAATTGCAAAAGGGGATGAATGCGCAATTGCTTAGTTCACATCTGCCACATGAGTTCTGGGCGGAGTCACTCATGTCGTTTTGTCATGCGTGGGTGAGAAAGGTTTCAAGAGAGTTGGGAAGTTCTCCTTTTGAGAAACTGTTCCAGAGAAAACCTTCTGTTGCCCATTTCAGGGTTTTTGGGTCTCATGTGAGGACAGAAGCTCCAGGTGGAGTAAAGAATGCCAGAGGCATTTTTGTGGGATATGAAAAGGGTCTCTACAGAGTAATTTTGTCTGAATCTGGTCAGGTGATTCTCACAAAATTTCTAGAGAGTGCTCCTGAACAGGAGAGAGTGATAGCACACACATTTCCCACAGAGGACGATTCAGATGATGATGATGATTTTACAGATTACAGTGGTACTGAGAGTGACAGTGATAGCTCACAGAGCTCTGTTGTCACAGTCATTGAGAGGAAATCTCACACAATGGATAGACCTTCACAGGTGAAGGATGAGCCACTGTTTACTGTTGGAACTGGTTCTCCTAAGAGTCCTGAGACTGAACCAGTGAGCAGAGAGGATCAGCACCTTTTACGCAGGTCTGAGAGAGTCACAAAGGGTGAACCACCCAAAAGGTACTCAGAAGAGTTTGCTAACTTAGCTGTTGCATGTGTTGCTGTTGTACACAACCGAGGACAGGTTGGAGCTGTGTCTAAGTCAGAGACAAAGACACAACAGAGAGTTGCTAGCCAAGGGAATGCAGATGCACTCATTCCTTGGAAGCCAGACAACCAGAGAGGTACACTGGGGAAACCAGTGGCGGGTAGTTCCAAGGGTGGAACTGAAACAACAGGGGAGTGTTATGTGTATAACAACTGTTTGTTTTCTTCTCTGGATCACGCTTTGCTTGCCGCAACATGCATTGATTCTTTTGGGGGAGGTTGTTACGAAAAAGGAGCAATGCTGCTGAGTGCTCCAGATGGCTGGAAAGCCAAACAGGATGTTGATGTTTTGGGACTGTACCGTGGGAACAAGGAACAGTCTATTATGTGCTCTGAGCACCGGATGTTAGCTCAGAGTGGCACATGACCCTGTACTGGAAGTACATGGGAGGAGTTATTCTCTCTCTGCTGTGGCTGCTGAGGAGTGCAGACATGTTCTTTTCTGCACTGCTGGAAAGACAGAAATAAAGGCATGTAAAGACATTTCTGTCTGTCTCTTTCCCCTCCCTGGGGATGGCAGGGAAGAGGGGAGGAGTGGTTGTGTTCTTCTCACGTTTGAAGAAGGATCGGCCGATAGAGATCTCGCCTTGTCTTGCCGGGAGTCGCTGACGGGGGGGGGGATCAACAGGGAATCAAGCCGGGCACCTGGAGAGTGGCCAATTCCTCTGATGATATGGCTTTGAAGATTACGACACTCACATCACCCATCTTGGCAGGTTTAACATGGGTGAAGGTGGTCCTTCAAGTAACTTGACTCCAAACTGTTAGGGGCCATAAATGTAACCAGCAGAACTATGAATTGAACCTGGAAGGATACAGATAGCCTCTTATACAAACGGAATTGGTGCAATATTGTCTGAGCATTTGGCGCCTGTCAACACCTGGCCCATGCAGACCCTCTCTGTGCCCACAGAACTGTCATATATCAGAGGGAAGGAGCAGTAGTAAATTCTCAACACCTCGAGAACTACTAACTGTTGAGGGAATTGGATATGTTTAGTCTGGAGAAGAGAAGACTGGGATGACAGCCACCGTGAAATATCTAAAGGGCTGTTACTTGGGAGAGAGCACCAGCAAGTTTTCTGCTGCTCCAGAGGGGAGGACCCAAACCAATGGATTCAAATGACAGAGGGGAGATTCTGACTGAACCTTAGGAAGAAGTTTCTGATGGCAAGAGCTGTTTGGCAGTGGAACAGAATCCCATGGAAAGTGGTGGACTCCCCTTCACTGGAGGTTTTTAAGCAGAGGTTGGATGGCCATCAGGAATTATTTAGCTGTGACTCCTGCACTGCAGTGGGTTGGACTGGATGACCCTCGGGGTCCCTTCCACCTCTGCACTTCTATGATTCTATGAATTTTGGAGCTGGAAGAGTTCTAGGAGTGGAGGAAGGGGGGAAGCAGCCTTACTGTTTTCAGCAGCGTCCGGTTGTCTCGGAGGGAGCCCACCATCCCAATGAAGGAAACAGCAAACATTGTTATGCCGAGGAGGAGGAGAATCAGTGCTGGTGCAAGGAAGATCCCTTCCAGGGTCCGGTGCTTCTGCCTTTCCACTTCGGCATAGATGCCAATGCACAATATCACGAGGCCAATGATCTGCAAAGAGGAAGGAAGGGGAAACATTGGTCACAAGGTTGCAGGCCACTCAAAATTGGGCAGGGCTTCGGGAGTGAATGCCATTAAGAACAGCAGAAGAGTCTGCAGGATCAGGCCATCGCTGCGTCTGACTGTGGAGGCAGAGCAGAGCCACTGTGGCTCGTAGCCATCGATAGCTTTGCCCTCCATAGGCTTGTCTAATCCTCTTTTAAAGTCATCTAAGTTGGTGGTCATCACTGCCTCCTGTGGAAGTGAGTTCCATAGTTCCATAGGGTCTATTTTATCTGTCCCAAATCTTCCAACATTCACCTTCATTGGATTTCTAGCATTATGAGAGAGGAGGAAGACCTTTGCTCTGTCTGCATCATTTTATAAACTTCTATCATGCTGCCTTATTCACCTTGGCTTTAAACCTAAAAACCAAAAACGCTACAACCCTTCCTCATAGGGGAGTCTTTCCACCTTCTTGATCATTTGGTTGCTCTTTTCCAAACCTTTTCCAACTCAGTGGCAGACCTTGGGGTCTCAGGTTTCAGCGCCCCCTGTGTGATGCCATAATTAGGTCTCCCTGCATCTCACGCTCCATTCTAAATCATTGTTGTGACCAAACCAGTCATGGTCCCCTAAATCTGCCTCTGTCCAACTCTACAATATCCATTTTGAGGTGAGGAACCCATAACTGTACATGTTCTGGAGCCAAGACAAAATCGCCAAGTTCGCTGTTCTTGCTGCCCAGCGCAGTTCCACATCCTCTTACATCCTGACCTGCCTAAACAGAGCAAGAGAGGGAGGCAGAGAAAGGGTTCAGAACAGGGTGGATTTGATTTAAATCACTAGTCAGTAAGACTTGATTTAAATCTTTTTCTTTTCTTTTTTTTACAGAAAGACTCGTTCTTGTTGGTATAATCTTAATATTTACAACAGATCAAGGTTTCATTTTTGAAATAATATATTTTCAGAGTAGTTTTTACAGTTATATCAAAAATTACTGATTTGGTTATACTATTAGAAATACAGACAGATAATTATGAAATTACTGTAAGGTTTAATAAGTTAACTGTTTGTATTTGGACAACTTTTCTGCTGTACTTTATTGAAGGAGAAAAATAATTATTCCCTTAATAACAATTTAAACAATTTATTTAACTAAAACAATAACATTATAGCATATGTATCCATGTTTGTTAACTGATGTGGTTAAACGGTTTTTAAACAACAAAAAACTTTGAGTTTTAGCACACATGAAAAACGTAAAACAAATCCTTATTTCCCGATGAATAGCCTTTGGACTATAATGTAACTTAAATAGAAAACTATCTTTAGAAAGATTTTCCCTCCAAAAGCATTTTATTTTAAAAATCCAATTTAAATAAAAGAAATCTGATTTAAATTAAAAAATCTGATTTTTTAATATACTTTTTTAAATCATTGATTTTTATCCACCCTGGTTCAGAAACATCATGAAGAGAGGAGTAAGCAGGTGCCCATGTGACCCACTAGGCATGCTGAACCCTGGTCCCACTGCGGAGACGATGCAGGTTCCCTTGTACCCACCTGCCAGCATGGCTGCTACAGGGGTACAAGATGGCAGCTGCTTTGCCCTTTGCCTCAGCACCACAAGCAGCTGGTGTTGCAGAAAAGGCCTGAAGTGTCACTGAGTTGCCTCGGCACTCTCAGTCTGTTTGGGAATCTCGGGGAGATGTTGGAAAGCTTCCCCCCCCCCCCCAGGTTGCATGAATTAATATTTTAAATGCTAGAGACTGTGTGGCTGAAACTCGAAGCTACAGGGGCTGACAATGGAGATTTGGCTGGGATGGGCTACCGGGAACTATCTGGAATCAAAGTCATTTTTAGCTTGGCCACCTGGAAAACAAAATGGAGGGGCACAGGAGGAGGAAAGTGCCTCACTCGGGAATTTCTAGGTACCAAAGCATCTTTTGGGTCAAGCTGGATGCACAGTTCCATTAAATGCCTCTAGGCTTTGCCCCACTTCTAAACAGGGATACCCAATTAGGGCTGATGCCATTATGCATGGGAAAGGGGGTGTTAATCCTTTCCCCCACAGTACTGATGAAGCCCCCTTCCCAATGGTATCAGCCCAGCAAGGGAGGCTCCAGAAAGCGGCTGTTTAAGGCAAGCAGCTGCAGGAGTAGAGGAGGCAGCAGAGAGAGAGAGACCTCATTCAACGTAATTTGCACTGGGACTTTCTCCTGTAAAACCTGAGTCACACTGCACAGCAAGAACCTGCCCACCCGCCCAAACAACCCTGCAGCCTTAATGTGCATCTGTACTAGCTTTTTGTTCAACACTTTGCGTGACCTACTGGAGCTGCAACATTGAGCATGGAAGAGTTCCAGCAATGCTGGAAACAAAATATTTTAAAAGGATGAACCAGAAGGTTAATGAAGCAATTGTGTTAATAATAAAAATGAGATGAACAAAGAACAGTTAATTAGCTACCAAAAGGCTACAGACATTACTCTTATTCATGGCATATTCACAGCTCGCCTGCTGCCCAGTTCTCAAAAGCAAAGCAAAAATTGTTGCCCAGTTTAAGAGATGGCAGGACATCCCCAGCTCCTGGATATTGCAACTGGCACTCAGGACAGACACCCGCTTCATCAGCAATGTGTGACACATTTTTCATTCCGTCCCTTTTTCTGGCTTATTCTGTCTCCCTTGCCGAAACCCTCAAATTTGTAATGGCTTGAAGCCTGGAGTGCCAGAGTTGCAAAGGTAGTGCTGGAACACCCTCAGTCACTTACAGCAATGAGAGAACTTTTTGAATTTGGGAAATATTAAGTGGAGTGCAAACAATGTGAGGTGCTTGCAAAACACTCACACGGCCTGCTTGGGGATGGGCACCTTGGAGAGAGCTCTATGATAAGCTCTGCATTGGGAGCACCAACATTATCCCATTTCAGTTAAAGGCATGGAACTACAATTGTTCATTAGCAAGAATACAAAAGGAAGATTGTCTGAAAACTTGGAATGGATGGAATTGACTCCTCTGAGATCATACACATCAAGCTGGTCTTTGATAAAATGTTCTTTACAAGAATAATTCTACCATAGCCACCATTATAGGAATAACAGGCCTCTCTTGACTTGAATAAGGCATATTTTGAAGCAATTTGTTACAATCTGATGTGTTGCCTGCACATCTGTCAAGTCTGCTTAAATCTACCCCTGTATGTTGGCACCAACTGAAGGTGGAAAAATTGTCTCTCACATGCCTTACCCATTTGTCCTAGCCTGAATTATCAGGAAGATGCTCTAATGCAGCCTTCCCTGGTGCCCTCCAGATGCTGGCTGGGGCAGATGGGAAGAGAGAGTCCAAAACTTCTGGAGGACACCAGGTTGGGGAAGGCTGTTCTAAAGCCTGGCACAGTCACCCTCAAGGATGCATTTGATCCAACACTCTGCTTCCCACAGCAGTGAATCAGATGCACACTCAGGGAGTAGATGATGGCTTGCCTGGTTTGTACCCATCACCTGGCTCCCAGATGTTAGGGAAGTTGCATGTCATAGCTGCCAAGATGATTTTTTTGGCTTCATCATACCCCATGTTGAGTAGGATCTGCAAGGTGAAGCCTAGGGTTGTCATAATCTTTATCACTGTGCATTTACATGTCACTTGGAAACCGTCCTTAATATTTAAGGGAGCAAGGCCACACGGGACGAAGCATAGTCTTAGCCAGTAATTTAGTGTGGTGATCCATACTCTGGCCTCAATTCTTACAAATCCAGTTTTGAGACGCATGGTAGCATTGGAGACGTGTTTAGGAACTTCAGATATTTGTCCACTTTTCTCAAAGGCATAGTAGATGGAAAGAATGCAAGTTCCACAAATTTCTGTTCAAGAAGTAGTTCTCAAAGAAGTTCACATAGGAAAACTGAGCAACAATTAAAACCTCCTTAACAATCACAGTTCTAAGTTTCCACCTCAGTGATCTCTGAACTCTTCCTTGAGTGTTTAGCACTGGAACTAGCAACTGCTCCACAGAACTTGGCTTTTGGATCTTTTTGTGGCTGGCTGTGGAAGCCCTGGGAGGAATGCTGGGATGCACAATACCCCACCACCACCCTCTAGTTGCCCTGCTAGGCTCATAGTGCTCACAGAGGAGTAGCTCTGTAGGTACACTCATGAGCACCAAGCCCGTATAAGAAGACTATGGTGCCATAAGGGGGCAAAGGGATTTTCTTCTGGTGGGCAGATACTATCAATTGATTTTGGCTCTCAGAAGGCAACATGTGGGGTGTTCTTGAGATGGCCAGGAAGCTAGAAGAGCAACTGGGCTGGGGGTGTCTGGGGTGAATACCAGACCTTCATGGATAAGCTAGAACTCTCTTCCCAGTGCACCTGGATTGCACCACCTCTCTCTTCCTCATTGCACCTTCTGAAATGTCACTACTTCCTTGCTTTCTTTAGCTCAACCTTAACTACACTTTTCTTCTCATCTTCAATTGAAATGAAGCTCAAGTAGGTACAAATTGATTAATTCATCACATCCACACACACACACAGAGAGAGAGAGAGAGAGAGAGAGAGAGAGAGAGAGAGAGAGAGAGAGAGAAGTTTGGATAAAAAGATTCTCAAGGCAGGAGCATTGGAGGAAGACTTTTCTCCATTTGCTACATCTACAGCATTTGCTCTCGACTCTCATCCCAATAGCGATTAAGTTGATGGACGACAATTGGCCTCCTTCACTTGCATACATCTGACTGAAACTGGCAATTTGCTCTGAAGTGCCGTGCACTGTCAAAAAACCATGTACTTTGTGTCTATCATCTCTGAACTGTGGTAATGAAGAAGGGCAAATGGGTTGCCTTTCAGCCATCTAAATCCAGCAAAGAAACAAACAAAGCAAGAAAGAACCTCAAAGTAAATTCCAACATTCCCTCAGCATCTTGTATACAATTTGGCTAGTATTTCTAACAAACCTGTTCAATTTCACAAGGCCTGGAACATCATCTGCTCCAGGAAGGTCAACACCAATAAAGGCTTTGTGAACATGTGTCTGTCACCAGATTAGCTATCAGAGGCTCACAGGACACTTGTAGGCTGTCAGTATTTGCAGAGGGGACCCACAAATGCACATTGTGCAATTGAAGTGGATTTGATCTTGCACAACCAACCTGCTTCCAAAAGCAAACAAAACAAAACATTTTGCAGGAAGGAGAGTGACAGAAAAGTGCACTGGAAAGTGTGGGGTGATAATGGCTGGACACGAAGCTCACCATAAAACAAACCAGGATGTATACTCAATAAAACAGTGGGTGTATTTTAACCTCTTCAGACATTTTGTGCAAACAAAAGTGGATGAATCAGTTGTCTGGATGCAACCACAGAGGCAAGTAGCCAAGTAGGACTAGTCCCACCTCACTATCAGTTCAGCCTTTCAAGAAGAAACAGTTTGACAATGGAGTTCTGGCCAGTGAAGAAATAAGAGGGGTTTTTTTTACAAGCTGTGTCTGCAGTGAGAGAGAATCTGTTCTGTCTACGAAAGGCCCTAGATTTAACCCCCAGCATCTTCAGGTGGGGCTGGGAGAAACCAGGAGAACTCCAGCTAGCCAGTACAGACCCTCCAGGTGTCCCTAACTTCCAGGAACAGTCCCAGATTTACAGAAGCCACCCCGGAATGTCCCGCTTTTCCTTCGGACGTCCCTATTTTCATTGGAGAAATGTTGGAAGCTTTGTGCTGTGTAGACAATACTGAGATTGACTAAGGCAACTTCCTGTATTCCTGAGAATAAGGGTGGGAGGCTTACTCAACACCTCTGCTGGTAAATGAAAACACCACAAATCTCTGGTATTCTCTGTTCACAAGAAACTGAACCAGCAGAGCAGCCTTTGCCAATGTGGTGCCCTCTAGACGTTGTTGGACTACAACTCCCATCAGGCCCAGCCAGCACATAGCCCAGGCCGACTCCTAGCACCCCCCTAGGCAATCCCAATGCTCCCCAGAGGGCGCTACAGCCCACTTTCAGAACCACTGCAATAAAGGCAAACAGGATGTTTACCATAGGCGTAGCCAGGATTTTTGTTGGAGGGGACAGAACCTCAGTTTTGTATTGATTTTGATTTATTTAGGGTGGCAACTGCTCCCTGCCCCCCCCCCGGCTACACCCATGACGTTTACCCGCCTGGCTAGAAATGGCTTGCAAGGGGTGTAGAAAGACAGATAAGCTGGAATTCTGTAGAAGAATCTTTCAGAGACATTAGGTGCCAGAAAATGAAGGCATTCACTGCCATGATTGTACTCTAAGTCAGCCTTGCCAAGGGAAGTAATAGTGCCACTGTATTCTGCTCTGGTCAGACCTCACCTGGAGTACTGTGTCCAGTTCTGGGCACCACAGTTCAAGAAGGACACTGACAAACTGGAACGTGTCCAGAGGAGGGCAACCAAAATGGTCAAAGGCCTGGAAATGATGCCTTTTGAGGAACGGCTAAGGGAGCTGGGCATGTTTAGCCTGGAGAAGAGGAGGTTAAGGGGTGATATGATAGCCATGTTCAAATATATAAAAGCATGTCACATAGAGGAGGGAGAAAGGTTGTTTTCTGCTGCTCCAGAGAAGCGGACACGGAGCAATGGTTCCAAACTACAAGAAAGAAGATTCCACCTAAACATTAGGAAGAACTTCCTGACAGTAAGAGCTGTTCGACAGTGGAATTTGCTGCCAAGGAGTGTGGTGGAGTCTCCTTCTTTGGAGGTCTTTAAGCAGAGGCTTGACAACCATATGTCAGGAGTGCTCTGATGGTGTTTCCTGCTTGGCAGGGGGTTGGACTCGATGGCCCTTGTGGTCTCTTCCAACTCTATGATTCTATTCTATGATTCTATAATACAGGAGCACAAGAACATCCCTGCGTGGCGCATTCTGAAGAGAAATGTGCCTTACTCTGCTGCACTGCACACATCTGCTGTGTTTTAATTCAAGTACAAGCCAGCTAAGTAAATCATAGTTAGCAATTAGCGACATAACATACCACAGGGAAGGATGAAATGGTCTTCGGCCCAGCAGATGCCAGATTAATTCCATTTTTTAAAGGTCAGTTATTTTGACCAAGCAGCAGCAATTAACTGGCCATGCCTAATTAAATGGGCAGCTTTCGCTTTCTTTCTTTCTTTCTCTCTCTCTCTCTCATTTTGGCTACCAGACACCATGCTCTGCATCTCGATGTTTTCTCTAGACTAAAACACCTTGGGATGTGGTATGTGACTCTTGTCTCTGCAATGACTGTGGCTGCGCAGAAACTCCATCCCATTTCAGCCTTGCTGGTGCTCTGCCTTACATCTGTTCTGTGCAAGTTTTATTTTAAAGGACAAGAAAGAAAGAAAGAAAGAAAGAAAGAAAGAAAGAAAGAAAGAAAGAAAGAAAGTCTACATCTAACTTGTATGCATTTTGAATACACATACACCCAGCCCATTTCACATTTCACATACAAGTGTATGTGAAATATACATTTGTGTGCATCCTTTTTGCACACCAAAAGTGCACGGCAAATCCAGGTAAGTGCAAAATCTGGCTGGGAGCTGCATTCTAATCTGCAGGCAAGTTCAGAAGCATTGGATCAGCCTGATCTGCTGAAAGAAGTAGGCCCAAAAATGCCTCCTTCAGAACTCTGAGCCCTCATCTATATAAACTGCAGCACAATATATTCTAAAAAGTTGCACCAATTAAATCTGAAGGTGGAAGATGGGCAAAGTTACATTTTTTTTACATTCCCCTTAAGAAGAACAAGATATGAACTACCTGCAAGTGGAGATCTAACACAGAATGGAAGAGGCTGGGTTAAAAACTACCTTTCTACCTGCAAGGCTTAAAACCCCCCCAAAAAAAACCATGTATGGCAAAAGTTTATTCTCCCTTCTCACCTGACACAGACCACCCTAGCACCCTAGTCTGCTGCATGTGTAAACCAGTTCTAAGCTCCTACAGAGGTTTTAGTTAGACCCGGAGCAGTTGCCAGGGCATTACCACATTCACCTCTACATAGTTCCAGCCTTATTTCAAACCTCATGATATATCGAAATATTGTGACGTTTATCTGGTGATATATCGTGATACTGAAAACCAGGTATCGCCCAGCCCAATAACGCAACCAAGTTGATAAAGGGTATGGAAACCAAGCCTCATGAGGAGCGCCTGAGGGAGTTAGGGATGTTTAGCCTGGAGAAGATGGAGTATGATAGCCCTCTTCAAATATCTAAAGGGCTGTCCCATGGAAGATGGAGCATGCTTGTTCTCTGATGCTGCAGATGGTAGGACCCAAACCAATGTGTCAGGGAACTGACATCGGAGCCAAGAGTGGGGGTAGGGCTCTCCAACGATGCAGGAGAAGGGACCAGCAGGGAGAGAGAGAACACTTCCCTTGGGGAAGGAAATCGGCGTGACACCAGGAAGGAAGGGGAGCAGGGAAGGTCTTCGGAGAGAGGGCTCCAAGACTCTTCCACAGGGACCAGCGGGGAGAGCCCAGGACCTCCGCTGGCCACGCCCACTCTGCGCAGGAGACTTCTGCGCAGGGAGGCTAGGCGGAGACTTGGCGTCAAACAGCTTTTATGTTGGAAGAAGTTCAGGGAACGCCCACTGACGGATTCTGCCAGTGACTGAGACAGTCGCCTTGTAAGGGCTGTCAAATCAGGGAAAGGTTTAGCTACACCAACAGCTGGGAGCAGTTTGGAATTTATGCACAAGCAACCCCAATTCCCATTACACAATGGATTCAAATTACAAGAAAGGAAATTCCTACCAAACATTAGGAAGAACTTTCTGATCGTAAAAGCTGTTTGACAGTGGAACAAGCTTCCTTGGAAGGTGGTGGATTTTTCTTCATTGGAAGTTTTTAAGCAGAAATTGGATGGCCATCTGCCTGCAGGAGGTGGGACTAAATGGCCCTTGTGGTCTCCACAATTCTATGATTCAAATTCCCTTGTGCATGGAAATATCTCTTTACCTGTTCAGCACAAAATGAACCATGAAGCCTCCTCAACGTCAGGAACCACAGGGAAGCTTCTACATGCCAAATGTGCCTAGAAGCCCCTGCAGACTTCTGTGCTAAATATGCAAAGGTCTGAAGATGACTCTTGACATGCAGACGTGTTGGGGAGACATGGCCCCAAACCGCCACCCACTTTAAGCTGCCGGGTGTTCAGGCAAACACAATGGCTGTAACTCGGACCCATGCTAGGCTTGAGGGTGGGTGCTGCTGCCAGGATGGAGAGGCCACCTATCTGCCACATATCCACTAGGCGTCCAATCTGGTGGCTGCTTTGGGTTGGAGGAGGAAATTACTAGGAGTTTAGCTCAGTGAAGACCTTACTTGGAAAATAAATACAACCCAGGTAGTTAAGAAAGCCCAACAGAGACTCCATCTCCTCAGAGTATTGCGGAAGAATGATGTCAATCAACATTTGATGGTCTCCTTCTACCGGTCCACAATAGAAGGTGTCCTTTCATACTGCATCACAGTGTGGTATGCTGGTTTGACACCAACTGATAGGAAGTGCTTACAGAGGGTGATGAATACAGCACAGGATATTATGGGCTGTCCCGTGAATCCGCTGGATGAAATAGCGGAAGAACGTTGCCTCAGGAGAGTGAGGAAAATTCTCAGGGATG
Organism: Podarcis filfolensis; assembly: GCF_964270895.1. Lineage (NCBI taxonomy): Eukaryota > Metazoa > Chordata > Lepidosauria > Squamata > Lacertidae > Podarcis > Podarcis filfolensis. The sequence continues at coordinate 3,936,061 of NC_139611.1, read as the reverse complement.
ATTCACACCCTGGCCGGCACTTTCTTGATCTCCTGCCCTCAGGCAGAAGATATAGAAGCAGGATTAGTCGCACCAACAGGGTAAAGAACAGCTTCTCTCCGTGGGCTGCTAGGCTGCTAAATGAAAAGATAACAATAGGGCAACTGACTTTCGGGTTTGGTGGGTGCGTAAATGAGGGGAATTAAGACTAAGAGAGCTGAGTGGGGGGTGCTTGTGTAATCTCACTGTATACAAGTTGTACAAGTGACAATAAAGTATTTCAATTTCAATTTCAATCTCCACTAAGCATTCAATCTGGTGGCTGCTTTGGGTTGGACGAGGAAAAGCAAATGAGTTAGTTCTTGGTATGAGCTTTCGTGTGCATGCACACTTCTTAAGAAGTGTGCATGCACACGAAAGCTCATACCAAGAACTAACTTAGTTGGTCTTTAAGGTGCTACTGGAAGGAAAAAAAAAATTTTTTTTTGTTTTGACTATGGCAGACCAACACGGCTACCTATCTGTAACTGAAAAGCAAATGGAAAGACTTAATGGCTCAGTCCAGACCAAATGGCATGGGGCTCTGGTGACCTTGGGGCAAGGCAGCCTCCACTTCCGATTGTGGATGTCTAGGCTGGGGTATTCAACGTGGGCCAGGGGGTCCCAGGATCATATCTCACCTCAGCCACGAAGCTCACTATGTGGCCTTGGGACAGACAGGCCCACTCAGCCACATTTCCTGTGCAGGGTCATTGTGAAGGCAAGACTGACTGGGAGCCCCAACCCATCCACTCTGAAGCACCTTGGAGGGAGGGCCAAATGAAAACACAATGAGAAGAAAATGACTCTGAAGCTCATAGCTGGGGCTGGCTTGCTTCGTTTCCCACAAACCTCCTCCCTGCCTTAGATTTTCTACAGCGGAACTTTTCTACGATGTGAATTTAATTAGTGCTCGGCTGTCAGAAGAACGATTTGGAAGATGTTGCTTCTCCCGGCACACACTCCATTATACTACTCCTCATAAAAGTTTGCCAGTAAACCCTCCATAATTGCACAGCAGTTGCACAGAGATCTTCTTTTATGTATTGCGAACAGAAGTTGCAGCAGCCTTCCAAGGCAGGAGATATATCACATTCATGACAAGATGCAGGCCTGCAGCAGGTTTCAATTTCCCTTGTCGCAAAATGGCAACGTCTATGGAATTAACCAATCAACATCTACCTGGTTCTGGAAAGCCATCCTGTTTAGCAACCTGAGCTGTTGATGTTGCTGCTTGTCGTTCTCAAGTTTTGATTGTATCTGTTGTGTTTCTATGATATTGACAGCCATCTTAGGAGCCTATGCCCACCCAACGCTGGCACATAAATAATTTTATAAATAAAAATAAAACACAACTGTAAGGCTTATCCAAAAGCCCAGAATTCAGAATCATACGAACATTTTTTAAAAAACACTGTTAAAGTCACTAAAAAGTTGACTAACCCAAACTTCACAGTTGCTATTGAAAATCACTCAAGAAAAATTAAACTGTACATACCATTTTAAATGCATGATAACCAAGCATTGTGTGCCAGGGATGGAGAAGAGGAGTAAAGAAGAGAAGATAAGATGGATTTTTTTTTGCTGTCGGGGTCCTTGCTCTTAGTTAGCTGCATGGCAAGCAGCTGATTCAGCAGGTGAAGCTTTTCTGCCTCAAGGTCAGAAACAAGAGCTGTATCTGCTGAATTTCTGCCTGCCTCATAGGTCAGTGGGGAAACAACAGCTTGATGGCTTCCGACCATTAATATCAATAGAGCTAACACAATGCAGTAGCTCATATGTAGCTGATACAGCTGTTAAGAGTAGAATTATGTTCAAATGCCTTTTGCTCCAGTTACCTTCCATTCCAAGCAACTTCCTGGTTCACAGTTCAGTCTCTAGGCCACAACACAACACATATGCAGCCACTACAGATACTTTGCTGCATTCCTGAAGGAAATGCAAACCAACCTTGCAGAGCTCTGTACAGATGGGACCAGGGCTGGGGGTAGTGAAGTGAGCTATCCACGTTCTCAGCTTCCCAGTTTGATGGATTGCCTCTATTTCTTTCTGAATACACATGTGCACACATGCATTCTCCCTCACCCTCAGTATTTAACTCTGGCAATCTCAAATGGTTTTTTAAAAGCCTTTCCTGACAACCGCTCACAAGCTCTTTAGCCACCTTCCTTGCTTTCAAGCAGCAGCAATTAAGACAAGGGGCAGGAGGGTTTGCTCTCCAGGCATCTCCACTCATTGGAAATGCTGCAGCTTAAAGTTGCCCGCAAGCACAAGTGGATCCATTGCCTCACAGGAAAGTCCTCTTCTTGAACGCTACAGGCCTGCCCAAAGTTTTCCTAACCCTAACCCAAGAATTAAGCAGCATTATATAATAATCAGCAACAGTCATCTGTGAAGAGGAGAAAGCAAGCAAGTTCCTTCCCACAGCGCCTGCATGGGGTCATTCCTCTCCTCCTTAATAATAATAATAAAACCAGGGTGGATTTGATTTAAATCAAATCAATTTAAATCACAATTTAAATCACTAGTCAGTAAGACTTGATTTAAATCTTTGTCTTTCTTTTTTTACAGAAAGACTCATTCTTGTTGGTGTAATCTTAATATTTACAACCAGATCAAGGTTTCATTTTTGGAATAATGAATTTTCAGAGTAGTTTCTACAGTTATATCAAAAATTACTGATTTGGCTATACTGTTAGAAATACATAGACAGATAATTATGAAATTATTGTAAGGTTTAATAAGTTAACTCTTTGTATTTGGACAACTTTTCTGCTGTACTTTGTTGGCAGGAGAAAAATAATCACTTCCTTAATAACAATATAAACAATTTATTTAACAAAAACAAAAACATTATAGCATATGTATCCATATTTGTTAACTGATGTGGTTAAACGTTTTTTTAAAAAAAAACAAACAAACCTTAGACCGAGTTTTAGCACACATGAAAAACGTAAAAGAAATCCTTTTTTCCTGATGAATAGCCTTTGGAGTATAATGTAACTTTAATAGAAAACTATCTTTAGAAAGATTTTCCCTCCAAAAGCATTTTATTTTAAAAATCCAATTTAAATTTTAAAAAATCTGATTTAAATAAAAAAATCCGATTTTTTTTATTTTATTTTTTCTAAAAAATCATTGATTTTTATCCACCCTGAATAAAACCTTACCCCTTCTTAGGGATGAGCAAATATGTAATTTTCAATTTCTCATTCTTCCAGTCTTAAGTCCAGCCTTCCACATTGCCACACCAGTTAGCAATCGTACAGCACAGTCACATCTTAGGCAACGGTTCTGTCCAAGAACCATATATGCCATATATGCAGAAACGCATATACATATACACAAACTGCCCCTTTGGAACTGCCCCTGCACGAGCATCCCCAGCCTTACAGAGCCAGCGTGCTGACACACACACACACCCCAGCAAGGCAGACAGCTTTAAAGCATTTTTCATGCTGGGTTTGCTGGGATAGAGAATCAATATGAATCTGCTTGGGCACTAGCCAGCGTTGCCTCTGGCACATCTGAACAGACACCAGCTGTAGTAGATAGCGGAACATTGACTGCTGGCTTCTTCACAGGTGCACCTCCATGAACAAGCTGTGTGGGTTTTAGGTAATATCGCAGCTACAGAGACTTGTTTGTTAAATATGGTGCACTTGACCAACATTTGACTCTGCTTGATGTTCCCGATCCCTATCTGTGGCTCCTGGTTACCTCCACAATGTAACCTGGACCCTGACAAACCACTTGTTGTAACCAGAATCCTGCACCACCCACAGAAGCTGCTGAGCAGATCTTGCCCACCTTGGTTTGCCTATTGCACAACCATGGCCGTGAAGTTTTGGCTAACACACACTTGGCTATTTCTTGACTGGTGGTTTGAATGACAAACGTGAAACAGAGGTAAAAACAGAGCTGGTGCCACAGCTAGGAAAGCTCCTGAGCCAGTGTGGTGCAGCCAGTGTGGAGAGCCAGTGTGGTGTAGTGGTTAAGAGCGGTAGACTCGTAATCTGGGGAACCGGGTTCGCGTCTCCGCTCCTCCACATGCAGCTGCTGGGTGACCTTGGGTCAGTCACACTTCTCTGAAGTCTCTCAGCCCCACTCACCTCACAGAGTGTTTGTTGTGGGGGACGAAGGGAAAGGAGAATGTTAGCCACTTTGAGACTCCTTAAAGGGAGTGAAAGGCGGGATATCAAATCCAAACTCTTCTTCTTCTTCTTCTGAGCTGTTGGGAAATTCCAATGGGGAGTTATAGAAAACAAATGGACTTACACACAAGTCCATTCACTGGTGGCCTCAAGCACTGCAAACCATCTCGGCCTCAACTCTACAGAGGGTGATGACGACGCTGACCTACAGGTTTGCTGGATGGATAAGCATCTTAAGTACATAGAGCTTTTAGGGAAGAAAGCCATTACTGAAAGTACCTATGATAATTAGGGTGATTCTATGAGATGTAAACAATGTTAATGTCCATTGGGATCGCTGGTCCACTTATAGGCATTATGGATTGAAAGTTTCAGAATGCTAAATTATATTTTGCCTAATATTCACACTATAGATGCTTACTAATTGATTAAATTTATATAGTGTAGAATTTCACTTTCTGCTGGTTGTGTTTATTATATTTAAACAGAAGAGGGAAGCAAAAAACCCATCGCATCCTCCGAAAAGATCCTTTTCACTGTCCTGTCAACTGCACACACACACACACACACACACAACAATCACCAGGAAAATGAAATTCCAAGGTAACAGAATGCAAATGAAGTTCTCTGTGCAACAGTGCCCCACTGACCATGCTGAACTGCTCAAAACCACTGTGCAAACCACCTGCGGAACAGAGAGCATGTTTACATGATCAGAGGCTTATGTGGAACTTTCTTCCCTTAATGCTATTCCATGCCAGTGTTTGATAATCTGCAGTAAAACAGATGTTTGTTCAATTGGCATCTCTGTTTTCTGTGAGAGCTAATACAGCATTCTGCCATTATGTGGTGAGCATGTGTACACACACGTGTGGGGTTTGTGCCTACATGTGTGGATGCTAGAGACAGTGGACACAGGGTGGACAAAGACACTTTGGTGATGCCCACTTTTAGATTGTTGCTTTTTGAACAGTGGCCAGCAGCAGTATGGAACAACTGATTGGTTCAAAATTGGGAAAGGAGTACGACAAGGCTGTATATTGTCTCCCTGCTTATTTAACTTATATGCAGAATTCATCATGCGAAAGGCTGGGCTGGATGAATCCCTAGCCGGAATTAAGATTGCTGGAAGAAATATCAACAACCTCAGATATGCAGATGACACAACCTTGATGGCAGAAAGTGAGGAGGAATTAAAGAACATTTTAATGAGGGTGAAAGAGGAGAGCGCAAAATATGGTCTGAAGCTCAACATCAAAAAAACGAAGATCATGGCCACTGGGCCCATCACCTCCTGGCAAACAGAAGGGGAAGAAATGGAGGCAGTGAGAGATTTTACTTTCTTGGGCTCCACGATCACTGCAGATGGTGACAGCAGTCATGAAATTAAAAGACGCCTGCTTCTTGGGAGAAAAGCAATGACAAACCTAGACAGCATCTTAAAAAGCAGAGACATCACCTTGCCGACAAAGGTCCGTATAGTTAAAGCTATGGTTTTCCCAGTAGTTATGTATGGAAGTGAGAGCTGGACCATAAAGAAGGCCGATCGCCGAAGAATTGATGCCTTTGAATTATGGTGCTGGAGGAGACTCTTGAGAGTCGCATGGATGGCAAGAAGATCAAACCTATCCATTCTTAGGGAAACCAGCACTGAGTTCTCACTGGAAGGACAGATCCTGAAGCTGAGGCTCCAATACTTTGGCTACCTCATGAGAAGACTCCCTGAAAAAGACCCTGATGTTGGGAAAGATGGAGGGCACAAGGAGAAGGGGACGACAGAGGATGAGATGGTTGGATGGTGTTCTTGAAGCTACCAGCATGAGTTTGACCAAACTGCGGGAGGCAGTGGAAGACAGGAGTGCCTGGCGTGCTCTGGTCCAGGGGTCACGAAGAGACGGACACGACTAAACGACTAAACAGCAGCAGCTGTAGTTAGCCACCTAGGTTCTAAATACTTCTCTGCTGCAGTTTCTCACCACATTGAATCCTCAGAATCACTTTGTCCAATAAAGCAGATCCATGCCATTATTCACGAAGTCACAGAATGTGAATGTTACAAAGCCAGCTGAGAGAGAAAAGGCACCTTGACACGTTCCAAAGTACAGATAGCTTCTGCAGGTAACCAATCAGGCAGTGAAACAGGCCCATGTATCCGTGGTACAACATCATTCTCATTTACTTCTACTAAAGGATTCAATAAGACTGAATGGGACCTGACTAGAATTTTCTCTTGAGGCAATACATTCCTCATGGAGCAGATTTCAACATTCAACTAAAGCTCAAGGTACAAGTAGAATTATTAGGAGCGATCACAAAGAAGTACAGCATTTACTCAAAGGCTTCTGTTCCACTCCTTACCCGCATCCTTTCATGAAGTTCATGCAGACAAGCCTGTCATACTATTAAGCTTTGTACTATTAACAAAAGCTTCTTTGTCACCCATCCATATCAAGCAGTGACATGAATAACGGCATACAGCTGGTTTTACTGAACAGCGAGCTTCCGAAGAATACCTCACTCTTGCAAGAAACAAGAGACTTGCAATTTACAGAGAAATGTTCAGAGGCGGCCTTCTTGACAAGGAGGGCACGACACCAGTTACTCTACATACCACTACCAGCTCACCTCCAAAGTTTTTACAGTCTCAACCAGCAGTGGACTGATTTATAACTGAAGTGATCAGCCGGCAGGCGTGAAGCCGCCTCTGTGCCTGGACTGAACCACTTCAGTTTGCAGGGGAACAAATGCGTGTTTGGATACACTCTACTTGTGGGCATCCCATGGGCATCTGGTTGACTGTGGGAACAGAGCACTGGCCTGAGTGGGCTCTTCTAGTGCTCTTATGCTCATCTGCATGAGACAAGCAGGTCAGGGAGAAAGACTAGCCTATCCGCCTTCCAAAATGCTCACTTCCTCAATTTGTACCCATGGTGGCTGGAGTTAATGGGAGTCGTAATCCAAAGCATCTGGGGGGCACCAGGCTGCCTGAATTACACCAACCTTGCAAAGGTGGGGCAGTTAAACTAGCAGGAAAAAAGCAGGGAGGGCAGGTCCACCTTCCAGTCCAGAAGCCAAGGAGGTGATGAGCCTCAACAGCTTCTGAAGGAAACAAGCTTGCTCAGCACCTCTTGATAGAGTCACCTCCCTGCCTCTTCAGCCCTACCAGACCCATCAGACAAAGGAAGATGTGATGTCCCCACTGTGGAAGGACGTGTGGATCCAGAACTGGGCTCCACAGTCACTTACAGACTCATTGTTAAAACCGTGTTTATGGAAGACAATCTTACTCGGCTACGAGTGATCGCCAAAGAAGGAGAAGGAGAGGCCAAGTGCTTTAGCCCAGTGCTCCCTTGTTAATTTATGGAATAGTCCAGATTACTTCTTGATTTATGGAGGAACAGCTGGAGGGGCTCAAACCTATGGGGAGCCATGACCCTTCTCCATCTGGAATCCCTGATGTGCAGCCCTCATCCGTAGGGCCATCAGCAAAGGGCAACCAAAGGGCAACCAAAAGGAGGAAGAGGATGGAAAGACTCCCCAATGAAGAAAGGTTGAAGCATTTGGGACACTTTAGAGAAAAGGTGAGTAAGAGGTGACATGAAATAAGTTTTTAAAACTATGCATGGCATGGAGAAAGTGGAGAGAGCAAAGTTCTGCTCCCACTCTTGCAACATTAGAAATTGGGGACATCCAACAAAGCTGAACGTTGGGAAGTTCAGGGCAGATACAACCAAGTTCTCCTTCATGCAGCACAGAGTTAAACTATAGACCTCACTCCCTCAGGATGGCCACCAACTTAAATGGCTTTAAGGGCTATCCGTGGCTGAAGCCGGGATGACTATGCTCTGTTCCCACAGATGGAGGAAGTAATGCTTCCAAAACCACAAGAGGGGACAGTGCTTGGGTCCTGCTTGTGGGTTTCCACAGGTACCTGGTTAGCCACCACGAGAACAGGGTGCTGGACTAGATGGGCTCTTGGCTTGATTACTTTCTTATGTTCAGTGAGGAGGAAAATGCACTCCACACCTGATCAGAGGCCCTTTATCCTTTGCCCTGGCATTGAAACTGACACCGGGGGCAGAGGCAGAGAAAGGTGGGTGCAGTGGGTGTGGTCCACCCCAGGTGCCATCCCCGAGGTGGGGTGACATCACCACCCCGCCCCCAACACTTGCCGCTGTTGGCGCACCCCCAGGAGGCTCACAGCGGTCGGCGTACCCCGCGGGATGCGCCCCCCGCATCCCTGGGACGCTTGCCCCACCTCCACAGGCAGCTAGCCCCGCCCCCGGGTGCATGCTGCTCCAGGTGTGGGAGCAGCTAGCTCCACCTCTGACCGGGGATAAACCTTGGTAAAATTCGAGTGCAAATTAGATCCTGGACTTTCTTTACCAAAATCTTTGGCAAAGAAAATTCCCTTCTTTTGATAGCTCCAGTTGCCAGAAGGAGGTGTACAAGACACCATCCAACCACCTTAGGGACTCCACTCTGATTTGCATTACGTGAAGCAAAACTCAATGTTGCAGTATGGTCTGAACATACACAAAGTTAGGCATGATTTTCTCAGCCAGTCTGTCGTTCTTCCCCAACAACTGGTACTCAGGATACTGCCCCTGTACACAGTTCCTTTTAGCAAAAAGCCCCATGAATTTTAAAACTTTTTCAAGCTCTCTAAGCCAGTGGCCATCAACACAGCTTAAGGCGGCAAATTCCACAAGTTATTTATGTATTGTCTGAAGAGGGACTGGTAGTTACACCATTGCGTTAATCACAGTTCCCTAGGCAAGGTGTGGCTGTTCTCCCACAAGTGCACACATGTTCAGTCAGAGGCTCAACTGCCTAAGAATCAGTCTAAGCTTTTTCCTGCCAGCCTTGACTGGGGTTTTTTGTTTACCTGTGTGGGGACCTGGAGATCTGAGTCATGACCAAACTGCATTTTTACTGGAGATTACATTGGTGCATTTTATTATGGTACCCTCTCTGATATCACATGGTGATGAAAGGCGAATTAGAAAATACATTAAATAAATAAAAATAAAAATGAGCAGCTTTCCTTATAATGAGCTGGGAAAATGTGTTAGTGGAGGGGGTGAATCTGTGGCCAGCAGATCAAAGAGTAACTCATTTATTACAAAATACATTTTTTGTGGACGTGCAGGGTTATCCTGAGTTGCAGGAATATATGCACACACCAGTACAGTGGTACCTCTGGATGTGAATGGGATCCATTCCGGAGCCCCGTTTGCATCCTGAAGCGAACGTAACACACAACTGTGCGTCTGCGTGTGCGGCATTTCGCCGCTTCCGCGCATGACATCATTTTGAGCGTCTGCGCATGCACAAGCAGAGAAACCCGGAAGTAACGCACTCCGTTACTTCCTGGTCACCGCGGAGCACAACCCGAAAATGCTTAACTTGAAGCGTATTCAGAATGCAGAGGTAGAGCATGCAGAAGGTGCCTACACTTCACAGGGAGGGCTGGAATAGAAGTAGCGCCACTTCAGGCGAGCGTGGACAGTGCTGTGCTAAACACACCCAGTGGTCCACTTTGGGGTGTTCACATCAGCATCTTGAAATGCAGGGAGGTTATTTCCTCCTGCTGTGTTTCAAGCCACATCTGCATGGCACTGTTCACATCAGAGAAGGGGTGGGCAAGTATTCACTGGGTGCACATGAGCTTTTTTGTTCCCCTGGCCTTGCAACGCCCGCCCCCCCAATCCTATTCAATAAGCTATCATCTGCATAAGCAGGACAGCTGTTAGGGTATGTTCAGATTACAGTGGTACCTCAGGTTACATACGCTTCAGGTTACAGACTCCGCTAACCCAGAAATATTACTTCGGGTTAAGAACTTTGCTTCAGGATGAGAACAGAAATCGCGCGGCGGCAGCTGGAGGCCCCATTAGCTAAAGTGGTGCTTCAGGTTAAGAACAGTTTCAGGTTAAGAACGGACCTCCGGAACAAATTAAGTACTTAACCTGAGGTACCACTGTACTGCTTATTCCACATACAGTTTTCTAGTTAGATTGCACCTGGGGTTTTTTTTTGGGGGGGGGGGTTTGAGGAGAAACCACATCAGGCAGCCGTATTTTCCAAGAAGCAACAGGATCCTTCTGGATTGTGGCTAATGTCGTGTAAATGCAGCCGCCCAAAACATTCCTGTTTATATCTTTCTCATAAAGAGCTCAAACTGGTGATACTTAATTCTCCTCCTCCCCATTTTATCCTCACAACAACCCTGTGAGGTGGGCAGGGAGTGACTGGCCCAAAGGGAGCTTCATGCCAGGAGGGGAATTCGCCAATAACACAGAACGTGGACATATTTCTGCTTCAGTTTATTGCTGATTTTGATCTTTTAAAAATGTTTCCAATGGCTGCTAACCGTTTCTACCAATCATGTTATCGTTTTATTCTTGTCTGCAAAACAACCCAACAGTATATAATTCTAAATAACAGAGAAAATCAACGCGGCTTCCAAGCCTGCCGTGGGAACGCACTGGCTGCGGGCGGTCCGAGGCCGCTTCTTTTCCTCCGTTCCCACACGGCGGGGGCCGAGGGGGGAGCAGCGGCGCCGGAGGCCCGCAAAGACGATGCTCGGAGATGCAGAGTCCAGAAACCAAACCCCCGGGGGCTGAGAGGCGGCGGCGGCGGCGGGGGGCGCCTATACAGCTGCAGGCTGCAATGGAGGAGCGGGCTGCCCGAGACAAAGGGCTGGGTTTGGTCCCCGCCCGGCCCTGGGGAGCCACGAGGCGGCGGAGGAGGAGGAGGAGGAGGAGGGCGAGAGCCGCCCGGAGCCCGGCGCCGAGTCACCTACCGAGAAGAGGGTGGCGTAGGCCGAGAGCGCGAACTTGAGGCAGTAGTAGCAGACCAGCGAGTCTCGCCAGCCCTCGCCGCCCATGGCTCCGCCGGCGCGCCTTTCCGGGGGAGGCCGGCCAGCGGCGCGCCTCCATCCAGCCGGGAAAGGGACCTGGGTCGCCGCCGCCTCGCCCCCTCGCCCCCTCCCGCACCTGCCGCTCCACTTTCTCTTTCGGCTCGGCAGCGGCGCGCCCCGCCCACTTCCGCCCCGCAAAAGTGAAAGCAGTGAAAGGGCCCGGCGCGGCGGGTCCCTGGGCTCCCTTGCGCCCTTAAGGCGCTGCGTCGGCGCTGCCCGGCAAAATAGGCGCAGAGGGAGAAGGACCGGCAGCTTCTCTCCCCGTGAAGCGCACACAAAAATCAAGTTGTGTTTTGTGCCCTCTGGAACTTTCCCGGGTTGCCTGCGTTTAGCATTTCAATGTTGACACCACCACAACAGTGTTTCAGCTACACTTTTATGCAGGTTCTGCTGGCAGGCGCAAATTTGTGACGCGCTCTGCACTTCACGTGTAGATGTCCAGAGAAAAATGTCTGAATGTGAATGGCTCCATAGAGCAAAGGGCTTTACGTTGGAGGCTGTCTGGGATGGTATTAGCTATGTTCCTTCCTGATGGGAAAATTCCCACTAGAAGGCCACAGAATTATCTTCAAGCAGCAGGTGAATACAATGTATCAGTTGAAGATGGTTGCAAAAAGTCTGTGTTAGAACAGCCACATCTTCCTATTTGCACTTTTGTCTCTCGCGTTTTGCATACGCTCTGGAATGAGATTGGCCTTCCAATAAATTGAATCTGATGTCTTTCATTTACTTCTATCCGTGCAACGTTTTTCTTTGCCTTGCTCAATCTGTTTCAACGACCAGCACATATTTCCTGGGTTCATAGTTACATAAGAAGCTGCCTTCTAGCAAGTCAGACCATGATCCTTAAAGCTCAGTGTCATTTGCTGAGTGGCTAAATCAGCAAAATGCTAAAGCCCTGAGCTATGTCAGCTTTAAGGGGCCCCATAGCACTGCCCTCCCTAAAATGTGCAAGAAAGGACAATGAAAATAGCAACTGAATGGCAAGAATGATCTAGCTGTGGGAGATAGATAGATAGAGGGAGGGAGAGATTTAAAAATGCAATATGACAAATGATTGTGAAGCCATTAGATATTTATTTCTCCTATCAGAGCAATAATGCCTGTTTTAGAGCCTATTTTCCCTGTTTTTTACTTTTTATTTTTTAAATGAATCATGGTAAGGCTTTCAGGGAGGAGGTGTATTTAGATGCCTTTCATAGTCTGATGGCCTAAACAATAGATTATTTAGCTTTCCCATAACTGGCAGTAACTGCAGAGGGTCCTGGGACAGAGGTCCTTCCGAGCCCAACTTGGAGATTCTACAGCTAGCCTGGCACCTTCTGCATGCCAAGCAAGGCACCCTCCACCAAGATTTGCCCCTGGACTTTTCCACTGCAGGAAACAAGGCATTGGTAGTACTGAGTATGCTGCAAAGGCATGAGAAACTCAGATTCCATTTTTTATGTATATGTCAGGTTCTCTAACAAATCAGAACTGGTTAAAGAACACGAAGCAGAAAGCAGTAATAAACAAACATTTCTCATAATGCAGGTGTGTACCTTCAGCAGTCAGTATTGCAACCTGGGCTTTTCAACATAGAATCATAGAATCACAGAGTTGGAAGGGACTCCAAGGGTCATCTAGTCCAACCTCCTGAAATGCAGGAAACTCAGCTAAAGGATCCATGGCAGATGGCCATCCAACCTCTGCTTAAAAACCTCCAAGGAAGGATAGTCTACAACCTCCCGAGGGAGACCATTTCACTCTCAACAGCTCTTGCTGTCAGAAAGTTTTTCTAAATGTTTAGTCAGAACCTCCTTTCTTGGAGCTTGAACCCATTGGTTTGAGTCCTACCTCCCAGAGCAGGAGAAAACTAGCTTGCTCCATCTTCCATGTAACAGCCCTTAAGATCAGGCTTCCTCAAACTCGGCCCTCCAGGTGTTTTGGGGCTACAACTCCCATCATCCTAGCTAGCAGGACCAGTGGTCAGGGTTGATGGGAATTGTAGTCTCAAAACATCTGGAGGGCCTTGAGGAAGCCTGCTTTAGATATTTGAAGATGGCTATTATATCTCCTCTCAGTCTCCTCTTTTCTAGGCTAAACATACACAGCTGCTTCAAGTGCTCCTCATAAGGCTTGGCTTCAAGACCCTTGATCATCCTAGTTGCCCTCTCCTGCAGACATTCCAGTTTGTCAACATCCTTCTTAAATTGTGGTGGCCAGAACTGGACACAGTATTCCAGGTGTGGTTTGACCCAGGCAGAATACAGTGGTACTATTACTTCCCTTGATATGGGCACTAGACTTCTGTTGATGCAGCCTAGGATAGCATTCACTTTTTTTCCTGCTGTTGAATTACACTGTTGACTCATGTTAAGCTTGTGGTCCACCATGACCCCTAGATCCTTTTCACATGTACTCTTAGTAAGCCTGGTGTCCCCCATTCTATATTTGTGCATCTGGTTTTTCCTGCCTAAGTGCAGAAACTTACATTTGTCCCTGTTGAAATTCATTTTGTTAACTTGCACCCAGTTCTCCAATCTTCAAGTTCTCCAAGTTCATAAATGTACAGAAAAGGAAAGGTTGAACCCATGGGGCCCCTCCAGGTAGGGTATATATATATATATATATATATATATATATATATATATATATGGGTGGCAGGTGTATTCTGCAACATGGCATTGATACAACACACTAGAGCTAGGTTTACACTGGACCATTTGTTCTGCAATGCTTTCCTACTGTTATTACATTACTGCTTTCTGAAGGGGCACAACAAATGTGAGGCAAAAAAGAAGTAAACTGGAAGATTTGTGATGTAAAAGGATTTTAGCAGGAAGTTACAGGACGTACATTGATTAGAAACAAAGCAGTGAATCGGGCTAGGGAAGAGGCATAGGTGTCTCCCCTCCTCCATGGTCTCTCAGAACCAGAATAGGCATGAAGCAGGAGGAGCAAAGACAGACATGCAGGCACAGTCTCCAATTGCTCAGAAAAAAACCCTGGGGAGGAGGAGACATAGGGGAGGAGGGGAACATTAGGCTTGGCAACTGATCAATAAGGCAAGACCCACCAGGGATGAGTTCCTGTGTTCGTTAGGCCTGTGCATACCCTGTTCTTGCTAATAAAGAGTTAACTCCAAAGTGTGTAGTGTGATTTACTGCTGGCTTGCTCCTGCTGCAGGAGGTGTGGAGGAGGTCTATTCCTATTGGAATCTGCAAAGAACAAATGCCTCAAGCAGGGGTGCCAACTTGAATAAAATATGGGGTGGGCAGGTAATCCCTGCCCTGTGTAATCAATCCCAAGATGTGGTGTGCACACACCATTTGAATGGCAATGCCCATAAACTTGGGGGGGAGCCCCCTCAAATATTTTATTGGGGAGGCAAAGGGACCTTGACCCCTGTGAGTTGGCTCCTATGGCCTCAATCATTCTCACCTGGAGCAAATGGATTTGTATGGACTATGCATCTCTCTTTTTCAGGAGACAAAATTCACTCACATTACCTCCTCTTAGGCAACTAGGACTTCACCTGAGAGGGAAAAGGCAATTTTCATCAAAATGAATTTGGACTGGATGAGCATATTAAGGGAATAACACCCACCTAGAAGATTTCACTGGAAATAGCAAGTTTGCCTTTTCCCCTTGTTGTCTAAGAGGAAGCTGGCATCATTGCAATGACGCAAGGATTATTTAGGGCTAGTTTCTTCTACTTAAATGCTACCTTTGGGGAGGGGACAGGAGGGAGAAAAACAAGCTCAGCTAGATTTCCTTTAATCAAAATGTAATTGTAGCTTTCGGTCATGATTGGAGCAGGCACAAGACTGTCCCTGGCATTCACAGGCAGAGTCTCAGGCATTTGATCAGTAAGTGCCACCAAGCCTGGTATAGTATATGGAACAGGAGCTGTAAAGTGGTGGTTTGCTATCTGCACCTGGCATCCAGGTGTAAAGGAGGAAACAATGGGGGACTGTGTTGCATTTGAAGGAAATGCTGCATGTGTGATGCCACCTGAATATGGATGTAGACAGTGATTCCTAACAGAAAAAACAATGGTTGAAATGGGCAGCGGGTGGCACCTTGTCAGATCTGAATTCTGCTGAACTGTGAATGAACACACAGCCTTTGTCCCTCCTGGCTCAGCACATGTGGAGGGAATGTCCTGTACAGTTTTGCTGAGATTTCTCTCTTCCCTCTCTCTCCTGTGCAAGGTCCCAGAGCCTTGGGAGGGACCAACAGCACCATCTCCTAGCAAGCTGGAATTGAGAAGCAACAGTGACCACGGCGGCCAGTGGAAATCAGACTGCCTGGCACACTTGGGGAGGATGCATCCCCTTTCCCTCAGCCTCGGTCCTGTATACCTGAAGGAGCGTCTCCACCACCACCACCATTCAGCCCGGACACTGAGGTCCAGCGCCGAGGGCCTTCTGGCGGTTCCCTCGCTGCGAGAAGCCAAGTTACAGGGAACCAGGCAGAGGGCCTTCTCAGTAGTGGCACCCTCCCTGTGGAACACCCTCCCATCAGATGTCAAGGCAATAAGCAACTATCTTATCTTTAAAAGACATCTGACGGCAGCCCTGTTTAGGGAAGTTTTTAATATTTAATGCTGTATTGTTTTTAACACTTGATTGGAAGCCGCCCACAGTGGCTGGGGAAACTCAGCCAGATGGGCGGGGTATAAATAATAAAATAATAATAATAATAATAATAATAATAATAATAGTAATAATAATAATAATTCCCTCTGTCACACTCTGCCACGTCACCCAGAGGGGTGTAGTGGTTTGAGTGCTGGGCCAGTGCAGCTGGGAGATCAGGGTTCCAGTCCCCACTGAGCCAGGCACAGCCTCGGCCTACCTCACAGGGTTGTTGTGGGGATTAAATGAGGGGGGATAGAACCATGTACACCACCTTGAATGGCTTGGAGAAAAGGTGGGCTATAAATTGCAATAATAAATAAGGTGGGTGGGTGAATGACTTGAGCTTGCTTCTTGCCCCATCACTCACCTGCTAGCTTGGCAGGCATGGGAGAGGTGTGGGTGGGCCTGGACTCTGAGTAGTAGGGGGGTCCCACCAAGGGCATGTCCCCAAAGAATCCTGGAAGCGAAGCGGTAATTTGTTAAGGGCCTCCCAACAGCTTGGTGTAAGTCAAGGTGTGAATGTGACCCTAGAAAAAGCAGCTCCCCTGACTTTCTAAATGGTTAAATGCCATGCCAAAATTCAAAATGAGAGGATTCCTGCCCACTCCAATGATTAAAAGTGCTCCCCTTACCTTAGTCTTCATTGCAGAAAGCAGAAAGAGAAGAACTTCAAATTTATTTTTAAATGACTTCCCATTAATTCCACTTTTATTGCTTTTAAACCTCAGATGGCAGAAACACAACCACTTTTGTTCTAACTGAGTTTGGTAAAGTTATTTCCAATCCAATGATCTTAAAAAATTAGTCATTCTAGGTATTTTTTTTAATAAAAAAATATTGTTGGAGTCTGAGCTTTATTGGCTTGCACATTTTGGTCAGAGTAATATGAAGCTTTGGTAGATAAAATCTGAATACTTCTGATCCATTAAAGCTCAGTTATTATATTAAACTGTGAGACAGAGTAACTGTTGTCTGACTTGAATGGTGCATATTGAGTTTTCGTAAGCTCTCTAGTGGAATACAAACGCAAAACAGCTTCAAAGGTGTAATTCTATGCAAGTTTCCTCTTGTGTTCAGGCAGTGAGCCGTGTTCCAAGCATCTTCTTTGGACTTGCAAAAGGTTGAAGGTGCTTCTTGCTCAATGGTTGAGCTTCACCTATTAAAAAGGATGCCTGGTGATGAGTCATTGATAGGGAAACAAGGTGGACTTCCCTGGGGAGAAAGTTTCAGAGCCTCAGTGTGGCCATGAAGAATGGCTTCTCCAGAAAGGACTGGAGACACTCATCATGCCATGCCCCCCCCAAGACCCATTTCCCTACAAGATGCTTCAAAAGGACACCGTGGTTTATGTATTGAAGCTGCTCAGAAATCCAGATGTTCCTGGCCTAGATCATCTACCAGAGTGACTAAGGTGCTATTTCATAACTGGGCCTGGAGCCAGATTAAAATGGATATAATTTTAATTCATGGAGGAGAAGGCTATCAATGGCTACTAGTCATGATGGTGATATTCTGCCTCCACAGTTGGAGGCAGCAATGCTTCCTAATACCAATTGCTGGAAACCTCAGGAGGGGGGAGGGCTATTGTACCAAGTTCCTGCTTGCAAGTGTCTCTTCAGGGCCCCTGGTTGGCCACTCTGAGAACAGCATGCTGAACTAGATGGGGCACAGGCCTGACTGAGCAGAGTTCTTCTTATGTTATGAACCACTGATTCCTAGCACGCACCTTTCCCATTCTCTTCTCTAACACTCTTATGTGCATGTGCCCGCCCACCATCTCTCACAGTCTTCCAGTCACTGTCCCATCCACTCTATGACTTTTCTCCATCTCTCCTCCCTACTGGCTTGCTCTCTCCACAGCTTCCTTACCTGCATTCCATCTTGATTTCTGACTCCTTGGCTTTCAAGTCTGGGATGGGTCACATGCTGCTGTCAGGTCTCCCAAAGGCATCTGATTGGCTGCTATGAAAATAGCATGCTGGATGAGAATGGGCCTCTGGTCTGACCCAGAAGGCTTTTCCTACATTAATATGTTCAGTGATGAATAGGCACCACCACCATTACAGCCTCACCCCAGCTCCCCAGAAGGCTCCTAGTGCTTTCTCATTACAAGGAAAAATAAAACCCTGTAGTAGCTGTGCATTAGACCATTGCTGAAAAGAACATGAAACATGATGTTCCTATGGGTGAGAGGAGATATTTGCTCTCCTAGGTTCCTGAAGGGGGGGAAAGTGAGATGAGAAAAAGGGGTGTTTTGGATCTAGGCAGGTTTGCTACTCTAATTAACAAGAGTGCTGAGCTAAAAGCATTTAGTGTTTCTAGCTGTCATCAGGAAGTATTTATGAGTAGGAAATATGAGGTTGCTTTTTTTCCAGAAGATGCAAGTTACTAAAACCTAATGGCTCCTGCTGATACAGAGTGAACAATTGCAGAGAACAGAAGAAGAAGAAGAAGAAGAAGAGTTTGGATTTGATATCCCGCCTTTCACTCCCTTTAAGGAGTCTCAAAGCGGCTAACATTCTCCTTTCCCTTCCTCCCCCACAACAAACACTCTGTGAGGTGAGTGGGGCTGAGAGACTTCAGAGAAGTGTGACTGGCCCAAGGTCACCCAGCAGCTGCAGGTGGAGGAGCGGAGACGCGAACCCAGTTCACCAGATTACAAGACTACCGCTCTTAACCACTACACCAACCTGGCTCTACACCAAACAGGTAACTAATCACTCCATTCCCTTGACCATTTTGGTTGCTCTTTCTGAGATCTTGCATATACGATAGTGTTATGCTTTTCCTAATTCTCTGAGTGGTGAAACAATCCAACAACCCTTACCCAGGTTTGGTTTCCTGTGGAATGGGGTATCTGGAGGTTTAGTGGCATTTTATAACAATGTATATGCAGATGGGAGGCACACAGCTTCATCAGGCCTCCAAAATCCTTTGTCTCAGCATTAGGATGAGACCCTGGGGTTGTAAAGGACAGCTCAGTGAAGATGTTGACCTACTGGGTAGCAGCTATGAAAAAGGCAGATTCCATGCCACGGATTATTAGGAAAGGAATTATAAAACTGCCTTCCAACTTTTGCAGAGTAAGTTGCTTGCTAGGTGCTGTCCATGGTGCTGCAATGACCAACATGAACTTGCTGCCTTGCTCTGTGGATTCCTGTGCAGATCAGAGCAGCACAAACCCTAAGGCCCCTCAGCTGATATAACTTCATTAGAGGTTTTCACCCAAAACAACTTAAAATGCATTGATTCAGCTGGCAGCATTCTGAATCCCTATCCATTTAGCACAACATTTCTCAAGATGAGTCTCTGATTGGCTCAGCCCCTTCCTGCAAAGATCCCAGAGGTCCTTGCTACATGGACATAAAGATGGGTGCTCTACTACTAGAATGGAATGTTTAGAAGATATTAAACATCAAAAGTAAAACCACAGAGGACAACTTTAAGGATATAAATTATTGGCCACACTTTGTTAATTCGTCATTTGGCTAACAGCTATCAGTCATTCCCATAATTTCTGTGTCCCTTTATCTCAAAAGTGACATTTTACCTCTGGGCTGCCACCTAAACCAAGCACATGCCACCAGCATCTGTAAGTGGTTTCCCCCCTCACACCACTTACAACAGAGCAGTCACGAAGCCCAAATGTCCTCAGTATATTCTCTTTCCTGCAGCATATTTTCTTCCATAACAAATATTGCTTTGACATGAGTGGTTGAGCTATCAAGAGGCCTCGGCAAAGTCTTCCTGACATTCTAATTTAATTTCTAAAATTAAGAGTAACAATGTAACTGGTAAGCCATCAGCTAAGACAGCAGCTCAGGGATATATATACTGCTGCCAGACCTCTTTGTATGGATTTTGTTTCCAAATAACTAATTTGCCTTCCATTACATTTTTGGCACTTGATTGCTATATTAGAAGAGGCAGTGGGTGTTAGTAGTACATGCAAATACAACAGACAATTTGCTAGTAATTTCAACACCCTGGTCAGGCTACTGAGTCTACTCCTCCCTTTCCCTCCCCAGGGGAAAACAAAAATCACTGAAATATGAAATAAGCAAAGGAATTTAAAACAAAAAACAAAAACCCAAGTTAAAAACCCCATGTATTGCTGGTGGAGAAATTTGGTTCAGGTTGGATTTTAATGCAAACCCTTCAGATGACATCAAAACTATCTCCCCCAACTTGCAACAATGCATAATATTATGCCAATTTTTAACCCCTGCCCAGGTAGCTGCTGGGCAGATGCCCCCACTATCCCATTCTTGTTACTGCTTGGCCAAGCTCAACCCCGGATGGGCAATATTAGAAGATATTTATTGAGATTTTACAAAAACATAAGTTTACAAAATAGAAAAAGTCACATAGAAAGAAAAAGATACAAAAAAAAAGACATAGAAAAATACATAAAAAAGAAAAAAGAAGAATAAAAATACAAAATACAAAAAACAAATAGATAACAAAGAATTAAAAACAAATCCGTTTTTAGTAACTTTAAACTCATTAGCTTGTTTCCTTGACCTCCTCACACCTCCCCTTTTTGTATTCCCATTTAAATAGTCAAATCAGCAAATCCTTACCCTCTTTCGTTTATCTTAACTCTATATCTTAACATATTATAACTCTATATTTCATCCATTTATCAATTCATTTTTGCATATTCTTATTAACTTTGTTGCTAATGCCACTTATTTTCAATCCAACATCATTTTAACATTCATTAATTTTACAGTGTTTCTGAAGATAGTCTTTAAATTTCTTCCAGTCTTCTTCCACCAACTCTTCTCCCAGGTCTCGGATTCTGCCAGTCATTTCCGCCAATTCCATATAATCCATCACCTTCATCTGCCACTCTTCCAGGGTGGGTAACTCTTGTGTCTTCCACTACTTTGCAATAAGTATTCTTGCTGCTGTTGTTGCATACATAAAGAAAGTTCTATCCTTCTTTGGCACCAATTGGCCGACTATGCCCAGGAGAAAGGCCTCTGGTTTCTTCAGGAAGGTATATTTAAATACCTTTTTCATTTCATTATAGATCATCTCCCAGAAAGCCTTAATCTTTGGGCACGTCCACCAAAGGTGAAAGAATGTACCTTCATTTTCTTTGCATTTCCAACATTTATTATCGGGCAAATGATAGATTTTTGCAAGCTTGACTGGTGTCATGTACCACCTGTATATCATTTTCATAATATTCTCTCTTAAGGCATTACATGCCGTAAATTTCATACCGGTGGTCCACAACTGTTCCCAGTCAGCAAACATAATGTTGTGACCAATATCTTGTACCCATTTGATCATAGCAGATTTAACCGTTTCATCCTGCGTATTCCATTTTAACAGCAAGTTATACATTCTTGAAAGTATCCCGGATGGGCAATATTAGGATGGCAAGGGCGATAACCTCTTGTCCATCATGTCAAGGCAGCAATGTAACAAATGTGCTATGAGCCCACTGTACTATCTGGCCTGGAGGTTGGATTGAAATAGATCGAATAATTTTTTTTATTATTCCTTTCCAAAACATGATGTAAATAACAATTCTTTTAGAGGTCTGTACAATGAGGTGGACCTGAACTGGAGACACACAGTGAAAATGGTTTTTCTGTGTATCAAAGGAGCCTGTCCAGGGCCTGAGCAGAAGCTGGCCAGCTCCCACCCCAAGACAGGAGGCCTCTGTGAAGAAAACCCCAGCCCGCTGTAGAAACATGTTCTGCCCAATGCCTTCGATCATTTAGCTTTTATACACAATGGGGCAGGCTAGACATAAATCCTTTCAAGGAGCCGGAGGTCCTGGCTTCTCTTATCCACAGATCAATCTGGCCCAGTGTGGGGCCCTGCCTGTGTACTGACAACAGATGAGTTAAATGAAGTAATTAGGAAGAAGGAAGAGGCCCATCGGCCAGGCGGTTCTTCAGGCTGAATTTGAAAGATTTCCACCTCCCTCTTGGATTATTTTCTGAGTGCTTTGCAGGCAGAATGAGTCACTTCAGGAGGGCTCCCCGCACGCTGTGCTCAGGAAAGCATTAATACCAGTCATTCAGATGCTTAGAAGAGATGCCACAGTGCCAAAAAGCTCTGTTATCTTGCAGAGGAAAATCAGTGGCATTACTGTGCAATGATCAGAGACAAGGGTGCCAACATGAATAAAATTTGTGGGGGGGGGGCACAGATAAGCTCTGCCCTGCATAATTGATCACATGATGTGATGCACACATAATATTTGAATGGCAATACCCATCAAATTGGGGGGCTGGCCCCCCTCAAATATTTTATGGGGGGCTGGAGACCCCTCTGCCCTAGGAGTGGGGCACACCAAGGAAGGCTCCCTGCTGGAGGCCACCCCCTCCTTCCACAATGATCACACATTGCAGAAAGCACTTCATAGGCCACAATCACACCATACATTTAAAGCACTATCATACCACTTTAAACAGCCTTGGCTTTTCCCAGTGAATTCTGGGAACTGTAGTTTGTTTAGGGTGCTGAGAGTTATATGGAAACCCCTGTTCCCTTCACAGAGCTGCAATTCCCAGAATTCCCTGGGAAGAGGGATTGCTTATTAAACCATTCTGTAATGGTTACACCAGAAGGGACAGGGGCTCCACTGGCTTTCACACCATCCAGGTCAAGTAACAACCGGTCCTTTGTGAATCATTTTCCTATACCTTGAACTTAATTACCAGGATAGTTATTTCATTACCAGGAGAGGTATTTTCTCTGCTCACCAAAGGAGCAGAAAAAGATGTGCATATATACACAAAATTTATATACCTTTATCCCACCCTTCCTCCAAGGAACTCAGGGCACCAGCTAGTGCCCTAACCCATTTGCCCTCACAACAACCTTGTGAGGTTGGCTATGCTGAGAGACAATGACTGGCCCAAGGCCACCTGGTGGGCTTCATGGCTGAAGAACTTGCCCTTTGGGGGATTACTCTAGGGGCATCAAAGTTGGACATCAAGGACCTGAATGCAAACCAGATGTAAATTGACTCAGTGGGGCTGGGGACTGCTGCCCTGGACCTAAACAATGCAGAAAAACACAATGATCTGTGATGGTTGGTTTCACCGGGCACTACATGGGAATGCATACTTCTGAACTCATCTGCCAGAAATGGGAAATTTTAGTTACAGATAGGTAGCCGTGTTGGTCTGCCATAGTCAAAACAAAAAAATTTTTTTCCTTCCAGTAGCACCTTAAAGACCAACTAAGTTAGTTCTTGGTATGAGCTTTCGTGTGCATGCACGTGCATGTATCTGAAGAAGTGTGCATGCACACAAAAGCTCATACCAAGAACTAACTTAGTTGGTCTTTAAGGTGCTACTGGAAGGAATTTTTTTTTTTTGTTTTGGGGAATTTTAGTAATTTCTGTAGGCACACAGAAAGCCACCAGTTCCTGCTTCTGCTTCCCTTACACCAAATTAACTTTTGGGTGGCAGAAGAGATGGAGGACTGGAATGAAGGCAAGAGAGGCTTCCAGAAGCATCAGAACCAGGCTGAGTTAATAGAAGTCAGCCAAATGCGAGTGTAAGGTGACCAAAAGAATCTCTCTCAGCTGTGTGGGGGGGCAATAAAATGGCAAATGGAATTCAATGCAAACAAGTTATGCTCGTTGGGGCAAAAATATACCCCAATTTCACATATACGCTCATGAGGTCTGAAGTGAAAGGAGTGATGGCCCCCAACTCAGATGGCTTTGAAGCAGGATTTGACTAATTCATGGAGGAAAAATATATCCAGCAGCCTCTAGTCCTAATGGCTGTGTACCATCTCCAGCATCAAAGGCAGTAGACCTCTGAATGCCAGTCGCTGGGGTCTCAAGTGGGAAGAGGGCTGTGGCACTTCTGTGTTGCTTATGGGCTTCCCATAAGTATCTAGCTAGCCACTGATTCAAAGATCCCTTTGGATAAAGAATGGCTTTGCTCACGTCTTGCTCACAAAACCACACTGAACATTTTCATAAAATTAATTTAGAATTCACAGCAGCGTGTGTGCCTTGGCTCTGCAGGGGGTGTAACAAAAAATGATTAGTGGTGGGGTTGTATTAAGGTAACACAATTGTAGGACAGTTTTTTCAGAGATTGCTAAAATCATGGGTCAAAAATTGGCCAGGTCAGAGCAACTGGTGTTACTAAATTTATTTTGTAGAGAGAAAAAAGAGACTTATACGTTAAATCTTTAATTGGACTTTTATTGGTGCCAGTGAGGTTGCTAATTGCTAGATTTCGGAGGGGGTTTGTCATTGATGGTGTAGGGCTGGAAAATCTGGCTAATTGCCCTAAATTAAAAGCTTAATGAAAACTGTGAAAGGGTGTGTGTGTGAGATGTAAGGACACATTTGCTATGAATAGCTTTACATTATTGCTTACATGATATCTACAGTAAATGAAGCAGGGAACCCCACCGCTTGCAGGATTTTTTTGTTGGTTCAGATTTGATATTGTAATGTCTCCTTTTTCTTGTTTTTGTATAATCTGGAAAGGAATTTAAGACATATATATTATTGTTTGCACCCTGTTGCATCCTGGGTTTTGTAGTGGAGGTGGGCTATTTGGTTGTAAATATTTAAAACTTCAATAAAAAGACACATATTTTTTAAAAAAAGAATTCATAGATGTGTGGGTGTGTATCGTCATTCAACTGTAAAATGTTGCCTGATTTATTATACCATTTCATTAGCCCTGCTTGAAATGCAGCGCTGGGACTTGGAAGTCAGTATATGGACTTAAAAGTTTCATTTTATTAAAAGGGTTCAAAAACAAAATTGAAGTGACTTCTGCTGTTACGTTCACAAGGCACTAAATTTTCTTTCAAAGAAAAGACTTAACTGCTGTGTCAGAGTATTGTGTTAAGCTAAGCAGTAACACAGCATACTGGTATATATTCATTTGCTCCATATCATTTTTAGCAAAGGAGAAGTTATGCCCACATTCAGACAAAGAGCTGAAACTGAGACCCAACCTGCTCAGAGGTGCATTCTGCCCATATAGCTAACACGCCTTCCAAGGCAAAGGTCTTTGGGGGGGGGGTAGGTTGTCCAAGTGGAATGTTTGACTTGCTTCCCCTTGAACAGTAGACCCTCCACTACCACTCCACAAACTGCTCTGGAAAATCTCTAGAGAACCATGTGGTGATCTACAAGGGATTGCTGCTGAAAATGGCAACCGTGTTGAGGCTATCCCTCCTCTCCCTTCTGAGCACTGGCGCCAACTCCAGGGGGCCCTGGGGGTATGGGTACCCACAAAAAATTGTTGTGGGTGCTCAGCGCCCATACCACAAGGCCTCCGATGTGACCTCCGGGGCTTCCAGGCGCCGCTGAGGCATGTGCGTTGTAATGTCACGTCATGACATCACATTATGTTGCGCATGCCGCTGGGCACCCATAATCTGGGTCGGCTCTGCTGCTTCTGAATGCCAATTGTTGGGGGTCACTAGTGAGGAGAGGGTTGTTGTGCTCAGGTCCTGCTTGCATCTGGTTGGCCACTATGAGAACAGGATGCTGGACTAGATGGTTTGATCCAACAGCGTCCTTCCTATTTTCTTAACCCCTTGATGTGAAGGGTTTCCTCAGTAGCTCTATATTAATGCATGTGAGAACTATTTGGTTTAAAAAGTAAAAATTGGTCTATAGCAGAGTTAAAAGTGCTTGGAATCTGGAGCTACCCAGTCTCACTACCACTCATTCTGTCTCATTTGCACACCACTAGCATTGCTTAAGGGCGGGTGGTGCTGTGGTCTAAACCACAGAGCCTAGGGCTTGCTGATCAGAAGGTCGGCGGTTCGAATCCCCGTGACGGGGTGAGCTCCCGTTGCTCGGTCCCTGCTCCTGCCAACCTAGCAGTTCAAAAGCACATAAAAGTGCACTTAGAGAAGGTAAACGGTGTTTCCATGCGCTGCTCTGGTTGGCCAGAAGCGGCTTAGTTATGCTGGCCACATGACCCGGAAGCTGTATGCCGGCTCCCTCGGCCAATAAAGCAAGATGAGCGCTGCAACCCCAGAGTTATCCACGACTGGACCTAACGGTCAGGGGTCCCTTTACCTTTACCTAGCATTGCTTAAAAGAATAAATAAAATGCACAGAGGTCCCATTTGTTCTTACAGTTTCTTCATATTTCTAAGGATGACTTCAGACTCTAAGACTACATAGTACAAGCTAGTTTCATGGTTGCTTCATGCAGGAATAGAGGCATGGGGGGGGCAAGATAAAGTGCTGGAGCTTGGGATTTTGGAGGGAAACCACAAAGTGCCCCCCCGACTATCTTTTAGTCCCAACACTGATGACTGCTCACTGGAGGCGTGCAAAGCTGCTTATACCCTAAAGAACCTGGGGAGAAATTTTTGCCAGTCCCACTGAAACTGTTTTTGATTAAATTCTTCAGATGTTCTGTTGAGGGATGGGCCTCCGAATTCCCTCAGTATTTCATTTAAGGTGAAAGGTGATAGCAGCTCTAATAAAAACAGAATAGCAAAGAATTTCAAACAGTGAGTAGATGGCTAGAGGATGAAATGGAAACTAGGAAGATGAAATATTGATGTCTTCTCCACTCAGTCCTACTAACATTCATCTAATTACAATACTACAACCCATCCT
The DNA here is from genome assembly GCF_964270895.1 of Podarcis filfolensis. NCBI lineage: Eukaryota > Metazoa > Chordata > Lepidosauria > Squamata > Lacertidae > Podarcis > Podarcis filfolensis. The sequence goes on along the minus strand of NC_139611.1, from coordinate 3,909,742 downwards.
CCCCAAATCTTTGAGGTTGGCTTCTATTAAGATCTGTAGCTTTTTGAAGCCAGTGCAAATATTAGCAGAAATAGCAATCTTCTCCTCTGTGTTGTTCAGCTTGCTTTCCCACTTGCTCTGGATATTTAATAATCTTGATTGCTTCCTTCTAAATAGATTTGGTGCATTTAAACCTTGCCTCTTTAACCATTGCCCTGCTAAAATGATTAAGCAAAGTTAGTTAAAGATGATCTACCGGTAATTAATGTGGGCAAATTAATGAGAAGAGGAAATGGCAAAGGTCAGAGAGAAGGATTTATTATTATTGTTGTTGTTGTTGTTTAAAGACCAGGCAGTGCCATTTTGACAGTCCAGTGTGGTCAAATTAGGAATGGGGAGAAATTAGCTTCAGTTCAATTTAGATGTGATTCTAACTCCTTTACACAATACATGAACCCAAACACATCTGTCTTTCAAAACACACATTTGTTCAAATTTTGAAGTGCAGTTCTTCCACCAAATAACACATTCAAAAATGCATACTTTAGGAGAAAGTAAGGTAACGCTTCAGAAGGCAGTATGAGACTAGGACATGAACCACACCCTCCTCATCTGGATTTGGGCCTGAAAGGTCAAGGAAAAATGTGGGTGCAAAGAGGGTAAGTCCTTAGCAAGTACAATTAGTGACATTGCGCAAGATCAGCAATGGTTCTTGCTTACAATCAGCCTTAACCTCCAGTTGCCAAATTTGTGGAATGCAAGTCAATGTGAGATAGCCTTAACTCTTATCTTGAACTAGGTTATTGAATAATAGTGAGGAGCGCCTAGGGCTGTCCAGGAATTTGTGGAAACCAAAAACTATTGCGATTTTTAAATGGATGCAATTTGTGAGTTTGCACCTGTCACACTAAAAATCAGGCGAAGTCAAACCAAGTCAGGTTTCAGCCTGCTATTTTGATTCAAGATGATGCCCTGCATCCCACTGTTGCCAAAGACTGCTTTCCCCACCTTGGGAACCTCTGTGCTGAGTTTGAAATTGATGCAGGTTGGAGATGTCACGCCCAAAATCAGGTGAAGTTATACCAAATTCACATTTGGGTCTGCCATATTCAAAATGGGAGCCAGCCTCCCAACATTAACCAAAACAGCCCATCCCAGCTCAGGAACCCTCGTGCCAAGCTTAGTGTTCCTGGTTTGAGAGGCAGTCAAGCTTTTCAAGTCCAAAGGGAGAGACTAATCACTTTCCAAAATGTACTGTAATAGATATGTGGGTTTTAAATGTCTGGGTTCAGTAAACATTAGAATTTAATTGGAGCTTGTGCATTATATACACCTGAGTCTAGTTATTTCCCAGTTCTAAGAGAGATCCAGGTGTGTATTTAAGTTGTTGGAGCATAATTCTCATGTGTGAAGGCTAATTAAGTCAGACCCGTGTGCTGGACTGTGTGCCAGATGTCCTTAATCCTGTGAAATCAACATGGGTTCAAAGGTAATGGAGTCAGCCTAATTTCCTTTGAGATGAAAGCCTGGGGGTAATGAGCCATTAGCACAACAAAACATCAAAGAACTAGATGTGAGGATGCAGTTGAATGAGGTCTCTCTCTGTGTTAGAAAAGGGCTTAGGTTAGCAAGGCTAGAACAGGTGGTATGTGACTGTGCTTGGGGAAAGGCAAGCTGCAGGGGAAGGATGCTACTGTCTTTGAAAGAAGCTGGCATTGCTTTGGATGTAATACTTGGAAGCCCCTCCTCAGCAGGCTCAGGCTGTAAATGTGTGTAAATAAACCATATATCATATATCATAGAAATATACCACATATCATAACCAGCCCTGAGTGCTCACTGGAAGGACAGATCCTGAAGTTGATGCTCTAATACTCTGGCCACCTCATGAGAAGAGAAGACTCCCTGGAAAAAGACTCCCTGGAAAAGACCCTGATGTTGGGAAAGATGGAGGGCCCAAGGAGAAGGGGACGACAGAGGACGAGATGGTGGGACAGTGTTCTTGAAGCTACCAGCATGAGTTTGACCAAACTGTGGGAGGCAGTGGAAGACAGGAGTGCCTGGCGTGCTCTGGTCCATGGGGTCACGAAGAGTCGGACATGACTCAGCGACTAAACAACAATCATAGAGACACCACAGTCTTTGCTGTGCCTCATTTGTCCAAAAGGCATGCCGGCAACTGCTGGCATCTCACACCACTCATGGAGATTGGAGAGGTGTGGAAGGGCTTTGTGTGCAACAAGATAGCAGGCTAATACTGATTTGAGACTTACCACCTGCCCAGTTCCATGGGAACTTGAAACTCATAGGGGAACAGGGTTGTGTGTAAGTCTAGGACCTTAGACAGTTCCAAGAGGGCCCTGTGGACTGAGGCATTCTCCTCCTAAGGCAGCTGCAGAATATGTTGTCTCCGGAGGGAACCAGAGTCAAGTGAAGCCTTAGTTAGGTGGACAAGACCTGGAGTAGGGTAGGCTCCACCATCCTGGGAGGCCGGCTCACAGGCTAGTTCAAGGTCCTCACCTTCTTTTCTAGTCTTTTTGTTCTGCAATGCTAGGGAAATCATTATTTCAGGGACACATCCTCTGGTGGCAAAGCTGTATCTTCTGGCTGGGAGGAGCGCAAATAAAATACAAATGGTTCTCCCCCTGAGGAAGCATCGGAGTCCTCATGGTATCACCTATGCCAACAAGAGAGGGGTACACTCAAGTGCAGAAATGTGAGAAGGAAAAGCCTATGGAGAGGAACTCTAAAATGGCCCCATAATATTTCAATAGCATGGAGTGTTAAATGAGTAAATGGGGAGTGTTTGTGACCCTGACAACTGGGTTGTGGAGGGGAATAGGATTGAGTGGTTGGAACTGGAGGACATGTGAATACATTTCAAAAGCAGAAAGAGCCATATGATTGTCTGGATACATGAATTTATGGTTCATACCAAGAAACTATTTTTTAATGTTCCCACAGATGGAAGAGAGAGTTGTTCCTAGACATATGTATCAAATTAAAGAATTTTAAGCTAGCTGGGAATGGGCACAGGTAGATCCACCCCATCCTCACCCCCACAAAAAACCCAACAACCCCAAAATGAGAGAGGGAAAGCACTACAGCCAATGGAGGACTGAGCATGCTCATGCATGCCACATGGAAGAATGTTTCAGGTACTACTTGCAAGTCTTTATTTTCAGGTTATTCCCCTACACTGAGGTTGAAATGATGATAAAATGTGGGAGGTGTGGGAGCAATCTTCTGATATCCCCCCCCTGAAAAACAGAACACAGAGAGCTGTGAATAGGACTGAAGAAGTGGCAATGCTGTGGCAAGCTTTACACATCAGTCTTCTGGCCTCTTATCCCCCTGCAGGGTTTAAATTCAAGAGTATCTCATTTATTTCCACCTCTGTGAAAGCTTGGGAAGTGGCTTTGATCCAAGAAAAACTGCAGGAAAAGGTCAAGCATCCTCTCCCTGCTGCTGCTGTTACTGTGCCAATGAAATTTTCATCTTCTCCCTCCTGCGTCTTCACTCCAATTAAAAGGGGGGGGGACTCCCCAGTGGAGATGGATTGTGGTTCTCCTGTGCTTAGTTTGGCCCTGCGTCACTTGCTTTCCCTGTTGGAGGCAAGCGGATCCCATTGTCGCTGATTTTTCACAAGAGACTCTAAGATTTCTGGCTCCCATCTTACCTTTGCATTCAATCTAATGAACTGAGGCACCAAGACGAACATTTCCTGAAGCTGAAAAGGAGCTGCAGGTGCTGCGCTCGTTTTGTGCCTTTTGAAGAAGTGACTACTCAGGTGTGTGTTACAATGTCACTTGATTGAAGTATGGCAGCTGAATGGCCAGAAATCAATGTCTTGATTGGGATATAACTGCTTTTCAAGAGCAAAAGCTTCCAAGCAACAGTGGAGGCAAAGTGTTCAAAATATATTGCGGGAGATGCCCTGCTCTGTGTGAGGCCCAGGTAGTTTTGTGGACCTTTGCAGGAATAAAGATGATTGCTACTCCATATGCTTGTGAGATGGGGGTGGCGGCTCATTCAGGTCTCATTGCCTGTGTAGCAAAGGCAGAGCAGAGGCAAAGGAAAGGAAAGGTGGAAGCATCCTAAACATTGTGACCTGCCATGTGATCTTCGGATGAAGGGTGGTATACAAATTTTAATCATTATCATCATCAACCCAGGCACATGTCTTTATGTAGGAGATGGATTGAGGATTAAATCTGTAGATTAAAATTTAAGCCTCCTATCCCATGTATCCGGATGCGGGTGGCGCTGTGGGTTAAACCACAGAGCCTAGGACTTGCTGATCAGAAGGTCGGCAGTTTGAATCCCCGTGACGGGGTGAGCTCCCGTTGCTCGGTCCCTGCTCCTGCCATCCTAGCAGTTCGAAAGCACGTCAAAGTGCAAGTAGATAAATAGGTACAGCTCCAGCGGGAAGGTAAACGTGTTTCCGTGCGCTGCTCTGGTTCGCCAGAACCAGTCATGCTGGCCACATGACCTGGAAGCTGTACGCCGGCTCCCTCGGCCAATAAAGTGAGATGAGCGCCACAACCCCAGAGTCGGTCATGACTAATGGTCAGGGGTCCCTTTACCTTTATCCCATGTATGTGGAAGAAATACAAAAAGTAGTGCCGGAGCTACGGCGGTGGGTGGTGGGTGGGTGGGGGGGGAGGACAGACTAGCCAGACCCAGAGGAAGCCTACAGAGGGGCACCATTGAGGCGCCCAGCCTCTCTCTCTCTGTGTATGCAAATGTGTGGGGGTCTTTATGTGCCAAACTGAGACTTTGACCCGGGTGAAATAAAACCTAGTTTCACCCCTGCGAAAAGGAAGTGGGCCGTAAGGCCTTTTTAGAAGAATATAACACTTATATGTTTTGCAGATTACTAAAGCTTAGGAATATGACAATTATACCTTTTTATCCCTTTTATTTGTGGTCTGCTGACTTCTCTTCACACCCATTGCAGAGAATAAACCAAAATTTTTAGTAAGATTAACAAAAATAGGTCTATTTACACTTCAATGCAGGCAGCAAATATACCGTATTTTTCGCCCTATAGGACGCACTTTTTCCCCTCCAAAAATGAAGGGGAAATCTGTGTGCATCCTATGGGACAAATACAGGCTTTCGCTGAAGCCTGGAGAGCGAGAGGCGTCAGTGTGCACCGACCCCTCTCGCTCTCCAGGCTTCAGGAAGCTATCAGCAAGCCTGGGGAGCCTGCGGGAGTTCCCGCAGGGCTCCCTAGGCTGCGGATAGCAGCCTGCCGCCCGGCATGCAAGGCGCCCTGAAACAGAGTGCCCCGTGCTCCGGGCAGACATCTGCCAGCCCCACAAGCTCGGGGGACAGCGGGGAGGCGCAGCGCCACCATCCCGCTGTTCCCCGACCTGGTTTTGGGGGGGAAATAAAGGGAAAAAAATTTCCTTTATTCCCCCCCCCCAAAAAAAAATTAGGTGCGTCCTATGGGACGGAGCGTCCTATGGGACGAAAAATACGGTAATACAGCTAAGAAAACTTCTGCGATACAAAATACAAAAGGTGGCTTCAGAGCAGGCTGCATGTGCCTGGAGAGGCAAGGTTCTGAGAGAGCTGGATTTCACGCCCCTGTCCTGTGCTTGCCTGCTTTTTCTTTAGGGGGATTGCTGTGGGATTGTAGAATCCACATAGACCATGCCCAGCCTAGCATTTGAACAGTCCTACTTCCTATACTGTGGGACACGGGTGGCGCTGTGGGTTAAACCACAGAGCCTAGGACTTGCTGATCAGAAGGTTGACGGTTCGAATCCCTGCAACAGGGTGAGCTCCCGTTCCTCAGTCCCTGCTCCTGCCAATTTAGCAGTTCGAAAGCACGTCAAAGTGCAAGTAGATAAATAGGTACTGCTCTGGCGGGAAGGTAAATGGCGTTTCTGTGTGCTGCTCTGGCTCGCCAGACGTGGCTTAGTCATGCTGGCCACATGACCTGGAAGCTGTACGCCAGCTCCCTCGGCCAATAAAGTGAGATGAGCGCTGCAACCCCAGAGTCGGTCACGACTGAACCTAATGGGCAGGGGTCCCTTTACCTTTACCTTTACTTCCTATACTGACCAGGTCTGAACCTGTAAAATAGCATGATGCAGTGCATTACTAAAGAAGAAACTCGTTCTAGCCTTTGATTCATTTACCTTCAGTTATTAAAATGTAATCTCCTATGGGTGGCCCTCAAACTTGAAAATTGCTCTCTTACCCACTGGCACTTTTAATCCCTGCTCATAGCTTCCCAAACCCCACCCTCCAGCAGTTGCTGATCTCCTACTGCAAAGTCTTCTCCCATCCATACTCATGTGGCCTTTTGCAGGCACTGCATTTGCAAGCTGGTTGGTAACAGCTGTTCCATCGTTTGCACTATTGCAGGCAAACATTCAGAACTTTAATCAGTGCTTGCCTCTAAAGCTCCAGGCAGCCATCTCAGAACACCAGTATAATTGCCTCTCCAAAGTCTCTTTCATTCAGCTGTGTACTAAATGCCCTAATTCATTCATTAAACTTGCATGGCAAAGAATGTCAGGTTTGGAAAACATTGTGGAAGGGTCTGTGTTGGGGACCTGCTTTAAAACACACAGAGTCATGATTTGCAGTATAAGAACCAATTCATTCATTTGCTTCCATTCCAGTTTGGAATGACTTGGGCAACAAATGGAAGAACATGGCGCTTGGTCAAAAGGAAGATTTTTTTAAAAAATAATTTTTATTCATTTTCCAAACAAATTTTATACAATCAACAAATTATTTTGCACTCATTCTTCAATTTTTGACTTCCCTCAGTTTCTCTGCCAATCTTTCGTAAAATTTCTATTTATGATATTGCCTTTCCCAACTCCTTTTCCTCTTACTCTCTTTTTTGCAATATTTCTTACTATCTCACAGAGTCTCTTCAAAACCAACAAGCGTTGTCTGTACATCACATATATTTTTCAGATATTCTGTAAATTTTCCCCAGTCCTCGATAAACTTTTGGTCTTTCTGATATTGAATCTTCCCAGTCAATTTGTCCAATTCTGCATATTCAGTCAATTTCCTTCTCCATTCTTCCCTCTGTTGGAATTTCTTCCTGTTTCCATCTTTGGGCCAGAAGTATCCTTGCGGCAGTCACTGCATATTGAAACAGTTTACAGTCTCTCTTATTAATTTCATTTCCTACCATTCCTAATAGAAAGGCCTCTGGTTTTTTAACAAACGTATATTTCAACATCTTTTTCAATATTGTATATCATTTCCCAGAAGTCTTTCACCCTTTTACACTCCCACCACATATGATAGAAAGTACCTTCTTTTTCTTTACATTTCCAACACTTATTGCATGTGTTATACATTTTGGCCAGTTTAACTGGCGTTATATACCATCTGTAGAACATTTTCATTACATTTTCTTTCAACGCAGTACATGCCGTAAATTTTAACCTTTCATTCCATAATTTCATCCAATCATCATACTGTATATTATAACTAAAGTCTCTTGCCCAGTGTATCATTACTGCTTTTACCTCTTCATCTTTTGTATGCCACTCCAGCAACATTTTATACATTTTAGACAGATTTTTATACTCATTATTCAATACCTCCACTTGGAATTTTGATTCTTTACCTTCATACCCGCACATTTTACAATCTTTTTTAAACATTTCATTAATCTGAAAGTAATGTAACCAGTCGTAAACAAATTCTTTCACCTCTTCATAAGTTTTCATTTTCCATTCCCCCCCCTCTTGTTACCAATTCTCCATATGTTATCCACCTCCCCCTCATATTAATTTTTTTCACACTCATCACTTCTTATGGTGAAATCCAATGGGGGAGTCTAGGTTCCAACAAGTTTTTATACCTCTCCCACACCTCTGTCAGTGATCTTCGGAAGATGTGGGGTCAAAAGGAAGATTAGGGGGTGTTAGGTACCAATGAGAAGATGGCTTAAGGGAGAAAGTACCGTACTTTTCCATGCACAAGACTATGTTTTTTTACTCTAAAATAATGTTCAAAATCTGGGGTCGTCTTATACATGGATAGTATCTCCTCCCATTTTCTTAAATTGGAGTCCCCCAAAATAGGGGGCATCTTATACATGTGGCCATCTTATAGACGGAAAAATATGGTACTTCTTCACACAGTGCATAGTAAAACTGTGGAACTTGCTCCCACAGGATACAGTGATGGCCACCAACTTGGCCATTTAAAAGAGGATTAGACAAATTCATGGAGGAGAGGCAAAGTTTCCTTTTGTACACAAACATTCCAGGCACAGGGTAGAGGCGAGTCCTTATTTGCATCTGATCCCTAAGAACACACAAGAAGAGCCTACTGGACCAAGCTACTGGCCCCTCTTGTCCAGCATCCTGTTCTCAGCAGACAACCATCTCTTGCGGGGGCTCAGTTAGTGCCAGCGCCTTCTGTCAAGAGCTTGGGTGTAACCTCCCTTTCCATGGAGGTGCAGGTTGCAGCCACAGCAAAGGTGGCATTTTCCCATCTCCGCCGTATCAAGCAGTTGGTCCCTTACCTTTCTCGCCCTGATCTGGCCAGAGTGATCTGCTGTGTGATCACATTCATCCAGTGCTATACCAGCTGCACTGGCTCCTGGTGGAGTACAGCATCAGGTTTAAGGTGCTGGTTTTGACCTTTAAAGCCCTATGTGGCCTAGGACCCATGTACCAACAGGACCGCCTCTCCTGGTATGCCCTGCGGAGGACCTTAAGGTCCAGAAATAACAATACTTTGGAAGTCCCAAGCCACAAGGTGGTTAGATTGGTTTCAACTGGGGCCAGGGCCTTTTCAGCACTGGCCCCGACTTGGTGGAACGCTCTGTCACAAGAGACTAGGGCCCTGTGGGACTTGACATCTTTCCGCAGGGCCTGCAAGACAGAGCTGTTCCGCCTGGCCTCGGTCTGACCCTTTTGTTTCCCTCCCCTTTTGGTCTTGATTTATTGGCTACTTTAAAATGAGGCTGCATTTTAAATTGCATTTTAACCTGTATTTTAAATTGGGGTTTTTTCCTATACACATTTTTACTGTAATTTTACTGGTGTTAGCTGCCCTGAGCCCAGCTCTGGCCGGGGAGGGTGGGGTATAAATAAATATGATGATGATGATGATGATGATTATGCATGTAGGAAACCTGCAAGCAGGACCAGAACACAAGAGCGCTCTTACCTCCTGTGGTTCAACTGGTATTCAACAATATTCCTGCCTCCAATTGCGGAGGCACCAAATAGCTAGCAGCCATCAAGAGCTCACTCCTCTATGAATTCGTCTAATCATCTTTTAAAGCAATTCATGCTGCTGACCCCAGTGCCATCTGTGGGAGTCCACATTTTAACTATGCACCATGTGAAGACGCACTTTCTTTTATTTGTCCTAAAGCAGTGATCCATCTTTACAAAAAGACCACTTGCTGTAGTTTATTTAAACATGATGAATTCATGTATATTTTAAACATGGTAAGATTAACAAACAACAACATGCAAGCCTTTTTTCTGTGTGTCTTCCTTCACTTTGCCAGACTAGCTAAGCCTGAACTGCATCATACGCCAGGGAGACTATCTCAGAGTCAGGGATACTGAAGATCTGATAGCTAAACCACATTTGACACATAGCCAATCTACAACGCAAGAGATAATCAGTTTTGCTCAGATGGCATGTCAAGAGTTGGGAGCTGTAACTGATTTTAAAAATCTTTAGAGAAATAAGGTAATGACTGCTAAATACATGAAGGAGTTGATGTTGCTCTTTTGCCATTGGAATTATTGGAGTGTTGAAATAAGCCAGGGCTTCAAATCTGTATCTTAGACACACAGGCATCGCCTCCAGCCAAGCCAACATATTTGATGCCAACGCAGCCTTGATGTTTGAAGTTTACAGACAGATTTAATGCAGCTTTGGATGGGCAAAAGCAAGGGGGAAGTGGCTTGATCTCTATCTAGACCATCTTTCCCCTATCATAGCCAGCAAAAAACATTTTGTCAGTGCTAGTGGATTAACAAAAGGGTTGCCAAAACTGTGCAAGATAAGGCATGAGTGATGAAGGGGGAAATGCAGATTGGGCAGACTTTGATAATATGGTGCCCTGAGTGAGGACAAAATTTGTCACCCTCTCCTAAATATTTCTTATTTTCACAATAATTCATTTTGGTAAAGTTGCTTTTTATGGATCTTATCAGGAGGAACCCATATAAATACAGATGATGATACTATTATTATTATTATTATTATTATTATTATTATTATTATTATTAGTCTCCTTGGCTCGGCACCCTGTGCAGAGGAATCTAGCACTGATTAGATTGATTCCAAAACTGGAAATAAACCCAAGCAAGAGCCAGTATGCACATGTGGGTGACAGAAGGCAGATTCTAAGGTAGTGTATGCATTAGGTACATGCTTAGAACATAGCTAGGTCATTCTTTTTTCTCAATTCAGTTCAAATCTAATGGAGGGGGACGCCCCAAACCCAATATTTCATAGGAAATGACAGGGTGGCTATGGATTGTGTTTCACATCATATGCACACTGCTTCCTGAATCTGTGGTGGGAATGCACTGGATGAAGAGAAAGAGTGTGTGTGCAAAGCCCTTCCTGAACTTTTCCCTGTGTTCATTCGTTATCTCTCTCTCTCTCTCTCTCTCTCTCTCTCTCTCTCTCTCTCTCTCAGCGTACAGGCAATATCTGCTCTCCTGTTAGGACTGAACCACAACGAACCAAAAACAAACCCCTGTGTTGCAATAAGAACCAATCACAACAATACAAACATAACACGTAGGCTAATAGTTAATAGAGAATATATAATAGCACAATAAGGTAAAGGTAAAGGGACCCCTCCCCTTCATGGATCACTGCCTTGCCATGGTGAAGGGGCTTGAATAACTCAGAGAAGCTATGAGCTATGCCGTGCAGGGCCACCCAAGATGGACAGGTCATAGTGGAGAGTTTTGACCAAACGTGATCCACCTGGAGCAGGAACCGGCAAGCCACTCCAGTATCCCTGCCAAGAAAACTCCATGGACAAAGACAACAGGCATATAAAAGTTATGACTCTGGAAGATGAACCAACCTCTCAGGTCGGAAGGCATACAACATGCTACTGAGGAAGAGCAGAGGACAAGTACAAGTAGATTCAGAGCTGATGAAGCGGCTGGGCCAAAGCCAAAAGGACTCTCAGTTGCGGATATGCCTGGAAGTGAAAGAAAAGTCCAATGCTGTAAAGAAAAATATTGCATAGGAACCTGGAATGTAAGAACCATGAACCTGGGTAAGTTGGAAATGGTCAAAAATGAGATGGCAAGTATGAATATTGACATCCTGGGCATCAGTGAACTAAAATGGACGGGAATGGATGACCATCATATCTACTACTGTGGGCAAGAAACCCATAAAGGAAATGGAGTGGCCCTCATAGTCAACAAAAGAGTGGCGAAAGCTGTACTGGGATGCAATCTCAAAAATGATAGAATGATCTCGATACGAATCCAAGGCAGACCTTTTAACATCACAGTAATCCAAGTTTATGCACCAACTACTGGTGCTGAAGAAACTGAAATTGACCAATTCTATGAAGACTTACAACACCTTCCAGAAATGACACCAAAGAAGGATGTTCTTCTCATTATAGGGGATTGGAATGCTAAACTAGGGAATCAAGAGATAAAAGGAACAACTGGCAAGTTTGGCCTTGGAATTCAAAACGAAGCAGGGCAAAGGCTAATAGAGTTCTGCCAAGAGAACAAGCTAGTCATCACAAACACTCTTTTCCAACAACACAAGAGACACATGGACATCACCAGATGGGCAGCATCGAAATCAGATTGATTATATTCTCTGCAGCCAAAGATGGAGAAGCTCTATACAGTCAGCAAAAACAAGACCTGGAGCTGACTGTGGCTCAGATCATCAGCTTCTTATAACAAAAATCAAGCTTAAACTGAAGAAAGTAGGAAAAACCACTGGGCTGGTAAGATACAATCTAAGTCAAATCCCTTATGAATACACAGTGGAAGTGAGGAACAGATTTAAGGATTTAGATTTGCTGGACAGAGTGCCTGAAAAACTATGGATGGAGGCTCATAACATTATACAGGAGGCAGCAACGAAAACCATCCCAATGAAAAGGAAATGCAAGAAAGCAAAGTGGCTGTCCAATGAGGCCTTACAAATAGCGGGAGAAAGAAGGCAAGCAAAGTGCGAGGGAGACAGTGAAAGATACAGGAAATTGAATGTAGATATCCAAAAAATAGCAAGGAGAGACAAGAAGGCCTTCTTAAATGAGCAATGCAAGAAATAGAGGAAAACAACAGAATGGGAAAAACGAGAGATCTGTTCAAGAAAATTGGAGATATGAAAGGAACATTTTGTACAAAGATAACCATAATAAAGGACAAAAGTGGTAAGGACCTAACAGAAGCAGAAGACATCAAGAAGAGGTGGCAAGAATACACAGAGGAACTATACCAGAAAGAAATGGATGTCTCGTACACCCCAGGTAGTGTGGTTGCTGACCTTGAGCCAGACATCCTGGAGAGTGAAGTCAAATGGGCCTTAGAAAGCACTGCTAATAACAAGGCCAGTGGAAGTGATGATATTCCAGCTGAACTATTTAACATTTTAAAAGATGATGCTGTTAAGGTGCTACACTCAATATGCCAGCAAGTTTGGAAAACTCAGCAGTGGCCAGAGGATTGGAGAAGATCAGTCTACATCCCAATCCCAAAGAAGGGCAGTGCTAAAGAATGCTCCAACTACCGCACAATTGCACTCATTTTACACGCTAGCAAGGTTATGCTTAAAATTCTACAAGGCAGGCTCAAGCAGTATGTGGACCGAGAACTCCCAGACGTGCAAGCTGGATTTCGAAGGGGCAGAGGAACCAGAGACCAAATTGCAAACATGCGCTGGATTATGGAGAAAGCTAGAGAGTTCCAGAAAGACATCTACTTCTGCTTCATTGACTATGGGCAGTGACAAGATGACATTGACTTTGCTTCCATCTCCACAGACATGGCATTAGTTGCCAGAGGCTGGCCAACCATCCCCCAGAGGTGCTGCAGTTGCATCCTGCAGAGAAGACCACCAAAGTCTATTTCCAGTTATACGATTTTATGCTTGTATATGTGAAGTTGATGTTTTTAAGTGGTTTGTTTGCCATTTTAAAGCCCATTTCCCCAGTTTAAAGAGATCACTTTGGAGCACCTTGCAATCCCTTAAATGATGTGGTGTCTTATCCCCAAGTGCAGATCATTTATGAACAAGCTCCAATGGATTTCGGAAAAGATCCCCATGCAGAACTTCCATGTTCAGAGGCAAACAGAAGGAATGGAAAAAGAGGCTCAACTGGCATTTAAGAATGCAATTGTGGCTTTGTTTGTTCTTTGTTTACACAAGTGATAAAATTGACCAACCTGCTTCTCCATGTTCTTTAAATTTTGATGTGACTGAGAAATTGTCTACTATAGAACAGGGAATTTGAGGGCAGCCTCCAAGTTATGAGTTGTTAACTTCTGGATAAATATCCACCCTGTACCTTCAGCCCTAAAGACATTTATGGCATGTTCATTCACATCTCCATCTGCCACTGACCTGCAATCTCCTGCTCTGGGCCCAAGCCAGCTCAGCTCAATTAAATCCTCTTCTATTCATCCTAATGCGTTAATTACATTACTGCAGTAACTTGGGACACAAACGAACATTACTGCGGATATGTGGGATATGGGCCTCCCACCATTTCCTTTCAACACATTAATTGTAGCAGGGAATTGTTGCATACAGCAGAATAAATTTTCAGATTAATTATCTTGCTCGTTGTCGAAGAATAATGAGCTGTGTGTACATCTGTCTTGCTGTTCCTCTGTCACTTACCAAGCCACTGTTATAGCAAAAGGCCACCTGCCTCTTGCAGAACAGCTTTTCTTAGCTTCCCAGTTTGGGATTGCTGTTGTACAAATCTATGGTACAACTGCATTCCACATAATGTGTACAGTTCTGGTTGCCTCACCTCAAAAAGGATATTGTAGAGTTGGAAAAAGTTCAAAAATGGGCAATCAAAGTGATCAAGGCTGAGGGCCTTCTGGCAGTTCCCTCGCTGTGAGAAGCCAAGTTACAGGGAACCAGGCAGAGGGCCTTCTTGGTAGTGGCACCCGCCCTGTGGAACACCCTCCCACCAGATGTCAAAGAGAAAAACAACTACCAGACTTTTAGAAGACATCTGAAAGCAGCCCTGTTCAGGGAAGCTTTTAATGTTTAATAGGTTTTTGTATTTTAATATTCTGTTGGAAGCCACCCAGAGTGGCTGGGGAAACCCAGCCAGATGGGCGGGGTATAAATAATAAATTATTATTATTATTATTATTATTATTATTATTATTATTATTATGTGGAGTAAGGGTGCAGAGCTCAGATTTTATAGTTTGGAGGAAAAGGGAGAGGTGACATGATATAAGTTTATAAGATTATGCATGGCATGGATAAAGTGGATAAAGGTTTCTCTGTCTCTCTCTCTCATAACATGAGAAGTCATGGACATGCAAGGAAGCTGAATGTTGTAAGATTCAGAGCAGATAAAGGAAAGGACGTCTTCACACAGAGCCTAGTTAAACTATGGATCTCCTTCTCACAGAGGCTGTGGTGGCAACCAGCCTGGATGGGTTTAAAAGAGGACTGGACAAATTCATGGAGGACAAGGAGGCTCTCGCCCAGTCTCTTTTTTGCCCTCACAATTTTCAAAAGTGAGAATTAAGTGTATCTCTAATGTTCCAAATTATCTGTATCTCTCTGTGATTAGATCAAATATATCAGATTTCAGAGAATGCATGACGATTTCAGAAGGGAGGCAGTGACACATTGGCCAAAGTGCAGAAAATATGGTGAGGAGAATCATTAGGCAAGCGTTCCAGCTCCTCCCATAGGCATGATTTAGTTTGTATCCACTTACCTCGTACAGGATGTATACGTAACTTGTTTTCCAAGAGAACCCGAAGAAGTGAGAACTGGGCTCTCTGTTTGTAGAGCATTTCAAATAAGCAGTTCACCTACTCAGTCAAGGCAAAACATAATCTTTTTTAGTTCCTTCACAAAAGAAGAAAATATACTGGTATTTTTACTGAAGTGTTTGTTATTTTGAAAAGAGTTAACAAACATGAACTTCCTCTTACAAAGAAATACATCTACAGCTGCAGATCAATGCAGTAGACAAAGCAAGTCTCTTTTCTGGAGTGCTACTTAGGATTTCAAAATATCTTAAGGTTGCTAAATAATTAAACTATCAAGTGCTCAAGAGGCTGAGGAGTTTTCAAAAGCCTCATATGACAACTCAAGGAAAAATCAGCCCGTCACGATGCCTTAGACAGAAGAGTGCAAAGAGCTCTCCCTGTGCGGTGATAACAAAAGCTCAGGTTGGACGTAATGCTGAACCATTATTTGACACTAATTGGCTGAGCCGGCTCAAGCCTTGCACTTGGGCACTCCCTGTTCTGCTCTTCCCTGTAGCAGCTGCAAGGAAAATATCAGAAATGCCAGGTTCTGTTTTCCAGTGAACCTTGAGCTTGTGATAACATCTGCATTGGAAACTGTACTGTACTGGAAACACAGGTTAGTTTTAAAGGGTTAAAAGAAGCCAGGATCAGAAACTAACCATAGTTTGGCTCTGGGTTATTTCATCAAACTATAGCTTACACCAGAAGTGGGCAACCTGTGGGTCATGGACAGCCTACAGCCCAATTTCAGGCATCACTTAGCTTGATTTCAATAGCTCTCTGCAAGCAAACAATCCAGCTGTCTCTGAGAAAGAGAGAGAAGGGCTGTCCGAAAAAGAGAGATTTGGTAACTTAGTGGGATGGACCAATGGTGTGACTTTACATCATGCTTCTTCAGATGTTTGCATAATTCATACCACATTATTAACGGATCTATGAAAGGAAACACTGTATTTGGAACAATGGAATGTGCTGGGAAATGTGGATATCCCCCTATTCAGTTATGCAGTCTTATTTAACATTCTGGTTAAGCAAACAGCAAATAAAATGACCACCTCGCCAGGGCTCTAATGTGCCATGAAGATGGAGGTTGTTTTGTTTGATCAACGTTTTCTATGCAAGGTTGTTACAGAGACAGAACAAGCCGGGACTGTTCTCCCTATCTCTGCTGCTTTTATTAAAGCTTCAAGAAGCGAGTTCATTTCCATCCGTGTCTCTGGGGTGAGACATCCTTTGAGCTTGGATTGTTTTCTTCCTCGGCTGCTAAAGAAGGATTCCTTTTTTCATGTGTGCTTTTTGTATATGTTTCTCTTTCCACATGCATTTCTCTATATTAAATTTTCATTATGTCTTTTATCAGAGGCATCAATCTCCCAGCTGCTGCTATCAGGATGGCTTTTCATTTCTGAACTAATGGTGGACGGAGCCTTTATTGTTCTCCTCATCCTTAGGTTTCTCCCCAATTCATTTCTCACTTAGATGAGAGCAAAATATGGCTGAAAGAGGGATGAAGAAAGAGGATGGCTGCAAGAAGGCATAGAAAGCTTAGGAGTAGAAATTAATGTTACATGCCACTCCGATATCTGGGTGGTGAGACATTACAGGGGTTCCAAGAACTTACTCAAGGTTCAGTTTCCTTGGAATGAAGGTCAGCAGAGACTATGGTGTCTTTAAGATATATGGTTTTATTTACACAATATATACAACCTGCGCCTAAGATGGAGGGGCTCACAGCGTTAACCCCCCAAGAGATCTTGCTTCTCCATTAGTCACAGCTTGGATCTGCACAAATGAAGCATGGATTTCTCTCTCCAGCTTCTCAACTTGCAGCCTGCTTTTAGCTCAGCTCTTACCCAACTATCAAGCCTATCAGGCAGGATGGTGCTTTCTAAGCCCTAAGGACCACTTCCCTTAAGCTCAGATCTATACATGATCCTTTATAGAAATAAGGGAGCTTTAGATTTACTTTCTCAAAGCACAATGGAAACAGAGTTTAACAAAACCTTGTGGGATACCCTAGAGCACAAGGGTAGCTTAATAAGCATGTAGTGTAGCATGTGGGAAACACTTTAGTACAATTTCTAGAGAAATAACATTTTTAAACTGATTAAACCACCAATGTATAAATGGGTTTATTTGAGAAAAGAAGGGGAAAGGGAGAACAACAGATCATATACAGATGTTCCAATAAACAATAAAGAGCCAATTAACTTAGGTAGCTATACTTTACCTACTTGAGTCGACTCTATGGTTTCAGAGCATGTGCAGTGTTCCTTGTAGAAAAGATGTTCAAACAGAGCATCACAAGGCATCTTGATCACCTGATTTGAATGGTTCCAAGGAGATAAGTAGAGGAATTTGAAACCAATAAAAGCTGGCTTCATTTCTTAGATGGAATCAAAGGAGAAAGAAGCTCCATCTCTGCTGTCACTGGTCTAAGTAGCCAGTCAGATATTTACTTTGGAGGCTGATTCAACCTTCTGAACTTCTATTATGAAGGATAGCCAGTTCCAACCTGCCAAGCTCTTTTTTTTAATTAAGAATTAAACTGGGGAAATGGATTGGGAATAAAAACTCAGGATGTTTATCAATTCAGGAATGGGGTGCCAAGTCCCAGGTGCTCTATATGGCACTGTTGGTCTACAGAGGAATCTTGGGGTGGGGTGATGTTGTCAGGGGTACAGTCAGCATACCAGCATAAACTGGTAAAGGCACTGCACCTAAACACTACTGCCAACTGTTCTTCCACAGATAGCACCAAATGACCAAAGTTGTTTCTGTCCCATATCCAGATTGAAAACGATATAAATACTCAGTTTCCTCCAAGATAACCTGCAGTTGAAGGGCTCCATAACCACATGATCAGATAGTGTCCTAGCTACACCCATCTCTAACTAACGAAACTATACTATCCAAATCAGCATGAATGCAAGCCATTTTACCCACACAGTGCCTTGTAAGTGGGTCACACCCAGCCTTTGAGGATTCAAGCACATCCACATTAAGGAGTCCAGAAGAAGCCTCTGGGCCGCTGAGGAAGAACAGAAGCAATGAAAATCAATAATCATCATACAGTAAATATAAATTAATTTCAGTTTATGATTTCAGCAGCAACACCAAAAAATCCAGCAGCTAAGGGGTAATTAGCATAGAGGAAAGGGCAGCATCTTTAAAAGTATACATACAAAGGAATAAAAATTAAGGGGTTTCAGACATTCACCAGGCAAATAAAAAAGGGATTTGGCTGGCAGCAGAGAAGGTGCCAGGCAACTTTTTTTGGAAGGGCATTGCACCGTTGGAGCAAAGGGTTTCAAGGGCTTTCAGATGTCACTGTCCATGGTGCTGCTTTTGGAGGATTTCATAGTATCCCCGTTGCTTCCTCAAGTGGTGCAGAGGATTGGTGGGCTTCTGGGGAAATGAAGCAGAGCTTCCAGTCTCCTTTAATGTGATATTGAAAGCCCCAGTCCCAGATATAGCAGTGGACAACTTGTCGTCTTCGTCCTCCTTCAGTGGGATTCATCCTCAGAGTCTGTTTCAGGTGGGCTCCGGGGTCCCCAGGATGTGTCACTCTGGCTCAGTGTCTTTATTAAAGAGGTCCAGGCATTGGCGTACAGAGGGGGGGGGGAGTGCATCGCACCAGGTACCATTTGGGGAAAGGGTGCCATTGTGGCAGCCACGCCCCCGCCTGTTCTCCGCTCCGGGGGCTACAGCATGTTGCTCTGCCACTGGGTCCAGGGACTGAGCCACAAACTTTGCCTTGCTTGGAAGAGAATTTCTGAATGGCTGTGTCTGCCTGCCAGAGAGCGTGAGGCAGAATCATTTCTGGGCCCTGTTTTTCAGCCTAAAACAGGCCCCTCAGGAACAACATCACTTCGGAGAAATGTGTTGAAAATATGCAGAGCCAAGAGGGTGCATTAACACCATATGCATTAGCTTATTTGGGAGATAGCTCAGGTCAGCTCTTTATCCAAAGTGTCAAGGCTCCTTTCCAGTCAAGGAGATTTGATTGCACATAGGCTGCATCACACCAAGTGTCTCATTATACTTAACTGCAGTGTGATTTTGTAGCTTGATTTCTTCCTGTTGGTATATTAAACATTGTTCCATTCTTGGCTCAGAGCCATATGTTCTAAATTATCAAGTGATCTGTGATGCTAAGATAATTTCCTCTGACACTCAGGTAATACATTTGTTGTTGTTGCCAATGTGTTTGGTGGGTTTCCCACCTAGTAGGCAGCACAAGTTGTTTGATTAGACCTTCCTCCCCTCCATCCAGGTGCACTTGTCACAATGTTATGTTTCATTTCACTTTTAATCAAAGGGCAGGTAAAGCCAAGAGAGGGAGGTTGCATATTCCTGGGTTTGTAAATACTATTTCTAGAATTTCTGGTAACTTCTCTGTATGCACATTCCCATTTACATCCAATGTGTTCCAAGCGCTGGTTTGGAAAGCAGTGAGCACAAGATGTTAGCCACAATCCATATCTATTCTGCATCTACCTATCATATTTCTTAGGAAATATTGTGTTTTGATGCATTTCCTCCCAAAGCAGTTTCAATCCAAATGGAGGAAAAGGGTGACTAGGTTGTGTTTTAAGTTGGCAATATGTACACAGCTGTTGTTTCCATAACTCGGGGGTGGGGAACAGGATCTAGTGGGAAGGCTAGAGCTCTAACCCCCCTCCCAAAAACCCATGGACCAATTTTGACAGAGGATAAGGCTAACTCCGGCCCATCAATGGACATCATAATAATGTCAGCTGATCAATTGTGTCAGCTGATAATTCACTGTGGATAAGGCAAGTGTCAGGAGCGAGGCAGCAGTAAATCACACCATGCAAGTTGGAGTTAACTTTTCATTAGCAAAAACATGATCTGTGCAGGAGTGTCAGGCCTAATGAGCACAGCAGCTCATCTCTGCTAGGTCTTGCTCCCATGAAGCAGTTGCTGAGACTGCAGTCCCTGCCTCCCCACAACTGCTGAAGTCCCCTCCTCTCCAGGATTTCCCCCAAGCAATCAGAGGCTGCATCTGCCTGCCATTAATCTCTCCTCCACCATTTTCATGCCACTCCTGGTTCTGGTGGGCAGGGGAGCTGGTTGCAGCAAGTAGTCATTGAGAGCCTTCTCCTCAATGAATTTGTCTGGTCCAAGTTGGGGGCCACCACTGCCTCTTGTGAAAGTTCCATCATTTAACTTTGCCCTGCATGAAGAAGGACTTCCTTTTATAGGTCCTGAATTTTCCAGCCTTCAGCTTCATTGAATATCCATAAGTTCTGGTGTTATGAGGGTGGGAGAAAAACTTTGCAGATTACCAGTTGCTGGAAACTGCAGGAGGGAACACAGCTCCTGAGCTCAGATTCTGCTTGTAAGCTTCCCATAGGCACCTGGTTGTCCACTGTGAGAACAGGATGCTGGACTATAAGGGCCCTTGGCCTGATCCAGCAGGCTTTAATGTTCTTAATGATGTCAACTGATTGGTGGTTGCAGTAACCTCCTTTGAAAATGCGCTGCAAGCACACCTTCAAAGTGGCTGAGTATAATTTAAATCTGACTGCCAACCCAGTGCTACCCAGATATTTTGGGCTACAAATTCCATCAGTTCTCACTGGGGCTGATTGAAGCTTTGGCCCAAAATACCGTATCTGGAGAGCACCAAGTTGGTGAAGGATGATTTAAGTTATATAATACATCTAATTTACTTATTTTTCCCAGTTGGGGATAATTTTGTATTCTGCCCAGAAGATAGATGAGAACTGTAAGCAGGTTGGTAAGCAAATCACAGAACAGAGCTTGGAAGCAATTGTTCCTGCTGTGGCAGAATTATCTACAACTTTTGCACTGTGGAAAGGAAGAGAGTCACCTTCTTACACAAACCCCTGTAGCACAGAAGATGGTGGCAGTTTCCACAGTAAAAGTGTGGAAGAAGAAATGTAATTCCTTCCAGATGCCCCATTTCGCCATAGGATCGGTCTTGTTCCAGCATTCAAAGGCTTTCACTGTGTTCTCAAAATGTTTATTGGCACCAAAATACCAGGCTGTGCTCCCCCCCTTTTAATCTGGAGTTATCCTTTCTGCAGAAAATTTGATAAGTTATACAAACAAAGCCTGTTGCCAACAATTCATTTGTCATATCTGAATGACTCACTTGCAGTCTTAAGCCTCCCTCTGGAAGCATCCCAAGAGCCAAACTCCAAATCCTCAAGCCTAGTTCTGCTCTCTCACAACTGATTGGTCAATTGGCCAAAATCCTCTGAAGTGTTGACCCAAAGTTGAGCAGGTTCTGTCTGCCTCTGTGACTGTTCGTACAATCATTTATCCTGCGATAACAATTTGAGATATATATCTTTATATAAATGTATAAGGAGATTGGAAAGTGGTGAAAAGGAGTTGCACAGCACCCAGAAAGGCTGGAGGAAATCAAGGAAACGAGTTTTTGCTGCCAAACTTGTTTTTATTATCTAAATGCCCAACAACATAGCCAAAAAAAGCACTTGCAAAATCAGAAATGGGCGTCTTTTTAATGAATTGGTCCCCATTGTTTGGTTGTATAAATAGGGAAAGTCATATAAGCAGTGCTGGATTTATGTATAAACTAAACAAGCTATAGCTTAGGGCCCCACTCTCTTGGGGCCCCTCAAAAAAATTAAAGGGGAAAAAACCTGGATATACATTTCCAAAGTATAAGAAAAATATAAATAAAATAAAACCTACATACTGTTAGAGCTTAATAATTATTTCACTATTAATATACTTCTTCTTAATTGTACTTCAGTTCAATAATTCAGTTTGTTTTTGACAAAGGACAGCTGGACATATAAAGGGCCTCATTACCTTCAGTAGCTAAGGGCCTCATCAAACCTAAATCTGGCCCTGCATATAAGCACTTCTCCCATGACTCTTATTAGAGGTTGGTTATAGGCTCCTTCTAAGAATTTTGCTACATGTAACTTCATCTCTGTAATTTGTTTTTTGTGCTGAATATGTTCCATGTATGGTTCTGTTATTGTTTGTATGGTTATGTGTTAGTGTGTACATAGGAATGGGCATCATTTGCACGACATCTGTGTGCCTTTTGTGAAGCCTTCATTGCTTCCTCTGCTGCAGGATATTTGCAGAGCCGTCTTCCCCATAGGGCTTAGTGGTGCGTTGTGCCAGGGCGCCGGCCTCTCAGGGGTGCCCCAGTGAGTGGGGGAGCTGTGTGGCTTTGCCGGCGGCCTTCTCTTTTCCTGCACGCCTGCCAGCTGCGCCCCATCAACCATATGGCTGGCAGGCGTGCCGCTTCCTTCCCAAGCCTCTGCGGGGATTGCTCTCCCGCAGCGGCATGGGGGAGAGTTGCGCCCCCCCGATGGCTGGCAGTGTGCAGCTTTGCCCCCCCCCATCCATGGTCGTTGGGGGGCACCCCTGCACCGCATCTGCTAAAGACGTCCCTGGATATTTGTTACATCTGAGGCATAGTAGCAAACGCCCTGCAGTATCAGAGGCTTGCTTTTTTGATTGAATCCTTCTTGTGAGTTTCCCACAGGCATCCGGCTCACCACTGTGAGAACAGGATGCTGAGTTATGGGCCAGTGGCGTGTTCCAGCAGACTCTTATTATGTTCATATCAGTCTGCTGAGATGTACAGAGGAACCCTCAGCTGCAGGATTCTACCTAAGTGGGAGAAGAGAGTCCCCAAACTATAGAGAAATAGGAAGTTAGCCCCGGAAGGGCGGGTTGGGAGCCCTGTAAGCAGGCTGCTCTAAGCTGGGAGCAGGGAGGATCTGAACCTTCCTGCTATTCCTTCTCCCCACCTGCCAACTTTGGCAGGCATTTATTTCCCTAGCAAGGCATGAATTAAGAATAAATTATTGTATCAATCGGAAGGCTTCCCATGACTCCAAAAGTATCACTAGCAAATACTTTGCCTGAAATATGTTTGTGACTGCGGCTTAGATGGCTATAAAAATGGCACATGGACAGGAACACTGAGCACTTAGCTGAAAATAACAAGAAATACATTGATTAAACAACTGGTAATTACAACACCAGAGACATTTACAGTCTTATCTGAACAGTTTGTCCAGGTTAGTCATTTACGGATAGGGCCCATCTTTTCACCATCATTTACCAGTCTTGTTTCTGGTAATTGTTTCTTTGATGGTCCTTGAACCTTCCTGCCACACCAGGCTGGTGCACCCTGTGAGAACCACTGGCTTAGGAAGGGACTTGGAAGCTGAATTTGATATGTTAGTGCTTGTTTGGTTTGTTGCCATGTATTGTTATTTCATTGTTTTTACTGCTTTATTTTATATATATATATATTATAATCTGATGGATTTGATTGCATTTATAGCCCACCTTTTTCTCCAAGGAACTGAAGGTGGTGCACATAGTTTTCCCTATTCTGAGGCAAAGCAGTGTACAATAAGTGAATAGTGTTGCTTAGCTTGACACATACCTTCCACATCTTATCTGCCTGGGCTTATTTGTTTTACCAGTGTGTGGTGTGGGAGGGGGTGAGGGTGCAAAGGCAGAACTTCTTAAATTCACTTTTTAAAAATCTAAATATACTCCAGACCAGTACGTTTCACCCAGGTGCCAAAGTGGAGGACCTCTTATTCTCCCATAGTTCAAGTATGAGGTTGTCCAACAGTGTCCTTCTAGTGTAAATGAGGTTAAAGCAGCCCACTGAATATAAAACAACCTGGGGAAATGTATTTGATTACCAAAGGGCTATTAAACTGGAGAAGCTCCAGGAGATTAGGCAATAAATCAAAGAGCAAGGCCTACATGAAGGACAAACGTGGAAACAAACACTTGAGGCGTGGAAACTGGAAGACAAAGGGGAAATATTTTGCACCACAGCTTAACAGAACATTTCCGTGCAGACTGTTCAAAAAGAAAAATGGGAGGATGTCACAACTTGGGTGCCAACTTTTAAATAAAAAATCCTGGTGCCATTTGGAGGTGGAGGCAGGGTTGTTGTTGTTTAGTCGTGTCCGACTCTTCGTGACCCCCTGGACCAGAGCACGCCAGGCACCCCTGTCTTCCACTGCCTCCCGCAGTTTGGTCAAACTCATGCTGGTAGCTTCGAGAACACTGTCCCACCATCTCGTCCTCTGTCATGTCCTTCTCCTTGTGCCCTCATCAAGCAAATTCCAGCTGAAGTTGGGGCATAATCCCAACCAATGCCTGGCAGAATCTGGATTTCACAGGCTTCCTGCCACTTGTTTCCTGGCACTTGTTACCCCAGCATTTCCTATTCCTACCAGGGAAACAGAAACAAAGCAATAGGGTTGAGTGGCTTCAGGAACTGGGCAACCTTTAAAGTTGAAGTAAGAAGATGCATTTTACAAGGGAGCAAAATTCAAGCATGCATTGGGGGTTCAGCTTGGTGTTACAATCTCTAACCCATCCCCTTTGAGTATTTATTATCTTGCAGGTCAACAACAGCTAAGGACCTAAGCAACCCAGAATATGGCAGCCTTCACCTTATCTCAAGACAGCAGACTCTCTGGCAAGAGTGTAATCCTATGAAGCTGTCTTATTCAGAGTCAGCTTGACAGAACATATATTCCACTACTGTCTGTGCCAGACTCCCTCAACCTGGTGCCCTCCAGATGTTTTGGACTAATCAGCCCCAGTCAGCTAGGACTCATGGGAGCACAGCCAGGTAGTCCAAAACATCTGGAGAGCACCAGGTTGGAGAAGATTGAGGTGCCAGACAAGAATCTACATTATAGGAGCAGGCAGAAGTCTGTTGGCTCCTGACCCCTGCTAAGTCAGTATCTGCACCACAATCCGCAATACCCCCTCTGGCCGCCTTCTGTGGTGGCAATGAAGAGCAGCAAGCAGCCTCTCATCAGCTCCTTCTTCTAGCAAGCTGCCACGTTGAGTCTAATTCAAGTCTGCTGGTGCTTTGTAGCAGGAATAATTGGAGGCAATAAGAATGCCTAGAAGGAAGAATTTCCCATTCTCTTTCTCCAAGTATTGCAAGCATGATAACTCCAAAAGCAAGGTCCCAGGAGAGGAAGCTCTCGTGTCAGCTGTGTGCCATCTCCCTAATACTTCTCTTATTGCGTCAATTCTTTTCTTCCCCTCCTCTTTGATGAACATGACCTCAATTTCCTCTTCTCACCTCGCCGAGAAATCATTTTTCAAGTGCTCATTTTCATCTTCAGTAGCAAAATTCCACTTGATGTAGTTTTCTTCCTTTCATTTTTTTCCAGAGACAAGGGGCGGGGGGAGTATCTTTATTGTTTTGCCCTGCAGGGGCTCTTTAGCTTTCACATTGCAAATTCAAATATTATTTTGTCTCTCACCTTGCTCTCCATCAGTTGTTGCTTGAATTAATCCATGCCTTGAGTTCTCTCCCCTACAGTCAGGGAGCCAATGGGGGCAGGTTGCTTAAAAATATGATTGGAATGCATTTCAGAAAGGAGGCCCTGGGGTTGACATGCAAATCTGAAAATTAATTTCACTAGTTGCTAAGGATAAACTGGGCAGAGATGCAGCACATTTGTTTATTTGTCAGTTTGGCTTTAGGTGAAGTTAGATACCCCCAAAGGTATCTTTCCATTCCACTTGCCACAGTTGTTCAATTGGATTTTTTTCCCCTGAACTTCACGTTAAAATTAGTGATGGGCAAATTCCCTTCAGAGCAGGATTTAGATGTGGATTCACAAATCATGGTTGTCTTTGGAGAACTGCTGGGGGGGCCAGAGTTCAGTTCTTTATCATTATGATCACAGATCACCTACTAAATTATAGTCAGACAGATACAATTTGCAGGCCAACAGAAGAGTATTAAAAGCTGATTGACCATTGCTGCAAAATACTAGGATACGGCCCTGTACTCACAGTCCTGCTTAGGAGAGATTACTGAGTGCTGGTATAGCTCCTATTCCTTTTTAACTACTTCTGAAGTCACAGCTGAGATGAGCCTCCAAGGGCAGCCCTCAGCAGTCTAAAGTCCAGCCTTTCTCAACCTGTGGGTCCCCAGATGTTGTTGAATTACAACTCCCATCACCCCTAGCTAGCAAGGCCAGAGCTCAGGGATGATGGGAGTTGTAGTCCAACAACATCTGGGGACCCACAGGTTGAGAACCGCTGGACGTTATTGGGAAGAGCAAATATTTTCAAGGCATTAAGGAAGGGTTGTTGTCTTTTTAAAGAAACTAATAAAAGGAAGTGAAAGGAAAGATCCCTCTGGTAAAATGTACTTGATTTCGTACAGTTGAACAGGGATGCAGGAGAGGATATATTGTCTGATTATATCCTTTTCCAACTTGTGTTAACAAGTTCACAATTTAGCAGAGTAACATTCCCCTTTTTAAACTTGCAGCGGATGCGTTTGCTCAGGCTCGCTAAAGCCTCTATAATAACTGTTCTGGTATTTCCCCCTTATTCCCTCGTAAAAGATAAGACACGACAGTATAAAAAGGGTTTACTCACACATTCTGTTCACAGTCGGATCCCAGAAGGCAGACTTAGCTCAGAAAAGTAACATATACTTGGAAACTATTCCATAAGAAGACAGTCCCTTTGTCCTCTTTTGGCTAGAAGCCAAGAGGGCATCTTTGGCTAAGCAGATGTTGCTTCTTCGATGCATGTAGTCAAAGAGAGAGAGATGGCTGCCCTGCCCTGTGCTGTTGTCATTTCTTGTACAGGTGAGGCCACACCCACCTCTAGTCACATGCAGAGGAAGTCTGTCCCAGCCCAGAAGGAAACAGGAAGTTTACCTGCTGGCTGGACAAACATCCCTCCCCATGTGTAAACATGTTCACTCTAGGAATGTTGTACAGTGGTACCTCGGGTTACATACGCTTCAGGTTACATACTGTTATGTACTGAAGTTCTCACCCTGGGCCAGCAGGGGGATACTGTAGATAGTTATGCAAATGAAGGATCGAAAGTGACGTTCAGTGTTTGGATAGTTTTAGAAAGTTGCTACAGTTACGTTGTACTGGAGCTCTATATAAGCAGGCTGACTGAGCCCTTCAGTTCAGTTCTGTTCTGGCCTCTGAATAAACAAGAGCTGTTTGAAGAATCGCTGTGTCGTCTGATATGTTCACCCACAACTTAACACATATGCTTCAGGTTACACACTCCACTAAGCCAGAAATAGTGGTTCAGGTTAAGAACTTTGCTTCAGGATAAAAACAGAAATCGGGCTCTGGCAGCGTGGTGGCAGCAGGAGGCCCCATTAGCTAAAGTGGTGCTTCAGGTTAAGAACAGTTTCAGGTTAAGTATGGACCTCCGGAACGAATTAAGTACTTAACCCAAGGTACCACTGTACTTGACTGCTCTTGTGTTCCACATCCCACATGAACATGAACACAAGATCCACATACTTGAGTTCCATAATGCCAGACTGACAATTAAAATGAAAGGAATTGTAAGCGTTCCTTTCTCTGGGGTGTCTTCCTCAGCACGCACCCCCCCCCCCCGGCTCCTGCACTGAAAGTGGAAATGACTGATAACCAGAAGAGGGTGGGTGGCTGAGCAGCAGTAGATTTCTTGGGAACAAAGAGCGCTTTGCCTTCCTGAGGTTCCCGGCAACTGGAACTCAGAAGCATTATTTCTTCCAGCAATGAGGGCAGAGCCATGAATCTGAAGCCATCTTCTGAAGCCATCCAAGTGGGTGGCCATGACTGCCTCCTGTGGGAGTGAGTTCTGTGGTTTAACTCTGCACTGCGTGAAGAAGTCCTTTCTTTTATCTGTCCTCAATTGTCTAACATTCAGCATCTTTGGATGCCCAAAACGATTTGGACTACATCAGCAGGGCTCTGTGTTACTGAGACTGATGGAAGTATGGTCCTGCTGGCTGGCCTTGATGATGATTAATAATAATAATAATAATAATAATAATAATAATAATAATAATAATAATTTATTATTATTTATACCCCACCCATCTGGCTGGGTTTCTCCAGCCACTCTGGGTGGCTTCCAACAGAATATTAAAACACAATAACCTATTAAACATTAAAAGCTACCCTAAACAGGGCTGCCTTCAGATGTTGTCTAAAAATCTGGTAGTTGTTTTCCTCTTTGACATCTGGTGGAAGGGCGTTCCACAGGGCAGGTGCCACTTGATGGAAGTCCAAACATCTAGGGTCACTAGGTTGGCAAAGACTGTCTTGCTGCATTAGATATACCAATCCTATATAATAAAAAAGGGAAATAGGCATGCCAGCCTGAATGTTGGAAGATTCCGAACTGATAAAAGGAAGGACTTATTCACGCCGTGTAGAATTAAACTATGGAACTCCCTCCCACAGGAGGAAGTGATGACCACCAACATGGATGGCTTTAAAAGAGGATTGGTCAAATTCATGGGGGAGAATCATAGAATTGTAGAGTTGGAAAGGATCCTGGGGGTCATCTAGTCCAACCCGCCAGAATGGCTATGTTCTGCCTTAGGCAGCAGTGCTTCTGAATACCTGTTGCTGGAAGCTATGGGAGGGAGAGTGCTATTGTGCCTGGGTCCTGTGTTTCCCAAAAGAAGCACCTTTGAGAACAGGATGCTAGACTAGACGCTCCACTGGCCTGATCCAGCAAGCCTGTTCCTATGTCCTTACACTCTACTTTCCAGTGCATTTGTTGCAATCTGAGGGGACTTCAGTGCCCAGAGGTGGTCATTGTGAGTAAATCTGTGAGTCACACAGGATGCAAAAAACAGCTTGACTAAAGAGTTAATGTTAATTGGCCAGGAACACAGGAGATGTTCTCTTGAAGCCAAAAAAATGCTATGCTGCTGCCCACTCACTGTTTTCCAAGATGTTTATTGTCCTTTAGAGAAAAATCCCCCTGTTCTAATGAACTTGCTCTGTCCCAAGAGGAATTTCCCTTTGCTTACAAAATCAGTGCTCATTCTAAAGAACCAGTCAGAGCTTGATGCTGTATGGGGCAAGGGGAAACAGCAGTGGGCAATTTAGACACTGGTGAACTCACTCAGCAAGGCTCCACCTTACACCAGGCAGCGGCATCAGAGCAGCAAGGTCTTCGCCATTCCGGAGGAGGAAGGTGCTGGAGTTTGGCTGCAAAAGCTGCTGATCATTGAATCGTAGAATTGTAAAACTGGAAGGGATCCCAAGAGTCATCTAGTCCAACACACTGCAATGCAGGAATCACAGCTGAAGACTTTGGCAGGTGGCCATCCAACCTTCTGTTAAAAAACCTCCAATAGAGGAGAGTCGGCAAACTTCGAGGGTACTCAGTTCCACAGTCAAACACCTCTTGCCGTCAGAAAGTTCTTCCTAATGGACAGTGCATTAAGGTAATTTTGCATGTGCAATTGTGTGTGTGGGTCCTAGCACAACTTCAAACTCTAATTTGAAAAAAAAAAGACCAAACATATATAATTCTCCCTAATATAGAGATTATTTTCACAAACAGTTCTCTAATCAAAACTTGTAGAATGTTGGAATATTCAGAACAGACAGAAGAAAGTATGTCTTCATGCAAAAGATACCATATTTTTTGCTCTATAAGACTCACTTTTTCCCTCCGAAAAAGTAAGGGGAAATGTGTGTGCGTCTTATGGAGTGAATGCAGGCTGCGCAGCTATCCCAGAAGCCAGAACAGCAAGAGGGATTGTTGCTTTCACTGCGCAGCAATCTCTCTTGCTGTTCTGGCTTCTGAGATTCAGAATATTTTTTTTCTTGTTTTCCTCCTCCAAAAACTAGGTGCGTCTTGTGGTCTGGTGCATCTTATAGAGCGAAAAACACAGTATTTAAGATTTGGAATTCACTCCCGCAAGAAGGATTGATGGCCACCAAATTAAAAAATGGATTAGACAAATTGATGGAGGATAAGGCTACTGAAAGCCTGCTAGCCATGATGGCTATGTTTTACCTCCCCTGTTAGAGGCAGTATGCATCTGAATGCATGGCACTGGCTTGGCACTGCAAATGAGGAGATTGTTATCCCACTCAGGTCCTACACGCTGGTTTCCCACAGGCATCTCGTTGACCACCATGAGAACAGGAGACGGGGCTAGACAGACCTTTGGTCTGATCCAGTGGGGCTTTTCTTATATTCTTAAAACATAGCACAGGTTTCTTCCATCACTGAAAACGAGAGGGGGCAGGAATGACCTGAAGTCTCCCTATGATCATTTTGGCCATGCAGGAGTCTCAGTGTGTGTGTATGTGTGTGTGTGTGTGTTAGTTTAGATCACCAAGTTCAAGAGGTATATAAGTTAATGGAAACATAAAGGATAGCTTAGGTGAGCCAGCTGCCGTTTGTTGCCCACTTACTGTCAGGTGGATGAGTTGCAATATTGCAACTTGACTAAATAAATAATAACAACAATCAAGGTTCTTGGCAAATGTTGCTGATGTTCAATCGTTCTATTTTGCTTATATATGCTACCTTTTGATAGAATAAAAACAGAAGCATTAAAAGCTCTTTGCCAACCTGGAGCCCTGTAGGCATTTGGGCCAGCACAGCTGTAGGATTCTGAGGCTTATGGGAGCTAAACAGGGACTGTGTTGACCAGGACCACGTTGGACAGGCATTGCTTGTGCTTTCTGCTGCCCCTCCCAACCCCTCCTCAAAGACCTTCAGTGGGCTACAAGGATGGTCAAAGGTTTGGAAGCCAAGCCTTCAAGGAATTGTGGAGGGAGTTGGGCATGTTTAGCCTGGAGAAGAGAAGATGGAGTGGTGATAGGAGAGCCATCTTCAACTATTTGAAGGGCTGTCCTATGGAAGGTGGAGCAAGCTTGTTTTCTGCTGCTCCAGAAGATAGGGCCCCAACCAATGGATTCAAATGACAGGAAAGGAAATTCCTACCAAACATTAGGAAGAACTTTCTGATCGTTAGAGCTGTTTGCCAGTGGAGAGGACTCCCTCAGAAGGCAGAGACTCTCCTTCATTGGAGGTTTTTAAAGCGAGGTTGGGTGGCCACCTGTCTGGGATTGTTTAGTTGTGATTCTTGCATTGCAAGGGGTTGGGCGAGATGGCAATCCTGTGATTCTATGAAATCAAAGAAGATGGGAAGGAGCACTGTGGCAAACCGCCAAAGGAAGATCCAGCTCCTTTTCTTTCCAACATGTGCCAGAAGGATTGCCAAGTTTTGGACCACTCTCTCTTCCTGGGTTGTGATGAGCAGCTTGATCTGCTGGCATGAGGAGGTGGTGATAATGCTTCTCTCTGTATCTTGCATGGTTCCTGCAGAGCAAACTGCTTTTAACAGCACACTAACAGTCAGCCAACCATGCCGCTTCCATCCTTCCTTCCTTCCCCCCTCCCTCCCTTCCTGTCAGTTGGCATTGTTAGCCACAAACAGCACAGCTTCCCTGTGTGTCTGTGTAACTGAAGAACCTCTCAGCAGATCGAACTATGGACCGTAGCTGTCTGTCGGCTGCTCTGGAATCTTTAATGCTGCCTGGAGTCCGTTGCTTGAAGTAGTTATCTCACCTCACCTGGGGTTCCCTGCAAACGATTTCTTCAAAATGGGAGAGGCAGAGAGTGCAGATGTTTAGGAGGACAGAAAATGGAAATGGGTAATGAATTCCAGATTGTCAATCAAGTTTTGCGCAATGACAAATATCCAGTTACAGTGTTAGCAGCAAAGTGTTGATTACTTTAAGGAATTACTTCCATGAGTAATACAAGCTAATGAGAGATTGCAGTATTTAAAATAGGATTTTACTTAAACAGTGGCAGTGTGACTAGAGTGTCAGCCACCGTTACTAACCATCAGTGTTTGAGCCAGATATAAAAATTAAACTGCTGCAGAGACTTTGTAAAGGCCTATCACTGATGGACTCAAACTAATGCCTTGAAAAGTTCAAAGCATCAGCAGTTAATATAAGAAGGATCTTGAATCCAGTAGATTGGCTCCAGAATGAAATTTCACTTTAGATGCAATTTGGCAGCAAATGTGTGCCTTCAGGTCTTAACTAGACACGTGGAGTAAGTGAGAAGTGGATAACAAACCCAGAGCATGGCTTAACTCATAAAACTGAGCCAAGTTCAGGACATTCAAGACAACTTGGGACCAGCATGTCTCATAGACTGCCTCTCCTGGGACAGGCAAGGCTGAACTTTGAGCTCTTTTGATGAGAAGTAATTTTATTGACTGTTGTTTGCATTTCATTGCCATTATTGTACTTTTGCTGTAAGCCATTCAAAGTTTTTTATTGTATTAAGTGACAGAAAACTAACAAACATGCACAGACACTTTCCATGGATTCCCAGACTGCACTACTGTACAGAAATTGTTCTCATTCTTCAAACACTGAACCCCCCAACATGTCTTTCAATGTCAATTGTAGTGAGAGAGAAATTTAGTAGTCGGCTCCTGGTGCATTTTTGCAAGTTGTTAGGAAGACCATTGTCCTGTAGCATCTCCTTCCATCTTCAAAAAGTATGTCCTGTTTTGGATAGCCCCCTGTCTCTTCTGGGGATAGGCGTCAATGGGAACTCTGTTAACTAATTACCTTTGCTTCCTGTCTTGAATCAACAAAGGTTTGATGTTACCCTTGGCATATAAATGGAATATCTTTGCTTTATCTTCCTGGGGAATACTCTTAGCTGGAAACAGGCAGAGTATGGATGGCCTCCTAGGGCTGCAAGACATCCTCCGTTGGCCCAGAAAGTGGGCTTCCTGTTTGGGAAGGCAATGGGCAGGCAGATCAAAGGTCAGTCCTCAAATGGATGCTGGCTGCTTTCCAATATTTTGCCAGCAGCAAACCTCAAAGTGATTCTTCCTTAGGCCCAACACTTGAGGAAAGTGAAAAATATTCAGATACAACCAATGTGATTTCTCCAATGGGTTCAACATGTCCCTAGACTTAGGTTTGGGAGGCCTCCTAGGTGCTTTGCAAATTGGCACCATGGGTGGCGCTGTGGGTTAAACCACAGAGCCTAGGACTTGCCGATCAGAAGGTTGGTGGTTCAAATCCCCGCAACAGGGTGAGCTCCTGTTGCTCGGTCCCTGCTCCTGCCAACCTAGCAGTTCGAAAGCACATCAAAGTGCAAGTAGAGAAATAGGTACCGCTCCAGCGGGAAGGTATATGGCGTTTCCGTACACTGCTCTGGTTTGCCAGAAGTGGCTTAGTCATGCTGGCCACATGACCCGGAAGCTGTACACTGGCTCTCTTGGCCAATAAAGCGAGATGAGCGCCGCAACCTCAGAGTTGGCCACGACTGGACCTAATGGTCAGGGGTCCCTTTACCTTTACCTTTAAGGCCATGCCAGGGGATAGAACCATATAATTGCAGAATTGGAAGGGATCCCAAGGGTCATCTAGTCCAACTTTCTGTAATGTAGGAATCACAACTGGTGAATCCCTGACAGGTGGCCACCCAACCTCTGTTTAAAGTCCACCACTTTCCGAGGGAGTCTCCTGGACTGACTTAGTGGGATGGGTATTGGAACAAGGCATTGCCACCAGTACAGTGATGGCACACAGTGCCCTCTGTGGCTCAGAGTGCCTTTTAACAGCTTCATCTGGCTCTCCAGCTATGGCTGTTCCTGGATGGGGATTCCCTGACCAACGGAGTCCATGTGTTGGTATTGTAATGCACTCTACCGGAGCTGTCCTTGGGTCTGGTTTGGAAGCTCCAGCTGGTGCAGAATGCAGTGGCCAGACTGCTGGTGGGGGCGTCGGGCTAAAAACATGGGACACCTTTGTTAAACCTTCTGCACTGGTTGTCCATCTGCTACTGAGCCAGTTCAAGGTCCATGTATTAGTTTACAAATCCCTGCAGTGTTTAGGTCCGGAGGACTTCAGGGACCATCTGACCACAGCTTGATCACTGAGATCACTGACAGTCTTCCCCTGAGTGGGTGAGGCTCACATGGCAGCAGCAAGAAATAGAGCCTTTAGTGTCATTGGCCAAGTCCTGTGGACCACCCTGCCACTGGAGATTCAGCAGGCACCTTCTGTGCCAACTTTTAAACACCTTCTGAAACTTTTCTATTCCACCAGGCCTCTACAGGCAATTAAGAATGCATCTTTCTACAATAGCTAATAGTTGTCTGTGATTTTTACATGATTTTTATTTTACTGGTTTATGTTTTATTGCTGTAAACCACTTTGATATTTTATGACACAGCAGTATATACATAGCTATAAACAATAAATATATAGATATATACATAAATTTATACATTTATTATTAAATGTATTTATAGCCCTCCTTTCTCCCAAGTTGGGATTCAAGGCCACTTCCGACATTTCAAATTATAATTCTATAAAACAAAGTAATAAAAGCAAGCTAATTAAAAACGATAGTTAAAATACATCAGGACACATATAGAGCCTGCAATTAAAACACAGTTTGCCCTGACAGCAGCCGAGTGATCTGCATCCTCTGCACCTTGGTTTCCAAATACTTGTCTGCATAGGACGGTCATAGTCAGCTGGCAGAAGGAAAATAAAGAGGGAATCAGTCTAATCTCTCTTGAGAAGGAATTCTGCAATATGGGAGCAGCCACAAAAAGGGTTCCCTCTTTTGTCACCACAAACCATGCTTCTGATGTTGATGGGACCAAGAGTAGGTGCTCAGCAGAAAATCTTCACACCTGGGCAGCTTCATATAGGGAGATACAATCCTTCAGGCCATCCTCTGAGTGTCCTTATCTTCCAGGGACAGCCCTGGATTTACAGAAGCCATCCCGGTTTCTGATTAGATCCCAGAAAGTCCCACTTTTCCTTAGGACACCTCTATTTTCATGGAAGAAATGTTGGAGGGTATGGAGTTTGCCACCCCCAAACCAAGGAGATAAGTAAACTATACAACCTTTAGAAGACATCTGAAGGCAGCCCTGTGTAGGGAATTTTTAATGTTTAATGTTTTATTATGTTTTATATATTTTGGAAGCCACCCAGAGTGGCTGGGGCAACCCAGTCAGATGTGTGGGGTATAAATATTATTGTTGTTGTTGTTGTTGTTGTTGTTGTTGTTGTTGTTGTTGTTAAATAGTACATCCCTATTTCCATCACTGGAAGGACAGATCGTGAAGCTGAGGCTCCAGTACTTTGGCCACCTCATGAGAAGAGAAGACTCCCTGGAAAAGACCCTGATGTTGGGAAAGTTGGAGGGCACAAGGAGAAGGGGACGACAGAGGACAAGATGGTGGGACAGTGTCCTCGAAGATATGAACATGAGTCTGACCAAACTGCGGGAGGCAGTGGAAGACAGGAGTGCCTGGCGTGCTCTGGTCCATGGGGTCACGAAGAGTCGGACACGACTAAACAACAACAACATTTCCATCAGAGAAATGTTGGCGGGTATGTCCAGGTAGCCTTGGCTCAAGCCATACACTAGTATCTTGGCAGAAGTTTTGGGAAGGTGGTTTGTTGCAGAGGAACAATATTTCTGTCCTATAAAGTTTTTGAGTCTTGGAAAATGTGAGGCCGTCCATACATGCCTACAGTCTGTTGACTGGCAAATTCAGCTCTGTTTAGATTTAAGCACTCCAAACATGGTCTAGAACAGACTCCAAGTATTTGGGGAGGGGGTTGTTTGTGTTTTGCCATTGTATTTTTTTTCTCCCAGAGATTTATTTCCTCTTCTAGATTAATGGCTCACAGATTTGGTAACCTGCCTGCCTTGAGGAACACAGCAGGAAACCTACCTCTGAGCACAAAGCGCAGCTTCCAGTAATTTTCTTAGAAAATATCATGCCATGCCATAGAGGAGGGAACATGTGTGCACACAGATTGTTGAAAACATACTGTATTCGGTCTGGAAAACTTGATGTTTGTCCTCGGCTTTGTTTTTGATGTGTTGTCCTTGAAAATGCTATCTATTGGAACGTTGGGTGACGCCTTTCTCCATATGTGAGAACAAAGGAAGAGAGATTGGCATCACTGCCAGGCATCCAAGAGGACGACAAAGAGGGAGTGCTAGCCGGGTGTGTGGGCTTAGGGACGTCATTCAAGGCCTCACAAACAGAAGTGCTGGGGGGGGGGCAAATTGAAAAAAAGAGCAGGCATCAATGGCTTTGTGATGGGCTTCTGGTTGAGTTCAAGACATGAAGGGAGTGGGATCAGGTTCTCCAGTTGCTTTCGTTCTTATCTTAAAAGCAGTTATGGAAAGGCCTGAATTGTACCCACCCTGAACACACTCAATCCTAGGGGCTCCCAAACCATCGTTCCCACGTTGTGGTTGATGAGATTCCTTTAGGTGGTCCACAGTGTGCCTGCATTAAATAGTCATATTTATTTTTAGTTGTACTTTATTGCTTATTTTATTGCATTTATATTATATTTATATTGCTTTTATTGCTTATTTTATTGCATTTATATTTTATATATTATTTTAAATTGTTTATTTTATCATATTTATATTGTATTGTATTACAACTAGAATTCCATAGAAGAGAAAGAGAGTTGAGCTGCATTTGAGCTGCCAGCCTCCTCCCTTGGGCAGCTCGTAGCAGCTGCTGGAGAGTGGGCAAGGAGGAAGAGAAGCTGCTGCTCTGAGGAGCAGGCAAGAGGGGAGGGCCACCCTGGGCAGAAAGAAAGGGGGAGTGAAGCAGAGTCCAAGCATCTGGATTTTAAAAAAATGCTTTGTGCCTCCGTGTCTAATCTTGCCCCTTTCTAAAATCTATTTATCGGTGTGTCTTATTCTTTTTGTAAATCTACCAAAGAATAACATAAAATAAAACTGGGATTAACGGGTTTTCTCAGGATGGTGGAGGCAGTGTATGCTGTGTCCCATTGGTGTACTGGTGATGGTACTTGCCCTTGCTCTGGTAGGAAATGCTGTGCATGGGAGCTGGGGGGGACCAAAAAAGTGAGGGGGTAATGAGGATCAGTTGGGGGGGTGAGAACTCAGCGGGGCAGAAACACAGATGCCAAAGGACCAGCATACCCTCCAACATTCCTCAAATGAAAATGTTCCTATTTTCATATGAGGAATGTTGGAGGGTATGCTATTGATGGTTACGAGCCAGGATGGTTCTGCTCTGCCTCCACAGTTGGAGGCAGCAATGTTTCTGAAGACCAGTTGCTTGAAACCATGGGAGGGAACAGCGTCCTTGGGTCCTGCATGTGGACTTCCCATTAGGGCATCTGGTTAGCCACTGTGGGAAAAGGATGCTGGACTAGATGGGCGATTGGCATGAACCAACAGGCTCTCCTTATGAAGCTACTCCAAAGTGATGAAGCTTCTGGAACTGGACTTTTCGTGGGACTTTGGGCCAGGGCCACTTGCAGTAGGAATGGCCCACCCCACCCAGTTTTTGCTTCTAGCTCTAAATGAGATAAAGCCTTCCAAGGAAGAGGGTCTGCTTTCTATTGAGCATGTGTTTTCCTTTGATCAGCTTAACTCCTCCGCCTTCCTTTCTCTGCCATGCTGCTGCCTGCTGGCAGAAATGTGGTCAGATCCTGAAACAGCAAGAAGCTTGTCTGACATGCGTAGGGTAGGAATGCCAGCCTGGAATACTCCAAGCCACCTTCGTTTTCATGCATCCAAGGCAAGCACTTTCCAACAAAGTCCATCACTTCCATTGACTTGACCACTCCTATTGCTTGAGCATTAAGCACAAAAATGGATTTCAGTGGGACTTACTTCCAGAGAAGCAGGCACATGTATTTTACACTAACATACCTTCATCAGAGGACATATTCCTTTCAGCCACAGTTGCACAAGCTCTTTGGGTTCTCCTCTCCATTTGATGCAGCACCACTGAGCCTAAGGAGCACCCAGATGGCATGTTCACAATCAGAGACAATAACAAGGGGAAGGGCTGGAGCTTAGTGTTACAACATTAGTGCAGAAGGTCCCAGGTTTAATCTCTGGGCTCTCTAGATAGAGCTGGGGGAAAGCCCTGGTCTGAAATGCTGGAGAGCTGCTGGAGTGTTGACAATCCTAAGCTTCTTAACAAGTCCTAAATATCAGTAAGGTCTGCTGCCCAGCTCCTGACAGCATATGTGTGGATCTCCTATTAAAGTGAATTTAGGGTTGCCATAGTCGCAAAAAAAGTGATTTTTCTATTGACTTGCCTAAGATCCAGGACAAAGCGCCACACTTCAGAAATTCCTCCCAGACATCAATTCCGCCTTTGATATCCTGGTAATGTCCAGGAAAATCCGTATATATGGCAGCCCTAAGTGAATTGCTTCCTCTGCTTAACAACATGCAAAATTTGCACACACATTTTCCCATACAAACAATGCATTCTGAATTTTTTTACACATTGTTCTTAGTTCATTATATTCTAGGTCCCTGAAGATTATGCCATAATAAACATGTTGTCTTTATGGAGTGGCGTAGCGTGGGGGGTGCAGGGGGGGCCGGCTGCACTGGGCGCAGCTTCTGGGGGTTAGGGTTAGGGGGCGCAAATCCACGGGTTAGGGGGCGCAAATCCACGGGTTAGGGGGCGCAAATTACTTGCCTTGCCCCGGGTGCTGACAACCCACGCTACGCCACTGTCTTTATGGTGCCAAACGTCTCCTTATTGCCTTTGCTGCACAGACCAACACAATTCTCTCTCTGGAAATTCTGGGAATTTCCAGACAAAAATAAAAGTGAACAGGATCATTATTTATTGCATTTACAAATCACCTATTAACTCAGTGCTTGGCTTATTTAAAATACAGTAAATACAGACAAAAACTAAACCCTCTTTATTACCGTATGTGAAAAGCTAAGCTGTGTACTCACAATTAATCTGTGTTAGTTTTCTCACTGCAATACTGGGAAATATTGTTCTCTGACTGATTGTTGCCACATGTGTTTTGTTTACAGCAGAAGATCAAAATGGAACAAGCAGAGCTGGTGAGAGGCAGGTACAGATGTTCTGGTCCCCAGAGACAACCATTCTGTTCAGATACTCATGCTTGGATACATTCAAGATTTGAATAGTTTACAAGCAGGCACTGTATTCTTTTGTTGTAGTTAATTATTAATACTTTACAATAATCACAGCAATTTCCCCCATTTTTTAAAAACAGTATTTTTATTGAATTTTATCCCTGTAACTCAAATAAGAAAACTGAACTTCTTGAGACAAACATATAAAAAATAAACTGAACCGAACCAAGTTTGGCCGGCATGGGATGTTACATTCACATGAAGAAATGATAAAGCTGGTTATCCAGATATTTGTGATAAGATTCAGGCAGGAAGGTGGAGAGTACTGTCATAAGAAATGAAAAAACAGGAGAAGAGGAGCACATGACTTGCAAGATATACAGAAACACAAACCTGTCACTGAAACCATCAGATGCACAAGGCATACCAAGAACAAAAGGCTCTATGTTACATCAAGAGAAAAGTCAACCAATTATATGTTGCTTATCCTAAATTTATTGAGAGACTTGTGCAAGAGACAAATGTAACTTTTCTTTTTATATGTGTTCAGTAAAATCCTGCTTAGCTTATCTGGATCAGAAGCTAACTCTCCCTTCAACAGCCCAGAGGAGCCTGCTCTCCAATGCAATGCCCTGCCCTATACATACATTAGTAGATGCTGGGCCATCATCCAAAGAGAGTTCTCCTGACTGTATCAAAATTTTGAAGCACTTGCTCTCCATTGATTGAGAGGCTCAGATAATGTTTGGAATTGGGAGGGGGTAAGAGTAATTTCAGAGACGCAGGTGGCGCTGTGGGTTAAACACTGTGCTGCATGGGCATGGCGGTTCAAATCCCCGCAACGGGGTGAGCTCCCGTTGCTCGGTCCCTGCTCTTGCCCACCTAGCAGTTCAAAAGCACGTCAAAGTGCAAGTAGATAAATAGGAACCGCTCCAGCAGGAAGGTAAATGGCGTTTCCGTGCACTGCTCTGGTTCGTCAGAAGTGGCTTAGTCATGCTGGCCACATGACCCAGAAAAACTGTCTGCGGACAAACGCTGGCTCCCTTGGTCAGTAAAGCGAGATGAGTGCCACAACCCCAGCATCATTCGCGACTGGACTTAATTGTCAGGGGTCCCTTAAGAGTAATTTCAAGACAGCCAAGATTGCAGCTATTTGCGAATCATGTCATAGGATTATAGAACTGTAAAGTTGGAAGGGACCTTGGGGGTCACCTAGTCCAACCCCCTGCAAAGCAGGAATCACAGCAAAAGAATCCCAGACAGATTGCCATTCAACCTCTATTTTAAAACCCACCAATAAAGGAGAGTCAACCACCTTCTGAAGGGGTCCATTTAGTCAGAATCTCCTTTGAATACATTGGTTTGGGTCCTACACCCTGGAGCTGCAGAAAACAAGCTTCCTCCATCTTCGGTGTGACAGAAGATGGGTATCATACCCTCATGTCAGATCACACTTTTCTTGTGTTGAATTCAATTTGTTTATAAAATAAATCGAATTTATTTATAAAATTAATTTATAAAATAAAATTAATTTATAAAATTATTATAGATATGGAGATTTTAGCCCAGTTCCTAGCCCACTTAATATCTCTACATTTTATTCCACATTCTAAGGAAGAAAGACGCAGAAATGAATATGCTGGAGGGACAGGAAATAACATTTTCCCATAGGTCTGCAAATTTATGGAGTCCTTTGTTTAAGGTAGGGACGCGGGTGGCGCTGTGGGTAAAACCTCAGCGCCTAGGACTTGCCGATCGCATGGTCGGCGGTTGGAATCCCCGCGGCGGGGTTAGCTCCCGTTGTTCGGTCCCAGCTCCTGCCCACCTAGCAGTTTGAAAGCACACTCAAGTGCAAGTAGATAAATAGGTACCGCTTTATAGCGGGAAGGTAAACAGCGTTTCCGTGTGCTGCTCTGGTGCCGGTTCACCGGAGCAGCTTCGTCACGCTGGCCACATGACCCGGAAGTGTCTGCGGACAGCGCTGGCTCCCGGCCTCTAGAGTGAGATGAGCGCACAACCCTAGAGTCTGTCAAGACTGGCCCGTACGGGCAGGGGTACCTTTACCTTTTTGTTTAAGGTATGGTACCTTCAAGTCTAACCAATTTTGGCTGTAATCCTGTTCATGCATATTAGGGAGCCGTTTCCATAGATTCAGTGGGACTTGCCTCTGAGTAATGTGGCACACTAGTAATTGTGGTATCGGAGACCCTGAATCAAAATACACCCTGAGGTGCAAAGTATCAATAAACTGCAATGTTTAACTATCCACTGTTCCTTTGCAAAGGAGGAGGATGCAGAGAGGACCAGAACAGGTGGGAAAGGACACAACTTTTCTGCCAACAGAGAAGAAAATTGTGAAAGTAGAGATTCCTTCAGATTCAAAGCAAGACATTTTTCAGTTCAACTATTTGGAAAATGGCAGTGCTTAAGCGTCCACAGTTGCCAACAAAGGTCCATATAGTAAAAGCTATGGTTTTCCCAGTAGTGATGTATGGAAGTGAGAGCTGGACCATAAAGAAGGCTGATCGCCAAAGAATTGATGCTTTTGAATTATGGTGCTGGAGGAGACTCTTGAGAGTCCCATGGACTGCAAGAAGATCAAATCTATCCATTCTGAAGTGCTCACTGGAAGGACAGATCCTGAAGCTGAGGGTCCAATACTTTGGCCACCTCATGAGAAGAGAAGACTCCCTGGAAAAGACCCAGATGTTGGGAAAGATGGAGGGCACAAGGAGAAGGGGACGACAGAGGACGAGTTGGTTGGACAGTGTTCTCGAAGCTACCAGCATGAGTTTGACCAAACTGCGGGAGGCAGTGGAAGACAGAAGTGCCTGGCGTGCTCTGGTCCATGGGGTCACGAAGAGTCGGACATGACTAAACAACTAAACAACAACAACAACAAGCGTCCACAGTATCTTTGGAAAGAAAGAAGACAGAGAGAAAACCCAAACCGGTCTATGCCCCTCCCCTCGTGACCTCCATGGACCATGCCCAGCCTAGTGGGTGCCAGCTGCCTCTACTCTAGTCTAAGTTGTTTTATAGGGGTCACCCTCTTTGGATGGTAGCGTGATTGTGGGAAGATTCAGAACAGAGGCAAGGAAGGACTTCTTCATGAAGCACACAGTTAAACTATGGAACTTGCTCCGTCACTGGAGGCAGTGATGGCCACCAACTTAGAAGGCTTTGAAAGAAGATTAAAGAAGGATTCCAATTCTGGTCTTCATTGGGGTGATTGATGCCTCTCCCATTTGCAGGAGAGACTCAAATGGAGGGGGGGTTACCTGAGCCTATAACACCCACGAAAACTCCCAAAGGTATTCAGGAGACCAGGGTACCCACGTACGTCTTTGTGCCTGCTCCTGCCACTGAAGAAACAGACAGGGTGTGTGTGAAGATGCTGGATCTTGAGCCCTCCACTGTTGAGGCAGTCTCCGTATCTGCCAATGCAAGAGACAGAGCTCCTTCACAATTCAGAATATTGATTCCAAATTAAAGGCGCCTCCGGAGGAGGTGTGGACAGTGAGCTGCAATCTGAATCAGACTATCAAAACTGAGGTAGGAGATTTGGGTGTCCTGCCATAATTAAATATGGAGAGAAGAGAGGAGTAGATCTTCCTTTTTATTATTATTATTATTACTGTTATTGTTATTATTTAAAGCCTGTGAGGGTGTAATACCTACTCCCTCTGTGAGAACTGGAAGCTGGACTTGAGGGGCCCCATTGGCCTGTTCCAGCAGGCTCTTCATATGTTCCCATTTTTGACGACATGCAGTCTACAGAAAGTGCCCAGAATTCTGTTTTGAATATGTTTTAAAGGGATTGTGTGTATGTAGCCTTAATCTGTCATGATAAGCCAGCAGTTGTGCTAGCTGGGCCTGATGGGAATTGTAGTCTGTAACATCTGGAGGGTACAAGATTGGGGAAGGCTCCATTATGCTGCATAAGCCAAACTTTACAGCTCCATCTGCATGCTATAATGATAAGTCTCAAACTTGGAACAGGTGACTTTCCTGTATGCCTGCAAATACATCTCTCCTGTAACAGGGTCATGTGTAATTGCAGGTTGGAAAATCAGATGTTAACTTGACTTTCTGGTACAAATTGTTTCCCAAAGATCTAGCACCCTCATGTATTATCTCAGCTTGAGTCTGTTTGCACAGAGCACAATAAGTATATACTTGAAATTAACTGGCAGGCTTGCTGACCTCAGCACTCTTTGCATCTGAAAAACTGAGCGATCCACAGCAAAAGCTGTTCAACTTTGGGAGGCCATATCCAGGCTCTAGTGACGTGTCAGGATTTAGCTCTGCACCAACAAGCTTGTTTGCTGTGATTATGCTCACCACATGGAGAGAATGTGTGTGGAAATGGGATCATAGAGATGGGCTGCAGCTTAATGGGCTAGAACATTATTTTATTTTATTTATTGCATCGATATCCCACATTTTTTCCAAAGAGCTCAAGGTGGCCCACATGGTTCTCTCCCCTCCCCATTTAATTTCCACAACAACCCTGTGAGGTAGGTTAGCCTGAGAGGCACTGGCTGGTTCAAGGTCACACTCAGAGAGTTTCTTCAAGGCTGAGTGGGGGTTTGAACCCTAGTCTCACCCTGGTCCTAGCACTCTAACCACTACACTTTACCACCTTTATTTGCCTTTGCTGCATTTCACCATTACCATGATCATCATTTACCTGTATTCTGCTTCTCCATGGAAAACCAAGCTCAAAATGGCCCACTGTCCTGTCTAGCCCTGACCTGAAGCCAGACATGGAGTCCTCAGAGAACAAGGCAGTCACCCCAGAGGTCGAGGGCCTTGAGGAGCAGGCAGGCCCCCTCAATCTAATGCTGAGGATCCTGGTTGATACCTGATGGAGAACCCCAGGCACTGTCAGAGGAGCTGGACCTGTTTCTCCCCCTCCCCCCACCCTCAGGTCCAGGCTGAAGAGCACAGCTTTAACAGAGGGAGTCACAATTGCAAAACATGTTTCCTCTCCCGCCCCCTTTTCCTGCCATTTTTTTAATCCTATTCTTTTTCTCTGTCTTTTAACACTTTTAAAAATGCTACCAACTTTGGCAGCTCAGCAGTAGCCGTTTTTCCTGCCCAGAGTGCTTCTGGGGGGAATATTCTCCAATGTTTGCAGAATGGGGGTGTGCAGGCATCTGGATAGCACAGCAACAGGCAGCAAGAGGGCAGTTGTGGCAGTGCAGAGAGAGAGAGGCAGACCAGATTTCATTCACACACACACACACATATATGTGAGAAACTTTTCAGCATACAATACAGTGGTACCTCGGGTTAAGTACTTAATTCATTCCAGAGGTCTGTACTTAACCTGAAACTGTTCTTAACCTGAAGCGCCACTTTAGCTAATGGGGCCTCCTACTGTCGCCGCATCACCAGAGCACGATTTCTGTTCTCAACCTGAAGCAAAGTTTTTAACCTGAAGCACTTTTTCTGGGTTAGCAGAGTTTGTAACCTGAAGCGTATGTAACCCGAGGTACCACTATACAATAAAAACCAAACTAATATAAATAAAAATAAAGAAGACAAGAAGGAACAAAGAAAAGAAAAGAAAAGAAAAGAAAGGAAAAGAAAAGAAAAATAGCCCTCTACCAGAGGTATATCTTAACCCTTGTCCAACACAAAAAGGGGGTGGACCCTCCCAGCTCTGTGTGGAGATCCTCTTCATTTCATCATCTGCTGCCTCCTACTTTACCATTCCACTCTCATATTCAGGCAAATCTTGATCAATATCCCCCTGCCCCCAAGGTCTTGTGTATTCTTTACTCTGATCTTTCTCTGATTCCTTTTCATTCAATTGCTCATCCAATAATTGCTGCATGATACCAACAATCAGTGGGGTGTTCGA
The DNA here is from genome assembly GCF_964270895.1 of Podarcis filfolensis. NCBI lineage: Eukaryota > Metazoa > Chordata > Lepidosauria > Squamata > Lacertidae > Podarcis > Podarcis filfolensis. Next base: position 3,865,156 of record NC_139611.1, on the reverse strand, counting down.
CAATATCTTTGCCATAATGGGTTCTGTTAGTCTCCCTCATAACAGATTTCATTGTGGAGACACATTATTTTTGCTGCTATCTGGATTATGTTTTTGAATCTGTTTTTTCACTGTTAAACCTTATTATGAATCATCAGTGGATTCCATTTGCATCTGAAGCTGTTGTTTACAATTTTAAATTCTGTTCTGCCTCTCTTATGTAAACTTACGTTGCAAGTGTTGTGCTCCAGGTGATGGCCTTGGGGGGCTGAGGTCCAAGTTCCAGAGGATATCAACCTTGGCCAAAGATCTCATCCATGAGGGCATGTTTGCAGTTGCAGCAGAGTCCAAACAAACCAAAATCAAGGGTGGAGAATCAGGTACTAACATGACCCAGAGGTAAAATAAGGCAGCAGATGAATGTCAATATCACAGAAAGATAGGGCAAAGTACAACACAGCAAGGTAGGGCAACCAGGATGAGCAACAAGAATGAAGATTACTGTTCAAGAAGAGCTTCTGTCCTTGTGTTTTGGAATGGGAGCATGACATTCTGTCCACCTCGGATGCCATCATTTTACAAGTGCCTCTTACGCTTAGCGGAGTAAGGGGAGGAGTTGGGAGTGGTGTCAATTTCAGCCTCTGGGCTTCATGCCCTTGACTAGTTGCTGTGTTGCAAGTCAGGGCATATTACTATCTTTAGAACTTACATATACTGTAATTCTGCTTGCTTCCTTAACCACCATGATTCATAATAACACTGAATACCTGTGTTATTTTCAACAGCTGGAGGGCTCAAGAGGAAGGCCTTAGATGCTCTGGCCTCCTAAACCACATCCTTACCATAGCTGCTGGCAGTGAAATACTATCAAGAATTGCTTGCTCACTAGTTGAGCAAAGCAACCATTCACTGTAAGAACAACTAAAAAATGATGCCCAAATTTGAATTCCCTCTCTCTTAGCTCCCCGTCTCTTTTTCCTTGCATTTCCCAAACTGGAACTAAAGTGGCCAGTCCCAATTTGCCACCCATAAATTGGGCTCCTCCCTCACATTTGCTTTTTCATCCAGAGCTCTCCTCGAAAAGCCCCCCCCCCCCATTTTGGCAAACCTTCAGACAAAAGGCCAGTCCTCATTGGAGACTCTCTCTCAACTTTCTCTCAAGTCCTCTGCTGTCCATCTGCTATGCTTCCAGACAGCAGGTTCTTAGAATCATAGAAGTATAGAGTTGGAAAGGACCCAAAGGATCATCTAGTCCAACCCCCTGCAGTGCAAGAATCACAGCCCATCTTGGCCCTTAAATCCCAAGATCTTTGAGCATGGCAAGCCTCTGTCCCTTTCCTTAGTGGGAGGCTATTTTTAAAACATTTATTTGTTTCTGATGTTTCCCCCTTTGCTTTTAGCTAAAAGACTTCAGAGGCAGCTTACAAAACCCAGCAGCAGGAGTCCCTGCCCTCAAAGTGGACAATCTAAAAGGCACGAGGCATATGGTGACAGGACTGTTATGTACTGAGTTGAATAGGATCCAAACTGCAGCAGTCTGATTGGTCCTAGAACAATAGGATTCAGAATGCAGCAGTCTGATTGGTCCTAGAACAATGCAGCAGTATGATTGGTCGGCAGGAGCCACCCAATCCAGCTCCAGGTAGAAGTGAATCCACAACCTGATTGGCCTACAGGAGAATTCCGGAATTAGCCAATCACGTGGGGCCCATTGTGTAAATAATGTATATAAAGCAGATACTTTGAGGGGATTTCCATTCCTCCTCACCACTATGAGCTGAATAAAGAGCATGAAATCACTTTGCGACTCTGAGTATATTTCAAGGACCTTGAGGCAGAAGTTCAAGGTCCCACTCAAGAGAATGAGCAGAGGCCCCAAAACATGTCATCACTCCTAAGAACATAAGAAGAGCAGGATTCTGGAAGCCAGATATGAACACAAGAGCCCTCTCCCTTCCTGTAATTGCCAGCGACTGGTATTCAGAAGTACTGCTGCCTCCAACTGTGGAAGCAAAGCAGAGAACACCAGGGCAGGGAGACCTCTTTTGTGACTTCTGGGTCTAGCTACCTATTAGAGGGAATTATTATACAGAGGCTTTCCAATCACAGTGCTTTGGGAAAGTAATACATCACCCTGTTCTCCTCTGTTCTGTGCTCCTGGCTACTTCTGCTGGCAATGCTTGCTTGAGAAAAGAACTCTGGAGTCCTTCTGCCTCTGTACCTCATGCCCACACACCCCCACTTATCAATTTGGCTTTGCACTTTGGGTGCCAGCTGAGCAGAACAGAAGCCTGAAGCTGTCTTTCCTACATTTATCCTAACTCCCCAGGCCCCTGCCTCGATGCTTCTGAAATTTCACAGCTTACTTTCCTCATGGCACCTCTACATTTTCATAATAAAGTAATTGCCCACAAATCGAGAAGGAGGGAAGCAGCCCCCTTTTAGATTCCAGCAGCTGAGCTTTCAAAGTCCCTAACAGAAGAACTTCTGCATCAATGGTCTGTAATTTGGCAGGTTTCTTACCTAAGGGCACGTCTCTTATGTTTGCTGTTTTCATACAAATTGCACATAAAAAGCAATAGGGCAGATTTCCTTTTGATCCACACCAAAATGGTAAAGGCTGTCCTTGCAGGGAAACCACTGCAGCTGTTTTTGGAATTAGGCAAGATTTATCCCCTCAGAATATTTATCCCCTTAGTTGAAAAAAAATCTACTTCTGCCATTAAAAAAATAATAATTATACACACCTTCTTTTGAATGGAGGACCCCTTTAAAAGTGCCTACCACAAAATGCAAAGGACTTATTCACGGGTGTAGCCAGGATTTTTGTTAGGGGGACAGGCTTTTGTTAGGGGGAGCAGAACCTCAAATATGTATTGATTTTTATTGATTTGGGGGGCAGCTGCCCCTGAGGCGTTCCCAAAGTAAAGGATCCCCTAGAACTTTTTTTAAAGCATGACAAACCAAAATCCATTTTTTAAAAAAACAGGGGGTGTTGAGAGTGCCTCTGGGCATTCCTGGAGTGCAGCTGTGCTAGTGTGGGCTTGCTTCATGCACTCCTTGGCTGCCATCTTGCCTTTCCCTCCCGTCACCTTCTCTCCCCCCTGCCCCCCACCTGTCACTCCCGAGTGTGATTTCTGATCTGGGGAAAGTGAAGCTCCTGGCACTCTGCACATGCTTGCTCCAACCTTTGCAGCAAAGGTGAGGGACCTTTTTAGAGCTCAAACACATTTCTGAGCTTAAACAAAAAGGTTTTTTTTTAAAGATATTTATTAGGGTTTTACAAAAAACAAAGATTTACAGAATAAAGGAAAAACAAAGAAAAAGAAAAATACAAAAATACATAAAGAAGAAAAAAAGGAAAATACAAAAAACAAATCCATTTTTTGATATTTTTAAGCTCATTTGCTTGTTTCCTTGACCTCCTCACACCTCCCCTTTTTGCATTCCCATTTACATAATCAATTCAGCAAATCCTTACCCTCTTTCATTTATCTTAACTCTATATCATAACATATTATAACTCTATATTTTCACCCATTTATCAATTCATTTTTGCATATTCTTATTAACTTTTGTTGCTGAATACCACTTATTGCCAATCCGAACATAATTTTAACATTCATTAATTTTACAATATTTCTGAAGATAGACTTTAAATTTCTTCCAGTCTTCCTCCGCCACCTCTTCTCCCAAGTCTCGGATTCTGCCAGTCATTTCCACCAATTCCATATAGTCCATCATCTTCATCTGCCACTCTTCCAGGGTGGGTAGATCTTGTGTCTTCCAATACTTTGCTATAAGTATTCTTGCTGCTGTTGTTGCATACATAAAGAAAGTTCTGTCCTTCTTTGGCACCAATTGGCCGACAATGCCCAGAAGAAAGGCCTCTGGTTTCTTCAGGAAGGTATATTTAAATACCTTTTTCATTTCATTATAGATCATTTCCCAGAAAGCCTTAATTCTTGGGCACGTCCACCAAAGGTGAAAGAATGTACCTTCAGTTTCTTTACATTTCCAACATTTATTATCGGGCAAATGATATATTTTTGCAAGCTTGACTGGGGTCATGTACCACCTGTATATCATTTTCATAATATTCTCTCTTAAGGCATTACATGCCGTAAATTTCATACCTGTGGTCCACAACTGTTCCCAGTCAGCAAACATGATGTTATGACCGATATCCTGTGCCCATTTAATCATTGCAGATTTAACCGTTTCATCCTGCGTATTCAATTTCAACAGCAAGTTATACATTCTTGAAAGTATCTTAGTTTTGGGATCTAACAGTTCTGTTTCCAATTTTGATTTTTCCACCTGAAAGCCAATTTTTTTGTCCAAATTATAGGCCTCTCTTATTTGATAATAATGAAGCCAATCTCGCACTGAAACAAAAAGTTTAAAAGTGGTGGACTCTTCTTCCTTGAAGGTTTTTAAGCAGAGGTTGAATACCCATCTGGCATGGATGTTTGAGCTGAGATTCCTGCCTTGCAGGACGTTGGACTACATGACCCGTGGGACTCCTTTCAACTCTACAACTCTAGGAGTCTATGATTTCTGGACTGGCTTCACAAATGCGTCATTCCTGAGGTGAGACGGTACCTGAAGGAGAAACACTTGTTGCCTAAAATGTTTCTGCTTGTGCACAATGCTCCGAGGCGCCCTGAGGAACTCTGCTTTGCACATGGGAACGCTGAGGTTGCATCTCTCACCACCAGCCTCTGGATCAAGGTTTGATTCACTGCTTTCAGCTGCTTACACAAAACTCACTTCCTTCTGGATGATGGATGTTGAGCCAGATCTTGATCTCACAGCATTCTGGGAGTCCTTCAATATTGCTCACTGTATCACTTACATTAAACAGGCAGTGGATCGTAGAATTGTATGCAACCAAGCCTGAAACGGTGGGTGCCTGTTTGGTGGAACCTTTGGAAGGAAAGTGTGCACAATTTCAAGGGATTTCTAAAGACTGACACTGAGGTGGAGGACCTAGCGCACACTGCCAGGCATGTGGGCAGGGATGGCTCTGTTGGCCTCATCCAGGAAGAAGTGAAAGAGTTCATTGTGGCAGCGCTGGGGAAACTGGTCAGATAGAGTTCAGAATGTGAGGATGAGGGGGGTGAGCAGGAGCCAGAGAACTGGCAACTGCAGAATTTCCCCCAACTCTTCCAAGTCATAAAGCACAGAAATGATCTGACTGCAGAGTTTGAACCCCTCATGGAATACAGCTTGAAGATAATCTGTAGTATTACAGACACCAGAAGACCCTACAAGAAAATGTTTGATGAGCTGGAGGTGTAAATGACTATCAGACTTTGCAAAGCTGATCTCACTGGAACAAGTTTGAATTAATTAAACCAAATAGTCTTAACTGGATTTTGAATAAATGTGCCATTGATTATGACTGTTTTGAATTTTAGTGTTATCATCTCCCTTAGGAGGTCAGGCAAACCACGGTTCTGAATAATGCTTTTTATAGGGTAGGAACTCTTTCTGACCCACACCCCTTCCCAGCCAGACCCACTCTCCCCAGGTGACCCCCCCCCCCCACTGGCCTGCTGTATTTGACAGGTTTTTGCCTGGCTAGAATGAATTCTTGAACTCTGGTTATGCCGCTGGCTAGCCTGGATGGAGGAAAGATGAGGCAGTGGCGAGCGTGTGTCGGGGTTTTTTAAAAGCAGGTTTTCAAACTAAACTACACAAATTCCCCACCAGACCCCCCACAGGAGGGAAACAAACAAGAACCTCAAAGGCACACGAAGCCCGCTCTGCTCCATTGGCTTCCAGCCTCTGTCTGTCCGTGGTAGTTCTGCTCCACCACGCAGTGAGTATTCATTAATGGACCCGACTTAGTTCAGGAACCAGAACCAGAAGGACTTTAAGGGTTTTTAGGAGGCTGCGATGCAACCTGCCCTGCCCAAAGTGCCAACCCCAGAGAAGAAAGTTTGGGCAGTTTGTCTGAAGCATTCTTAATACTGATATAATTTATGCAACCCTTGATTTAATTCTACCCTTATTTCGCTTTTGTGGATGCTGACACGTCTGCCTGCCACTGAACCACTTAATAAACACACAAGCCTAACCTGTCCAATGTTACCGGTATTTAACTGTGATTCCTACATTGCGGGGGCCCTTTGGGTTCCCTCCAGTTCTCCGATTTTTCAAACTGCACGTTATCAGCTTTTCAGCTGCACTCCCGCCCCACAACTCCACATTTTGCACGCTAAAAGCAGCGTGGGTCTGGGTCTGGGTGTGTGTCAAACCAGCCAAGTCTAGGAAGGGCAAATGGCTCTGCCTGCCTCTTCCCCCTCTGGCCCCCGGCCCCGCTCACCCTCGGCCCCCGGCAGGTTACCTAGAAAACACGTGGCTCTCCGTTGGCAAAAGATTCCCCATCGCGGGGCTGGACGGAGAGGCACTGCAGGGCGCCGAGAGTTAAGGCGGCCCGGCTGGACGGTCTTGGTTCAGGGGCCCCCGGGGGCCCTCGCCGAGCAGACGCCTCCACTTCTGCCGCAGCTGCATCCCCCGCGCGGGAGCGCGCCCGGCCGCCTGCGCGCCGCCTCCGCTGCCCACCTTCCCTGACGCGCCGCCGCCGCCGCTGCTGCCGGGCTATAAAAAGCCGCTTCGCCGCCGCCACGCAGCCGGGCGCTCCAGTCGGGCGGCGCGAGAGCCCAAGCCAGCCTCGACGGGGCGGCTCTCCGCGCTGCCTGGCGCCGCAGAGAGCGAGGCGAGTGACCGGTTGCGGAGAACACCTGGGCCCCCTCCCGCTGCCCGACGGGCGCGGCAGCCACTACGCAAACCCCGCGCAAGTTTCCGCGCGAGGGCCACAGCCGCCACCCCCCGCCCCGCCTGCTGCTGAGGCGGCCCCCATGCTGCTCCCGCTGGCGCTCCCCGAGTTCCCCTGAGGGCGATGGAGGGGACCCCCTCGAACGGCTCCAACGCCTCGACGAACGCCTCCCTCCACGAAAACCAGTTCGTGCAGCCGGGCTGGCAGGTCGCGCTCTGGGCGGTGGCGTACGCGCTGATCGTGCTGGTCTCGGTGGTGGGCAACCTGGTGGTGATGTGGATCATCCTGGCGCACAAGCGGATGCGCACCGTCACCAACTATTTCCTGGTGAACCTGGCCTTCGCCGAAGCCTCCATGGCTGCCTTCAACACCTTGGTCAATTTCACCTACGCCGTCCACGGCGTCTGGTACTACGGCCTCTTCTACTGCCGTTTCCAGAACTTCTTCCCCGTCGCCGCCGTCTTCTCCAGCATCTACTCCATGACGGCCATCGCCGTGGACAGGTGAGGAAGATACGCCGGCGCGCGGGGGCTGGACGCCGGAACCTGGGTTCTGAGCGTCGGGATGCGATGGGAAGGCGCACGTCGAAGCGGGAAGAGAGCCCGAAGAAACGTGCTAGGGAAAAACAGGGGCGGTGGCTGAAGAGGCTGGAGTGAAAAGTGAGAGGCTGGCCAGCTTGGGATCAAGTCCTGACAAAAGTTGGGGAGCTGGTTTGTTTATTGCGTGCAGGGCAGAGCCCTAGTGGAGAGTGTCTCTGAGCAAGTGCAGAGTGTATTTTCCCAGGTTGACTGACTGCCTCTCCCCCTGCTCCTTCCATGTTTAAAAAGGTCACCTGTCAGGACTTGGGAGAGGCCCTTCTGGATCAGAGGGTGTTTTTGGACTAGGGATAAAAAACCTGAGGGTCAGATGTGGCCCTCCATGCCTCTCTGTTGGCCTTTACCAGCCCCACTTTTTAGCTGCCTGGAAAGTGTTCTTGAACTCTGGTTGTGTTTCTTGCATGGCAAGATGGAAGATGGTGAGGCATATGCATGTGTGTGATATAAGGAGAAAGTGGCTGATCACTCTTAGAAACAGTGCTGGGCTAGAATGGAGCTCTGGGCTGACCCAGCAAAGCAGTTCTTGCTGCTGCTGCTGCTGCTGCTGCTGCTGCTGCTGCTTTTTAGGTATTAGAATTTATTGGATTTCTTATGCGCCTTCTACAAGCAGTCTCAGCCTGACTTACAAATGGTGCAAAAACACAGAAGGTAAATAAAAACATCATGCTAAACAGCTTGCCTCAGGATGAAATGGATATAGATTGGATATGAATATGGTGTTTTCAAATCAACACTGACAAAGATTCAAAAGCCTTACATGCAGCAGAAAGGTAATGTTGGAAGCGCACATAAGAACATCAGAAGAACCCCACCAGATCAGGCAAAAGCAAACCCGTTTTTAGTCTAGCATCCTCTTCTTACAGTGGACAACCAGATGTCCAGATGTGAAGCCTGCAAGCAGGACATGAGCACACGCTGCCCACTTGCGATTCCCCGCTGCTGTTATTCAGAGGCATATTAATCTCTGAGAGTGAAGGTGGAACCTAGTTATCATGGCTAGTTGCTGTTGAGAGCCTTGCCCTCCATGTATTTGTCTAAAGTCCACTCTTTTGGGTTCCATTCCTTTTATAATAATAATAATTTTATTATTTATACCACACCCATCTGGCTGGGTTTCCCCAGCCACTTTTGGGTCCTGCTGTACCATGGAGATATGGCTTCAAATCCCTCCCTGGTCTCACACATGCCTGGGGCAAACTAGCACCTCCCACATTCAGTTCCACACCTGTGAAATGGAAATGTTTGCACTAGCAGGCTTTGTGTCATTGCCCTAAAATGAAGAAGCCAAAGACTGATCACAGCTTGTTGTACTCTTATGAGACTCAACTGAGTCGTTAAGAGTGACCAGAACATCTCTGGTTGGAATTTCACCTCAACCAAGAGCACACTTGGTGACTCTTTCAACCTCATCCCCCTGCCCCAATCTATAGGACTGATTTATACTATAGGATTGAAATAGTACAAGGAAAGTACGTCAAACACCAAAAAAAGCATTGCAAAAATATGAGGTGTCTTTTAACCTTTCATCCAAGGAGCTCCAAGAGCCACATATATTATGATTCCATTTTATCCTTGCAAAAACCTTACAAAGTAGGCAATGCAAGCAAGGTGTCTATCCTGTGGCCCTCCATAAGTGGATGTCAGCTCCCACCAGCCCTAGCCAGCATGGCCAATGGGCATGGCTGATGTGAGCTGGAGTCCAACAACATTGACCAGTCACCACCTGGACCACTCTGGCCACGTCCAAGAATATCACTGTGCTCAGTATACCCCACTGATTCTTGAAAATAACTAGTCTTTTTGTTGTGGTGGTATTACTGTTTTAGTTTATGACTGTCCTTCACTCTACAGACCCAGAGTGGGTTGCAATGATTGGCACACCACACATTCCTAAGCCAGTTTACTTGGAAGGAAGTCCCACTAGGCTCAATGGTTCTTTAGCTGTGGTTCTTGCACTGCAGAGTGCTGGATTAGATGCATGGGCGTAGCCAAGGGGGGTGAGCAATCAAAATCAATGCAAATCAATACAAATATGAGGTTCTCCCCCCCACACAAAGATCCTGGCTAGGCCCAAGATTAGATGACCCTTTGGACCATCCTCACCTTCCATCTGTTTCAGAAGAGCTTGGGAGAAAGAATCATAGAACTGTAGAGTTGGAGTGGTGGCGGCGGCAGAATAGTACCTGCTGCCTTAATGAAAAGGATCCTTTTTAATAGTTCCCATGGGAAGAGAGTTGTTAGCCACCCATACATTGTAAACATCTCTCTGTAACCTGGTGGAATTCAAAGCTTTCTGTTTATCAGTGGTGAGGCTCTTCTTGGCTTTAGCATTCTTCTTCTTTTTAATTTAAAAAAGGTCTCCACTTTCCAATATTCCTCGTGTAAGAGGTCCTTGTGTGCATGCATACGTGCATTTTGAAGCACAATATCATTTTGTGAAATGAAAACCATTTGTTCTTGTAGAGCAATAGCAGAATAGAATGCACACTACCCTTCACAATTGGAGCTAAATTGGAAAACAGTGTGGTTTCCCCGTTGACGACTATAAAACATTCCCAAGGTATAAAGTAAGGAATTCTCGTTATCTCTGGAAAAGATTCGTTTCTAGAGTGTTGCTCATTCCATTCTCCAAGTTAACTAGTTTTCACTTGGAGAGTTAATTGAAAAGGAGGCATGTTGTGTTGGAAAAGGCTCATCTGCAGTGCCATCAGAATGAGACCACAGAATTAGTCCCGATATATGGATCCTATGTGGGATGTGTAAGAGAGTGGGTTGCCTTTGTGACACCAAATAGAAGCATTTAGATGGTTTCTGGATATGCCATAAATCTATGAAGATTCAGCAAAGATGCAAAATATGGCCATTTTGGCTCCAGAAACTTGTATCCATGAACACGAGTCATATTCCTCCATGGATTGTGACTAATGTTAAACCTGCCCAGTTACAGATAAATACGGTAGTTCCCAATGAGATCTTTCCTTGGGCTGGTTTACACATCCATATGCAATGGCCCATTTGCATGTTCCAAGTCACCCCTTAATGGTAAAAGGGTAAAGGTACCCCCTGACAGTTAAGTCCAGTCGCAAACGACTCTGGGGTTGCGGCGCTCATCTCTCTTTACAGACTGAGGGAGCCGGTGTTTGTCCACAGACAGTTTTTCCGGGTCATGTGGTCAGCATGACTAAGCTGCCTCTGGTGCAATGGAACACCAAAACCAGAGCAGTGCACAGAAATGCCGTTTACCTTCCTGCCGGAGCGGTACCTATTAATCTACTTGCACTTTTTGGGGTGCTTTCGAACTGCTAGGTGGGCAGGAGCTGGGACCGAGCAACGGGAGCTCACCCCATCGTGAGGATTCAAACTGCTGACCTTTTGATCAGCAAGCCCAGGCTCAGGGGTTTAGACCACAGTGCCACCCGCGTCCCTCCCCTTGATGGTAATAGGCATCAAATAATGATCTTGCAGATGCAAGGCAGGTTTTTGTCACACACCGAGGTCTCATACTCGGGCATAAGGTGTCAACCGATAGCAAGGCGTCTGTTGCAGATCTTGGTGTGCTGGCTGAGAGAGAGGAGAAGAGTGGGGTGTGGAGGAGCAGAATGCAGAATAAGGGATAAAACAAGGGGGGAAGGAGGTGAAGGGCTGTCTCCCTTCTCATACCCTTCTGATGAGATTTCATAGAAGTGTCAACTGATGGAATGCTGCATCCATGTCTAATTCTTTCTCCTCAAAGACTCCTTGCATTTCCCCTCCCCTCCCTTTCATAGTCCTTCAGCTTCCTAATTTAGCCAATAGAGAGTCCCAAATTATATTGTGTGGCTTGGAATAATTGTCTGAACGTTGTAATGATGGGCTGTGCTGGACTCAGCCTGATCTTTGTGTGTGTTGTGGAAACAAAGAACTTGCCAGGATGAGAAAGAGGAAGCTGGCCGTGTGGTGCAGGGGAGATTTGGGCAATGACAACACATCACACGGCCTTCCCCAGCCTGGTGCCCTCCAGATGTTTGGGAGTACAGCGCTCACCAGTCCCAGTCAGCACAACTGTGCAAAATGCACATTAGAGCAGAATTTACTGTTGGAGTAGCAGATGTAATTGTCAGCAGCAGTCAGCAAAGGCTTTGCTCCCAGATTTGGAAGGAAGACATGGAACAGGCCCGGCATTAGCTGAGGAATAAAACAAGCAAGATATGGGAGGTTCCTGATAGGAACTTCTGATCTCTCTCCCTCTCCATTTCTTTCTGTTTCTTTCTCTTTAGAGCAGCCATGGGGGATTCTGATCAAAGCAGCAGTGCTGGGAGGGAGACTTTTAACCCATTCCCTCCTGCACCATTTCCCCAATCTAAATCATTTCCCCACCTCCCAAGCTGCTATCATTCCTGCAACAGAAAAAAAAATTGCAGGCATGTTACAAGAACATGTATTCCTCCCCACCCCTGTGCGGATAACAGCAGTTGGGAGTTAGATCAGGGAATGGCAGAGGGAAGAAGGATTAAATATCCCCTTTATAAGAGCCCAAGAACCTCAGAAGAGTTCTGCTGGGTCAGGCCAAAAGTAATAATAATAATTTATTATTTATACCCTACCCATCTGGCTGGGTTTCCCCAGCCACTCTGGGCAGCTTCCAGCAAAACATTAAAAATACAATAAAACATCAGACATTAAAAGCTTCCCTAAACAGGGCTGCCTTCAGTTCATATAGGTTACGCTGGCCAACCAGAGGCATAGGAAAAGCCCCAGAGCAGGAGCTGAGTGCAGTCGCCTTCTGCTTTGCCCTGGGAGGTGGGACAGGATGATGCTCTGATGAAAACCGGAGCCTCTCCCCAGCTTTGCTTCTCTATTAAAATAAAAGGGGAGGAAAGTGGGGCAATCTACTCTGCCATGGTTGCTTTGGTCTTCTTGAGGACACAACTTTTTATTGACAAACAGCAAGAGAGAAGATCAGATGGGCTTAATGTGAAATTCCCCTTGGCCCTGAACTGTCCGTCTGCATCTCACCCACAAGCCCTGATGTCGTAATGCTTAAGGCCTAGATCCAAAGAACTGCAAAATGGGGGGCGTGTGCTGATGGGGGTCTCCTGTTTCTCAGGCAACCATCCCTCATGGCAAACTTTTATTGAAACCTAGGGGAGTTTCTACACTGACTTTAGACTGGGAGGGGGAGGCTGCTGTTTGTGGAAAGGAAACAAATATGTGACAAAAATCCATTCATAATGCCCAGGCCCTCAAAATGTGCCAAAAATAGTTCTTTGGATGCCAGCCACAGCATTTGCATGGGGCTTGAGAGTGTTGGAATTGTTTCACGTTCTCTTCATGATCTTTTTGAAAGGCCAGTGGGTTAGCTCAGTATTATTCTCCCCACATTGCAGAGGGAAGAGGAAAAAGCCGCGAGGAGAGTGACTTGCTTATTTGTTTTTTTTTAGAAGATATTTATTAAGATTTTCCATTTTATACAAACCAAGGGAAAAAAAGGAAAAAAATTAAAAAGAAAAAATATTAAAAACACATAAATTTCATATCTTATTTTTCAATAACATATTTCCCTGACCTCCTCATACCTTCCCTTCTTGTATTCCAGTTCAAATTGTTCATCCAGCAAATCCTTATCTCATAGCATTACAGCTAAAAGCCTTATTTTCTATCCATCTTCTTAAATTATTGTAACTTATACTTATATACAAAAAAGAACTATTTTTTCATATTCTTTTATACCATTACAGCTGATAACCCCTTAATTTCAATCCAACATCACTCAGTATTCCTTAATATTACAATATTTTTGCGAATAGTCTTTGAATTTCTTCCATTCTTCTTCTGCCGATTCTTCTCCCTGGTCACGGATTCTGCCAGTCAATTCTGCCAGTCCCATAAAGTCAATCAATTTCGTCTGCCATTCTTCCAGAGTGGGTAGATCTTGCGTCTTCCAATACTTTGCAATGAGTATTCTTGCTGCTGTTGTAGCATACATAAAGAAAGTTCTATCCTTTTTTAACACCAATTGGCCGACCATGCCCAAGAGAAAGGCCTCTGGTTTCTTCACAAAGGTATATTTAAATACCTTTTTCAATTCATTATAAATCATTTCCCAGAAAGCCTTAATTCTAGGGCACGTCTACCAAAGGTGGAAAAATGTACCTTCAATTTCTTTACATTTCCAACATTTATTATCGGGCAAATGGTAAATTTTTGCAAGTCATGTACCACCTATATATCATTTTCATAATATTTTCTCTTAAGGCATTACATGCCATAAATTTCATACCTGTGGTCCACAACTGTTCCCAGTCAGCAAACATGATGTTATGTCCAACGTGACTTGCTTATTTGAGTTTGGAGCACAGGTGAGATTGGAAAGGAAGACTTAGCAGAGAATTCCTTCTGCTGCTCTGTTTCTCCACTGCCTGTCAGATCATCTGCAACTTCTTCTTTTGATCAGCTTTAAGCAGATAATATCTCTGAGCAGCCTTCACCAACTGAGACTCTCCAGAGGCTTTAGAGTAGACTATACTCCCTTTGGAGCTGTGTTACTCGCACAAAGCAGCAGCACGTGTGCAAAGGGGCTGTGTGTTTAGCCCTGTCTGTGAGGTTGTGAAGGGATAAACTCTGCCTCCACAGTCAGAGGTGTGGGAAGAAAAAACATATGAATCTCTGTGAGCCACGTGTGCTGGGTAAATAACAAAAGAATTGGCAGGGTCAGTCTAGATTTAAAACATGCGGCTAAACTTCTGGGGACTAGTAGTAGAGTTTAATTTCATTTTTTAAAAATAATATTTATTACTTTTAAACCTTACAAAAAAGAATAAAAAGAGAAGAAAAAAAGAGGGGGGGGGAGAAAAAAACACAAAAGAAAGAAAATACAATACAATATATAAACAATACACAACATTAACACATTAGGCTAAATAAAACAAAGCAACAACAATTTAAAAACATACATCATACAATTTCAATGCCCTATCTTTCATTCCCTCGTTTCATCGACCTCCTCTCACCTCCCTTTTTGTATCCCACTTCTATTAATTATTTCAGCAATTCCTTTCCATCTTTCACTATTTTCTGTCATATAATTTTCTTAACTTATTTTAACCTTATTTTCCATTAATACTATAATACTTATTTATGCTTAACTCCTTATAACATTTCTACTAAAGCCATGCAATTTCATTCCAACATTTTTCTAACACTCATTAATTTTGCAATATTTCTATGAATAAACTTTAAACTTTTTCCAATCTTCTTCCACCGTCTCTTCTCCCTGGTCTCGGATTCTGCCAGTCCTTTCCGTCAATTCCATATAGTCCATCAACCTGGTGATCTTCTGTCCGAGGCTCTTAACTCTTTTTCAAGTCCCTTCTGCGGATCTTCTTCATATTTATACATGCACTTTACTTTGTCTTCTGCTGATCTTGTTCTTAATTTCCTTCCTTTGATACTGAAGAATAGGTCTCGGGGAAGCTCCGACTTAGCAATGTTTTTATTCCTTCTCAGCAGTTCAGCCAAATCTCCATAGTTAAAACTGAAATCCAAAAGATATTTCAGGACGTGTTTCAAAATCCATCCAAATCTGAAGGTCCCCACAACTCCAATCTCCTCCTGACCCAAGTCCAGGTCCCAAATGTCAATACATCCCTGCATGAGGGGATCTATCCAACTTTCCTTCTCCATCTGACTTTCTCTAAATTCAGTCATGGAAGGCAGCAACTTATATTCATCAAACTGCCTCTGTGAGGCTGGGGCTCTCTCCTTTTCCACTTGTATTACTTTAGGTTCCACAACAACAACTTTCTCCCTCGCCTTCTCCACAATTTGCCGTGTCAAAGTAGATTCCTGTATCGATTCCTGAGTAGTTTCTATATAGATATTCACTTTTTGTCCCAAATTAGTCACTTTTTGTCCCAAGTTATCAATTTTGATAGTCATCACATCCGTCTTCTTATGGAGCTGTTCCAATGAGTCACTTATCTTGCATAATGCAATCACTAAGGCTTCTTCTGTCGACATTCTTACTGATCCAAGGTCAATCCCTGGTTCTCGCGATTTTTTATCTTGCAGCTGGAGATTCCCCCAGCTCAACTCTTGTAACAGTTTCAAAGGCTCCCTCTAGAGGGAAACAATTTCTATTTGTATCAGTCCTTTTAAGCACGGTTCAAGCAATAAAATCTGTTTCAATTTTCACTTACTTTTACTCCTTTTTAAACGCAGAAGGAAACAATGGAAACAATGTATTTCTCTTATTTAACTATCTGTCAACATACGTTTTGTTCACAGTCAATGAACTTTTCCAAAACGTCAAACTTGCTAGCAGCCCGTTTCCAGGTTCAGAGCGGTGGTAATTTAACTTTCTTCACTCTCTCTCCTGCAGGCTTGCATGGTCCAAAATTTCCCCCCTCTTCTCCTGCCTCCAAGGGGGGTTTACTGATTTTAGCCGATGGAAGTTTAACCCTTTACAAAGGACTTTCCAAGACTTTAGCTTGCAGTCTCTTTGCTTCAGTCTATTTACAAAAGGGGGAGGCGGACTTCCTGTTTAGAACCTCCCCATTTCGGTGCCAAATTAAGACGTTTAAAAATCCAATTTTCCGTTCTACTCACGGGTAGTTGTTTTAAGATTAAATTGTCCACAGGAAAAAGTCAGCGCTCTCCGGCAACAGCGATGCGGCTTCACTCAGTGAAAAAAGCAGTCGATTCAAAGCACCACGTCACTCACCCCACGTTGCTCCGGATCCCCGAAACCGGGTTTCCCTGCGAGTAGGGGAGGCGCAAAAGGTGCCAGCCGAATCCCACGTTCACAGGCTTCTCCCGCCTGTGATTTTTGGTGGGTCCCCACCAGGGCCAGACCCTGATTTCCACAAAGCAAGTTCCTCCCGATCAGAGGAATTCCGCCATTGTCCGGAGGCGCCAACCTGGAAGTCTAGAGTTTAATTTCAAAGTCAAGCTGCAGTATAGCATGGGAATTTAGGCTGTTAAACCTTTTGCATTTCCTGTTTCGTCCACTAGCAAAGTGCTTCTCCCTTTTTACTTCTCCTGCAATGAACAGACCACACACTCTTAAGCCAAAGGTCAGAGTCATGCATTTATCCAAGCAGCAGCAAGGAGAACACAGGCAGAATACCCTTGGGTAGAAAATACAGAAAGATAGCTTCAGACAGGTGTTCTAAGCTTGGAGCTTAGCTTGGACACACCTTCCTCGGTCAGTTACATGGTGCAGAGAGAAACAGAGCAGAACCTCCAAGTGTCCCTATTTTCAAGGGACATCGCTGATTTAGAGAAGCTGTCCCAGTTTCTTATTTGATCCCGGAATGTCCCGCTTTTCCTTAGGACGTCTCTATTTTCACTGGAGGGTATGGAGTTATCTGACCCCCCAAGCTGTATAGGGAAGTTTTAAAAAATGTTTAATGTTTTATTATGTTTTATATATGTTAGAAGCTACTCAGAATGCTGGGGCAACCCAGTAAGATGTGTGGGGTATAAATAGTAAAATTATCATTAAGGAATGAGATGTCCCTATTTTCATCAGAGAAATGTTGGAGGATATATGAGAGAGGGAACAGGAAGAGAAGGCTTGACTTCCTCCCTTATCGGAAAAAAAGGGGGTGTGACATAGCCAACTCTAGGAATCTAACTCTGTGGTCTTAACCCTTTCGTGCACTAACTAACACTCATGCATAGTTATGTTTGAATGCCATTTCAAACAAGAGGCAGGAATGCTTCTGAACACCAGTTTCCAGGAACCACAAGTTGGGAAAGAGCTGCTGTATTCAGGTCCTGCTTGCAGGTTTCCCACAGGTTGGCAATGGTGAGAACAGGATGCTGGACTAGATGGGCCATTGGCCTGATCCATTAGGCTCTACTTATGTTCTTAAACTGGGAGACTCTTCTATCTCTTTAGGTTCCTTCGTGTGCTTTAAAACTATAGAAGAATAGAGCTCTAAATTGCACAGGGGGTGTATCCTGAGATTTGTTTTTATGTATCTCTTTAAAAGATTTTTAGCCCACCTTCCTGGACATGCTGCCCTCACGAGGAGTCTTGCAAGTCTCAAAATGCACGGAAAGACAATTAGAAAATAAGACATGCACGCTCACTCACACACACGCACACCTATGCTAACAGCACAATTCAGCCAGATTCCCCACTTCAGAAGGGGGACTTGCACTGCCCGAGGGCAGGGCTAAATGTGCAGCCACTGTGTGTCTTCCCCCGACTGAGAGCTCTTCTGATGTTTGAACTACATCAGTTCCCATGTCATGTAGACATGCTGGCTGGGGCTGATGGGGATTGTAGTCCAAAACTTCTAGAGGTCACTGGGTTGCAGAAAGCTCCTCTAAGGTCATGCTTAGAGGTTCTGTCATTGGTCGTAGGAAACATTTGCTGTTCCAGTTAGTAACTTAATTTTCTGGACAAACGCACCATGCACATAAATATGCTCAGCGTACAAGACAACAAGCTCAAAGCTCACAACACTGACACATCCCAGCAAATGCAAGGATCAGAGATTGCAAACTGCAAATCTGAAATTAGCGCTTGCATCAAAGGGAGAAGAGTGTTTCCAATTTTGATGTGCCCTAGAAGATTAACACCTCTCCCGATGACTCAGATGGGCAGGCACACAACAGCTGTGTAAAAGCTGCTATGAAAATACCGAACCAGTATCAAAGACAACTGCATTTGCTACTCATCCACAGCAGGAAAAATGGCAAAGAAACACAGAATATCACATCACCGATGCTCTCCTAGTGCAAGTGATTAATCTCTGTCAATAGCAGCCGTGTTTGTATTCTGAAAGCTTCTTGAAGTTTGAGCCAGGCAGTTGTTCTCTGGAATAATATTCTATCGCAGGGGGCTGGGTGATTTTGAGCTTTCAAAATGTACTCTTTCAAAATGGTTTCCTATAATTCATATCCCAAATAATGATGACAATGAGGTGAACAAATCCCCTGATGAGGACCAAAATTTTTCATTGAATTACTCCAACTTTTGAGAAGCATTTTCAAAGTAATTCTCTAAACAATGCTCTCTGATGCTCTACAAAAAGGGCAATAGCATTGTTTTAAAAAATATCTTGATTTGCTTTAGGGATTATTGTGGTGCTCAGAGAGTAGCAGCTGCAAGTAGTGACGGCCTCTGGTGCTTCCAAATTTTCTTTTAAGCATACAAGCAGAGCTAGAAATTTATTAATGTTTCTTGGAACAAAAGTTCCTTGGCCAACCTTTCACAGGAACAAAATCAGGATCCGTCTGAGGAGAGACTCACCATCGGATGTTGTTTTTTAGGGGTGGGGAGGAATATGTGTTTATTTAGAAGATCAGGCAAAGCTGATCTTTAAAGCAACATTGGTTCCCTCCCAAGCAAACACCAGCTCCTCCTTTTGTCTCCTTTGTGAGCCATATTAAAATTCCCAAATTGTTTCTGCCTTCCCTTGAGGAAGTAGGGTTTGTGCCCAGGTTAGCAGCTACCAGCCATCAAAGCCCCCAAGCAGATGGACCTGTGATCATCTTAGGAGGCCCTTCTTTGTGTGCTTCCTCCACAAGAGGTCCAAAGGGTGGCAGCACAAGAACTGGCCTCTTATGCGGTGAGCCCCATGGAGATTTGCACATTTCTCTATCCGTGGGGGTAAAGGTGGGGTTCCCCAGACTGGCAGAGCAAAAAGCCCCTGTGACTCCCCTTCAGCTCCTCGTAAGCATCCCTTGTGCTACAACCCCGTTCTTCATCCCAGAAATGCAGGAGGCGTGCACCTTAGGAACTCGCAATGGTACTCTGTGTGTGTGTGTGTCGTGATAAATAGGTGGAAATACAGTATGCTGTTCATGTGCTTGAACTGATATGTTCTAATGAGTGTCTGAATCACTTCTCAACAAGATGTTTGGTCTGCCGTGAACATCTGTAAGGTCTCAGCTGGCTGCGCACAAGAGCTCCTCTGAATATCAAGTAAAGAATGAAGGTTTTCCATACCCAAATGGCAAACGCTTTGCAAAACAAGGCAGTACAATACAGGCTAACACTGCAGTTTAACTCTGGCGATTTCATAGGTCCGTTTCCTTTTGGCTGTGCTTTTTGGGATTAGCTGCCTGTCCTTCTGGGTTTCATGGTGCTCTGGAACCCGGTGGTATCCCAACCTAGTGCCCTCCAGTGCTTTGTGGACTGCAACTCCCATCAGCCCCCAGCCAGCACAACCATATGATCCTGGGGCTGATGGGAGCATCGTCATGCTGGGGGGAGATGCCAGGTTCAGCCCCAGCATTTCCAGGTAGGGCTGGAAGAGACACTCACCTGAAATGCTGGAGAACAGCTGCGAGCCATTGTGCACAAGGGTGGTGGATTGTGCTGGATTGGTGGGCGGATGAGATAAGGCAGCTTAATTCTACTAAGCAACTGTCCACAGTGCAAAGAAGTTGTTCCTTTTGTCTGACCAGAAGCTCATGAAAATCAGTTTCATCTGATGACCTGCGCTGCAGGGGGTTGGATGTCTTGTAATTTTTTTAATAGACCTCTATCATGCTCCTCCAATTGTCTTTTTGACTCCCTTCCCGACCAAAAAGTTGCAAACGCTTTATCTTTTCCTTATACAGAAGGTTTACCAACCCCTATGTTGTTTTGGTGGCCCATCTCTGAACACCCCAAAGCTCTGGGGCATCATTTTTGAGATAGATGGAGCACTGTGTAGGGAAAACTGGGCTTCCAAAGGGAATGTACTAAGGACCAAGGAAAGCAAAATGATGAGCTTTGGTGCCATTTCCAAGGTCTCATGCCTTAGAAGGGCAACTAAGGATGACAGCTCCCAAGTTGTCTCACAACATATAAAAAAGATAAAACAGATTCATTACGGAACTGCAAACCGTAAAACCACAATCAACAAAATGCTAAAACATCTAAAAACATTATAATGGCAGCAATAAAGCAGTATAAGCAGAAAGCCCATATAAATATAAATGCTACCAATAAATCCAATAAGTTTACAAACTGCAGCAGGAAAATGCAAACTAACTAAAATATCAAGTTGAAGGCACTTTGTTTCTTTGTTGCAAAGTCTCTGGAGTCCATTTAAAAAAACCATCAGTGTAGGGTCCACACATACCTGCCATGGGAAGGGGCTCCATAAACATGGGGACATGACTGAAAATGAGCCAGTCTTTATGCCTGCCAGTGCAATACTTCTGATAGAATCACAGAATTGTAGAGTTGAAAGGGCTACCAAGGGCCATCTAGTCCAGCCCCCTGCAATGCAGGAATCACAGCTAAATCATCCCTATCTGACCTCCCTGGTTGTGGGCTCTTGAGGAGTCGCAGGGGGCAATCCCAAGGAGCAGGCAGGTTTGTTCAGGTACAGGCAGTCCTTTCAAATAATTTGTTTTGAGCTTAAAATTTTAAAAGCTTTTAAATTGGTCCCAGAAACAAACTGGCAACTAGTTCAACTCATGCCCAATAAATGTTATATACTCTAATTGCCTTCAAATGAACAGCTTCAGGTAGGCAGCCCCACGTAGAGACATAACACCAGTCTAATCTGGACATAATCAAGATTGTGGCAAGCTCTGCTTTTTCTCGATAAGGTTGCAACTGGCAAAGCAGCCTAAGCAGATAAAAGGTCCTCCCAGCCCCTCCTGCGCTTCTACTGACAGTGCCAAGCCTAGGAATTGCTTGTCATATTGATGTTGCTGAGATTTTTAGCCCTCTGCTCAGCTAAAAAAGGCTCCCGGTGAAGATTTAGACCCTTCAGAAGCCTTTGTTTGAACTCGCCTCCTTAGGAATCTTGACTTTGCAGCAATCTCCCGCACAACAGCATCTTTGACATCATGGGCTCAGTTTCAGCTGATGCAGCCTGAGGATGCAGACAAGGCGCCCCCCTCAAACTCAACCCCTCTTGGTTTATTAAGGCATGTCTTCAGGGGGATGGCTGTCTGGGTCCAGGATCAACACATTCTTTTTAAAAAGTATATTTTTATTGCTTTTTCACATGTAATAAACAACATCAATAGCAAGTAAGTAGTCTTATTTCTTAGGAAACAAGCGTAACAGCAGCTTAAAGGTAGAACCAAGTTTATGATAAATATTAAAGTCTCTAATGCAATAAGCTACAGTTAGACCTGGATATGGAACAACTGATTGGTTCAAAATTGGGAAAGGAGTACGACAAGGCTGTATATTGTCTCCCTGCTTATTTAACTTATAT
The DNA here is from genome assembly GCF_964270895.1 of Podarcis filfolensis. Classification (NCBI taxonomy): domain Eukaryota; kingdom Metazoa; phylum Chordata; class Lepidosauria; order Squamata; family Lacertidae; genus Podarcis; species Podarcis filfolensis. The sequence goes on along the minus strand of NC_139611.1, from coordinate 3,843,632 downwards.
GCAGAATTCATCATGCGAAAGGCTGGGCTGGATGAATCCCTAGCCGGAATTAAGATTGCCGGAAGAAATATCAACAACCTCAGATATGCAGATGACACAACCTTGATGGCAGAAAGTGAGGAGGAATTAAAGAACCTTTTATTGAGGGTGAAAGAGGAGAGCACAAAATATGGTCTGAAACTCAACATCAAGCAGAGGCTTGACAACCATATGTCAGGAGTGCTCTGATGGTGTTTCCTGCTTGGCAGGGGGTTGGACTCAATGGCCCTTGTGGTCTCTTCCAACTCTATGATTCTATGATCAAAAAAACGAAGATCATGGCCACTGGTCTCATCACTTCCTGGCAAATAGAAGGGGAAGAAATGGAGGCAGTGACAGATTTTACTTTCTTGGGCTCCATGATCACTGCAGATGGTGACAGCAGCCACGAAATTAAAAGACGCCTGCTTCTTGGGAGAAGAGCAATGACAAACCTAGACAGCATCTTAAAAAGTAGAGACATCACCTTGCCAACAAAGGTCCGTATAGTCAAAGCTATGGTTTTCCCAGTAGTGATGTATGGAAGTGAGAGCTGGACCATAAAGAAGGCTGATCGTCGAAGAATTGATGCTTTTGAATTCTTGTGCTGGAGGAGACTCTTGAGAGTCCCATGGACTGCGAGAAGATCAAACCTCTCCATTCTGAAGGAAATCACTCACTGGAAGTGCTCACTGGAAGGACAGATCCTGAAGCTGAGGCTCCAATACTTTGGCCACCTCATGAGAAGAGAAGACTCCCTGGAAAAGACCCTGATGTTGGGAAAGATGGAGGGCGCACAAGGGGAAGGGGACGACAGAGGACAAGATGGTTGGATAGTGTTCTCGAAGCTACAAACATGAGTCTGACCAAACTGCGGGAGGCAGTGGAAGACAGGAGTGCCTGGCGTGCTCTGGTCCATTGGGTCACAAAGAGTCAGACATGACTAAACAACAACAAATGCAATAAGTGTCTCTCTAGGGTGGTGATTGATTGTTGTGTCTCATATGGGAGATAAATGGATGCCACGTGTTGCAAAAGAATAAAGTCAGGGCAGCCCTGTGGGATTCTTCTGCCTGAAGTGTGCTGCGTCACCCAGTCTTATGGGTGGGCTGGCCCTGGATCTTGCCTCTGACTGCCTTGACTGGACAGGTCAATTTCTCAACCAGAGTAGCAGGCTACACCTGAGCAGAACATGAGTCTGTCGACAGGCATGTTATAAAAAGCCAACATTTAATGAACAGCGACCAGCAAAAATGTCAGTATATCCTGATGAGTTACATGTTGACATCTTAAAAGATGTGTTGATTCAACCACCTTGAATCAACATTCAACCACCTTGGACTTACTGGTTTGTGACAACTAATGCCCAGTTACAGGCTCCCCCTTTTTGGAGAAGGTGACTGAGAGGGTTGTGCCAGCACAGTTGCAAGGCTGAAATTGATTATCTCAGGGTTCAGAGCAGATTATATTCAGAGCAGAAATATTGACCACTCTGCAGAGTTGTTGTGAGATACCATCTGTGAATCTCACACTAAACACACTAAAGCATAATGTCATTGCCACCTGATTATTACTGCATTTTTACACAAAAAAGGGGAGGTGACTATTTTCCTTAGACAAATGCAGGAAGCAGAAGCCTTCCTCCAGCTTTTGCTGAAGGAAACCAAGCGCACTGTGTATGCCATCCTGCTTGGTTCTCTTTGGCCTTGAAGGGCCAGTGACAGATTGGTTTATTGCTCCCACTGGATTAGGGATCAGGGTATTTTGGGATCTTTCATCTGTAGTGCTGCTTGGAAATAAGGAAGGACAAGGAAACATGCTAGTTGTGAGAAACAGTTTCCCCTCTTCATCTCTGGGGGTTCCAAGTGTCTCCAGAGCACCGACATGTCTCATCTATGCCAGGGACAACTAGTGACCCTCTCACTCTGATGAGATCAAGGCTCTTCTCATCACCAGGCAACAGAGACATGCTCTTACATGCCACCCCAATCTCTGAGTGGTGAGAGAATCCAGGGGTTCCAGCTACTTACCCAGTTCTGGTTTCCTTGGAATGAGGAGACTGTGGTTGTTTTTAGGATTTATGGTTTTATTTACACACATATAAGGTGGAGGGACTCACAGCATTAACACCCCAACAGATCTTGCCTCTCCATTGGTCACAACTTTGGATCCAGCACACAGCAAGCAGGTCTCTGTGTCTCCAGCTCCCAGCCTTCTTCCAGCTTATATGCACACACACCAGCTATTTTTCTCCTAGGTAGCAGCTGGAGGAGGAGGGTGGAGGAAGGCCCACCCCTTAGCCTTGAGGGCACCATCACTGACACCTTTTGGAAATGAAGCATTGTCCAGACCCATGAGATATTACTGAAATCTCCAGAACGAAACAGAAACATCAAATGATACATCCAACATATCCATACAATGTATTGTGCTGTCCAGCACAGACCCAGAATCTTAGAAATAAAATACAACTCCAATAATTAAAAGGTGTCTCTCTCTCTCTCCCCTATTCCAGCCTGCCTTACCCTGCTTAAGGCTATGCCGCTCTTGGAGAGCCATTGACATCCTTTTGTTCTGTGTGGGATTCAGAGAAAGAAAAGCCACCACCTTCTCAAGATGGCGAATTTGCAAGACAACAGCCTCATCACATGATCAAAAGTTGCATTCAGTTTAGAGCTAGAAAGCAACCAACACGTAATCATTAACCCTTTAAGGAGCTTAGCAACCACTTAGAAAGCTACTGTGGAAAGACCCAAATGGTAGCAATATACATTTAGTTATTCTTCATGTTAAACCTTCATTAATACACATAAGCATTTCCCCATTTCTGTGTGAATTAAACTGTGTGAGATCAATACAGGATCTTAAAGCAGCTGTCTTATTACAAAAGAATTTCAGAAACAGACTTGAAAGGGAAGTTGCTGAATTACAACTTATCACTAAACTGAAAACTATGGAGAGACCTGGTCTTAATAGAGATATTGGATTCCTGTCTCATTACATATGCTAATCATTTGCATACTACCCCTTGCTTTTTCCTGTAGGACTAATTGCAATTGTTAACAGTCATCAACAGGTTTACCATACCCATTGAATCAATCACCCATCTCCTACTACCCTCCTGAGGAAAAACCCCACCCCACCCTCCCACCTATATATAAGAGTCTGGTGACTTCTGTTTCAGTGTATATGAAGAAGTGTACATGCACACGAAAGCTTATACCAAGAACAAACTTAGTTGGTCTCTAAGGTGCTACTGGACATTTACACACACACACACACACCGCACACACACACACACACACCACACACACACACACACACACACACACCACACACACACACACACACACATATATAGACGGCGTCAGACCAACACAGCTACCTACCTGAATTAAACCAATTATACTTAACTGACCATGTAGAAATGGCCCTCAGACCCGTCACTGTTCCCTTAGGACTCTTCTCTCCTAGTCAGAGCTTGCCAAATGACTCCTCTGACAGCTCCTCCATCAGTCACAGTTCTTTCACTGCCACCACCTGAATTCCATTCTTTTCACTCAAGTGTTTATAGCACCGCGACACTTTTTTACTCTCCTCCATGATATTTCCATCACCCCCTTTCTTTCCCACATATTCACCCTCCTCCACCTTCTCCCAGTAAAAGAAAGCACTTCTTCATGCTGCACAGACTATGGAACTCCCTCCCACAGGAGGCGGTGATGGCCACCAACTTTAGAAGAGGATGAGACAAATTCTTGGAGGAGAGGGCCATTGATGGCTTCTAGCCAGGATGGCTCTGCTCTGCCTCCACAGTTGCAGTTCCCCCTGGAGGAGGCAAGAGTGCTTGCATGCTCAGCTTCTCTTCTGGTTGGCCCCTGTGAGAACAAGATACTGGGCTAGATGGCCCATTGGCCTGATCCAGCAGGCTCTTTTGTTCTGAACCATTTCTTCATAGCACACACTCTTCCCTTTCTCCTCTCTATCACTCTTAATGCCCATGTGTTCAGCCCCCAACCCGCAGTCCTATCCACTCTGTGACCTTTTCTCCACCTCTCCTCCCGACTACCTTGCTTATTGCACTCTTGCTTGATTTCTGACTCCTGACTTTCCAAGCGTTTCTGCTATGTTGTTTTAGCTTGAAAGCTCCTCAGGCCTCTTGGCTCTCCTTTGGTTCTCTGCTTGGGGACACCCCCACACCCCACACCTCTGTGGCTTTTTCTCCCTGCCAATTGGGCATGGATCCTTTGTCGCCATTGAGTCCGCCCCCACATTTCTGGGATGTGCAGTGCTCCACTTGGAGATGCTCTGCCCGCCCACTGGAGCTCTGAGGAGGCAGCAGCAGCAGCAGAGAAGGATGTGAGTCATCATGGACCTTTTGGATGGAAGAAAAGGGAGCCGAGGAAAGAGAGGGTGCCCTTTTATTTCTCAAGCACCTATCATGAAAACATCTTGGGGGGATTACCCTGTTCACAATACAATAACAATACAATAATTCCAGCTGCATTAACTGTCAGTACAAAAAGTAGCCTAAACGGTCAAAACAAATGGCTCACATCTGAAGCCTTGGATGGCTTTAAAAGAGGATTGGACAGACTCATGGAGGAGAAGGCTATCAGTGTCCACTAGCCATGAGGCCTGTGTTCTGCCTCCATGGCCAGAGACATTGAGGCTTCTGAATGCCTGTGGCTGGAAGCTGCAGGAGGAGACAGTGGCTCTTGTGCTTGTGCGCTTCCCAGTGGGGCATCTGGTTGGCCACTGAGAGAAGAGGGTGCTGGGTGAGGTGGGCCATTGGCCTGATCCAGCAGGTGCTCTTCTTATTTTATTAAAGGCCTCGGTAAACAATAAAAATATGTAAATGAAAGACAAATATGAAGGAGGAAAAACCAGAGGGGAAAAGTCTTGAAGAACATTTCAAAAGGTGCAAGAGGAAACCTGAGGTTGAGAATCCCAGCAGGAGAGGCAGAAGAGAGCAGCAGAGGAGAGGGAAGGGTTGAAACTCGGAGTACATGTGAAAAGGGTCTTGGTGGACCACAAGCTTAACACAAGTCAACAGGGTAATGCAGCAGCAAAAAAAGCTAATGTGATTTTAGGCTGCATCAACAGAAGTCTAGTGTCCAGATCCAGGGAAGTAATAGTACCACTCTATTCTGCCTTAGTCAGACCACACCTGGAATACTGTGTCCAGTTCTGGGCACCACAGTTTAAGAAGGATATTGACAAACTGGAAGGTGTGCAGAGGAGGGCAAACAAGATAATCAAGGGTCTGGAAACTAAGCTTTATGAGGAGCGCTTGAAGGAGGTGGGTATGTTTAGCCTGGAAAAGAGGAGACTGAGAGGAGATATGATGGCCATCTTCAAATATCTTAAGGGCTGTCACATGGAGGAGGGAGCATACTTGATTTCTCCTGCTCTGGAGGGGAGGACTCGAACCAATGGCTTCAAGTTACAAGAAAGGAGATTCCGACTAAACATTCACAAAAACTTTCTGACAGTAAGAGCTGCTTGACCGTGGTCTCCCTTGGGAGGTTGTGGTCTCTCCTTCCTTGGAGGTTTTCAAACAGCGGTTGGATGGCCATCTGTCATGGATGCTTTAGCTGAGATGCCAGCATTGCAGGGGGTTGGACTAGATGACCCTAGGGGTCCCTTCCAACTACAGTATATGATTCTATGAAAGCAGCATTCAGGACCTGGGTACGTCTGGATTGTGAGGTCTCTTGGCCTAATGGAGTCTGAGCTTGTTGTGAGAGGTTTTTTCTTCTTTTGCAAGGCCCTGGCAAGGGAATGAAAAATGCTTCAGGGTTCAGCTGTGTGCTGTGACTTCTCTCCCCAAATATTCAGAGAACATTTCAAGCAGCAGACATACCGGTAATTAAATGATGCACAGCTGGTGTGGAATATGCCTCGGGAGTGTTTGACTGTGATTCCCAGTGCACTTCCTCTTGAGTCAACACCATGGAAATCAAGGGGACTTACGACTAAGTCCATTTAGGGCTGGGCTTTCATAATTTAATTGGATCGCTGCTGTGCGAGGCTGTTCCCCAGTTTGATAGCCTATAAATCTGACATGGGAGTCAGGTTGTAAAAATTCTCCCAGTGGCTTAAAAAGGCTGTTTATCACAGCTGACTTGCAATTGTTTCCTTTTCTGTAGTTTGCGCACAAGCGATGGCCCATTCCACAACTCATAACTTTCATGAGAAAGTGATTGCATGACAAGGGAAAAGGGACTTGCTCCATTTGTGCTCTCCCTCTCCTGACATTTCAGCAATAACCTCTAATGAAGCATCACACAGTTTCCTCGTGAAGATTTTATTCTCCTAATGTTTTATATTTGCAAGACTCCTCTGGGTGTGTGCATCCAGCACCACAGGCATAGAAAACCATAGGTCAGCCTTTGGCAACCTGGTGCCCTCCAGATGTTTTTGGACATCAACTCCCATCAGCCCCAGCCAGCACAACCATAAGGCAGAAGAGCCAATGGGAGCACAGCCATGCTGCCTGGGGCTGATGGGAATTGGAAGCAGAAACACCTGGAGGGCACCAGGTTGGGGAAGGCTGCTGCAAATACTTGCTAAATTTCTCACACAATCTCGGGCCTCTCCTTTTGCAGCTGGAGGCAGAAATGCTTCTGAATACCAGCCGCCAGAAACCACAGGAGGGGATGGGGCTCTTGTGAATCCTCCTTGAGGTTTCCCATAGACATCTGGCTGGCCACTGTGAGAACAGGCTGCTGGTCTAGATGGGTCATTGGCCTGATCCAGCTCTTATGATGGGTGTGGTGGAGTTTAGTCTGCTCATTCCTGATCACCCTTGTGGACAAATAGCCTTTACATGTGGCCTTTTGTCTGTGAACATTTCAGGACCCGTTGGGATGGATAGCATCTCATAAAAATGTCAGATGTGCTTATTGCGCCACTCTCCTTGCCTCCATTGAGGCTGGAATGAGGCCCCTTCTTTTAGCTCTACAGTCACCCTTCGGAAAACAACAAACAACCCAGTTCCTTCCAATTGTTTTCCTCTTGTGCTAAGCACCATCTGGGTGCCATGTTGAACTTGAGAAATGCTTTGTCGTCATGGAAATATCTGAAAAGCCACAATGTAATAGTAAAATAAGAAAAAGTGGTGTCGCTTTATGTGTCGTTCCTCTTTTACTTGAGGAGGAAATATATGGAGTGTTAAGTTTTCGTGCTTGGCAGTGGGCCCATTCTCTTTCAGTGCTGCTGATAAATACAGCTCTATTCACTCATAGCTCAAGATCTGGAGTCCTCTGGAAGGTGGGGCTCTGCCTTCCCATCACTGAGCAGGTTCAGGTCACTGCTGAGGAGGGCGGACTGGGAACGGTCACCACAACTGTGTGTTCCAAACCATCACCCAACATGAGCCTGACACCTAAGCTCCCATCTACTATTAAGGTCCAATGGAAGATTCTTGCTCAGAGTCACTTTGTTTAGATCAGGGGTCAGCAAATCTTTTCAGCAGGGGGCCGGTCCGCTGTCCCTCAGACCTTGTGGGGGGCTGAACTATATATTTTTTGGCGGCGGGGAATGAACAAATTCCTATGCCCCACAAATAATCCAGAGATGCATTTTAAATAAAAGGACACATTCTACTCATGTAAAAACACGCTGATTCCCAGACCATCTGCGGGCCGGATTTAGAAGGCAATTGGGCCAGATCCGGCCCCCGGGCCTTAGTTTGCCTACCCATGGTTTTCTAAAGTGGGTTTGCGAACCTGTGATTGTGTTTAGAATGTGATAACTGTTTTTAGAATGCTTTTTTTAAAAAAAGTTTTATTGTGGATGTGTTTGCCACCCTGGGCAGATTGCAGAGGAACAGCTGGGTATGCTGGAAGGCTGAGGACAAATAACAAAAAAGTACTTCTTCACACAACCCATGGGACTCACTCTCACAGGAGGCAGTGATGATGACCAAATAGAGGGCTGGACAAATTTATGGAGGAGGATACAGCAAACAGTGGCTGCTAGCCATGATGGCTCTGCTCTGTCTCCATGGTCAGATGCAGGAATGCTTCTGAATACCAGTTGCTGGAAGCCAGAGGGAGGGAGAGGGCTGCTCTTGTGCTCAGGTCTTGCTTTCCAGTTTCCAAAAAGGCATCTGGTTGGGCACTATGAGGGTAGGATGCTGGACTAGATGGGCTGTTGGCTTGATCCAGCCAGCTCCTCTGATATTCTTGGTGCTGACCTTTAAAGCCCTAAATGGCCTCAGCTTTGTATACCTGGTCTCCACCTCCATCGTTCAGCCCGGAGACCGAGGTCCGGCTCTGAAGGTCTTCACCCATTGCGAGATGTGAAATTACAGGGAACCAGGCAGGGGGCCTTCTTAGCAGTGGCTCCCGCCTTTCTTTGACATCTCACTCATGTGACTTTTTGGGCTTTGCTTGGGTATCACACGAGCTGCCAAGGCAAGGAAAGCAACAACTGGCTAAGCTGACACATTGCCAAGGAGGATTCAGAAGGTTATACCACTGCAAAGCACGTCAGCTCAGAAAAGCTTTATTTCCTATAATGCAGTCAGCAACACAGTGCCCATGAATCCTCATGCTGTGCTTTGGTCTGCTGAGCTGCACAGCTTGCTCTTCCATTGGTTGGGGTGAGTCAGTTGGCTCAGGTGGTATCTGCTAGGGGTCGGCTGCCCCCTGCTTGCTCCTCCTGAGCTCCCCTCAGCCACCCCCCTCTGTTGGAGGGGAGACCTGGGATTGGTGCATGGACTGTGCTGACCACCCTGAACTCACCTGCTGCCTCAGGTGAGGTAGCGGATGCTCCTTGTTCAACAGTGTTGAAGTTAGAGTCAGCTGCCGGTCTGCTTGACTCCTCTGCATGGAGCAGAGAGAGGTGCCTTGGGCTGGCCCTGCTGAGCTGTGGCTCACCTGTTCTTTTTATGTGGGGATCCAGAGGCATCTGGCTCACTCCTCTCAAAAAGACTAGACTTCAGCTTGATACAAATTAAGTACTGTAGAGGGTTTTGGTTTTTTCTTTTGGGGGGTATGAAAGCTACTGCTGCTCCTTCTAAAGAGACCTTTGGGCAGACACAGATGGTACACAACCAGTCATTTTTGTCTCTTTACTCCTGCTCCTTACTTCCTTTCATCTAGCCTGATGAAGAGTTCTGAGGAACTGAAAAGCTTGCACACAATTCTAGGACATTTTGGTTGTTCTTGGAAAGGTATTGGCTTAATAAAGATTTTGGAACATTTTAAAAACAGGTAACCTTTCCAATCTGACAGCATAGGTGGAATTGGTGAGCTAACTTTATTCTGCCTCTATCAGGATCTGGAAACACTGATATTTAATAAATAAGCATCATGGGCGCCAACACCAAAAAGATCCTACTCCATCTTCCCTTGGATTACCCCTCAGGAAATAGAGGGTGACTGAGGAAGGCTGCATCATAACAACACTATGAGCCTGCTGGATCAGGCCAAGGGCCCATCTAGTCCAGCATCCTGCTCTCACAGGGGCCAACCAGGAGCTCCAGTGGGAAACTTGCTATCAGGACCTGAGTCCTCTCCCCTCCTGTGGTTTCCAGCAACTGATATTCAGAAGCATTGCTGCCTCCTGCTGTGGAGGCAGAGCAGAGCCACTTGCTAGTAGCCATGGAAAGCCTTCTGCTCCCTGAATTTGTTCAATCCTCCTTTGAAGCCAGCCAGGTTGGCAGCCATCACTGCCTCCTATGGGAGCAAGTGCCATAGTTTAACTATGTGCTGTGTGAAGAAGGACTTTCTTCTATCTGTTGTGAATCTTCCAACATCACCATTCCTTAGGTCAGCCTTCCACAACCTGGTGCCCTCCAGGTGCTTTAGACTACAGTTCCCATCAATCCCAACTTCATATGGCCACGCTGTCCTGGAGTGGAGAGCAGTTGTAGTGCGACACATCTGGGGGGCACCTGGGTGGCAAAGTTGGCCTTAAAGAATTGGGGGAAACATACGGGGGGTGAGGAGCCCCTTCTCCTTTTTTACTTTCTGCTCCTACATTTTAATTTCTCCCTCTTCCAGGTATATGGCCATTATCCGCCCGCTGCAACCAAGGCTATCGGCCTCAGCCACCAAGGTCGTCATCTGTGTCATCTGGTTACTGGCTTTATTGCTGTCATTCCCACAAGGCTACTACGCAACAACAGCCGAGTTCCCTGGCCGAGTGGTGTGTCTGGTGGATTGGCCAGAAAATACAACTCAGACCTATCAAATAACGTGAGTTCTTGTGTTTTCTTTGCAATAGAATCATCCTTGGGTTGTGAAGAGAACTCATGACATTGTCCCAATCTAGCAGTGTCCTGATTATCCTAGAAGATGCAAAGAACAAGACATAAGAGCATGAGAAGACTTTGCTGGATCAGAGCAATGGCCCATCTGGTGCAGCATCCTGTACTCACAGTGGCCAACCAGATGCCCCAAAGGGAAACCAGCAAGCAGGATCCGGGTACAAGAGCACACTCCCCTCTTGTGGTTTCCAGCAGCTGGTGTTCAGGAGCATTATGGCCTCCGACCAAGAAGGCAGAGCAGAGCCATCTTGACTTATAGCCATTGATAGCCCTCTCCTCCTCCATGAATTTGTCTCATCCTCTTTTAAAGCCATCCAGGTTGGGGGCCATCACTGCTTCCTGTAGGAGGGAGTTCCATAGTTTAACTGTGTGCTGCATGAAGAAGTCCTAGGGTGGAATCAAGCTCAGGTTCCCAATGTCAACTGGAGGAAGGCTCCAACCCATGCAACTCTATAGTCACTTTACCTTTTTGGGGGGCGGGGGAGCCCTCAGCACCTCCTCCTGCACTTCCTGGCCTGAGGATGTGATTCTCCCATCACCTCCAAAGTCTGAAGATACTACCCCAGAAGCTGTGTTTGCTCTATAGTCATGCAGAAGCATGTGGCTGCAGAACTGACCACAGGCCCTTTAAAGATAGCACACAGTTTTTCTCAGGGGTGGGGAGCCCTCAGATGAGTCTGAGAAAGCAGCATCTTCCAAACCACAGCCAAGAGGGCCTGGCAGAATTGGGGTCCCTTCCCCTGTGCCCATCAGAGCATCATAGCCATAGAATTACAGAATTGCAGAGCTGGAAAGGATCCCAAGGATCATTTAGTCCAGTGTTGGCCAAACTTGGCCCTCCAGCTGTTTTGGGACTACAATTCCCATCATCTCTGACCACTGGTCCTGTTAGCTAGGGATGATGGGAGTTGTAGTCCAAAACAGCTGGAGGGCCAAGTTTGGCCAACACTGATTTTTAGTCCAACCCTCTGTAATGTTGGATCACAGCTAAAGAATCCCTGACAGATGGCCATCGAAACTCTGTTTAAAAACCTCCAGTGAAAAAGGGTCCACTACCTTCTGAGATAGTCAGAAAGTTCTTAATTTTTAGTCAGAATCTCCTTTCTTGTCATTTGAGTCCATTGGTTCAGGCCCTGCCCTCTGGAGCAGCAGAAAACGAGCTCGCTCCATCTTCCATGAGACAGCCCTTCAGATACTTGGTTCTCATATTTCCTCTCAGTCTTTTCTTCTCCTGTCTAAACATGCTCAGTTCCCTCAACTGTTTCTCATAAGGCTTGGTTTTCAGACCCTTTATCATCTTGGTCGCCCTCCAGTCATGTTGCAGTGCCTCAGTTTCCCCTGAGTAATGAATATTGCTACATCTAGTTCAGCCCTTTGTTTCCTGCAGTTACTCTGGGGGTATCCAGCAGCTTCTCTGAAATCCCAAATCATCTCTGAAATCCACTGGGTTCAAACTGTACTGTCACTCTCCACAAAGAGGTCTGTTCCCATTTGGATCCAAAGTCTGTTTAGCAGTGTTGCATATTCTCTGTGACTGCTTTACCTGACCTGATTGGGAATCTGTGGGAGCATCACGTTTTCTGACATACAGTTCCATGTAAATACGATGCCATCTTAGACACTGAGGTCATCCTTGCAAGAGTAACACTTGCTGGGGGTTTGGCTGTCCTGCTAAAATGGCAGATATCAGGATTTGTAGCTCATTGTCCAGTTATGTAGCTTTATAAATCTTGTCCTGGTAAGAGACTTTGGGGTATTTTGATTAATGCCTTCTTTCTCCTCTGGAACTTCTTTTGCTTCATGTAAGTTGAATATTTCACAGTCTCGTTTGTCTGTCTATATTTCCTGCAGCCAGTGTGACTTTTACAGCAAATTTTCTGTAAACATCTGATTTCTTTTCTTTTTTTTTAAGATGGTGCTTCTAAGCCTAAGGGATAGTGTTGCATGTGTTGGGAGCATTTTGGACTGGACAATAACAGCTTCTTTAAAATGGCTCTCAGTGGTTTATGAGCTTTGTGTCAACTGAGATAGAAATTTGGCCTCTTTTATGCTGGTTGATTCCAAGGAAAATACGATTGCTAGACATTCTTTTCCCCATTTGGACACACTGCTGCTAATTCAGTGATAAATTTCTTGACACAAACATGGCAAGCTGTGCATTTTGCAAAAGGAGGTTCACCAGGGCCACTTTCACTGGCAGTGGATATGTCATAATATTTTGAAGCAGGGTGATGGATAAGTAAAGCACATGGTTGCAGAGAGCTGATGAAAGGATTGCATTTATTTATTTATTATTTATTTATTTATTTATATGAAATATTTTCTTGGTTTACAAAAGTACATGCCTTCTCTCTCTTTTTCAGGTTGTGCAGTCTTTCTTACACATCAGTTACGTTTGTTGTGAGACATTAGTGTTGAGTACAGTCTAAGGTTGGGGAAGAAGAGGGGAGAGAGGAGAGGTGGGGTGGTGAGGCTTTGTGTAGTGTATGTGTGGGGTTTTGTCAACTGGGTAGCTTCTCTTTCTATTTGCTTATTACATTTCCTTGGTAGTGAGAGGGATTGGGGGAGTCCAGGGTGTGGCTGGTTGTCTGTAGTTGGCTGCATTTGTGAGTGGGGGGGGTTGTTGGGTCAGGGAAGCCAGATTGATTCATATGCTGTCGGTGGATTCTTCTTGTTGTCTTGTTGGGCTGTGTATGTGATATAGGGGAGCCATACTGGGGTGAAGGCGTCCTCTTCTATTTGTCCCAGTGTCAGTTTCAGGTTATTGGTTAGCTTTTCTAGTAAGGCCGTTTCCCATACAATTTGAGACCATTGGGCCATGTTTACTCCTGACAGGTCTCTCCAGTGTATGGATATGAGTCTTCTGGCTGCTGAGAGTAGGTGGGTTATAAGCTCTGTATAATGTGAGTGGTCGTTATGATCTTGGAAGATGTTCAGTAGGGTCAGTTCTGGGATGAGTTCTAATACCTGTTTAGTTATTTTGCATATCTCTTGTAGGACTGCTCTCCAGAAGGGTTGGATTTTAGGGCATTCCCACCTTTGCATGTTTTAGCCTTGCTCCCAAACTGCAGGTTTATTTGACTGTCTTTATACCAACTTTTCAAAGTCTGCTAGTCATTTGTATGTCCAGCACCTTCCTGCTGCCTCCTTGCCTCTTAACACTCCCTAGGTGAATTCCACTGGTCCCCAGGGGGCAGCACTGTCCACCTAGGGAATCAGTGGGTTCAGAGTGTTGGACTATGACCTGGAAGACCAGGGTTCAAATTCAGCCATGAAGCTTGCTGAGTGACCTTGAGGCTGTAACTGTCTGTTGGGTATCTGAGGATAAAATAAATAATAAAATTATGACTATTAGTTTGATGTTTTATTATGTTAAGAGTGGCTGGGGAAACCCAGCCAGATGGGCAGGTTGTTGTTTGTTTGTTTGTTTGTTTGTTATTAAACAGGAAAAGAGAGAGCCATTTATACAATCTTGAGCTTCTCGGTGGTAAGACGCAATGGAGTGTATGTATGTATGTATGAATGAATACTATTAAAAATAAATTTAGATGCCCCATTAAATCAACATAAGATCATGCTTGGGATCCCTGGCTACTTCTCAGAGGACCTGCCCCACCATCCATAACTTGTGGCGCACTGGTTTGGATGCCAAAACAACTCTGCTCTTGCCTTGGAGACAAATGCCCCCTGCCACCCGCCCCCAGGAATGGAGATATTACCAGTTTTCATTACCAGAAGGTCATTTGCTTTGACATCATATTTTCATTCAGCTCAGAGAAATTGGCTCGTTTCCTCGGCAGCCAATTTATTACCGTCATGATCCATCTTTCTGTGCTTAGCAAACATTGTTCCCATAACCAATCTGATTATCTGCCTTAGTTGAAGCATTTTAGTGAGTCCGCAGCTTGCATTTTAGATGTTGGTTTTTATAACTGGATTTCAGATGTCACTGTGGATATTGCAATGCTTTCCAGCATTCTATTTCCTGCCTCTCTGATTTGCTGTAGTGAAATATGAGGCATATAAATCAACTGGTCGGTGGGGACAGGGAATGTCGGGAGATGGTTGTTAAATGTGAAGCCTGCTGCTCTCATTCAGGGGCCCCTTCTCTGTTGTCTTCACGGAGCCCCTCACCTCCATTTACAAGAGCTTCCCATGCATTATAATGGAGAGAACTGCTTGGGATGTACAAGCTGCTGCGTCCCAATACTGAAGGCTAGTTTAACAGCTGATCTATGTGTGCTCCCAGAAGCATGCAGAGGTCTGGAATGAAGCCATGTACTCTTCTTTTGCAGGCTCAGCTTTATAATGTGATATTTATTAGGGGTAGGTGAAACCTGTCTCATTATTCCCAGGAGTAGCTTCATCTTGCCAACTATGGGCACTGCATGTTCAGGACACACAGCCACAGAAGTAGTTATGTGCCTTACGTTAAGTGAATCCAGGTAGGTTTGCATGGGGGTCAGATGAGATGACCCTTTGGTTCCCTTCCAACTCCACAATTCTACGTTTCTAACCTGTAAGGCACCACAATGGTAGCATCGGAAGAAATAATCATTCTTCTTCTTCTTCTTCTTCTTCTTCTTCTTCTTCTTCTTCTTCTTCTTCTGATTCACTGTGGGGAAAGACAACCTAATGTGTTCCCTGGAAATTGTTCCTTGGGTCAAGTGTTCATATAACGAGTTGATTATTTCCATTGATTCCTATGGGAAATTTTCTAATACATTTCTGACCACGAAATTTTGACTCCCAAAAGCAAAACAAACAAACAAACAAACAAACAGGAAAACCCAGGAAAATCCTCTTTGATTTGTCCAAATACTCACCTTCCCTCCCTCCTTTCCTCAGCTAACCAGGAAATGGTCTCTGCATATCTGAATCTATGGTGCATTTAACAAGGTTTAGGTACTAACTCCTTGTGTTCAGATTAAGTGAATTTTCACATAGCAAATGTTCGTAAAGCAGGACTTGAGTGAGGTAGTTGTTTTTTATTAGATTTATACCCTGCACATTCCCCCAAAGGAGTCGTCCTTTGCCAGCTTCCTGGTTAGACTGCTGCAATGTGTTATACACTAGGCTGCCTTTGGAGACAGTTTGGCAACTGCAGATTATTCCCAGTGCAGCACCCAGGCCACTAACTGGGACTAAGCATTTTGATCCAATGCTTATGTGACTTTCACTCAGGGCTCAGGGTCCATTTCCAGGTCCAGCTCAAGGTGAGGATGGGGGAGAAAGTAGTTCAGTTTGCACACCTTCTGAACCGCTATGCAGACTGAAACAGAGCTATCCTGTGAAATTTGTACTTCTTAAATTTTTATGACGTAGTTATCCAACCAGAAATGCATCTTTAAAAACGTATATTGGGGGGGAGTTCATATATTAGTGTAAATAACATACAGAGTGTAAATAACATACAGAGATATAAAAATTTGAAGAAATGGCTTATAAAACTGTTTTAGAGGGGAAGATGCACACAAAAATGAGTATGTTAAGAGAAATATATTCTTGCTACAGTACTGCTGTTGGGAGTAACTGTTAGGGATCTAGGCAGAAAGTGTGAGTCATGTACTCAGGTTCCCATTGTGAGCTGTGGAGACTGGCTGTTCTGTGCAAAGCACTCCTCTGTTGTACAACATATCCTTTCCTCAGGTTCCCTCTTCTGAGCTCTAAGTGTGCAGGACACAAAGCCAAAGAGATAGAGCCCCATCATCTGAGGCTGTGTACAAACCATACCTTTAAAGCACATTCAGAACACGTCCTTTCCCTCAAAGAATCCTAGGAATTGTAAGTTGTTAAGGGGGCTGAGAGTCACTAGAAAAACCACTACCCTATTCCCCTCACAGAGCTACAATTCCCAGAGTGGTTTAATACTATTTTTTTTCCAGGGAACTCTGGGAATTGTAGCTCAGTACAGCTCCCAGGATTCTTTGGGTGAATCCACGGCTGTTAAAGTGGTATGAGAGCACTTCCAATGTAGGAGGCAGATGCTGGATGGTTGCTGGTCCAGAGATAAGTCAACTCACTGAACTCACTGTCCCAAAACAGCATCCTTTCAGCAGGGGCCGCTCCAGGCCAGGGGCTGGAGGCAGGGGATAGTGCCAAAGAGACAAGATCAAGTTCCAAAGAAAGACAGCTCAGGCTCTCAGGGCCTGGGGCACATGCATTGCAGGGGGTTGGACTAGATGGCCCTTGGGACCCATTCAAGCTGTACAGTTGTATCACTCTACATAGTGAGAACCGGGAACAAGGTCAAGATGTGAGGCAGCAGGAGTGTGTGCGTTATCAAGTAAATATATGGCACGTAGGAGAAACAGCTATAACCCAGGAGGGCAGCTCTTCCAAGTCAGTTCTTCAGGAGAAGTTTGTTGCCCTGCTATGCAGGCTCCCAGATCTCAGCAGAAATCACATTTGTGTTAACCATCAGCTCTGATTGTAGTGAGTGTCTACACTTATTTATTTCATTTATACCCCACCATCTTTCTCCTAAGGAGCTCAAGGTGGTGCACAGGGCTCTTGCCTTCCTCATTTAATCTCTATAACATCCCTGTGAGGTAGGTTAGGCTGAGAGGCAGTGATTTGCCTAAGGTCACCCACCCAGGGAGCTTCATGGCCAAGTGGGGATTCGAACCCTGATCTCTCCCAGGTCCTAGTCTATCTGCTACACCACACTGGCTCTCATAAACAGAACAGCAGCAGTAGAGGTCTGGGAGCCCAGGAGTAGAGCTGAGCTCAAAGTATGAGGTGGGTCCCAATTCAAGGCAATAGTCGGGGAAAGGAGGCGGGTGTAGACAGGGTCCACGCACTGGCAATTGTAGGAATGTTCAGGGATGCAGGAGAGGATATATTGTTTGATTATAGCCTTTCCAACTTGTGTTAACAAGTTCACAATTCAGCAGAGTAACATTCCCCCCTTTTTAAACTCACAGCGGATGCGTTTGCTCAGGCTCGCTAAAGCCTCTATAATAACTGTTCTGGTATTTTCCCCTTATTCCCTCATAAAAGATAAGACACGACACAGTCTTCTATAAAAGTATAAAAAGAGTTTACTCACTCACATTCTGTTTACAATCGGATCCCAGAAGGCAGACTTAGTTTCCAGGTGTATGTTACTTTTCTAAGCTATCTCATAAGGAGACAGTCCCTTTGTCCTCTCTTGGCTGGAGAGCATCTTTGGCTAAGCAGATGTTGCTTCTTCGATGCATGTGGAGAAAAAGAGATGGCTGCCCTGCCCTGT
Organism: Podarcis filfolensis; assembly: GCF_964270895.1. Taxonomy (NCBI): domain Eukaryota; kingdom Metazoa; phylum Chordata; class Lepidosauria; order Squamata; family Lacertidae; genus Podarcis; species Podarcis filfolensis. The sequence goes on along the minus strand of NC_139611.1, from coordinate 3,826,098 downwards.
GCTTTTGTCATTACCTGCACAGGTAAGGCCACACCCACCTCTAGTCACATGCAGAGGAAGTTTGTCCCAGCCCAGAAGGAAACAGGAAGTTTACCTGCTGGCTGGACCAAAATTCCTCCCCATGTGTAAACATGTTCACTCTAGGAATGTTGTATTTGACTGCTCTTGTGTTTCACATCCCACAGCAATATGTTGTTTAGTTTGAAGGGCAGGTTCTGAGGCCCTGGATTTCTAGAGCCAGGTGCCCTGGAGATGGGCCCTTGGGGTCAGCTGATTGAATGCTGAGGCTGACAGATATGGCAGGACCCAGTCCAGGCATCTTTCCGGGCTTGTAGGTGAACAAAGCAGTGGGGTTGCAGGAGGCAAGATGTGGGAGTCTGTCTGCTGGAAATCCTGGTTTGAGAAACACCCTCTCCCTTCCACAATTCGACTGGAGAGAGAGAGAGAGAGAGAGAGAGAGAGAGAGAGAGAGAGAGAGAGAGATGCCATCACCACAAACAGGTTCCATTCAGGCAGGAAGTGTACATTGAGAGAGAGCTTGGCACTCATTTCATAGAAACCTGATCAAGAACTTGTAGGATTTTGATTGCATGATCATTTCAGGCAAAGGCAGCTCTGAAAGGAAGGCTGGTTTTAAAAAGAAGAAAAATCTACATCTCATTTGAATCACATTTGGTTTATAAAAAAAATCTCTGCTTGTTTAGCATGGCAGCCAAGAAGAATAGAAATAGGAAGGTACCTTGAAGTACCTGAAGTTCAGGGCTATTCAAGCTCATTTCATGATGACCTTGAATCATGACATGGGTATGAAACACTTCTTCACAGATGAGATTCAGCCCATGTTACAAGCTGTACGTCTGAACCTACATGTGTGTCTTGGAACTCAAGGACTAGATGACCCTACAATTCTATGCTTCTATCTATATTGCTGCACACACTCCTGAGAGGTTGGGATCTTTTTTCTGGAGTTAGTGTGTATGTCTGTTATGAATACGTGTTTGCCCTTAACCTTGTGCCCCAAGAAGTTCATGCACAAGAGGAAAGGAGAGACACTGGCTTATTACATGAAATGAAAGTGACAGAGTATGTGGATGGTGCTTTTGTTTGAGAGATGATAATTAAAATTTGCTGATAACACAAGATTAGTATGCTGATCTTTGCTTTAAGTGTTAAGAGGTCAGAATATTTACCTATCCCTTCCAAAACACATTTACGATCAAGACTTGTACCAGAGCTAAAATAGTTTAACAACTGGGGGGATATTATATATCATGCCAACTTTGCTGATACGATGATGTGCAGAAACAAGCCCCATGGAAGTCTAGACTGGCACACCATTTCATTCTTTCCTCCTGTGCTCTCTATAAAATATTATTTGCAGGTAACACAAATAAATATGAAATTTGGTGTAACTTTTGGAAGTGACATAGGATCAGAAAAATCTTGGCTTCTCAGTTTCCTGTCATGTCATCGTTACTCCTGTGCAGTGGTACCTCCGGTTAAAAACTTAATTCGTTCCGGAGGTCCGTTCTTAACCTGAAACTGTTTTTAACCTGAGGTACCACTTTAGCTAATGGGGCCTTCCACTGCTACCGCACAATTTCTCTTCTCATTCTGAAGAAAAGTTCTTAACCCGAGGTACTTTTCTGGGTTAGCAGAGTCTGTAACCAGAAGCGTCTGCAACCAGAAGTGTCAGTAACCTGAGGTACCACTGTACAAGAAAACCTTCTATTGAAGCGAATTGGCACAGTTATTTACTCAGCTCAAAGGGGATTTTGTCTCAACATGCATAGATCTAGTACGTTCCTCATGCCACATACATCACTCACTTCAGGAAATTCTCTCATCGCTTGCTGATTCTGAGTTGGATGTGTGACCAGACTGCAGTTAAAGTCCTGTATCTGAAAGCAATGTCAAATGATTTGAAATTTCCATATGTGGTCCTTGATTTTAGATGCAGGTCACCAGGAAGGCCAGTGCAGTGTGATGAGGACATTCTGGGGTTGAAATTCATGACATGCCCCCAGCTGTGACCTGCACATACTCATTACTTCCTCGGTTTGATCGGAGGACAAGATGAAGAACATCTCTGCCATGTGGAGGAGGCTGAAGTCATTGCAGTGTCCTTTCATTACATATTTATGAATGCAAAGCATAATCTGTTCGTTGATGTGACGATGAAGGCCTCCAGCTTGATAACAGGCATTAGATTCACACTCTGCCTCCAAGCAGAGACTGAGACTAATAACTTGCTGAAATCTAAAAAACCCATTGGTTTAATTAAGGTATCACATTTTCTTACACAGAAAGGAGAAAGCTGGCTGCACTGGATGCCATGTCAATAAGGTGGTCAATGAAAGCATAAAACTTGTTGATTTAGAGCACAGCAACCTGTCTCTGGAAATTGATATGCTTCCTTTTGGCAATCTCCATTCTCCCCCAAGGGAGTGTATTAGAATCAGGAGCGCAGGTAGAATCTAGTACAAAAAATGAATTATGTAGGTTAGAATTTGAATAAAGTTTTTTTAAAAAAAAATCCTCATTGACTTCAGTAGCTTTTTACTGTTGCTTAGATGAGAGTCCAGGTCTTGCTTTACTGAGACCCCAAGTAGCATTCTTCACTCCTCTGTGTCCTCCTTTATTTTTGCCTGTGCTGATAATTGATACTGTGCTAGGGAAGTCTCTGACATGGGCTGGCTGCACTGGTATGACAGTCTGGAGGGCTTGTTTCCAGGGAACAAAGCTGTCAGAATGCTTGTAGTCAGATTTGTGTGAGGGAAGGGAAAGTTGTCTGACTGGCTAAGAGCCAAACTTTACATGGGTCCTTGAGAAAGAAAGGTTTGCAACATGCCAAGGACAGGTAAGATGTCTTGGGCAGTAGGGTCCCAGAGTCAAGGTGGCTGAAAGAATTTCAGGTACAGATTGGAGGGGGAAGGGCGGGAGGCTGCAGAAAGTATACATTACTCCAAGAACTGACAGCTCTAAGTTACACAATATAAGGTAGCATTCATATTCATTCTGTAGCATCTTCCATGGCCATATTTTACTAGCTTTTAGCTGCTGGTTCTCTTTGGATACATCTACATTATGGAATTGTAGAGTTGGAAGGGACCCAAAAGGGTCTTTTATTCGCTGCAATGCATTCTGAATAGCAAACCCTTCCCTTTAATCCAATGTTTCTCAAACTTGGGTAGCCAGCTGTTGCTGGACTTCAACTCCCATCATCCCTGAGCACTGGTCCTGCTAACTAGGGATGATGGGAGTTGTAGTCCAACAACAGCTGGCTACCCAAGTTTGTTGAGCTTTTTAAAAAGATTTAACACCAAAATTGTTGACTTTTTTAGGATTGAAGTTATGCAGCTTTTTAAAAACTTATACACCAGGAAATAAATTGTCACAGGGGCTGGATTAAATCGACCAGTGGGCCGGATTAGGCCCCCAGGCTGGACTTTGGACATGCCTGGTCTATAGGAAGATAAATGGGAACTGAAATGCTTATGGATGTCCCTTGAAGACCAGCTGACCAGGGGGAGGAGGAAATCCGATCAGTTCAGTGCCTGCCCTGGCACTTGGAGGCAGGGTGTAAGGTAGGCAGAATACAGACCTTCTTGGCTTCCTCCTGGAATGCTAGAGTTGCCCCCTTAACCACAGCTGGAAAGGCCTGGCAAGCAGAAGTTCCCAGGTTCCATCCCCACCATCTCCAAGAGAAACGGCCTGAAATCCTAGTGAGCTGCTGCAAGTTTGGGTAGACAGTGCTGAGCTAGATGGGCCAGTGGTCTGACTCCATAAGGCAGCTTCCTGGGTTCCACAGCTGAGTTATTGTGGCTGCTAAAGTTTCGTCTCAGTGCAGATCCATGCCAGCCGGAGCAGGTCATGGTCTCTGTGAAACCCGTCAGGATCTCTCCTGCCTGCCTGCCTTCCAGGCTCTGTGGACAAAGCAAACTTCCAAGCCTGGAGGCCTTTTCTTTGTATTTAAACCTTTCCATGGCCATCTGTGAGAACCTGTGTGGTGTAGTTCCTGTGCTTTCCAGGACTGGGAAATCTGCTTTGTGGACATTAAAATGAGAACTGCCATGCTTAATTAGTGCAATTCATTTTCAATCAACAAAACAGGTATCCGCAATTAATGGTAGCAGATTTTATTTTATTGTCTACCATTACTTATAAAAACTGCAGGTGGCAAGAAGCTGTCTCTCTCCCCCTCTGAAGAAAAACAAGTATTTTCTTTTGTTAGATTTGTCGTCATCTTAGCAGAGGGCAAGCTTTGCTCTCATCTTCCAAGGTGACAGCAAATCTAGAAAAACAATTTTTCCTCCCTTCAGACTGTTTTACACATATGCAAATTCAATAATTCATACAATCAAGAGACCACTATTTCTTTAATAGGATGACAGCCATAATTTTTAAAATGTTCTGAGTAAAGCAGGGTTTATTCATGCAGTCATTTTTAATGGAACAAGGTGTTATATTTCCACAAGCTCAATAAAATAGAACAAGTTACACAAAGCACCATGTTCACACGTCACAGTGTGGGGCATGAGCAAATTGTGCCTGCTTCACTCTGGGCATCCAGTGATGCACAGGGTGGGAGTATGAACGCTGCATGGAGAAGCCAGCTGATTCAGAGTGGTGGATCTGCAGCCTTGGAGGAGCCCATGCCTTGTCCATCCACTTAGTCTACCTTATATTTTGGAAAGTTGTTCATCTGTTCGCTTTGCATTCGGACACCTCTTGAGATATTGTTCCATGCCACCCCACTCTCCAAGCAGAGACAGAATCCAGCTGTTTCTTTTTTATATATATAAATATTTATTAGATTTTCCACTTTTATACAAACACAAAAAGAAAAAGAAAAGAAAAATATTAAAAACAAGTCAATTTCAGTAACAATTTTTCAATAACATGTTTCTTTGACTTCCTCATACCTCCCCTTCTTGTTTTCTAGTTCAACTTGTTAATCCAGCAAATCCTAATCTCTTAACATTCCTTTTTTAAAATAACACCTTATTTTCCACTCAACTTTTTAAATTTTATGACTTAAACAATTTCAATCCCTATTATCTTTATCATAACAGCTAGAGACCATAAAAGTTCAATCCAGCATCTTTTCAGAGTTCATTAATTTTGTAGTGTTTCTGTAAATGTCCTTAAATTTCTTCCAATCTTCTTCTGCCGACTCTTCTCCCTGGTCGCGGATTCTGCCGGTCATTTCTGCCAGTCCCATACAGTCAATCAGCTTCATCTGCCATTCTTCCAGAGTGGGTAGATCTTGAGTCTTCCAGTGCTTTGCTATAAGTATTCTTGCTGCCGTTGTAGCATACATAAAAAAGGTTCTGTCCTTCTTTGGCACCAAATGGCCGACTATGCCCAAGAGAAAAGTCAGAATCCAGCTGTTTCAGGCACTTACGTATTTTTTGCTTTATAAGACTCACTTTTTTCCTCCTAAAAAGTAAGGGGAAATGTGTGTGCGTCTTATGGCACGAATGCAGGCTGCGCAGCTATCCCAGAAGCCAGAACAGCAAGAGGGATCGCTGCTTTCGCTGCACAGTGATCCCTCTTGCTGTTCTGGCTTCTGGGATTCAGAATATTTTTTTTCTTGTTTTCCTCCTCCAAAAACTAGGTGCGTCTTATGGTCTGGTGCGTCTTATAGAGTGAAAAATACGGTACTTAAGTTCAGTTTCCTTGGACTGAAGGTCAGCGGAGACTGCAGTGTCTTTAGGATGTATGATTTCATTTACAAATATCTACAACCTGAGCATCAGGTGGAGGGACTCACAGCATTAACACCCCAAAAGATATTGCTTCTCCATTAGTCGCAGCTTTGGATCCAGCACAGAGCAAGCAAGTATCTGTTTCTCCATCCTCCAGCCTGCTTACAGCTTGGCCCCCACATGCTATGCATGCCATTGTTCTCCTAGTTAGCAGCTAGGTGGTACAGGATGGAGGAAAGGCCCACCCATTAGCTTGGGGGGGCCCCATCACTTAGTTGTAGCTCATTGCAACTCAGTGGCGTAGCGTGGGGGGTGCAGGGGGGCCGACCGCACCGGGCGCAACATCTGGGGGTTAGGGTTAGGGGGCGCAAATCCACGAGCTAGGGGGCGCAAATTACTTGCCTTGCCCCGGGTGCTGACAACCCACGCTACGCCACTGTTGCAACTGATTTCCTTCTTTTGGATGCTGATGAGGGCATATAAGTGGCCAGCTAAGGTAATTGTCTTACTAGGAAACTTAGCTCAGCAACCTCCTCTGTTAAATTCTAACCCTCCCTGGGTGAAGGACCCCAAGAATTGGAAGGATCGGGCATCATCCAGACCCCACAAACCCACATCTTTGTAAGTAACTTTTGCATGATGGTTCCTGAGAACAAGGAGCCGGTTTTATGCCTGTGTTTGGATACAATTGGATCCCATTTTGAATTGCGATGATGGACTGAACATTTCAAAATGGCACTGATTTGTTTTGTTTTGTATCTTAGAATTACTGAGCAATGTTGGGTATGAGGCTGCGGCTATTTGTAAATAAAGGGACTATTACTCCCCTCCAAAGAAATATTCCTAATAAATATTGCAAAAATGCCATGAGGATAACCCACAGCAGCAAAAGAACAAATGTCTTCCCTCCCTCCCCCCCCCATCCCTTCTAACCAGTGCTGCTTTCATGACCTCCTTCCAAAGTTCCCTCCAACTCCCAGCCCTGTCATTCAGCATCATATCAGCTAAGGACGATTCTGGGGGCATGGAGTCTGAAGCCTCTGGCTTTTTCAACGAGGATGAGTTTTGCATCCAGCCTGTTGTTTCCATTGTGATAGCCAGACACTTGTGTGTCTCAACTTTAGCCTCTGAAACAATATACGCCAACCCACCAAACAACCCAAAGGGGAAGGGGTGTGTGTGTTATGACAGCACAATCATGTAACAATGCAGATAGAAAAGCTCTCATTATCGTATGCATTCATTTATTCTTTTTTATTATTTTCATCCTGCTTTTCTACAAATGCTTACAAAACAGCATAGTTATATATTTAAAAAAGCAGGAAAGAAAACCCACTGAAAAACTACCAGTTGTCATGCAAAGCAGTGCTAAAATAGCACAAAAGCAATAAAATGTGAAACCCAGTTGCAAGTCGGGTGGTGAGTGCCACTGGCTATGTAGTCAAAATAGAGCCACCACGAAACAAGATGGTGGTACTGGCATGGTCAGAGCAGGTGCAGATTTTGGTAATATGATGTCCTGAGCCAGGACAACTTTTGGCACTCCTCCTAAATATTTCTTATTTTCACAATATTTATTTATTATTATTTTGAGCTCCCTCGACTTGGCACCCTGTGCGGGGAAACTGCCCACATTCTCCTAAATCCAGAGCTGGTGAGAGGAACCCTGAAGTTTGCAAAAGTACAAATAAACACCTACAAAGAGTGTGTATTGGGGAGGGAGGGACACAGCCCAATGAAGGTAAAGCGTGCTCAGTAGCTGATATGGAAAACCCATAGTGCTGGTGGAATAGATAACCTGAAGGAGGGCATGGCTGGCTGGCATTCCACTAGAAGGTGGGCATATACAGAAACTTTTTGTTCCAAGGTTGCATTTGGATACATTATGCATCTATTATGAAAATGCAGTATAGTACACATGCAATCAATTTCCCTTCTCAAAAACTGGACAACTTTAAAAGAAGATAGAACAGATTCATAGAAGATAAGTGTGATGGGTTTTCTTCAATTAACCACACCAATTGTGATGTTCTAGTCAGCTTTATATTGTCATAGCAGCAGTCGCTGGGGAACCACCCAAAGTAGAGTCTCCAGGCCTATAAATCCCACAGGCTTACATACCACCCAACATTTCTCTGATGAAAACAGGGACTTCCTATTCTACAACATTAAGCTTCTTGCGTGTTTGATCTCACCACACACATAAGACATCATATATGCATCTTTTGCCTTGAGCCAATTACAACCTCTGTTCATCTTCCTTGCCTTGTCACCAGCTTCTTCCCTCTCTCCATCTCAGAAGATGTTGCTGCTGCCGACTCTCTTCCTGCTTCCACTGGTCCTGCAATTCATGTGCCCTGTGTGGACCTGTGCCCAGGTCCAATCCTTAAGATGAACAGCTTCTTGGGCACGGGGGACCTTCGACTCACCACCACCACTGTGGTTAGTTTTGCTGTGTTGCCAAGTCTATGTCTTCTGCAGGATTGCAAACCCTAGCATGTGTAGCCAGTCCTACAGCTCCTAGGCTTTCCTAGCAATCTCCATTAAAAGAGTCAACCACCCACTCATTTTGCCCTTGTACTGCATACAGAATGTGGGTTTCTGGACACCATACTTCTGTTGATGCAGTCTAGAATTGCATTAGTGTTTTTTTGCTGCTGCATCACACTGTTGACTCATGTTAAGCTTGTGGTCTACTAAGACCCCTAGATCCTTTTCACAATGTACGTACTGCTGGCAAGCCTGGTGTCCCCCATCCTTTATTTGTGCATCTGGTTCTTCCTGCCTAACCTTACATTTGTCCCCACGGAAATTCATTTTGTTAGCTTACGTTCAGTTCTCCAATCTGTTACGGTCATCTTGAATCCTGATTCTATTTACTGAGCTATCAGCTACCCCTCCAGTTTGGTGTCACCTGCAAATTTGATAAACTTCAAGTACCAACTGAACGTCAGCCAACTGTCTTGAGCCAAAGGATTAGGGTGAATGTTTTGGTTGAAGTAGGTACTGGGTGACCTAGATGGCCTCTGCAATAAATTGTGTCTAATCACTGTGCTCCTGTGAGATCTAAAATGCTGACATAGGTTATGAAACAGAGAAGATTGTGAAAATTTTCAAGCACAGAGACTTTAGATTAGAGCAGCATCTGTGAACTGTGTTCACCAGTCTTCCTGGTTATTATGGCCTTTGACTTTGAGATGCTTCTCCATCGCCTTGACATTTGATGAGCGATGTCTCACCAAGTAAACAAGAAAAACAAAACAGGCCACTGCCTTTATATCTAAAAGGTCAGGGCATTTGATAAAGGTGTCTGTTGAGCAGGTCTGTGGGTGAAAATGTCTCGGACAACCTCTCTTTCCCCTCCCCTAGTAGAAGAGAGGCAGAGTTGCATCCTTTTTCTCTTTAAAGGGCATTCTCTTTAAAGCTCTTTTCCAACACATGCAGTGAAAGGCCTGTGGATGTCACTACAAATTAGCTCCATTTTGCCATCCCCTGATGATCTTGGTTATTTAGTGCCACTGCCTTTTAACATTTATCCCCCTGTTTTTCAAACTGAAGTCTAATCTGTCCCAATTTTATTAGCTGATCAAATGGTTTCAGCCTGGGAAGAGAGAGCTTCCACCGTTTGCAGCTTGCTGCAATTAAGTTGTCCTCCTCCCTTTTCATTTGCAAAATGAAAAAGAACACATCTAGACTAATCTGTAGCGTGCTATTTTGTGATTGCCAAACAACTTGATTAAGTTATGCTGTGGTATTTTCCTCTCACTCTGCAGCTTTGCAGGCTTAATAGATAGCCTAAAATAATAATAAAGCATGACACAGTATCACCTTTCACCTTTGGTAGTCTGAGTTTCTAGGGTATAATTCAGTGGATTTTTGTTTGTGACAATTCCTAATTTAGACCCATTTCAGGGCGGAGAACCTGGTTTATTACCAGGGCTACTCATGGGGTTTTGTATGAAAGTGTAATCAGTTTTTGTGAGGTGACTGGTTGATTGCATGGGTGGCTTTTTAAGTTTTCTTTGAAGGTGAAAAGACACCCATGGCAAGCTTATTCATCACACCAGTACTTTGGCCTCAGGGATTCCTGTTTTCTAGGAAGGGATATCTTGCATTTCTGACACTTAGGGATCATCTACACTCCCATTTGTCCCGCGATTTCTAGGCATGGATCCAGGAAGTTTTTCTTTTATCCTGCCACTTTCCCTGGGAAAACCCACTGTTTAGTGTGAATAGGAACAATCATCAACCACATTTTCTACAGATTGATGTTTGTTCCGATTCAGCTATAAAGAGCTGATTTTCCCAGGGAAAGTGGCAGGACAAAAGAAAAACCTGCCTAGAAATCTCAGAGCAATAGCAGAATAAAGGGAAGTGTGGATCAGTGGCGTAGTGTGGGCACGGCTATGGAGGCAGTTGCCCTGGACACAAAGTTCTTAGGGATGCAAAATTTCAAAAGAAAAGAAAGTAGTAATAATGAATAAAAAATAGTGTGCCCTCTCCTTCACACAGAAAATCTCCCGAAGTTCATGTGGGCAAACTGAGGAGCAGATTTTGGTGATGCCCAGTTGCTAGGGAACCCTCCACTTTAGAAAGATACCCGCTGCTGACCAACCCTCTGTCCTTCTCTCCGCCATGCTCAACGCTCACGTGGCAACGCGACTGCCACTTGGGTAGGTTGCCAAGCTATTGCCCCTTCTTCCTAGCCTATCAGCAGATGGGGCACAGGAGCTCCACCTCACACCACTCCCCCCTTGCCAGCTGGTGCTGCTGGTGGTGCCAGAGGCAACATGGAATAAGATGACAAGTGGGTTATCAGCCGCAGACCAATCAGAAGAGAGAGTTGGGGTAAGGGGACAGTGCCAAGGAGAATGAGAGTTATCGTCGACCTGCCCCCCCCCCCAAGTATCTCTGCAAAGGGAAACTGATCCTGGCTTTGTAGAGGAAGTTGCTGGCCCCTAACATGGGTTAGGGGTGCAATACTTGCCTTGCCCTGGATGCTGGCAACCCACACTACGCCACTGGTGTGAATGAGCCCTTATACTCGATAAATCCTTGTCCCTATAACTTTTCAGAATGGTTTCTTGTGGTGTTCCAGTGTGATGTAGTGGTTAGGATGTTGGACTAAGACCTGGGATACCAGGATTCAAATGCCCACCATGAAGCTCGCTGGGTCACCTTGGGCCAATCACTTCCTCTCACTTCCTCTAACCTACCTGGATAGGAGAAGGGGGGGGGGCTGTGTACACCACCTTGAGCTGCTTAACGAAAAAGGTGGGATATAAATGCAATGAATGAATGAATGCTGCTGTAAATTAAATATTCTGCAGTCTGCGGGGGGAGCGGAAGAGAAGATTTGGATAATATATTTACCAAATGACTTTGGGCATATATTTCTATTTTGGTGACAACTTGCTATCAGAGTGTTAGCAGCTTCCTTTCTGCCTGTGTTTGAATGGCTTTTAGCACCAACCATTCAAAGATAGCCTGTCAGCCAAGATGCAGAGCAGCAGCAGCAGCAGCAGCTGTGAGAAGTGGTCATGGCTCATGCAACTCAGTACTTCTCTTGACCCAGGAGAGCTCCAAGGAAGACTTGGCTTCTCTTCTGCAGAAAGGTGGTTAATTGGAAGTCAGTTGCCGAGAAGGAAAGCAGCAGGCGGGGGATTCCTAATAGCATCAACTCTACTCCTATGCCTGTATAAATGTTTCTGTCAGGCACATATGGAAGCTCTCTAAGTGCATTAAGTTCTTAATCACAATGAAAAGCATGATCCAGACCAGGGTGAGAGGAAATGGATCCAGCCAGCAGGCCAGAGCCAGACCTTCTCCACCCTTCCCCTCTTGCTCGGTTCCTCTGCTTGCACCAGTGGTCACAGTGAAGCTTTGCAGTGATACTGCTCAGCTGCTGGCTCATTTTCCTTTCGTCTGTGGATGGGAGCAAAGTGTTCTTTCCCCCTTTCTTCTTCAGCAAGCCATTTGCAAATTACTCACAATCAGTGATGGTTGACCTGCATATGGGTCCACTCATCTGGGCTGTTCCAAAGGTTTCAGCTCTCAGGAACTCTTGACACGGATGCTGGTGGCTGCCAGAATCTCAGTTGCCTCCAAATGGAAAACCTTACAGAATTTGCAACTTTTGCTTTGGTATATAAATATGTGGATCTTAGCAATAGCTGCAAGAAATGACTCATAAATTATGTGTTGCCAAAGGCTTGGGAGACCCTGGAAAATCCTATGTTGTTTGGTGGGATTTTAGCTTATATACAGCAAATACTGACACACAGGACTTCCTTTCCACAATATGATGTCAAATTTGGCTTTCCTAATGGTTTTAAGTACTTTACCAACCTAATATTAAGTCTCTTCCAGATATACTGTGCTGCTTTTTTGTACTTCTATTATTTTTATTGTATTGACTTGTTTTATTTGCTTCAATAAAATCTTATAAGTATATGATAGGGCAGAAATTGAACATGAAAGTAAGCTAGCACTTTGCCCCTGCTTGCTCTCATTCCAATCCCAGGAGTGGAGAGAGAAGCAAACAGGACAAGCTCGTGGGCACTTTCTTTCTTGCTCCTTATTTTGCATGTCTGAAGGCTGAATCTGGGCGCTGAAAATCCCATTCTGCGGCTGCGCTCTGTGAAGACGTAGCTCAGATTCATTCCTGGCAGAGTCTGACATTTGATGAGTCCAAGCAATTGTCAGCTGCTGCACAGCTCAGTCCGCTCCCAACCGCATGGCTCCAGGGAGTTCCTAAGTTCAGAATAACATCTGCTGAGCGTGACTTCAGGTTGGCCCCAAAATAGCTTTTGGCACACTCCAATCCCACAGGGAGCTATTGTCTGAGCTCTGAGTGATGCCACCGTTTATTTATTCTTAACTTGATGCTAGTCAGTCTCACATTACTGCATTTGCCGTACTCAAGGGTCCCAGGTGATGAGTAAAACATGCGTTACTGTGTATTGTTCATGAATTCCCCATCGCCAGGTGAATCAGTTCAAGCCAAATTGATGCAGAGCATACTCCGGTTGTCTGGAGAGATAACTTTTAGAATTGAATTAGGCATATATTTTTCAGTTAGAAAACATGAGAGCATTCTATTTAGGGGTGTGTTCAATTCTTGCAAGAGTTATATGGCTGACATGCTAAGCAGCTACCCATTTTACAGATGGCAACAGAGATTGAGTGAGGACTATGTGTTGCATTTCCACCAGCTCTGACTCAACGGCACCAGTGAGGCTAGGGAGCTGTTTAGTCCAGCAACAGATAAAGGAGCAAATAAGAAAAATCCTGCAGATGGATGAGGCCAATGGCCCATAAAGTCCAGCATCCTGTTCTCACAGCGGTCAGCCAGGTGCCTGTGGGAAGCCCAAAAAAGGACCTGCGTGCAAGAGTATTCTCCTTCCCTTGTGACTTCCAGCCATGGCATTCAGAAGCAGACTGCCAGTGGAGGTGAAGTTGCTGAATCAGCAGGGGAGCTGCTGCCCAGCTAAGGAAATGATGAAAAGAACAAGGAGATGGGCAGAAGGAGGTGTTGCAGCAGCAGCAGCCTGGCAGCAACTGAGCAATTTCAGAGTACTGAACCACCCTGAGATCTTCTGATGAAGGGTAGTATATAAATCATCATCATCATGGCCTCCTTGTAGCTTCTGCCTCTCATTGCTTCTTTTTTCAGTTGGAGGAAGTGACTTGTCAGTTTCCACAGTTGTAAAACGCCCCCCCCCCCCCCAATGGCTGGGATTTGCAGAAGATGCTGATCAGCAGAAGTGCCTTATTTTGCTATCTCAGCCCTAAGAACGGGAGATAAGATCTCCCTGCCTGCTTTGGAGCAATCCTTTCTGAACAGCAGCCAGAGGGATTTTTTCTTTTAGATCTTGGTGCTAAGCACCACAGCTGTGAAGCCGGAGATAAAGGTGGTCTGCTGTGTATGTGTCAGGCAGAGAGTGTTGTATGACTGCTCATCGTGTGTGTGTGGGTGTGTGGTGAATGTGCATATGTGGTTCACATGTGGATGGTCTGTAGGTGTAGTGGGGGGGGGGGGCTCAGAGGGATGCTGACCATCAGTGTGACCCTTCAGCTGACAAAGTTTGCCCACCCCTGCCATACATCTCTCTCACAAACACAATGCATAAACATTTAAAGCAGCTGTGCTGAGGGATCACGTGTCCTGTCCTGTGGACCCTGGTGGGCTGGGCTAAGGCAAAATCTCTTCTGGATTAACTTTATAGAAGTTTTAGGATTGGCTTTCATTACTCAATGACAAGGGAATCATGTTCTACACATGCTCAGAAGTACTCTTTTAAGAATTAATTCACATCCCCCCTCATCTGAATCCTGGCACTGGAAACAGGATCTGAGCTTGAGCCCTGATGTGCCTTAATTATCGGAGCTTCTCTTGTTCTAATGGTATGTAACAGTGCCTTTGATCTATGCGCTGGTCAGGTGCTGGTTTTGACCTTTAAAGCCCTTCACGGCCTAGGACCCTCGTACCTACGGGACCGCTGCTCCCGGTATGCCCCACGGAGGACCTCAAGGTCCATAAATAGCAACACCCTAGAGGTCCCGGGCCCTAAGGAAGTTAGATTAGTCTCAACCAGAGCCAGAGCTTTTTCTTTTTCTTTCTTTCTTTTTTTTTTTTTGACATTCATTATATTTAGTTTATTTGTCAAAAGGATTACAGTGTTTTAAATAGGAAGATTGTTCCAAAAATGTTTAACTTTTTAATGCCCTGAAGTATATCTTGGTGAATCTTGGGTTAAAAAAGGTGAATCTCTTAAAATACACAACAAGCCATGTGCACTTCAAAAATATTCCAGTGTTTAAAGCAAACAAGACTTAACAGAACGTATGGCTTTGCAGTAACATCAATTTGTCAACTAAACTGTAGCAATAAATACTTAACATCTCTACCCTTAGACTTACATTTTGATCTGGTTTAAACAGTACAGAAAACAAATAATTGAAAATCTGCTGTAAAATGTTGAACACTCAAAAATCTTTTAAAATCATTTTTCAGAATCTAAAACCTTTAAAGGGCATTGCAGATGAACAATTCTTCGCCAAACTGAAAGAAACATGGACTTCATATATACCGTATTTTTCGCCCTATAGGACGCACTTTTTCCCCTCCAAAAATGAAGGGGAAATGTGTATGCGTCCTATGGGGCGAATGCAGGCTTTCGCTGAAGCCTGGAGAGCGAGAGGTGTCGGTGCGCACCGACCCCTCTCGCTCTCCAGGCTTCAGGAAGCTATCCGCAAGCCTTGCGCGCCCGGCGGGAGTTCCCACAGGCTTGCAAGGCTTGCGGGCAGCAGTCGGCAGCCCAAAGCACGGGGCGCCCTCCGGAGGACGCCCCGTGCTTCGTGCAGGTGTCCGCAAGCCTTGCACGCCTGGGGGAACTCAAGGCTTGCGGATAGCAGCCTGTTCTGGGGGGGGAAGCTTGGGCTGGGGGGGGAAACATTTTTTTTTATTCATTCCCCCCCCCCCAAAAAAATGAGGTGCGTCCTATGGGCCAGTGCGTCCTATAGGGCGAAAAATACGGCATTTGGTGTGGTAGGGGTTGGCGGCAGGGGGGGCAAATTATCGGGGGGGGGCAGGAAGGAAAGGACATAACCGGAGTGGAAGGAGGAGGGGAGGGGTTCAATCATTATGTTATCTTGTTTTTTTGTGTGTGCTGGCGGCTTCTTGGGCTTGTCTTCTTTTGGTAGAAATCTTCTCTTGGGTCTTGACAATCTTTCCCACACGAAGGGGGAGGGATCTTCCTCTTGAGTTGGTGGGGGAGCTGGAGAGTCTTTCTTGGGCTCTTTTCCATCTGGTTCCATTTTCCGCTGTTCCATCAGCGCCCTTTCCCAAAGCAAGTCAATCTTCCTTCCTTCCACCTCTAAGACTTCCGCCAAAGTCACAATTGGTGGGAATCTGAATTTTCTTTCTCTTCTGGCAAGCGCTGGTTTCTCCAGTGGTGGAGGACTGGCAGGTTTGGGAGGGGGATCTGGTCTCCATATTTTTCCTTTTCATCTCTTTGCGGAGGCTGGACTGCCAGAATGTCTCCTGGGCCATTTCTTCAGGTGCTGAGGAGAGTGGGCTCAAGATGGCTCCCTCTGCTGATCTAAACAGAAAAAACTGCCTCTTTTGATGTCATCTGATGTCATCGCATTCCACAGGTGCCCAGTGTTCCTTGTGTTCTAGATAACTGTCAGAACTGTCAACTTCACCCTGGTATGGCTTCCCTTTCTCACATACACAGCCCAACAAGACAAAGACAAGAATCCACCAACAGCATATGCTTTTTCAACACTGGCTCTGTCTCGTGAGACCAGGGCCCTGTGACATCTGATTTCTAAGACAGGAATGTTCTGCCTGGCTTTTGGCTTGGAGCAGTGGCGTAGCGTGGGGAGTGCAGGGGGGGGGCCGGCCGCACCGGGCGCAACATCTGGGGGTTAGGGTTAGGGTGCGCAAATCCATGGGTTAGGGGGCGCAAATCCATGGGTTAGGGGGCGCAAATTACTTGTCTTGCCCCGGGTGCTGACAACCCACGGTACGCCACTGGCTTGGAGTCAATTTGATTCCCTCCCCCTCTTTCTTACCTTTCTCCTCCTGTGATGAGGCTGCATTTTAATGTTTTAATGTTGTATTTTAATCTTGTTTTTTAAGTTGCGTTTCAATCAACTTGTTTTTATTATTGGTTGTTAGCCGCCCTGAGCCTGGTCTTGGCTGGGGAGGGCGGGGTATAAATAAAAAATTATTATAATAATTTATTATTATGAGTCCCACTTTTGGTTCAAGGACAATATTGCCTTTAGCCGCTGTTTAAAAGTGAATTATTGGTGGTTTTAGGAAATGGTTTTCCTTGGAGAGATCATTTGTCCAGAAAGAGTCCGTGGAAATGTGGACTAGGCCGCAAAGCGGGGGCATAGCACAGCAGCAGAGCCCGTACCCTGAACCCCCCTGTGGCTGCTGCCCTCTCCAGCTGAAAGGATTATAACTGGAACACAGAGAGCTGGAAGGGTAATTTGACAGTGCCGGCCTTGACAGGCCTGTGTGACTGAGTGCAAATCTGCTTCATTTGTTATCATAAATCAGTATCGCAGCAATATGACGCCAGGGTTTTTGGAAGACCTCAGCATAACAAACAACATTCATGTAAAGGGAAACCAGCATTATCAGGGAGAAAGAGCTGTTAAGAAAACATGCCAGAAACCAAGCATTAGGACTGATTACAGTTTGAGGATTTATATTTGTGAATGAATTTGTAGTGAGCAAGAGATTGTAGGTGAGCATGTGGTGTTCGGTTCCGGAGGCATTTCCTAAGAACAAGCTGGATTACAGCAAAGCGCTTTGCAAAGTAGTTTTTGCAAGCTAATTCAAAGATGACCTTCAAAATCCTTCAAAGCTCTTCTTGGGAGACTTCAGGGAGACTCTTTGCACATCGGGGTACAGTTTGTTTAAACCTGAGCTGCTCAGTAGCTCCAGTCTATACTTTTGTCGGCAGAGACTCGCTAGGCTTTAGTAGTGTCTTTGTCAAGAAGCTAATGAGGGGGTTGAGGGTCAAAAACACCCCATGCTTTAAGCCTGATGATGACCTGAGAACTTGCAAACATCAAAATGACAATGGTCCTTTTACTTGGTTACTTATACTGGTGGGGGACTAGCATGTGTCCCACTTTACAGAAGACAGTCCTCTGTTTGAATGACTGCTCAACCCAAGGTTGGTTTAAAGTTAAGAGCCCTGAGAAGGGAGAGCTGAAGGGGAAGGCTTGGGATAGGGCCACAGCTGAGTGTGAGAGCGTCAGGCTTGCATGCAGAAGGTCCCGGGTTCAATGGGATCTCCAGGTAGGGCTAGGGAACAGGGCCAGCCCACCCGTGAGGCAGACTGAGGCAGCAGAATCCAATGGGTGCCTCCATGGGCATGCCTTCCTGCCTCTCTCGTGCAACCCAGAAGCTGCACTTGTGCAACCCCCATAAGCAAGGCTTTGGCAGGGGTGGCGTGTGAAGCAGGCATGCAGGGCAACACCTTCTCATTTCATCTCCTGCTAAGGAATGTTCCTGCCTGGAACGCTACTGCCAGACAGTGTGGGCAATACCAAGCTACTTGGGCCAATGGTCTGACGTGGTATAAAGCAGGTTCCTATGATCCCATCCACAGTCAGCATCTGGAGGGCAGACTGAGCAGACCCTTGGTCACATGATTCCCCACAATGGTGAGGTGTGTTTTTATTTAAATTATAGCAATTTGTTTCCGAATTTGCACCTACACATAAAAAATAGCAAATGCAAATCGGTATCCTCTTCTGTCCTCTTATTTGGTACTGCATTTTCCCCCTTCCCCTTTTTTTGAGGGGTGGGGTAGCATGATGCATTAAGTGGCCGCCCTATGAGGAATGGAACAACAACAAGAATTTTATTATTTGTACCCCGTCCATCTGACTGGGTTGCTCCAGCCACTCTTCCAGCATATACAGAAACATAATAAAACATCAAACATTAAAAACTTCTCTGTACAGGGCTGCCGTCAGATGTCTTCTAAAGCTTGTATAGTTACTTATCTCCTTGACATCTGGTGGGAGGGTGTTCCACAGGGTGGGTGCCGCTACTGAGAAGGCCTTCTGCCTGGCTCCCTGTAACCTCACTTCTCGCAATGAGGGAACCACCGGAAGGTCCTCAGAGCTGGATCTCAGTGTCTGGGTAGAATGACAGGGGTGGAGACGCTCCTTCAAGTGGAAGTGACTTGCAAACCTTTTTCCAGGTTCCTAGGTGTGTTGCCAAAAACTGTATGATGGTTGCTCTTGCTTTGCAGAAGGTGGGCCAAGCCTGGGGTAGACCCATCCTAAACCATGCCCATGCAGTCCTGTCTTCTCTATGAAAGCACTGTAGCTGATCCACAGGCTTTGGGGCTTAGGAGAAGGTAGCCCCAGGACACCCAGGCCCTCAAACAGCCACTTGTAGTATGATTCCTAAAGCTCTTCAACTCATTCCAGGTACCACTTTTGTGTGACGGTGCTAAACTACGTCCTGCCCCTCCTAGTGATAGGCTACGCCTATACCATGGTCGGTATTACACTATGGGCCAGTGAGATCCCAGGGGACACTTCGGACCGCTACCAGGAGCAGGTGTCTGCCAAGCGCAAGGTAAGTGGCTCTGAAGAATCAAAACAGAGTTTGAACAGAGCGGGAAGAAAAAGTCCAGCCTACCTCAGATGAACCAATCCCAGTCTAGGTTAGATCCTCAAATGGTGACAAGATAAGTGGATGGTGGAGCCCGTGTGGTGTAGTTGTAAAGTTTCACAGGAGGGCCTCACAGACCTGGGTTTAAATCCCCTCTCAGCCATGAAACTCACTGGGTGATCTTGGGTTCGTCAATGACTCTTAGCCAAGAGGTTACTTCACTGACACAGATCTCAAGAAGTGGTCTATGCTTTTCTCCACTGCCTGGTTGTTGGCATCTGTCTCGAGAGACAATGGAGTGTGCCTCCAGCCTCGCTGGTGTAGTCCAATGGAAAGCAGAGCAAGACATTTGGCACCAGCTTGGCTGCAGGAGATATGGGAAGGAGGCATGTAAAGCACCAACAAACTGTCTTATGGACCCCACTCTGAATTCACGCATTATTTACTCCTTAGCCTTTTCTTCTCCTGAAGATATTTTGCAAGGCGCCAGATCTCATTTGCCACAAGGGTCATTTCATTTCAGAGGTTCCAGAATGATGTCAGGCACATCTTCCATTTGCTCTGGGCACTTCTAAACATGAGGAAGAGAGAGCCTAGGATTTGCAAGAAGTTGTGGCCCACACCTTTTAGCCAGGAAGATGGTCACTCTGTGGCCAAGGGCATCCCACTCCCCTGGAGACAGAGAACGGACTGGCTCGCAAATCCTCTGAGGAGGTTGTAACAGGAAGAGAATGGGCAAAGCTAGTCGGGAAACCAGTGCTTGGAGGTGTTGATGTTTCCAATGGAGTGGGAACAGGGAGATCCCAGAAAGGAGCACGGGTGGCCAGAATTATCCACAGTGCTTCTTGAAAAAAGGCCAATCTAAGAAAAGGGCATGAGAAACTCAATAGGAAATGGAGTTGGTTGGGTTAGCGTTGACCAGACCTTAAAGTCAGATCAATGTGGGCAACATTCATTCATCACAGGACACATGCTGACACAGAAATAAGGCTCTGGAAAGATCACATTGTTTGTGGGTCACCTCTAAAAGAGCAAATAGCCCCAGGACAATTACACAAGCTTCTGACTCTTCCCGCTGAGATTTCCCTGCGGTGCTTACCCAAAGCCCCTGCTAGCTGGTATGAATGGACCGGTCACGTCTTTGTTTTGACTGCCTCTAAATGCTAGTTGATTCTGTGGCTGTAAGAGGCTGTCCTTCTCTGACAGGTTGTCAAGATGATGATCATTGTGGTGTGCACCTTTGCCATCTGCTGGCTGCCTTTCCACATCTACTTCCTCCTCCAGCATTTCAAGGTAGAATGGTACCAGCAAAAGTACATCCAGCAGGTCTATTTAGCTATCTTGTGGCTGGCCATGAGCTCCACCATGTACAACCCTATTATATACTGCTGCCTCAATGACAGGTAAGATCCATGTCCCTGTGATGTATTGCGACGGGTTCAGCTAATGCTCAGGTTTGAGTTGCAAAAGCAGATTTGTACATATCAAAACATCATCACCCCTTTTGGAGATTGGTTTTTTGGTGTGAGTGGTGCAGGACATTGTTCATTTCTCTCTAAATAACTGTCCAGGGATCAAGAGTATGCAATCCAGAATTTCATAATATTATATACTATAATAAAACCTCAAAATGATTTGCAAAAAGAATGAAACAATAAAATTATCAGTGAAAACAACTAAAACATTTTAAGCAATTAAAATCGACAATAAGCTAAAAACAAGATTAAACCACATGTCAACATTCTACATGTCAGATGCCCAAAAGATACAGCAAAGATGCCTGTCTGATGTCAATAGGCAGGGAGTTCCAGAGTGTAAGTGCTGCCACACTAAAAGTTCCGTTTCTTACAAATGCAGAACTATCTTTCTTTCTTTCTTTCTTTCTTTCTTTCTTTCTTTCTTTCTTTCTTTCCTTCCTTCCTTCCTTCCTTCCTTCCTTCCTTCCTTCCTTCCTTCCTTCCCAGGCAGGATAAATTATATAAAATAGCAGAAATAGCAGAATCACTCATGAAAGTGAAGATCAATTTTGCATTTGGCCCTCTGGGGAGCTTGTGTGAACTTGTATGTTTAATTCCAGATTCATGTACTTAGGGTCACTGTTTCTACAATGTGAATGGACACATTTCTATTATTTGTATATTAATTGTTTATCGGTTATGAGTATTTTATATTCTCTTAATTTTTATTTCATCTTTTTCTCTTTTCCCTTTCTTGTCAAATTCTTCAATAAATCTTTGGTATTTTAAAGAAAAAATATCAATTATGCAAATTTTCTTAATTTATGCAGTTTTTACAGAGCGCAGGGAACTCAGTTTATTTTCTTTTCTTTTTTTTCTTTGGTACAGTATTTGGCCCAGAAAATTTAAATGTTTCAGTGCAAAGGTTATAAAGAAGAAGCAAACGGGTTTACAAAATGGATCTGGTGTGCCTGTACCATATATAAAATCCTGGCCAGGACCCATGTCTTAAATGCCACAGGTTGGGTTCTAGCACAGCTGTCCCCATTTGCAGTGGGTTGGACTAGATGGCCCTTTGAGTCGCCTCCAACTCTGCAATTCTGTGATTCTACTATTTGTCTTCCCAGGTTCCGGATAGGCTTCAAGCATGCCTTCCGGTGGTGCCCTTTCATCAGAGCCAGCAAATACGAAGGGCTGGAGATGAAGTCAGCCAGGTACCTCCAGACACAGAGCAGCATGTACAAGGTCAGCCGGATGGAAACGACGGTCTCCTCCATCGCTGGCAACCCAGAGGAGGAGCTTGATGCCAGCAGCAAAACCAAGCGCCTCTCTGTGGATCTGATCTCCAACGGCTCCTCCCGTAGTGACTCCAAAACCGTGTCAGAGAGTTTGAGCTACTATTCCAACACACTTCCTCCCTAAGCAACCTGAACCTCCCTACAACACATCTCCATCAAAAGTGTGGCTCCCCAACGAAGGAGCTATTCCTCATTTGTAACAAGTCACCTCTTTCCTCTCTGACTTTGTCCCTGAATGGAGTTTTCCTTCTTTGTGTAGCCTCTGCTGTGATGCCCTGTTGGATGTTCAGACGATCTATATATCAGAATGGATTCTCATTTTGGGGCCCGCATTGCGATAGGTTCATTAGCCAATTCTCAGGCTGTGCTGGCTAACAGCCAAGCACCTTCCGCTTGACTTTGTTTTTCCATCCCCAAATCTCACCTTCTCTTCCTACAACATGCTCAGGTCTTCTTGGTGTCTCTCCCTTCCAGCTTCCATACATAGAACCATAAGATCATGGAACTGTGGAGTTGGAAGGGAGACCACATGTCGCTGCTATTGCGAAAGGAGTGGAGGGGACTGAAAAGCTCCTTGAAGGAAAAAAAGGAGGAGCGAAAATGTCATGTTTGTAGTATGTGTGCCATTTTGGAAAACTTGGATTTCAAAAAAAAAACAAGTTTTCAGAATGTAAGAGTCCTGCTGGATCAGGTAAAAGTGGTCAGGGGGATTGAGTGACTCCCCTGTGAGAAAAAGTTGCAGTGTTTGGGACTTGTTAGTTTAGAGAAAAGTTCCTAAAGTTATGTCTGGCGTGGAGGAAGTAGATAGAGGAAAGTTTGTCTGCCTCTCTCACAACACTAGAGCTCATGGACATCCCATGAAGATGGACGTTGAAAGATTCAAGACAGACAGAAGAAAGGGCTTATTCACGCAGTGCAAAGTTAACCTATGGAACTCCCTCCCACAGGAACTTGGGGAAACTGCAGAAGGCGAGAGGGCTCTTATGCTCAAATCCTGCTTGCATGTTTCCCACAGGAATCTGGTTGACCACTGTGAGAACAGGATGCTGGACGGGATGGGCTATTGGCCTGATCCAGCAGGCTCTTATTGTGTTCTTATGAAAGGCCTGTCTGGTCCAGCATCCTGCTCTCACTGTGGCCAAGCAGACCCCTAAGGGAAGACCACAACCCTGATGTGAGGGGAGCAGCATTGCCCCCACTTTGTTTGAGAGTTAAAGTCCAGGCAGTATCTGAAATCCTTAATGGAAAAGGTAGGGATTTCCATATACAAATCTGAGGATTCTCAATTTGCAGTTTTTGATCCAATAGCACAGCGTTCCAAATTGCCTCCCTACAACTTTGTGTATCTGATGTACTTCCAAGATCACTTCTCTTCCACTTCATTTATGTTGGCTTAGGAAAAGACCCTCAACTCCTCATATTGGTTTGTGCCTATACCAGGGGTGGATAACCCCCAAGTCTGGGGGCCTGATCCAGCTCCAGAAGCAAAAGACCCTACAGATTTTGGTGGTGGCAAAAAGCAGGGGAGGAATATAGTCCGTATGGAGGCTGGGGTGGTGGCAGAAAAGTTTAAACCTCTCTGTTCAGCACAGCCTCCTGATGGGAAAACAATCCCCCATCTGATAAATTCATAGAATTGTGGAGTTGGAAGAGTAATGAATCTCTGACAGATGGCCTTCAACCTCCTGCTATACAGGAGACGGATTGAAGAAAAAGAAACGCAAATTGGCCCCGCCCTGTAGCTTAAGCAATCATGTTGAGGAGCGGCTAGGAAGTAGGCAGAGTCATAGATCTAAAAAAAAGACATGCACACATTGGCCTGCTTCAATTTTGACTTGAAATGCTTGTTTTGGGCTTCTCAAAAGTATGTGAAGGCAAGAAGCAGATGGGAGGAGTGTTGACCCGCAATAGCGCCCACCTGAGTGCACTCTAGCTGGTGCACTCTAGCTGAGAAAAAAGCACTGCAAACAGCTCATACCATCAGAAAGTTCTCCCTGATGTTGAGTTGGTATCTCCTTCCTTGTCATTTGAATCCACTGGTTCAGGTCCTCTCCTCTGGAACAGCAGAAAACAAGCTGGCCCCATCTTCCATGAGACAGCCCTTCAGGTATTGGAAGATGGCTATTGTCTCACCTCTCAGTCCTCTCTTCTCGAGGGATGATGACTCCCCCTCTTCAACTGACCTGCATGAATCGGCTGTGGGGAGTGGCCTGTGAGCGTGAATGCATGTGGCCTCTGTGGGGCTGGCTGAGGGTCCAAAGGCCCATCACCTAATTTATGGAGGTACGCCAAATTCCTTTTAAAGGCCCCAAAGGTTGCACTGAAACCCTACAGATATTCAGGGCATGTTTTTACATATGCACCAGTTTAGGGGATAGAGAGCCGAACCAAACCATGAAAAAATGTACTGTTTCATTGCCCCATTCCTCTCGTGAGAAATCTGGAATTCCTACAGATAGGATAGGAAACTAGTTTGATGGGGGGAAAAACAATTCAGCCTAGGCTTCTCAATTATATGGTCCTTTTTCTATAGAAAGAGAAGATTCAACCCCATCCCCCAAATGGCAAAACATTAAAATACTGTATGCACACACAAGCCACACTCCCCTGTTGCATCCTTGGAACCCTTCCAGCAAAGCTCTTCCTCCCACCAGTTGTCAAAACTGTCTCTGACATGCAGGTGTCTTCCGTGGAGTTCTGCCATTTGCAAGAGACAGCTCAGGTGGAGAGCATCCCTGCTGTGAGTCCCAGATGTGCATCATTAAGGATGCCTTTTTGCAGCAAATATCCCTTGTGATTATTGCCAACTGGCAAAGGACCAAAACGAGCCTGCCATTGTCATGCACACCCAGCGCTGGCATCATAGGACGGAGCTGCATAGCCTCAGCCCATAATAAGATTAAGACAAGAAGAATCTGTGGAAAGCAGGAGTGTAAGTAAAGATGGGATTAGATAATGGCACAAGATGGAATGTATTGTATAGCCCAGAGGGTGTGGGGGGAAATGTAGGTGGAACAATTTTTAAAAATGCATGGAGAGCAACACATCTCCAGTGAAGTCATGGAAAATCCAGTAACCTGATGTGAAGAGACAGGAAGTGCATATGGATATTGATTTCCCATAATGGCCCCAGGGGCTGTAATGCACACATGCAAAAGGATCCCTCCACTATTATGTAGATCCTTGCACAGATGTAGTGGATCACTTCCCTATGACAGCATTCTCCAGTTTGGAGCCCTCCAGATGTTTGGGCTTACATCTGCCATTAGCCCCAGCCAACACAGCTGTGCTGGCTGGGGTTGGTTGGTGATATCATTTTTATTATTACAGTTGTGCAAAACCTCTGGATGGCATCAGGTTGGAGAAGGCTGCCTTAGGTACTGTGAGGACAGTCCCTTAAACTGACAACAATTGATTGAGCTAAGGGATTGCTTGCTGGTGCTGAAACTTTCTGCAGCCCAGTTCTGTTCAAGGCAAAAAGCAGGGTAAAGAAAGGTTCCTGAACCCGGGCCACATAGCCTGATGTCAGGCGCAAGTATCTCCCTCGCTTTGATGCAGCAAAGAAAGATGAGGATGCAGTCCCAAGAATGGTGTGAAAAGCTCATAGCCCAATTGCGGACCACAGAATTGCTGAACTGCCGCCAGGGTGAGCGTCAGAAGAGCTCTGCTGGGTCACATCAAAGGTCCATCTAATTCTCTTTCCCACCAAAGTGGACAGAGAGATGCCTGTGGTGAGCCCACAAGCAAGGCAGAGGGAAAGAACCCTCTCTGGCTATCATTCCCTCACAACTGATCTCTGCACTGCCTCTGTGAAGACACCCTAAGAGCTGGTTCACATGCTCATCACCTCCAACCATCTAATGCCACAGAGAGAGCCTCAATCTATTGTGTCCACCCATCCATGCTTTTTATTCTTCAGCAAAAGCAAAGTAATGTGCATGTGCAAAATCCCTCCAAAGAAGTGAGATGTCTTTTGAGAGCAGAAGATCATTATTTTTAACACGGAGGCAGGACAATAAATCTGCCATCTCTCTCAACACACTGTAATTTCTTGTGCATATTGTACAAATTTCTGGGCCACTTTGATCGTGCCTAAGTGTTTCTACTTAAATTTGCAACAATTGTTGTAGCTTTTTTTTGCTGTGAAATGAAGAAGTGATGGGATAACTGACCTGTGTGCTCTTCCTGTTTTGGAGTATATCTGTATGATGTTCTTGTTTACAAAGTGTTGACAAACCCATATGAGGAATTCCAATATGATCAACTCAACTGCAAATTGTGTTATATTTGATGGGTCAGAACTTCAATGATATTGTTTCTGGAGAAGCTTTGAGTGGATCATATCAAAGTAATAAAAAATTATGTCTCTTAAAAGAGTGAAAATTGATCTTCCACTGATATAACTAGGGGGGCGAGGGGGGGAGAGAATGAGAATGGGTGGGTAGGGAGGTGGGGTAGGCTTTTGCCATTTTGTGTTTCTGTCCCTCTTTCTGCTCTGTGAGATGTGGCAGCCATTTTGTCTTATGCCACGGTGCCCATTTCAGCCATTTTGCGATTGGTGGCCTGTGGCACTTTCTCAGGATTCCAAATGTGCCCACCAGCCCAGAAAGGCACCCCCTCAGCTAATATAGATATTAGACAAGTGTTGATAGAGTTATTCCAAGAACATTATAATGGAGGGGGGGGGAGAAAAGGCATGTTTGGGAAGCATCCGGGGCTCAGGCGAGGGGCAGAGACACTGGACTTGTTGGTAGCTTTCAGTGGGATACAGAAGAAGGTAGAAAGTGGCTGAGCATAATCAGAGTTGAAAAGGGATATGGGGTAGGGTTACCAGACGTCCCTGTTTCCCGGGGACAGTCCCCAGATTTGCGAATAAGTCCGTGGACAAAAATCTGGTAACCTTAATATGGGGAAATGAGGCAGAAAGGAGGCGCAGAGAAATTATTTCTTAAATTTGTATACTTTCCTATCTGAAGATCCCAGGGCGGTTCACAATAGAAAGCCCAGGATCTTCCATGTGAAGAAGTACCGTACTTGAAATATTTTATTGGCCTGGCAATATACGCTGGCAAACACCTTATCTCTTTGGCCTCATGCATAAAGATAGGATTTACTCGTAATTAGGAACAGTTTATTCCCCTCCTACAAAGTGTCCTGCAATCTTCACTAGCTGATTATCAATTAAGCCTTTTCATTAGCCACCACGGGTCTGCCAAAGCTCTTTTTTTTTTTTAAGGGTTGGGATCTCTGTTGAGCTTCAGCACACACATCACTGCAATGCTGCTAGAAGCCCCTTTGCTTTTCCAGGTGAGCCCATGGGCCCCTAAGCAGCTTCCAGACTGTTTTGGAGCAAATTGACAGGCTGGAGGAGATGGATGGATGGGACTTACCTAGGCTGAGGTTGTGGAGGTGCAAGGACTAATGCCCATCCCTTCCCTCTGTCCTCATCTAGAAACGCTCAAGCAGTAGTTTTATCCTATAAAACCTTGCAATCCTGTACTCGCTTTACTGACTTGGAAGTTAAATCCATTGGACTCAATGGACTTTCCTTCAGAGGAAACATGCATAGGATTGTGCAGCACATGGTGGAATAACAGAACTTGTGGAACCCAACACTCCCCATGCTAAGCAGTTGGCCATTTTTGCCCAGTGGGGAGTGGAAACACTTTGCGCATGCTCAGCAGATTTGGAGGCTCATTTCCATATCCCTGGACTGCAGGCAGGATTTGCTGTCAAGCATGCACTCCGTGTGTCTCACAGAGGAATCACTTTTCTCCGTTGCCCACCACCCACAGGGAAGCTTGGGCTTCCATCTGCTCTTCATTAATTCTACATCGAGAAAAATACTACCTGCTTTGAAGTACCCAAACTCATTAATCGCCCTTTGCATAGATGCTAACACTTAGAAATTAATTTTGGTTTCTGAACTCCATGTAGAGTTTTTCTTGTTATTTTAGCTTGTTATTTTATTTTATAGGAAATGGAGTTAATTCCTAAATTTGACTTGCAAATTATCCTTCTGGGAGCATTTTCCCTTGCATGCCGTCTAGGGAGACACTGTGCAGTTTATTAACAGTGCAGTACTCCTATGGAGGTTTATCGAGAAGTAAATACAATTGAGTTCAATGGGACTTACTCCCAGAGGGTTGCAGTCTAAGTACCTGGCAGATGATACTTCTGCAATGATGCAGTGGATTCAGATCAGAAATTTACCAGAAGAAGGCTTCTAATTTTTGCGCTGGAGCTGAAGGATGGAGGCTGATTTATTATTTATTATTTATTTTATTAATTTGATATATCCTTACTTGCCAGAAAGACTTCTAAGCTGTTTACAAGTGTAAAACCAAAAAATATATCCACACATCCTTAAAATAAACAACCTACAAATATTATTTATTGAAACTTTAAAATAAAAATGTCATTGTTGCAAAGATAACCAAATTCAGATAACGATCATCTGTAGTTGAAACACTATTTAAAAACCATTAGAATATGATATTGTCGTAAGAGTCTTTGATGAGCCGCTAATCCAATTGCAATGAACATTTCTGAGACCCTCATTGTTCCTGTTCTTGTTTTCAGTGAATTGCAGCATTTCCGCCACTAATGCATGTAACAATAGCAAAGAAATACAGTCGTCTTGGTATGACTGCTTACCTTTCTATATAATTAAGGAGACACACTGGAGACTTTACTATGACCTCTATATTAAAAAAACCCACCTTGCTGACAACAGCAATTAGCATTTTAATACATCACTACTACAGATAGTAATTATCTTCCTTTATAACTTCCACCATATGGGAACTCCCGTTAATTTAACTGATCTTATAACGTGGCTTCCACAGAGATCTTTGCCACTGTATTATTGTCTGATAACAGGTCTCTGTAATATGAAGGGCTACTTTTCAAGATTTCCTGCAAGAGCTTCCCTCCTTGCCTCTGCAGCTGGAGAAAGAGCAGGAGAAGG
The DNA here is from genome assembly GCF_964270895.1 of Podarcis filfolensis. NCBI lineage: Eukaryota > Metazoa > Chordata > Lepidosauria > Squamata > Lacertidae > Podarcis > Podarcis filfolensis. The sequence continues at coordinate 3,797,503 of NC_139611.1, read as the reverse complement.
TCACTACTTTATTTGTTTCATTTTGTCTTGTCTTTACTCGTGGTCCTTCAGTGCTGAACGAACTTCATTTCAGTACATGCGCATAGTGTCATGCCCTCAGTGTAGGTGCTTTTTTATATACCGAGGGGAGTGCAAGGTAACTTTTACTTATTAAACTGTCTGTTATTACTGCTTGCTGGGTTTTTATGCTGCCCTTCCTCCAAGAATATCAGGGTTCTCACTAGCACATAAAATTGCCCCTAACACCCCTGTGGAATAGGCTGCAGCATGGACCACCTAGCAAGCCAAGCCTCTGTGGCTTCTTTTCATGCTTCACTCTCCGGCTGCCCTCAGTGAAGGAGCCATGTGGATAGGCGAGTGGCAAGCCAGGAAGGGCAGTGAGAATAAGGCACTAGGAAACAAGAATCAGATCCTGCTTAGCCTGTGCATTTTGTACACACCGATGATACTGAAATGGAAACAAACTATTGCTGGGGAATGAAACACAGCAGGATACAAGGGTGCCATTTCTTTGCACCAAACCCAGAAATTCTGCAGTTTAAAAACACCAATCCTACCTAGGAACTGAAGGATGGTTTCCTATTACGTAAGAGAGAGAGAGATGGGGAAGAGATTCTTACTCGGCAATTGCTCCAAACACATTAAAACTTAGATTTACACCAGCCCGCATCCACCTTTAAACAAAATTCCCCCCAAATACTTAGGCTAGAATAAATCACAGGCACTTAGCTTTCCAAATAAGTGAAAATTTTACTTGCAGTGTTTCCAGAAGTTACATCCAACAGGTCTCCACCTGCTGGCCGTAAGACAAAGATGAAAAAGGTTCTAAATGACTACACAAGGACTTTGTTTTCTTACAAAAAAGGTAATGAAATCTTTGAGTTAGCTAAGATTCAGTTCACCTGCAGAATCAGCTGAGCCGGGAGCCAAAGCTGCATGGCACAAAGAGAGAAAAGAAAGGAGGTGGGAGCAGAGCCTGTCAAGGCACACCCACTTGTACCTGAGCTCTGGGCTCAGGTTAACTCTTTCATGCACACAAGTGTAAGTCAGTGACTATATTACAACAGTAAGGGCCTGAAGCACAGGTACTTCCCTAATGATGACACCCAAATTACAATTGGGGTAGCCAACAGGGTGTCCTCCAAATGTTGTTGGACAGCCAGTGTGGAGTAGTGGTTAGAGTGTCAGACTAGGACCTGGGAGACCAGGGTTCAAATCCCCACTCAGCCATGAAGCTCACTGGGTGATCATGAGCCTATCACTGTCTCTTAGCCTAACCTACCACACAGGGTTGTTGTGAGGGTTAAATGAGGAAGAGGGGGAGGAGAACCATGTCTGCCACTTTGAGCTCATTGGAGCAATAGGTGGGATATAGTAAATGCAATGAATAAATAATTAAATACAACTCCTTTCTGCCCCAGCCAAGAATGATGGGAATTCCTGTCCACATTGCCTGCCTCTGCATAATCGGGTTGTTGTAAGAAATACAGCTATAATGGACAACAAGTACTTATGGTGCAATGCTAAAGATATACTGAGCATTCATATTTTGAGAAACATTTCAGAGATGGTTGGCAAGTGTCTACTACAGGTTTGTAACAAATGTCAAATCCATCCAACATTCATCGCAAAAGGTTTCAGAATTCATTGCTTGTTTGTCCATTAAAAACAGCAAAAAACAAAAACCACCCACCCACCTTTGTCTGTTACTAAAGAATATTTCCACCCAAGGAGTAGGATTATTGAAATATGCCTTCTGGAAAGGATTTCAAAATGAAATCAGGTATGTGCAAATAATAGCAACCCAAGATCATGTAAGTTAAATCAAGTATGCTAGTTAGAATGTGGGTCATGGTGGTCCTTTGTAGTCTCAAAGAATGGAAATGTGCAATTCAGTTAAACATTATAATCATGAATAGACTTTGTGAGCTCTCCCGAGAGCAAACTGACATTCAGGAAAATATTAGAATTAATTTAACGCATCAGAACACAAGATTTGATTCCCCCCACACCCTGCCTTCCAAGGCTGACATGTCATTTGCTGTATGCTGTAGCCAATTATCAGAATAAGCCATCCTGTCAGTGGAAGAGATTTAATTGTGGACGGAATAAATCTTCTCTGAAAAGGATTAAAACATCTGCAAGTGGAATGAAACACAGATCAAGAAAATAAATGCTAAGGACTAGAGTTTCACAGATCCCAAAGTGTCTTCTAGTTCAACCTCCTGCAATGTCAGAATCACAGCTAAGAAGACTGTAAGTAAGCTAGCAATGGGCAAATTCTTTGCTGTTGTCTAAGTTGGAATTCCCTTTTGCTGTGACATCACCCATCCCCAAGAACAAGAGCAAAAACGACTCACTTCCCATGTGAAGCCCACTCTGGGCACACGCACAGGCTTCAGTGGCCCAGGTATTCTACACATATTCCTGATGGGAGTCAGAGGTATAAAACACTCATCTGCAACAAAACGTTGCAGTATAGCCTTCCTCCTCTAAGGGGCAGGGCCAACCCAATACATTTCTGCCCCTGAGGTAGACCCCAAAATGCACCCCCTTCTCACCAGGAAAGAAGGGGTCCGGGAAGATCTACATCAGGAAAAATGGAGGGGGAAATAAAGGTTGACATTGGGATCTACTGCCCCGGGCAAATAGGTGGGGAAATTACTGTTTTGCTTATTTGCTTTCTGAGAGACTATCCTGCATCCGCCATTCAGTGGTTTCAGGCAATGAATGAAGTCCTGGCAATGACTGAGCGATGGATAAGATTTTAATATTGCTTGGTGCTGCTTTAATACTGACACCTTGTCTTCCTCCATGCCAGCAAATGCAGGGTTTCTGCAGCCGCTACAGATTCCTCTTAAGCCTGGGGAAACAAGACATGGAAATAAACGCACATACTGTACACTGAAGTCGTTACAATTAATTAATTAATTGAATTTCTATACCACCCTTCCTCTGAAGATCACAGGGTGGCTTACAATACAAAAGCACAAAAGCACAATGACCCCACCACCCAGTTTAAAAGGCCGTCGATTGTTTCATCTTTTCGCAGGGCCTGCAAGACAGAGCTGTTCCGCCTGGCCTTTGGTTTGGACTTTTTCTGACCCTTATGTTTCCCTCCCCTTATGGTCTTGATTTATCAGCTACTTTAAAATGAGGCTGCATTTTAAATTGCATTTTAACTTGTATTTTAAATTGGGGTTCCCCCCTCTCTCTTTTCCCCCTATTATGTTTTTACTGTGTTTTTATTGGTGTTAGCCGCTCTGAGCCCGGCTCTGGCTGGGGAGGGCGGGGTTAAAATAAAATTTATTATTATTATTATTATTATTATTATTATTATTATTATTATTCATTAGCCAAAGGCCAAAGTTATCTCTGTGCTGAAGGGAGTCAATGCTCAACTCAGCTAAGAGAAAAACAAAGCCGTCTCTAAGCAGCTTCTCTTTCTTTCTTCAAGAAGAAACAAACATCTTTGCTTCACAACAGGGGAGGCTTCTTCATCACCAACCAGAGAGCGACAAATGACCCTGAGACTCCTTCCCATTTTCCGTTTGGCAGGGGGTCCCACCCCCTCCTGCATCACAAAAATAAAAGGGAGGCCAAGTACTTGGAGGCAGCAGCATCTTGAGTCTCTTCTCAGCGCTGGGATGTGGGCGGCCAGGAGCAGAGGGTGCATTATTCCCCCATGGAAGCCCCTTGTCTTGACCTTTCATGATACAAGCACACCTTTCTTTGCTCTTCTGTAGCCTGCGGCACAAGGAAGGAGCAACCAAGATTCCCCCCCCCCATCTTCATTACAGAATCATGGAACCGTAGAATTGGGTGGGAACCCAAGGGCCATCTAGTCCAACCTCCTGCAATGCAAGAGTCACGCCACCACAGCCTCACTCTGCCCCATCCACATCCCGATGAATGCAGCTCTGTTGCCACTGGGAGGCAGCATGTCTCCACCTGCTTGCCTCTACCTTAACTCAAAAGCGCCAAATATTGTAATTTCCTCATAGGGGAGTTGCTCAGAATAGGTACTGAGATATTTCTTGGGCAAAAATGATATATTGGCAGGGGCATCTGCAGGCACGATATTGGCCATCCCTTTGGTATTAGAATTTGCATTTCATAAGAACGTAAGAGGAACCTTCTGGAACCAATGGCTCATCTAGTCTAGCATCCTGGTCTCACAATGGCCTGTGGAAAAACCCACAAGCAGGACCTGAGCATGAGAGCTCTCCCCCCTCCTGCGATTTCCAGCACCTGGCTTTCAGACACATTGCAGCCTCTGTCAGGTGTGCGTGCAGGAGGCAGGCCCTGTGACCAATAGGGCTTTGCAGAACTGGGGCCTTCCTAAGTTTGTTCTCAAGAGGCAAGACGTGGCCTCACAGGTGAGGCCGATTGGTAACTCACAGCACCTGGTGGCAAGAGCTGGGAAGGGATATAAGGTCAGCTTTTCCCTTCAGCTTTTTGCCACAGCAACACGTTCCCTGCCTTGCTGCGTTTGACTCCTTGCTTCTTGATCCTCGGACCCTTGATTTTATGACCCTCGGACCCTTGGCTTCTTGACTCCTGGCTCTCTCACCCTTGGCTTCCTGACTCCTGGCTTCTGGACTCCCATTCCTGCTCCCAGCCTGCCATCTTGTCCCCGGTCCCGACGTCCCCAGCCCTTGAACTGGACCATGACAGCCTCCAACTCTGGAAGCAAAACAAAGCCATCATGGCTACTGGCCTTTGATAGCCCTTTCCTCCATGAACTTGTCTAATCCTCTTTCAAAGCCATCTAGGCTGGTGGGCATCACTGCCTCCTGAGTTCCATAGTTTAACTAGCTCTGTGTGAAGAAGGACTTCCTTTTTCCTGTCCTGAATCTTCTCATGTTCAGCTTCATTGGATGCCCATGAGTTCTAGCGTTACGAGAAAGAGAGAGAACCTTTTCTCTCTCCACTTTCCCCCTGCCGTGCATAATTTTATAAGCCTCTATCATGTCACCCCTTACTCGGTTTTTCTCTACACTAAAAAGTCCCAAATGCTGCAACCTTTCTTCATCCCTTCAACCATTTTGGTTGCCCTTTTCTGAACGTTGAAATCCTTATGGTAGCAGAAAGGGCCTTTGGTGCCCTGTACACCTCCTTGCCCATTTATTGTGGACCAGCAAAGTCCAAAATAAATTATGCCAAGTTGTGAAGGGTGAATTAATTATGCAAATGAAGAGAAATTTTGCAACTGTGCCCAATGTACATAATTTATACACATAAATTTCGCTTTTCTTCCACTGTCTCATTCAGAGTACACAAGCCCCATGTTGAGCAGCTTAAGGCAGGCAGTGTTGGCATGGCAATGGGTAAACTAGAGTGAAATTACTCTGTCTCAGTGGGTAAAATTGAGTAAGGACTGAGAAAGGATTGAGATTCCTCTCAATCTCAATCTTACAGGGTAGGATTGAGGTGCTGGACAGACTCAGCACCAACTAGCTATCGTTCTGAAGGAAGAGGGCAGTTCAGTTCTGCTTGCAAATGAAGAAGCAAGTGCTTTCTGTTACCAGGCGTTGCTAAGGGGTTAAGGCCACCTTTGCACTTCATGGCTTTGACCATGTTCTTTGAATGAGCGGGAATAATTACAAGTGGCTGTGAGGATGCTGATAAAGAGGCATTTCGTGAATCACAGATCATCAGCAGAGCCAACTCTTGAGCATGGGTGTAGCCGGGGGGGCAGGGGGCAGCTGCCCCCTTAAATCAATACAAATCAATACAAATCTGAGGTTCTGCCGCCCCCTAACAAAAATTGTAGCTACGCCCATGCTCTTGAGAAAGTTCCTGTCTTTAAACGTGCCAGCGACATTTCTTGAAGCAAGGTGACGGCAAAATAAAATCATGTTTCAATTTGTTGGTGAGTAATTTATAGCCAAAAAGAATATGAGAGGCATTTTGAGAAATTAGGAAGAGTGATTTAAAGAATAATGGAACAGGGAAAGGAAATTATCCAGGGACTCAAACCATCAATTATTAGCTCTAGGAGGTGAAAATCGAAAGACTAGACATCATTTGAGGCAGATGCAAAGTCATTTCAGTGCCAAGTTTTCTAAGGGCTGTGCACCATAGGGCGTTCTTCATTCTGATAGGCATACAAGTCGGTCAGAGTTGCTGCTTGCAATGTCATGCGCATACACACACTGTGTGCTCATTCTATCTGTGATGGTTCCTTCAGTCTTGCAAGTTGTCACTTAGCGCCCACCAATGAGGATGCAGGCCTTCCAGGTATGAATTGGCTCCACTGAAAAGCCTTGAAGGGGGAGGGATGTGGCCATTCTACCTGCAGCAGCCAATTCACACTTGGAAGTCATCACCCAAGAGTGTTGCAGTTGTTCAGTGAAAGAAGGTGCATCGTGTGTTCACTTATATTTCATTCTTGATTCTTCCTTTCCTTTTGGAAACTCAGAGAAGGCTAAATCTGGGACTCCCACCGGGGTACTGATCAAACTCAGATTAATACTGTGAGCCTCTCGCCCAGACCTCTGGGTACAGACTGACCACTGGCAAAGACCTGCTCACGGTGGCGTGTGTGTGTTAAAATCCCATTGCAATGTGGAAATCTGCCTCTTCCTCCTCCTGAAAACAAAGGGGGTTTAATGACACAGCACATATTAACAAAGTGTCCTGTGGCAGAGGGGAAATGAGCAGACCACTCTTCTCCATGCAAACACAAGGAGATCCAACAGTCTTCTTCATGTGGTCTTTCATGATCCCACATAGAAGTAGGAAACCTCAGTTGTTCCACATCCGTTTCTTTGTTGCTCCTTCCTTGTTTGGCTTTGAAAGCAGAACTTGCATTGCATTTTTTATATTGCTTGCAATATAAAAAGGTAAAGGTACCCCTGCCCGTACGGGCCAGTCTTGCCAGATTCTAGGGTTGTGCGCTCATCTCACTCTATAGGCCGGGAGCCAGCGCTGTCCGCAGACACTTCCGGGTCACGTGGCCAGCGTGACAAGCTGCATCTGGCGAGCCAGCGCAGCACACAGAACGCCGTTTACCTTTCTGCTGGTAAGCGGTCCCTATTTATCTACTTGCACCCGGGGGTGCTTTCGAACTGATTTCAAACTTGCAATATAATGGGATGCATAAAGTGATGAAAGATTTTTGTTGAAATATGAAGTGGTACATTGATTAAATAAAACATACTCAATTTTACACATCACTTGGGAAGACAGGCAAACTAATATCAGTGCACTGGAAGAAGCAAAGATCACCAGTGCTGAAGCAATGATTCTTCAACATCAACTTCGTTGGACTGGTCATGTTGTGCGGATGCCTGATTATCATCTTCCGAACTTAAAAATGGAAAGCATAAAGCTGGTGGTCAACAAAAGAGATTTAAAGACTGTCTCAAGGCAATTTTTTAAAAATGTAGTATAAATACCAACAATTGGAAAACACTTGCCTGCAAGGGCTCCAATTGGAGAGCAGCCTTTACCAAAGGTGTCATGGGCTTTGAAGACACTCAAACTCAGGACGCAAGGGAGAAACATGCTAAGTAAGAGGAAGGCACGCTTGGCAAATCCACACCGTGATCAACTCCCACCCGGAAACCAATGTCCCCACAGTGGAAGGATGCGTGGACCCAGAATTGGCCTCCACAGTCACTTATGGACTCATTGTTAAAACCGTGTTTATGGAAGACAATCTTACTCGGCTACAAGTGATTGCCAAATAATAAGAAACATACACATATATATAAATGTAAGCAGTGATATTCTGCAATCTCAGGTATTGTGCTCCTCTAAAAACTCAAGCCTCCATGCACACACTCTACCTTGGTTTTTCAGCCCCAGTCTTCTCTTCAAGGGCAAGGCAGTGTGGTGTAGCGGTTAGAGTGTCGGACTAGGACTTGGGAGACCAGGGTTCAAATCCCCACTTGCCTATGAAGCTCACTGAGTGCTCTTGGGGGCAAGTCACTGCATCTCAGCCACATCTCTCTCGCAGGGTTATTCTGGGGATTAAATGAGGAGGAGAACTGTTCACACCACCTTGAGCTTTTTGGAGGAAAGCATGAGATATAAATAAAATGAAATAAGATAAAATAATCTGAAGGGAAACGTCAGTACCAGCTCAGACTTCAGGGTCTTTGGTTTTAAGTCCCTAATGTCATAAGAGGGCATCTTCTGAGCTCTCCTCTCCCAGTTGTTTAACAGTTGGCGATGATGGTCCCTTTGCAGTGTCTCTGCTGAGCTCATTTGGACATAATGCCAGCATCCCAAATTAGGAATTCAGGAAGCTGCCACTGAATCAGGCCCTTGGTCCATATAGGTCAGTTTTGTCTACACTGGCTGGCAGTGGCTCTCTGGGGTTTAAGGCAGGGGATATTCCCAGACACTACCCAAGAGATTTCTGGGGTGTAGAGCCTGAGAACTTCTGCGTGCAAACTGGGTCTCTTCCAGTGAGCTCCAGTCCTCCCCTTTTCATCAGTCCTAAATAACACATCAAACTCCATCTTTCAAGTTCAGAATCATGAATAACCCACTTATGTCATTTTTGTGACTTCTTATCCCCCAGACTTCAGAGCAGTTCAAAGCTGGTAGGTTTTTTTCTCTCTCTCTCTTTCGTCTGTGTTGCTTAGTTGCTGTCTTTACTGACTCATCCTTGGAGACATTTCTCCTTTGAGGATGAAAGGCTTCCCTTGGCAGGCATCCAAGACGTGTGCTCCAGTTAGTCAAACTTCGTGCTTGCTCTGGATCATTTGTGGCATCGCTGGGAGAGTGCCAAAGGCTAACTCAGGTGCAGGAAATGTTTAATGAGCCCCAGCAGGTGTGAAATGCTTCCATTTTTGCTGGGAATAAATGTTTCATCTCCCCCAGTAATGTAGCTTTTTAAAAAAGCACCACCAAACTTCTCAAAGGCACCTGTGGAACTTTTATCACACTTGTAGACTTGTATGCGCAAACTCACCAAGCGTCTTCCTCCCTGCTGCATTAATCTATCCCATGGCACAGACTTCGCTTACCTGGACCATAATTCATGATGCTGTTTTTCTGCATCTCCGTCTAGGACCAATGGGTTGGCCCAGAGCCTGCTCTGCCACGAGGCTGGCTGAGGTGGGGCAGTTCAGTGGCAGATTTCAGAGGGACAGCAGATCATGGTCCTAGAGCTATCTATCTGAAATAGGAGGCACACACAGTCAGGCAGAGTCTGGAAGGGGGGAAGGTGGAGGCAGTGGTGGAAGGAAGAAACATAGAAGAGCATCCCTGGGCTGAAATCCTATACTTCTGAGTAAACATGCATAGGATCGGGCTGCACTCCCTTTGAACTCAGTAGGACTTGCAGCTACCAATTCATAAGATTGGGCTGTAAGTCACACTGAGCACTACAGCGGTGCTTTTAAAAGCAAGAAGCCAAAAAAGACCAAAAAATGTTTAAGAGGTTGTGTCTAGTATGGTAATGGGTAGTGACTTTCAAACAAAGCATGGTGAATGCTCAATAACTGTGTCATCTGCAAGTGCCTTGAGTTGGCACTGCAGCAGTTTCTGGGGGGGGGGTCTGCTCACCTTCTCCCCCCCCCTTCTCTTGTCTCCTTGAAGCCAGATTACATCATCTTCTGCAACATTCACAACCATCTGACTTTGTCATCCACAAAAGGAGGAAATTAATCCAGCTACTGACACCTGCAATAATTCATTCCAGTCCTGCTTGCAGCAACTTCCTTTTGCCAGGCTTCTAAATATCCTACACAAACAACAGATGGCTAATACGCGTTACTTTTTAAAAGGCCTGTTCGTGAGAATGGTGCTGACCCGGCTTTTTGCCGCCCATGGTTTACATTAGGCTGATGAAAGTTCTTAAAGTTCCCAGACCAGCTGTGGACGCAGGGCAGAGCCACCCAAGAGCTCTCTCCTCCGCCATAAATTTGTCTAATCCTCTTTCAAAGCCTGTTTTTAAAGGCCATCCCTGCTTCCTGTGGGAGTGAGTTCCATAGTTCGTTTATGTACTGTGTGAGGAAGTGTGAAACTGAGGGGCTGGAAACTGGTGTTTGCACTTAGGGCTTATCCACAATTCCTCTTGTCCATGTGTCTGTGTCTTTGCCTTCTTACATAATCTTGTGTTTCCTCTCAGGACACTGACTAAATTTGCATTGCCAGTGCTTTCAGATAGCTGCATGTTAGGTTTGTGATGATCACAGTGGCCTGCCTCCTCTCTCCTGCCCCCCCCCCTTGATGCATCCTAAGCTTTCCCTAAGATGGGCTTCCTTTTTCAATCAGGCGTTAATGAGCCAAAAGCCCCTGAGCCCCTTGCTGTGATCAAAACCTACAAGGGCAAATTGCTACTGTTTTCATCGGCTACTGGCTCTGCAGTTTTAGCTATTGATATTCATTTGCCCATATCTAAGCAAGAATAAAAGTATCTGCTGGGAGCCGTAATGGTTTAAAGCAGTGAATGGCCCCAGCTGAGAAAGATGACTCAAAAAAATTATCTGCCTTACTGAGTTTAAAAGATTGCTTTGATTGGGCTGGCAACTGGAGAGCTGTTTTGCTGAGTAAGGAACAAAGATATCAAAAGTGTGGCTTGCATGAGAGAATAATCTAAAAGAAGACAAGGAAACCGACTTCCTAAATAGTACTGAGATGAGGAGACAGTGGGCTATATAATTTCTCTCCCAGGAAACTCTTGAGCCAATCTCGGGTTATCACAAGGGCACCTTCCCTCTGCTCCCAACATTCAGGAGTCAGTTCTGCTGATGCTTACAGAGCCAACAGTGGTTCCATTTGGAGGTCCATCTGGTGTCAACTTCAGCTCAGTTTCAGCACCTGGTGAAGACCGGGCTATTTTCTCAGGGATTTATGATGCCATTCCACGGCAGAATCATAGAGCTGTAGGGTTGGAAGCGACCAAAACAGCCATCTGGTCCAGCCCCCTGGAATGCAGGAATCACAGCTCAAGAATCCATGACAGATGACCACCCAACCTCTGCTTAAAAGCCTCCGTTGAAGGAGAGTCCACCACCTTCCAAGGGAGTCCATTCTACCGCCAAGCAGCCCTTAAAACTCAGCAAGTTCTTCCTGGTGTTGAGTCAAAATCTTTTCCTGTAATTTGAATCCATTGGTTCAGATCCTACTCTGTGTAATAATAATAATAATAATAATAAAACCAGATGCTATCTGTTTAAATATGGTTTGTATTTATTTTATCTATTTTGTTATTTAAATTTTAAAATAGTCAACTGCTTGTTTTAAATCTGTTTATTTCTTAAATAAATTTTAACGTGAGAAAGAGATATAGCTATACACACACCACAATCTTGGCTACCTGAAATGTAATATATAGACGTTTATCTGCCAGGATACACACACACCTGTATTCTTTTTGCACACTATTGGGAGTCCTGATTCCATGCAGGAACCCTGCAAGTCCAGCCATCCCTCCTCCAGAACTGGGCTCAAGGACATGTGCTGGACAAGACAATGGAACCCTAGAGTTGGAAGGGAAAACCCCGCAATGCAGGAATTTGCAGGGATCAAACTGCAACCTTGGCATTATCAGTGCCAAGCTCTAACCAGCTAAGCTTATGTGCAAGACTTTCTCTTTGACGTTCCAAAGAATCTTCATGGCAAAAGCTTTAAGAAAATGTATAAAGAAGTACCAGTAAATAAAAACCCCTCCAGCTCATACTGTTCTCAACCTGGAGAAAAGGGGTAAAATATATGGTAGAAATGATTTAGCTCAAATGAACAACCACACCCTAGGCCAACCCAGTGGCGTAGCGTGGGTTGTCAGCACCCGGGGCAAGACAAGTAATTTGCGCCCCCAACCCGTGGATTTGCGCCCCCTAACCCGTGGATTTGCGCCCCCTAACCCGTGGATTTGCCCTAACCCCAGATGTTGCGCCCGGTGCGGCCGGCCCCCCCTGCACCCCCCACGCTACGCCACTGGGCCAACCCCAACCTCTCTCACCACCAAAGGACCACAAGTGAACAGAAAAGAACCTGCACAAGCAACGCTGACACCAAACCCTACATATATTAAGTAAAACAGAAACATCGCCACCCGACCCCACTCCACCCTATCTCCCCACCCCCCACCTCTTTCCCCCTTTTCTTCCTAATGTCTCAACAAATGAAACTGATTTGTAAAAGTGTTACATGGGGAAAAAATATACGAGAGAGAGACATTGCACACACTTTTGTAAATCAACAAAATATTTAATAAATAATAATAATAATGCTTTAGCTCTAGGGTCCTTCCACTGTCCTGGAAGAGGCTCAGCAGGACACTTCAGCTGGCCTTCAGCCAGTGCCCATTCCAAAGAGCAGCCTTTCATCTCCTTCCCAATGCATTAAAAAAACACGTGGGTCTTTGTTACTAGGAACCAAGCTACTAGGAAGATGTGTAATTTATGGTGCGTAATTGGAAGACAGAAGCTAAGAGGCGTGGCAGTTATAGATCCGTGTCTTTTGTTGGATATGCAGTGCCTGGTTTATATAGGCACTAAATGAATTCATTCATATATATAATATCCAAATGTGTGGAGAAGGGAGTCAGGAAGCAAACAGAGCGAGAGGCAGGGAGAGAGAGAGAGGGAATGGAAAACTAAATTTCAGAAGCCCCAAATCTCAGGACAGGGTGGGGAGCAGACTCTGTCCCCTTTCATAAAAAGTTTATACTGGCTGTTTAAAAAATCATAAGAAGTTTAAACTGCTTGAGTGTACAAAAATAAAAAATAAAATACCACACACACAAACTTCAAAGCAGCGCTATTTTTCTAGAAAAAGGGGTGCTGGAACTCACCATCGGCACCTCCCTCATTCTCTTAGAATGGCAATGGCGCTCACCTGAGAGGAGCTGGAATTGAGTTCTGGCGAGTTCCAGCTGAAAAAAAGCCCTGCCTCAATGGGGCTTACAAAGAAGATAAAACAATGAATGTATCAATGGGGGGGGGGGACAATTTAAGACTTTCAGAAAGTTAAAATAACAGTAGACTAAACACAGATCAAAACTTGCATCAGCTTTCTAAACATCTACACTGACTTGTCTCAACACAAATGTTTTTAGCAGGCACTGAAAAAAGCAGAGCGAAGCCGCTTGCCTGATATCAATAGCAAGTGAGTTCGAAAGTGAAGGTGCAGCCACCCTAAAATATTGAGTTCTTACAAATGTGGAATGGGTACGATGTGGCACTGTAAGAGTGCCAGTTCTGCCGATCAACATGGCTGAGTGGGTGTGGAAAATGTAAGGCGATCTCGCAGGTAAATTGGTCCCAAGTTGTTAAGGGCTTTTGTTTTATTAATTCCACCCCCCCTTTTATTTTATATTGTGATAACCATATAGTTTTATTGCATAAAACTGAGTTGATTGGCCTTTTTTTTTTTTTACTCTTATGACTCAAAACTTGGTGGTACGGTTTGGAGGATTAAAGAGACTGGTTCCCGTGACTCTTGCTTCCACCACGAAATTACAGTCTAATGCAGAGCCCAGCACTCGACGCAAATAAGAAGATTGGCTGTGTGTTCCTCATCTTGCTCTCCATGCGTGGCATCTGTGCTAAATATACGATCTCACCTGGAGCGCTTTCAGCAGGGCTGCAGCAGATGGAAACATTCCTAATGAGGTGACCCGCAGTGAGGTCTCGCTGCCATTAGCAGGGACTGTGGGTTACGGAGGCACCTTGTGAAAAGGTGGCAAAAGGATGCTCATTCCCATCCTGCCCAGAGCTTCTAGGCTACAAAGGGAATGCACACACATCTGCACCACAGGAAAACAGCTGCCACTGTGCTACAGTTAAGGCCAAATCAGCCCTAAGTCCAGGCGTAATTAATATTGCGTGGACAGGCAGAGTCCCCCAAAACCCCGGGCGGCCCCCATGTGAAATAACGACTCAAGACAACCTGCTATGGGATTAAAATTGGCCACAACTTTATTATGTTTCAGATGTGGGTAGACCTTGGCTCAGCCACTGGGTGTTTATCCCTCCCAGGCCCCCACCAGGGATCTGGGGAACATCAGTGTCAGGGACTCAGGAGCAGGAGCACTGGGGAGAGAGGAAATGGAGAGCGAAGGGGAAGAATCCGAGGGCAGCGTAGGGGAGTATGACAGTGGCCCGAGAGATTCCATGAGCTTCTCCAGCGAATCAGAAGATTCCCAGAAGGGGGCGCCTATGGTCAGGGCAAGGGGGGTCCCAGGGGGGACGCACCAGAAACAAGGAGACAGAGGGGAACCCCAAAGCAGCAGTGGGGGATTGGGACCAGTTTCCCCACCAGAGCGTAGTGGGGGGGAAGAGTCACATGTGTCAGGGCCAGCGTCTCCTCCAGCGGGGAGAGAGAGTGAGTCAGGGCTGACCACGCCTCCAACGGAGGGGAGGTCAGTTGCAGCTAGCCCCCCCAGAGGGGGAAGCAGTGACAGCAGCAGCAGTGAAACGGTCAGGAGGAAAGTTACCGTCTGGGCGGGCGCGCCAAGTTCAAATGTACAGGCGCGGGGAACAGCAGGAGACCCGGATGCGGAACCAGCTCCTAAAGCCCGCCGGAGGGAGGGGGAAGGCTCAGGGGACTCAGCGTCAGAAGAGGCTAGAAAGGGCGAGACCCCAACGGCCAGGCGGAACCAGAGGCGGAAGGAACTGAGGAAGAGGTGGAGTAAGGCTAGAATCTTAAATTGGTGTCAGGGGGGAGGAGACTCAGACGGAGCATCAGCGGTCTAACAGTTGAGACGTAGAGCTGCGCGCTGCGGCTCTGGAAGTGAAACTGAACTTCAATAAAGACTTTTGTACTTAACAAAGAAGCAGCGTTGGTCCTTTGTGAGCTGGGACCTTGGGCAGCCCTGACAATCAGGCTTATCCAGAGTGTGGGGGCAGGGGGCTGGCTCTGGAGAACATATGTTCAAGCAGAGAGAGCCCACCCCCATTACGCCGCTGTCGCAGGGGAGAGCAATGACAACCTCTTGGCGTACGGCCAAAGCCTCCCCTCAAAACAACCCCTTTAACGGGGAACCCTAGTATCACCGCTGCAAAAAGAAGGGGGGCATGAGGCACTACATGCCCACCCCCAAATTAGGGAAGACAGACTAAAGGATTCTGCCCAAGGCCTGAAACCCCCAAAGTTGTGATGTTTTGCTATGGGAAAGGCAAACCTGCCAATGCAGGAGAATTCCTTTCCGGCCCTTCAACAGAGACCTTGACGTAGCAGCGCCCGCGTACCTGCGGAGAAAAGGTTAACCTGCAAAAGAAGTCTTAACTGAGGGTGGGTAGGGTGGGAGAAGCTCTGGAGCCAACTGATGATTCCCAGGTAAGATCCCCTATTGTGTGGGCAGGTGGTCCTTCCCCCACCTGTCCTGATCACCTTGGCAACGCCTCCCCAGGCGGGATTGGGCAACTGGCTGAGGTAGGCAGAGACCTCCAGGTATCCCACCTGGGGAAAGCAAAGCCAATCCTATGTTAATGGTGCCGCATAGGGTCCAGGGGGCTGCGCATGACCACGCAAAGGGCGCCCCCCATTTAATGTGGGGAGTGGTCATTCTGCCTTTCCTTCAAGGAGCTCAAGCGCATGCATGTTTCTGCTCTCCACCTTTTATCCTCACAGCAACAACTTTGGGAGGTTGGCTGAGCTGTGAGATATTGGCTGAGCCCAAGTGAGCTTTGTGGCTGAGCAAGGATTTGAAGCTGAGTCTTCGCCGCCCTGCTTTAACCGCTATGCCATAGTGCGCCAGCTGGTCCAGGGACATGAGGAAGAAAGTGCTCAGGGTCCCTTTGAGCACAGCAAATGTAGATCTGGTTCAACCACCAGGCCAAGTGAAGGGGTTGCCTTAAGCACCAGGATTTTGGGTAGCATTAAAGAGGGGCTGACTCTGAAAGAGACTTGATCTATGGGGCACAATCTACTGGGGTCTGGAAAGGTAAGGTCTGCTTGATGCCACCTTCCTTCCTAATCAGCCTTTCCTGCAAAGCCTTAATTCCCACAACCCCCTGAAAGCAAGTCTGCAGAAGCCTTTCCCAACCTGGTACCCTCCAGATGTTTTGGACCGCAACGTGCATCAGCCCCCGGCACAGCCAGGCTGGCTGGGGACAGTGGCAGTTGTGGTCCAACAACATCTGGAGGGCACCAAGTTGGGGAAGGCTGGCCTCAATACATACAATGGAATTAAATGGATATGCTTCCTCATTTTACCACCATCTCCATCTGTTACACAGTTGTCTCTTTCCTATCAATATCGAGATTGTAAAAAACTTCAACTCTGTAAAGCTCCATGCCCGCTGGTGGCGATGGCGATTCCTGCAGCCGTATAATCTGATTGCTTCACAAGCATCCAGCGTCTCTAATAAAGCTTGTGCCACTTGGGGAGAGAATGGTTTCACAGTCATGGAGTGCACTGCTTGATATGCTCCATACAAAAAGGGAGATGTGATGTTACTGTTTGGAACATCTGTTGATCCACCTGCACTGTGCATTTAAAGCCTGTTGGCCCCATGCTGGCCAACTGCTGTCCTATTGGCCAAAAGGTCAGCCCATCTGGGTTGGCTGTGTTTACTTATATGCCACTTTCGCCACAATGAGCTGCGTCCAAAGAGGCTTACAGCAAGGATTCTAAACATCAAAATGCAGACCACTGGAAACGCAAACATACAAAATAGAAAACATGTCAGTAAATTAAAAAATGAGAAAAACCAACAACTTGGCAACAGTGGAATAAATTCAGCATTACAAAAATAAAAAAGCTAGGCTTAAGTACATAAATGCACAGCAAAACAAGAGTCAACTGACAATGAAATTTCTGGTGCTGGTTTTGCTGCACTTGAAGGAGTCTGGTTTAAATCCAGTTCAGAGGGGAGGGGTAGAGGACTCACATCTGACTCCCCATCTCTCCTCCAGAGGAGGCTGACAGCAGGAGAAGGAAAACGTTTGGGCAAGCAATGATGACAAGTCTCTTCTCCAGCCTCCTGGAAGTACAAACTGTTGGCTCAGGTCTTATGGCACTTCTGCCCAATTTGCTCATATGTGGGCTTCCCTGGTTTCAGATCTCGGTGTGCAGTCTCACAGGAGGCAGGGACAACCACAAAACTGGATGGCTTTCAAGGAGAATTGGACAACTTCATTGAGAAGAGGGCTATCAGTAGCTGCTAGCCCTGGTGTCCTTCCTCTGCCTCCATAGTAAGACGAAGCAATGCTTCTGCACACAAGTTGCTGAAAACCACAGCGGGGAGAAGGCTCTGGTGCTTGCAAGTTTCCCGCAGGCAGTTGGCCAATGTGAGAACAAGATGCTGGACTAGGCAGGCCATTGTCTTGATTCAGAAGGCTCTTCTTATGCTCTTAGTACAGCCTTGGCTTTCCCCATAGAATCCTGGGAAGTGTAGTTTATTAATCATGATGAGTGTTCTTAGGAGGCCCCTATTTCTTTCACAGAGCTACAATTCCCAGAGTTCCCTGGGAAGGGGATTTGGCTGTTACACCACTCTGAGACTGTAGCTCTGGGAGGAGAATGGGGGGGGGTCTCTTAACAACTTTCAGTGTCCTTAAGAAACTGCTCTTCCCAGGACACTTTGGAGGAAGCCATGACTGTTTAAAGTGTTATGATACTGTGCAGTTGGGGCCTCTGAGCCTTCTCCTTACATCATATCCTTTAACATTCCCCTGATGAAAATTGGGACGCAAGAGCTGCGTAAGTACAAAATGCATTACATTATAGAAAACTGTTTGCAGATGAATTTCCAGGAGGACTTTTAAAAAATCACAAACTGGAGTAGAAATGTGATGAAGTGAGGCGAAAATGGAAAACTGAAACTGGCAGCTCCATCCGTCCCTGCCAGACTTGACTCCTGGCCTACCAGTCGGCTGCTTGTGGATAACTGGGAAGAGGATTAGGAGCAGGAGATCCTTGTCTCCTTAGCACAATGGCATTTTGGAGCCCTGCAAGTCCAGTGAAGAATTCTCCTTGTGCTTCCTAAGGAGCCTTCCTCACTGAACTGCATCTTGCCATCCAGATCAGGTGTGGCGTGATGCACAGAATAAATTACCCAGCACATTCTTCTGTACAACCCTCCATGAATAAACATTTCCTTAAGAGCCTTTTGCACATTTACCACCACCTCCGGGTTCCTGTTGCTGAGCCCTCTGCACGACACACCAGACAGCCTGATAAATTGCTCAAAAAATGTTACTTTGGGAGATTGCTTTGCTGGGGTAACCCCTGTTGTCTTTTTAACGGATTGAAGTGTTTGTGGGTGTTAATAGTAAAGTAGGTTTTTTTAAAGTGTCTGGTTGGGTGAGCTCTCTGAGAATCTATCACCAGGATTCCTTTAAAGTGAGGAATGAGGGGCATAGGACTGCTGATGTTTCAGGAGGGGGTGGGCATACTGCCATGGATGAGCTCCTTACCAATTGATGGCAGGGAGGCACCTGCATTTGATAGTGGCCATCCAGAAATAAGATTCTGCCAGGGATTCTTTAGCTGTGATTTCTGCAATGTGTGATTGGACTAAATGACCCTTGGGGTTCCTTCCAACTCTACAATTCTATGGGGCTATAAACCGGAACTAACTTATGGAACTGCCATAAAATG
Organism: Podarcis filfolensis; assembly: GCF_964270895.1. Taxonomy (NCBI): domain Eukaryota; kingdom Metazoa; phylum Chordata; class Lepidosauria; order Squamata; family Lacertidae; genus Podarcis; species Podarcis filfolensis. The sequence continues at coordinate 3,778,989 of NC_139611.1, read as the reverse complement.
TGATGGCAACTAACCAGTGATGGCCAGAGGCTCACTTTTTAAAAGGGGGGAATCTTTTTTTAAAGCACAGGTTTGTTGAGGACAGGTCAATCAATGCTTCTCTATTGCAGGAATCCTCAGAACACTAGCATTGTTTCCATATATCGGATGGTGGGTTGCAGAGGAAGAGCAGCTGGCCTAAAGGCACCTCCTGAGCTAGTGACTAAGGCAACAGTTGAACCCAGAACCTTCCTTGAGTAACTCCCAGGGCATCCTTGGTGGGGGGGTGGCAGTTTGGGGGCAGTGTGACACGAATGAGGACAGAAGGTGCCCTCCCCTCTTTCTAAAACGCTCCCCCACTGGAGCCTGTTCTGCTGCCTTTGAGCAGAAGATCGTCTGGAGAGCCTGCTGGATGAAGCCAGTGGGCCATCTAGTCCACCTCCTGTTCTCCCAGTGGCCTGTGGGAAGCCTGCAAGCAGGATTTGAGCACAAGAGTAACTCTCCCCTCCTGTGGTTTCCAGAAAGTGGTATTCAGAAGCATGTGGTGGCAGACCATAGACCTCGGGGCTCATAGTAGTCAACAGCCTTCTCCATGAATTTGTCTAATCCTATTTTAAAGCCATGGAGGTGGGAGCGAGTTCCATCGTTTGACCATGCATGGCATAAATAAGTTCTTTCTCTTACCTGTCCTGAATCTTGCATTGTTCAGCTTCATGGGGACTAAAGGATGACAAATTGGTGGTAGAAAGTTGCCTTTGCTTGCTCTGTGCCAGGCCTACTCTTTAAAGGCACAAGAGCAGAGCCAGAAAAGGACCATGGCAACCCTGCCTTTTTACAGCGCATGTGGGGCTTTTCAGCTCCTCCTTCTGACCCACCTCAAGGCTGCAGGTTAGACCAAAAAAGCTAAGCTATAATGGCAGAAGACTGTGGCTGTTTCCCTGGCCGCCGCCTCCTTTTTGCAGGGGAGCCCAAGCTGGAGATCCAAGGATTCCTGAAGACAAACAGCTCCCCGAGAGCACAAGGCTTTGAGCAGCCAATGTGCTCTTCGATCTCCGAACTAATGGCAGCGTCCTCCTGGCTCAGAAGCTGTGACGCGTGTTGTTCTCCCCCTCATTCTTCCTAAGCCATTAAACATTGTTGGAAGAGAGTAAAATATTAATGCCTGTTGTTTAACTGAAAATTAAGGCAATGCCTCAATGCCTGACAGCAGCTAGCATGCCTGATGTTTTAGTCACAGAACTGCCCTCAAGATGCTGGGAACTGGACTCTGACTGGTGGGTCCTTGAGCATGGTCCCCCCCCTTCCTCCCAGGTTCAATTACTGTGCAGGAGTCACACTCCAAGCAAGCAGCACCTTCCGATGCATAAGCTTTCATTGCAGGGGCTGGAATGTGATCCTAAGCAAAGCTGGGGAGATCTCTGATCTGCTAAGTCCTTTTAAAAGGGGCTCCGGGTGGGGGAGAGAGAGGTTGCCATCATCTTTGACCTTGACTTAAATATAGATGGTGTGATGGCCTGGGATTCGGACTCGGATGCTGAACCTGAGGGATCCCAGCCTGCACAGGGTTCCCCGCCTCCAGAACCAGCTGAGCCGGGGCTGCGGCATGAGTCTGAAGCGTCCTCACCTGTGCTGGGTCCTCAGGTGCAGGCACCAGCTGAGTCTGCTCTGGCTCCTGAGGTTATGGAGGACCCATTGCCTGCAGGTGGTCCACTTTCAGCCCGTCAGAGGAAGCTGAGGTTGCCCTCCAGCCTCTCCTGAGCTGCAGAGGCTCAGGGCAGAGAGGCGGAGGGAACTAAGTTCCCGCAGGAGGAGTGCTCGCCTCCAGGCCAGGAGAGGTGAGTCACTAGAGGATCAGGGCCACCTCATGCCTCTGGGCAGATAAAAGCTGGCCAGCCCCAGTCCCAAGTTGCGGGAGCAACATTGTTGGTTGCTAGTTCCTGCCTGAACCCTGTCCTGCTTTCCTGCCTGAGCTCCTGACCTGCCCTGGCTTCCCTACTTGCAAGCCTGTCCCTGACTTCACCCGACTCCCTGCCCTGCACCCAGATTCAGCTACTACGGACTGCCTCCCTGTTGCACCTTTGACCACGGACCGGACTTGGACCTCGCCTCTCGGATAACCCACGGGACCAGCACAGACGTATATTCCCAGAACTGACAGCAGCAATATTGTTTACAGTTTGTAGCTAAAACAATCCCATATCTCTGCTCACTGTTAACAATCAAGTTCCAAGGGAGGTCTGTGCTAAACACAAACACTTCTGATGTTATTGGCAAAGGTGGTGCACAGACCTGCAGCCTTCATGTCTGAAAATTCAGCTGTGGCATCTTTCAAGACCAGCCCTATTGTTGGGCAAAGGGAGACAAACATCTCAGATGGCAAATGCTGGGGGACAGCAACCCCCGGCTGTTGCTCCAGAGGTCCCAGCTGCTCCTCTCTTTGCCCATGGCCTATCCTGAGCCCCCCTAATCCGGCATCCCCCCTCCAACACTAGTGCTGGAGTAAGATTTTGACCCACAGATGCTAAAAATGCCCTGGGCCAGTCCTGGAAGCTTTCCTTAACCTGGCTCCCTCCAGATGTTTTGAACCACAACACCCATCAATTCCAGCTGGCATGATTGTACACAGAACTGTTAATCCAAAGCCTTTGGAGGGCACCTAGTTGGGAAAGGCTGGCCTCTGCAAAGCCAATGATTTTCAGAATTCTCTCTCTCTCTCCCTTCCCCTTGCAAGAAGGAGAAGAGCTTGGCAGGAACTTGTTTCCCTCTCAGTTAGATTTTGCAAGCTGATTTCCCAGCAACAAAGTTGAGCTCACAGCACCTTCAGAACAGCAACTCAAGCTTCCAGCATCTCAGCAATGCTTAATGGAAAGCAAGCTGTTCACATTCAGTTGTGTGCAGAAGTATAATCATTTGAATATTTGTTGCAAAAATAACTACTTAATATTAACATTTCCAATTAAATAATAATAATAATAATAATAATAATAATAATAATAATAATTTATTATTTATACGCCGCACATCTGGCTGGGCCTCCCCAGCCACTCTGGGCAGCTTCCATAGAAACCAAAAATACACTAAAATATCACACGTTAAAAACTTCCCTGAACGTTAAAAACATCCCTTAAGAGGTCTTCTGAATGTCAGGTAGTTGTTTATCGCTTTGACATCTGCTGGAAGGGCGTTCCACAGGGCGGGCGCCACTACCGAGAAGGCCCTCTGCCTGGTTCCCTGTAGCTTTGCTTATCGCAATGAGGGAACCGCCAGAAGGCCCTCGGCGCTGGACCTCAGCGTCCGGGCAGAATGATGGGGGTGGAGACGCTCCTTCAGGTATACTGGGCCGAGGCCGTTTAGGGCTTTAAAGGTCAGCACCAACACTTTGAATTGTGCTCGGAAACGTACTGGGAGCCAGTGTAGGTCTTTCAAGACCAGTGTTATGTGGTCTCAGCGGCCGCCCCCAGTCACCAGTCTAGCTGCCGCATTCTGGATTAGTTGTAGTTTCCGAGTCAACCCTCAAAGCAATCAGTGGCAAGAGCAAGTCTCCTCCTTTCTGCCCAAGTGTCACTCAAAGGACATGACAAGAGGTAGGGACACCTTTTTCAGCCAGAGGATCACATAGTGGGTGGTGCCCGACCAAAGGTGAGTGGAGGCAAAAGAGAATGGGCAAGGGCAGACCTGGCGCGCACACACACACACACACACACACACAGCACACCCTGAGAGACTCTCGTTCTCCCCTTGGCAATCATAAAATCAGAGTTGGAAGGGACTCAAGGGGCACCTGGTCGAGCCCTCTGCAATGCAGGAATCTGTCACGGTCCAGTCTACAGGCGATCAAAGTCCCGGCTGAGGATGGCGGGATGGGAGCAGGAACGAGAGTCCAGAAGTCAGGGGTCCTGGGGGTCAGGAAGCAAAGAGTCATGAAGTCGAGGGTCCGAGAGTCGAGAAGCAAGGATCAGGAAGCAAGGCAGGAAACGTGTTGCTGTGGCAAAGAGCCGGAGGGAAATGCTGACCTTCTATCCCTTCCCGACTCTTGCCACCAGGTGCAGTGAGTTACCAAGTGGCTTCACCTGTGCGGCCATACCTTGCCTCTCCAGAACAAGCTTAGGAAGGCCCCAGTCCTTGCAAAGCCCTACTGGTCACAGGGCCTGGCTCCTGCACACACTCCTGACAGAATCACTGCCACAAATTCCCATCACTGCTTAATTGTCAGATGGGGGTGATCTTTGTGAGGACTGCTAGGCAAGGGAGCATGAACCTTCCCCTTCCGATCTGCACCCTCCACAAAAACGTTCCCCTACACAAGAGAAGGCTGAAAGGTGATATGAGAGCCATCTCCAAATCCCTAAAGGGCTGTCGCATGGAAATGGAGCCAGGTTGTTTCCTGCTGCTCCAGAGAATGGGATCCAAACCAAAGGATTCCAGTGGCAAGAAAGGAGATTCTGACTAAACTTTGAAATAGCTTTCTGATGGCAAGAGCTCTTGGGCAGTGGAACGGACTCCACTTTAAAGGGGTGGTCTCTCCTTCCTTGGAAGTTTGTAAGCAGAGGTTGGGTGACCTTCTGTCAGGGATCCATGAGCTGTACATTCAGGGAGTTAGACTAGATGTCCCTTGGGGTCCCTTCTAACTCTACTATTCTATAATTCCATGATAACACAGTATACCTTCAAGGCACATTCCAAGCACATGTTTCCCTGTAAGAGAAGCAGCAGAGAGACGGTGGAGGAGGAGGAGGGAAAACAGGAATCCAGTTGCCAGCTTGTGTGGAGAAGACCATGCTGCCCTGGTTCCCATTGGCCTTGGAAGTCTGAATTGCTGAGTGCACCCTCAGCCCATCCAAACCTTTGCTAGAGGGCTCTATCTCCACCCCCAAGTTCTCGGAACATGAATCTCTCTTGGAGTCATCCATCATTATTAAATATTGCATGCATTCCGCAAGCTGGTTGGCTTCATTTAAGACTCAAAACTGCCGCGAGGTTTCAGAGCAATCGCTCCTGACAGGATCTTGGACTCCGAAATGTTTTTGTTTCTGAAGGCTGTCGGCATTCTCTGCTCCAGCTACTCTCTTCCAATCGCCCATGCTGTTTGATCTCCCCTCTGACTGCGCTGTGCTGGCACCTTCTGTGTGCTGGATTCAGAGGAAGGAAGAAAAGAAAAAAGAGGATCTGCCTGAGATGGAGCTTCTTTCCCCAGCCCATGTGTAAGGAACCCCTAGTTGTACAGAGAGGTTCTTCGCTTCTTAGGGCCTCCCTTCCAAATTTTGATGGGCTGCACCTAAGTCGGAAGGCAAAACATTCCTAGTAAAGGTAAAGGGACCCCTGACCATTAGGTCCAGTCGTGACCGACTCTGGGGTTGCGGCGCTCATCTCGCTTTACTGGCCGAGGGAGCCGGCGTGCAGCTTCCGGGTCATGTGGCCAGCAGGACTAAGCCGCTTCTGGAGAACCAGAGCAGCGCACGGAAACGCTGTTTACCTTCCCGCTGGAGCGATACCTATTTATCTACTTGCACTTTGACGTGCTTTCGAACTGCTAGGTTGGCAGGAGCAGGGACCGAGCAACGGGAGCTCACTCCGTCGCGGGGATTCGAACCGCTGACATTCTGATCGGCAAGTCCTAGTCTCTGTGGTTTAACCCACAGCGCCACCCGTGTCCCTAAAACATTCCTAGCAATGGGCAAAATCCAACATACTGCCAAGGGGTGCAGTGGGGCTTCTCCTTTGCCCCCTCCCCTATGCAGCCCCAATTTGGGCGTGGGAGGGACACAGCAGGTCTGTAGGGAGTAGGAGAGAAAGCGGAAGTTGTGTTTGTGTTGTGGAAGCCCATTGCACAAGCGAGTTGCCGCAGTTGGCTGTGACAAGTCCTGAGTGTGGGGCTGGCTGGCTGAAGTTGACAGGGAGGTGAAGCTGACTGTGTCCGAGTCTTGGCCACTTGGGGAGGAGGATCCTGGAAGGCTCTAGTGTGCTGGGGGGGGGGTCTCCTTGTGCCTCTCTGTCTCCCCACCAGCCCCCCAGGCATGGGACTCCTGCATTGCCTCCGTCTGTGCAAGTGACTTGCCCCTGTGAATGCCGCCCTTGGGTTGTGCTTGGGGAGAAGCATTCAACCCACACTTTCTGTTTCAGCGTGGGAGCAAAAGCAGTCTTCACAAAGAGACACACAAGCGGGAACAGGAAAAACAAACCCCAAGGTCACCTCCGAGGGATTTCTCTCCTGTGCCCCAGAAGTATCTAACTTATGAAATTGATGTTTTTTCCTTATGAAATTGATTGAGAGACCTGTTGCCGCCAGCGTGGGGGCAGGAAGGCAGGGTGCCAGGCAGAATTCTCAGCATTTCAAAAAGTGAATCGTAGAATCATAGAATTTTAGAGATGGATGGGTCACCCAAGGATCATCTAGTCCAACCCCCCTACAATGCAGGGGTTGGGCTCAAACTGCTCCTGAATTGAGGCACTGGTTGAGAGGGTCTTTTTAAAGCCTTAGTTAACATCCCATGGCATTGTGGGCTGCTTGCAATGTCTAACTTTAATGGATTATCTGACGCAGAGAAGAGACGAGCCCTGTCAGTGTGCCTGGAATTCCAATGGCTTTTGCCGGCTCCTCGATTCCTCTTCTCCCAAAGAACAACGAACAGTAAACAATTTTAATGAAATCTGATTTGGAAGAAGATGTGTCTGATTCCTGCTCCCTCCCCGACACACACAGCACAAAGCAGGTCTGCAGCTTAAACAAAGGGCCGGCACAGTCAGGAGCAGCTAATGATATGGTAATGAAATGCCAGGAACGATTATCTGCTGGGGATTTTTAAAGAAGTCTTTGTAACTCCAAGAAACTAGAACTGAGAGAATCCTGAAATGCAACCTTTTCCACCTCTTCTTCTGACTTTTACCCCCTTTTGAATAATAATAAAATGATAGCTTACAGCTAAAAACAATGTTTAAAAGAACCTTTCCAGATGGTAGGGAAATAGTCATCTGTTCCCTTTTGCCTTCCTTTTTTTTAAAAAGGTGAACGGGGCTCATTTCATCAGCTCAGGCACCTCCTGCCCCATGACTGTGCCAGCCAGTGCCTGAGTTTGGCTTTGATTTTCCTCTTCCCTGCTTGTCTCTCCCCCCTTGTGTGTTGTGTATTTTTATATTGTAATCCTGCAGGCAGGGACTGTTTTTCTGACTGTCTGTAAGCATCTCTGGGAGCCTTTTCTCCTACATGCTTGAAGGAGGTTTGGGTGTGGCAGAGGTGTCCCTTCATTCGCCTGTGCCAGGCTCCCCCACCAAGCTCCCTGCCATGCCCACTCAGGAAGCAGAAGCTACCACGGGTGGCATTCTTGCCAGCATGAGCCAGTGGAACCCTCTGGAATGGGTCCGGCAGGGGGCAGGCCTGGCCATGCCAGTCCACCTTGAATCCTAAGTTGCCTGGCAATGCCTGAACTGGCTTTGCTGCTCCCAACCAGAAGTTTGGATTGCTCCCTACACCACCCTTCCCCAACCAAGCACCCTCATGGAGTACCCAAAGGCCATCTAGCCCAACCCCCAGCAATGCAGGAATGACAGCTAAAGAACCCAACCTCTGTTTAAAGACCTCCAAAGGAGAGTCTGCCACCTTTTTCCAATGGAGCCCGTTCCGCTGTCAAACAGTTCTTACTGTCAGAAAGTTCTTCCTCATATTTAGTTGGAATCTCTTGTCTTTTGAATCCCTCCAGGTGTATTGGACTACAACTCCCACCAGCCCCTCGGGGTCCCTTACAGTTCTACAGTTCTATGACTCTTGATCTCAGGGTTGTGGGTTTGAGTTCCACATTGGACAGAAGATCCCTCCTTTGCAGGGGTTGGACTAGATGACCCTCGGGGTCCCTTACAGTTCTACAGCTCTATGATTGTATTGTCATTTGGCTGTGCTCAGTGGGGCTGATGACAATTGTAGTTGAAAACTACAATGGGGGTGGGGAACTGGCTGGAGAAGGCTCTGCTGAGCACTCCTGGACTTGCTTCCAGAGCACCTCCACCTGCCTCTTGCCCTTTCCAAAATGTCACAATTGATATCCTCCATTAATTTGTCCCTCCCTCCACCCTCTGCCTGTACCTCCATCCCCTGAGGCATTTTGCAGCCCCTGAGCAAGCCACACAAGAAAGGCAGCCTGTTGGCAAGAGAAGCTTCTCAAATCACTTGCTGCCAATGTTGTGGCAAGACTCCCACTCACAGAAGTGAATGTTTTCCCTTGTTAGCAAAATGAAAAATTAAGAGATGGTTGACTGTAGCCCATGCAAGGAGAGACGAATCTAATGCGAAACCGAAGGCTCAGCTCTTCCAAAGCCAGGGCTGGATTAGGACCTTTAGAGGCCCTAAGCACTTGAAAGATTTTGGTGCCCCCATATCAGGGGCAAAACTGATATTATTATTATTTTTTAGTGTTTGTGTGCAATTTCTTCATTTATTGTGGGAGCCTTTTTTGTGGAACCTGGTTCAGCTGCACCATATGGTCCATGGTAAACTCAGCAATGGAGAACTTCTATGGGGGGCCCCTTCTCTTGATGCCTTTTTTGCTTAATGGTTAATACAGCCGTGTCTGAAACACAACACTGAAAGGGAGCCGGTGTGCAAAGCCAGGAGAGCGAATGCATGTTTTAAGGCTGCTGTGGCTGGTAAATCAGGTCACCAGTAGAAACTGCTTTCTGCCATTGAGAGAGGAAGGAGATTCCTGCCCTTATGAAGAAGTGTGAGGAGATGGCAATGGAGAAAGCAGGTTAGTTGTGTGATTAGTGTGTGGTTGTTGAGCTAGCCAGTCAACAACTGCAGGCAGGCACGATCAGGGCCAGATTTAGGTTTGATGAGGCCCTCAGCTACTGAAGGTAATGGGGCCCTTTATATGTCCAGGTGTCCTTTGTCAACAACAAACTGTGACTGCTTTTTGTGTTGAATATATGCTATATGGTAATTTATGGACCTAATAGAGCCAGTGTGGTGTAGTGGTTAAGAGCAGTAGTCTCGTAATCTGGGTAACCGGGTTCGCGTCTCCGCTCCTCCACATGCAGCTGCTGGGTGAACTTGGGCCAGTCACACTTCTCTGAAGTCTCTCAGCCCCACTCACCTCACAGGGTGTTTGTTGTGGGGGAGGAAGGGAAAGGAGAATGTTAGCCGCTTGGAGACTCCTGAAGGGGAGTGAAAGGTGGGATATCAAATCCAAACTCTTCTTCTTCTTCTTAGGTATCTAAAGCCATTTGCTTTGTTGTTGTTGTTGTTGTTTAGTCATTTAGTCGTGTCCGACTCTTTGTGACCCCATGGACCAGAGCACGCCAGGCACTCCTATCTTCCACTGCCTCTCGCAGTTCAGTCAAACTCATGCTGGTAGCTTCGAGAACACTGTCCCACCATCTCGTCCTCTGTCGTCCCCTTCTCCTTGTGCCCTCCATCTTTCCCAACATCAGGGTCTTTTCCAGGGAGTCTTCTCTTCTCATGAGGTGGCCAAAGTATTGGAGCCTCAGCTTGCTGTATGTAGGTTTTATTTTATTTGTTTTTTATCTTATATTTGTGAAATGTACCTCCAGTTTTTTTTCTTTAATTTTTTTTGGGGGGCCCCCAAGAGAGTGGGGCCCTAAGCTATAGCTTGTTTAGCTTATACATAAACCCAGCACTGGGCACGATTCTCTGTCTGCAGCATCCTGGCACCCTGACGTTCTCTGGGTCTTAGCCCCAGAGTCTGCTGGTTCTTCCACCTCCTAATTCCCCCTCTGCTCACTGTTTTGAATCCACAGCAATTGCTCCCCCAGGAGTGCACACTGGCTGGTGGAGACTGGCCAGGGGCAGCCCAGCCTGTTTTGCCTCCTGAGGTGCCGCCCTGCCACCAAGGCCTCCCTTCCCTGGGTTACGTAGCGGCACCTGCAAAGCGGCAATGATGGTGGCAGGTTCTGGTGAGCTCTCATGAGATTTTGAGGCGATCTTGTGAGATCTCATAAGATCTTACCGGAAGCCACTGCTGCTTCTGTGCCAGTAGTGGAGGTGGCAGAGCGGGCAGAGTGCCCACAGGGGCTGTGCCTCTTGGGGTTCTGCCCCCCAAGGCAGCTGCTTCAGCCCACCCCATGTAATAGTCCCACTGTGTCCTGCCTTGGTTAGACCCCACCTGGAGTCCTGTGTCCACCTCTGGGCACCACAGTGGTATCTAAATGCACACACAATTCTATTACTGTTTATATGCTTTTTAATGATTGTTTCTTCAATGTTTTTAGCTGCTTCTTTTTATCCAGGCATAGTCCAACTCGGCCCTCCAGATGTTTTGAGACTACAATTCCCATCATCCCTGACCGCAGGTCCTGTTAGCTAGGGATGATGGGAGTTGTAGTCCCAAAACATCTGGAGGGCCAGGTTTGCCTATGGCTGTTTTTACCTGTAAGCCACCCTGAGTCCCTGTCTAGGAAAAACATGGAATATAAATAAATATAAACATCATAATCACCCTAACAAAGCAACCGAGCCACATCTCTACCTGCATTCGGGGCTTAACTCCTGAATATTTTCAATGTTATTTAAGGAAGGGGCGGAGAAGTTACAGTCAAGAATCCTCAGGTACACACCCCCTTCCCGAAAATACTGGGTATTCTCTAAAGCGATTGCTATGAGAACTAAGGGCTCATTCATGCTTCTGCTTGTCCAAACCTAGAAAGCAGGAGTCCAAGCAGTTTCCCCCTTGCCCCAGACCTTTCCCAGGGAAAACCTGCTCTTTTGCTCTAAATCAGCGCAAACGTCTATCCGGAGAAAACCTGAATTGCCATTTGCTCCGCCTGAGCACTAAAGAGTGATCCCCTCCCCTCCCCACAGGAAAGCAGCATCACAAGAGGAAGTGGGGGTGAGCTCTAAGCTAATCTACCTACTTTGTACAGACTTGTACAGCTGCATCACGGACTCTTCTACCTTGACTGAAAGCACAATATCGCCACCTCATGCCTGGCCAAGTACTTGCGTTTCTATTTGAGAACTGAGTAGAGTTGTTCAGGGCTTGTTGCTGGCATCCGTCTGTCTCGAGAGACAATGGAGTGCGCTGTGTCTGGGTGTGAAGTCAAACCACTGGAGAATCACAGCGTCTGCTGTGCCTGCAGAGACCAGTAACTTGTAGCTGCTGCCTCCCGTGTGGTTTTTCCTGTGTTTGTAGCAACGAAGTGACCTCCCAGAGGTGCAAACCTGCTCCTTGAACCGAACCCAGAAACAAATTGGTAAGCAGTGGTGATGGTACGGGGTTGGCGTGTTATAATGCAACCTGCCTGCTCCAGTGAACATCCTGGCAGCTGCATTCTGGATCTGTGGGAAGGTTTCAAATGTACAAGTTCAGTCCACCATGTCTTGAAAAGAGTCTCAGTGTCCTTCTGACATATAGGAATGTCTGAGATTTTTATTACCTGCTGGGACTTTGTGGAGTGTTTTTTTTATGTTGCAATCCTGGCAGGACCAAACTGGAAGCAAAGGAATGTTCTATGTTCCCCTGTAGTTCCCAGCTTGCTTTTTTAAAATGTGTTTCTTTAGCAGAGTGATTCTCAAGCTCCCCCCTCCCTCAGACCACTTGAAAAATGCTGAGAGTCTTGGCAGACCACTTACTAATTATTCTGCCTGTGCTAGGTGCTGTACAATTTTAGTTGTATTTTTATTGCCTCTTTTATTTCTTCAGTCACAAATCCAGAGACATGCCATGGGCCACTGAATGTTCAGGGACCACAGTTTAACACCCACCCAATCTCCTAGGCGGGAGAAACTCCAGTGGTTCCAGGTTTCCTTGGAATGAAGGTCAGCAGAGATTGTGGTGTCTTTAGGATATATGGTTTTATTTACACATCTATACAACCTGAACCAGTGGCGTAACGTGGGTTGTCAGCACCCGGGGCAGGACAAGTAATTTGCGCCCCCTAACCCGTGGATTTGCGCACCCTAACCCTAACCCCCAGATGTTGCACCCGGTGCGGCTGGGCCCCCCTGCACCCCCCACGCTACACCACTGACCTGAACATAAGATGGAGGCGCTCACAGCATTAAGACCCCAACAGATCTTGCCTCTCCATGTGTCACAACTTTGGATCCAGCAGAGAGCAAGCAGGTCTCTGTTTCTCCATCTTCCAGTCTGCTTTCAGCTCACCTCTCTCTCACACACACACTGGCTGCTATTCTCCTACCTAGCAGCTAGGTGAGCAGGTGGAAGAAAGGGCCACCATCATTTGTTGTAGTTCTTGCAACCTAGCCCATTCTTTTGGGGTGCTGATGAGGACACTTAGGTGGCCATTTAAGGTTACTCAGAAGCTTACCGGACTAGTTCAGCAACCTCCTCTGTTAGATTCTAACCTTCCCTGGGTACTGAACTCCAAGAACTGGAAGGGACTCAGGGAATCATCCAGACTGACCCCCGTCTCCCCCCAAACTGACACCAGTATATTTTTTCTTCCCCATTAGAAACATGCCCCCAAATGGGCTCTGGGTTCAAGCTTCTGCCATCACCCCTGGAATGCCCACAACATCCTGCTTTCGGACCCTTCTGATACCAGAGCTCTGCTGTTGGTTGAGCTGGAGTGTTGGAAGTGAGATCCTGCACAGAATGGGAGGTTCTGACCTTGGGGCTCCATCTTAGATGCTAAAGCATTCTCTCTGAGGTTGGTAGGTCTGAGCTGCCCTATGACCCCTGGGACCCACAGACCCTTAGACTCTATTTCCATGCCATTATTCATTGCCATTGCAAGTGCAATCTGCAAGAACATGTTATGGTTGTATCCAACTAAGTTCTCCTCAGAGCAGCCCCACTGAAATAAATGGATGTGCAAAACTTGAAGTGCAATAATTTTGGTGGGTCGACTCTGAGTAGAGTGGAGGGCTCCTGTTCATAGTTCCATCCATCAATCCATGTCCTCCTTCAGGATAACATCTTCCATTTCCCTTCCCAACAGTCAGTCACTATGCTTTATCCACTGAGCATGCTCAGTCCTCATGCAACATTTTTGTGTTTTCCCACTTTAGGTTTTTTTCCCTTTAAAAAATGGTACATCCGTAAACATTGCATTTCTGCAAACCAAACCTGCTGACTGGTGTGTGGTTTGACTACATAAGGATCAGAACTTAGAATTGGTTTGCTATTAGTAAGTATCAGCCTTCCCCAACCTGGGAAGCACATAGATGGATCCTCTCTCAAATCCATCTAGGTTGGTGGCTTCCCATCAGAGGGAGTTCCGTAGTTTAACTTCCTCTGATGGGAAGCCACCAACCTAGATGGATTTGAAAGAGGATTAGACAAATTCATGGAGGAGAGGGCTGTCAGCGGTTATGCTCTGCCTCCACAGTAGGTCCCAAATCCCAGTTGCTGGAATCCACAGGTGGAGACAGGGCTCTTGTGTTTGTGGGTTTCCCACAGGTATCTGGTTGGCCACTGTGAGAACAGAGTGCTGGACTAGAAAGGCCATTGGAAGCTCTTCTTATGTTCTTATGGTGCCTTCCATTCATGAATTTATCAAATCCCCCTTTAAAGCTATCCTTCTGTGGCCATTGTTGCATCTTGTGGTAGCCAATTCCATAGTTCAGCTACATGCTGCGTAAAGAAGCATTTCTGAAACTTCCCCTCAGTCCTAGTTCTCACTGGTCATGTAGGTCTTCAGGCAATGTGTGTTTGTGCGAATCAGTCCTCAAGACCGTTCATTAAATGGCCCTGGAAGAAGAAACACCGCCAGCTGAGGCTTCCCAGCTGTGTTAGTGACGGGGCCTCCCACTCCAAACCCCCTTCTGCAGCTTGGCCACAAACTGGCCATTTCCACAGAGCCTTCAGTAGCCATCTTGGTTAATTGTCTGGACTTTTTGCAATTGGGCAGGGATTTCCAGTGCTGCATTCCTCAACTCCGGAAGGCATGCACTGCCACACCCAGGAGAAATGTTCCCTATGAATACACTTTAATCCTTGTGGCAGCCAAACTTTTTCAGCTACAGAAATGGCTGGGATGTTTTGAAAATATGGGTTTCCATATAGAACATTAGAACACAGGAAGAGCCTGCCTCTCGGCCAGTATCCTGTTCTCATGGCTGCCAACCAGGTGCCTCTTCCTGGAAACCCACAAGCAGGATTTGAGCACAAGAGTAGTACTCTCCCCTCCGTACTTGCTCATAGTGTAGCAGCCAAGGAGTCTCCTGGAAGATCCTGTTTCATATGTCATTTCTACAGAGAAGTTCAAGCCACATTTCCACAAGTAGGGGCTGGAGAGGGAAACCTGTCGCTGCGCTGCAAAAGTTTGGATTGCAACTGGGGACCTGTGCTTGACCTCCATGTAGAAAATTAGGTGCAGGTGGGGGGAGGACTGTAGTCTAGCCCACTGGCTTCCATCATTTTCAGTACAGCAACCCAGAAGTCTACGGTGACCCATAGATATTTTCACATGAATTTTGGACTGTAGGTCTTTGGCAGCCATCTGCTTCCTGAGTTTTAATGGCAAGCTTGCCTGTTACATAACCATTACCTGAGCCATCCAGGCAAAAGCTTACTCAACCTACTGATGTGGAATTTGCTGACGTATCTGTGGCACTTGGAATGTTATTCCCAGTTTTGCTTAAGGAAATGCAAGGGCACCAGGCATCTGGCTGCAGAATATTGCTTCATGAGCTATAAAAAGTTATTCCAAAAACATGCAGGTTACATAAGTGTGTCATTTGTCAAGGGTTTTGAGAGTTGTTGGGAGTCAGAGTGGTTTAACAACCCTCCTTCCCAGAGAACTCTGGAAATCGTAGCACTGTGAGGGGAATAGCAGGCTTTATAATACACCAAAGACCCAAGCTGCAAGAGGTATTCAACATTCCAGTTAGGGATTACAAGTTACAGTGGTACCTCAGGTTAAGTACTTAATTCGTTCCGGAGGTCCGTTCTTAACCTGAAGCACCACTTTAGCTAATGGGGCTTCCTGCTGCCACCGTGCCACCGGAGCCCAATTTCTGTTCTCATCCTGAAGCAAAGTTCTTAACCTGAAGCACTATTTCAGGGTTAGCTGAGTCTGTAACCTGAAGCGTATGTAACCCGAGGTACCACTGTATAATTTTGAGTTTACTTCTTAAAACCATGACCCACAGTTGGGAAACAATGGCTTAGCCATTGAGATACTTGTTTCCTGTGCATAGGAATCTTCTACATAGGGGACATCACATCGTGTAATAATCCATCACCTGCAATCGGAAGTGGTACCCAGGCTGAACAGCTAACTCAGCATTTTGGGGAACAGAGGCCTGGGGTGTATGTGGTGTCTCCACACATTTCACCAAGGAAGTTGTCCTCCCACATTTCAATGACTCTGGCTGTTACCAGTGACAATTCATTACTTAGTATTTGCAGACCTTTCTAGCGTGGGTGGAATTAACATATATAATACTAGCATAGCCAAGCCTAAATTGTACTGCTTTCAGGGAAATGAAGTGCCATAGGTCATCGTAAAATAACAAAATTGGTTATGTTTCTAAATTTGAAAAGTTTAATGTCTATTATATGCAACTAGTAAGATGCAAATACAGTGGTACCTCGGGTTACAAACACTTCGGGTTACAAACTCCGCTAACCCGGAAGTAGTACCTCGGGTTGAGAACTTTGCCCCAGGATGAGAATGGAAATCATGCAGCGGCAGCGGGAGGCCCCATTAGCGAAAGCGCGCTTCAGGTTAAGAACGGTTTCAGGTTAAGAACGGACCTCCAGAACGAATTAAGTTCGTAACCCAAGGTACTACTGTATAGCAATTTCATTAGATTCCTCCAAACACTAACCTGCATTTTTCTTAAGTTGAGGGTGGGAAAAGAATTAAAACCAGATGCCATCAATACTGAGGTGGCAGTGTCCCCATCCCTGGAGGTTTTTAAACAGAGGTCAGATGACCATCTGTTGGGGATTCTTTTGCTGCATAGCAGTGTGGTTGGGCAAGTCCCTTCCAACTTTACAATCCTCTGACTCCAACCAAAAAGGGCTATTATTTACCTTACAAATAATGTTCAAGACTTCAGTGTCATCCTACCAAAACAGAACAGATTCAGACTTCAGAATGAACATTGCTAGATTGTACTTAACATCATTTCACCGATAATTCTGAAAGGGAAAGTATTGTGGAGTTTTTTTCCAATTCACTTCCCCGCACCAACATTTCTAGTTTTCTGTACCAATCACTGCCCTTAATTTTATTTTTTGGAGTTTTTGCTCTTCTGGCTGATACAGAATAGGGATAGGACTGTCACAGCCCCTAGAGGAGCTGTCTCTGAATTAAAAATAGTCTATATAGCAGCTTCCACCAGCCTGCTGGAAAAACTCTCCAGAGGCTGCCTTGAAGGAGATTCTGCTCCTTGCTGAAACTCTCATGGTACAGCCAAACAGCTGGTAGGTGCAGAGTGCAGGAGACCCTTTGCACAGCTAAGGAAAATTAGGCCAAATTGATAGAGAAGCCTATTGATGGCTACTAGTCTTAAGAGCTAGCCAGGACCTCCTGAGCGCAGCTACTGTGGGCTTCCCAGAGGCTGACCACAGGACACTTGGCCAGGTGGAACCACCACTGCTCTGAACCGTCAGGATTGTTTTTATGTTCTCAAAATCCGGCCAAGTGATTCAGGGATCTTTGCATTTCACCTCATGGAACTGTGGCAGAAAAACTGGACCCAAATTGTCACACAAAACATAATTTTATTGCTACTGTTTTCCCTTTTCATAAAACAATCACCATCAAATAAAAATCTGCTGTTCACCAAAGAAAGTTCACTACTAGTGAAATACATTTTTTTCCAGAGGAGGTACAATCCAGCAACCACGTAATATTCAAGTTAAAAAAATATACATTATGATCAATTTCTCCATTATACAATAGATCAAAGACTTGCGTTTCAATTCTTTCAGCAGGATGGGATAATTATTTCCAGTAAAACTGTTACATAAAGCTGTTTGGTATTGCATTGGTCAATTCTTTTTCTTTTATTACAAAAATACTCTTGATTTATCTCGATGTTGGGACATTCCTCAGATTCCCAGCCTGCCATTTCTACCCAGAGGTTATTTTCAGAATCTTCATCTTCATTGCAACTTTGAAACTTTTATAAAATATGCAAACATTTAACATTTTAAAAAAAGAGGAGAAAGTAATGTGCTTTTCATCTGTCTCAGGATCTCACCAGTGGAGATGCTCTTTTGGTACTAGTTATTCCAAACCATATAAATATATAGATACAGATATAAAGATAAAAAAATAGAGGGGGGAATCTATCTTCAAACTCACAGCCTCACCAAGGATTTCTTGTGTACATCACAGGCAGGCATTGTCTTGCATTAAATAGATACCAAAAATATTCTTTTCTTTAATGTAGTACAAACACACTGCTTGGCGGTTTCTCCCAGAGTAGCAATTTCCCACTAGCAAACACCATCTATTTCCTCCTTTCAGTAACAACCAAACTGGTGAGCAACTGAAAGTCAATAAGAAGGGCTCAGGGATGGCCTTTGCGAGTTAAAATGAGAATCCAAAAAAAGTTTGGAGCACATTCTACATTCAACCATTCATTTCCCACTGTATCTCTCGTGGCCTCAGGGCTAAACTTGGCCACTAGTGGATTTATGGCATGCTTAAGAGATGCAGAACGTTGCCCTTCCCAAACAGGTTAAGCCCTTACCCTGCTCCACCAACGCTAACCGAGTAGCAGGTGAAAGAGACAGCCCAAGTTTGCACCACAGCTGCACAGCCTCGATTCACTGCAACAAACCCGTGCGCCTCCGAAAGGAACAGAGGCTCCAGAAAAGAGAGAGAGAGATTGAAGTTCCAGTAGTGGTGATGAGAACGTGGCCAGTTTTCGCCTTCTGCTAACGGATAGGCTTCACATTTTCCTATTCCTCTGATCAGCCCTGAACTGTCACAAGCATTCTCCTTTTTTCCTCCCTGTCTTGATCAACTGCTCCTCCTGTCCACCCTTCCTCCCACCAACCCCACCCTCGGAAACATTTTTCCTTTTCAGATCCCCCAAAATGCTCTTCAGCCCTGCACTCCTGCCAACACAATTTTTCACACAAGAACCCCTGCTTCCCTCCCCCCGCCCCCGACTATATACAGAAAGAAAGGTACAGCTCGCAAGACATTTGTTCCAAAGTGTCGAGCCAGTTGTGAGGTAAGGTGAAGGTGCTATTTTCACAGACAAAATATAATAAGTTATTCCCCAAACCCAGGTAAAAAGATAGTGCAATGCAAAACTTTTAAGGGAGGGGGGTAAACAAGCTTCTGTTTGGCGACTGCTCTATTTACAGGAGTAGCAGCAGAAAGCAGGGACAATGCAATCCCAGTCACCAAACCCCCAGATGTGCAGGCAAGCCCCTCCACACACGCTCTCCACCAAGCTGCAGTGCCAATGGAGGAAGAGCAGGCTGGAAGACAGGAGCACCCCAGGAGCCCTGAAACACTCCCAGGCACATGCTTGTGTCTTCACCTTGAAATGCAATGCAAACAGGCGTTTTTGACAGCAGAATGCTCCCTCGTTCCCCGGACTCAGCACCCTTCCACGGACATTCTTTCTTGAAATGGGTATACCCTGTGCTTTTAAAAATAACAAGACTACTAATAACAATGAGACGCTTTCATGGAAACAGCAGCACCTTGATCTTTCAAGCCCAAGATTCAAGCCAGGTTTGCCCTTCTTTTGTATTCTTCTGCTAGGACTGATCCTGCAGTTTGGAAACAGACACAGACAGAGACCACAGGTTGCAAAGTGGCAACGCGGATGTCCCAATTGCCCAGCTTTTTTTACGGAAGACGCAGGTTGTGGAGAGATTAACAGGTGAGATCTAACACCAACACTGTGTACGCAAGAGAGAGAGAGAGATTTTGGGTTTGAACCAGCAGTGGTGTGAGGGAGACACGCAGACACCACGGGATGCTTGACTCGATATGTGCTCGTATGGCATGCAGAGGGGCAAAGGGTACACCTTTTGCATGGGGAATGTAGGGCCTTGGGTCACAGGAGTGGCATCTTTGGAGAAGAAGTAAAGCGAGGATCCGGCCAGCGGTGATCAAGGGCTCGAGCGAAGTGAGGGGCGGGCGCAGCTGGGGATCCACTGGGCCCAGCTCTCCTGACCTGGGGGCCTAGTGCTGGCCCGCCTCCCGGATCCTGCACGCCACAGCAGTGATGAGCGCTGCGCCCTTGCCGCTGCCATCTTCCGACTGGAGGAAGGTCACCTCGCACTTAGGAGAGAGCTGCTTCACGGTTTCACGCATGACGGTAGAGAAGCTGCCGGGAAAAGGGAGAGTAGAATAAGTTGGGGTCGGGAGGAAGCTAGCCATAAGAACAGGAGGAGAACTCTTCTGGATCCTGCTCTCACAGTGGCCAATCACAGAAACAACACGTAGGCTAATAACATGTTAGAGCATATATAATAGAATAATGATATCATTCAAAAAGTAGAAATAAATCTATTAGAGCTCATATATGCAGTGTAACAGACTAGTGGCGCAGAACATGAAACTTTTGAAAAAGATTGAGAAAACTTTACTTTTTAGAATTTTGAGACGTCTTCTGTTGAAACCTTTGAATAACCATTGTGAGACTGACCTCTGACATCTATCTTGAACACACGACTCAACGTTCTGTGCCACTAGTCTGTTACATTGCATATATGAACTCTAATATAGATTTATTTCTACTTTTTGAATGATATCATTATTCTATTACATATGCTCTAACAGTTATTAGCCTACATGTTGTGTCTTTATTTCTGTGATTGGTTCTCACTGCAACACAGGGGTTTGTTTTTCTCAGTCGCCAAGAAGATGCCCAAAACAGTATTCGATCACAAGAGCCTCCTTCTCCCCTCCTGTGGCTTCCAGCATCTGGCATTCAGAAGCAGTGCTGTCTCTGGCACAGAAGTCAGCCCTAGGGGATAAGGTCCCCCCTCTAAAATATTTGAGGGCCCCCCCCAAAAAAAAGCTGATAGGCATTGCCATTCAAATGGCATGTGTGTGCCGTGTCTTGTGATCGATTATGCAGGGTGGGGCTTAAATGCACCCCCCCAAAAAAATATTGAATTCAATTTGGCATCTCACGGAGGCAGAGTATAGCCAATGCGTCTGGTAGCTACCAATAGCTCTCTACTCTATGAATTTGTCTGACCAGCCAGTCAGACACCCCATTGCAGGCAGAGCTTATAGCTAAGCACCTCGCTCCTTTCTTATCCTCGTCACCCCACCCATTCCTCCCTCCCTTTTATATTTTAAGCTGCTTATGGCTTAATTTTCTTTGCCCTACCATTAATAATAAAAGTACCATCAATTCTAATCTTAAGTATTTGCAGACATGGGAAGTAAAGGAGTTTTGATCTTCTCCCCCCGCCCCACACTTAACTTCATGCAAAACACTGTACAGTTAGACCAATCTTACACACATTTAACTTGCACAATTTCAACTGTACAGAGAGGAAGGAAGGCTGGTTGAAATCGTACGAGAGTTTGGAAGTTATTTTTGCTGCAGGTCTGCTTGCAAACAAAAGCAGGGGGCTCAAGCAAGGCCACGCTGGGGTCAGGAGATGCCAGGAGCTCAGAGCACAAAACATTGCACAGAATCAGGTTGCAGGATGGGGTGACTGTGGTGCAGGAATATTATTGCAAAAAGCATACACTCAACTCTGGGTGAATGGGTTGAAGTCCTAGAACCAGAGAGAGCCTGATTAACACACACACACCCCCACCCCCACCCCTTCCCAATTCTGTGCAGAAGCAGCAACACTGCAGGTCCAACGCTATACCTCCAGCCCTCCCAGAGGCAAGGTCTTGCTGAAAGAAGACTTACTGAGGATGGAGCTTGTACAGGGTCCCATCCACGCCGACAGTGATTTTCAGGGAGTCTAGCCCACGGTTCTCTCGGATCTTGTCCACCACCGCAGCCATCCCTGCCCCACACAGCTGGGCGGCACGCCGGGCAATCACTGTGCACACTTCTTTCACGATGATGCTGTCATCACAGGTGCTCTCTAGTCCAAGATGCTGGAGGATGGAGCGGACCTGGAGGAGGGCGAGGCGGTCGCTGGAGGGGTCAAGAGAGAGAGAGAAAGTTGGGAGGGGTAGAGGCAGGCGCTTCTTGACAGCTACGCCAGGATGGACAGAAGGCGGTCCAGTTGCCCCAACTGTAGAGCAGGAAGGGGCACTGCAGTTTCAGGCACCTGAAGCTAGGAGGCGCTGTGCAGAAGCACCAAACCAGGTAAAAACAGAGCCTTTTCTTCCTGGACCACCCAAGAGCATGCAGGGTCCCCCTCCTCCCTCCATGCGCAGAGCTGGGGGCTGTCCCAGACCCCGTCTGCATTTTGGAGGTATGGGGCAAGGTCGGGAAGAACTTGCACTTTGGTTGGCCAAAACTTGCAGACTCCTGGAGGGTTGCTTCCGAAGGAATACACCATGCAGAATCCTGCTAGCCCCTCATTCAAATATTTCAAATATTTAGTGAGACGCAGCAACAGACCCTGCAATGCTGAGCATGGCAGTCCAGTTCTGCCCATCACATCCCTTCAGAAAAGAGGGCCCGGTGGCGATATCACTATGCTTTGCAGTGCCATTGCATTCACACTTATTCCTTTTCCTCCAAGGAGCTCAGGGTGGCATACAGGGTTCACCCCCTCTTCACTTAATCACCACAAGAACCCTGCATGGTAGGTTTGGCTGAGAGTGAGTGACCCAAGATGCAAGGTCACCCATTTAGCTTCATGGCAATTTGAACCCTGGTCTCCAGGTCCCTCGTCCAACATTCCTAGTCCCACTGTATCATCCTGGCTCTTTTTCAGCCTTGCTGCTAATCGAGAGAAAACATCACGAAGACATCCTATCACGTATTTCCTTTGCTAATGTTTGTGGGAAGAGGCTTTGGCCCCGGGGTCAAGGTCTTGCCCAGTTGTGCCCAAAGGGAGATACCACTGGAATTCGAGTGCCAGTGAGAGAATGCTATGCAGTAGGTTCACTAGCCACCAGGTGGCAGCAAATCTCACACCGAGAGCCACATAGGTGGGAAGCTGCAGTCAGTGCAGAATGATGCAGCACAATTGCCGGCAGGAGGGAGACCCTGTCTGCGCTGAACACCTGTGCTCAGAGATCTGCCCTTAATGCTGACTTGCTCCTATGCCAAGTTCAAGGTGTTATTATTAGTATACAAAGCCCTTGGCAACTGGGGATCTGTTTCAGGTGCTTCAAAATTCCCCTTCTGCATTTGTAAGGACTAGTCTCTTACCTACACTTTGGGATGCCTATGGACATCAGGCAGGTGTCTGCTAAAAACATTTGCGTTAGGCAAGCCTGCCCAGATGTTCAGAAAGTTTTAATCTGTTTTCAACTTTTTAAAAGTTTAAATTTATTTTTGTTCATTTTTCTCATTGATAATTTTGCTGTTTTATCTTTTCCACAGACTATTTGGAGGTGTGTGTTTTTAACAATCAAGTATGCATAAATCTTGTGAAATAAATATAAACAAACATATGAACGCTGGTAACAGTGCAGTGCAGATTAGAAAACTGGGCCAAAACAAACAAGATGAATTTTAACAGGGAGAAATGTAAAGTATTGCACTTGGGCAAAAAAAATGAGAGGCACAAATACAAGATGGGTGACACCTGGCTTGAGAGCAGTACATGTGAAAAGGATCTAGGAGTCTTGGTTGACCACAAACTTGACATGAGCCAACAGTGTGACGCGGCAGCTAAAAAAGCCAATGCAATTCTGGGCTGCATCAATAGGAGTATAGCATCTAGATCAAGGGAAGTAATAGTGCCACTGTTTTCTGCTCTAGTCAGACCTCACCTGGAGTACTGTGTCCAGTTCTGGGCACCACAGTTCAAGAAGGACACTGACAAACTGGAACGTGTCCAGAGGAGGGCAACCAAAATGGTCAAAGGCCTGGAAACAATGCCTTATGAGGAACGGCTAAGGGAGCTGGGCATGTTTAGCCTGGAGAAGAGGAGGTTAAGGGGTGATATGATAGCCATGTTCAAATATATAAAAGGATGTCACATAGAGGAGGGAGAAAGGTTGTTTTCTGCTGCTCCAGAGAAGCGGACACGGAGCAATGGTTCCAAACTACAAGAAAGAAGATTCCACCTAAACATTAGGAAGAACTTCCTGACAGTAAGAGCTGTTCGACAGTGGAATTTGCTGCCAAGGAGTGTGGTGGAGTCTCCTTCTTTGGAGGTCTTTAAGCAGAGGCTTGACAACCATATGTCAGGAGTGCTCTGATGGTGTTTCCTGCTTGGCAGGGGGTTGGACTCAATGGCCCTTGTGGTCTCTTCCAACTCTATGATTCTATGATTCTATGATTCAATGTTTGATTCTCAGGCTACGCCAAAAAGCCATGCAGCCCCGACTGGGCAGCTCTACAATGGCCCGGGCAGACTCCCCAAAGGATCACCTCACACATCGCTTCCTCTTCTGCCTTGCCCTGCCTTGCCCACCCACACTTTGGCCAGTGCTGATGTCCAGCACCCAGATGACTGGGAGTCACTCATAAGTAACCTCTTCCACAGAAAAGTTCCTACAAGACTCAGACCACATTTACACAATACATTGAAAGCGCTATGATACCACTTTAAACAGTCACAACCTCCCACAAAGAATTCTGGACACTGTAGTTTCTTAAGGGTACAGATAAGTGCTAGGAGGCCCCTATTCTCCTCCCAGAACCACAATTCCCAGAGTTCCTTGGGAAGAGGGACTAGTTGTTAAACCACTCCAGGAACTGTAGCTTGGGGAGGGGAATGGGGCCCCCTCACGACTCTCACCCACCGTAACAAACAGCAGCTCCCCAAGCTCTTTTGGGGAAGCCGTAACGGTTTAAAGTGGTATCACAGCACTTTACACGTACCGTGTGAACGTGGCCTCAGGAGACAAAGGGTTTGCAGGAGCAGAGGTCCTCTAGTCCTGCGACACAGGATGAAATGACCACAACCCCAGCAGACAGCCTGTCCATCCTCTGCTTAAATACCTCCAGAGGGTGGGAGAGGCAATTGGCTCCACTTCCAAACCGCTCTTGCCTTTAGGTTGTTCCTGCCCAGCCCACCATTTTGCCCCCAACCTACCTCTCAATCTGAGACAAGAACTTGGTCTCAAAGATTCCCCTCGTCTTCAGCCGCTCAGAGATCCGCCCACGAAACAACAGGCCTCGCTTGGTGAAATCGATCAGGATGTTTCGGACAATTTCACCCAAGTACATCCCGCTGATCATTTTCTCGAACCTAAGACAGTAAAGGGGTTTTCATTTCATTTTTATTTTTTGCTGCGAGGGAAATTCGGTTTAGAGGTAAACATGATCAGCATGGAGAGGCAAGCATCCATATTTGCATGGAGAGGCAAGATACCCTCCCTCCATAAGAACATCAGGAGGAGCTTAGCGATCAAGGACTTTAGCAAACCTGAAACATCCCCTACAGAGAGTCTTTGATGGGAGGCTGGTAATTAAACACATAGGAGAAGAAGGAAAAACCTCCCACCCACCTTTGCTTCCCAGGATTGAGAGAGTTTTCATCCACGGCGGCATCAAACTCCGTCCGGAAGTCATCCAAGCAGCCACTGTCGCCAAAGGCCCCCCACTCCATGTTAATGCACATCCGGCCCTCGTCCCCGTCCACCAGCTCCACGTTCTTCATCTCCTCCATGTAGCAGGCGTTGCTGCCTGTGCCTGGGAAGCCACAACACAGGTCAGCATCACACACGGGGGGGGGGGGGGGACACCCTGCTGCAAGTGGGCAGGGTAGTAAACAAGGACACAGAGCCGAACTTCTGTGGCCTGAGGGCTGCATTCGCCCTCTGCCAGCCGCATGGTGCTCACAAGACAGCTGTGGGCGTTGCCAAAAGCAGGTCTGGCTACTGCACACATGTGTGAACACATACATTCATATTTGTTACAGATAGGTAGCCGTGTTGGTCTGCCATAGTCAAAACAAAATTTTTTTTTTTCTTCCAGTAGCACCTTAAAGACCAACTAAGTTAGTTCTTGGTATGAGCTTTCGTGTGCATGCACACTTCTTCAGATACACGCGTGTATTCTTCAGATACATGTGTATCTGAAGAAGTGTGCATGCACACGAAAGCTCATACCAAGAACTAACTTAGTTGGTCTTTAAGGTGCTACTGGAAGAAAAAAAATTTTTTTGTTTATTCATATTTGTGTATTTCTTATACATTTCTTATGCATACTTATACATTTCATTAAATAAATGAATAAATGAAACCTTACCGACAATGAGCCCAACTTCACAAAAGGGGTCTTCGTACGCACAGGCCATCATGGTGCCCACTGTGTCATTCACCACGGCCACCACATCCAGGTCAAACTCCTGAGAAAGAGGGAGCAAAGGTTTGGCCTCATCTGCTGAATGAAAGCCAGAATCTTTCCAAAATTCAGCGGGGGGACGGGGTGACCGCCACCAACACAAAAACAAGGATCAAGTACACAAAATAAACTAGGCATGCATCGATCTGCAGAGGCCATTCCAACGGCACAGTCCCTGCTTGTTGGGTCAGTACTCCTCTGATCACAACCAATAAATTATTTTATTAGATTTTTAGTGTCTCTGAGACAGAGACTTGCTCTGCTTCTGTAGGGCTTGTTCTTCTATATGCCTGGTTATTTTATCCTTAACAATACTTTCCACCAGTTTTCCCAGGGCAGATGTTAAGTTAACCAGCCTGATACTTCCAGGATCTCTTTTCAAAACCAGTGTTACATTGGCTACTTCCCCATCCTCAGGTATGGAGGCTGATCTGAGGCACAAGTTACATATTTTGTCACACCTGTCTGACAGGAACGCACCTCTCTCCGGTGAATGGCCTCCTTCAGCAGGCTGACCACATCTTCTCCTTCACAACCAGAAGCATTGAAACCTTTGGTCCATTTCAGGAGAATTGCCTTAAGACAAGAAGAAGAAGAGGAAGAGGAGGAGGAGGAAGAAGAAGAAAGAAGTTATGCAAACACAAAATTGTCAAGGGTACAGTGAAGCAAAAGGATGCAATTCAAGAACTGTATCCTGGGATCATTGCAAGGTCAAGCACGCCATGTTTGCACATCAGCTTAGACCATGATTCAGTGCATCCTCTCCATCTTGGTGCCCTCCTGATTGGATTACAGCTTTCATCAACCCAAGCCTGTACGATGTGACAATAGTGCAAAACATCTGGGAGGCACCAGACTGAGGAATGCTGACTTAGCGTGATGTGTGCTAGCAGGAAAACTTTGCCAGCATTTAGTTTCCTTTCCCCCAAATCTCTGCCAGAGATTGCATTTGATAGCTCCACTGAGCCTAACAAGCCAGCTTTGTTGTAAAACACATTGTCTTGTCCTTTTTGCAGGAATGACTTACGGTGGAGGGAGAAGCCAAACGAAGCTCACCTCATCCAGGCTGTTCTGGTGACAAGGGAAAGAGAAGGTGAATCCGAGAGGCAGCGACACGCCTTTCATCCCCATGTACTCCAAGAAGTCAGCAATGCAGTGGACAATGTGATCAAAGAGCTGAAAGGCAGAAGTGCAAAATGGAGTCGGGAGAAGACGGCTCAGAGCAGCTGAACGGGGGCTCAGGTGGGTCTTGCTGGCATCACAAAGTGAGCAGGACTGAGCTGCTCTCTATCCTGGACCAAACTACCATCATCATTTGAAGCCATCTTGCGTTTAAAGTTCTTCTGCAAACTACAAACATCATTTAAAGCAATCTTGGGAATGCAGCCACTAACTTCCTCATCGTGGGATAAGGGCTGCATTCTGGACAGGGCAGTGGGGGGCTCTTGAGGGAGGTCAGCAGAGGGAACAGGATAAGCCAGTCTCCAGCAACCTGATGCCCTCCAGGTGCTTTTGGACTACGACTCCCATTAGTTGTGCTGTCTGATGGAACTTGTAGCCCAAAACACCTGGAGGACACCAGGTTTGCAAAGACTAGGATGCCCTCGGTCTCCATAGAGTGCATGCACATCGCTGCACTAAGGCACAGGCTCCAGGGTGTGGCTGAGGCCCTTCTCTGAATAAACCATATTTTATGTCATAGTTAATTCGGCCCGCACAACCCCATTGCAGGAAGGGCTTAGCATGAGGTTCACTGCCCAAAGTGCTCAAGGAAACATTTCAGGCAGAAATGTCTTTTTTTCTTGGTGGAGGAGAAAGACGTTCCAGGGAAAGTGGACGCAGCCTAAGGGACCCAGCCTTTGTCACACTGCAAATCCAATGTAACAAATAATGTCTCAAGGAAATAATAACACATAGATTGCAAGCACTGAGCTTGAATGGTTAGGGTTGTCTGTAAAAACACCACTCAGGGCCTTTACTATCTGAAGAAAAGGGACTCTGCAAAAAGGAGTTCTGATATAGCAGGCCCTGAAGGCAGCCCTTTGGCCAGAAAAGGATCCCCATCCCTGGTCTACCAGGTCAGACAGCTGGTCCATCTATCATTGCACCATCTCTTCTGAGTGCCATGGGTGTTCCCAGCCATGTGGAACAAGACCTTGTGGTTGACGGGGACCTTCTGCATGCAAACCAAGAGCTCTCCTGCTCAGCTACAGTTTTCTCTGACCCTCTCAGAAGTCAAAGCCCCCATTTTGATCCCTGTCAGTGTTGCACTGAGTTGCTCACCTCATCTCCTGTCCCCTGCATGATGTCCTGAGGGATTGAATAGATCTTGTTGTGCATCTCCACACTTCGCCGCATCCCATTCCGCACGCGCACAAGCAGCACCCGGAAGTTTGTGCCCCCGAGATCCAAGGCCAGGAACTCCCCCTTTTCTGAACCAAAAACAGACACACATGCCATCAGCACTCCTCTCCCCTCCATCTTCCAAGGACACTTGAACCCAGAGGACTATTTGTGGTCTCTCTTAGTTGGGTGGGATGGGTTAGACCTGCCTTCTAGTATGGGTGTTGAGATAGATACCATCTGCAGGGCACCAGGTTGGCAGAGGCTGCTCTGACTAACCTGGCACAAGCGAAAATTCCTTTCTGACTCCAGAAAGGGCAGTGGAGAAAAGGGAAATGATAAGTTGCAGCGTTTGTGATTTGTTAGTTTAGAGAAAAGGCAAGTAAGAGATGACTCGGTAGAAGTTTATAAAATTATGCAAGTGGAGAGAGAAACGGTTTTCTCCTCTCATAACATTAGAACTCGTGGGCTTCTAATAAAGTTGAATGTCGGAAGATTCAGGACAGACAGAAGAAAGTATGTCTTCACACACTGCAGAGTTAAACTATGGAACTCCCTCCCACAGGAGGCTGCGATGGTGACCAACCAGGATGGCTTTAAGAGGATTAGACAACGTCATGGAGGACAAAGCTACTACCCAGGATGGCCATGTCTTGGAGGCAGCAACGCTTCTGAATATCAGTCGCTGGAAACCACAGGAGGAGAGAGCGCTCTGTGCTTGGATCCTGCTTGCTGGCTTCCCATAAGAAGCATCTGGCTGGTCACTCTGAGAACAGGATGCTGGACTGCATGGGTCATCGACCTGATCCAGTAGGCTCTTCTTACGTTCTTAAGAACAAGAGCTTCTAAAGCAAAATGTTATTGCGCTCCAGATTTGCCCCATGCAAAGTCATGTCTCTTATTCCAACAGTTTCACGGGGTCCATAGAAAAAAGATCTGATGAGGAGGAGAGGGAAGAGGGAGGAAAATAGGTCGACAGAACAGAAAGCTTTCTGACACCAGCAAATTCAGACACAAGACTTAGTAGTGTTCTGCTCCCTAAAGGTGTCTGACAGAGACTTTTTTGAACTCTTGCAAGCAGGATGCCAGCACAATATTCCTCTCCTGTGCCTTCTAGCATCTGGTATTCAGAAGCTACCTCCAACTGCAGTGGCTGGGCAGAGCCACTAGCAGCCTTTGATAGCCTTGTCCTCCATGAATCCTCCACTCCTCTTTTTAAAGGAGGCGGTAAGCTAATGGCACTCTGGAAAAACAGCATCATTTCCCACCCCATTAAAAGAGGCCAGAATTGCCACCACCACAACCACTGTGCCACATATTGACACCCCCACGGTTAGATGCCATAAGCCAAACGGGGTCAAATATTACTATTAATTACTTTTATTCCTAGATTCCACCTTTCCTCCAAGAAGACCAATGTGGTGCACATAGTTCTCCTGCCCATTTCATCCGCAAAATGGCCCTGTGACTTGCTCATGCCTCAGTGGGGATTTGAAACTGTGTCTCCCAAGTCCTGCTCCAATACAAGTGATGCACACAAGTGGCCAACCGGATTTGGCCAAGGACACTGTCCACTATCTTCAACCCACGTTACCTGTTCCGTCTGGGATGGAGCAGACGTAAGAGGGCAGCATCTTCACGGTGGCCTCGTCGTGCGTCTCGTGGCCCAGGCCCCGCTCCATCTCCTCCTTCATCCTCTTCTTTATCTCCAGGAGCTGCTCCCGGCTGAGTCTCAGAGGATCCAAGATCTTCTGGCGCGCTTTGTGCTGGGCTGCCAGCCGGTAAGCCACCGCAGTGACCATGGCCGCGCCTTTCCCGCTCCCGTCCTCTGAGCGGATGAATCGGATGTCGCAATCAGGCAAGAAGCGGCGCACCATCTTCTGAAGGCGGCGGGCAAAGCTGTGCAAGGCAAGGGGAGAGAACCATTACAAACACATCTATGGCACATCCAGAAATCACTGGTGTTGACAGACAGGGAAAGCATCATCTCGAGGACCATGGATTCCCTCCCCGAAGGATGAACTCCCTGAGCACAGACAGCGAAGACCACAGTTGAAGGAGCATCTTGATAAGCTGGGGGGTGTGAAGAGGACGGGGGCCAAGGTGATCAAGGGTGTGGAAACAGAGGCAGATTTAGGGCAGTGAGACCAGTTCCCCAGCACTGGGTGCCAAGTTGAGGGGGGTGCCACAGGGTGCAACAACTATCATGTTGCGCACATGCAGAATGAAAGGTGAGAGGTGGGGGCAGCTGGATATTGGCCTTGCTCAGGGTGCTGCTGAAATCTGAAAGACCAAAAGTCTGCCCCTGCTGCAAACCAAGCACTTTACGAGGAATGTTTGAGGGAGCATTCTGGGATAGCTTCTCCTTCTAGGATGGGCACGCAAGGGACTTGCTTTCGAATAACCCCAAATGGCCCACACCCCATTGCTATGAAGGCTGCTTTGCTTGCTCCACTTACTGAGGATGCTTCTTGTACACCGTCCCGTCCACTCCAACTGTGGAGCGCAGGCGCTCAACACGCTTGTTCTCCTTGATGCGCCGGAGCACAGCCACCAGGGCAGCGCCACAGAGGTTGGCCGAGCGCGTGGAGACAATCTCGCAGATGCGCTGGGTGGCGACACAGTCTTCGTGGGAGGGTTCCAGGCCCAGCTTGGTGAGGATCTCCTGGGCTTTCAGGAGGCCTTCCTTCTCCCTGCAAATCCAGGATGGCAAGCAAAGGGGGTCTGTAAGAGGCAGCAGTTCCTGCACAGCGGAGAGGGGTGCTTTGGGGTCGTGGGGAGTCAAAGGTCCTTTACTATTTCTGAAGCAGGCTCCCTGGCCCCAGCATCCCAGGGCCACCCAGCCAGCGTGAAAGGGGAGCTTTTCAGCCACTGAGACGCCTGTCTCAGCCCTTGTGCTGATTGCAGTCGATCAGAGAAAAAGGAGGTGAGTCGGCCACTGAGGATGGGCTCCTAGGATCCCTCCAGAGAAGGCACATGGGGAAAACACCAAGGAGGATTTGTTCTGGCTATTCCAAAGCTACAGATTTAGGAGCACAGAAAACACAAGGCAAGGCCTATTCACTCACTTTTCAATTGCAGAGACATATCTGGTCTCAAAGTGTCCCGTCGTCAATAAGTCCGAGGTGAGTCTCCCATCGAAGAGGAGGTCTTCCTTGGCCATCTTCACCAGGATGAGCCTGACCAGTTCACCCATGTACATCCCGCTGATCATCTTCTCGAACCTGTGACACACCCCAAGGTGAGAGAGCGAGAGACTGAGTTTGGGCAGCAGCAGAAACTGAAGCTCCAACACACCATAAACTTGAAAAGGAGTTTGATGGATAGCTTGGGTTGTGTATGACTCCATCGTGGCAAGAATGTGTAGGGCAGCTCAGCCCACAAAGGTGACAGAGGGAGTTGTGAAAATGACAGCCCCTCCATACATCCCGTGCCTCTCCCCCCGCAAGGAAAACGGAGCACTTGGGCAGGGGAAGCACTCAACAACCATGTAACCCCCTGCAGAGCTTTCATTGCACTTCCCAGGTTCTTGTTTGGTACCAGCTAAATATCCTGCTTTAAGCCAGCAAGCATATTCCCAAAATCAAATTGGGACTAGTTTACTTGCGCGATTGCCTTACTTCAGACACGCCCTCTCAACTGCTTTGATTTGCGGAATTGGCACTGTTACAGCTACCACATAAGACTCATTCCACACCTGCAAGCAAGCAATCTTTTCATGTGGCAGCACTACACTTCGGAACTCCCTGCCTATTGATACCAGGCAGGTGCCTTCACTGTACTCTTTTCAGTGCATGTTGAAAACCTTTTTATTTAGGCAAGCCTTCCTAGAGCTAAATGCACATCAGAATGGAGTGTACACTTCCAGGGTCAATGAGAGATACATTACTTCTGATAAATGAGCCACCATGAAAATTTGTGTCCCTGCTTTTTAGACTTGTCTACCCACGTTCTATCTGAAACCCAAGGGCCATTTTGGTTGTCGGATGTGGATTATTTTTCAGCTCTCCTGCCCCACTGCAGTTGCCAGAAACCACAGGAGGGGAGAGGGCTTTTGTGCTCAAAGCCTGCTTGCTGGTTTCCTACAATAGGCATTTGTGAGAACAGGATGCTGGGCAAAAGGGGCTCTTTCCGCCTGACCCAGCAGGTCCTTCTGATGCTACCCAGGGTTATTATTTTTGAGGCACAGGACTTACAGCTGCTTTCCCGGGTTCAGGGAGCCCATGTCAATTTCCCGGTCAAACTCGGTCCTGATGTCATTCAGGGCCCCATCGTCACCAAAAGCTCCCCACTCCATGTTGATGCACATGCGCCCCTCGTCGCCCTCCACAAGGTCAATGTGCTGCATGTCCTCCATGTAGCAAGCATTGCTACCTGTACCTAAAGGAAGGGAGAGAGAGAGATTAGGAGAGTCCATGAAAGTGAAAAACCTGCAGCTGGAGCCTCCCACCCTTTTCCTACTTTCAAGGGCAGCCAGTACAGTGCTCTCCAGATGCCACTGAGGGACAGCCCCCATCATCCCTGGCTGTTGGCCAGGTTGGCTGCTGGAGGCTGGACGGTGTCATGTTCCCCTGCCCCTCCTTTATTTCCTGGCCTTTCTGGCCTGGAACACTCATGGGGTTCTGCGACTGCAAGCAAAGTACCACAAGAGACTAAATAAAAGCCGCCACTACTTTCTAAGACATATTTTTGGCAGGTCAAAAGACAGCATGTGAGATGGAGGGATCAAACTATCTGGACTGTTGCAATGCGCTCTGTGTGGGGCTTCCCTCGCACTTGATCTGGAAGCTGCCATTAATGCAGAATGCTGCAACGCAATTGCTGACAGGAGTGTGGCCGTGTCAGCATCGAACCCCTGTGCTCAGAGATCAGCACTGGTTGCTGGTTTGCTTCTGGATCAAGTCCAAGGTGTTACAAATTAGTATATAAAGCCCTTAACAGCTTGGGACCACTTGACCTATGAGATCACCTTACCTCACATGTGCCCTCTCGACTGCTTTGATCGTTGGAACTGGCAATGCAACAGGTGCCACAAAATGCCCATTCTGCATTTGTAAGAACTTAATCTTTTAGTGTGAGAGTAGTTACACTTTGGAACTCCCTGCCTATTGATACCAGATAGGCACCTTCACTGTACTATTTCAGTGTGTCCTAAAAACATTTTTGTTCAGACAAGCCTATTCAGATGTTTAGAAAGTTTATTTGCATTTTAACCTGTTTTTAGTCTATTGTTATTTTCGGGAAGTCTTAAATTATTGTTGCTAATTCTTCTGAATGTTAATTTTATTGTTTTATCTTAATTGTAAACCGCTTTGAGGTTTGTTTTGTTTTACAGACAAGTAGTGTACAAATATTACAAAATAACATAAGAAGCAGGCTGGCCTCAGGTACGCAGGAAATTCAGGTGCTTTCCAAAGGTGGGGGAACTGTCACTGCCCTCCTCTCCCCGCAGACTTCTTACCAACAATCAGCCCGATTTCACAGTTGTGGTCGTCGTAGCCGCAGGTCATCATTGTCCCAACGGTGTCATTCACCACAGCCACAACATCAATCTCAAAGTCCTACAGAGCAGGAAGTTGGAAAAGGCCACCGTTGATTCAAATTCTGAACAATGGTTTGTCAAGAAATGTCCAAAATACTCAAATATCCTATTCCAGCTTCTGTGGGGGGGGGGAGAGGGGTGATCAACTGAAATATTTCAGTTCTCAAGAACTCCTGACCGGGAGGCTGGTGGCTGCCAGAACCTCAGCTGCCCCAAAATGGAAAACCTTACAGGATGTGCAGCTTTTGCTTTGGTATAAAAATATGTGGAGTTTGGCATTAGCTGACAAAAATTAACTCATAAATTAACTCAAAGACTCAGAGGATCCCAAAGAATTATATGCTCTTTGGTGGGATTTTAACTTATATACCACAGATACAGGCGCATAGAACCCCCTCTCCACAGTGCAATGTGTGATTTGGTTTTCCTAAGTGTCTCAGGTTTTCTTCTTTCTTATTTAAATCTCTTCTGCATATACTGTGCTGCTTTTCACTTCATTCACACCCACGCAAACAGAAACACCCACCCACATTTCCCCCTGCAGGATGAGGCTCCAGAAACTGGGTGGGGAAAGAGCTGGTTGTCTGGATGGGTCAGTCCCAGGCCCTGCTCACCCCACACCACAGCCCCAAACCCCCAAGGCACTTTGCACAAGGGGGGGGGGCGAGGCACCATGAACATCTAGCGATGTCCCGACTCCAAAAAAGTAAGAATAAAATGTGGCATCTGGAAGGGAATGGGGCCCGGGGGCCTTCACACACAGGGCTCCACCCCACCCCGTGCAAGGGGAAACTGAAACTCCACCAAGCTGGCAAGCTCAGGAGGAGGCAAGAAGAGCTTTGCAGCTGGATCAGGCCAAAGGCCCCCTTAGTCCCTTGGGAAGCCCATAAGCAGGACTGGAGGGCAGAGGCAGACGCCCACTTGTGCCCCCCAGAAACTGGTATTCAGTGGCAGCTGCCTGATAGGAGAGGCGTATGGAGTAGCCGCCATGTTGGCGTCTGTTATGGCATAGTACAGTTCACTGTCTGTGTCCACCTGGAATCTCCAGGTGGTGCAGCGACAGACTCTTGTGTGAAATCCTGCAGAGCCAGTGAGGAGAACACCGACCTTGAGGGATCAATGCTCAGACTCGGGAGAAGGCAGCTTCCTGTGGAAATGGCCCATCTAGCTGAGCGAGTGTCAACACTGACCCGCAGTGGCTCTCCAGGTTGCAGGTCAAGCCCTCCCTGGAGATGCCAGAGAGGACCAAGGAGTGAGCATGGCCGAAGAACTGGGCCTATCGCTCCTGCTCATCCCGCGACCATCTCATGGCCATCGGTTCCACAGGCAGCCATGCATGCACCCTGCCACCTCCAACACACTGGGGGAAATGAAAGGAATTCAGCTGCCTGGCTCTAGAGCGGGCAGAGTGAGGGGGTCATAGTGCTGGACTAAGACCCAGGAGATCAGGGTTCAAATCCCCACTTAACCCTGAAGCTCACTGGGTGACCCTGGGCCAGTCACAGTTTCTCAGCCTAACCTACCTTACAGGGTTGTCATGTGGATTAAATGAGGAGGGGCAGCTCTCTGGAGGAAAATGTGGGATATACCGTATATACTCGAGTATAAGCCGACTTTTTTAGCACATTTTTTTATGCTGAAAAAGCCCCCCTCAGCTTATACTCGAGTGAGGGTCCCTTTTGGGCTGCTCCTTCCTCCTCCACCACCTTTGCTGCCACCAGCATGCACACACACACACACACGCACTCCGGCCCACCAGGAGATTTGTGGTGTGGTGAACCGGCTTATACTCAAGTCAGTAAGTTTTCCCAGTTTTTTGTGGTAAAATTAGGTGCCTCGGCTTATATTTGAGTTGGCTTACACTCGAGTATATACGGTAAATGTAACAATAACAACAACAACAACAACAACAACACACACAAAAACTATCTTAGAGACAGCAACAAGCTTAGATTACCCCTCGTCTTCTTATGGCTTCCCGTAAGAGGCCCACAACGTCCCGGCCTTCCACACCACTGGATTTGAATCCCTTGGTCCACGTCACGAGGACGCTCTGTTTGAGAAAAGGAGGAAAGGAAATAAGGAACTGCCTGCCAGCCAGGGGAGACAAACAGAGGTTCAGTTTCCAAAGCAGAGAGAACTTTCCCACACCGCAGTTGTAACACAGGTACCTCACAACTTAATGCACCTTTAACTTGTGCAATTTCAGCTTTACACAGTTGAAGGCTGGCCGGTTGAAATAGCTCAGGTTAAATGCATGGAAGGCGGAGAGCTTAGAAGCACTTTTTGCGTGGGGTTTTCCCATAAAGAAGGAGGCAGTTCCAAGGGAATGGTTTGAGTATACACGTTTCTGTGTACATGCGCCTTCCCTGGAACATAATCCCCAAGCAAGATGTGACTTACCTGGGCCACCCAACTCCTGGGACTGTAATTTGTTTCAGCTTTTGAATACTGAATTTCAAACCTGCCCTGGGACCAGCCCTGGGAAGAGTGGGTAAAGATCACAATAAAAACCTGTGAGATCACCTTGCTCTGCATATGCCCACTCAGCCACTTCGACTGGCAGAGCTGGGAGAGCTCTAGGTGCCACCTAATACCCATTCTGCATTTGTAGGAACTCAAACCTTCAGTGTGGCAGCACCTGTCCTCTGGAACTCCCTGCCTCTTGACATCAAGCAAGCGCCTTCGGGGCACTCTTTACAGCACTTGAGAAAGACATTTTTGCTTAGGCAAGCTTAATATAGGTTTTAATCTGTTTTTAGTTTATTACGATTTTTATCTTTTAAATGTGTTAAAAAGTTGTTTTTACTGATAGCTGTATTGTTTTATTTTCTTTGTAAATTGATTTGAGGGTTGGATGGGTTTTTTTACAATCAAGAGATGTACTGAATTCTATTAAATAAATAAAATAATCATCGTAACATTTCCATTTGTGCTGCCGCTAATGGGAAGCCAGCCCAGTTTCTATCACCAAAAACAGCCATTTCTCCTCTATACAAAAGTCCTGAGCTCCAAAAAGTGCCTGACACACCCTCCTCATGGGTTAACTATTCTTAATATCATGAATGTTTGAAAGTATTCCATGTACATCATCCTAGTAAGTTCTTACAATGGCCCTACGGGGCAGACCAGAATTATTACCTGCATATGTTACAAATCAGGCGCCAAGAAATTAGCTTCTCCAAAGCCTCCTAACTGAATTCATGGAGGAGGCAAAGTTTAAAGCAGGAAATCTTCCAGAATTCCTGGAGCCTTTACCATCTCTCTCACGAATCCCAGGAGAACTTGAGTCGCAAGCTTACCTCATCCAGTTTGGTCTGGGAGCAAGGGAAGGAGAAAGTGAAGCCCAGAGGGAGTTTCTGGTCCTTGATTTCCAGTTGGTCCATGAAGTTAGCTAAACATTCAGCAATGTGGTCAAAGAGCTGCGGGGCGGAGAAGGAGACACACACTTAGGAAGGCCGGCTGTGGTCAGACAACGGTGGCATCAGGACCCACCTTATTCATTTCTATACTACACACACAGTATATACATCCATTGAAACCAGAACTTGGCAGCTGAAGTTTAACAATGAATCATTCATTCTAAACTGCAGAATTCTGGACCCTTTTTTGGAGCAGAAAAGTTGCAAACACTATTTTTGTTTTGTTTTTTGTCTTGCCGCTTAACCTGAAAGACTTGGAAATCGTTTGTCAAAGGATTCGAAAATGAATCTGGATCCTATCAGCTTCCCCAAAAACATTTCATCACAAGGAAACAGTGCGATTTAAGAACTCCCTCTGTTTCTAAACAGCTTCCCTAAGAGTTGAGAATTTGCACAAATAACCAAGAAGCCATCACAAATCGAGTGAAATTAAGAGAAGGCAAGCAAAGTCTCTGAGCGGCTGACTGGAGCAGGTGACAATTCTGTACCCTCAAATGACAAGCTTGTTTCCTAGCTCAAGTCAAGGTGCTGCTTTTGCCATTTAAAGCCGAATTGTCCTGGGCCCAGGAGATCTAAACAGGTCCTTTCTCTGCAGTCCTTCGTCACTGCTTCCCCATCGTTGGAAGTATGACAGCCCCTGATTTAGCTTCCTTTCTCAACAGAAAAGAGCAATGGTGTTAAAAGGTTCCTGAGATGGCCAAGAGAAGGCAGCTCAACTCACCTGCACTCCGCTGCCCCGCATAAGATCCTCAGGGATAGCATAGATCTGGTTCTCCATCTCTACTTTCTTGCTGCCATTATCAGCCACCTTGACTCTCAGGACCCGGAAGTTTGTGCCACCGAGGTCCAAGGCCAAGAAGTTACCTTCCTCTGCAGGGGAAAAGAAAAAAGAAAAGATGGGGATTGTTTCACTCCCTGATGTAAGAAGCCCTGGATGGTGGGCATCTGCTGGAAGACATTTACTGAGAAGCTACCAGCCATGGTCACCAGCCATGGTACCTATGCTGTGCCTCCACAGTCAGAGGCCGCAGAGCTTCTGAATACCAGTTGCTGTAAACCAAAGAGAGGAGAGGGCTCCTGTGCTTGAATCCTGCTTGTGGGTTTCTCATAGGCGTCTGATTGGCCACTGTGAGAACAGGATGGTGGACTAGGTGTGCCACTGGTCTGATCCAGCAGGGTCATTTTGGCTTCTCAAGAGCCTCTCTCAGCATCCAATTCTCCTTGCAGAAAAGGGAAGTTGGAAAGGCCAGGAACTCTGTGATTCTGAAGTTCTAGGTCTTGCGGAGAAGGCTCTAGCCATATGGTGTTCATGCAGACAATCAACCAATCAGGCATCAGATAGAGGCTGTCATGACCCCATTCCTCACTGACATCAATCCACTGTACATGGGGGGCTGGCATCCATGAGAAATGGGACTGTCAGGGGCTCTTTACCTGTTATTGCTGCCATGTGGGGGGTTGGACTAGATGATTCCCCTTCCACCCCTACAATTCTATGATTCTATGACATGTACAGAAGCTTCCCAGTGGACTGCACCCTGCTAAAGCTTAGAAACCCATCCGATGTATGTAACATCATCTCTTTTCTGCAATCCTCAATTTAAGAAACCGTACAAAGCATCTTGCTCCTAGGAATCAATGTGGGGGCCTAGAAACCGATACACCAGAGAGTCACTCTGCATTTCGACAACAGCGTGCAAGTTATGGAAGGAAGCCAGTAGAGAAGAGGACAAGCAGGAGATACGAAATTAATACTCTCTGACCAGGGGCCTCGGCAACCCACCCCAGATCAGGGAGGGGAGAGGAAGAACCCTGTTGACCCCAAGCCTGGGCCGAATCCATGCAGAGTTCTCCCACTGCCTGCCTGCTTCAGAGTTGCAGGCCAGCTGGCAAGGAGAGCATCAAAACAGCCCTTCTCATGGCAAGGGATTCCTGCCGTAGATACGTTCAGCTTCCTATGGGGATCACCCTCATCATGTTGGCAGGATCTCCTATGACAATGTCCAAGCACCCAGGCCTGGGTGTAAGGCCCTGGTGTGCCCCCTGGTCTCTGAGAGCAGAACTCAAGACTGCAAAGGAGAAACAGGTGCTGGTGCCAGGGAGAACTAGTGGGCTAGATATGGGGTGGGAGAATTGCTTAACCCTTCCCCAAACAGTTGCCCCCAGCAAATCATCCCCATTTGCCATTTTATCTCTCTCTCTCACACACACACACACACACAGCCAGATTCTTAAACTGAAAGTGGATCCCGCTGGGTTGGGGCGGCAGATGACACCAAGGGACTTTTTGCCAAGGAGGCCTGGAAGGCATGGGAGAGGTTAAGCCCCTCTAAAGCAGGCATAGGCAATCTCCGGCCCTCCAGATGTTTTGGAACTACATTTCCCATCATCCCTAGCTAACAGGACCAGTGGTCAGGGATGATGGGAATTGTAGTCCCAAACATCTGGAGGGCCGAGTTTGCCTATGCCTGATCTACCCTGACAAACTAATCAACCTGCTATAGACCCACAAACATCATATTAGTCAACATCTTTGTAGTTTTTTATTGGGTTCTGCCAAACTCCGGCCCTCCAGATGTTTTGGAACTACAATTCCCATCATCCCCAGCTAACAGGACCAGTGGTCAGGGATGATGGGAATTGTACTCTCAAAACATCTGGAGGGCCGGAGTGTGCCTATGCCTGCTCTAGAGGATAGGACTCGAATCAATCGATTCAAGTTACAAGAAAGTATCAGGAAGAACTTTCTGACAATAAGAGCTGTTCAACAGTGGAACCGTCTCCCTCGGGAGGTTGTGTAATCTCCTTCATGGGAGGTTTTTATGCAAAGGTTGGATGGCCACCTGTCATGGGTGCTTTAGTTGAGATTCCTGCAATGCAGGGGGTTGGACTAGATGACCCCTGGGGTGCCTTCTAATTCTACAATTCTATGATATGGCTGAAAATGGCCTCAAATGAGAGCAGAAAGAGAGAGGCACATCTTCCCCTAACCCCTATTTACAAAAACTTCCCAGTGTGGTTTGCTGAGGGGAATTCTCCCTTGCTGCTTTACA
The DNA here is from genome assembly GCF_964270895.1 of Podarcis filfolensis. Classification (NCBI taxonomy): domain Eukaryota; kingdom Metazoa; phylum Chordata; class Lepidosauria; order Squamata; family Lacertidae; genus Podarcis; species Podarcis filfolensis. The sequence goes on along the minus strand of NC_139611.1, from coordinate 3,739,359 downwards.
AGCCTAGATAAGCACCAGACACTCCTTGCAGAAGTAGCAAATTCCTTGGTCCTTGTCTGTCTTAAAACAACCATTCCTCATGTATGGGACTGTTCCCCTGCCAACTCAAGGCCCAACTCGCTGAAACTATTTTCTGACTCCGACATGAAGCAATTAAGTGGGACGAGGGCAGAGAGACCAGCAAAGGGGACTGGAAAGGAACAAGATTATTTGAAAGAAGTCCTTTCCATCTTTTTGGGACAGGAGGCTTCAGAGGCCCATAGCTGGGCCCCTCTCTTTAGAAAGCAGCTGCGGGGATACGTGTCAGCTGACAAGTCAGAGTTACATGTAGAGAAAGCACTTGGTGCATGCTCAAAGAGACTCTCCCTTTTTATGGTCGCCTCCCATTGCGTTGCAGGGGGTTGAACTAGATGACCCTTTTGGTCCCTTCTGACTCGTCAGTTCAACAATTCTATGATCTTTCAAAGCTGAGCTTTGGTGATCCACACAGGTTGTAGAGCTCAGACCTGGCTCAGTGAGCCCTTTTCTGGGTGGTGGTCATCGGCCTGTTCCACCATCCCACACCCCACCCCATTTACAAAGGCTTCCCAGCTTGGTTTCCCGAGGGGAAATTCTCCCTTCTTGCTTTCCAAGCCTAGATAACCATCTGGAGCTCCTTGCAGAAGCAGCACATTCCTTGGCCCTCGTCCACCTCCAGATGACCCTTCCCCATTTCTGGGCCTGGCTCTCTGCCAACTCAAGAGGAGGTTCCAGTGTTGCAACCGTTCATGTGGGCAGCCTGCTCCTCCAGCCGGACAGGGAGCTGCCTCTCCTCAGGTTCTCATCCAGGCAATTCTTAGGAGCCAGCTGGCCCCAAACCCAGGCTCCCCGGGCCCTGCTTTTGAGGGGGGAGGGTGGCAGCAGAAACATGTGGAGGGGTCAAATGCAGGGGACGTTTCTGACCAGCTGCCAACCCCTTTCCGAGAACACAAGAGCCAGTGCCAAGTCAAGATCCTGGTGCCAAGTTGGCAAGACGAGACTATCCCAGCCTGCTCTTCAGCCCCAAGCCTTGCAATTCTCCCGATTTCCTCGGGATGCTCAGCTCACCTTCTCATACTTGTAAAATGCCCCTGCCCCACATCTATTCTAACTCCAGCAGACCTAAAGGAAAACTGCTTTGCAGCCCTTCATCAATGGTATTCAATAAACGGAACTTAATATCCAAGTTAGGGTGGGATAAATGTTGGAGATGTGAACTGAATAATACAGATTACATACACATCTCTTGGAATTGTTCTCAAATAGAAATATTATGGAAATTGGCTCAGGCCAATATCTCCGGCACCTTAGGAGCCCATATACCCTTGGCACCTGAAATATTTCTGCTTGGTTATCGAAAAGATGTTATTCTGGGAAATGGTTATGAAACAGTGTCTAACCTTATGACTGCTGCCAATATTATAATAGCTAAAAATGGGGGGGGGTAGTGGCACATATCTCCTATTATAGTCATACCTTGGATTACAGACGCTTCAGGTTGCATGATTTTGGATTGACCACAGCACCGAACCCGGAAGTACTGGAACGGGTTACTTCCGGGTTTCGGCACTTGCGCATGCACAGAAGCACTAAATCAAGCTTCACGCATGCGCAGAAGTGCTGAATCGCAACCTGCGCGTGCGCAGATGCAGTGCTGCGGGTTGAAAAAATGCTTCCTGCATGGATCACATTCGCAACCCAAGCGTCCACTGTATATCTGGTCCACAGTAACAATGATTAAGCTAACTTACTACAAAAGAATACATACAAGCCAGACAAGCCAGAAATCGGTTTGTCCTTCCAACTCAACAATTCTTTGATTCTAACAAGTTCAGTGATAGCGCCCTGCCTCATGCCACCTTCAACCTGCTTTAACAGTATTTAAATCTCTGTCCTTGTGAGACGGGCAAAGGTCCCTAATGGTCTCTTTACTGGACCTAAGCGCATGTGCAAACCTTTGAGGTATTGAGTGAAAAATCTCTCCCACCCCAGCCATGAAAACAAGGAGTGACCAGCTGTGATTCCTGCATAGCAGGGGGTTCGATTACATGACCTTGGAGGTCCCTTCCGACTCTGCAATCCTATGACTTGGGAAGCACAGCAACACTGCCGGGGCTGATGGGAATGGAAGCCCAAAGCATTGGGAAGACACCAGGTTGAGGAAACAGCAGAAAGCCAAGAAAGGATGTTTACAGGAAACGTCCCACTAAAGAGCTGGCAGAGAAGCTGGGGGCCTCCAGCCCATGACTTCCTGAACTTCAGGGGGTCAGTTTGGCTGCTAACCATCAAATAATCCAACTTCCCTGACTGAAGTCAGTTTTGGTGCTGACTGAAAGCCTTTCTGTTCCCCTGTTGCCCGAGAGTAATTCAGACCTAACATCCCAGAGGTGCAGTCCACGAGAGACCATGGGTGGGAGGCTGGGGGCTTTTCTGCAGGGCTGAAGGGGGCACAGAGTAGCAGGACATCTGCTCAGACTGCGCAGGCTCACTGCCCTCTTGCCTCTAGGTGAAGAGGCTCTGCACATTTCCCCATCGTTTCAAAAACTTGCAAAACCTGTCAGACCAGAGGCAACAGTGAGCAAATCCAGTGTGTCTGTGTATAATATATGTGTGCATGTATACACAAACACACACACATAGGCAGAAGACATGGTGTAGTGGTTAGAGTGCTAGGCTAAGACTTGGGAGACACCGCGGTTTGGGAATTCCACCACTCACCAGCAGACGCTGGGCCAGTCCCCTTCTCTTACCCTAACCTACCTCCCAGGATTGTTGTGAAGATAAAATGGGGAGGGGGAAACCATGTCTGCCGCCCTGAACTTGAGGAAAGGTGGGGCATAAAACAAACACATAAATAAAAACCTCCTAAATTACTTTTAGCTCCCTTAAAACTATTTTCTTTCTTGAACTTGAAACTATTAAGTGGACAAGAGCCAAGAGACCAGCAATGGAGACCAGAAAGAAGAGAGTTATTTGGAACCTCATGCCACCCTTTGTGGACAGCAGGCTTCAGAGGCTGAAGGTCAGGCTCGTCTCTTTAGAAAGTGGCCAGTGGTTGCAGAGAAGCATGTCTGCCAACAGTCTCAGTTACATGGAGGAAAAAACACTTGGCACGTGCTCAGAGACACTCTCCTGTTTAATCGTCACCTCCCATTGCATTGCAGGGGGTTGGACAAGATGACCCTGTGGGTCCTTTCCAAGGTTCTATGATCTTTCAAAGCTGAGCGTTGTCGATCAAGGCAGGTCCCAGAGCTCAGGAATTTAACCCTTTCCTGGGTAGTGGCTGTTTACCTGTTCCATCTGGGGTGGACCTCACAAACGTCGGCAGCATTTTCACGGAGGCTGTAGGGTTGGTATCTGCCCCAAGGCCCTTCTCCATGTCTTTCCGGAACCGATTTGAGATCTCCTGCAGGGTTTCATCTGAAAGCCGCATGTGGTAGAGGTATTTGTCAATCTGGGGGAGGAGAGGGGAAAGCGAAGTCAATTTGACATTTGAAAGAGACATCTCAACAGCGCTAATCCTTGAGTCTTTGGTGATCTCAGTCCACCACAGACCCCTCAGAGATGCCGTGAGAGAGCCACAAGGCAAGTCTGACCCTTTTCCCCGAATCCAAGGAAAGCTTGTTGCAACAGCTCTGCTGTTATACATGGACCTGTGTTTCCTATGAGCTTGTCCTTTTATGTGCTACGCTATAAAGACGAAACTTTTCAGAGACTGACAAAACCTAGAGCCGCCCATCAGCTCTGCAAGAACCCGCTGCTTGGTTGGAATCTGGTTGGGAACCTCTGGGTGTGCCAGGGGCCGTCTTGCCTGAGGAGAAAAGGGCACGATGCATTTTATTACCCACGTCAAAAGATTCAGTGAAAGCTGGAAAGCTGATCATGGGATCTCTATGCCTCTAGGAAAGTGGCCAATGTTTTACACAACTACATTCTGCCTCCCCTACTGGAGGAGGCAGCATGTCTTTGAAGACCAGCTGCCGACAAGCACAGCAGGGGCAAATGCTGCTGTGGGGCTTGGCTCTGGCTTCCCTGAATCAGCAAGGGGTTGCACACTGCAACGGCAGGGGGCTGCACTGGACAGGCTTGTGTTTTGAAAGTGAGCCCTCAGAATAAAACCATGCCTATCTGCACCATCTGAAGTCTCAGCATTAGGGGCAAGTGTTGATCCCTTTGTCTCTACAGTTAGCAAAAGTATCGAGCCTGTTGAGCACTGAGAATTTTTCCTGTTCTAACAACAAAACATTGAAAAACTGTTCTTCTTACAAAAGGTACTGGGCAATGTGGACAATTGGCCAAATCTTGTCTGGTCCATCAGCTTGGCAGAGGCTGAGTGGGGAACAGAAGCGGGTAAAGGAACAGAAGTATGAGAGGAAGGGCTGTAGCTCAGTGGCAGAACATCTGCTTTGCATGTAGAAGGTCCCAGGTCCAATCTCATCTAGCATGGCCAGTGCTCAAGGATGATGGGAAGTAACAAACAGCATCCGGAGGACACCAGGTTGCCTACCCCTGTCCTAGGGCCTGAAACCCCAGAAAGCCACTACAAGTTAGCAGGGCCATATAGCACTGGGGCGGATGGGAGTTGTAGTTCAAAGTATCTGGAGGGCGCCAGGTTGCAGAAGGCAGGTGCAGAGTGCCCTCATTGCATACAGCTAGGCTCTATTCAGTAGAGATTCAAGGAAATTAATGACGCACCACTGCATGTGGTTCACAGAGGAACTGATCCAGCTTGCTTGTCTGATTTCATATCAGGGCTAGTTATTAAACAGCCGTGCAAATATTTACTTAATATTGCACCTTGCATTCTGCCTCACAGATCTGGGTTTCCACAAAAGAGAGCCATTGGGGATCACGAGTCAGGGCAGAAGATGAGGGCAAGAGCGTGGAAGTTGGATGGCTACGAGGCAAGAGTCCAGAAAGCAGGATTCACATGGAAGACAGGTCAAGGAATGCCAGATCTTGCCCAGGCCTCGGCTTCTGAATTCCTCCCTCATGACACGAGGTAGCAATGTTTAGTTTTACAGAAAAGATCCCCAGCGCTGAAAGAGCTAAAAGCTAAGCTAGAGGTTGAGGTCATCCGCATCTCAAATTCCATATGCTGCAACTCCACAGAGACACAATATATGTCAATGAAAGGGGAAACTCTGTCCTTGCTGCGGCTTAGTCTGGGCAACTTCCAAGGAGGAAATTATTGAACGCAGAAAAACCCCGGAGCCTGCCAGGTTAAGCAAACACAAGGCAAGGCTTAGAAAAAGCTGCCCTGCGCAGGAGGAAAAGGGAGACATGAATGGTCAACTGACACCCAGGGAGCGGAAAGTCTCCCTCTCCCCGGGAAGGAATTCCAACAGGTGCAGCCTGTGCAATGGCTGCCTCTTAGAGAGCCTTCTCGGCCACAAGTGGAAGCAGTGAAAGGGCGTCACACTGGTGTGAGCTGGAAGAGCAGCCCAGCAGCACCTGAGGCTTCCATAAGAACATAAGCAGTGTTAGAAACTCAGATATATAATCCAGCTGCCAAAGAGCACCTTAAACCTACGTTGCCACAAAGGAATCTCAAGGCACCATTTCCCCCCCAGTGAGATTTATTATTGTTATTATTATTATTCATTTCGTTTCTATACTGCTTTATGTTTTAAAGAAAGAATCTTGAAGTGGTTTGCAACACATTGAAACACCAACAAAGCAATCCAGAATAAAACAAATTCAAGCTTCAAGGAAAATATTTCAGATCCTTCTCCGAGTGACATTTTGCTTTCCCGATATTTATTTATTTACTTAGTTCATATAGCTGCCCCATAGCAGAGGTACTCCAGGAAGCCAGTGTGGAGTAGTGGTTAGAGTGCCAGACTAGGACCTGGGAGATCAGGGTTCAAATCCCCACTCAGTCATGAAACTCACTGGGTGACCCTGGGCCAGTCACAGCCTCTTAACCTACCTCACTGGGTTGTTGTAGGGATTAACTGAGGGGGTGAAAAAGGAGGGCTATAAATGCAATAAACAAATTCTTCTGCTTAACTACTTAAGCTGGAGGGGCTAGCCAGATGCTACTGTTATGAGAGGGAGAAAAACTTTCCTCTACTTTCTCTATGCAATACAATGCAAAAATTCCAAATGCCTCCTTGTGCTACGCAGGCAAGTGAGCCAGCACAGCTGCTGCCACCGCGTCTCAGAGGTGACGCAAACAACCGAGGGGCAGGGCAAGACGTGCTTGCAGAACAAACCACATTTCTCTACACATGTAGGAGCAAAAATGACACAGAACAGGAACTTTGGGCGTGGCTTTCACAATCCTCTGCCGGTTTGAGTATGAAGGGGTTGTACACTTGTTGGAAGACAGGCTGCTTCCTGTAAGTCTTGCCTCCTCCCATTTCACATATCTTTCAAGGCAACCAGCCTGTCCCATGCTAGGAGTTATAGAGTATTTCCACAGTGCCAACTCAAGGGGGAAGAAGTGTGTCATCCTCTTCTTGTAAATCTGGCCTTCTGCTGTTCTGTGCAAAATCAAGGAAACATTGCCAAAATTAAAAACACAGGAATCAGATGTGGTGCTTGTGGCTCTGCTCTGCTATGAAACGGCAAAGATGAACAAGAGTGTGCTTGTTAACTTTGTGCTGCTGCCTCTCAAAAGCATCCCAGGTTTGTGGAGCAAGCTCCCAAAGCCCTTATGTAAGAATACCCATTTGGAAATGCCGCAGAAATGCTCATGGGAAAAGTATGGAGAAAGACGGCAAAACAAGCCATGCGTCACTCGCCCGGTCCTTCGGATGCAGCCACCAACCCACTGTCCTGTAGAAGTCAGTGGGCAGCAATTAGGGAAACCATGTGGAGAAACACATTGCACACCTGCACCCTGAGAACAACTGGATCTCAGAGCCATGTGTCCCAACACAAGTTCCCCTGATGGCTGAAAGCTGACTGCAGCCCAATCAACATTCGATATTGTGGGCCGGTAAATGTGGGGCTGGCACAGTTGTAGTCACAGCTAAAACCCCATCTGAGAACTGCTGTTGCTTGGAGAGCCACACAGCTCTTCAGCTTCAGGTTAATTTGAGCTCTCTGGAGCCTCATTAATAATAATAATAATAATCCTCTGCCCCTCTCTGAAAGATAAATTGGCCCCAAACAACCAATATATCCTAGCATATTAATGTTCCGCACTATCCTTAAAATGCTAAAGAGGAGGAGCTCTGACAGTTACGGTACTTTCCTGGTGGTTGGCCCACCACGGTCCACACGTTAAGCATAGGTGAGCAAGCTAAGATTTAGGATCAATCCCAAGAAGCACAGAGAGCCTTGGAGGGGGAGCCACGGGCCTTTAGATCACTTCCTACTGCAGCAAGGGCTGAAGAAACTGGGCCTGCTTGTGGCTTCATGAATGAAGCACGACAGTTACCCAAAGCCCTTTCACAGCAGAACATGAGTCACTTTCCTGCTTGTCGGGTTCCTCCCTCCCTGGTTCATCTCCACCCTCAGTTAGCACCACAGCCTGTGTCTGAACTCTTAGCTGGGACAGAGAGTTAGCAACCAATTACTAAGCAGAAGCCTGGGCCCTCCTGCTGCAGCCTCATGGCATTCAGACACACCTTCGGCAGGGAGAGCAGCCACTGCCAATAATGAAAGGGGAAGGGCTGTAGCTCAGCACAGAGCATCTGCTCTGCATGCAGGTCCCAATCATCTGCAGGTCGGCACAGGAGAGAACCCTGCATGAATAGGGCATGCTGAATTTTTCAGCTTCCAAAAATGAGGAGTGCTAAAAAGTTGTAACATGACTTGGGAATTCAAAAGATATTTTGGTTCAATTAATATAATTTAGTTTTGCTTGGTAAGTACAATGTGTGTACAATTGCATAGTAATCATTAAAAATGATTGCCAATTACATGCAGTTGTTGTTGTTGTTTAGCATTACCTAATATTTCCAGAAGGTACAATTAAAATTCTTTGGTTTTCCAAAAATAGTGTGCTTCTTTATCAAAATAAATGTGCTTCTTTATCAAACGTAGATAGACTTCCAAGTTAAGTACAGTGGTACCTCAGGTTACATACGCTTCAGGTTACATACGCTTCAGGTTACATATGCTTCAGGTTACATACGCTTCAGGTTACAGACTCCGCTAACCCAGAAATAGTGCTTCAGGTTAAGAACTTTGCTTCAGGATGAGAACAGAAATTGTGCTTCGGCAGCAGGGCAGCAGCAGGAGGCCCCATTAGCTAAAGTGGTCCTTCAGGTTAAGAACAGTTTCAGGTTAAGAACAGACCTCCGGAACGAATTAAGTACTTAACCTGAGGTACCACTGTAGCAGATTTGAACTACCCTGACAAACTAATCAACCTGCTATAGACCCACAAACATCATCCTAGTCAGCATCTTTGTAGGTTTTGGTTGGGTTCTGCCAGGGTTTAGATTTTTAAAGACTTGGATTCCGATCCTGTCTCAACTTGCTGGCTTGCTTGATTCCCTCAACCAAAATCACTAGCTTTAGAGAGAACAGGCAAAGATTGAGGCACAGCAAGGATCTATTATAGTCCACCTCTATGCACGTTTACTCAGAAGTAAATATCACTGAGTTCAATTGGGCTTGCTCCAAAGCTAAGTCTGCATACGATTGCTGCTTCACTGCACAACCCTATGCACATTTACCCTCAAATTCTCACAAAGTTCAGGGGTTTATTCACTAGTAAGTGAGCTTCTAATTATAGAAACTATTCTGTGGATGGATGACTTCATTCACAGGCCCTTTCTGCAGACTCTGCTCAGTGATGCTAAACTTCTTGGCAATGAAACTCAACTTTGAGAGTGATCTAGGTATGCCAATGCAGGTGCCCTCTTTGGGAATATCCCGGCAATGTAAACACAAATGGATGCCCTGAATTGCTAGAAATTATAAGCCAAAAGAGCTCTCCCACTGTCTTTCCTTTGCATCTCCTCCACCTCAAATTGCATCAGTTTACGGTGCAACTTCTGCAAGACCATAAATGTCCATGAGTCACATTCATAAGTAAGGGCTGGGGAAGTTCCTTTTCCTAAATGCTGGCAAGTATTAATTAAGAAAAGAGGGAAAACATTACAGAATTCCTTGATTACAGAAAGACCGAGTTTATAGCTCAACAACAAAAGTCAGTGACTTATATAACATGGCTGCAGTGTTCCAACAGGCACATCCCAAGGGCAGTTCATGAGGAACTGGGATCCTGAACAGGAAAGAACCTGGGGAAAGCTGGAAAATAGAATCATAGAACTGTAGAATTGGAAGAGGCCACGAAGGTCATCTAGTCCAACCCCCTGCAATGAAGGGCATTTTCACCCAACCTGGGGCTTGAACTCATGACCCTGGGATTAAGAGTCTCATGTTCTACCAACTGAGCTGAGATTTGTGTTTACAGCTATGGAACCCTCTGGAAATTTTTACCTGCCCACCTCTTTCTTTGAAAGCAGCACATTGCTGGTTTCCATCAACCACAATAAAACTGCAGTTGGTCAATCAGGTCCCTCTGTAATAGCCTTACCCATTTCTGGTACTTCCAAGATACTTCTAGGTCAAGTCTGAATAACACAATGGATTAAGGTAAAAAGTAAGGTAAAGGACCCCTGGACGGCTAAGTCCAGTCAAAGGCGACTATGAGGTTGTGGCACTCATCTCACTTTCAGGCCGAGGGAGCCGACGTTTGTCCACAGACAGCTTTCCGGGTCATGTGGCCAGCATGACTAAACCGCTTCTGGCACAACAGAACACCATGATGGAAAGCAGAGCGCACAGAAACACCATTTACCTTCCCTCCGCAGCGGTACCTATTGATCTACTTGCGCCAGTGTGCTTTCGAACTGCTAGGCTGGGAGGAGCTGAGACAGAGCAACGGGAGCTCACCCCATCGCAGGGATTCAAACCGCCTACCTTCTGATCGGCAAGCCCAAGAGGCTCAGTGGTTTAGATCACAGTGCCACCCGCATCCCTAACCCAATGGATTAGAATTGTAAGAATCTGGGACTTTTTGTCCCACATTACGTAAGAACAGTTACTCACTTGACATCAACAAGTGCTCTCCAACCTTTTCTAATGCACCAACAAGGATGCAGGGGCTACCTTAAAAGGATGCCCTTTGGGGGTTCTATGTCTCTGACTGCACTAAGGGCTCTACAAATTGCATGCAATACTTTTCCAAAGTTTCTTCCACACCATGTGCTGCATGGAAGGTAGGCAACACCACTGAGGTTCAAGCAGTTTGGTTTGCCAGGGTGTGTCCTGAACAAAAAGAAAGGGGGTGCCTTCCCCCAACCCTCCCCCCCAATTCTTTTCTGCCTCCTTATTTTCTGGGTCCCAAACTACACATATCCAAATGAGACCTGGTTGCTGCAGGCATGTTCCATTTTAAGTGGAAGAATCACTTCCAAAAGTGACCCACTTTGGACAGAAAATAGTTAAAAGCTCAGACCCTTCTCTCCTCAACAAGGAGGGACAAACTATTATTTCACAGGGAGCAGCAATTAACAAGATCAAAGGAATGGCCAGGCTGTGGCATACAGGCTGTTCCCAGGTTGCAACTAAGTAAACCATCAAAAAGAAGAATGCCAATTGTGCTACATTCCCTCTGTTACATCTTCATCTGCACAGAACATCCTTCACCAACTGGTGACCTCCAAATGCTCTTGGACTATAATTCCCATCAACCTCATCCACATGTAGGGTCTGTTTGTAGGTTTGGATGGGCAGATGAGGATGGAGGAGTGAGTCAATGAGCACTCAACCAAGGCAGAAGGCATCCTCTCTTGATAAGGTTTGAGGATTCCCCAACCTCATGGTCAGAATACAATTCCCACCAGTCAACATGGTTGTATGATGTTGATGTGTCCCCTGGTGCTGATGCAAGTTGAAGTCTGAAACATCTGGAGGTCAGCAGGTGGGCAAAGGGCGCTCTAATCAGAGGGAGCCAACTCTGATGCTATCTGTGATCTTTGTCATAACTGCAGCAACTTTCATAGCAATAGAAAGAGATCACATGAGCTCTCCATTTGTTATTTCTCAACCCAAGGTCAGAAAAGGAGACACTAGTTATGCAGTGTTGGCATATTTGCAGTCACATTCCTCCAGAGACAGAAATTAAAACCAGCGTAACATTTTAGAGACTTGCACAAGAAAAGGGAGGAGAGAAAGAATTAGAGCAAATAATGAAAGGAGGCAGAGGAACCCCTTTAGCCTGGTGTCAAATAACCTTCTGCACACGTGGAGGGATGGAGCTTCCCCTCCCATCAGGGCAGGGCGTCCCCACACCCCAAACCTAGAGGAGAGGGAAGAAAATATCAAAACAGCTTTTCCGAAGTCCCCAGCACAGAGGGCAAACCTTCTCTGCCCTGCCCCCTGCTTTGCAAAAAGGATCTTTTCCTCCTCAGAAACCCAGATACAGAGGTACCTCGGGTTACAGACGCTTCAGGTTACAGACTCCGCTAACCCAGAAATAGTACCTCAGGTTAAGAACTTTGCTTCAGGATGAGAACAGAAATCGCGCAGCGGCAGCACGGCAGCAGTGGGAGGCCCCATTACCTAGAGTGGTGCTTCAGGTTAAGAACAGTTTCAGGTTACGAACGGACCTCCGGAACAAATTAAGTACATAACCAGAGGTACCACTGTAATTCTCACTAAGAGTTCCTAACTTAAGTCAGCCCTGGGCCACAAGGAAAAAAGGGAGATGCCAGCTGCTCTTTTTTCCTCTGCAACTCTGGAGTCACAGGACGGAGGAAAGCTGGAACAGTCCAACAGCTGGAATGAAGGGAATGGAGCAGAGAGGAGTGGAAAAGGTTTTCTGGAGATCAAAAGCGCAGCAGAGGCAGCCCTTTCCCCGTGTGACTTTGACAGCTTGTGTGCGTCTGTCTGAGGGATCATCTAGATCGCGGTGGTCCATGCAGCAGAGGCCTTTTTTTGGCAGTCCTCAGCAACATCTTATGCCCCTCCTAGCCCTCATGCCACCTTCCCAAAGCCTAGTTAGTGCTTTCCCAGCTTTGGGAAGGCAGCATGCAGGCATCAAATTCTGGCCTTGCTTCCCCAACACCACCACCACGCAGCAAGGCAGAGTGCGGCCGTGGGTTTTGTATCCAAGTACACTCACTTGGTATGAAAAGTTAAGACTGCCCTGATCTAGATAGTAAGCCATCCAAAAGCAGAAGTGTCCCACTTGCATCAGTTCCTGTTGGGAGGCAACAGCTGCTTTGCTTCAGCTCTGTTTGCACACAAGCCAGCGAGGCTTGCCAGCAGGCAGGACAAAGTGGCTTCTGCGGGCAGCACATCTGGGACACTATGAAGTAGAGTCGTGAGGGGGCAGGCAGATCTGAGCCAGGATGCACAACCCCCGGGGGACATCCTCCTGCGTACAAGTCCCCCCACTCACTGTGATGGGGAAGAGGCTGAGGAAAATGTCTCCCTGCAAAATAGCAATCAGATCACTGGTCCATCTAGCCCAGTATTGTTGACACTGATTGGCAGTGACTATTCAGGGCTTCAGACTGGGAGATGCCAGAGATTGTACCTGGCACCTTCTGAATGCACAGCAGTCACTCTACAGCCTGTCCCTGACGCTGCTTGGTCAAAGCGGCCATTTGGATGTTCTGCCTTGAGGATCAGAGGGTTTGGGCAGGTCACCCACGTCCAAGCGCTGCTGCTGTGGGCACTCACAGTGTTGGCACATTGAAGCCACTAGCAAGCTATAATGAAAGAGGTTGCCTTCTGTGGCCGTCTGCTACTCAGTGTCAGAAAGGCATTTGCAAGGTTTCATAGCCAAGAGGTCACAATCCGGCTGACATGGAACCTTAAAGGTACCTAAAAACCCCAAATGGATGCATATTGCATCATTACAGGCAGCTGCACTCCACTCTGCACATGCCCCTTGCCAAGATTAAGCCTCGGCATCGGAAACGAAAAGCCAGCACAGAACCAAGTGGCAATCCTGCGCAGGTTTACTCAAGAAATACCACACAAAAACTTTGCCTCAGTACAGGCTCTGCAGAAGCATGCCCACATCTATAAATCTTCATGTGGCATGTTATTATTTTAAGCTACTGCAAACTCAAGTTATCTGTATTTAAATACAATTAATCTTGCTCCTGAGGCTCCAACCACACACACCAGTCTCTCCCACAGAGTTGCTAGGCTAAAAAAAGAAGTTTTCCCAATGCCTAAAGTTCTCAGAACTAAGCAAGCTTCTAAAAAGGTAGGTTTTAAAAGTCACTGCCTGGAGGCTGAGGTCCACGGAAGCGGATGCCACAAGGAGGCGGGGCGTAATTTTTAAGTGAAAACAGATTCCTTTGTTGTTTGCCGGGAGGGGGGGGAGAGAGATCATCCGGGATCCCTCCATCGCCAGTACCCGCTCCCGGCATCATAAAGGCTGGAAGAGGCCGAAGAAGGAGTAGCCCCAAAATGCTGTGGGGGGGGGAGGGGCGGCTTTCTTCCAATCGTATCACGGTATGGACTTTCGCCCCTCCATCCTGAACCACTGAAGGGAGCAACTATCGAGAAGGAAAAAGCAGGATTGGGACCCCATCTCTTCCAGATAGTTGTGGAGGGGGGCGGCGCTCTCCTCTGCCATACATGAAAGTTTGGAGAACGGAACAGACTTGAGTATTGGGGGGGGGGAGAGGCCATAGTCCAGCTTCCCACCAACGGAAGGGGAGAAAATGTCCCATCTGCATTCCACGTGGAAGCCGGAAAGAGCGCCTTGCATCTCCTGCTGCAGCTCAAAGACCCCACCAATATAATCCTATTTCTCCCCGCGCAGTGGTCAGATCGCAGCGGCAGCCGCCGCCCCTTCCCCCTGTCCCGGGAAACGGGGCGCCCAGAGCCGCCCAATCCACCCAAGACGAGAGGGTCCCTGGGTTCCCTTTCACGAGATCTCCGCGTCTCCTGCGCAGGCGGGAATTCCCCGCTTTTACGCTCCAGCTTAAAAAGCAAGCAAACGTTCCTTGCGCGTCCCTCTGAGCGCGTGCAGAGCGGCGCCCCCCCCCCCCCATAATCGCGCCGCCGTTTCCCGAAAGGGCCCCCGAGCTGCCCCCACGTGCTCGCCCCGCTGCCTCGCCCAGCCGGCCGGTCCCTCGGCGGGGCCCCGGCGCGCCCTCACCCGCTGCACTTGGCTGTGGTTGAGCTCGGTGAAGAAGTACGCCAGCAAGTGGGAGGCGATCATGGCGCGGCGAGACGGGGGCCCGGAGCCCCGGAGCCGGGAGAGGGCGGCGAGGACGAGGCGGAGGCGGCCCTGCCTGGCTACCCGGCGCGGGAACAAAGTGGCTTCTCGAGGCTCGCCAGCGATGCCATCCTCCCCTGCCGGCTCCCGCGTGACGCGCCCTGCCCGGCGCCTCCCATTGGCCCCGGCCGGAGGGTGTGTAGAGCCTCAACCCAGGAGGAGGAGGAGGAGGAGGAGGAAGGCGGCTGCTCGGAAATCTCAGCGGCCCACCCAGGCGGCAGCAGGCTCCTGAGCGAGTGCAGAGTGCAGCGCCCGCCCCGCCCACAGCCCAGGCTCCCCAAGGAAAAACGCGCCCGGGAGGTTGTGGCTCCGTTTGTCACCCGCCCACCCATGCCGCACCCGAGGCGCTTCTACTCGGACACAAGTCCCAGGATCGTGCCCAGGCTCTGAAAACAACACCAGCGCCTGCCTGGGCATAGCCTCGGGTATCCGAATGGGTCCAATGCCCCACCGGCCCTTCCCTTTGCACCTCCCTGGCCACGAGGGCGCTTTCTCGCCCTGGGCATCTTGCGTGGGGCGGCTGAGCAAAAGGAGCCCTAAAGGCGCGGCAGCGGAGAGGCCAGTTTGGGGATTGGGGCTCTTTATTGTCCTGCAAGTGCAACATCGGAAACTAGCTGCGCCCGCGTTGCGCATGGAGTCAGCGCCCCTCCAGGCACCGCATCCCGCTCCGACCCGCCGCGCACATGGTGCTCCGGCTCCCCAGGTTGAGCTGAGGACTCGCCGCGCCGCCCTGCGCCGCCCCGCCTCCGCCGGCGTCGTCACTCCGCCGGGGGCTGGCGAGCGTGCAGAACCGCACGACGCTCGCCTGAGCCGGGAGGGGCTGGCGCAAGGATCGCCGCCTGCCGGAGACGCGCTGCGGCGTCGGGTTCCTGAGCGCGTGCGGAGTGCGGCGCCGGGGCTAGACGCGCCGCTTCGGAGTTGGCGGCCGGAACTCTGAAGGGGACGCGAAGCTTACTCTCCCGCGGAGCCCAAAAGGCGGAGGAGCGAAATAGTTCTTATCGGGACAGAAAGCCATTTTAAATTCCAGTATGCGCCCTGAGAGTCGTGATGGATTCTCCATTAAAAATGGCTTACATAAGGAAAGCTAAAAGTGCTTTTGGTGCCCTTTGAGAAAAGACTTCCGAATAGAAAGCTTTATGGTGCTGTCACGTTCTTTGGCAAAGATGGGGAACCTGTGGCCCTGCAGAGATTGTTGGACTCCCAAAGCATGGCCAGTGGTCAGGGATGATGGCCAGGACATTTGTGCCCTGTCCCGGAAGCCCAGAGGAGCTTGCATGCAATTAAGCATAGTATTTGGGGACCCCCACAAATTTCCCACTCCTCTTCTACAGGATGGGCAAGCAATCCACTCAAACAGAGCTGTCAATCAGGCTGTCAGTTATTTTGCAAGTGGGATTGAACCACATACCTGGCAAATTCAGTCAGAGACACAGGAGACTTCCACACCACCAATACATTCCAGGGTGGATTCATTCACATGCTGTCAAATCCAAGTTGTGTAATTTTTATTTTTATCATATATTTTGTATTTTTTAATATTGTGTTTTTATGTTGCGAACCACCCTGAGATCTACAGATGAAGAGTGGTATACAAATTTTAATAATAGCAACAACAATAGCATATTTGGCCTTATTGTGCAACAAAACCTATATCCAAAAAACCCCTCCACCCCAGACAGTTTGCAATAAGGACCGTGAAGGGGAAGATGCATTGAATATCTGAAATAATGATTGCTTGAACTAATGTCGTATAACCTCACTGTATAGTCACAGTTGTATAATTGAGAACCAGTACGGTGTAGTGGTTAGCATGCTGGACTAGTACCTGGGAGACCAGGGTTCAAATCCCCCACTTAGCCCACTGGGTGTGACTGCCGGTCGCTGCTTCTGAGCCTAACCTACCCCCGTAGAGTTATTGTGGCGGAGAAGTATGTATGCCACCTTAGCTTCTAAACTAACAAATCAGAATCAATGCTCTTTAGACACACAACATTGTAGAACCTCCCACCCTGCATTCTTTGTACAATTAAGTCAGAGTGAATGCTGAGCAAACAGGTTGTCCGGAAGTGATTGTACTGCATTACCTGTGGTCTCTCCTCCAATGAAATGAAGGAGGAAACTGAAGATCTACTAGCTGAGTAGCATTAAGAAGCCGTGTGTCATTCTACCCAAATAACTCCATCTGCACCACTGGACACCCTGCCCCATGCTGATGCTAAACTCCCCCAATGTAGATTTATGCTGGCAAGTTGCACCCACAGGGCAGAGAGTGGGCACAGCCTAGTTTTGCCACACACTAATCTTTATCATACCAGCAGCATGCCAGCAATAACAGTGGCTCTTTGCAGTGGATCTGCAGCTGGTGACTCATGAAGTTGAGCATGGCAATGTCATTGGCTGCCTCCACATGCAGTGTTTGTGGACAGTGTAGTCCCTGACTGGGAGACCATGGCATAGATTCAAGTAATGCCAGGGACACACCTGCTGTTTTTACGTTGTTTCTTATTTGTGTGTATATATCCATTTAAAGTATTATGAAATTGCTTCTTAAATAACATGCTTCACAAAGTGCTTTATCACATGGAACCCCCAATAACACCCTGCAATATTATGAACATGAAGGGAGCGTGCTGGATCAGGCCACCCAGGGCCCTGTGGAGAACCCACAAGCAGGATTCGAGCACAGGAGCGCTCTTGCAGTTTCCAGCGACTGATATTTCTGCCTGCGACTGTGAAGTCACAGCTTAGCCATCATGGCTAGCAGCCATCAATAGACAAATTCTTGGAGGAGGGAGCCAATTCTTTTTTAAAGTCATCTTTGTGGTTGGTGGCCACATTACCTCTTGTGGGAGCGAGATCCATGATTCTAACTATGTGCTATTAATTTTAAAACAAAGAATCTGATCTAAAGCATTGCTGGCCGTGGTGGCTGGTCCACTGCAGCATGTAGAGCTACCTCAGTCGCCCTCATCCAGCCCCCCCCATCCGCCTGCCTTCTTGCCTCAACCAGCCTAGGGGGTGGCACTGGCCAAGGTTGTCCGCCTCCTCCTGCTCCTGGGGTTGCCCTTGGAAAGTCAGCAGGGAGGGGGGAGATGGGGACAAAACTAGTTGGTTCTGCCTCTCCTCTTGGCACTGACTGGCTCTAATTACTGATTCGGCTTCTGCCCCGTGAGTCCAGATGGGTGCCAGCCACTGTGGCCAGTCACTGTGTTTTCTTCCTTCCCCGCAAAGCTGAATAGGTACAGGTGGTGTAGCTGCAAGACTGTGAAATTCTGAGCATAAACCTGCTCTGCTCATCTGTGTAACATCCTACCACTCTTGGGCAAGAGAGCTAGTGGTTAGAGTGTTGGGCCAGGTCCTGGGAGACTGGGGTTCAAATCCCACACTCAGCCATGAAGCTGACTGGGTGTCACCCTGGACCAGTCACAGCCTCTCAGCCTAACCTGCCTCTCAGGGCTGGTTGTGGGGATTAAACAAGGAGGGGGGACGACCACATGTGTCACTTTGAGCTCCTTGGAGGAAGAGCTGGGGTAGAAATGCAATAAATAAATAAAATGTGTTAGAATGGTTTTTTTTTGGGGGGGGGGGGATTGAAGAGGATGAAACCAGCCCAGCTAAATCAGTAGCTGCAGTACTTTGAAATGATTACCCAATTTTGATGGCCAGTGATGGGGTTTTGATCTATGGAAATAATCTACAAAGATGGATGCATTTAATTAGGGGACAAGAAGTTAGCAGCAATTTAAGATGTTAAAAATACCATGGAAGGTGGCGCTCAAGTGTGGTTTCACTATATCCTAGGGCCACAATGTTTAACCAGTTAATTAGTTGATTAAGGCTGTGGTTCCGTACACAGCTGCATTCCCATGAACTCAATGGAGCTTGTTTCAGAATAAACCTTCGTAGAATTACCTTATATAACTGGTGCTGATTAATTGGATAGCAAATGTCTCAGAGCTTATTAGTAAGACAAGTGCCTATGGAAAGTGCAGCTGGCAAGAAGCAGCATCTTAAAATTGGGAAGTCCAGGACCTCTTTTACATCGGAGAGTGACAGTGACAGTGACTCTTCTGCCTCCAGGACGACACACACACACACGCTCAACTTCTAAAGTAGGTCTGGGCGATAACTGGTTTTCAATATCACGATATATCATCAGCTAAATATTTTGATATATCATGATATGATATATATCATGAAATAAGGAAGGAACTACACAGAGGCAAACAGGACAATGTCCTGGCAACTACTTCTGCAAGTCCTGGCAACTACTTCTGCAAGCTACTGCCAGCACTCTCTATCACTGCCGCAAGGCCTCATAGGCCACTGCCATTACTGCTGCCGCTTTCCATTGATTTGGACAAAATAGCCTTGCGAACCAATTTTGGGCCATGGGCAGGAAGTTCTGAAACACCTGATCCACTGTAAATTGGAAAGTGTGCACTGGAAGGTTCAAGTGCCTCTTTCTACAAATGTTAAATTGTGTTTTGTGCTTTAAAAAACATGCGTTTTCCACCCTGATTGCTTTCAGAGAAATAAATATTTAGTTTCTTCATGGTGATTCACTTTGTAATTTTATAGCTCTCCCCTTTTAAAGGGCCTTCTTCCTCTCCCTTGAACTGTGCCCTGTGAATCTAAAAGCCCCTCCCAGGGCATCTGTCCTGTCTAAATATAGCCTCGATGCAGTTTTATTGAATGCTGTAAAGGGCACGGAAGAATTAATACTTCCTGGGGAGCCTTCTGTACAGCAGCACCATGACTGGGTTTTACAATCCCTCGCAATCACTCTCTAAGGCAAGTCATTTAGCACAGAATCAAGAGGGAGACTTTGTTCTCCCAGAGGACATTAGAGGTGTGTCTGAACCACACAGGTACAGGGGTGGGCTGATACGGCTGGAAGACACTCCATGAAAAAACAAGACCCCTGCCCAAAGAAAACTGTTTAGGAGAAGAGGTGGGAGTGGGAGTTATTGCCACATTTTTTAAATAAAAAGGTTCTAGGCTGGAACCCTTTTTGATGTGGAAAGAGGCACGTTCTTATGTGAAGTTCCTCAGAATCTAATGTGGTCCAAATCCAAGCAGAGATTCATCACCAGAAGAGCACCAGACAGTGGTCCATTCAGTTCAGCATCCTGTTCTTAGATGATCCAGACACTGATCTAGCCCTTATATAGGGAAAGATCATTGGAAGTCAAGCCTGCTACTGTCACAGATGCTGGTGCTGTTTAATCTTTTCAGCATGACACTACGTCATTCACTGACTCCTGCTAAACCCCAGGCAAAATGAATGCGTGACTCAGGCTCAATAGAATGGAGAACATCTGCCCTTTGCTTGTAAATGACTTTTTAAAAACGCATTTCAAATAAGATACATGCAAACAGTGGATGGCTAAGCCCTTTCCTCAAGCATCTTGGTAGGTCTGCACAGATAAAATATGAACGGCACTCTCACTCCCAGTCCATCTAGCCCAGAATCCAGTTCTCACCTTGGCCAACCAGATGCCCAGATGGGAGGCCCACAAGCAGGAGGCGAGCACAAGAGCAACTTGCCCCTCCTCTGGTTTCCAGCAACTGGGATTCAGGGGCATGAAGGCAGAGAAGAGCTGTCCTGGCTAGTAGCCCCTGATAGCCTTCTCCTCCATCAATTTGTCTCATCCTCTTTTAATGCCACCTAGGATGGTGGGAGTGAGTTCCATAGCTTAACTATGCATAATATGAAGACGTACTTTCTTTTATCCGTCCCAAATCTGGATGTGTTACTGTTAACGAAGCAAGCCAGCTGCCCAACCTTTTGCTTTGCCAGCACTGAGATAGTTCCTCCTCTCAGGCTCACATTCGAAAGACATGATGCAGGAGGGAAAGGGGAGGGTTGGGAAGAGGGGAAGCAACCTCAGAGTGACAGCTTTGCCTTTGCAGATTCTGGCCATGGGTAAGAGCAGCAACCCGTGGCTGATCTCAGTGGCAGCTCTGGCTGCCGTGCCCTTGATAAAAAGCAGCCTCATTGTGGCTTCCACCTGAGGATCTGTGGGACTTGTGGTTCTGTGGTTGGAAAGTGAGATGCTTTTACTAAAAGATTCTGACCACAATTCCTAGAATCCCTTCAGAGAAACCTTTGAAGATGCCTCAGGTGGTAGAATCCTGCAAGCGTGGCACCACACACACGCACCCCACTGCCAGAGAAGCAGGAAGAAGCAGTGGCAACTGAACTCTTGTGAGATTTCGCTGCAGCTGCTGCTACATCTTCACCTCACTTTTCCCATGGCAATGAACCGCCCATCACTGCTGCCACTAGAGAAACAATAAGAAGTGGCTTCTGTGTTCTGACGAGATCTCACCAGAAGCTGAAGCTGTGTGACTCCAGTAAGCAGGACTGCAGCGGCCATGAGAGGACAGCACCTTCCCATTTCGCCTCAGGCAGTG
Organism: Podarcis filfolensis; assembly: GCF_964270895.1. Lineage (NCBI taxonomy): Eukaryota > Metazoa > Chordata > Lepidosauria > Squamata > Lacertidae > Podarcis > Podarcis filfolensis. Next base: position 3,718,706 of record NC_139611.1, on the reverse strand, counting down.
AAACAGAATGTGTCCTGGTCATTTTACAGTTTCTTGAAATAGAAACAATGTTAGTCAGGCCAGTTTCCAAAGGGTAGAGAAGAGGCAGAGCACGTGGGGCAGGATGTGGGCAGAGCAAAGCATTCCTGCTGCTTGGCTGCTCAGGAAGACAGAGCTCTAGGCTCCAGGAACACAAGCGGTCCTACCACCCTCATATCTGAGGGCAGCATTTCAATATATAGGTATCTGTCTATATACATAAAAGTGTAATGCTGTCATCACACGCAGCCCCCGTTGGAGGATTTGCAGTGTCACATCACAATCTTGGAAATGGTGTTGGGAAAATGAAAGGGGCACTTAGTAGTTGCATTGGGGTGGGGAGGGGAAGTTCTAGAGGGTTAATGTGGGGAGAATGGTGGGGGATTGGTGAGTAGAGTGAGCAAGGACACAGCACCGTGTGTGTGTGTGTGTGTGTGTGTGTGTGTGTGTGTGTACACATATATATGACAGATCAGTATTGCTGCAGGGGTTCATGATGAAGAATACTGACAACTAGGGACAAAACTAGAGATCACAGCTCACTGGCAGAGCACATATGTTGCATGCAGGAGGTCCCAGGAAAAGTCCCTGGCATTTCCAGTCCAGCCAGCTAGTGATGGAGAAGGTGCTTCTCTGTCCGAGTCCCTGGAGAACCATCGAGAATACTCAACAAGAATATGGATGAACAAATAGTCTGATTTGATACAAGGCAACTTCCATCATTGGCTCCTGCTACTGCATTTTAGCATTTATCACACTATAGCATTTTCACAGGCATTTGTCTCCATAATTATTTTACAACAGCCTTGTAAGGTAGGCTAATATTATGATCTCCCTTGTTGCAGATGGGAGAAAGGCTGAGACAAGAGGCACTTACATAAACGTGAATCCAGATGCCAGTAATCTTGGCGTGAAAACACGCCCAACATTTCCTTGCCCATACAGGGCTCAGAGGGAGCCGGTTTTTCCAGCTTTGCACACAGCTGACTGCCTATCCTTTGTGTCAGTCATGAGGTCTCTCCCTTTTCTGGGAGGATGGCTGTGGACAGTGTCACTTGGCTGGACTTTGCATCAGTCAGAAAGTTACCTCCCCCTTCCCACAGAGAAGTAGACAAAATGTGTTTTTTCGAAAGTGCATGTCTGTGTGTGCAAAGGGATAAGTCAATAAAAAAATGAAAGCCCACTTGAATCATCAGGGCAAGAATGACCTGAAACTAAGCACACATGACGTATCGGTACAGGAGTGCCCCCCCCCCGACTGCAGTACCCACTAAGAACATAAGAGCTGGCTGGATCAGGCCAATGGCCCATCTAGTCCAGCATCCATAGTGGCCAACCAGATGCCTGTGGAATACCCCACAGACAGGGTGCAAGATGAACTCTCTCCTTCTGTGGTTTCCAGAGACTGGTATTCAAAAGCATTACTGCCTCCAGCAGTGAACAATGTAGCCTTCATGGCTAGCAGCCATCGACAGCCTTGTCCTCCATGAATCTGTCTACACCTCTTTTAAAGCCATCCAGAGTAGTGGCCATCACTGCCTCCTGTGCGAGGAGTTTCACAGCTTAATATGCTCTGTGTGAAGAAAAACCTTGTTTCATCTGCCCTGAATCTTCCAACATTCAGCTTGTGAGGATGTCCAAAAGTTTAGTGGGATTCCCCTTCCTTGTAATATGAATCCAGTAATATGAATCCCAACCCTCTGTAGCAGCAAAAGCAACCCTGCTCCATCTTCCATGTGACAGCCCTTTTGCACCCAGGTGAGAGGGTGCAAATGTGGGTGAGCGGAAGAGCCGTGCTTGCATTTGAGAGCAAGTGGGTGGGTAGAGGCCCCTTTCCATGGGCTCAGTTGTGTGAAAAGGACTCACGGTTGCCCACAATGGCTTCATATTTGAGAGAAGAGGACTGGAGTGACTTTAAAAACCATTCAGTCTTGCTCCTTCACACCCTATACCCTATAATGCAATTCACCTGGGATTTGTGCACCAGACCAAAAATTTGTTGTGCAGGAGGCCTCCCTGAAAGAGCACGTGGGCAGAACTGCAAGGCCGGGTCAGAAATCTCCCTGTCCCTGGTAACCCAAGCATGCTGGTCTGGTATAGAAGCTGCCACATGCCTGCCAAGCTGCGCCATCAAAATGGTGTGGAAACATTTGTCCTCTGAGACTGACCACTGGTCCTGATAGCAGCAGGTGCTCCAGCTTGGGTTGGACCTCAAAGTGCGGGGTCCTGTGGCCCTCAATGACCAAGAGAGCAGCAGAGATTGGAGGAAGCATCAACTGACAGGCCCTGCATCAGCACCAGAGATGTTCTACACATACCAGAGTACATGAGGTCAGATGCTGGTTCCTGCAGCATCGCTCCTTCCTTCTTCTTCTTTTAAAAACCATATAGCCGAGGAATAGCCAAGGAGGCATGAACATGGTTGCAAATGCTCATTTTATTAAAGCTTTTCTAGTACTTATTCCCAAATGTTTGGCAGCAAGAAACAATACAGCAGCAGAAAACTCCTTTTTATTCCCGTAGTCATGTTGGTGCTGTGAGTTTTTATCAGTGTGAAACTGCATATGCTCAGAGTATTTATTTTTGCAGTCTGTGTTGGCCAGCTGTTTTCTTGCTTTTTGCTCCAGCTTATCAGGAAGGCAGATGCAGTTGCAAAGCATATAATGGCTGAATGGGAGAGAAGTGTGATTTGTGTGCTTTGCAACTGAAGTAATGCACCAAGCTCCCCACCGCCCTCCATGCAAAGTCCGCAAGAGCCAAGCAAGAGGCAGCAGCCAGAGGCAGATTTAGGGGAGCACAACAAAGAGCCTAAGGGGCGCTACAACTATGATGTAGAATGGAAGGTGAGAGGTGCACATAAGAGGTGCAGCAGCTACATAAGACCAGAGGACCTTAAGACCTCCTGGATCCTTAGACCCCGTTTCTGGCCATATCAGGGGAGCAGGAAGCTCTGGCCAGCCATTCTCCCCATGTGCCAGCTGCCACACTGCCACGGCAAGGAAGAAGGTTCAGGAGTCTTGGTGCTGCTACTACAAACCCACTGCTCTTCCCTCCTCCAGTGACCTCCACTTGCCTTTTCCCATCTAAGCTCCTGCCTTGCAGAACCATATGCTCCAGGTTGACCCAGCCAAGCATAACTTTAGCCTAGGCATGGCTGCAAAGCACCTCCTCAGGAAGGAACAATTTGCAAGGGAGGAGGGGGTACTTAAGGTCCCACTGTCCCACTGAAAGTCTTTGCCCTGCACAGAGAGAAAGAGAGACAGAGACAGTACCTGTTCACATGGAAGATGGAGCCAGCTTGTTTTCTGCTGCTCCAGGGAGAGGACCTGAACCAATGGATTCAAATGACAAGAAAGGACATTCTGACTAAACCTGAGGAAGAACTTTCTGATGGCAAGAGCCCTTTGACAGTGGAACAGATGCTTTTGGAAAGTGGTGGGCTATCCTTCAATGGAGGTCTTTAAACAGCATTTGGACAACCATCTGTCTGGGATTCTTCAGCTGTGATTTCTGCCTTGCAGGTGGTTGAACTAGATCAGTGTTTCCCAACCTTGGGCCTCCAGCTGTTTTTGGACTACAACTCCCATCAACCTTAGCTAGCAAGACCAGTGGTCAGGGATGATGGGAATTGTAGTCCGAAAACAGCTGGAGGCCCAAGGTTAGGAAACACTGAACTAGATGATCCTTGGGCTCCCCTTCCAACTCCATGATTCTACCCCACCACTAATAGGGGTTCCAGAAAAGCAACCTGGGGAGGGATTCCAGAGAGAAGAGAGAGTGGGGTGGGTGGGTTTTGCACACATACATGCCACACAACCACCATTCTGCTGCTGGAGATTCTGCTGTGCTAAGGACACATTGCAGTGGGAAAGAAGTCGTTGGGTTCGTATTGCCCATGGCTGCATCATAACATGTCAAAAGATGGAGTAAGTACACTAATGTGCTCATTCCAATGGATCCTTTGCAAGTTGGAATACTGCATCACAACATCCGGAGAAAAGCAGATTTTGAGTGACTGCCTCTCCTCTCCTCTCCCCTATATTGCTTATTTTCCACTTTCCTCCTCCTCAAGTGCTACTCAAGTGTGCTTGTCACAACCAGAGCTGTCAAAAGCTGGCTTCTTCATCCAGAGGGCAGTTTGCATTGCAAGCAGGATATATAAAGCACAGAGCAAAGGATATGAATGTCATTCATAATAACATATATTCATCTGTCAACATTACTTACATGGATTGCTTCTTGCCAGTTACCTTAAATAAATAAAAAAGTCTTCCAAACTGATATCATAGAGCTGTGTTTCTGCCAAGAAGAATCCAGGAGATTAAGGTGACAGTCCAGCAATTCATAGCAGTGATTTACAAGGGATCCTGGATGGAAAATGTACTTGGCTCATATTTACTATACTAACTTCTCTGGTTTGAAACAAAAATTTTTTTTCCTTCCAGTAGCACCTTAAAGACCAACTAAGTTAGTTCTTGGTCTTTAAGTTAGTTGGTCTTTAAGGTGCTACTGGAAGGAAAAAATTTTTTTGTTTTGACTATGGCAGACCAACACGGCTACCTATCTCTCTGGTTTGGAATGTGTAAACACATTTGTTGCTGCCGATGATGAGTTTTGCCTGCAGTGTTGTGAGGCTGAGCAACCCTCTTACTTGTTTGTTTATGCATTTCTAGCCCATCTTTTCCTCCAAGAAGCTCAAGGTACATGGTACTCCCCCTCCTCAATTTAATCCTCACAACAGCCCTGTGAGATGGGTTAGACTGAGAGGCGGTGACTAGCCCAAGGTGTCCCAGTGAGCTTCATGGCTGAGTGGCAGAATTCTGGCTAGGACTGATTAGAGTTGTTAGCCCAAAACATCTGGAGAGCACCAGGCTAGGGAAGGCTGATCTAAACTCAATGGGCCCAAGACCAAAATTATCATCTTCCTCCTCAAGAGTCATGTTACATCTCCCATTCCAGCATGGCAAAAACATGTCCCTTCCTCTCTGCCCCCTTGGCATACAATTCTGCACCCTGTTGTTGCCTTGTGTTTGTTTGATTTCATTTAATATTTGCAACCCACATATTCCCCACACAGCATAGTGCAATAGTGTCAGAATAGCAGCCCACAAAGCAATATGTCAAATGATCGATAGAAAACAGAAAATAAAGATAATGCGATGTCCACCTCCAGAGCCTTATGTCAGCCCCCATCACATCTGTCCAGAACTCTGCTGCAACTCTCTCATCCCTCTGATCATGCGATGCCTCTCCTGAGCTACATATACATACAGGCTTCCTGTCAGTACCCAGATGCAGCCCCTCCTGTCTCTCCAGACATCCCAGTGCACACTTTCTGAAGTACCATTTGCACACTGAGAGCTCCACAGAATGACCACTTATGCCTCATCGAAACAGAGGAGATGCATTGCTCCAAAAAGGAAGCGGTTGAAAGAGACATATGCATAAACTTTGCATGTGCTAATTTATAGGCACAGGTGCAAATTTAGAAATAATTGCTACAATTTTTAAATAAAATGCATCTCATCATAAAGACCAGGTGACCTCAGCTGTTCACTGCTGATGGGCAACTTCAAGGCCCACTGATCTTCATCTTTATGGTTCTTTCTCTTCAAAACACACTTGGACTGGAAAAGCACTTTAAATAGAGGACTGTCCTCTGCAGAGCATAATGGATGCAACACAACTACCTGAACAGTGGCTAGTGCAATATGTGGTGCTTTCTAAATGATTTGTTGCAGCATGTTGAAACCGACACTATGCAAGAAGGGAAGCTAAATTGTGTCAGTTCTTTGAAAATGAAAATACGTTGAGAAAGGACCCAAGACAGTCAGGTGGCAAATCTGGGTTGCACACATAACAGAGCACACCAGGTCTTGTGTCACCAGGCCTAGAGGCCAGGTGGGGCTCCTGCTGGGGGGGGGTGCAGATAAGACTCCCCTGCTTCTGCTGCAATGAGGAGGTAGGTACACTGAGGGTGGGGCTAGGGAGGGTGTTTTGCCCAAGGCTCTGTCAAAACCTGGACCCCAAACTGCCACACATGTGCATTCCACATACCCCACTTAGGAGAACAGGTCAGGGAATGGCCATCCGCCTTGATGCACCTGCCTTGCTCGCAGAAGTTTCCAGTTTCAATACCCTCAAAGCTTGCAGGTAGGGCTGGGAAAAGCTCCTGCAAGAAGTGCTGGAGAGCGACTGCCAGTCAGAACAGACAACACTGAGCTAGTTGGATTCAAGGTCTGATTCAATATAAGGCATCTTCCTATGCTGTCAAAGTAGCATATCTATCTCCGCCCCCTCTCTTGCCATATTAATGGTGCACTGCTGGAAATGGTGACATATTGAGTCAGATCATGAATCCACCAAGCTCAGTATTGTCTGCTCTGACTGGCAGTGGCTCCTAGCTGTACCTCTCCCAACAATACCTGGAGATGTTAGCAGGGGCTGAACCTGGGACTTCTGCATGCAAGGCAGGTGCTCTGCAATCTGCGCTATGTTTCCCCCCAGCAGGTGGGAAAAGCACGTCCCGCTTTTGTGGGGTCTAGTTGAATCACTAGATCTCAGTTATTTATAGTTCTCTTCGACACAGTAAATGCGTTTTCATTTTGGGGTAGTTGTTTCAAGTATGTACACTTCTGTTATCGTCACACAACATCACCATCAGGAAGCGAGTTCCGTGCTAATGACAAACCATGCTCAAAGCTGTTCAGAAAAAGCTAGCATGTCAGGATGGAGGCTTCTGGGTGGGGCTGCAGGAGGTGAGTGGTGGGCCCTCCCTCAATGGAGGTCTTTAGGCAGCCCTCTGCTTGGGATGCTGTTAGATCTGGATCCCCTGCACTGAGCAACAGGTTTGATGAAATGGCCTACAAGACCACCATCCCATTCTTTAACTCTAGATTTGTAGCTTGGGAGTATTTTTAAATGCAGCCTCGGAGAAGTGTCCACCTGGTTCATACCCCCCTGAATCAATGACAGATGTTGCACCAGCAGCTCCCCTTCCTAGAGAAACATTAAACAAGCAGGATTGAGCATTTTCAACAATGCTAAAATACCTGTACAGGTTTGTTTCCAAGCCTAGCTCAAAGTGCTAGACTCACCATGGTATGGTCTGATCCCTTAGGAATCTGCCTGATTGTCATATGCCTATGGAGGCTCTGTTCTGAATGCTCCACTCATGGAGGTAATGAGCATGGAGGCTGTAGACAGGGCCTTTTTGCTGGTGGCACCCCAGCTGGGGATCTCCCTCCTCAGAACAAGTCACCAGCCATGAGCCCCATTAACATTACCTGCTCAAAATTTCAAAGCCACACACTCTTTCCCATCTCTCTCACACGTTATACTTCCTTGAACCTACAGAGACATTTCTATCAATCTCTGCGCAACTCAGCCATTCCAAAAGACTAGCTATGGCAAAGAGGTCTCTAAGCAGAAAAAGCATGTGATTGACTGGGCTGTCAGTACGTCAGCCCTAGTAGGAAAGCCCTTCGTCCATCTGAGAACTGTGGTATGCTAAGGATGCTTGGAGTTGTAACTCTGTTATGGGAAAAATACAGTTCCCAGGATTCTTTGGCAGAAGTCATGTGCTTTAAGTGTACATTGGAAGTACTTTAAAATCAAAACGCACACACACACACATACACACAGGGCTGGACCAAGGCATTTGGTCCACTTTGAGGCTTTCTACAATCCAGCAGTATATAAATTTTATGAAACAAATCAATGAAGGCAAAGTAAAAGGTGATGCGCCCACCAGACAGAATCCAACCAGCTTGGCAGGTGAATCCTATTGCAATTGCAGCAATGGAGCAACATTCACCCCCATTACAGGACTCATGGGGGGAGGATTGGGAGCGGGGGCCTTGCTCAGGTAAATGCTGAGCCTGAACCTGAACACATCCAGATAGGAGGAACAGTGTTGAACTGTAGGCATTTACTCTCTGGCTGAACCCAAGCAGTCTGCACTGAGCAGAGAGAAAGCTCAGTTTGCCCATCAGGTCGGATGTGTTTGCTTGACTGACTCTTCTCATTTTTATCTAAATGCTCAATTACACAGTTAAAACAAATATTGTTGTATCTCAGTAAAGAGAAGATTCTGAAACTATTTCATGTAGATTTAGTTAATTAACACAGAGACAATTAATGCATTCTTTGGCAAACCCTCTTCAATACTTGGCTCGAATCAAGAGTTGAAGCAGAATGACTTGTAACAGAACAATGCAATTAGCCCTGTTCCCTCTTTCATGGGGGCAGCTCCAATTTAAAAGTCCACCGTTAACATGCATATTAGTCAATTAACCAATCAATCTTGCAATCAAAGCTAATTATTACAAATACATCTTTCTGCTTATACTTCTGAACCGTTTCTTTTGCAGGCATTTTTATTTTCTTCAAAAAAGGGGGAACATGTTATTCCTTTCCCAGCAACCAGTAAATGTGTGCCATGGTCTTATTTAATAAAATCTTGTCTGTTGTCTAAGTGCTCTCTTTTCCCAGACAGAGCTACATGCTTATTTTAAACCTCAGTGTTTGTGGGGAAACTGCTATTCTGAACCTTGCATCACTTACTACCAACAGCAAGATTTTCAGGGAAACACCTGTCTGTAGAATTAAACTAAGGGCAGCAAACTTCAACCAGAACCAAGCCAGTTCCGTTACACTGAAACCAAAATCCAACCAGAGAACATAACGGGTTTGACACTTGGTTCCATTAACAGAAGATGCTTCTGCAAGTCTTCTTCCTATCTTTATTAAGTAAAGATATACTTAATATCTTTACTCCAGGAATACAGTTCCAGATGTCCTGCAGGTGTCATTGGACTCCCATCAGTCATGAACTCCCATCAGTCATGACTACCATGGTCAATGGACCTCCAGTTTCTGGAGGTCTACAGCTTCCCCATCCTTGCATATAGTCCAATCACATTCTGCTCTCTTTAAAAACCATTCTCTGCTTCCAGCCTCAATTATCTACACAACTCTAGTTTATCAGTTTATGTTGCCCTGTAAAGTCAACAGAATCATGCATAACGAGAAACTAGTTTCAACATACATCCCGGACAATGCAGGATATTTGCATTGTCCATCTAGATTACATCTTTCCTGTTGCTGAACATCTCCCTTCCCTGATCGCTATGTTTTCTATACAGTGTTTCCTTCCTATCAGGCTTTGGAGGAATCAGACAGAGAAGACACACAGAGAAAAACACACCAGCTGAAAATTCACCACGGAGCAAGGCAAGCTGTGTTCATCTTGAACTCTTCAGCATTATAAACACTGCAAGTGACTTGGAAACACTAGACTGGAATGTTAGTATTTAAACCTGTGGTGAAAAGGGTTGCACCAAGTTCATCTGAAGGATGAGCTACCTGTTTGCTCGAGGAAGCTGAAAATTACACACCTGCCTAAGGTGCATTCCTATTAAAGATACTTTATTTTCAAGTGGGCTGTAAAAACTGAAGCCTGGCTTGCTTCTCCCTCTCACCCAAACAGGAGAGGTGCTTAGAGGTGAAAAGAGAGTGCTCTTACCTGGTTGAAGATTTCCTGGTCCATGGCATCAAGGTCCCTGCCAGCCATCCTCTCTCTCAGTTGTGGGGAAGCAACTTAGAACAATGTGGTGCCTGCTCTGGAGTTCCCTCTTTAAAGACTTGCTCAACACGGACTGAGTGGGTGGAGAGAGAGAGAGAGAGAGAGAGAGAGAGAGCGAGAGCGCTAGCATCTACGAGACTCACGGAGGGAGGTCACTGCCTGGGCTTGAGGCAGAGAAATACGGGATTGTAGCAGGAAGCAGTTTAATCCCAGAGCTGAGCGATGATGAGCAGCCAAATAAATAAATAATTCACCCCTCTGCTGTCAAAAGGCTTGTCTGTGAATGTAAAAAGCCAGAATCTTTGGGGCGCTGGGAGTTTTGCTCGCAGCCCTGCTCTGCTCCAGGGTAAAACTGGCACGTGGCAGGCAGGAGGGAGTAACGCAGGAGGTTCAATGCAACTTATTCATTTTGATTTCACAAAGCAGCTGAGGGACATTTCTGCAACTGCGCTGAAAACATGGGGGCAGGTGGGGGCAGCAGCTCAGTCACTGAACCCCCTTTTTGTGTGCAGAGGTGGGGGGGGGGTCCCAGCCAGGTTCAATCTCTGACACCTCCAGTTTTTCTTAAGGTTCTCTCAAGAACTCATTCTGTTAGAAAAGCGCTCGCTCTGTGTGTTTGTGTGTGTGTGCGTGTGTCTGTCTGTCTCTGAGACCCTGGAGAGTTTCTGCCATTCCGCGATGTCCCTTCAGGATGGTTTGGACTACAACTCCCATCAGTCTCAGCCAGAGCAGCTGGGCTCCCACCAATGCTGGCATGACACAGCTGTGCTGATGGAGGTCATAATTCAAAACATCTGGAGGACATCAGACTGGGGATGGGGAGGGAGGCTTGCTTATTCATCCATTTAGGTGCATTTAAACATTGCTAGTTTGAATACTAGAAAATTATCTGGTATTAAGACTGTGGCCCCTGTACACAGCATGAAACCCCTGTAAACAGCCATGGCTTCCCCGCACAGAATCATGGGAACTGTAGTTTGCTACGGGTGCTGAGAGTTGTTCTCCCAGAGCTGCAGTTCCTGGAGTTCCCTGGGAAAAGGGATTGACTGTTAAGCCACTCTGGGAATAGTAGTTCTGGGAGGGGAAGAGGAGTCTCCTAACAGTTCTCAGCACCCTTAACAAACTACAGCCCAGGATTCTTTGGGCAAAGCCATGGTTGTTTAAAGCAGTGATGCATTGTGCGGATGAGCCTGGGAGACAAGACCCCTTTTCAGGCATGATGAGTCACCTTGTTAGATAAGAGCAAGTGATTGGAAGAGCAGGCCATGCTCACTGGTCCCACCCCTGCTGTCATCATCATCATCATCAACAACAACAACTTTATTGCACTAGTCAAAGGCCATGGCTTCATTCACAAAGGGAACAAAGAGAGAAGCATAATAATCATAAAAAGTAAAAACATCAGGCACTGCAGATACAATGAACCACAATCACTTCTCCCAAAAATTATTTGTTGCATATGATAGAATAGCAAGGGGTTCTCAGGTAGAATGTGCCAGTTTAAATGTCCAAATCACCTTTGTAATTGACCACTATTTTATTTAGTTCTTTTCTCCTGATCTTCTTAGATGCCAACGCATATAGTCCTAATTTATAAGTTACGAAGTCATCAGTATCACTCAGCAGCCATTTCCCCCTTTCCGCCCTGTTCGAGTGTGCTCCATTCGTGAGCAGGGGTTTTATATATCGGTCTCTTGGTTCTATATATAGCGGGCATTGCAATAAATAGTGGTACAGGTCCTCTACGCAAGGTTGCCCACACAGACAAGGTCTCTCCTTGTACTGTACTTTGCCGTACCGACCATCCACCACCGCCGAGGGCATCAATTGGAATCGTAATTCTGTAAAAGCGATTCTTAGTATGACAAGTGGGAGTTCTGTCAGATAACTAGCTTGGATGTGCTCTTGTTTTGATAAGTGGGAACCATGGTGAACATTTGCTAGAGGCAATCATGGTTAAATCCCTTTCTGCACCGGACCTGAAGAGACAATCTCTTAAGTGCCTCTTATCCATCTTCATGATCACCTGGAGATCTTGTAATTGATATTGGGTCAAGAGGCGTTGGGTACCATCCTTCCAACATTTGGTCTGTTCCCGTTCTGTGTGGGCCATACATGGGGAATCTCTCCTCCGAGAGAGATTGAAGTCTTTTCACATAGTTTAGACACAGATAGTCAGTTCTAGCCTGTTTTGTTGTCACGTCCACTTCACTTTCCTGAGGAATTTGTTCTGCACTATTTCTAAGGCTTTGTTAGCATTTGGATCCATGCCCCATATCACTACTCCATGAAGCATCTGGGAGACCACTTTACTGGCAAAGATTTTCAACACAGTTTCTAGTAACTGGCCACCCACCGTAAAATAGAATTTCATTAATGACCCCTGCTGTCATGTCAGCCCTCCACCATCCACAGGTGAGCCAACTCTGGACAATTAGGGTCACCCCACAATTGGGAACCCTGCACAATCTGGGTTCTAGATGGCACCGGGAGCCACTACACAGCCCCAGGCTCCGTGTGGAAGCGCCCAGGGGCCCCCATGGGTGGAAAGGGTGGGGCTGGATGATCAGAGCATGGCTAAGGGTTTGGAGCAAGTGAGGAAAATGCCCCCTTCCCCTCATGTGATCATAGATCGTAGAGCTGGAAGGGATCTCCAAGGGTCATCTAGTCCAGCCCCCTTTTCAATCACAGCTTAAGAATCACTGACAGATGGCTATCCAACCTCTCTTTAAAAAAAAAACCAATGAAGGAGAATCTACCAACTTCTGAGGGAACCCTAACTGCAGGAGAGAATAGAGTGCCTGAAAAGGTCGATTGTTGTAGTCATATGAACCACTCCTTGCCTATGCAAATATACAAATTAGTGTGACTGGCATTTACATTTCCCCTTGGCTGACCTGAGCAGGAGCCAAGCCGGAACAAGCTCAGTTCACCTGAAACCAGAAGGTTTTCCTCATTGTGCTATCAGATAAGGACTCAATAGTTACAATTAAACACGCTGAAGCACTAAAGAGCTTTTCGGGGCAGTGTTAAACAAAGTCAAGTTGCTTCCAGACCAAGTATACGCTGAGCATTTCTCTTTATTTGTCTGCAAGGAGCTTGGATGACACGTCAAAACAAGGCTTTCCCCAGACTTTCCAAGGCATTTGCAAAAGGTCTAATCTTTTGGGGAAGCAGGGTGGTAGACAGGGCAAGGAAACCAAATCAACTATAACAGTGCAACATGAATTTGCCAGTACCATAATCAGTGTGGTGTAGTGGTTAGAGTGTCAGACCAGGACCTGGGAGACCAGGGTTCAAATCCCTACTCAGCCGTGAAGGTCACTGGGTGACCTTGGGCCAGTCACTGCCTCCCAGCCTAAACTACCATTTTTTCACTACATAAGACGCACCAGACCATAAGACGCACCTAGTTTTTGGAGGAGGAAAACAAGAAAAAAAATATTCTGAATCCCAGAAGTCAGAACAGCAAGAGGGATTGCTGCGCAGCGATCCCTCTCGCTGTTCTGACTTCTGGGATAACTGCACAGCCTGCATTCGTTCCATAAGACGCACACACATTTCCCCTTACTTTTTAGGAGGGGAAAAGTGTGTCTTATAGAGTGAAAAAAATGGTGCCTCACAACGTTGTTGTGGAGATTAAATGAGGAAGAGGAGAATCATGTACCCCACCTTGAGCTTGTTGGAGAAAAGGTGGGATATAAATGCAAAGAATGCAATGCAATAATTCTTTTATACAAGTCTATGGTGCAACTGCAGTTTGAATGCTGTGTACAAGCTCTGGTCGCCTCAGCTCTGAAAGGATATTGGAAAAGGTTGAGAAAGGGCTGGGAAAATGATCAAGGGGATGGAGTGGCTCACGTATGAAGAGAGGTTGCAGCATTTATGACTTTTTAGCCTAGGGAAAAGGTGAGTACATGATGGAAGTTTCCAAGATGACGCATGCAGGCATGGCATGGAGGAAGAGGACAGAGAAAAGTTTTCTTTCCCCTCTCTCCTAACACTGGAACTTGTGGACACCCAGTGAAGCTGAAGGTTGGAAGCTTCTTCACACAGCACAGAGTTAAACTATGGAACTCACTGAGACAGGAGGCACCAACATGGGTGGCTTTAAAAGAGGATTAGAAAAATTCATGGAGGAAAGGGCTATCGATGGCTACTGGCAACACGGGCTAGTAGCAGGTGCATGCCTCTGAATACCAGTTGGTGGTAATCTCCAGTGAGTAGGGTGCTGTTGTCCTCCTATCCTGCTTGCAGGCTTCCCACAGGCACTGTGAGATCAGAATCCTGGACTAGATGGACCATTGGCCAGAGCCAGCAAGCTTGTTTTATGTTCAGTAAGGGATTGAACCCATACAAAAATCATGACAACTCAAAGGCATCCTCTGGTCCTGCTTTCAGAGATCCCAAGGCATTTAGTTGGCCACTGTGAGAACTTAATGCTGGATTAGATCAGCCTTTGGCCTGATCCAGGAGCCAGGCTTTTCTCCTGTTCTTATTGTCCCTGTAATTCAGTGAAACAAATCCCCCAAAGAACTGGATTTGCTGTAGTGGCTATTAGTCAGTTACTAGATGGAACTTCCCTGCAGGAAGCAGTCTACCTCTGAGTAGTAGATGCTGGTAACAAAGAACAGAGGAAGCCTGCCAGTTTTTTCCTTGGTAGCAGCTCCTCATTGCTGACCAGCAGAGTTGGTAACAAGATCATAGAATTATAGCTGGAAAGGACCATAAGGCTCATCTAGTCCAGTGCAGGAATCACTGCTGAACTATGTTCTTAAGTGTAAATAGCTCAAAATAAAGCACACAGCAGTGGTGTTGTGGATGCCCATTCTCTCTGCGTATAAGTTTCTGGTCACAGCATCTGAAGAAGTGTGCATGCACACGAAAGCTCATACCAAGAACTAACTTAGTTGGTCTTTAAGGTGCTGAGTGTATCTGAAGAAGTGTGCATGCACACGAAAGCTCATACCAAGAACTAACTTAGTTGGTCTTTAAGGTGCTACTGGAAGGGGGAAAAAATTGTTTTGTTTTGACTATGGCAGACCAACATGGCTACCTATCTGTAACTGGTCACAGCAGTTCTCATTCCACAGAGAAGGCCTAGGAATTGGCTTCTATATCTGCAACTGCTTCCAGAGTTTAAGAGAGGAGGAAGGAGAACACTTTTACTTTGCCTCTTCTGCCAGCAGAAGGTGGAAACCCAATTTAAAAAATCTGTCTAATTCCAAAGTTTATATGCTACTCACTAACAAAAGGCAGTCTCGAGTAAGTTGCTTGACTGTCCCTTCCAACTGCCCATCCTTTGATAAGCATATCAAAAGGCTTCACAAACCTTATCTCTGTCATTTTACAACATCTAGGCAATAAGGAAGGCCAATACTATTATCTCTGTCTTACTAAAAGGAGTAGATAGTTCTGAGTCCACAGCTCACTGCTGCAGCACCTGCCCTGCATGGGAAGGAACCTATCTCTGCCTGGGACTGAACTAATGATCCAACTAAGCATAAGGCAGTAATAGAGATGCGCTCGTTATCTGGGGCTGCCCTTGAAGACTTTCTGGAAGCTGCAGCCGGCTGCCAGGCTGTTAAAGGGGGCAGCAAGGTGAGGCCGTGTGCCCCTGCTCCCGAAAGCTCTGCAGGGCCTGGGAGCTTTAAGGTGCTGGCACTAGTGCATAAAACCCTAAAGAATTTGGGGCCCAAGTACTTAAAAGATGGTCTCTCCCATTACTGACCAGCCCTTAAGAAGCATAGAGTCATGGTGTTTTCGAGTTGGATGGGACCCCAAGAGTCATCTAGTCCAACCCCCTTCAGTGCAGGAATCACAGCTAAAGAATCCCTGAGATGAGGCCACCCAAATTCTGTTTAAAAACCTCCAGCGAAGGAGTGTTCACCACCTTTCTCCTTGCTGTGGGGACTGATCTGGGGGTGGGGCTATAGTAGAGACCTGCAGCAGGGCTTCTCTGCAGCAGCACTCCAATTTTGGGACCCCCCCCATGAAGTGCATCACTATGTCACTAGCACTTAGATGTAGCCTGAAAGCTTCCCTGTTGACCCCTGTGTCCAGTCCTTGCCGGGTGGGGTATTTTTAGCAGTTTGGAAACTGATGTGTGTGTATATATATGAGTTTTTGTTTGTTTTGCATTTTGGTAATGTTTTTAATTATGTTGTATGATGCTGTATGTCTTCTCTGGGCTCTTTCAGGATCAGAATCAATCTTGAATAAGGCACATTTTAATAGCTGAGCCAGCTTACTGGGCTCTGAAATAGACATAACTAGAATTTTGGCAACAATGCAGTCTATGAATGTGTTGTTGTTGTTTTTTAACTGTGCCCCTATATTCACTTATGTGATTTTATAGATGGTTCTTCTTTTGCAGATGTGTCAGACCAGCCTTGCCCAGCCTGGGACTCTCCAGACGTTTTGAACTACAACTCCCATCTCACCACTACAGTGTGCTGGTTAAGGACCTTTGTTGGCTGCATGCTCTTCCCATCCGTACCTAACATGCATGCACACACATGCACAGCTGTGTCGCATACGCGCCCTTGGCCAAGCCTTGATCTGCCATTCCGATTCTCTTGCCATCTCATGGGCATGTGGCAGGGGGGAGTGGGAAGGGTGTGTGTGCCTGACCCACGTGTGTGGGCATGTGGCTGGTTCCCTAACTGGGTGCCCTCTAAAGCAGATCATCAGCTCTGGATCTCACATGACAGCTTATGCAGAGTCTCTCTCTCTCTCTCTCTCTCTCTCTCTCTCTCTCTCTCTCTCTCTCTCTCTCTCTCTCTTTCTCCTGGCTTAACCATCAGCAGAAGCAGGCCGGGGAGGGGGGAGCAATGCCAACAGAAGAAAGAGAGAGCAAGCAGAAGCAGGGATGCTGCCTGGGTTTCTTGGCAACACCCCAGCTGAGTCCATTTGCCTTTCATTCACTCTGCTAAGTACGTGATCCCAGGCACACACACACACAAGCCTGGCGGCTTCCTCCTTGTGTTGCAATGGAATGGGCAGCGAAAAGAAAAGAGGTTTAAAGCAGCGGTGATGATGCACTGTTAATTCAGCCAGACGGAGGCTCTATAGACTGCCACCACTGCAAGCAGCAGGAACAGCAACACAGAAAATAGGGCTTTGTCCCAAAACGACCTCCCATAGAGGGCACAAGTGTCAGACCAGCTGGGTAGCCTGTGGGTCTCAGCCGCTGAAGTGACGCCGCTGAACCTCTGTGGCTATAGGGGCTTGCAAGGACCAGAGAGGCCCCTGGAGAAGGATACGGCGGTTATATGAAACAGTGTTTGGGACTTTTTAGTTTAGACAAAAAAAGGCTAAGAGGCAACATAATAGAGGCGTATAAAATTCTGCATGGCCAGGAGAAAGCGGATAGAGAAAAGTGTTGCTCCCTGTATCATAACACTAGAACTGGTGGTAATCCAATGATGCAGAATCCTGCAAGATTCAGGATGGATAAAAGGAAGCACTTCTTCACACAGCACAGAGTTAACCTATGGAACTCACTTCTACAGGAGGCAGTGACAGCCACTTTTAAAGATAGCTTTGAAAGAGGGTTGGACAAATTCACAGAGGAGAGAGGCCTCTTGATGGCTCCTAGCCCCAGTGGCTCTGTTCCGCCTCCACAAGGCTTCTAAGCATCAGTTGCTGGAAACGGCAGGAGAGGAGAGTGCTCTTGTGCACAAATCCTGCTTGTGTGTTTCCTACATGCATGCAGCTGGCCATGGTGAGAACAAGATGCTGGACTAGATGGGCCATTGGCTAATCCAGCAGGTTCTTCTATGTTCTTATGGACTAGAGTAGGGCAGGGAAGTCAAGTCAAGTCAAGTAACCTCTATTGGCATCACATAACAACATTCAGAATACATTCAGAATGGATAGGCCAGTGCGATCTCATCGCCACCCCAATGGCACAGTCACCCACCAAAGGGCAGAAGAGGCAAGCAGGGAAGTTAAACTATACAATCAGTGGCATAGTGGGGGCCCCAGGGGGGGCTGTAGGCCTGGGTGCAGAACCTTGGGGAGCCACAAACCAGGCACCCCCTGCATGTGCCTGACATGCAACCGCCCAAAGAGCGCAGAGGGTGCTCTTCACCCTCCATGCTCTCCCCACTCCTGCCTGCCTGAAGAGCACCCTCCACGCCCTGCCCCCACCCAGTGGCAGCAGCATGGCCTGGGGTAACATGCTCAGGCGCCTGCAGACAGCGCTACTTCCCTGTATGCTCTGTGTGAAGAAGTACAGTCATTCCTTGGAAGTCAAATGCAATCTGTTCCAGAAGTCTGTTTGACTTCCAAAACGTTTGAAAACCAAAGCACGGCTTCTTATTGTGTTCCAGGACACAATCAGAAGCCGTGGAAGCCCCATCAGACGTTTGACTTCCAAAAATAGTTCGCAAACCAGAACAGTCACTTTCAGGGTTGCAACATTCGGGAGCCAAAATGTTCGGGAACTCAGCTATTCGACTTCCAAGGTATGACTGTACTTTATTTTACCTGTCTTGAATCTTCCAACATCTGGCTTCATTAGATGTCCATGAGTTCTAGTGTTAAGAGAGAGGGAGAAAAGTTTTTATCTACCTTTTCCATGCCATGGAATTGTCCTTCCCTGATGGCATCCTTGGCCAGTTTTAAGCTTGGATGCCTGAGGAGCGCAGGTCCCAAACTGACCACCTGCAGGCTGCTGGACCACAACTCTAAAACAACATGATAGTTTATGGGCATTTTAAACAGAACATTTGGACCTGGCAACCTCTTAACTAAACTTTTTATTGCAATTTAATCACTTTGTGGTAGTATATCAGCCAGTTTATCATAATCACTTTACGGGTGAGTGGAAGTCCTAATCTAATCAGCAAATGGGAAAAATTATGGCAACCTGTAATAAATGCAATAAATATTACTAATAAAATAATAACCTGAGCTTAGGATAAGCTTTGATTTTCCCTTTCAGAAGAAAAATGTTTAGAAGTCAAGGAAAGGTAGCTTGTGTAAGTCCAAGAGCAGCAACAGGGGCTCCCTTAAGCCTGCGTGGTCCAGGTGGTGTCTCCTGGAGGGGCAGCTTAGAGCAGTTCCAGGACACAAGGGCCTCTGTGCATCATATGCCCAAACGGGACATGCCTAAAATGCTCCCCATTTTCCAGGCTGTACATGGAGGAATTGAGGCAACATTGGCTCCTCATGGCAAGCTCATGCATTCTTAGCTGAGGTGAGATGAGAGATGAGCATTTGAAATGGGGGGGAGGACTAGGGCGGTTTTGGGTACCCTTTGAAAGAAGCAGAATAGCATCATTGAAATATACTCAGAGTCGCACAGTGATTTCATGCTCTTTATTCAGCTCATAGTGGTGAGGAGGAATGAATGAATGTCCCCTCAAGGTATCTGCTTTATATACATTATTTACACAATGGGCTGCACATGATTGGCTAATTCCGGAATTCTACTGTAAGCCAATCAGGTTGTGGATTCACTTCTATCTGGAGCATGATTGGGTGGTTCCTGCCAACCAATCATACTGCTGCATTGTTCTAGGACCAATCAGACTGCTGCATTCTGAATCCTATTGTTCTAGGACCAATCAGACTGCTGCAGTTTGGATCCTATTCAACTCAGTACATAACACCCCTCCCCTCTAAGTTCCAGTCCTGCCCGGGAGGTCACATTCATAGTCCTCAAGGTACGCCGGCGGCCTACGTGTGCGTTGCGGCCTGGGGTGTTCCCTGGTCCGGGGTTCAGGTTCTGGCTCGTGTTCCAAGGATGCTGGCTGTGATGGGGCTGTATGGTCTGGCGCAACCGGCTCGCTCAGTCGTGGTTCTGGTTCTGGTGTCCTTTTGGCCTCACGGGTCCTCTCTGTATTTACTGATTCAGCCTCTCCTGCTTGCCCCTGCTGCTCTATGGGCCTCACTGCCCCACTGTTCCCTTGGGACTCCTCTGACCTGTCCTCCTCCTCCTGGTTTTCTCCCGGGAATCGTCGCCGTATCTGGTCGCAGTGGCGGCGCCAGCATTGCCCCCCATCTGTTAGCACCTCGTACGACACGGGGCCAGTGACCCTGGTGACTGTGGCGGGTACCCATGCAGGGCCTGCCCCAAAATTCTTTGCGTACACTGGGTCCTGGGCCTCGAAGGTCCGGGGGTTCCTGCCTTCCCCCACCACTACCTCATCCTGAGCTCTATCGGGGTGAAGGCGGTCCAATCTGATTGCAAGGCGCCGACCCATTAGTAGTTCAGCGGGGCTCCGGCCAGTCGTTGAGCTGGGGGTGCTGTGCTGTGCTAGAAGGAATGTGGCAAGGCGGTACTCCCAATCCCCTTGCGTCATGCGGCGAAGGGTGTCCTTGGTGGTCCGCACCATGCGTTCTGCTTGGCCATTGGTGGCAGGGTGGAATGGCGCTGAACGGATGTGGCGGATGGCATTCTGCGCTGTGAAGGTTTGGAATTCTCCTGACGTAAATGCAGTCCCGTTGTCTGAGACGAGAGTGTCAGGGAGCCCGTGGGTTGCAAACAGCCTGCGTAGTACCCGGATGGCTGCGGACGTAGAAGTGGACGGTACCAGTGCGACTTCCAGCCATTTGGTGTAAGAGTCCACCACTATGAAGAATGTTTTCCCCTGAAAGGGGCCAGCGAAGTCCACATGCAGGCGTGACCATGGTGCTCGGGCGGACTCCCAGGACTGGACTGGGGCCCTTGGGGGATCTGGGCGGGATTCTTGGCAGGCCTGGCAGTGTTTGACCCAGGCCTCTATCTCTCCGTCGATCCCCGGCCACCACACATAACTCCTGGCAAGGGCCTTCATTCTTACTACCCCTGGGTGTGTCTCGTGTAGGGCTGTGAGGACCCTTTTGCGGAGGGGCTGGGGAACAACGACCCTGCTTCCCCATAACAGGCACCCCTTGTGGGCTGACAGTTCATGTTTGCGGGTTGTGTAGCCGGCGAATTCTGGCCCGGGGCTGCTGCTGGGCCATCCCCTCCACACCCAGTCCAGGACCCGGGAGATGACCCTATCTTTCTTGGAATGGTGTGCAACTTCTTGTGCCTGAATGGGGCGCTCGGGAAGCAGCTCCAGGCTCATAACCTCTTGTGCAGGTGCTGGGTCGGGGCCTGTTTCCGGTAGTGGTAGCCTGCTGAGGGCGTCCGCATGGCCCATCGCCTTCCCAGGGCGGTGAATCAGTGCATACTGGTAGCTGGCAAGGAAAATTGACCACCTGAGGACGCGAGGAGACAGCACTTGGGGGGTCTGCTTTTCGGGGGCAAACAAGCCAAGCAACGGCTTGTGGTCAGTCACCACGGTGAAGGGCCGCCCGTACAAGAAATCATGGAATTTTTTTACTCCCTTCACGATTGCCAGACCCTCCTTGTCGATTTGCGAGTAGTTCCGCTCGGTTGCGTTGAGTGTCTGGGAAAAGTATGCCACCGGTACCTCTCTTCCATCCGGGAGTTGGTGTCCCAGGACAGCGCCAATGTCATAGGGTGAGGCGTCGCATGCTAGCACCACCGGCAGCCTCTCGTCGAAGTGTGCCAAGACCGAGTTTGAGACAAGCAAGTCCTTGACTGCCTGGAATGCGGCCTCCTGGCGCTGGCCCCACACCCAAGGGGCCCGCTTGTCCAGGAGTCTGTGTAGGGGCTCCGCTACCGCCGCCTTGTGGGGAAGGAAGGAATGGTAAAAGTTCAATAGTCCCAAGAAGGCCTGAAGTTCAGTCTTGTTCTTGGGCGCTGGGGCATCACAAATGGCCCGTACCTTGTCCCCAGTCGGGTGGACCCCCTCTGCATCCACCATAAATCCCAGAAAGTCCACCTGAGGCACTCCTAGTAGACATTTTTCCCGCTTCACCTTGAGACCCGCCGTCTGGAAACGGTGCAGAACGGTGCGGAGGCGGTCCTCAAACTCCTCGGGTGTGGGCCCGGCAATCAACACATCATCGAAGAAGGGGGTGACACCAGGAATCCCTTTAAGGAGAGAGTCCATTAGATTCTGGAATATGCCTGGTGCCACGCTGACACCGAATTGCAGCCGCTTTACCCTGAACGCTCCTCTGTGCGTCACAATCGTCTGTGCCTCTGCTGTGGCCTCATCTACTGGCAGCTGTTGATATGCTTGAGCCAGGTCCAGCTTGCCAAAAAGTTTCGACCCAGCCAGGGTAGCAAGGACATGGCTGACCACTGGCACTGGGTATGCATGGGCCGTGAGGGCCTTGTTTATGGTACATTTGTAGTCTGCGCAGATGCGGACCGAACCATTAGGCTTGACGGGTGTGACGATTGGGGTTTCCCAGGGGGCATTAGGCACCGGCTCCAGCACTCCTTGCTCCACGAGTCGGTCCAATTCCTCGTCTATACGGGGTTTCAGGGCGAACGGGACCCGGCGGGCCTTGAGCCTGACCGGTCGTACTGCGGGGTCAAGCTGTAGAGCAATGGGGGGGCCCGTATACTGTCCCAATTTCCCATCGAAAACCCCTGGAAATTCCTTGCATATGGCATCCACGTCCCCTTGTGAGGTAGTGTGGTTCACCCCGGTGACGGCTAGCCCCAGTGGTCCAAACCATGCCAATCCCAGTAAGCTAATGTAGGGGCCCTTGACCACAAGCAAGTCCAGTTGCCGCGTCCGCCCTCGGTACTGCACCCTGAAGGTCCCCACCCCCATTGTGGGGACCTTACGTTTCTGGAAGTCCCGGAGGGTGAATGGGGCCGGCCTGAGTTTGGGACCCCCAGTAGGACACAGTTTCCTTAAGGTCCTTGCCGAGATTATGGATAGAGTTGAACCCGTGTCAAGCTCCATGCGGCATGGGGCCCCCTCTATCTGTACCTCTACATAAATTTTCTCTACGTTGGGGTGGGGCAACTGGTATACCTGGAAGTCCGTGAGCTCCGTCGAGTTGCCTTGGTGCGTTGGGCCCCGGGACCTGGGGCTCTTGGATTGGTCATCTGATGCCTGGCGTCGGGTGGGCCGAGCCCGACACACCCGGGCGATGTGTCCCAATTTTCTGCACTGCCTGCACTCTGCGTTGCGGAAACGGCAGGTCCTCCTCTCGTGACTTTCTCCACAGCTTGCGCAGTTCCCTCCTTCTCGTCGAGGCTGCTGTGGTATGTGGGCTGCTTGAGTGCGCTGCTGTACTCGGTGCACCTCCTCCCGGTTGGATCCTGAGTCGTCGGTGAGGTCTTCGTGGTGGACCCTCGGTTGGGACGGCTGGCTCGGCCGTGCCTCTTGCGTCGACCTCTCGGCAGCTTCCGTTGCCAGGGCCTCCTCCAGAGCGACCTGGAACGTTAGGTTCTTCTTAGCGTAGAGGCGTCGTTGCAGCTTCTCATCCTTCAGGCCACCGACGAGGCGGTCACGAAGCATGTTCTCCAGCTCTGAGAAGTTGCAGAACCGGGCAGCTTGGCGGAGAGAGGTCACAAACCCAGTTATGGTTTCCCCAGGGGCTTGCCGCTTTGCGTAGAAGGCATTTCGACGAGCCACCACTGAGGGCTGTGGCGAAAAGTGCCCCTTCAGCTGTTCCATTATTGTTTTGTATGGAACAGTAGCAACGTCTTCAGGCGCAAGGAGAGCCCGGGCGATTTCAAACGTCTCCTCTCCGCAGACGCTGAAGAATATTGCCCTCTTCTTGGCGTCTTCTTCCTCGGTGACCCCTTTGGCTTCTAGGAGGAAGGTGAAACGGGAGGCGTACGCTTCCCAGTCTCCAGATGCTGGGTTGAACGGCGAGAAGCTGCTGTCGGTTGCCATTCTGAGTTCCTTGTGT
Source organism: Podarcis filfolensis (assembly GCF_964270895.1). Lineage (NCBI taxonomy): Eukaryota > Metazoa > Chordata > Lepidosauria > Squamata > Lacertidae > Podarcis > Podarcis filfolensis. Next base: position 3,695,377 of record NC_139611.1, on the reverse strand, counting down.
CCCGGAGCTGAAGCCTGGATACACGGTGCGAGGCAGCGGTGCGGCAGGTGGCGGTGCTGCGGTGCTGTGTGTGGCAGTCAGCTCAGCGGGATCCCACCTTCGTCGCCAGTGAAATATACTCAGAGTCGCACAGTGATTTCATGCTCTTTATTCAGCTCATAGTGGTGAGGAGGAATGAATGAATGTCCCCTCAAGGTATCTGCTTTATATACATTATTTACACAATGGGCTGCACATGATTGGCTAATTCCGGAATTCTACTGTAAGCCAATCAGGTTGTGGATTCACTTCTATCTGGAGCATGATTGGGTGGTTCCTGCCAACCAATCATACTGCTGCATTGTTCTAGGACCAATCAGACTGCTGCATTCTGAATCCTATTGTTCTAGGACCAATCAGACTGCTGCAGTTTGGATCCTATTCAACTCAGTACATAACAATCATCTACCCCAACTTGAGGATTAGTGGCATGCAGACTGGGAACCAAAGCTTCTGATGTTTCTCCTCTGTTGTACATAAGCTAAGGTTACCAGACGTCCCCATTTCCCAGGGACAGTCCCCAGATTTGCAAACCAGTCCCCATACAAAATCGATTGAAGTTGAAAAGTGTCCCCGGATTCATTGAAAAAAATCTGGTAACCTTAACTTAAACCAGCTCTCCAAGAAAAAGAAAAGATGGCCATCAAGATCAAGCAGCCTTGAACAAGACTTGCAAGTCCAGGGAAAGGTGGCCTCTGGCAAGGCAAGTTTCGTCAAGCAGATGAGAGAGAGAAAGAGCAGCGGGAAGCCAGCTAAGCCCCGTGCCTGCCTGGCCACTGCCTGCTCCACAGTCTGCCTCCCGGCATGGCTTCATTTAGATCATGTCAGGGAAATGTGAGTTACACAAGGCACATGATGCTGTCTCAGAGCAACTGGAAAAGACGTCACAGTGGAGGACCACCTACTTGAAGAACATAAGCAGCTCCTGCTGGATCAAGCTCTTCTATATCACCTTTAGAAGACATCTGAAGGAAGCCCTGTCTAGGGAAGCTTTTTAATGTTTTATTATGGTTTTTATATATGTTGGAGACCCAGAGTCCCATGGACTGCAAGAAAATCAAACTTATCCATTCTTAGGGAAATCAGCCCTGAGTGCTCACTGGAAGGACAGATCCTGAAGCTGAGGCTCCAAGACTTTGGCCACCTCATGAGAAGACTCCCTGGAAAAGACCCTGATGCTGGGAAAGATGGAGGGCACAAGGAGAAGGGGACGACAGAGGACGAGATGGTGGGACAGTGTTCTCGAAGCTACCAGCATGCGTTTGCGGGAGGCAGTGGAAGACAGGAGTGCCTGGTGTGCTCTGGTCCATGGGGTCACGAAGAGTCACACAACTAAACGACTAAACAACAACATATATGCTGGAAGCCACCCAGAGTGGCTGGGGCAACCCAGTCAGATGGGTGGGGTACAATATTATTATTATTATTATTATTATTATTAGGCCTAGCCAATGGCCCATCCAGCCCAGCATCCTGTTCTCACAGTGGCCATCCATATGCCTGTGGGAAGCCTGCAAACAGGACCCAAGCACAAGAGCAGCCTCCCTTCCTTCAGCAGCTTCCAGTAACTGGTATTCAGAAGAATTCAGAAGCACTGCTCCTTCCAGCTGTGGAGGCAGAGCAGAGCCATCCTGGCTAGGAGCCATTGACAGCCCTGTCCTCCATGAATTTGTCTAATCTTCTTTTGGGAAATGATATACAATGAATTGAAAAGGATGTTTAAAATAACCGTTGTAAAAAATACCAGAAGCTTTTCTTTGGGGAATTATAGGGACAGAACTACCTAAATTGTATAGAATTTTTTTAATGCATGTGGCTACAGCAGCAAGAATGTTACTCGCCCCAAAATGGAAAGAAGCAGAAGTCCCAGTAAAGGAAGAATGGATACAAAAATTTATGGAATGTACAGAAACTTACTGGAAAAATAAGAAATCAAGACAACAAACTCTTTATAAAAGAATGGAAATGGTTTATTGAATATTTACAGATGAATTGCAAACAGATAAAAACATTGGCAGGATTATTGTAATAACCTGCAGTTTCATAAGAGTGTATATTTAAAGTAGATAATTAAATGAGCAAATTAAATGAATTTGGATATGCAGAAGGTGTTAATAAACTTAAGGAACCGCAGAAAGAGGGAGAAGGAAGTCAAACTTTGTAATGTTAAAATGATTATAAAACTAATGAAATGTATAAATTTGAAAAGTATATATAAAACCTTTTTTAAAAATCTTCTTTTATAGCCATCCAGGTTGGTGCCCCCCCGCCTCCTGTGGGAGGGAGTTCCATTGTTTAACAATGTGCTGCATGAAGAAATCCTTTCTTTTATCTGTCCCGAATCTGTCACCATTCAGCTTTTTTGCATATCCATGAGTTCTAACACTATGATGGAGAAAACTTTCCCTCTATCCACTATCTCCTTGTCACGCATTATTTTACCAACTTCTATCATGTCGCCTCATGCTTGCCTTTTCTCTAAACTAAAAAGTCCCAAATGCTGCAACTGTTCCTCACAGGGGTGTTGCTCCACCCTCCAGATTATTTTGGTTGCCCTTTCCTGAACCTTTTCCGACTCTGCAATATCATTTTTGGGGTGAAGTGACTGTAATTGTGCACAGTATTCCAGATGCAGTTGAGCCATGGAGTTGTATAAAGGCATCATGAGATCAGCAGGTTTATTTTTGATTCATTTATGGTCCTGATCCAGATGGAAGTGGAGAGTCCAAGCACAGCACCCTGGGTGGGTGGGGAGCAGCCAAAGAAGAAGGCCTGCTTCTGCAATGTTGGGAAGAACAGGAAAAAGAGATGCAGGTGCAAAGCACACACACACCACCCTCTGGGAAATTTTTGGTTTTTGTCACCTGTGTCACGAGAGTCCCTTGCTTGCTTCTGTTTGCTGCTTATGCCCCACAAACATGATGCACCTGGCAGTGCTGGTCCTACCATTAGTCAGACTGCGGCAGATGCCTCAGGCGGCAGATGCTGCAGAGTGGCCAGCAATGGGGAGGCATTTGAGCACATGTCACACAGACAGCCCTGATCTAGGCAGCATCTCTTGGGTGTAGCAGAGGATGCTGCCCCCTGTATGGTGTTGATGTGAGGTGCAACCTGGTTGGCTTTTGCACCTTGAATGGGGAGATTGGGAATCTCTTGTCCTTTGCCACAGGCAGCAAAATGTATTGGGCTGGTCTTGGCACTCGGGGCCCACAGGCAACCTTCAGCTCAGTCCTAGGTTGTATCAGAGCTCCCTTTACCCCCTGCCAGGCTGGGAGGGTTAGGTGGCCCATCCCTGCAGAGTGCCTCTTCCCTGAGTGAAGGCCAAGCTCAACAAAGGCAATCAAAGTTGCCTGGAAGGGACCTCTGCCATTGGGAAGGTTACCTCAAAGATCTCTGACATTCCTGCTGCTTCTTCTCCCAGTCCCAGGAGGAAGCGCACTCCCTGCTCTGCTAAGTTATTCACAAGAGGTCAGAGACAGGCAGCATTTGTGTCACCAGGCCAGCTGCCAACAGGCTGAAGAGGTTGGCTATGGTGCAAATTTGCATATGTTGATCTACCTCTGAGCAAATTATGGTTGTGGGTGGATGAGGCTTCAACAGCACTGTGCTTTGCACCTGGTGAGTAAGAGTTCTTTTTAGGAAGAAAAGGAAAAGGGCACAGCACAAAAGACTTGGGGGCCACCCCCTAACAGCCCCTGTGTAAATGTGATCAGACAAAAAGGGGGAGTTAGCTCCAGTGCCTTTAATACCTCTGCTGAAGTGAGAATTTTTGCAAGGGATTGGTCTACATGACACTTGAAGTCCCTTCTAACGTGACAATTCTGTGATTCTCTCTGTGTGTGTAATAGGGACAGTTGAAGTCTAAACTATTGGTCCAGGCAATGTGGGCTTGGGTTTCCCCTGTGTTATGTCGTAATCACTCGCCATCTCATTTCCTGCGTCTTTGCAATTGCTGCCTCAAGCAGCAACACCATTTACTCTAAATAAATACCTATTTTATTTGCATTTATCTTAACATTTATTGGCTGTCGCGGATTATGCCAAATAAGTAAGATGGTATTGGCATTATTGCCTAAACTGCAAGAAGGAACCCCTGTGGCACACAGCAAAATCCAAATTAAAGATCCTCCAAATTGTGCTTCATGGGTAGACGAAGTGTAACCTGAGAGGTCATGGGGGTTGGGCTAAATGACCCTTTAAAAAGGTGTGACCAACTCTGGGGTTGCAGCGCTCATCTCACTCTATGGGCCGAGGGAGCCGGCGTTTGCCCGCAGACAGCTTCCGGGTCATGTGGCCAGCATGACTAAGCTGCTTCTGGTGAACCAGCGCAGCGCACAGAAACGCCGTTTACCTTCCCGCCGGAGTGGTACCTATTTATCTACTTGCACTTTGAGGTGCTTTTGAACTGCTAGGTTGGCAGGAGCAGGGACCGAGCAATGGGAACGCACCCCGTCGCGGGGATTCGAACCGCCGACCTTCTGATCAGCAAGTCCTAGGCTCTGTAGATTAACCCATAGCACCACCCGCGTCCCAAATGACCCTTTGGGTCCCCTCTAACACTATAGTTCTATGATTCTATATATACTTGCAAAATAAGGACACAGGCGAACCTGCTAATGCCCTCTAAGGTTCGATATCCCTTCCTAGGGATCCTGAAGTGCAACATGTTCCAAAAGGCTGATGCTATTTTATCTATTTGTTGAAGAGATTTGTATTCCTCCCTGCACAGGCTTCTCAAGGCAGCTTATGAGAATCCACAACAGCAGTAAAACAAATGCCAGTGCCAAAGTCAGCTTGGCAATTCCAACTCCAAACCCCAAGATGCAAAGCCCTAGCCTTGGATTCCAGGAGAAAGCAGGTCATTTCAGGGCAAGGGAAGAAGGGGAAGGGAGGAAGCAGAGGAACCAGTGGTTCTCAGCCCAGTCCAGCACCAAGAGCAAGAATGTCCGCTAAGGAAGCCTGGAGGCTTGCAAACATCACAGGCACTTTCTGTCACAAAGCAGCCTGTCTCCAAAATGTTAAGACCTCCTCTTCCAAGAAACTTTCTAAAACAGACGTTTTCTATTCTGGTTTTTATCTGCACTGGCTTAGAAAAAGAAGTGCTTATTTTTATTTTGTTTTATTCTTGATATTGTTATTGTTAAATTACTTTGCCAGGTTTTATGGGAAACGATTCATAAATGAATAATAAAATAACTAATGGGGAGGCTCCATCACCACCATCCAGAAAGTGACAAATGACCCTCTCACCTGGCTGTTTGGCTGGATTTTGCTTCCCAGCTAAAAACCTCCCACCAAAACGAGCCTCAAATTGCAGCAAACATCCAAGTGCTTCCATTGCCTCTTTCCCAGCTGGCAACCCAGGCTTGGGTGGCATGCAAAAGAAGCCTTGTGCTCCACTAACTTGTGGCCAGATGTGCTGCTTTTTTAAAAAAAAAACTTTTTAAACTCCCTCCAAAGTGCATTTTCCAAATGTAATCAGAGCAAAATTTGCATAATTGACAGCGTGCATAGTATGCAAATTAGGCTCTCGGGATTTGGGCAACCACCATTAGGCAACCCTCTACATAAAAGATGTCACGGCAATTATTTCCATTCTCTTTTTTTCCAACCTGCTCGATGCAAATCGTAAACGCTCTAGAAAGGTGGCACATACTTCTTGGAAATGATTTCATAACAGGAAGAGGTGTGCTAATCATGTAATGCAAGAACAAACTTGCCCTCAGCTTGCTAGCAATGCTGCAGCAGCACCTGCTTTCTGAACTGTTGCCCAGCCTTGCCAAAGGGTGTCAATCACTAGATGATGACGGAACGCCAGGAGGAGCTTCTTGCTGAATCTAATCACATCCTATTCCTGCTTCTCACCTCAAGCTTCGACTGGGCAATTTGGGAATTCTGGGGTGCGGTAACAATGGACTTCCCTGTGCTCTTTCTCCACCTTCAGTCAAGACACTTGAGCAACTGAATGTCTTGTACAAATCAGTCAAGCTCACAAGGAAATCTGCGCATTGCGACACTGACCTGCTTTCTGAAATAGGACAATGTTATCTGTGATGTATCACAAAGTTCTGTCAAATAGTTTTGTGGTGCCTTTAAGAAACAACTTCGTGCGGTGGGGCTGTCCTTGAAGACAGTCGAGAGATATGAATGGTGCAAAATGTGTCAATCAGAGCCAGTGTGGTGTAGTGGTTAGAGTGTCGGAAGACCTCAAATCCCCACTCAGGATAAAGCTCACTGGGCGACCTAGGGCCAGTTGCTGCTTCTCAGCCCAGCCTACCTTACAGGATTGTTGTGAGAATTAAATGTGCCTCCTTGAGCTCCTTGGAGAAAAATGGTGGGATATAATTGCAATGAAATAAATAAATAAATAAATAAATAAATAAATCTATTGACGGGCCAAACAGCAGTAGAACAGCAGTCCTTAAACACTTGCAATGGTTGCCAGTTTGTCACTGGGCTCAGTTCAAAGCTTTCACCTTGAACCCATCTACCTAAAGGAGCATCATATCCTGCTTTGTCCTGCCTGCACTCTGAGGTCAACTGCACTCTGTTACAACAAAGTCCCGTCTCCCACCTTGCAAGGAGGTGAGGGCCCAGAACAAAGGTGTGTGACAGCCCAACCCCTTAGCCAAAGACCACCCAAAAAGCATCACAGAAAGAGGTGGTCTACGCGGAAATTTGAGAGTGCAGTTTGTCTCCTGTTTGTCAAGATACTAGATACTGCTAGCTGACTGCATTATCCTGGCCAGTCTGGGCCACTTTTTGAAATGGTAAATTCCCTAGTTTTCGAAACCATTGTCACAGACATCCCCTATTCATACACAAAATAGGCTCTTTTGCCTGGATTTGAAGGATTTTTAAGTGAAAAGAACTATTGGGAGAGGTTTTTCCAATATATTTATTTATGCATAGGAAATATTTGGGGTCGTTCAGAGTCAAGATGGCTTCAGGATTGCTCTCCTGTACTATTTCAGACTTATGGATGTGTGTTTACCTTGTGCACTTATGAACATTCATTTTCTTTATGACGTCTTAGAATTCTTATAACAGTTGCAAGAGGACATCCTGTGCCTTTATTCTGATCATGGATCTGAGCAGGTCATTAATGCACCTGCAGTACTGGATGAGTGCCCATTTTAAAGTGGGGAAATCATTCTAAAGAGAAGGTGTGGGGGGAAATGAAGATTGTGGATAAGGAAGTGAAAATATTGCATTGCGTGTGGGCTCTTTAAATTTTTAAAAAATCAGTTTTGATACACTTTTGACAGCTGACTTTTTCAAAGTGTAGAAGTTCCTTTGTGTCAGGGTATAATTCCTCCAGGCCCACAGAAAAGACTATATGTGCTTTCCAGAAGTCAGTTCTCATGAGCAGAAGTCACTGAAATGAATGGGAGCTGTGCAAGATTCAGATCTCATGACTCCGGCTCCAAATCTTCCTGGCTTCCGAGATTTCACAACACTGCAAATTTTCTTGCATAGTAATAATAGGAAGGAACTTCTGTGGTTTAGAAAACCCAACCAGGACATTAGGGGTGCTGGACTCCGTGCTCGATACTGTCACACAATAGGTGACGTGTTGCAATCTCCAGAATGGTAGGATATTCCCAGAGAGCCTTTTTCCCAGGCTTGGTCCTTCCCAGCGAGAACTGGAGGCTTATGACACCTTTAGATCATTATATTATGTGTCCATTCATAATAACAGGGATGGGCAACCTTTTTCTGTCAAGGGTTACATTCCTTTGTGTTCATTCCCTGTTTGGGGTCATGTTCTAGTTGTGGGTTAGGCCAGAGTCAAAACATAGGTGAGACACCCTTTTCCTTGCTCCCTTTCCTCTATTCTCTCCCTCCCTCTCCTTTGGTCTCACTCTGCCACTCTTCCTCTGACCCAGTCCTCCTCCCTGCCTCTCTGTCACTTAGGCTGAGAAACAATTGCAGCCCGTTTTCCTTCCCCATTTCCCCCACTAAGGTTACAACTCAGTTTTAACTACAACCTCTCCCTGCTCCTTCGGACAACTTGTAGGTAGCTCTTCCTGAAAATTCGAAGGGTGTGACATTCTAGGGGCTGGAAAGAGCTGTTACAAATGGATTCTCTCTTATCAGATCCCAGTTGATGCAAAAGCCAAAGGCCAACATGTGGAACCTTTGTGGCTAATGAGCCAGATCCTTATCACTCCCTCCTCTACCTTGGGCAGGTGGGCGGGGCCACCCACCTGTCATTAATATGATGTCATATGTCTGCAGGTGATTGATTGGCAGATGGCTGTCCAACCCCTACTTAAAAACCTCCAAGGAAGGAGAGTCCGCTACCTCCCAAGGGAGACTGTTCCACTGTCAAACAGCTCTTACTGTCAGAAAAGTTCCTCCTGATGTTTAGTCGGAATCATAGAACTAGAGAGTTAGAATCATAGAATCATAGAATCATAGAATCATAGAATCATAGAGTTGGGAGAGACCACAAGGGCCATCGAGTCCAACCCCCTGCCAAGCAGGAAACACCATCAGAGCACTCCTGACATATGGTTGTCAAGCCTCTGCTTAAAGACCTCCAAAGAAGGAGACTCCACCACACTCCTTGGCAGCAAATTCCACTGTCGAACAGCTCTTACTGTCAGGAAGTTCTTCCTAATGTTTAGGTGGAATCTTCTTTCTTGTAGTTTGGATCCATTGCTCCGTGTCCGCTTCTCTGGAGCAGCAGAGTCTATGTGACATCCTTTTATATATTTGAACATGGCTATCATATCACCCCTTAACCTCCTCTTCTCCAGGCTAAACATGCCCAGCTCCCTTAGCCGTTCCTCATAAGGCATCGTTTCCAGGCCTTTGACCATTTTGGTTGCCCTCCTCTGGACACGTTCCAGTTTGTCAATGTCCTTCTTGAACTGTGGTGCCCAGAACTGGACACAGTACTCCAGGTGAGGTCTGACCAGAGCAGAATACAGTGGCACTATTACTTCCCTTGATCTAGATGCTATACTCCTATTGATGCAGCCCAGAATTGCATTGGCTTTTTTAGCTGCCGCGTCACACTGTTGGCTCATGTCAAGTTTGTGGTCAACCAAGACTCCTAGATCCTTTTCACATGTAGTGCTTTTCACATGTAGAGTTGGAAGGGCCCAAAATGTCATCTAGTCCAAACCCCTACAATGCAGGAGTTTTCAATTTCAGAGCACTTTCTCCAGTGGAGACAGGTCACACAAGGTCTAAATGGTAAGAAGCTACCAATTTGCAAACCATTTGCAGCCGGCCCCTGACTCACATCTAACTCTATCACATCCCTATTGGGCAATCTGTTCTGACTAGCTGGTCAAAGTAACATTTCCCCTCCCCTTTCTCACTGAGCAAGATAAAAATGAATTGAATAATCTAGCAAATTACACTCTACAATCTTACATAATGATGATCCAGGAAGTCAATCCGATTGCAAGCACTCTGGGGGTGGGGAGGGAGAGAGCGAGTGCCTGGCTTGATCTGCTCAACTCATGAAGCAGCAATTTCACTGCGAGTGATGTGAGTTTTGTGTATTAACTACTTCGCTGTCCCAGATACCCAAAGATGGAATCAAATTCTAGCTCATTCATGGACCGACTGACTCAGTCAAGATAATGCTGTGCAGTTTCCACTCCCCACCTTTAGAATAGCAGCAAAAGACACCTGGCACAGACCTGGTTCACATTTTAAGGAGAATGCCCATTTTGACAACCAAATCTTACAGAAACTCTGTGGTTAATAAAAACCAAAGGCAGCCTTGTGTGAATGAGCCTAATGCAAGCAGTCAAGTTTCTTGCAAGCCTGGCTCTGCCAGCTGGGTGCATCAGCTCACTGCCTGACGGGGGACGCCAGGACACGTGCCCCAGCGGATGACCTCAGGGTGCTCCAGGCAGCACGAGGAGCTGCATGCTGAAAACAAAGGCCAGAGCGGCTCCCTTTCCTGCTGGCACATCATGGCTGTAGTTTGACTTTGCCCCAATTAGAATCTTCCGCTTAGACACATGTCTCAAGGGCAAGAAAAACATGCATCCAGCAAAGAAAGGGAAAGGAAATTAATTGATCACTCTGCAAAAAGAGTGAAAGGAAAGAGATGATCCAGGAGCCAGGGCTGGTGGTGTGAAGAGTTCCCCATCATCATCTGATGCAGAAGATCCCCAAGTGCTGTTTGTGCTGCGATGCATTGTCAGAAGCTGGAGTCAGGAGTAGGTCAGCGGTGTCAGTGAAGTTGACTCTTTATTCAAAGAAACCAAAACATTGCAGGCTTAGTGATCACAGCCACTCTTTCCAGTAGATCTTGCCCCAATAAGGAAGCAGTGAGAACTGAAGGTCTCCTCCTTCCCACAGTTCTCTTAAGTTTCATCCTCCCTGAGTCCTTCCCAAGCAATCTGAGGCTCCATTGACTTGTCTGTTTTTGCTCCTCCCTCTTCATACCTCGTCTGGTTCTGGGAGAACAGGGGAGAGAAGAGCTGGTCACAACAGGAGGGGGAGACAGCCTGCATTATCTCTGCCTCCTGCCTCTGATTCTGGACTGCTCTGTGCCGCAGCCTCTTCCTGCTCACTACACCCAGTTGCCTCTTCAAATTTTGAGAGCGCTTCTCCCTCTGACCACTCATCATCATCCCACCACCAGTCTCCTGGCTCTGAGCCTTCTTCCCCAGGGGGTTCCCTTGGGGGTTCCCTGGCTGGGGGGTTCCCCCACCACTCCTCTGCATCCAGCTAGTCCATGACATGCATCAGCAAAAAGCCAGAGAAGGGGAGATGGTGGGCTGGTGGGGACGACCATTCAGCCTGGAGTTGCCAGCTGGAATCCCTGCCCAGGTCTTCTCCTTGCCCTGGTTGCACTGATAATGCACAGGCAGCCTAAGAACATCAGAAGAGCTCTTCTGGATCAGGCCAATGGCCCATCTAGTCCAGCATCCTGTTCTCATTCTTCATGGCCGCTGCACACTGGGTTGACATCTTCATTGAGCTATCCACTACGACCTCAAGGTCTCATTCCTGATCTGTCATGGCCAATTCAGACTTCATGAGAATATCTCATAGAATTGTAGAGTTGGAAGGGACTCTGGGGATTATATTTGTTGTCAGCCTGTTGTTGCCACCGTGGGGAAGGGCCGCAGCTTAGTGGTAGAGCATCTGCTTTGCATGCAGAAGCTCCCAGGTTCATTCCCTGGCATCTCCCTGTAGGGCTGGGAGAGAACCCTGCCTGAAATCCTGCAGCCAATCACTGCAGACAATGCTGAGCTAGATGGATCAATAGCTTGACTTTGTGTAAGTCCTATGTTCCATGTGCAAGATCCAGTTGTTGTTTTTAATACTCTGCTTTTCCAAGGACGCCTTGTGGGGCACAAGAGGACAGCAGCATCAAGGGAGACTTGCCTGTGTGAAGGAGCCACGGTAGCTCACAGAAGGTACCTTCATGTCACCTCACAACCCACTGAACACAGTCCTTTCCAAGGACACCTACTCACATGTTATACCAGCCCAGATCGCACATGTATGAGCTCTTCACTTGAACATCAGCAGCCGAGTACGTGGACCACAGAAAACACTGGAGATGAAATTTTAGTGTCACACAGGGAGACACGGCTGAAATTTGAGAAACCAAAGCATCTCTGACCAGCCCCATGGATGTTTTATGACCGGCTGCACCTTTTTGCATGTACTGCTAAGCCCATCCTGGGCTTTGGGTTTATTTTGTTTTATGGCCTGATTGTCCTGTTTGTCTCATGTTGAATCACATTTTGTTAGTTTTGGTGCCGTTTCTGTTCTACCCTCCTAGTTTTGTAACATCTGCAGATTCAATGAGGGTTCTACCCCTTGATCAGTGGATCATCTCACAATCCTGCAGCTCCACACAGAAACCAGGTTCGAGACTGCAGCACCATAAGAACCTCACCACACAAAACTTTTTGCTCTTTAGGAAGTTTGAGGAAGCTGCCTTATACTGAGTCAAATCATTGGGTCCATCTAGATCAGTACTGTCTACACTGACTGGCAGCAGCTGTCCAGGATTTCGGGCAGGAGTCTCTTTCAATCCTGCCTGGATTGAGCCTGGGACCCTCTGCTTGCAAGGTTTTGGAGGCAGAATGGGATGGCTAAGTGAGACAATTATTTACATTTGCTTGAAGCATTTCTAGCCTGTCCTGGTTCTGCCACTGCTTGCATCCAAAGCAGCTTCAGAAATCATGTATACATTGTTTTAAATAAGCCATTTCCTTTCTCTTTTTCTGCCTCAACTGCTGCTGTCATTTTTTAGTGCTCAATTTTGCAAAACAGCAACAACAGCAGCAACCCACAACAACCTGGAAAAATCCCTTGACATTCTAGAGTGTTTACTATCTCTTGACATTCCAGAGTGATTAATTCAGTCCCCTCTGGTCTTCAAGTCCTCCCTGACTTCTTCAAGAGCTCCCAGCAACATTCCTCTAGGTGCCTCCAATAGGATATTGTTTCCTTTGCCTATTTACATTTCTTCAGCAGTGAGCCAGGAGAGCCGCTTGCTCCGCTCCTGCTTTGTTCAAGCAAACAGCCCTTCCACTTTCCTCCAGGGGGATCAAAGGAAAATACAGCCGCCGCCCTCCCCTGCAAAATGTGTTGCAAGCCATGGGGGGCGGGGGGGGGGTGAGAGAGAGTAGCAACTGGGGATTCTTTAGCTGTGGTTTCTGCATTGCAGGGGGTTGGACTACATGACCCTTTGGGTACCTTCCAACTCTACGATTCTGAGATTCAAGATGCAGCTGCAAAATGCATTTATAGGCAACCATCCAATGAACCTGCTGGGGAAATGATGCGGGATGCTGGTGGTGGCGACTTATGGACAGCGGGGAGTGGGGGCGGGGGGGAGCGGGGCTTGAAAAGGAGCGGACAAATGCCTGCGGAAGATTACTAGCTCAAGAGTATCTGCCATGACAGCAAAGTGCAGCCTTTCCCAACCAGCTACCCTCTGGATGTTTTGAACTGCAACTCCCATCAGCCGCAGCATCTCACAGCCCCGCTGACTGGGGCTGGTGGGAGATGTAAAATACCCAGAGGGCAACAGGCTGAGGAAGTCTGGCTAAGTGAAACCACCACAGCCAGCAGCAGTCTACCTCTGAGTACCAGTTGCTGGAGGGCAAACGGCAGGATGGGCAGCCGTTGTCCCCATGTCCTTTGCCTGGGCTTTCCAGCAGCGCCTGGCTGACCCTTGGAAGCAAAAGGCTGGATCTGGTAGACACACCTTGATGTGATTTTCTTGCAATGGCAACCAGAAATCCTTCTCTCCTGCAGTTTCAACATGACAGCAAGTGGATTCGTATTGGCAAATCTGTAGGAGATGGTTTAATCCATGGCTGTGGGCAAGAATAGCAAAATGGAGGCACCATCTCTCTCCCAAAGGAAACATTCAGCGTAATACATAATACTTTCCCACCGTATGTTGAACTTATTTTCTCCCTCCCTTAATTAACGGTAACCAAGAAACTACTTCCAGAAAGATGTCCCTGGAGTAGAAGAACTAGTAATTAAGCCTGGAAAACATGAGATGGATGTGATGAGAAGTTGGTGATTATTTATTTATTTATTTATGTATAGCCATTTCCATATGACTTAAAGCAATTTACAGACATAACATACAAACAGCTGAAATAGCTTTAAAGAGAACAAGAAACAACTGAGGGGTTTGAAAACAATACAAAACATGCACCAAAGGCTGAGAAGACACATTTTCATTTAACTGGATAAAAACATCTTCCTTGGTTTCTGTAAAGTCCTGATAGTGTGTGCCTGGCATATCTCAACGGGGGATGCTGTTCCACAAAAGAGGGGCCATCACATTGAAAGCCCTGCTCTGCATTCCTGTGGAGAAGGCAGAGATAGTTTGGGGATTTTAAGCAGACATTCTTCTGCAGAAAACAGTGGCCTCTTAGGTATGATTTTTATTTTTATTATTTATTGAATTTATATACCACCCAATACCTGGAGGTCTCAGGTATAGAAAGAATAACACGGTGAACATACCGATATATACATTTATATGTAGCCCATAAACAAAGAGATGTAAAAAAAGAGAGTGCAAAAGGATATTGGTAGGAGAATCTACTTTTTCAGCCTGTATTAAGAAAGTGTCAAAAGGTTGTGTAGGCAAACTCAGCCTTGAGCCAAACTGAGCGAAAGCAGGCACTGAATTTAGGCACTTCCAATTTAGGTATGCTTTTCCTCTGAGAATGTGACTTAATTTCTGAGCATGGGTAAAGCTAAGGCGAGGGAATGCTTCTCTATAAGCCTGTGCAATTGATAGTCCTGTAGACTCCCCAACAGCTGCTGTTACTCTGACCAAATAAAAAGCTGTCTTAAACATTGCAACTGGAGTGGGTAATTGAAGAAAATCCACAACAGCGTTTTCTCAAGAGATGCCAGCAGAAGGACCTTAGCTCATCAGCTTTGCATGAAGCAGTGGTGTCATGGGGAGGGGGCAGTGGCCCCGGGTGTAAAATTACGAGAGGGGCGCAACCAGGCTCCCTGCTGAGCTCCTGCTGCCTTCCGAAGCTGTGGGGAGGCAAGCTACACCTGGGCTGGGCCTTTGTGCTTTGGGGCTGGGGCGGTGCCTCCTTCTCCTCAGATGCCCACATGTACAAGGGCTCACACAGTCTGTGAGGTGGCAAGGATGGAAGTGGAGGGGTCTGGGGAGTGCTGGGCGCAGTGGCTGAGGCTCAGGCCAGGGGGGAGATTGCGCCTGTGGAGGGGGAGGGCAGCAGCACCACCCCCTTGGAGGAGGAAGAGGAAGGTGGGAAAGCGCCCAAGGGAGGAAGCCCCCTCCCAGTGCACGTCTCCCCCCAGCTGCCCTGTCCACCAGGGGGCACAACACTTGTCCCGCCCCGGGTGCTGCAACCCACGCTATGCCACTGGCATGCAGAAAGCCACAGGTTCACTCGTAGGACTCAGAATGCCCTCTGCCCGAGACTCTGAGAAACTGCTGCCAGTCAGTGTAGACAATACTGAACTAGTTGGTCCAATTGTCTGACAGACTATATAAATCAGCTTCCAGTAAGGAAGAGTCCAGCTAGGAGTGTCCAGTGTCACAAGAGCAGGACACTCCTCTGCCAACCTGCCTCCTTCCTCTCCAGACTCCTGCCCCCCCCCAGACTAGTGGCCTTCTCTGTGCCCCAACTCCATCTCCCCCACCCCTGCTAGGACCCTCCCCAGGGTCACCCAGGTCCAACTCCCTGAGCTCCTCAGGATCTGACCACCATGACATCTCCTGGGACCTGAGGCACTTGCCATTTCTTTCTTTTCTTTAAAAAAATATGAAGGGTGGACTTTGGAGACCTTCTGGACAAAAAAGGAAAACTGATATTCAAAGAATGCCTGACCACCACCGCCCTCTCAAAGCTCTTGGATAATGTTTTCACTTAAATGGCCCAGAGGAGGCTGATACCCTAATCTTTGCCCTTTACTTAATTCTTATCTAGAAGATAAGGCACACCATTTTATGGCTGTAACTAGCACTTGACACAAACATAATTTCTTTGAAGGAGGAAACCCAAGGACAAGGGGGGGGGCGTTAAATCTTTGCTCTACCATAACGTCTGACAACGTGACCACCCACGTTCTATCTGTCAGGAACAGCACCTGCTGTTCAAAATTGGCCACTACCCCACTGGAGTGGGCCAAGAGAGGGGAGGCCCTCTCCTGTTAAATATTAGGCAAGGAAGCACTGATGGAAGACCTCCTTCTGTCTTCAAAGCCTTTTAAATATAGTGGTACCTTGAGTTATGAACTTAATCCATTCCAGAGGTCTGTTCTTAACCCGAAACCGTTCTTAACCTGAGGTACCACTTTCGCTAATGGGGCTTCCCGCTGCTGTGTGATTTCTGTTCTCATCCTGGGGCAAAGTTCTCAACCCGAGGTACTACTTCCGGGTTAGCGGAGTTTGTAACCCAAAGTGTTTGTAACCCGAGGTGCCACTGTAGAGATGCCTATCCCAGGTTGCATCTGTTTCAGACTCGAGATTGTTTTTATAGGTTCTATTAATGATAGAATTGCAGAGTTGGAAGGTTCCCCAAAGGGTCATCGAGTCTAACCCTCTGCAGTGCCAGAAACCAGGGATGAAGCCAGGAATTGGGGCGGGGGAGGGGCAGGAAACCCTCCTGTCACCCTCCTCTGCCTGGCTCTCTCTAGCAGGATCGGAATGAAATGTCTCAACAACAGTTGTTTTAAATTACTTTCTTTTGACTCCAATTGCTCAGAAAAATCTGTCAAAATCTTTCATAATTGGAAGACCAGGAAGTTAAATATAAAACTAAAAACAGGCAGTACCTTTCATGCAGTTAATGAGTATATTTTGCAAAATTACAAAGAATATGCCATTTTCCATCTTATTTTTTAAAAAATCTAAAGGATTTTTTTTTACATTTGCTGAAAACCTTTCCAACATTTCCTTCTCAAATTCCTCCTCGTTTCCAATGCAGTTTTTCTGTGCACGCTCAGCAAGCAGAGCCCATTGAGATGCTCCCCTCTCATCATCATCCCTAGCCAGGTCTTTACTCTCCACAAGGTACTGACTGACTGCTCTTCGGTACAAGTGTCACATGGCTGAGCAAGAGAGATGAGCAGAGCCTTTTTCGTGGTGGGGGAAAAGATTTTCACCTCTTTTACTAGGTCTGCTATGTTCCTTATGATCATTCCTAAGTGACATCTGTCCCTATTGGAATTCATGTTGCCATTAATCACTTTGAGATGTTTCATGGAAAGCAATTCATAACTTTTTAAAATGTATTTATTCCATTTATATCGCACGTCTCCCTCTGGGAGCTCAAGGTCTCCCCTCTTCATTTTGTCCTCACAAGAACCCTGTGAGGTAGGTTCAGTTGAGAGACAGTGCCTGGCCCCATCTGGTGAGCTTCAAGGCTTTGTGGAGACAAGTGAAGTAACTAAATAAAAATGTGCTCACTCCAACGTGGGGATAAAGCTGGGCTGCCCAGGCTGCAGCATCGGGGTTTGGGCGAAGCTGCAGGCTCCCCACATTCCCACTCCAAATGATTGCAACTGTGTGAACTGCACACCTGAGCTGAGCTGATATTTCTCCCTGTGCTGGGAAAATGTTCGGCTGCTGTTTTCTGGAAGGTGACCCTCTCTTAAAGGCGCAGGACAGGCTTCCTCCGAATCAGCTGGCAGGCCTGGCCACGCACAATTGCCCTGTCCACAGTCCAACTGTCTCAGAGCAGGTTTCTCGTCCTTATAAGCTTAGAAGCGAGGAGGCTTTTGTGCGGGGTGGGGCACAAATCCCCCTGCAGGACCATGCGCAGCACAGAAAGGACCCCGTCAGCATCCGCTGAGCCCCCCCCCCGCCCCCCCCCCCAGGGGGAAGAGGCGCGTGCAGGTCGGCATGCCTGAGAGATGCGCTGAGCTGAGAGAATCGGAGAGGCGCGTTTGCCCAGAGATGTCCTACTCCGGCTGAGGCAGTTATATAAGCCCTTGCAACAGTAAAGCACACTCCTAGCGCTGGGCAATGCGCTGCTGCCCCCTAAGGTGTAATCTGCTCAAAATGCAGCTGCAGCAGCAGGCAGAAACCTGGCTAGGGCCACGATGTGGGGAGGCGCCTCGGAACGACCCAGGCAGGTGCCTCTTCTGCCGCTCTTTCTCAGGGAGAATCTTTGGGGGCTTGCTTGCCCGGCCACTGAAACAGGATGCTGGGGCGCTCTCCCATTGTCCCTGGCAAAGGGCTGCCATTCAGCCAGCCAACCCTCCCAGCTGCCATCGCCTCCCCAGAGGGACAGGTCAGACTTTGCCCACCTAGTGCCCCCCCAGATGTTGGGCTACAACAGCTGCGCTGGCTGGGGCTGGCGGAAGTTGCAGCTGATGTTGAGGCACTTCAGTGCATTCTAGCTCAGCTCACATCTATGGGTCGCAGCAAAGGCTATATTGCGCCCCACCAACAGAAGCAACAACCCAGGGGGCAAAGCCGGTGGGGGCAAAGCTAGAAGAGGCTAGCTGAAGTCTCCTGGGCCTTTAACAGAGAAAGCCTCAGGTGTGGTTCTTCCCAACACAGGTTTTCAGTGATTTGGAAGCCTTCATTAGGGAAAGCAGGCAATCACCTGAGATATCCTGGACTGGGCTGAGGAAAACAGGGAGCCAAGGGGCCTGCTGGTCTCTTCAAGTTTGTAAGTACAGGGTCCACTTCAGGGTTTCCGAATGCCTAGCAGTAGTGGTAAAGTACTTGTCAACTTCTCTTGAAATATGTAATAATAATGATAATAATAATAAGAATTTATTATTTGTACCCCGCCCGTCTGGCTGGGTTTCCCCAGCCACTCTGCAGGCTCAGGGCCAGCCCCTTTTCCAGCAGCAGAGAAAGGAGGTGTTATATTGTTTAGCCCTGGTAGTTAGAGACTGGCCCCATCTATGTGTTTATGTATTCTGTACCCTTTGTTAAGCTCTTGCAAGAATGTGCAATTGTAATGAAAATTATTTAAAATGGAGCAACACCACAGGCCAGCCAAAGATTAAACTTGATAGAGAAGACCTTCCTGCAACTCTTGGAGGGTGTGTGTGTGGTTTTTAAGAGTGCCTTCCCAGTAGGACTCCCTCTCCAGGGGGGTGTGGGGTACTTTTTCTTTACAGCTTCCATTGGCTGCTCAAACTGCACCTTTTGAAAACTGAAGAATTGTATTTTGGTGTTCTCCCTGCAATGTGTAGTATGGAATTACTGTTTTGGGGGCTAAAGTGTGCCATTTTGTTTACCTGTTTTAACTGTATCATATACCTGGGACTTTTCTGGGGTAGGGAAGGTATCAGTACAAGAAGAAACCAGCAGAGAGAAGCAGGCTGGATGTAAAAATCTGGGGAACTGAGAAAGTCTGCGGCACTGACGGGACACCCAAGTAGTAGTTTTTTTTCCTTCCTTCCTTCCTTCCTTCCTTCCTTCCTTCCTTCCTTCCTTCCTTATGGTGGAACTCATGGACATCTAGTGATGCTGATGGTTGGAAGATGCAGGACAGATAAAAGGAAGTCTTCCTTCACTCAGTGCACGGTTAAACTATGGAACAGACACCCACAAGAGACAGTGATGGCCACCAATCTAGATGGCTTTAAAAGAAGATTAGTCAAATTCATGGAGGAGGGCTATTGATGGCTGACAGCCATGATGTCTATGCTGTGCCTCCACAGTTCCTGTTGTTGACAGAAATGCTTCTGAACACCAGTGGAAACCACAGGAGGGGAGGGTTGTCTTGCATTCAAATCCTGCCTGCTGGTTTCCCACAAGCATCTGGTGGGAAAGTCTTTATCAGGTGAAGCTGAGGGGCCACCACTGAGAAGCCTCCTTCTGTGGTAGAAGTCGTGCAGGTGGGCAATCTAAGGGGAGACCCTCGTTGTAGATGGCATTGCTTCACTTCTTTCAAACACCAGTGTGCCAATTCTGCTGCATTTGGGGGCACTCCTGCCGAGGGAAGCCACAAACTTCTGCCTTAAAGTGTGGCCCAAGCAGCACTATTGCCACTTGTCATGGCTAGGGCAAGTTGAATTTTTCGATTTTCAAATCCTCAGAACGAGGGGTGCTAAAAAGTTGGAACATGACTTGAGAACTCAAAAGATATTTTGATTAAATTAATATAATTTAGTTTTACTTAGTAAATGCGTAAAATTACATAGAAATGATTTTAAATGATTGCAAATTACTTGCAGCTATATTCTATATTAATTTTATTTATTTATTATTATTTAGTATTACCTGACATTTTCAGAATGTAAAATTATAATTATAATTCTTTGGTTTTCTGAAAGCAGTTGATGTGCTTCTTCACCAAATGTAGACTTACCAAGCTAAATGTTGCCCAATCACAAAAATTATAGCAGATTTGGATTCCTCACACCCCAAAGCATATTTTTAAGACCACACCTCATGCAGTTTGGAGACCCTGCACAATGAGTTCTGTTGAAGAACTTCATGTGTGGGGAAAGTGGTCCAAAGCTTTAAAGGTCAAAATCTACACTTTGCATAGAGCCCAGAAATGAACTGGGATCTGATGCAGTTGGCATAGTGTTGGTGCCATAGACTCATAATGCCCGGCCCCAACTTGACACCCTGGCAGGTGTCCTTTGGCCTAAAGTTCAGTTTCTGGACCATCTTAAAGAGCAGCCCCATGTACCCCACATTACAGCAGTCTAGCCAGAGTATGAATGACTGATGCCAGGCTACCTCTGTCCAGGAGTCACAGCTGGCAGTAAAAGGAATTGGTTGCACATGGGCAATCTGTGCCGCCAGTAACATAGGTCAGTGGTTCCCAAAGTGGATGGTGCAGCCCCCTGGGGAGGATTACGGGGGGAGGAGTTGATGCTAAGAGGCAAGGGGGCGGCGTGGGGGCGCTGGAGGTGTAAATGACTACCAGATTTTGAAAAGCTGGTATCGTTGGGTCAAGTTCATCACTTTTCTTGAATTAATTAAACTAAACAATTTTAATTGGATTTTGAATAAATGTGCAATTAATTGTTACTCCTTTGAATGTTACTATGCTAATATCTTCCTTAGTGGGTCAGGAAAACCACTGTTCTTAATAATGCTTTTTATAGAGTATGCTGCACTGGGGGTGAGTCTATGGAACCAAGGGGGCAGGGGCATAAATGGCCCCAGGATGGACACACACACCAGATTCCAGACACGGGAGTGCAGCCCTGCCGATGAAACCTCAACGGGCAGTTTCATCCCTATATGTTAAGAAGGGATTAGTTGTGTGAGCTCAATATATCAGTAAGTTTTCAACCAGTGTGCTGTGGCACCCTGGGGTGCCTTGAATGATGGCCAGGGGTGCCGTGGGCAACACTGGCTTCTGTCCCTCTTTCCTTCCTTCCCTCCTCTGATGCCCTCTCGCATCTCTGCCTCCCAAAGGCTTGCACAGCTGTTAGTTGCAGCAGCCTTGGCTACAAGCTCCCCAGGAGAATGGTGCCTCTGGGGCTGGCCAGGGGGTGCTTCCCAGACCCCTGTGGGGCAGTGTGAGGAGGCACCTCTCTTTAGGATGGGGGTGGGGGTGGGGAGCTGATCAGAGGCCAGGGGTGGCAGCAGCGACTGCTCAGAGGATTCTCAAGGAGAGGAGGCGGAGGGAACACTCCACAAGGGAAGGTGTTCGAAAAAGGGTGAGATGCTGCCAGCTCGGCACGCAAGGGGTGACATAACTGGGCTCCTGAGCCCCACAGGGGAGCTGCAGAAAGAAGGTAGTTGGTTAAGGGAGCCGTGGACCCAAAAACTTGAAAACCTCTGCACTGTATAAATACTGGAGGGTTGAGCAGCAGTCTGCTAGTGACACCTTCTGGAGCTTGCCATTCACTGCAGAAACAGGACCACTGAAAGGACCCTGTAGCCAAATCAGAGCTCGTCCAGACTTCCTTTGGTGCCACCTTTCTAGGCGCAGGTCCAGCCTTTAAAGCTCCACGTTTGAGCATTCGGGGGGTGGTTGTCCCTGCACTTTGCCCAGTTAAACCTGTGTTTTGCTGCTGAATCAGAGCAAACGGCAATCAGGTTTTCCGTGGATTGCCATTAACTCAAATTAGGCGGTGAAATTCAGATTTTCCTGTGGAAAGCGCTGCCGCAACAACAGCAGAACTGCTTGGACACGAGGCTTTAAAGCCTGGACAGCACAGCGCGAAAGGAAGTCTGGATGAGCCCCCAGACTCTTATCCTGGAAGACACCAGGAGATCCATCTGGTCAGACTAGCCTCTGGCGCTGGTCAGACTCAGGGGTCAGCAATGAGATGCATTTTAAATAAAAGGACACATTCTACTCAGGTAAAAACACGCTGATTCCTGGACCATCTGCATGCAGGATTTAGAAGGCGATTGGGCCGGATCCGGCCCCCGGGCCTTAGTTTGCCTACCCATGGACTAGCTGAATCCCTCTCTTAACACTCTTCATCCCTGGAGCCTAATTGCAATGGGCCAAGATCTGCTGCAACCCTCTCCAACCACAGCCAGCACAATGGGGGGGGGGGAGAGAGAACCCGCCCCCTCTGCCTAGTCTTTCCCTTTCCATTCTGACTGTTCATAGGCTTTCTTCTTCCTCTTCTGTCTGTCTTCTTCAGAGCAGAAAAAGAATACGCAGCAGAGGTGTGGGTGTGGGACACCTACACATGTAAACATGGATGATTTATCTTTATTACTCTGCACTTGTTGGTTTGAACTGGTTTGGATTTAAACACTTGTTGAACTTATTAGCAAAAACAGAGCTAAGTTTTTTTTAATAGCTTTAGTTGAGCTAAGTTCATTTTAATTAACAGAGAGAAGAGATAAGGCCAATCATTTCGTGCAGCCAACAAATACATTAGTTAGATGCCTCAGTGATGAAATTAAAAATGTTGGAGTGAATAAAGCAGCCTTATCTGACAAGTTGACAATAAGGGAAAGCTGCATTTGAGAATTTATAATAAAGAGCCAGTGTGCTATATTGGTTAGAGTGTAGGACTAGGGCCTGGGAGACCAAGATTCAAATCCTCGGTAAGCCATGATGCAGCTCACTGGGTGACTTTGGGCCAGGATTAAAGGAGAAGGGGGTGAAACACGTATATGCCACCTTGAGCTCCTTGGAGAAAAACATGGAATATAAATGCAATAAATGAATATATATAAACAATATAGCTGGTCGCTAGGGATGGAAGAGTCAAGTTTGGTTCTGTCAGAGTCTCTTTTTTCCAATCTTAAATTTGGTTCTCCACATTTCTGCAATTTCAGAGTTATCCCTCCCCCGCCCCCCTGGAAAAATAGCCCCCTGAAACTTCATCAGCATTTCAGTGCAAATTTGTCCTAATCAGCACATGTTTGTCTGCAGCTTTGCATACAAACTAATGCACATATTTTTAAAAACAATTCCTCCTAATATATTCACATTTGGTTTGTTCTGCCAAATATATTTGTATGCAGACTTTTCCCTAATTTGTGTGTTTTCATAAATGTTTTTTGGCTGGAGAACTGCATTGCAAAATGTGGAAAAGTGCAAATTCCAAAAGTTAGCTGTGTTTTGGTTCTCTTTTTTTAAAGTGTGGATTTAAACATTAAGTGCTGCAACCTTCTCCTCCATTCCTAGCTGGTCCCCCATCCCTGAAATGTGGCAAGGTGGGTTTTACCTGCAGCTGATGACTCTCTTGCCATGACCAGGCTGCTCCTGATGCTCATCAGCTCTGCTTTGTCATATCCAGGGAGGGAGGATGGCGAAGCAAGAAACCCAGCAGCTGCCTCAGCTTGCCCCAGCACCTTCCGCTATGATCCTGGGTGAGATGCTGAATGAACACTTTGGCCCCATGCCTGTCAAGGCCCCCATCACCCGAATGAAGAAGAAGTCCTCTGGTGTCTACCTTCCCACGGTGAACCAGGATCAGGTCCTGGGAAGGAGGCAAGCAGCGAACGCTAAAGAGAGAGAGAGGGTAAGAAGACACAGAGACTGAGGTTTGAGAGTGAGCCCTGTTGAACACACAGTAGAACTTAATTCCAAGGAGCTGTCCACTGTATGAAGCCACAAGAGTTTCTGACCTCCTAGTTACAGAATAATAGAATAGTAGAGTTGTGCCATCTAGTCCAGGCTCCTGCAGTGCAAGAATCCTGCCCAAAGCTGTCCCCAGGTGGGCTCAAACCACCAACCTTCTGGTTAACACCGACCCATTGCACCACCTGCAGGAATCTCACCTAAAGCATCCATGACAGGTGGCCATCCAACCTCTGCTTAAAAACCACCAATGAAGGGGAGTCCACCGACCTTCCAAGGAGGTCCGTTCCAAAGAGCCTCTTCCCCTCAGAAAGTTCTTCCTAACGTGTTGCCGGAATCTCCTTCCTTGTCATTTGAATCCATTGGTTCAGTCCTACTCTCTGGAGGAGGAAACAAGCTTGCCCCTCAGATATTTGAAGATGGCTCTCATAAATGAAAACATCTGCCAGTTTTACAGGGGCTGGATGAACTGGTGGAAGGAGGAGCCTGGGGAAGTGGGTGGGGGTTGATTCTGAAGGGAAACACCTGCCAGCTGACAGCCTTCCCCCTTCTGGCCTTCCAGACGTCTTGGACTACAACTTCTATCAGCACCAGCCAGCCTGGTCATATGATGCTGCAGCTGATGGAAACATGTCAGTTCTGGCTGGGGCTCATGGGAGTTGTATTCCCAGACACCAGGAAAGCAGCCGGTTGGGAAAAGGCTGTTCCCGAACATTATGCTAAGAAAATCCTGGTCATGACGAGCGTAAGGAAATCTGCTAATGATTTCAAAATACTTCCTGCTCTCTAGTCTTTTCTTTAGTTTTGTTCAAGCAATTGGTGGGGTAACAATGTGAAACACACTTTATCCTCCGAGGTGGTCAAAGGCTGAGTCAGAGTTGGATGTGAATGTGCTGGTACAAGCAAATGCCAACGTTGACAAGTAAATGAGTGTGAAAACAGGTCATTTACTGATGGGTTTTTGGAGATGTGCAGGTGAATTTCAGGAATTACTGGATCCTGGGGGCAGATTTTCAATATTTACTCTGAGTACATGGTAAAAGCCATTCTTTAGTGTTAAATTGTGGAAATGAGGATGACATTGGGCTCAAAATGTGCCAGGAAATGGGGGAAGTGCCCAAATTTTCTGACTTTTCCCACTAGCCTCCCCAAAGATTAAGAACTACTGGTAAATGTCAACATTTGCCATACCCCAGATAGATGGTCATTGAAGCATTGCAAGCTGTATGGAGAGGTCATTGCATTTTACAAGTTGATTCCTTGGGGCTTGGTAGGGAAAGAGATGCTCTTTTTCTGTACCCAGATGGCCATTCCTCAGTTGCCACCAGCCAACGCTTCCTGGAATATTTTGTCTTCTGGGGGAAGGACTGTTTCCTTCTGCCAATTCCTCCAGGAAAGCTGTCAGGACACAGCAATAAAATAGCTTTTATGCTCTTAGAGAGCATTCTTATCAGAAAATCAGCCATTGCTAACTGTTTACTCTAGATAGCTTGGGTAAACTTTGAGGAGGTTAGTTCAGCAACCTGGTTGCATCAGACTTTGGCAGAAGGCAAATGGCAATAGTTACTTGGGAGTTGAAGGGAGGCTGAAAGAGGCTCATAATGTTATACTCATTCCACTTCTGTCTCTGGCAGGTATTTGTGTTGTGTCAAAAATTAAAGACAAAAACAAGGCAAAATCTATTTAATTAAAGACAAAAACAAGGGGTGTGTGGGTGGGTGTGAGTGTGTGTGTGTGTGCATGCAAAGAGTTGTTTTAAACTGTGTTTTAATTGTTGTAACTGTTCTGGGGCCTTAGAGTGAATAGCAGGTAATTAGAATAATAGAATTGTAGAGTTGGAGGGGATTCCAAGGGTCATCTAGTCCAACCCCCTGCAATGCAGGAATCACAACTAAATAATCCTAGACAGGTGGCCATCCGACCTCTATTTAAAAACATCAAATGGAGACACCACCTTCCACTCTTGAACAGCTCTTACCATCAGAAAGTTATTCCTAATAATAACCATAGTAATGTGAAGTGAAACCTCTCCCAAACCACTTTCATCTCCCTTAAAAACTCTGCTGTCTTAAGTGTTGTTTGACATCCCCAAACCTGCAGCAATTACAGCAACAGCAACAGGATTGTTAAGCATATGGCAAAACTGGAGTTTGAATCTCTGTCCCTCTGCCCTCAGGCCAAATCTTGAAAGTAAAGAGGGGTGTCTACTGTGGGCCTCCAGATGCTTTTGAGGCTCCATCTCTCATCACCCCTCACGGTTGGCCAAGTTGGGCTGGTGCTGATGGAAGTCAGTCCAGCATCTGGAGAGCCACAGGTTAGCCACCCCAATATCATGTCCAATTAGCAGGCAGCCAAAGTGAAGAAAATGAGTCGTAATTTGGTTTCATGAACAGGTTAGTAAAAATGCACATCTGGAAGGACAGGTGATGGGAGGGGGGAGCTCTTTCCAACTGCTCATCACAGGATGAGTGCAAAGGAAGGAAAAGTTTCTCCGGCTTGAAGGGCTCAGGAGACACTAATCTCTCGGCTTTAATTGCTTGCTTTTAAAAAAAAAAACCCACACACAGATAAAGAACTTGAACAGTTGCTTTTCCAAGCTCAAAGCTATCGTGCCACTGATTCCGAAGGACCGGAAGCCCAGCAAAGTTGATATGCTTAAAGCCACTGCTGAATACATTCGCCTGTTGCGCTCAGTTTTGGAGGAAACTGGAGGGTGTGAGGTAGGAGCAAAACTAACTTTGCAACCCCCCCACCCCTGCCGAACTTCCTGTGATCCTCATTTGAGGATCTTCTTCAAGGGTCTGGAGGGTGGCAACACGAGAACAAGCCTTTTCTGCAGTGACTTCCCATTTGTGGAATGCTCTCCCCAAGGAGACTCACCTGGCACCATCATTTTATATCTTTAGGCGCCAAGCGAAAACTTTTCTATGCAACCCAGGCCTTTGGCCTTTAACTATCTATGGCCTTTTAGAAGTGGGTGAGGTGCTTTAAAAACATTTCTTTCCCCCCTTGGTTTTAATGTAGCTGTGTGGGGTGGGTAGGTTTCCTTGGGCCAGATAAAGCAACAAAGAACCCTGCCACACAGTGCCATCTGCTGAATAACCTCCTGAGTTTGTTGCAAAACCCTGTGCTTTGCGGGTTCCAGGGCATCCGCTGGAATGCACCTGTGGAGCTTGGGTCCTGCTCACTGGGACACCTGTGGCACTTGAACTGCAGCTGCTTCCAAGCAGGTTACTGCAACACTGTCCTTCCCTGGAACTGACTTTCCACATTGTGGGGTGATTGATTTGGGGTGGTGGAGGGTATACATCACACTACGTTTTGCCTAAATAAGTGGGTAGGGAAGGTATCTCCCCCCCCATCATTAATTTTTCCTTGAAATAAATAATTGAATTTGCACTAAAGCATTTATGAGGTGATAGCAAACTTTAGCCATACCCGGAATTGTACAGCGAATAAATTACATTCACTGGGTTTATTATTCATCTATTTTATTACTTTAATATCCCACCTGAGTTCAAAGTGACAGAGATGGTTCTCCCCCTCCTTATTTAATCCCTACAAAAACCCAGCTATTGCTCTGCCCATGAAATCATGCCAGCTCTTTCCCAAGCACCCCTTTCTTTGCAATTTTTCGTATGTATGTGGTCATCCAAGCTGTCTCACCACTGATCTGTTTTCCTTTCTGCTTCCACAAGCTGAAAGATCCAGCAGGTCACAATCCTTCTGGGCCCTCTTCAGTGCCAGCACCGCTAGAAAAGTGCTCGCCCGCCAGCCCCAGGCCCCAGACACCCAACAACTGCATCAAGATGGAAAATGGGATGGAAGTGGTGTGGGCAAACCCAGTGGTGCAGAGCCCCATGTGGGCCTGGGAGGAAACACTTATTCCTACCTATGTGGGGATTTTGGAACTTCACACAACCGGATAGCAGGTAAGGTTTTCTCCAGGGCTTGGTTTTACCTTTTACCTTTTCAGTGGTTCCCAAAATTCGCAATGCCGCCCTCTGTGGGGCTGTGGGATTCGGGGGGGGGGGCGGCGGCACTAAGAGGCAAGGGGGCAGCAGGGGGCGCTGGAGATGTAAATAACTTTGAAAGGCTAGTATTGCTGGCTCAAATGCACAAATTTTGTGGAACTGGCTAAGCTAAACGGTTTTAATTGGATTTTGAATAAATGTGCAATTAATTGTTACTGTTTCGACTTTTATTGTGTTCAGCGCCCGCTAAAAACATTCTTCTTTAGGCAAACCTACCCAGATGCTTATAAATGCCAATGTGAATTTTAATCTGTTTTTGTATTTTAAGTTTTTGTATGCTTTAAAGTATTGTAAATTTT
Organism: Podarcis filfolensis; assembly: GCF_964270895.1. Taxonomy (NCBI): domain Eukaryota; kingdom Metazoa; phylum Chordata; class Lepidosauria; order Squamata; family Lacertidae; genus Podarcis; species Podarcis filfolensis. The sequence goes on along the minus strand of NC_139611.1, from coordinate 3,667,573 downwards.
TCTTTCTTTTATCATTTTTTCCTTTTTGTAAACTGCTTTGAGGTTGGTTTGTTTGTTTGTTTGTTTGTTTGTTTTTTGTTTTTACAAGCAAGTGGTGTATAAGTTTCATGAAATAAAACAAACAAATAAATAAGATAAATAGTAGCTCATACACTTACCCGGGTAATACTATGCCCCCCCCACCAGAGGCAGTAGTGCCCAATTTGGAAACAACTGGTTTAAGATTATACATTTTATCTTGCTATTTTATTGCTATCCTTTACCTCCTGTTTTCATTTCATTCCAGTTTAATCCTTATCCTATTCTGCATGCTGCCTTCAGGATGCAGGATGGAAATCAAGAGCGCAGGACTGGAATAAATCAGCAAAGATGCAGATGCACTTCCACACCTGCAAACAATTTGTCTTTCAGAGCCTCCTTTGGGTGCAGATGGAGGATCAGCTCTTCAAGACGCAGCACTTGCAGAAAGGAACCCAAACCGGGTGTTCTTGTTTGATGAGTTTTCATTTGTTCTGTTTAAAATTAAATTAAATCTGCCACAATTATGACTCATGTTTTGCATGTTTGCAGTCTAATCTTTGGACCAAAATTCATTGTGGGGAGCAAAGAGCTTCACAGGGTAACTGAAAGCTTCACTTAAATATGGGAGGGTGTTCTCGGGAAGGTTCAGTGCAAGAGAGAAGCCAAAGCAGGGAGTTTTGTTTGTTTTTTGCTCCATGGGCCTGATCCTTATTAGGAACAGCCTCATGAGCTATTTGACAGCGAAACACACTACCTCAGAAGGTAGTGGAGGTTTCTGAACCTCATTGGAAGTTTTTAAACAGATGTTGGATGACTGTTGTCTTCAGCTGAGATTCCTGCATTGCAGGAGGTTCAACTAGATGACCCTTTGGGTCCCTTCCAATTGGGTCTACAATTCTATGATTCTAAGGTATGTACGTATGGCAATTTAAAGTGGATTCAATGAACCCCAGCGCGTGTGTATGTGTGTTTGCATCATCCTCATCTAAATGGCAGCCCACACTTTCTTCCCCATTTAGTTTACCTTTTCCTGTTCTGCAGATAATGTGATAAGGGAAAATCATATTCCTTGGGCAAGTGGATTGGGTGGCCAGGTTGGGGGGGGGGCTTTATGTGTGTTGGGAAGTTTTGCTGTGTGCCATCTAGCTCCATGCCCTTCTCTTCCATTTTCGCATCACCTGAGCACAACCAAACCATTTTGTTTCCATCAGCCCCAAAAGAAAGGATGCACCATGCTTACTCCTGGCATGTGCAGAGAAAGGCACATTTGCTGTAATTTATTTTTACTCTTAAAGCAGCTGTTTTGCACAAAACTGCTCTTCTGCAAAACTGCAGTGGTCAAAAAGAAAAATGGCCTTTGCAGGAAAAGTTGGGAAAGAAAAACAGTCTCCATGTTTTGTGTCCCTGGGCTGTGTATGCTTAGAATCAGGGAATTGTAGAGTTGGAAGAGACCCAAAGGGCCATTAGTCCCACCCCTTATGAGTGTGTGTGAAAAGTATTGCTTATGCCAACATGGCTCTCAATGTCAGCGGCTGTGGCGCTGAGGCACTTGGTGCATGGGGCAGGGAGAGAAGCAGCAGCCGTGGCCTCCACCAGCGGCTTCGGACCCAGGTCACTGAACACTTCCACATGGCGGCTGGCACAAGACCAAGCTCAAGACATGCAACTCATCACAGCTGATGAAAAATGAAAAAGGTGGACATTTCACCTTTAACAGGTGTACCAGAGGAGCATATCAAAACCAGAAAAGTTCACATTTTTGTTCCAGCCCGTGATGCCATGCAAGCTGGTGTTAACAATACAAAAAAATGGAAGATAGAATTTGACACAAGGGAGTGCTGGGAAAACCCACTGATGGGCTGGGCATCTTCCGCGGATTCTCTGTCCAATGTGTTGATGACCTTTTTACGAAAGAAGCTGCTATAGCCTTTGCTGGGGGGGGGCGGGAAATGGCTGGAGCTATGATGTTCAAGAGCAGAGGATTCCAAAACCTAAATCCAAGTCTTATGGTGCAAACTTTTCTTGGAACAAAAGACCAAGGGTGTCCACAAAATAGGTTGGCATTGGCTGTCTCTGCGTCTGACTGTGAATAAAGTCAGCTATGCTGTATTTATAGTCCATGTATAATACATCTCTTAATCTCCTAATAAATTTGACCTTTAAAAATAAAATAATAAAGTACTGTTTATGCTATTCTCTGGGCCACACTGTGGCTTTCTGTGTTGGGGGGGGCAGGGGAAGGGTCTGGAGATCAGAGACTCCCCTGCCTCGCCCTGTCATTCTTTGCCCTGGAGAAGGCTCTCTAGGGTGAGCTGTTGGTTCTGAACTTGGCAGGGCTGGTGCGTCATATGAACATCATTTTAAATGCTGCTCTGCGCAAAATCAGTAAATTGAAAAACATGATTTCAAAAATGAATTTTAAAATTGTCTGTTTTCCCTGTCATGAAACATGCATGAAGTTTGGCTTTGGTAAAAGTTTGTTATTGCAGTACTCTGTGAACAAAACCATTTAAGAGAAAGGGGGGGAAACCAGGTGTGCATGCACAGGTAAACTAATCCTTGCATACCTGTCCATAATGGACATCTAGTTCATGTAACTTCCAAAGGGCAAAGAAGTACTAACTGAGGATGGGGGCGGGGGGGGGGACAGACAACAACACATAGCATGAAGGCATCCCATCAAGCACCACACACTAGTGTGGGAACATCAAGGCGGATTTAAATGGAAAGTCCTCAGAAGCAGAGAAATCAGAACTATGTGACACAGTTGTGCATTAGCCCCCTGGAGTGTGCACAGCCTCACACCCATACAGCAACAAGGAACACAACACACAGTGGGATAACAGACTGTCACAATTTGCATGTGGGATTCCATCACATACCAGCAAATTCAGATTGCCCAACTAGCGCAGAGTTTTTTTTGCCATTTTTTCTGCTTCTTCCCCCTGCCCCAAAACTGTTTACAGATCAAAAGCGATGGGAGAAATGTCTTTCTGCATATTACCTGTCCAGTAAGTGCAATAACCAGCAGCTGGTACTTCTAGGAGGCTGGAGAAGAGACTCATCATCATTGCCTTCTCCGACATTTGCCTTTTGCTGCTGTGTCAGCCTCCTCTGGAGAAAGGATATGGGAGCCAGCTGAACCGCATTTAAGCCAGGCTCCTTGGAGAGCGGCAAGACCAGAAACTTCATCGTTGGTTAACTCTTGTTTTGCTCTGTGGTTATGTACTTAAGCCTGGGTGATTTGGGGGTTTTGTGGGTGTGGGTGTTTGTAACATTGAACTTATTCTGTGATTGCCAATTTGTTGATTTTTGTGATTTCTGAAATCACTGACCTGCTCTGCATTTTGTTTATTTGTATTTCTAGTGGTCTGCATTGTGATGTTTTGCATGTTTGCTGTAAGCCGCTCTGGGCGAAGCTCATTGTGGAAAAGCGGCATCCATCCGCACAGCAGAAAAACCCCGAATGACTGCTCAATACAGAGTCAGTGTCGTATAACCTCCCCGCGAACTCTAAGCATACAATCCAGTTACTTACTTCCATCAAGGATCTCATCGGGCTGGGCGAGATCGTTGCACAAAAACGTGACCCCTGATCGGCAGAGGTGGTCCTGGCTCCTTGCCTCTTCCCTCTCCCGCAGCCCCGCGTCCGAGGCTCCCGTCTCGCGGGCCACAGAGTGGCGCCCTGCTCCTCCCGCGCCAGCGCCAGATGCGCGCTACATTTCAAAGGCAGCATCTTCCCACATGCGCAACGAGGTCTGTGGATCGCCGCCGCAGCGCACCGACTCAGACCGTTCTGGTCCCTCGACCCCGTGCTGCCTACACGGACTGGAAGCGGCGGCTCTCCGGGATCTTGGACGGGCGTTTCTCTCCCCGCCCCACCTGGGGAGCTTCGGGGTGCCAAGCAGGTGCCCTTCCCCTGTCGACTCCTGAGCAGCAGCCTACTCCTACTCCTAAGTAACGCCATTAAAAACAAGTGCCGCGCAGCCAAATAAAGCCCCTCCTAAGGGAGGCCAGCTCCATCGCCGGCTTCTTCTCCTCCTTCCAGCCCCTTAAAGGAGAGGGGCGCATCCTTCCGGCCCACCCATCGGGGTCCCCCCACCCGGCTGGGGGGGCTTCCTTGTGCCAACGGCCCATTGCGTCACCGCTCCTCCCTGCAGCAGAAGACGAGGCAGCGCGGCGGCTCGGTGGCCGAGGGACGCGGCGCCTCTGGCTGTGCGCGCAGCCGTCCGGAGGGGGGCGCTCGGGGCGCGGAGGGGAGCCGCCCTTTTGTCATCAGCCGAAGCGGACGGGGCGAGGCGGGCAGGTTGCCTCCGCCGCCGGGTTGCTGGGTCTCGGGTCCCTTTTGGATGCTGCTGCTGCCGCCGCCTCCTCCTCCCCCTGCCCGGCATCTTCCCCACCTCCCTGGGCGGATCTCTTTCTCCGCGGCGCGCAGAGCAGCGAAGGCGCCCAAGGAGACCAGGAGGAGGAGGAGGCGCGAGGCGCGGCGAGGGACAGATCCGGAGATCGCAGGATGGGCTCCTCCGGTGGGCTCCTTTGACTGGGAGGAGGAGGAGGAGAAGGGACCGCGCTGCCGGGGAGGAAAGCGAATAACCGCCCCTGCAAGGAAGATGCGCTAAACGGGTAAGGAGGAGGCAAACCTTTCGGATTTCATCCGCACCTTCGACAAGTCGGCTTTCCACTTTATTGTCTCTGCTTCTGTTGTTGTTGTTTTTTAAAGAAATAGGTAAAACCAATTTGGTATGGGCGTTGAATGTTTTGCACCGGTGAATCTGTGGGTCGAAAGGTGCCCCCACCCACCCCATCTTGCAGCAAAAAGGAAAACCCCAAGGTGCTGGGGCTGCTGCTGCTGCTGCTGTTTTTCGTGGGCTGCTCGCTCCCTTCGCCAGCGCGCGAGTGAATTCCCAAGAGCCCAGGCGGTGTTTCTTGAGCTGGAAGCGGAATATAGGTGGGGATGGGGCTGGAGGTTATTCTCTTGCACGGTTTGCATAAACCAGATTGGCCTGTTTTTGCAACAATTTTAAACCGACCGTGGCCAAAAGCCCTGTATGCTACAACACAGCAGCAGCCCATTGGACAGAATTGGCTGCTGGTCATCTTAAAGTGTGTGTGTACACAGGTGTATTATGGACACATTGATCCCTAAAAATGAAAACCTTCTGATCTGGCTTTACATGCCATGGAGATTCTCTGGCGTTTGATCTCTGGGGATTCCTCTGGTTTCCTAGGCAGCGGGTTCACACATAGATACTTGGCAACAGAGGTGGGTCTTAGCTCTGCACTTTGAAGTGACTGGAAAATGCTGGGAAGTGTCACTGTGGTGGCTGATTCTCTGGGCCGGATCCAGGGTCCTCTTTGTGTCTGTGAGGTTCTCTTCCTCCACCTTGTGTGCGGTTAGGAAGGAGGACGGGAGGGAGGATTCCTGAGCCACACTTAACCTGGGCTTGGCCTCATCCCTGCTGAATATTCATCTCTTTCTTTTGTTTTCTCACTGTCAAAGCAAGCTCCTCATCGTGAGGGCTGCTGCAGCCATGGCTCACCCAGTCTCCTCTTCCAGGAGGTCTCATGAGTCACAGCCCCTGCGAAATAATCGGAACATGCTCAGTAGGTCTAAGGAAAAGAGAGTGTGTTGCAGCCCTGAGCTTCACTTTGAAAACAAACCTACTTCCTTTTCCAACTATCAGGTCTGTGGTTGCTCTAGCTGCTGCTGTTTATCAACCAGGGTCATCCGTATTTTTATTTATTTATGCATTTATTGCATTTATATCCCAACTTTTTCATCCAAAGTGCTCAAGGTGGCATATGTCGTTCTCCCTCTCCTCATTTAATCCCCACAACAACCCTGTGAGGCAGTGACTGGCCCCCAAGGTCACCCGGTGAGTAGGGATTTGAACCCTGGCCTCTCAAGTCTTAGTCTGACACTCGAACCACCATTCTTCACTGGCTCTTGTCAGTGCTCAAACTACAGAATTCTGTGATGAGACCCCGTAGTTCCTCTTTCAGAATGCTTTGAGGTGGGCGCATCCTTTCACCCCCTCCCTGTTTTCACGAGAATCTTTCCAGCCCCTTTCAACCTCTGTGGCTTTGGGACTGGATGATGAGGAGTGTCTGCTTTGTTGACTCAAGCGACGATCTGCTGGTGGGCCATGTTTGAATTACAGGGGAGCAGAGTGGGGTCCGGCTGTCCTCCTTAGCCACTGTTTTCAGAAGGTTGTGGGAGCAGCATGATTTCACTCCAGTAGAAATGAGTCACAGATTGGGGCCCACGAATTGCAAGAACGATACCCTATTCTTTCTCATCTTCCCTGTAATTTGAGCATTGATCCTTCTCTTGGGATTTCACAGAGTAACAGAAGCAAAATGGTAGGAAAGGGGAGGCCTCTGCCCCAAAGAGCTTACAAGCTAAGTACTGGGGCTAATGGGAGTCGCAGTCAAAAACATCTGGTGGGCATGATGAGACATCAATAATGTAAAGCACTCATCCTGGCTTCCTGCCCAAAGAATCCTGGGAGCTAAGAGTGGTTAGGCGACACTTAGCAAACTATGCTTCCCAGGTTACTTTATGGGGGAAGCCACTTCTCTTAGGGCAGATTCACAACATGCATTTAAAGCACAGGACTTCTAGGACTGGGTGATATGTCGCTATATCATCCAATTTTCGGTGTCTGTGCAGGCACGATTTCCGGTGCCGCAGAAACAAGTCCGCGCACCGGGGTGTGCCGGTTTAGTGCAGCATGCGGGGACGTGCTGAGCGAGCGGCTCAGTTCAAGGGCAGCTTGTGGGCCAGTTAAATGACCCCCAAGGGCCACTTGTGGCCCGTGGGCCTTAGGTTGCCAACCCCTGTTTTATGCTATGCAAATATAATGATGCAGGAAAAACCGTGAAGCCACCGGTGCCTCTACATAGCTCCATCCTTATTTCAGACATCGCTGAAAACCAGATATGACTTCCCACAAAGTATCCTGGGAACTGTAGTTTGTTAAGAATGCTGGGAATTGTATGTTTATGGGGGGAACTATAGTTCCCAGTGCTATTTGGGGGAAGTCATGTGCTTTAAATCTATATTGGGTATGCTTTAAATCTAGGCTGTGGCTTTGACCAAAGTCTGCTAAATACCTCTTCAAGCATGTCAATGTTTTATCAGGCTAAATTACTGTGAGTGGGCCTGATTTCCTTCACAGGGTGAAGGGAGTTAACCCTTTTTCTGATAACTACCATCCCCCTTCTCCAACTCTGTTTGCGGCAGGAGGGAAGCCTCTGTTGGTGTCAATGGGATCACTCTCCCTCGACTAACAGCAGCATTCAGGAGAAAGTGCTCATTGCGGGTGTGGGATCAGAGGAAAGTGTTTACTGCCTCTCCCTGCACGCTGCAGACCCAACCCAAACATACAGTGGTACCTCTGGTTGTGAACTTAATTTGTTCCGGAGGTCTGTTCTTAACCTGAAACTGTTCTTAACCTGAGGTACCACTTTAGCTAATGGGGCCTCCCGCTGCTGCCGCACCACCACTGCGCGATTTCTGTTCTCATCCTGAGGTAAAGTTCTTAACCTGAGGTACTACTTCCGGGTTAACAGAGTCTGTATCCCAGAGTGTTTGCAACCCAAGGTGTTTATAACCCAAGGTACCACTGTAGTGGATTTGGGGTGGGGGCGAGGCACCTACAGCTGCTGCTTACAGTTGTAAAAAGAGACCCTGCCCTTGAACCATTAAGCATCATGTTACGTTTAGCTGCAAATTCTGACAGCGCAGGCAACTGTGAGTCAAATTCCGCAATGGAATGGGAGCCAATGCCCTTGCATGCACTATCCCTGCGCCTGTCTGTCTCTGTTAGGCACGAGGACTAAAGGGTGTGGGCAGCATCCCAGCGAGAGACGTTGGGTAGCTGGGTCTCTGGGCTTGACCTCAAGTGCCAGGTGTGGGGAAGAGCGGGTAGAACATTGCATCACGCAAGGAAATACCCTCAAACTGATGGAACATAGGAAGCTGCCTTAGATGAGTTAGACCATTGGTTCATATTGTCTACACTGACCGGCAGCGGCTGTCCAGGGTTTTGAGCAGGGAATCTCTTCCACTCCTACGTGGAGATGCCAGAAGGGATTGAACCTGGGACGTCCTGCATGTGCGGAAGATGCTACAGCCCTTTCCCTCAGCACTGTGTTGAATACAATACCTTGTTGTGCTCCTTGCTGCCCAGGGCTCCTTTGGGAGGAAAGATGCGTTAGAAGTGGAAGGAAGGAAGGACCAAAGGACCAAACAGTGGTTAGGGAGGCAGGAACCGCTCAGTTAGATTGCTGAGGTGACAGAAGAGGAGCTTGCCCTGGTTTTCATCCATGAAAGGTCTGTTATCACCAACTTTTCAGTTAATTTATTGTTTATTTCCTTATTTATTCCCGAGCATTTATACACTGCTTGATTGTTAAAAGAAAACCCTCAAAGCGGTATACAAAGAGAATAAAACAATAAAATTATCAATAAAAATCACCCTTTGAAACATTCAAAAGATAAGATCAGCAATAAACTAAAAACATACAGCAACATTTACATGTCTGGGTAGACTCGTCTTTAAAAGCTGTTTTTAGCAGGCACTGAAAGGAGTACCGTGAGGACGCCTCTCTGATGTCAGTAGGCAGGGAGTTCCAGAGTGCAAGTGCTACCACAGTAAACGGGCCATGGACTTGTGCAAGCAATCTTCCTGGGAAAACTGTTGACATTGCAACTTCTCAGCCCCGGACACACTGACCAGATGCTTGGAAGCTGTGGCTGGATGGCTGTGTGGGAGCCGGCTGAAGTTAAATCCTTTGAAGACAGAGGTCCTCTGACTGGATCAGGATGACATGGGGTTAGGGGGCCAACTCCCATCTCTTGCAGGGGCTCAATTAGTGCCAGCGCCTTCTGTCAAGAGCCTGGGTGTAACCTTTGATGCCACCCTTTCCATGGAGGCGCAGGTTGCAGCCACAGCAAAGGTGGCATTTTTCCATCTCCACCGTATCAAGCAGTTGGTCCCTTACCTTTCTCGCCCTGATCTGGCCAGAGTGATCCATGCGACGGTCACCTCCAGGCTTGATTATTGTAACTCGCTCTACATGGGGCTACCCTTGAAGCTGACCCAGAAACTCCAGCAGGTGCAGAATGCCGCTGCAAGGCTCCTTACGAGGTCCTTGTCGCAGGATTGCATTCATCCAGTGCTTTACCAGCTGCACAGACTCCCGGTGGAGTACAGGGTCAGGTTTAAGGTGCTGGTTTTGACCTTTAAAGCCCTATGCAGCCTAGGACCCACGTACCGACAGGACCGCCTCTCCTAGTATGCCCCGCAGAGGACCTTAAGGTCCACAAATAACAACACTTTGGAGGTCCCAAGCCTCAATGTGGTTAGATTGGTTTCAACTAGGGCCAGGGCCTTTTCAGCACTGGCCCTGACTTGGTGGAACGCACTGTTACAAGAGACTTGGCCCTGCGGAACTTGACATCTTTCCGCTGGGCCTGCAAGACAGAGCTGTTCCACATGGCCTTTGATTTGGACTCAGTCCGACCCTTAAGTTTCCCTCCCCTTATGGTTTTGATTTATGGGCTACTATTAAAATGAGGCTGCATTTTAAATTGTATTTTAACCTATATTTTAGTAAACTGATTTTTGTTTGTTTGTTTCCCCCATTATGTTTTATTGTAATTTTATTAGTGTTAGCCACCCTGAGCCCGGCTCTGGCTGGGGAGGGTGGGGTATAAATAAAAATTTATTATTATTATTAGTATTATTAGTATTAGTATTAGTATTCATCCCTACTCTCTTAGTCAGAGGTGGTTTTAGAGAAGCGCGACCAGTTCGGTCGCACTGAGTGTGGCTCCTCGGGGGCGCTGCAACTATGATGTGGAATGGAAGGCAAGAGGTGGGACGGTGCCAAATTTTGGTGTTGTACCACTGACTTGGTCTACCTGGTTTAATATTCTCTTGAAATGGGCAAGAGCAGCCTACCCCAACCTGGTGCCCTTCAGATGTTCCTGGACCACAATTCCCATCATCCTGTGCAGTGCTGGGGCTGATGGAAGCATGACAGTGCCGGCTGGAGCTGATGGGAGTTGCGGTCCAAGACATTGGGGTCAGGGCAGGTTAGTTCCATTTTGCATCAGGTGGTTGCTTAGACCATTTCCTCCTTTTATCTCCTTTCCCTTGTCACTTCTCCCTGAATAAATTGTGTGCCCGTCTTTGGAAGCTCTTCCTAATTGCAGACACATCTCCTTGCTCTTGTAGGCTTTATGTTCCAACGCTCTACATGGCTTAGAAAAAGCTACATCTCTGTTTCCATGGTTATGTTTGGTGTTAAATTCTGCCTCATCCAAGGATGCAGCAGACCGTTTCCAGAATTCTTGGATATTCCCTCTTGCTGCTGCTTTTGAGGCGAGGTTTCTATTTCTATCAGATGCAGTTGCACAAGCGTTATGGTCAAATAACAATAAGAGAACAAACTAGAGGTGGATGAACCCTCCGAGGCTCTACTCAGAATGGATTGGGATTGAAGGGGCAGGCATTCCAGGGGGAATCCCCGGGGGTGGGGGACGACCTCAAATCAATGCAATGATTTGGAAAGGTGCCATCGAGCCACCTCTTCCTTTTCCTCCTCCTCGGAGGTTCAGGGTTAGCGATGGCAGCCATGAAAGGCTATTTTTAATTCCTTGTTCCTTCCTTCCCTTCTTCAGTCTAGAGCCACCTGAATACTAGCTCCATGTAAAATTAAACTTGAAATTAGCATTCTTTTCTGGGTGACTATTCCCAGGGAGCACATCTATTTATGTATTCAGCTTTCAAGGCATGCTAAAATTAGGATGTGAACAGTTTTCAACACCTTTGCATTACTCCTTAGGCTATAGGCCTAGTCACTACATACAAGGGAGCCAGCCTCATTTAGCTCAATTGGACATTATTATAAATCAGCATTGCTGGTGGCCCTGTTTGCGCTTATCATGCAACCATTGTTTACTGTGACAAGGACAGGCCATAGTAAGTCTCAGGCGTGCACAGTCCCGCTTCCCTTTCCTCTTACTTGGGCTTCTGTTTTAGGTTAAGCATCATTAGGAACCCTAAACGGTGGTTTATCGTAACTGTGGTTTGTCAAAACAAGCCAGCTTCTTAGATTATGGTTGAAAAACAGCTTGTTTTAACAAAGCATATCTCAGGTTAACCCAAAATCTGTCAGGTTCAGACAAAATGGCAAACTGTGGTTAATCTAAAACAGAAGCATAAGCTTTCGAGCTCCTCCTTAGACTCTGGCTGACCCAGAGCAAGAGGGGGCAGCAGGGAGCCCTCAAGTCTGAGTCTCACTGCAGCTTGTCCACAGAAAACTAAACTATGGTTTTGCAACTACCTTTGGTGGGGGGAGCCTTTTATAGATTTATAATATTTATATCCCACTGCAACAGTGGCCACATCCCGGGAACAGCTTCGATTGGCTAGCTAAACCAGGTAGCTGATGGGTCTCAAACCCCCGCTGAGTTAAGGGCTTCCCCTGCATGCAAAGTCAGGCTCTGGCAGATTGAGTGGGTCCAATGGTCAGGAAGGCAGTTTCTGCATGTGCTGTAGAGGGAAGTGAGGGGCAGGTGGGGCTTGTCCACCTGAGAAGGCAGCCAATCTAGGAGAAAGAAGACTCTGATCCTAATGTGCACCTCCTTGCAGGATATCTTTGGAAGAAGAAAAAGCCAAGGAGTAAACCCTACACAAAGGGTTTTCTCAAGACAAACGGATGCCCAAGTATTTAAATTTTGTGCATTGAATATGTTTTTAAAAATACATATAAGGCAAAGCATTCTAAATCTAATCTATATAATATATGCTTGTTCTGCATTATTGCACTTTTATGTGATGCTTAGATGAAGTTTAAACCACTGCACTGCTTGGGCTTGCCGATCAGAAGGTTGGCGGTTCGAATCCCCGTGACAGGGTGAGCTCCCATTGCTCAGTCCCTGCTCCTGCCAACCTAGCAGTTCGAAAGCACGTCAAGTGCAAGTAGATAAATAGGTACCGCTGTGGCGGGAAGGTAAACAGAGTTTCCATGCGCTGCTCTGGTTTTGCCAAAAGCGGCTTAGTCATGACCCGGAAAAACCATCTGTGAAAGCAGACAAACACCGGCTCCCTTGGCCTGTAAAGCAAGATGAGCGCTGCAACCCCAGAGTTGTTCATGATTGGACTTAACTGTCAGGGGTACCTTTACCTTAGATGAAGGGCAGTATAGAAATGTAATTAATTAATTAATTAATTAATTAATTAATTTTCTCCATTGATTTAGGGTGGCAGAAAATTTCCCAGTTCAATATTTGCCAGAAAACCCACCATCCCTGGATGGCAGCTATTTGCCGCTAAGGCCGCTGAGTTCCTCTGGTGCTCTCAGACTCCAGCATCCTTTCCCAAGAGGGTGCTCTCTCCCATCTGCCCCAGCATTGTATGGTCATGCTGGCTGGGGCAGCTGGGAGCCCAAAACACCCAGAGGGCACCAGCTTGCTTGGTGGAGGCTGGGCAACAGTGTCCCTTCTCACCATTTCCAAGGTGGTGATATGGCGTGTGAATGCTCAGGGTGGCTGTTTCCTCTGCCTGCGAGCCGGCACCGCCAGATACCGGTACTCCATGCAACAGGACCCACAGCAAGCTTCGTCATCCCCCCCCCCTCTGATTCACCATCTGCATTATGGAGCTATGTATTGTTTTGTGCCTTGCTAGATGTTACTGGAGAGGCAAGAGGTTGCCGCGATCGGTGGAAGTCTGCCCATGGCTGCTGTAGTATCGATTTACATTCTGAGATCAGCTTGATTTATTAAACTGCAGGCAAATGCTTCAAAAGTTGAGGTTTCTTTTTACTTGAGTCAAAAATGGTGCTGTCATTAGGGTCAAAACGCCCGAAAGGATGAGGGGTGGGTGGGTGGGTGGCTGTGTTGGTAACCTGGAAAGTGGGTAGGAAAGAGACTGGCTTTATTTTATCTCTGTGGTTCATCCCAAAAAGAGATACCGGAGCAGTAGGGCCTGTTAAATTGTTCAGCTGTCAACTTCCAAAAATGAGGGATGCTAAAAAGTTGTAACATAACTTGGGAATTCAAAAGATATTTTGGTTAAATAAATATAATTTGGTTTTGCTTGGTAGGTAGAATGTGTGTAAAATTGCACAGAAATCATTAAAAGTGTGTGCGGTTATATCATATATCTTTATTTATTTATTTATTTATTTATTTATTTAGCATTACATGACACTTTCAAAAGGTACAATTATAAGTCTTTGGTTTTCCAAAATCGGTTTATGTGCTTCATAGACTTTACAAGCTAAATGTTGTCCAGTCACCAAAATAATAGCAGATTTGAATTCCTCACACCTAAAAACATATTTTTAAGATCCCTCACTAAAGAAATTTGCAAAAATTGTTTCACCCTCTAGCATGGCATGCCCTACTGGAGCAGCCATTTCACCAGACTTTCTCAGTGGGAGAGATGGGAAACAGACGACTCAGCTTCACCGAAAGACCAGCTCCACCAGGCACCTCCTACCCCTGAACTGTGCCAGCCGGTCATTTTAAGAACTGTTTCAAGATTGGCGCCTGTGTTTGATTTCCCCCTCTTCCTTCCCTCTCCCTATTCCTTTGTGTGCCTGTTTCTTTTAGATTGCAAGCCTGTGGGCATTTAAGCCACTCTGGAATTGACTGAAGAGCAGGGTACAAATGTTCTAAATAAATAATACTATAGGCAGCAGTAAGAATAAATCTGTTCAGTTTGCATTTTAATTCCTAAGTCACCCTTCCTGAACCAATAAGCAATCCGGAACACTGTTAATCCTTAAAAATCTGCATTTTTCTTTATTTTTGTGATGTGATTCTTCAGTGCAAAATGCTAATATTATTAGTGAAAGTATCTTACAAAACTACACTGCATTACGATAAAGGGCTTGCAGGAAAATTTGATTGCATGCAAAAATGCTCCTAGAAACGCAAACGGGTTTTCATCCTGACTTTTTGCAAAGAAAAATGTGCAAATAGACGCTGAAAGAGGGCAAGTGGAACTTAGGGCTGGGGGGGAATGAGAAACGGAGAAAGAACTGAAATGGACAGATTTGCCCATCCGTGGCTGCCAGGCATCCGATATGCTCTAAGACAAGACAGGAAGCTCCACTAATAGCAGGGTGTGTAGAGAGGAACTGTGGGCCGCCTTCCGTACATGATGGAGGGGACATCAGTCTTTGTTTCAGTTAATCTGGTAGCTGTCGTGGATGCGAAAACTCTATTCGGGAATTTGCTCCAAGCCAAATCCACCGAGAAGCCTTTCTCTCTCTACTCCCACATGATGTTTCATTGTGAAGGCACTCCAAGCACCATATCCCAGAATGCCTCCCAGCCCCAGGCAGAAGTGTCAATTATTCCTCTCGCGTTGGCTTCTGCTGCACAAAATCAGCAGCAGAGTTGCAAGAGAGCTTTCGCTCAGAGTTGCAAGGTGCACAGAGGTTTGTGTTGGGCCGGCTTTGCTCGGCCTCTTGGAGCTGAGCCCTGCCAGGCTGACCCTGCCATCCATGCTGACCTTGACACACTGGCTATGGGAGAGTCCTGTCGACTCACTGCTTTCCCTTGGGCGAATCTGGTCAGAGCTCAGAGCAAACAGCAATTTGGGTTTCCTCTGGATTAGCTTTAGCTTTTGCAACAATTTATTACTAAAGAGTGGTTTTCCCTTGGAAAGGAGCAGGACAAAAGGAAAAGGGCTCAGACCAGTGCTTTCCAGGCACGGTAGAAGCGGAAGTGTGGACGAGCCCTCAGAGATTGAAGGAACCAGGAAGTATTGCCTGAAGGATCCTGCTCAGGTTGTCTTGCCCGACGCCAGAGGCATGTGGCTCTGTGGGATGAGGCTGGTGGCCTCTTTGCTTGGTCCTTGCCTATCCTGGCCAGTTAAAACAGCAAGATTGGGACTGAGTGAGTGGACCTCTGAGGCGGTTAATCCCTCTCTGAGGGAAGGAGTTGTTCCTGACAGCCTGAAGAAGCCACTAGGAAAGTCGCACCTTTAACAAGTCAAACTTGGTCTATCAGTGTTGGTGTTGTTGTTTAGTCGTTTAGTCGTGTCCGCCTCTTCGTGACCCCCTGGACCAGAGCACCCCAGGCACGTCTGTCTTCCACTGCCTCCCGCAGTTTAGTCAAACTCATGCTGGTAGCTTTGAGAACACTATCCAACCATCTCGTCCTCTGTCGTCCCCTTCTCCTTGTGCCTTCCATCTTTCCCAACATCAGGGTCTTTTCCAGGGACTCTTCTCTTCTCATGAGGTGGCCAAAGTATTGGAGCCTCAGCTTCACAATCTGTCCTTCCAAGTGAGCACTCAGGGCTGATTTTCTTAAGAATGGATAGGTTTGATCTTCTTGCAGTCCATGGGACTCTCAAGAGTCTCCTCCAGCACCATAATTCAAAAGCATCAATTCTTCGGTGATCAGCCTTCTTTATGGTCCAGCTTTCACTTCCATACATCACTACTGGGAAAACCATAGCTTTTACTATATGGACCTTTGTTGGCAAGGTGATGTCTCTGCTTTTTAAGATGCTGTCTAGGTTTGCCATCGCCTTTCTCCCAAGGAGCAGGCGTCTTTTAATTTCGTGAATGCTGTCACCATCTGCAGTGATCTTGGAGCCCAAGAAAGTAAAATCTCTTACTGCCTCCATTTCTTCCCCTTCTATTTGCCAGGAGGTGATGGGACCAGTGGCCATGATCTTCGTTTTTTTGATGTTGAGCTTCAGACCATATTTTGCGCTCTCCTCTTTCACCCTCAATAAAAGGTTCTTTAATTCCTCCTCACTTTCCGCCATCAAGGTTGTGTCATCTGCATATCTGAGGTTGTTGATATTTCTTCCAGCAATCTTAATTCCGGCTTCGGATTCATCCAGCCCAGCCTTTCGCATGATGAATTCTGCATATAAGTTAAATAAGCAGGGAGGCAATATACAGCCTTGTCTATCAGTACCCTTGTGCTAATTTTCCAATTTTGGACAAGGCATTGTTGTGGGCTGTGGCCTTCCAATGCCAGACGGTCTTGGGTGATGCTGATGGTTTAGATCTGTCTTTGCCTGATTTCAGGTAAGGCTTTGGGATGGAAAAGGCATCCTGGTGGGTGACTTATGATGGGAAATGGGCCATGGAGATGCTGCTCTCTCAGTGCTCCTGAAGCTCTTGGTGGCTTTTCGTACGACTGACTGTGGATTGTCTATCAGAGTTTGGCTTAAGGGATAGTGTTTTGAGAAAATGCAGATTAAAAGAGGAAAGGCAGTGATTTGGAGAAGACTATCATGTGGAAAATGGAGAATGAATGGAAGTGCAGGAAGCTCACTATCCATGTTGAACGACACCGTAGATGAGTTGGCTAAGTTTGTTGTCTCAAATCACTGTCATTTGGAATTTATTATTCCTGTTGTGGTTCTTAATGGTGTCAGCCGCTTCACCGAAGAGCTGGATATCCTATGTAGCCTGATAGGGAACCTGTTCTCTTATGCCAGCAAAATGGCTCTGTCTACTCAGAGAAGTGGAAGGGAACACACCCGAAACCAACCCAACAAAGACTGGGCGTGCTCAGCTACCATGCAATGCTAGCTGGCCGGCTGTGTGTGTGTAAAAAGAAGGGGGCATCCTGGAAGAAGGCACGGCTGGCTAAGTGACTGGAATGTTTCTGACTACATCTCCCATCAGCCCCAGCTTCAAACAGCCTTGCAGGCGGAGGCCAGTGGGAGTTGCTGTCTAAACTGCCTGGAGGGCACCAGGCTGGGGGAGGCAGGCTTATATTCCATAATAAATTAGCTGCTCTTTAAGACTCTTTGTTGTTCTTAACTGAATCACATGCATTTGGAACTTCTGACATTTTGTGTAGATAAAAGCAAAGATCACATTATTTTTTTAAAAAATGGGTTCAAGTGATTGTCTGTGAATTGGGCATGAACTATTCCCCCCCCCCCCAACACAAACACACACACATGAGCAGAGAGCACAATGGTTTTCTGCAAGGTGACTTGGCTGCCCGCACTCAGGGGCAGTTTGAAATGATGGGTCAACAATCAATACTGTATATATCGCAAGCCATGTTCTCCCAAAACAGCCTCGTCTCCTGGCCCTTAAAATGTCATGTCTGCCTTCACCCTAAAACAGCAAATCCTTTCCTGGAAAAAAGGACCATCTCTTTCCTTTCTGGCACCAAATGGATTTCTCCGTTCTAAGACAGCCTCCATGTTCCTCATTTAATTTTTAAATTTTTTATCAATCAGGAGAGAACAAGAGAAAAGAGGCCTCCTGTTTTGCAAGGTGAGAAGCTTTGTTCCTTCCCAAGGAACCAACATTAGCAGTTAAGTGGATTAATATGGCTCTTTTGGCTGGTTTATGCCACGTTAGACCCAGGGATGGAGATAATTCATTCTGTTTCAGGCCAGCTCCTGGCAATTCTTTGATGGGGCAATATTTTTGTGTGGAAAATCACAGCAGGGAGGGTTTTTAAGTGACCAGGCCATGACTCCTCCACTTCCCTATCGATCCCCGCTGGCTTCCTCTCTCTCCCATCTGTTTGATTAGGTCACAAAATACATATCGATTTTTCTTCCTCTTTTATGTAACTGACATTTGAGAGATGATTCACAGCTCCATCAGAAAACTGTTGCATCCAAGGGCCAGAGACAAGGTGTGGCCAGGATGCTTGGACGCCAGAAATGGGACCCTCCCCTCCAGCTGACTGGCTGTTGCAGGAAGGGCACCACTGGGCCCTGCTGTGATTGATTGATTGTTGGTTGGTTGGTTGGTTGGTTGGTTGGTTGGTTGGTTAGTTGCATTTATGGTATATCCCACCTTTTTCTCCAAGGAGCTTAAGGTACATGGTTCTCCCTCCTCTCATTTAATCCTCACAACAACCCTGTGAGGTAGGTTAGGCCAAAAGGCACTGTGCTGCATCATGGCTCCCTGAGAATTTGAATCTTGGTCTCCCAAGTCCAACACTCTCACAAGTATAGCACACTGGCTCTTTATTATAAATTCTTAAATGCACCTTTCCCTTACTGCCAACTTGTCAGGTCAGGCTGCTTATCTGACTGCCCTCAAGATAACAAGGCAGTCTTCTTCACCTTGTACACTCCAGATGCATTTTTGTATATTATTTCCACCAATGTATGCATTTATAGACACTTTTCCCCTAGTACAGGGGTGCCCAAACTTTTTCAAAGAGGGCCAGATTTGATGAAGTGAACATGCATGAGGGCCGACCTTTTTTTTACTCCAAAGTTGTTGAGCTTTTTCTAGGAGTTGAGTTTTTAGGATTTGACACCAATACATAAACTGCCACGGGGGCCAGATAAAACCATAAAACCAGCCAGGTGGCCAGATTAGGCCCCCAAAACGGACTTTGGACATGTCTGCCCTGGTATGTGGACTTTTGCACACATTATTTGGTTGGAGAACTGTAACACAAGATTCAGAGGAAGGCTGTGTTTTGGTTTGCGTACTGCTCTGGGAAGTGTGGAAAGAGTAGTTTTGCCTTTTAAGTGTGAAGTTAATTAAATCTGAAGTTATGAACTGTGAAGTTTATTTAATTAGCCATGATTCCTACATCACAGGGAACCCTTGGGGTCCCTTCCAGATCTACGATTCTATGATTCTATGACTACAACTCCCAGCCAGAGCCAACACAGTAGTATGAATCCTGGGACTGATGGGAATTTTAATCCAAAGCATCTGGAAGGCTTATTATAGGGAACTCCCTTCACCTTCAGCATCTTGAAAGTCCCCCCCCCCCAAGATATTCAAAGGTTTGGGAGGAAGTTTAGTGTCCTGCTGCCTCTTCTTTTAACGGCATTTCGCCTCTCTGATTACATTAAAAGCTGCATCTTTCAGATCAATGGGATAATTCCATTTGGCCCCATCCATCACAGTGTGCTTAATAGAACCCAGCCCAGTTCATTTGCTCAGAATTATAGGCATATTCATGCTTAACCTTTCGCCCCGCTCTTTGCAGGCACAGTTCTGCACTTTAAAGCTTCATGTTTGAGCACCCTTTTTTTTATCCAGAGCTGTCTCCCCAAAAACTTGCTCTTTAAAGCTCAATCAGAGCAAACAGCTATTTTGGTGTTCTGCATATTGCCTTTTGCCCTGATTCAGCTTTCAAGAGCAGGTATTTAGTGTAGCAGCTTGACCCTAGACATGCTTACTTGGAAGTGAATCTTACAGTGGGACTTACTCTGAAGTAAGAAAGCATAGGGTGCATCTTTCAGTGCTTGAACGAGTAGCTAAGACTTCATCAGCTCAGCAATGGAGAACCTGGAAAAAGCTGCATTTGTCTTTGTGGTATAAGAACTAATAAACTTTGTACACATAAATAGTGTGTTGGGTGTGTGTGTGAAGGATCCAGAACACGGTTACATCATCCAGGGGGACTTTATTCAGCTTCAAACTCCTGATAAAGGGATGGGAGCAAACCAGACAGGTGTGCTTGTTTGTTTCCTTCAGGTCTAAAGTCACAGCACACAGCAATTGCTAAGCATCCTGTGCTGGTCCAAAGAGCAAAAACTGTTCTCCAAGACACCCCTGGTTCAAATGTCTCCTCGCCAATCAACTCTCCCTGGCTTGACTGTATGCAAGGAGATATCTAATGGCTTCAGAGTGCCATCTGCTCTGAGGGAAGGATGAGCTATTTGACCTTCCTTACAGGAATGGCACTAGGATTGTTGAAATTATTCATGTGAAATGGTCCGAGGAGACTAAATGCCAAGAGTGGTGTAGTGCTTAGCCTGTTGGGCAAAGACTGGAGAATCCGAGGTTCAAATTCAGTTCATTGGGGTGGATGCACCAATCACTATCACTCATCCTAACATACCTTACAGGGTTGTTGTGAGGATAAAATGGGAGGTGGTAGGACCATGCATGTGTGTGTGTGCCCGCCCACCCCATCCTTGGAGGAAGAGTAGAATATGAATGCATAATATTATTATTAAGCAGCTTCCACCTGTTTTCCCCTCCATGCTGTGCTGCCACCCAGTCTGAGTCAGCAGTGGCTAGCTGGGGATCAAGCACGCAGCTGGCATGACTCAGCTAAGATGCCGTAGATGCAAATGCCACATTGACAAAGCAGCACAGCCAACCGTTTAACCTTCTCCTGAGATGTTCTCGTGCTTTTAAATGTAGCTCTGGCATTTCAGTGCCTTGGCATTTTCCCAATGGACGGTTCCATCAGTCATGGCTGGCATGTTGCTCAGCTCAGGACAAAAGCCTCCCACCCAGTGGAAAAGGAGATTGACAAGCTGGAAGGTGTGCAGAGCAAGGCAACCAAGAGGCTCAAAGGTCTGAGAACCAAGCCTTAGGAACAGTTGAGGGATCTTTAGCCTAGAGAAGAGAAGACTGAGAGGTGGAAAAGAACTTTCTGGCAGCAAGAGCCATTTGACAATGGAACAGACTGTCTCAGAAGGTAGTGGACTTTCCTCCACTGAAGGTTTTTAAACAAGAGTTTGCATTCCCTTCTCCTGCCAATCTAGCAGTTCAAAAGCACAAAGTGCAAGTAGATAAATGGCAGGAAGATAAACAGTGTTTCCGTGTGCTGCTCTGGTTCGCCAAAAGCGACTTAGTCATGCTGTACGCCGGCTCCCTCGGCCAATAAAGCGAGATGAGCGCCGCAACCCCAGAGTCATCCACGACTAGACCTAACGGCCCTTTACCTTTACTTTTTTTGCAGTGGTGGACCTTGAGGTCTCAAATTTCAGTGGTGTCATGTGCCATGGCAAAATTTGGCGCGCCCCCCTCCCTGCCTCTCACCTTCCTTTCTACATTATAGTTGCAGTGCCCCTGAAGTTCTGCACCCAGTGCGACCAAACTGGTCACACTCCCCTAAATCTGCCTCGGAGTTTGGATGGCCTCTACTATGGATTCCTTAACTCTACAATTTTATTATTCTATTTGCAGAGCCTGGCTACACATTAAATGCCTGATTCCTCTACATCTGTGTCTTCTTCGGTTGTTCATCTGCTATGTTGAATTTGGTTTCTTGTAAAATGCCGCTGATCCAGTAGGAGAGATCTCTTTAGAGTCAGACTAATGGTAGCACTTCCTGCGCTTGGCTGGACCTGCTGAGCCGAAGCTGTCGGCCTCCTGTTGGTACCAGGACCAGGGTTGGCATTTGCCACTGGGCAACTCTCTGGCTGGCATGCAATCTGTAAGTCAAGCCAAATGGTCAATGGCTATGGGGGGCCTGACCAGCCTGACAACAGCCAGTCCTTAGTTAAAGGCCAAGTTCCCATATTTATCCAGTTCTGAATGTTCAGTTTTATCATGTTGCAGGTGCCCTGGGGGCTAAGGGAATACTGGGTTATCCAAATGTAGTTTTCTTATCCAGTTTCTCTCTCTGTGTCTGTCTCTCTCTCTGTGGTACTGGGTCAAACCACTGGGTTAAACTCCTAGCCCAGTGCTGACTTTGCTGCAAATCTGCAGGGACCTGAGGCGTGGCTCATTCCTACTGCTGCTAACTGTGCTCATTTAACAACAGATGACCAAGACTAAAGATGGGACCTGCTTCCCACAGACCAGGTCTTCGGCTACCACATTCTTCCTCCCCCACCTCCATTGATGAATCTGGTCTCTTATCAGCTATTTTCCATTTGCTTTGCCATTTTTATCGAGGCAACGATGTGAGTGTGGGGCTTTTGCTGCTCGTCCTCAGAGGAACCAGGTCAGCATCCAGTAAAGTGGTACCCCCTGGAACTGAGAAATTGGTTGCCATAGTAACCCCTAAGAGTCTAGCAGGCCTGAGAGTGCTACGGTGCGGAAGGCAAGTCCACAGAGATGGGCAGCTGGCGAAGAGAGAGTGAGAGTCCGTTAGGAGAGGTGAAGAGTAGGGTAAGTCATGGCAAGCCTGAGAAATAAGCTGTTGCCTGCATCCCCCTGATTGTAGGCATCTCTCAAGGGCCAGTGGGTTAATTGTGCAGCCACAGGGCCAGGACTGGTTGTGTGGGTCCTCCACAGAGAATTAGGTCTCCTCCTACAACCTGCAAAGGGCACTGAAATCCTAAGTGTAAGCCTGAGGATCTGCATAGGCCATCAGACAAACTCCCTTCCCTTCTGTGGGGTCTGCCTCCCTCCCGCCCCTCCCTTTAGTGCTACTGTTCCACTTTAAACATTTAAGGTTGTGGCAAGGATGCCAGCGAGATAAAGTACCTACGCTGATGCACTGTAAATGCAATGTCAAAGCAGAGGAGCAGATGGGGCCCCACTGGGGTGAGTGTCAGGCGCATCGTAGAGCCATGAAGCAATAATGTGGGGAGTACTATTCGAACTGGCATGCTCACAGTTTCCTCCAGCCAACACTGGATCTCTTCCATTTTTCTTTCCAGCTGAGGTCTGTCCACCAGCAGCAGTTGTCCGTGGGTGCATGCAGTTGTGCACTAATCACACAAGAATTCAATCTAAATGTCTTTTTGCTGTTCTTGATCGTAACTATGTAAAGCCATGTTTAATATTCTGGCAGTCCCATCAGGAAGAAAGCTACAAAGAAAATGTCTAGGTGCTGCATTGCGACCAAGTCGAGGCAAATTGGAGCCCCGAGGTCTGGGGCAAAATTTGGAGGAGGGGGATATTCAGAATCATCCCTCTGGGTCGGCTCACAGGGGCCGAACTGCTACAGAACTGCTACAAAGGGCATAATCCCTGATCTGCATTAACGAGACCCCAGTTTCACTTGCTGTCCTGAACAGTCAATCTCAATCTTTTAAAAAGTACATAAATCAAAGGCTTTGACTTTTCATCAGCTCTTAAGCCAAATTTCCCATTGAGACCAATTAAAAGTGCAGGGCTCTATTCTCAGTGGGTGCAAGATATTACCATATAATTAAAGTCAGCTGAGGTACTGAGGCTTGCACTAGACAAAGGTCAGTTTCTGGAAGGATGGGCAGAGATCGTCATTTCTAAGGAAAGCAAGCAGACAGTATGTAATAATATATATAATAATATTGCTCTAGCCTACTTTCTGCTCTTCTTCAACTTTGTCTCCGCTATCCATTTAGGCTAGCTCCCCCAGCTTGGTGCTGGGTGAGGCTGATGGGAACTGTACTTCAAAATTAGCATGGTAAAGGCGGCATATACCCAGCCTGCTTTGTCTCATGTCCATTAGCCACCCTGCCTCTTGACCATCCTCCCTGACCCTCTCCAATCCCTGCCCCATAGCGAAGCTTTGCCCAGACAGGTAAACAAACGCCTTGTGCCCATGGGCACAAGGGAGCTCAGGTTCCTGGCTTGGAAAACACATTTTTTGTTGTTGGTGTTTTTGAAAAGTGAGTGGGCCCAGGGAGCATGGCTAACCCGGACACGAAATCTTTTGCTCCATGAACTCTTGGACAGAATCAACCTTCCTCATGTGATTCAGCTATAGAATTGGTGTTTATGTTTCCATGCACCTTATTTAAGGAATATTACACGGCTCTTTGAAAAGCAAAGGAAGTGTGTTGATGTCATATTTTATCCCAACTGAGCAAGAAGGCCTTGTATCATCTGACAGACCCTGATCTGGCAATATGGCCCCCAGCCCACAGAAAACCTCATTCAATGGGGTGCAAGATGGCAAGAACAGCCTCAAAGGGGGACTAGTAGGGGACTAGTCAACCCATTTCAAACATTTAAAAAGGAACTGACTGCACAGTGGGAAGAAACCTCGAAACCTTTGGTGGGAATAAAATGCAGAGTTTGACTCCTGCCTTGATGCTTTGGCAACTTCCACTTTCAAAGCTCTGGATGTCAGCCTGGCCAAACGCAGAAGAAATTCAGCTCTTGAGAAGGGAAAAATAAAAGATTTAAATCAAAACTGGAGGAACTCAAAAATTGCAGCCAAAACCTGTGGTTTTTTTGGTTTTGCAGAAGGAGCAGATGAATATGCTACATCAATTAAAGAATTTGTTGTGGATTGGCTGTGTGCCACGTTTCCTGGCCTTGAAATTGTGGCTGAAAATAATTAAATAGAGATTAATAATACCATGATTGTATTATTATATGTAAATCAACATTATTATTAATTTGAAAATAGAAGGTCTAAATTATTATCCAATATAATAAAAAGAATATAGAAAAAGAGGGCGATTTTGCTCAGTGAACTACAAAGGATAAGCACAGAATTTGGAAATTATGTTAGGGATTTATATACATTGCACCTCATGAATCCTGACACTTTTCAAATATTTTTCTAACTTGTTTTTTTACATGGATGTATTGTGTAAGTCGGAGATTGTTGTTCAGATTTGAGAAGGGGTGTGTGTGTTTTTCTCCTCTTTTCTTGTTAACAAACATTTCAATTAAAAATGTTTGTTTGTTTGTTTTTAAGTGAGATGGCACTACTATGCAAACATCCATTTTCATGCCCACAATGAAACGTCTGGCAAGTGGGAAAGTACTCACAGCACAAATTTGCCCCTGTTTGTATGGATGGGAAATGCTGAGGTAGATTTGGG
This sequence comes from Podarcis filfolensis, assembly GCF_964270895.1. Classification (NCBI taxonomy): domain Eukaryota; kingdom Metazoa; phylum Chordata; class Lepidosauria; order Squamata; family Lacertidae; genus Podarcis; species Podarcis filfolensis. The sequence goes on along the minus strand of NC_139611.1, from coordinate 3,643,109 downwards.
AGCCATAAAATTGAAAGCACTCACGTGTGGACAAAGGTCCACGAATGCCTACATGGAAACAGCAAGCCATGTGCACATTTTTGCCCATGTGTGGACGCAGCCTGAGTGAAACACAGCCATTCCACATCAAACACTTTCAGGCAGGTGTCTAATGTGGAATTGGTGCCCCCAACAGGGGTTGTTGTTTTTTGCACCGTGCACATGATATCATCAGCATCAAAATGCCAGCTCATATCTGCCTCCCCCCCCCCCCCCGGGTTTAATCTAGTTTTGACCATTCCTGAGAAAATCCTGTAAGTTTTTAAAGAAGGTGTTGCCAACCACCTGCTTGTGATACACCAGCGACCCATTTCTAGTATTACATCCCCATTTGGAAGCATCCCAGGTGTGTAAGCAGCCTTACTTTCAGGAAAATGTGCATAGCATTGCAGCCTTAGATTTCCATAGGACACAAATCACTGGGAAACTGGAATATGGCAGTCCTACTTCGGAGAGCCCTCTGAGCAGCCCTTTCTTGCTCTGGTTCCTTATCTCCTCTGTTTTTCTTCTCAAAGCCTTCCATCGCTTTGCATCTGGGCTCCCTGACCCTTAGCCTCTTATGTCCCAGCACCTCTTCCCAGGCCTCAACTTGCCCGCTGTGTGAGGTTTGGAATCTCACCCAAAGTGATAAGTCCCCTTTCCATTGCAGGAACTGGATTCCAAATCATTACATTCCTTGTGCAGCCATGCATCATCATCCTAGCAGGGAGGCTCCAAGCATAAGTTAATGTAGATTGAAAAATATTTCAAATCTGGATTCAACAAACACCCCTCATTCTTAGCTCTCCAGATTGGGTTTACTGCAGTGTCGTTGGGCGGGGCGTGCTAGCCAGGTTTTTTTTGGCCCAGGTGAAGTCTCCAGAGCAGAGCCACTGAGGCTCCCAGCCAGTGTGTGTGTACAGAGATGGGGGGGGGACTGGGCCTGGGTTTTTTACCTGGGTGAAATAAAGCCTAGTATCTCCCCTGGTTTACTGGTTCCAGTTGTCAGGCTCAGCAAAAAAGAAAGATCCATTCTCTCGAGGCATTTATCCAACTCTGCGTCCCTCCTCATCTCTCTCTTTCAGAAAGCTTTTAGTCTGCTGTGTATTAAATTTTGCATAATGGGGGTGGGGGGTGGAACTGATTGGATTTGTGAATAGCCCCCAGGACAAAAGGAGGAATAAACATATAGAGACTTGAATCTGGAGTGCTTTGGAAGACAGATCTTCAGCAGCCCAAGTGCTCAGCTACATACAGCCCAAAAAAGTTGCTCCTTGTATTGAGTTACACCTTCAGGCTTTCATTAAATGTATGTACAAATTCTGTCACCCTGCATTTTGTGGTGCGATGAGATACGAGAAAAGGACCTGTAAGAAATGGCCTTGTGTAGGGTGCTCTTCGTCTGCCTGATTAAAACGTGCCCCATCTGACAGCTTCTCTGGCGCTCAGCCAGGGGGCTTTGGGGGGGGGGTCTCTCCTGATTTGCATGAAAGGGAGGAGAGCTGCAGCTGTTGCCCTGATCTCTTTCTGTATCTCTTTCCCTCCTTCATTAAAGTCTTGCTGACCAAGATAAATGGATCTTGGTCAGCTGAAATCATCAGCGGGGTCTGCCCTGCTGGTTTTTAAACTTAACAAACGAGAGTGAAGCTAGACAATAATAAAACAGACAAGATATTATACTTGTTGAGCACTTTCTCCTAGTGTCTTACTTGTCATGAACAATCTCTTGTCATTGTTATAAAATTATTGCTTGAGAGGAAATACATGGAAAATAACCCAAGTATCCCATCTGCAGGACTGGTGTTGTCATGCACGCAGCAAGGGGGTTTAGGGAAGGGGAAAGACCCATATTGTGTGCTTTGGAGGATCCTACTTCCACCACACAAACCCTGGCCTTCTCATTCACATATTATGATATTTCAGGACACACCGGCCAAGGATGTCACCACAAACCATCATGATGGATGGCTGGCTCCATCTAGTTTCCTCCCTCAAAGCGGCTGGCCTTCATGAGCCAAAAATCACAACCCAAAATCCTCTGTAACATTGTGAAATGCCTTGAGGTTCCTCTCTGACTGCACCCTACTTCCTCAGGGGCCCCTACAACCCTACAAACTGCCTGTGGGTTTGCACTCCCTGGCCCTGATTGGAGTAACTGTGCCCCTAAAGGACCAGTTGCACAGCCTGGGGGTCATTTTGGGCTTCATGGAGGCTCAGGTCGACTCTGTCCAGGGCAGCTGTTCACCAGCTCCATCTGGTACAGTGTCTGAGACCCTACCTGCCTGCACACTGTCTCACCAGAGTTCACATGCTCCAGTTACCTCTTGATTAAACTACTGCAGTGCACACTACGTGGGGCTACTTTTGAAGGTGACTCGGAAACTACAATTAATCCAGCATGCAACTGCTAGACTGGTGACGGGGAGCAACTTCCAGGACCATATAACACTGGGATCTACATTGGCTCCCAGTACATTTCTGAGCACAATTCAAAGTGTTGGTGCTGGCCTTTAAAGCCCTAAACACCGAGATCCAACTCTGAGGGCCTTCTGGCAGTTCCCTCATTGCAAGAAGTGAAGTTACAGGGAACCAGGGAGAGGGCCTTCTCGGTAGTTGCACCCACCCTGTGGGATGCCCTCCTTTCAGATGTCAAAGAGTTAAACAACTAAATGACTTTTTGTAGACATCTGGAGGCAGCCCTGTTTCAGGAAGCTTTTCATGTTTGATACTCCCCGCCTGCCCCCCCCCACGGCCCCGTAGTTTGTTGGAAGCTGCCCAGACTATCTGGAGTAACCCATTCAGGTGGGCAGGGTATAAGAAATAGATATTATCACCACCATCCTTTGGTGCTTGCCTAATTTATCAAACTTACAGAACTGCCTATGTGTTCAGAGACAGTTCCGCCCAGTGGCATAGAGCAGCCTTCACCAGCCTGGTGTGGTCCAGATGTTTTGGACTACAACTCACCAGCACTGGTCTTTTGTAAAAGTAATAAGGAATAAACTGGGCATAAATCTATGGGTGTTAGTGTGAAACTTGGATGCGGCTTAACATGTGTGGGATTCTGTCCCCGGGGAGAAAATGTACCTTTTGTATCTAAATAAATAAAGGCTATAAAAAATGAAGTGCCATTCTTGCTCTGCAGTATCTCTGGAGATTGGCTGTTGCAGCCATGGGCAGCCAGCCCTCTGCCTGCCGCCTCCTGCAGGTCCAAGTGGCTGTTTAAATGCCAAGATCAACATGAGGAGGAAAAGCTGGGCTGATGTGTCAAACAGTAATGTTGCCTCTGAAGGCATGAAGCCCACAGACCTTGCTTTGTGTTTCAAGACCTCCCGGTATGACAAGTGGCTCTCCCAATGGAATTGTTCCTCCCACACATTACCCTTTTGCTAACAGGGTTGGTGCAACGATGGCCTTCGCTTCAGAATATGAGAGAGGAGGAGGAGGACCCGGCAAGTTCCTGGGGGCTGTTTTTTAACAACACGTAACAGGCAGAAAGCTGAAAGTGGCCTCTCTGCAGAGATGTGCTGCTCAAGAGGTTGGATCTGCTTCCTGGTGAAATTTTAGAGCTGTAATAAGAATCACTCCTCCCAATTCTCCTCTGCAAATTTAGATGTTGAATATTTACTGAATGTTCCCTGACTATTTCACATCTGAGGACAGAAAGTAGTGGAAATCTGAGTGGAGGGTTTAGGAACTGTCCAAAGTACCTGCCTAATCAGGGGCCAAGCTGGATGTTCGTGTTACTTCCAAATTCATTCATCTTTCATTGTCAGTATGCAAAAGTGCACACAAAAATACAAAAGCATCCTCACACCAGCTATGTAAACAGAGAATAGGAAAATGGAGCCAGTCTTCCTAATTTTTTATCTGGATACGGTTCTTCCCCCTCCCAGAGAGTGGAAGGTGATGGGAAAGAAGCATAGCTTCCTATGGTGCGTGCAGCCTTTGTTTTCATCTTGCTGCTGTCTCTGGCCAGTCTGCTTTTGCAGGAGTTTGAAACAGTAGAAAACATGCTTTACTAGAAGGGGGAAGGAAGGGGCACTCCGTAATACCATCTTAAGCACAAAAGCACCAAGCCCTGTCCCAAAAGCCTGCAAGAATAGTTCAGCTCTAGGGGTTGGTTTGCACCTCTTCCAAGCCAGTCCTGACTCAGCGGCACAAATGCGGCTTCTAGTAATCCCCTGTGCCAAATGGCAAAGTTTTCCAGTGCAACTGTTGGCGTTGGCTACTAATTAAATCAGCCTTCTCCAGTCTTGTGCCCGCTGGATTCTTTGGACCACAACTTCCATCAGCCCCAGCCAGCATGGCTAATGGTGAGGGATGGTGGAAGTTGCAGTCCAAAACATCTGGAGGACAGAAAGCTGGGAAATCTATCAGCTGCCTGTTGCCATTCATTTGCAGTAAACACCTGATGTAGGCAAGTCCTGAACCTCTGGCACTATTGATGGCTGATGGCATGAACATAAGAGCCTGCTGGATCAGGCCAATGGCCCATCTAGTCCAGCAACTTGTTCTCACAGGGGCCACCCAGAAGCCTCAGTGGGAAACCCGCAAGCAGGATTTGACCACAAGAGCCCTCTCCCCTCTTGTGGTTTCCAGCAACTGGTATTCAGAAGCATGGCTGCTTCCAACTGGGCGCAGAGTCGAGTCATCATGGCTAGTAGCCATCAATAGTCTTCTTCTCTTCCATGAACTTCTCTATTCCTCTTTTAAAGTCATCCAGGTTGGTGGACATCACTGCCTCCTGTGGGGGCTCCATAGTTTAGCTATGCACTGCATGATGAAGATTCACACATGAAGAGGCAGAAATAATGCTTTTGCAACTTATCTTTTTATGCCACCGTTTCCTTCCCCTCCATTTCTTTCTGTTCACTAAGGAAAGACAGATTGGTTGAGACTTCTGGATGAATTTTTAATAACTGTCTGGTGCGCTGCACGCAGTAAACACGCCGTTCCTGCCTTCCAAATATAGAATTCACTCTGCACCAGTGGGAACTAATAGCATCAGATTTTCTTCTTCTCTCTGAAATAGCTCTTGCTATTGATCAGTATGCAGGTGTTGCGCCCTGCCTGTATTGCAATCTGCCACCTAGTCACCACCTGCGTCTCGGCCCCAGTAAAAATCATGCCGTCTCCTGACCTTCTCTTTGCTTCCCAGCCCTCGTTCCGGGAAGAGGGCTGCTCTGGTGCTGTTCCAGAGAAGCTTGCCGGAAGAGGTGCTGTCTCCCTTGTGGTCGCAACTGTGCTTGTTTTGCTTAAGACTGGAGATGCCTTAGCTGATGAGGAGCTTAAGGTTGCAGCACAGATGCTGTGTTTCCATCTCATGACTCCCATTGGCAGGCAGGAAGGGCGATGATGGAAAGGCTCCCAGGAAGACAGAACTGGCAAGGAAGATCGAGGATGCAGATGAGACTAACAGCCCCAGTCAAAGGCAGAGATGTTGTTTTTCACCTGTGCAGGCAAAAGCCCCGTGTGCAGCACAGAGAACAGCGCTGAGTGCCTCAATCCTGAGGCCACGGTTGCTGCACCAGGAGACAGGGTGGGGCAGGTAGGTGATTTTGGGTATCAGTAACAAGCAGAATGGGAGCCAAATCTAGTTGCTTGGAGCACAATTCACCAGGAAGTCTCTCTGTGTGTATTTGTATTTATAACTGTCACAGTGGCTAACATTAGAAAACAGCAACATGCAAAATAATAGCGAGCAATGGCAGAGACAACATGTCAAAAAGCAAAAAAATAATAATGCCAGGGAGATAATGTCACAGCACTGCAAGTCAGTTGTATCTTGTTTTGCCGGGACTGGAAAAGTGGCAAGGCAGATCAGGACCTCAGGCACTTCTCAGTGGGCCCTGCTGGCTGATTTTATTTTTTATTTATTGCATTTATATCTCACCGTTTTTCTCCAAGGTGCTCAAGGTGGCATACCTGGTTCTCTCCTTCCTCCATTATAATTCTCACAACAACCTTGCAAGGTGGGCTCAGCTGAGAGGCAGCGACTGCCCCGAGGTGACCCAGTGAGCCTCATGGCCAAGCGGAGATTTGAACCCTGGTCTTCCAAGTCCTAGTCCAACACTCTAAGCCACAAAACCACACTAATGGGTGGGAGGCACTGGCTGCTTAAGCACCATACAGGTAAAGCACCCTTGCTCACCCCGCAAGAACTCTGGGAACTGTAGTTTGTTAAGGGTGCTGGGAATTGTAGTTCAGTGAGGGGTAAGCTACAGTTCCCAGGATTCTTGGGCAGGGGGCAGGGCTAGCTTTACATGTGTAACCAGAGTCAACTGAAGGCTTTTAAGAAAGTTGTCAGGCTCTTCTCTTCCAGTGGTTCCATAAGCGTTCCTTGAAGGGAACCGTAGCCAGTTCTGTAGCCACACAAGCTCCTTCATGGCTGTGAACAGAAGAAGCTGCAAGGGAGTCATCGTGTGTGAGAACCACATCTTCAAGCCAGAGCTGTAGAGAAGGGGTTGCTGAGGGCTCCCCCTTTGCTTGGGGGTGACTGGGGCATTGCCCGGATCTGACACCTCAGGCCAGCCCCCAGTACCCACACTGGCACATCACATGCACACCAGGGAACACCCAGGCACACAGCATATAATGTTGATGTCTGCCTGCCACTCCCTGAGGAAACTGAGGCACATCGAGGCCCAAGCTCTTTAGGAAAAGGCAGAGCTGGGGGGACAGATCTACTGCCCCCCCAATGGATGTGTCAGTTTGCCCTGAGAAAATTGTCACTATAGATCAGTGTTTCCCGAAATTTCTCAGGCCGCTGCCTCCTTGGCTCTACAGACTCATCCCCAGAGCCCGCTAGCGAGCCAAAGCATTATTCCAAATAGCAGTTTGCACAGCCCACTAAGGAGGGCAACAACACAATAAAATAGCAACCATTCATTGCACATTTATTCAAAATTCAATTACAACTATTTGGTTTAATTAACTCAACAAAATTGATGAACGTGGTCCAGTGAGAACAGCTTTTCAAAGTCTGATAGTCATTTACATCTCCAGTGGCCCCCATCTCCACCCTTCCTCTTAGCACCCTCCCAGTACCTAGTACCACCCACTTTGGGAACCACTGTTGTGTGGGAAGGGTGCTGGGGGCATAGAATGGGCAATGAACTTGGGGAGGCGTTCCCTTGCTTCCATCTCTCCTGTTTGTCTTCAAGGCGCACCGATGACTCTGAGGAAGCCCAGCCACGCTGTGTGTCAGACAGCATCTCAGCCTGCCCTTTTGCCCAGCTGGGCTGTCAGTTTACCCTGGGACAGATGGGAGGTGCTGATCATATCCCACAGCTGATCTGCCAGTGACCCTGTTTCCTTGTTTCATGGCCTCCGCAAGAAATGGAGCTTTCATCCCTCCAGATTTGTTGTCGTAGCATATCTGGAGATTTTAGATGCGTTCTGTCGTCATGTTGTAAATTAGCTATTTTTGTTCCCTTCCAGTTTGTCACCTTGCTAGACTGGGAGGTTTTGAAGGAGACCATCGCAATCCAGCCAGAACAGACTGGGATTGTCATCTTTGCATTTCTTTTGTGATCCTGAAGCTCTTCGTTTTCTCTGCCCTGATTGCTCTCATCATGTGACCTGCACAATGGCTTTGTTTTGCTGTTTGAAGTGCCACTTAAGAACGCTAAGCTTATCCATAACAGACCAAGGAGGGACAATAACTATTAGATTAAATTGAATCAAATTGAAATAATCAGAAGAGTGGGGGTGGGAATCCCTGGTCGCTCTGTAAATGCAAAGGCAAAATTTCACAAAAAGCGAAATGAAAAGAGCAGGCGTGAACTGACAAGGGAACCCAGCAGAGTTGCAGCTTCATGCTTTGAATTCAGAAGATCCCAGATTTTGTCCACAGGATCTCCAGTTAGATGGAGCTGATATGGAATCAGTTGCACTGGTTGTCGGGCCATTTCCAGGCCCATTTCAAAGTGCTCTTTATTGCTAGGTTTATTAGTCCTTTTCACTTTCGCCAAAAAACTGTTTTATGGTATGGTTACCAGTGTTTTTTGTTTTGCTTTGTTTGAAGCTGAGTAGCAACAGGGAGTCAGTGGTGGGGATGGTATGGCCAAAGACCCTGAGCCCAAGCACACATGCACGTTGTATAAATGTGCAAAGCCCTTCTTTCGCACCCTGTGAAACATAAATGCGCAGAGTTTTTAAAAAACTGGGCAATGGCCACCAACCCACAACTCCTGAGCCTCCCCCATCAGTCAAAACAAAGAGGGAAGGGGGTGGGAGATGCTGTGGCGCCCACCATTTTTCCTCACCAGAAGTCCTGATATGATGTGTTGTGCACAAGACACATCATATGGGGACTTCCGGCGAGGAAAATTGCAGGTGCCATGGCAGCGAGGAACTCCTGAAGCCAGCCAGAGCCAACTGTGCTACCAGGCTGGCTCCGGGCTGCTGAGGCTGCCGCTGCCACGTTTCCCAGGGACAGATTTTCAAATCTGGAGACATTCCGGGGATGGAATTTGTCTGGGGACAGATTTGCAAATCCGGGGACTGTCCCCGGGAACCGGGGATGTCTGGTAACCCTATTTTATGGCCTTGTCAGTTTCCTGTTTGTGGAAGCTATGAGACTGAGCAGTAAGGATCCATTTAAGCCAGATCTCTGCCCCCAAACCATTTCTGACTGCTAAGGAGTCAGACCTGCAAGAAGAAAGAAAAATCTGCTCCTGATTATAGCCCAGAGTGACTCTTGTCAGTGAATAATCTCAGCACACCCTAAAACAGTTCAACGTGGGAACGTCAGGAGCACCTTAGAAAGCCATAGCAAAAAGAAATACAAAATGCCTTGGCCTTTTTTTTTTTTTTTTTTTTTGCCCGCTTTGAATTGTTAATGGCCCAAATGCCTTCAGAGACATTTTAATATTCTTCCACCTGAAAAATAATCCCTCTGTACATTATGGCACTGCAAGGGAGGAGTCTGAGGATGTGATTTGAGGGTGTCAAATCTCTGGCAAGAGTCAGGCAACAGCTGATGTGGCAGAGAGAACAAGAAGGAGATAGGAAAATAAGGCTTAAAAGAGGCTAACAACAGCAAAACACTTACATAAAAGTGGAAAAATAAAGATTCCCCCCCCCATCTCTCTCTCTCTCTTTTATTAACGCTATCACAATTCATTGCCAAAACTATTAGACACCCTTGTTTCTACAAAATAGAAAGGGAAAAAAGAAAGTGACATTTGATGGGGGAAGTAGTTTGAAAGCCTGTCAAAGTGCAAGTAGATAAATAGGTACCGCTCCGGTGGGAAGCGAGATGAGCGCCCCAACCCCAGAGTCGGCCACGACTGGACCTAATGGTCAGGGGTCCCTTTACCTTTACCTATATAGTGTTGTGAATAAATAAAAATGAAAAAATATTTAGATTTTATCATGAAGATAGTTTGCCAGTTATTCCTTGCCAATCAGTTATGGTGGGGGAGCGGGGAATCTTTATTTTTCCACTTTTATGTAATACAGTGTTTTGCTATTGTTAGCAGTGTAGTAATCAGCTGAAAATCAGTACTGATGACCTCGGAGTGAAGTAACCAAAGAAGAGGTTTTTTAGGGGATTCTTGTGATATCATTACCTGTACTTATTTTTGTATAATGATCAGTGTTTCTGTCCAGAAAGGCATTTTTTCACCAACTCCAAAAGGTATACAGTGGTACCTTGGTTTAAGAACAGTCCTGTTTACGAACGATTCGGTTTAAGAACTCCTCAAAACCAGAAATAGTGTCTTGGTTTGAGAACTTTACCTCGGTCTAAGAACGGAATCTGAACAGTGGAAGGGCACCAGTGGCAGGAGGTCTCAGTAGGGAAAGCGTGCCTCGGTTTAAGAACTGGTTTGGTTTAAGAACGGACTTCCAGAACAGATTAAGTTCATAAACCAAGGTACCACTGTATATTAAATCCTCCTTAATTCTGTTACGCCTAAAAGAAGTTAATTATTAAGGAACTCGGGGCCAGATGATCATCCAAATGTCATAGACCAAATGGAGCAAACAGCACGCAGACCTAGTGGTGGGAGGAAAAAATCCTTAAATAAGAGGCACAGGGGAATGATTAATGGACTTCAATGTCTGTACACTAATGCACAAAGCATGGGAAATAAACAAGATGAGCTTGAGCTCTTGGTACAGCAAACTAAATATGACATAATAGGCATCACTGAAACCTGATGGGATAAGTCCCACGATTCGAATGTAATAATGGAGGGATACAATCTATTTCAGAGAAACAGACCAGACAAGAAAGGAGGAGGAGTGGCGTTATATGTCAGGGATGTGCATACCTGTGAAGAGATCCAAGATTTAGAACCTCAAAGCCAAAGTGAGAGCATTTGGGTCAAAATTAAGGGAGAGAAGAATAACAGTGACCTCATTGTGGGAGTTTACTATAGATCCCCAAGCCAAACGGAGGACATAGATGATGCCTTCCTGGAACAGATGGCCAAGCATGCAAAAGGAAGGGGATAGTAGTAATGGGGGACTTCAATTACCCAGATATTTGTTGGATGTCAAACTCAGCCAAGAGCATAAGGTCAAACAGATTCCTCACTGGCCTTGCAGACAACTTCATTGTCCAGAAAGTGGGAGAAGCAACAAGAGGAACAGCCATTTTAGATCTGGTCCTAACCAATGTTGATGACCTGGTTAGTGGGGTAGAAGTGGAAGGATCATTAGGCGTGAGTGATCATGCTCTTCTGAAGTTTACTATACAGCGGAAAGGAGCAGCCAAGCATACTAGGACTCAGTTTCTTGACTTTAAGAAAGCTGACTTCATAAAACTTAGGGAAGTGCTGGGTGAGATCCCATGGACAGTAATACTAAAAGGAAAGGGAGTTCACGATGGCTGGGAGTTTGTTAAGAGGGAGATAGTAAAAGCACAACTTCAGGCAATACCAATGAGACGGAAACATGGAAGGTGCCTAAAGAAGCCAGGGTGGCTATCTAAAGAACTTTTAACTGAGTTAAGATTAAAAAAGGATGTGTACAAAAAATGGAAAAGGGGGGAAACCACCAAAGAGGAATTCAAACAAATAGCCAGCACGTGTAGACACAAAGTCAGAAAGCTAAAGCACAGAATGAACTCAGGCTTGCTAGAGAGGTTAAAAGCAACAAAAAAGGCTTTTATGGGTATGTTCGTAGCAAAAGGAAGAACAAAGAAACAGTGGGGTCACTCAGAGGAGAAGATGGTGAAATGCAAACAGGGGACACAGAAAGGGCTGAACTCCTCAATGCCTTCTTTGCCTCAGTCTTCTCCGATAAAGAAAACAATGCCCGACTTGAAGAATTTGGAGCAAATGATTCAGCAGAGGAAACACAGCCCAGAATAACTAAGGAGATAGTACAAGAATACTTGGCTAGTTTGGATGTATTCAAGTCTCCAGGGCCAGATGAACTGCATCCAAGAGTATTAAAAGAACTGGCAGATGTGATCTCAGAACCACTGGCAGTCATCTTTGAGAATTCCTGGAGAACAGGCGAAGTCCCGGCAGACTGGAGGAGGGCAAATGTTGTCCCTATTTTCAAAAAGGGGGAAAGAGAGGACCCAAATAATTACCGCCCAGTCAGTCTGACATCAATACCAGGGAAGATTCTGGAGCAGATCATTAAGCAAACAGTCTGTGAGCACCTAGAAAGGAATGCTGTGATCACCAATAGTCAGCATGGATTTCTGAAAAATAAGTCATGTCAGACTAACCTGATCTCATTTTTTGACAGAATTACAAGCCTGGTAGATGAAGGGAACGCAGTGGATGTAGCCTACCTTGATTTCAGCAAGGCATTTGACAAGGTGCCCCATGATATTCTTGTAAAGAAGCTGGTAAAATGCGGTCTTCACTATGCTACCACTCAGTGGATTTGTAACTGGCTGACTGACCGAACCCAAAGGGTGCTCATCAATGGTTCCTCTTCATCCTGGAGAAGAGTGACTAGTGGGGTGCCACAGGGTTCTGTCTTGGGCCCGGTCTTATTCAACATCTTTATCAACGACTTGGATGATGGACTCAAGGGCATCCTGATCAAATTTGCAGATGACACCAAACTGGGAGGGGTGGCTAACACCCCAGAGGACAGGATCACACTTCAAAACGACCTTGACAGATTAGAGAACTGGGCCAAAACAAACAAGATGAATTTTAACAGGGAGAAATGTAAAGTATTGCACTTGGGCAAAAAAAATGAGAGGCACAAATACAAGATGGGTGACACCTGGCTTGAGAGCACTACATGTGAAAAGGATCTAGGAGTCTTGGTTGACCACAAACTTGACATGAGCCAACAGTGTGACGCGGCAGCTAAAAAAGCCAATGCAATTCTGGGCTGCATCAATAGGAGTATAGCATCTAGATCAAGGGAAGTAATAGTGCCACTGTATTCTGCTCTGGTCAGACCTCACCTGGAGTACTGTGTCCAGTTCTGGGCACCACAGTTCAAGAAGGACACTGACAAACTGGAACGTGTCCAGAGGAGGGCAACCAAAATGGTCAAAGGCCTGGAAACGATGCCTTATGAGGAACGGCTAAGGGAGCTGGGCATGTTTAGCCTGGAGAAGAGGAGGTTAAGGGGTGATATGATAGCCATGTTCAAATATATAAAAGGATGTCACATAGAGGAGGGAGAAAGGTTGTTTTCTGCTGCTCCAGAGAAGCGGACACGGAGCAATGGATCCAAACTACAAGAAAGAAGATTCCACCTAAACATTAGGAAGAACTTCCTGAGAGTAAGAGCTGTTCGACAGTGGAATTTGCTGCCAAGGAGTGTGGTGGAGTCTCCTTCTTTGGAGGTCTTTAAGCAGAGGCTTGACAACCATATGTCAGGAGTGCTCTGGTGGTGTTTCCTGCTTGGCAGGGGGTTGGACTCGATGGCCTTTGTGGTCTCTTCCAACTCTATGATTCTATGATTCTATGTTGAGAGATGGATTTTGGAGACCAACAAAGGGCAGACAGTGTGGGAGATAGATCCAACCCACAGGGCACAATCTATGGAGAGCTAGAATGAGAAGACCTGTTTGCTTTCCACTGGTGTGGGGATGAGGGTGCCACACAAGAAATATTCCCAGCTGATTCCTGATTGCTAACCAAAATTAAGTTTTCTGCAGGGGTTTTTTGCAACTAAAGCTCAAATGTCCACCCCTGAGGATGGGGCAGCCTTGCTTCATGTTGTTTTCCTTAGAGTGTAGCAGGAGCAGCTTTGCAGCAGCACCTGCAGGCTGCTGTGTGTGGCTTTTTGATTGCTCTTGTCTATTGATCTGGGTAGCATCTATCTAGTCTCTTTGCCTCCTCGCCTTTCAGAGGGGGTGTCTGGCAGATCATTTTACAAATCCCCTGGTGAAATCAGGCCATTTTTATTAACCTCCGAAATGCTGAACCCTTTGTTCTTCAACAACTTCCCTCCTTCTGTGCATTTCTGCAACATTCCAAGCTAAGAGTCTCATCTGTTGCTGCCGCCACTGTTTGCCTCTCCTCCCACCCAGCACCGGCATTTGCCCTCACCCTCAAAGGGGACTGGAAAGGGTTGCTGTCCTGGCCGCTTTACAAGGGCAGCTTTTCTTACCCTGCCAAACTAAGGTGCAGTTGATGCTCTGTGCTTTCCTTTGGCCAACCCAGGACCTGTATCCCTCCAGCTGCTGTTGAACTCCAACTCCCATCAGCCCCAGGTAGCATGACCAATGGAAAGCAGTGATGGGAGCTGGAGTACAAAAACTCCTGGAGGACCAGCTTAGCAGTTCCTTTGTTAAGGTGATGGCTTTGGCTGGCCAGAAGTACTGCTGGGGGTGGGGGGTGGGAGAGGGGTGGTATCTCTGTGGAGGACACATCATGCTCCATCCTTAGTCCCCAGGATGCACTAAGTTCTCACAAGTGCCTCCTGGAAGCTGTCAGCAAGCGACACTGGCCGTATCCCAGGAACAGCTTTGACAGGCCAGCTAAACCAGGTGAGGGGAGTAGATGGGTCTCAAACCCTCAGTGAGTTAGGGACTTCCCCTGCATGTGGAGACAGACTCCAGCTGATTGAGTTGATGAGACCAAGAGTGGGTCCAACAGTCAAGAAGGCAGTGTAGAGGGAAGTGAGGGGCAAATGGGGCTCATCCACCTGGGAAGGTAGTCCATCTAGGAGAAGGAAAACTCTGGTACCAAACCTCCACTGCCTTGCAGGACATCTTCAGGAGATGAAAAGGCTAAGGAGTAAACCCTGCCCAAATCTGGAGTGGAGTCCCTAAGGCAGTTGGAAGGCACCTTGTACGCCTCCATCTGGCAACTCCTGCAGCCAAGCTGGTGCCAAACGTCTTGCTCTGCTTTCCTTTGGACCCCATCAGTGAGGCCAAGAGAGGAGTCTTGTCATCTGAGCAGCCATATACACTGGCCAGGCTTGTGCCCTGGGGAGATCACTTCGGTGCTGCTGACACAGTGGTTTGATTTCACCCTCAGAGGCACACTCCATTGTCTCTTGAGACAGACGGGTGCCAATTCTGCCATTTGTATGGGCAAAGAGAAAAATGGGTGGGCCTTTTCTCATCTCACCTGGCTGGATGCCACCTCATTCTCGGATGGAGAGCAATTGGCGATGCTGGGCTGTGTGAGAGTATTGGCTGATGCTGGAATCTGGATACACAGAGGCTTCTCTTGATCTGTGCTGGACCTGTGCTGACTCTGAGGCTTCCCTGGGAACAGAATGAGGAAACAAGATCTATGAGTGCGCTAATGCTGTGAGCCTCTCCATCCTATGCTCAGGTCGTATGTCTGTGTAAATAAAACCATATATCCTAAAGACACCACAGTCTCCACTGACCTTCATGCTAAGGAAACCAAACCCTGGGTAAGTGCAGGAACTCCTAGAACCTCTCGCTGCTCAGTGATTGGTGTGCATGCAACAAAATTTTGAACCAAGTTGTAGCTTATCTCAGAGGAGGAAGGAGGTTGCTTTCCCTGACCCTGTAATAGCATGAGGTTTTCAGGGGCAAGCAGATTGCATTGACACACCAAAGAAGTGTGCCCTGTGTAGAGGCCCACTCTGGCTGAGCATGCAGCAATGGTTGTGCATGGAAAGAGACGCATGATTGATGCTGAATTTAATTGCCTTTATTGGTTCGTCTCTCCTGTTTGGCAATTCCATTAATCCACTTTGAGGCCCGGCTCAACTGGTCACATCAACTTCAAAAAGGCTACCAATGTTTGGTGCCAAGAATCCTGTCCCTCCAGAGAGGTCAAGCAGCAGAGGGGGGGCAGAGGGCCAAAAGAGATTGCTAAATTCACAAGGGAAGGGGAGAGAAGAGGGGTGCCATAAAAATTGCCTTAAAAATAGATACGGAAAACCAAAAAAGATGCTTGGAACATTGTATGTTTAGGAAGTTTAGAGCTTCCTCATGCTGCCATGATCTCCTTTTCCTGAGTCTCAAGAGCTGCATTTCTTATGCATTGTCATTAATGAGAAACGGATGTAGGTGCAATTTTGCAAATAGCAAGTTGTTCTCAGCATGAGTAGCAAAAAGGAGGGGTTTTTTTAATCCCCCAAGAAACTCTGAGCTCCCTGAATTTTATTTTGCAACTCCCTCCCCCATTTTTGATTTCCTTCCTTTTGACAAGCTTTCACATTTTCTTACATTACAACTGCAGCTATAACAAAACAGGCTGCTGGAGAGGATTCTAGAATTAAACTCCTTATGAAGTGTGTGTATGTTTCTTTGCATGTGTAGATGCCATCCTGTTATGGAACGGCATCTGTGGAGTTGTTGGTGGGGCAGTCCAACAGGGCAGAAAATGAAAGCATGCAGATAACTGAGCCCTATCATTTGCTAAGAGAATCCCAGGATGAGAATCCCAGATTGCAGAGCCCCCGGCTAACCCAGAGGGCCGCCCACTCCCACCTTCCCTAGGGTCTCTGCTTTGCAGACAGAATTTCCGACTCCAACCGAGGGAAGGAGAAGCTCAGAGAGTCTTCCCGGCTCTTGTTTCCTCGCTGTTCGCCTTCCACCCCCCACTTCCAGGGGACTCCTCTCCTGTAAAAACTCCAGCTCTTCCCCCAGTGGGCAACTCTGCTGCACTGTGTAAGACAATCTGGCTGCCGCCTGCTGCCTGGCACAATGAGATTGCCAAAGCACCATATGCCAGAGCTGGCTCATACGCCAACGTGCCCTGTGGCCCCAGGCTGCTCCCAGCCCTCCTTGCCTGAATGCGCTGCTGTCACACACCCTTCTGGGCTGTGGAAGCCTTTTCGTGATCTGCCTGATTGTCTTCCGTCCACATCTGCCATCTGCGGATTCCTCCTGGGTTTTCAAGCGACGCGCGGAGAGAGACTCCTTCTCATCTGGGATCCTTGACAATGGGCCCTTTGTGTCTGGGAGTGGAGGCACATGGTTGCCATGGGCAGAACTGGGCAGCCTAGCCATGTTCAAGCTGCCTGGGGTGACAGATATTTAAAAGCTGGGGAGAGCAGCAGCCTGGGTAGCAATGAATTTCTCCTTCCCAGACAGAGCCCCCAAGAGACAGCGGAGGAAGGATGAAGGGGTGTTGGGCCAAAGCCATGGGGGGTGTTAGGGCCAGGCTGAGTGCTTAGCTCCAGGCCTGATGGGGCGCTGTTCCTTCCAGAGTCCTGGAGGCCAGATGCTGAATCCAGAGCTGGCATCACAGGTTGGTAAGGTGGGGCACCTGCTGAGCTGCCACTGCCAAGAACTGCCCATTTCTCCTCTTCCCCATGGCCGCCTGCTTCTTACCTCCCTCAAACTCAACATGTCAGCACCTCCCACCATGCCTCAACCCTACCTTTGGGGCTGCAATTCCACCTCTCTCCCCCAAAATGGGGAAGGTGGAAGCAATGCTGGGGAAACATGGAGGGTTCCAGGATTAAGGCTGCATTGTGTGGAAACTTGTTGCAGTCGGTGTTTGGTGCAGCATTGAGAGGGAGGTGGCCCTACGTCAGGTCCAAGAAAGTTCCACCCCCCACCCTGGCATCTGTCCTGGATCTAGCTGCTCTCCTCTTTGTCCTTGCTTCCTCTCCGCATGTGACAGGCCCTCAGCTCCCCTTGCCTCAGCTGCCCCTTCACCCAGCCTGGGTCGCTTGGTCCCCCTTTGTGCTGTGACATCCTGCATCACCCCCTTGGTCTCCTCCCCACGTCTACTCTGGAGAGTTGTGGCAACCCTTGGGGCTTGTCTCTTTCCCCCTTAAATAGGGCACTACTATTAAGGCGGTTTCCATCTGAGTGAGCCATAGCTGCAGGAATCACCTGCCCTGAGCTTCCAACCCCATCTTGGCCTGGCCAGCCACAGCTGTGAGCATTTCCTTAGTCATTCCCCACCTGTGCTTCCAGGCTGCTGACCAGGTGCACAGTGGCTCATTCCTTCTCCTAACAATGTTGTTAATTCCCTCCTTGCCCACCTACAGACTCAGGAGACAGTGGAGGTAGGGAGAGGGGCGTTGGGGCTCCCTCCTTGCTTTGAACAGGCCCCTCTGGTGAAGTAAGTCTTGCACCAGTCCCCTGCTCATGCCTCAACTCCTGCTGTTGCCCTCATCTGGGTCCCTCATGTCTGCCTCATCCTGGCAACGTGGCGCAAGGCAATCCTCACCCTTGCTGTCATTTTCCATTTTGGAAAGTGCCAGTCTCCTGCTGCTGCCTTGATGGCACCCTCATCCATGCCCTCTGCATATGGCCAGTCATGGAGCACAGGCTGATCACCATGATGAAGCACAACACACGGTTAAA
The DNA here is from genome assembly GCF_964270895.1 of Podarcis filfolensis. NCBI lineage: Eukaryota > Metazoa > Chordata > Lepidosauria > Squamata > Lacertidae > Podarcis > Podarcis filfolensis. Next base: position 3,625,399 of record NC_139611.1, on the reverse strand, counting down.
CATGGCTTAACCGGATACAGTATAGCAATTGCACACTCATCCAGAAGCAGCTGGAGGCTGAGCGGGTTACAGTCAGGGCTACATGTTCCTGAAGCTTGCCATCAGCATAAATCAAGCCAATTTACATATTTTTCCTTGCATTGTGGCCCTGCTAGCCATTGGGCAGAGAATGGAGCCCAGTGGTGATGAGATTTAGCCTCCGCTTAGCTTTGCAGCTTTGGAAGCTAGAATCCTACTCATGGTCTAAGCACCAGGGTGTAGCTGTAACCTTGTAGCCATTTGCAAGCCTTTCAGATTATTATATACTGTTAAGCCCTTTAAGGCTGCAAAGGTGTCAGGAGAGGGCAAGTCCCACAGGGGACACAGGCCTTCCTTCTCCTCATGCACTGGAACAGTACAGTCAGAGGTGGCCTTTGACACCGCCAGTCTCCAAACCTTGCCGGAGGGAGATGGGGTCCAGTCTGAGTTCATAAGGCAGTCATGTGAGGACAAGCTTTGAACTAGTGACCATCCTGCGGTGCGGACTAAGAGCTGTTTGCAGGACAGAGAGGCTGGCAGGCAGCCAGCTAAAAGCAATCTGGGTCGACAAGAATGTGCAAGCGCAGCTCTGTGTCAAGGGCGACACAAAAGAGGGGTTTTGCAGACACAATTCCTCCTGCCGGCCCCTATTGTGGGAAAATTTCTAGCAGTTCTGCTTGCTCAAATGCTGGGGGATTTTATTTATTTGTTTGTTTATTTTGCAAGCATGCAATAACCTCGCATGAAAGTTAGATGATGGCTAAACCATGTGAGCAGACCTGCCCAAGGCATTTTTGTTTTACTTCTCTGATATCATATATCATGTATATAACCCCTTTTCCATAGTGCCCGTTCCCATCACAACTGGCACCTGGCTGAAAGGCAGGAAGACCTTTCCAGCTTCCCTCCTCTCTTAATCCTGCTCAGATCTTTATTTTTAAGTCCTGGTGCATCTGGGTTACCAGGCAATGGTAACATGGCACTGCCTTGGAAGAGTGAGAGGCGAAAAGGAAGTGGTTGTTCTGCAAAGTTCGAGAGAAGTCTCCATCCAAACACAAGCTGACACTGGAGAGGAATGGAAAGCAAAAGTGTTGTCTGAATTCAGGATCCCCAGAGCAGGGCATCTAATGCGCCAACCTGGGGAGTGACATGAGCGCCCAGGCTGAGGGGTTCAAAGCAGGGCGGAAAAGCACACAGCAGAGTCATAACTTTTCATTATATGTGCCTCTTACTTTTAAATTCTCAATAGCCTCTTCCATGTGTGTTTTTCAAATCTCGACATTTGTGACTGCAGGAGGTTGGGCTAGATGACCCTTGGGATCCCTCCCAACTCGACAATTCTGTGATTACCCACAAATGCATTACACTCCCCAACACTGCAGCTGTGTACACAGTGACTTGTTTGTCACACAAAAATGTAATTTTTTTACTCAGTCTAGCATTGTTCATGCTCCTCCTCAGCGTGCTGTTCTCCATCCAGGCTGAGTCTGGATCCTGCCATCCACAATGCTGGGTTTGGTGAGTTGATAGGCAATAAAAAATCCTCCCTTTGATGAGGCTATCCTTGCTTTTTCCATTTGCCCCAGGTGAATAGAGAAGGAAGTGGGGGTTGTGATCTTGGTTTATGCTCACCCACAACATCATTGGGTGGAGGTAGAGACACCCCCCACCCATTGCCCAAACCACCTACACCTATCTTCCTCTGTTTTCAAATGGATGTGCTGCAGGGTAATGCAGAATTGAGCTGAGTTCTTATATTAAAAATGAAACCAGTTTCTCAGGAAGCAGTCTTCAGGGGCAAGAATAATGTGCAATATATCTGGATTGTGAACAAACTACGTGGAAAAAACAAGCACTCCGCCTCCATTGATTCTAGAAAGGAATGTTGTGTGAACACAGCATGTGTTGGGTTTTTGGTCCATACATCAATGCTAACAGCCAGCATGTGTTCAAATATTTAGACGGAAGAGTGAGAGATATGCCCCAGACACACACACATGCAAACCCAGAGGCCCAAGGAAGGAAATTCTGCTCCATAGTCCTGTCTGGCAGGGGATGTGCTACATAAGGCCTTGTCAGCACACGACACTGTTGCTCAGGGTCTTGCACTGGCTGCCAGTTTGCTTCTGGGCAAAGTTCGTAGTGTTACTATTAGTGTGGAGAGAGAGTGTGTATATTAGTTTAATAGCTTGGGACCAGTTTACCTGTGAGATCGCCTCGCCCATATACGCCCACCTGACAGCTTCGATTGGCGAGACTGGCTCTGTTACAGGTGTCACATAAGACCCCTTCCACATTTGTATGGAACCAATCTTTTAGTGCAGCAGCAGTAGCAGCTACACTCTGGAACTCCCTGCCTCTTGACAGCAGTCAGGCTCCTTCGCTGAACTCTTCTCAGCACTTGCTAAAACCTTCTTGGTCAGACAAACCTACCCAGACATTTGGAAAGTTCATACAGGTTTCGATCTGTTTTTAGTTTACTGTTATGTCAACTTTTCAAATGTCTTGCATTTTTCTGTTAATTCTTCATATTTTGTACATTGATTTTCAGTGCATAAACACAGTAAAGTCTTCTTACTAACAATGTTTTTGTTTTTGTTTTTTTACAGTCAAGCAGTGTATGAATTTTCTGAAATAAATAAGTAAAACACACCTTTCCTCTTTGCAGCCCTGTTTGTCAGGGGCTGGCCATACCATGAGACCAAGGGAAGCAGACCCTCTCAGCTGGCAGATTACGGATGCCATGAGGGATGGCAGAAGGGAAGGGAGCAAGTCTGACCTAGTGCAAACAAGGGAACAGCATATCCTCCTAGCAGCCTTCACGGACATGGGGGGGGGGGCGTGATTGTGCTGGATGCCCTGCTGGGAGGGAGAATCATATGTGGCACCAAACACTTAGGCTGGTCCAGCTGCTTCTAAGTAGTGCAATAAGAGCATTAAAGGGTAAAGGGAGCCCTGACCATTAGGTCCAGTCATGACCGACTCTGGGGTTGCGGCGCTCATCTCGCTTTATTGGCCGAGGGAGCCGGCGTTTGTCTGCAGACAGCTTCTGGGTCATGTGGCCAGCATGACTAAGCCGCTTCTGGCGAACCAGAGCAGCGCACAGAGACGCCGTTGACCTTCCCGCAGGAGCGGTACCCATTTATCTACTTGCACTTTGATGTGCTTTCAAACTGCTAGGTTGGCAGGAGCAGGGACCGAGCAACGGGAGCTCACCCCGTTGTGGGGATTCGAACTGCCAACCTTCTGATCAGCAAGTCCTAGGCTCTGTGGTTTAACCCACAGCGCCACCCACAATAAGAGCATTACAACCATGCAAATAACGTTCTCTTCCTCCCTGATCACATATACTTTGAGTAAGTAATTTGTGGCTTTTTGTTAGGCTTGGTCCCCTGGAGAAGATTCTTCCTCGCCACAGGCGACCAGATGAGTAACGGTTTCAGGTCTCTCTAGGTTTTCTGCCTACTCTTCTTGCTGGAAGTAAGAGACTCACGTGCTTTTGCCTTCAAGCCACATGCCATCTGGGCTCCTTGGTTGTAATTAAACGTTTTTAGTAATAATGAACAGAGAAGATTTGCTGCAATGTGTAATTTACACCGGGGCTTTCTGTCAGCCTGATATCCCGATAAAGCTGCAGTTGTTTGTGACTCACCCTGCAGCTCCCCCTCCCACACACACACCCTGCCCACTTCCCCCTGTGATCCTAGAAGTATATAAACCCCCTTAAGCATTGTCAAGAGGTGCGTTCTGACATTAAAGTGCTGGATTCTGGGAAAGGAGACTTGGGCAATTTCTTAACATTGCTGTGTTGATATTAGAGCTGGAAGGTGTGCGGAGGAGGGTGACCAAGATGATGAAGGGTCTGGAAACAAAGCCTTGGGAGGGAGCTGGGTATGGTTAGCCCGGGCTCATCAATCAGGTTTCCTGTGGGTTGACTTCTGTTCCGATTCAGCGGTAAACAGTGGGTTTTCTCGGGGAAAGAGGCGGGACAAAGGGAAAACCTCTTGGACTTGTGCCTTGAAGTCACGGAGCAATGGAAGAAATTGTGGGACAAAGGGAAGTGTGGATGACCTAATAGCCACCTTCAAATATCCGAAGGGCTGTGCCACATGGTAGATAGAACAAGCCTGTTTTTTGCTGCTCCAGAGGGTAGGATTCAAATGACATGGAAGGAGATTCCAACTAAACACGAGGAAGAACTTTCTGAGGGCAAGAGCTGTATGGCAGTTGGAAGGTGATGGACTCTCCTTCGCTGGAGGTTTTTAAACAGAGGTTGGATGGCCATCTGTCAGGGATTGTTCAACTGTGATTCCTGCACTGCAGACATTTGGACTAGGTGACCCTCGGGTGTCCCTTCCAGCTCTGCACTTCTATGGTTCTAGGATTTTAGAGAGAGAGGATGCAATTGGCCTTTCCATCTTTGTTTGTGCAGGCCCCCAAAGTAGACTAGAACATCCAAAATGAGCAGCGAGACCATCCCTGAGGAGGTCTCCTCCCTCCCCACCCAAAGCCAGCATTACTTCGACCGGTTCTCAGAAGATGACCCTGAGTACCTGCGCATCAGGAACATGGCTGCCGACCTGCGCCAAGACTTCAACCTGATGGAGCAGAAGAAAAGGGTCACCATGATTCTGCAAAGCCCTGTGAGTATCACCCACCTCAATGGCGCAAGCCAGATTTGACAGGGCGGGGGGACATTGTGCAGCAAGGCAAGAGCCATTCCCCTCAGGAACGGCAGAGCTCAGCTTGAGCCGGTGAGCATGTCTGACCTTGAGCAGGGCCACATGACCTGCTCTGGGCTACAGGCAGCGCCGGATTTAGGTTTGATGAGGCCCTAAGCTACTGAAGGTTTTTGGGGCCCTTTATATGTCCAGCTGTCCTTTGTCAACAACAAATTGTCGCTGTTTCTTGTGTTGAATATATGCTATATGGTAATTTATGGACCTAATAGGTATCTAAAGCCATTTGCACATAACAAAATATGTATTTTATCAAAGTAATTCTTTACATTCTTTTGTTCAAACTTTCCTCCTGTGCTTGATTCAGGACCTGTGCATATTTGGGTCTACTAGCTGATGTCCTGAGTGATTTGCAGTTGATCAATAAGGGTTTCTGACTCCTGGCAATAGGAAAGCCCCCCCCCCCTTTACCACACACACATGGCTATGGAAACCAATAAATGTTACAATTCCACTTCTCATTCCCCCAAATTATGTGTCTACCTTAAAGATTAACAATGATCCCAGCGCTGTGAAGTTAATGAACAGCTGCAGTGGGATAGAAAGCCATTACTGTGATTGAATCCAGAGTCCTTCAGTGGTTCAGGGATGATTCATCCCATTGCACCATTTGAGGTGAAACAGGAAATGCTACACTGCCCTGCCGCCAAAGCATCCCTTACCTAGCTGAGCAGAGGTTGGTTCTGGCGAGATCTTGCGGGACGTGGGTGAGATCTCGCAAGATCTTGCCAAAAAACAGTGGCAATGCTGGTGCCACTTCTCATGCCCTGCAGTGGTTTTACAATGAAGTCTCCCTTTATTGTAAGAATGACCACTTTTGGATCAGCCAGAGAGTCTTCCTGGGCAGATGAAAGGGTCTCTCTCTGGTTCCTGAATATCCAAATGAATGAAGTGGTCATTCTTGAGCAAACGAATGTCAGAGTTTGAAGGGTACAGAGGAGGAGGAGGAGGAGGAGGACTCAGAGCTGCTGCAGCCTGGATCATTCAGGGTCTCTGTGGGTTTCCCCCAACCCAGTCTTTCAGGGAGGAGCTGGAGAGCCTCATCCAGGAGCAAATGAAGAAAGGAAACAACTCCAATATCTGGGCCCTCCGGCAGATTGCAGACTTCATGGCCAGCACTGCCCCTTCCGTCTTCCCGCCTTCGCCGTTGAGTAAGTTGACATCCCTTGTCCTTGTATGAAAGGGTCTGGTGCCAAAGCACCTTCTCTGTCTCCTGAGCCCCTTTCCTCCTCCCTCTCTCCTCTCGCCTACAAATCTGCCTGTGCCTCACATAAACACAAGCCTCCTGGCCACCACACAGGTGTCATTCACACCATTACATCTGAAGGAATGTCATGCCACTTTTTAAACGCGTACGGCTTCCCCCGAAGAATATATATGGGGCTGAGTGTTGTGAAGAGACCCCTATTCCCCTCCCAGAACTGCAATGCCTAGAGCGGTCTATTAATCAGTCCCTCTCCATGGAGAACGGTAGCTCTGGGAGGGGAATAGGGAAGGGGTCTCCTAACAATGCTCAGCACCCTTAACAAACTACAGCTCCCAGAAGTTTTTTGGGGGAAGCTGTGACTGTTTAAAGTGGTGTCACAGTGGTTTAAATGTATGGTGTGAATGCGGCCCCAGTGACTCCAGCAAGACCTGACTGTGCTCAGCCTTTTGCCCCACACTGTACCCTGACCTGGCCTTCTCATGGGACGCCCCCCCCCCACACTTTTCAACCTTGTTTTGAATTTGGCGGACCCACGCATTGCTCTCAGCATTCACTTCTGCAGAACTCCCACCCACCTGACACATGAGCCGCCAGCCCCAAAAGGGATCTAACTCTTCGTTCTGCAGCTACCCCCACCCCAGCCACAATTCCTGACCGCCTTCCTCTCTCTCCATCCTGTCCCTTGAGATACTTGATGGCCAGTGAGGGAGGGTCTTTCTCCTGAAATGGTAGGAGGAAGTGATGTTTTGGCCTGGCCAAATGGTTGTAAGGTCAGCTGATGGGCCAGAAGGTCAGGATTAAATCCTGCATTGGCTGCCCATGTCTGTTTCCAGCCAGGAACAGGTGTGTGTAACCAAAGCAGCAGGATTCACAGGTGAAACTCGGAAAATTAGAATATCGTGGAAAAGTTCATTTATTTCAGTAATTCAACTTAAAAGGTGAAACTAATATATGAGATAGACTCATGACATGCAAAGCAAGATATGTCAAGCCTTTATTTGTTACAATTGTGATGATCATGGTGTACAGCTGATGAAAACCCCAAATTAACAATCTCACAAAATTAGAATATTAAATGAAATCAGCAAAACAAGGACTGCAAATAGAGCAATATTGGACCTGTGAGAAGTAGAAGCATGCATATGTACTCAGCACTTTGTTTGGGCCCCTTTTGCATCAATTACTGCCTCAATGCGGCGTGGCATGGATGCTCTCAGCCTGTGGCACTGCTGAGGACCTGAAGACCAGGAAGCTTCAATAGCAGCCTTCAGCTCTTCTGCATTGCTCGGTCTCATGTCTCTCATCTTTCTCTTGGCAATGCCCCATAGATTCTCTATGGGGTTCAGGTCAGGCGAGTTTGCTGGCCATTCAAGCACAGTAATCCCATGGGCATTGAACCAGGTTTTGGTACTTTGGGCAGAGTGGGCAGGTGCCAAGTCCTGCTGGAAAATGAAGTTAGCATCCCCATAAAGCTCGTCTGCGGAAGGAAGCGTGAAGTGCTCCAAAATCTCCTGGTAGACGGCTGCATTGACCCTGGACTTAATGAAGCACAGTGGACCAACACCAGCTGATGACATGGCTCCCCAAATCAACACAGACAGTGGAAACTTCACACTGGACTTCAAGCATCTGGCATTGTGTGCCTCCCCATTCTTCCTCCAAACTCTGGGTCCTTGGTTTCCAAATGAGATGCAAAAGCTGCTCTCATCCATGCCACGCCACAGTGAGGCAGTAATTTTCTGAAATTGTTAATTTGGGGTTTTCATCAGCTGTACGCCATGATCATCACAATTATAACAAATAAAGGCTTGACATCTCTCGCTTTGCATGTCATGAGTCTATCTCATATATTAGTTTCACCTTTTAAGTTGAATTACTGAAATAAATGAACTTTTCCACGATATTCTAATTTTCCGAGTTTCACCTGTAACTCCCTGCCCGCCAGCTGACCAGTGGGGTGGGGGTGGGGTTGAGCCCTGCTCAGTTTGGCCAGATTCCATGCAAACGCTTTCCTGATTCTGAAAGTCACTTGCATCAAGTCCCCGGCTAAATTGAAGTGTTCCCCCTCCATTTTAGCAGGGCACCTGATGTCAACCCCTTCAAGACAGATAAAGGAAAGTCCTCCTTCACACTGCACAGAGTTAAACTATGGAACTCACTCCCACAGGAGGCAGTGATGGCCACCAACTTGCATGGCTTTAAAAAAGGCCAGGGCAAAGCCATATCGCTATGAGCCACAATGATCGCTATGAGCCACAATGGTTCTGCTCTGCTTTCATGGTCAGAGGCAGCAATGGGAGAACAGGATGCTGGACTAGATGGGCCATTGGCCTGACCCAGAACGCTCTTCATATGTTCTTCCAGATTCATAATCGTTTGCTAAAGCCAGGAGGGGGGGGTCTTCATTTCAGCAGTACCTTAAATGGTGCTTTGAAGTCCTGATTTCAGAACTTCAAGGCTCCTTGAATCTGGCGTCATTGTGACATCAAGCAATTTCCCACCCACCTGTCAAATTTGGTCTGCAAGGCCTATCTGGATGAGAATGTGTCCTGTGGCGTCAAATAGGTTCCCCACCTCTGTTTCAAATAGAAAATTAAATCATCCACAAGGAATGGAGGAAAGTGAGAGGCAATGTGCTTTTCCAGAGCCATGGGTGGAACATGCAAATGGACCGTCTCACCCAGCTCCAGCAATGCCTTGACTGTGTTTGTTTAACCAGCTGACCCCTCCTGTGCGCTTTCTCTCCTGCAGACCTCTCCACGGTGACCCCCATCAATGACCTCCAGGGCATTGACTCGACGTCCTTCGCCAAAGGGGAGAGGCTCATGCGTTGCAAAGTCAGCAGCGTCTACCGGCTGCTGGATCTCTATGGCTGGGCGCAGCTCAGCAGCACCTGCGTCACGGTGAGGGATCCCTTCCCTGCCACCCACCACCCACTTTGCTCAGGGGCTCCTTCAGTGGCCAGGAAACAAGGCACCTTGAAATCTCCTTTTTCTTGGTCAATGCCCACTTTATCCCCTTTGGCTCAAGGCAACGGTGCGCCAGTTTGTTTTCAGGCCCAAGAAGGTCCTTGCAATGATATTGTTGTGTGTTTGGTGGGGTCAGTTTGGATGATGCCCTGAGTCCCTTCTAATTCTTGGGCTCCTGTACCCAGCGAGGGTTAAAATCTAACAGGTGGTTGCCGAACTGGTCAGACAAGTTTCTTTTTAAGACAGTGACCTTAACTGTCCCAAAAGAATGAGCTAGGGTGTAAAAGCTACAGCTAAGTGAGGTGGTCCTCCAGGCTAAGCTGCCTCTTTCCTCCACGCCCCTCACCCAGCTCCTAGGTAAGAAAACAATAGCCAGAGTGTGTGTGAAAGGGCTGAGCTGGAAGCAGGCTGGAAGCTGGAGACACAGGGACCAGCTTGCTCTGTGCTGGATCCAAAGCCGTGACTAATAGAGAAGCAAGATCTGTTGGGGTGTTAATGCTGTGAGCCCCTCCATCTTATGCTCAGGTTGTAGATGTTTGTAAATGAAATCATACACCCTAAAGACACCACAGTCTCTGCTGACCTTCACTCCAAGGAACGTAAGTGCCTGGAACCCCTGGAGTCAGTCTTTCAACACTCAAAGATTGTGGTGATGTGTAACAGTATTTAAAGCCCTGAGTGGCTTAGGCCCCAAATATCTGAAAGATGGTCTCCATCTCTGCTGACCCTCTTGGATGTTCTGCCCGGGAAATGGCAGCTCAGGAGAGGACTTCCCCTGCGGTAGCCACTAAACTGTGGACCTCCCTCTCCACAGAGGTGTTCTACCATCTTCATTGTATAGGTTTCACCAGATACTGACACCCTTTGCAGTTAGGGTGTGTTTTGTTTTTTGTTTTGTGGGACCCACCTCTTTGGCATAATTTACACTGTTCTGAGCTGACTGGAACAGTTTTACTTGTTTTTATACCTGTAATTGTTTTATCTGTTTTTATAACGGTAAATTATATTGTCATAAGCCATACTGGGATCTTATAGTAAGAAATGGCAGAAATAAATGGTGTCTTAAAGGTGGATGAAGACTCAGGGGGAAATAATGAAATGAATGGAAGAGCCTTCTGACCTTAATTTCCCTAGGGAAGAAGGAGGCCACAGGAACCCAAGGAAATGAAGATTTGAGCTCACCATTCTCTTCTTGTCTTCCTTTCACAGCTGAGAGTCAGCAAAGAACAGGACCACTTCCTGATTTGCCCTGTGGGCCTTTCCTGTCCTGAAGTTACAGCTTCTAGCCTGGTGAGCACACAAGACCCCTCTTCCTCAAACTTGAGGGTTTGAGCATCTTCACACTTAAGGCATTATTAATAAATAAGTACAACATCTCTCTTGAGGGTCAGACAACACATCATGAGAGGCATGGGGAGGCGTCTTCGCCCCCAGTTCCCTTGGCATCATGGAGGGCAAATGGCTTGGTCAGCTGATAGGAATTGGAGACTAAAATACCTGGAGGTTGGAGGAGGCAATATAAGCCTTATAAAACCCAAGGAATCACCATCATATTTTGCTGTCTGATGTGCAAAGGATTGCTGGGGCCGGGTGTGGGTTGAGAGGGGGTAAAATGAGAAAGTGCAGAATTCTGATAAAAGGGCACACTCTGGGTCTGAATTAAAATGGGAAGTACCTGTCACTCTTGTGACTGAAAATATTTCTTCTTAGAATGGGTAAGGTTAAGAATTGTCTGTCCTTGGGGGGGGGGCGGGATTCCAGTCCTCTGTATTTCTGCAAAGTTACTGCCTTGGGCTTTCCTCTGCCCAGCCAGGTGGCACTCGCAGATCAATGACTCACACAAAGATACAGCAAGCAGAGATGCAGCAGGCAGACACCCTCATGAGAGGATTGTAGCTGGATTGCCATGAGCCTTGAATATTGTAAAAAATGTATTTATCATGGCACATGTCAACCTAGCTTGCCACCTGGTTTGGGAAAGACTGCGTCCCCTACCCCCTATATCCCCAAAAGGAAGCTGCCATCCAGGCATCACCTTTAGGGTGCAATTCAGCACCCTAACGTCTCACCCATCTGTGCTTCTACCTTTTCTTTTGCACTGCAGGTAAAAGTGAACATCCTGGGAGAAGTGGTGGAGGCAGGCAGCACCAGCTTCCCAGTGGATACCCGTAGGTTCAGCCTGCACTCTGCCATCTATGCAGCCAGACCAGACGTGAGATGCATCATCCATCTGCACACGCCAGCCACTGCTGCAGTAAGGAACGCTGTCCATTCGTCTTGCTGACAGAGCAACGAGAAACAGCAGACAGAGCCTCCTGCCCAGACATTTGGGCTGGCTCCGAGGCTGATTTATAGAAGAGCATTAAGCTTGGAACAGCTTGGCCTCTCCATCCCTCCTTGTGCACTGCAGGGACTCTGGGAGACTCTGAATGGGAGAAGGTCTTAGGGATAGTCAGGGGGACCCCAGTTTCACAGTATCCAGGATGCCCAACACTGAACCCAACAGTGCTATCTGGAAGGCATTGTGTAAACCAGGGCATCTTTTGAGTTTATTCAAATAAGAACATCAGAAGCGCCTGCTGGATCAGACCAAAGGCCCATCTAGTCCAGCATCTTGTCCTCGCAGGGGCCAACCAGACACCACTGGGAAAGCATCAAGCAGGATTCAAACTCAAGAGCGCTCTCCCCTCCTGTGGTTTCCAGCGACTGCCTCCAAATGTGGAGGCAGAGCCCAGCCACCATGACTCGTAGCCACCAGTAGTCCTCTACTCCTCCATGAACTTGTCCCATCCTCTTTTAAAGGCCTCCAAGTCATCACTGCCTCCTGTGGGAGGGAGTTCCACAGTTTAACTATGCACTGGCTCTGAGTTTTAGGGGGCAATCCTCGCCAGCAATACAGAGGTGACAGGAGAAGAGAAATGAGATGTTTAGAGGAAACCACAAAGCAACAAATGAGACAGGGAAGAGGAACAGAATCCCTGCACCTGGTTCTATGGCCAGGAATCAGGCATGGTCCAGTCAAAGTCTAGGCTCAGTCAAGATCAGGACCTTGGACAGCTTCTGAATCAGCTATGGGGGCTGTAGTCTCTGCAAAGAGCTATAGCCAGCTGAAGAAGCCTTAAGTAGAGTGGCTGGTAGATTCCACCTCCCTGAAGGAGCTGGATGGATATAGGACTCTTGCACTGTTTTGCAGTCATTGGGAAAACTGCAGGGGACTGTGTCCTCTGGCCAGGAGGTCCCCAAATAAAGCCCGGGTGTTTCTCCCTCTGAGAAAGTAGCCTGACTCCATTGCAAGATCCCCAGGTAGTGGCTCATAACGCCCAGAGGGGATGTTGGTGAAAGGCGTTGGAAGGTGTTAAGGCAGGCATGTCCAAAGTCCGTTTCCATGGCCTAATTCGGCCCACCGGTCGGTTTATTTCCTGGGGTAAAATAATAATAATAATAAAAGCTCAACAGCTTTGGGGTAAAATCGTAAAAAAGCTAAACAACCTGGTCGGCCCTCATGCATGTTCACTTCATCAAATCTGGCCGTCTTTGAAAAAAGTTTGGGCACCCCTGTGTTAAGGGAAGGGACAGAAAATGGCTAGATTCCAGGCTTGTGGATGGGTGGGAGGAGAGCAGAAACTCATGACTTCTATGCAACCACCAAAAAACCACAAAAAAATGTTTTAGCAGGCGCCCGAAAGAGTACAGTGAAGGCTGATGTCAATAGGGAGGGAGTTCCAAAGTGTCAGTGCTGCCACCCTAAAAAATGGCGTCCTTAGAGATGTGGAGTGGGTATTATGTGGCCCCTGTAACACTGCCAGTTCCATTCAAAGCAGTCGAGCGGGCACAGGCGGGGTAAGGCTATCTCACATATAGAACAGGTCCCAAGTTGTTAAGGGCTCTATATGCTAATAGTCACACCTTGAATCTGGCCTGGTAGCAAATTGCCAACCAGTGCAGATTTATGAACGCAGGTGTTGTATGCTGACAAGGCCTTGATCCTGTCAGCAATCATGCTGCAGCATTGCACATTAACTGAAACTTCCGTATCAAGTACAAGGGAAGCCCCACATAGAGTGCATTGCAGTAATCCAGGCTTGAAGTAAGCAGTGAACTACTGTGCCCAGGCTTTCCCAGTCCAGAAATGGCCACAACTGTTGGAGCAACTGCAGCTGGTAAAAGGCCCTTCTTGCCACCGAGTGCTTTTGCCTGGCTGGAAGGTGCCCTTGCACTAGGATGCCTCTCGCTTGCCTGGAAGAGGGGATGGAGAAATCTCTGACTCTGGCATGCCTGGGATGTGACCTACGGTGCAAAGGTCAGGCCCACCTCTGTTGCCCATCCAAGGCACAGTGTAGATGCGTCGATGGAAAGACAAGGGATGGCTCTACCTGCTCATCTTTGCCTCTCTGTCTCTGCTCTCTCTTCCTTCCCAGGTGTCTGCCATGAAGCACGGCCTCTTGCCCATTTCCCACGATGCACTGCTGGCAGGAAACATGGTGTACTTTGACTTCAATGGGGAGATGGAGGAGGAAGCGGACAGAATCGAGTTGCAGAAGTGTCTAGGACCCACCTGCAAGGTGAGGGTTGAGATGTAGCATTCAGGCTTCAGCGTCCTCTGGCACTGGGGCGTGTCAGACAGCCCTTAGGGATTGTCCACACTTTGAATGTTTTGTGCCCAGAAAGCCCAGGTGCAAGAGGGTTTCTGCTTGCCCCATGCATTCCAGGCAGGGGTCCAAGTGGTTTTCTGTCTGTTTGCCTCACGACTTTCCCCAGGAAAACCTGCTCTTTAACACGGAACCAGAGGAAGCGTCAATTCACAGAAAACCTGACTGATGTTTGCTCTGATTCAATGGTAAAGTGCCAGTTTCCCTGGTGGGGGGACGGTGGGACATGCGGAACTGTGGAGGAGCTGGCATTTGGGATCTAGACCTCTGAAGTAGGGCTTAGCCAGACTTTTTGAAATCCTCGGGCAAGAGGCAGTGTGAAAAATTATACAGAATTGAGAAGCACCTATGGCTTTCCCCATTTTTACTGACCCTTTCTCCTTCCTTCTCTTGGCAGGTTCTAGTGTTGCGGAATCATGGTGTGGTGGCCTTGGGAGACACAGTGGAAGAAGCCTTCTACAAGATCTTCCATTTGCAGGCTGCCTGTGAAGTGCAGGTGAGCAGCAGAGCACACCCACCCACACCCTTCTTTTAGTCTCCAGGCACGTTTTATCTAATCATATAATTACTGAGTTGGAAGGGACTCAAAGGGTCATCTACTCCAACTGCTTGACAACATTAAAGGTAAAGGGACCCCTGACAGCATTAGAGACACCATTATTATTTCAATTTGTGTGCCGTAGATTCTGGCGTATTAGGCGACTGGGCGTATTAGACGACCCCCCCAAATTGGCAGCTTCAATTTGGGGGTTCGTCTTATAAGTCCAGTCGCCTAATACACTGGGCAGCTCCGCACCGGGAGAAAGCCACCAGGCGTGGAGCAAAGCCTGCTGCCACCGCCGCTGCTTCCAAAGCAGCAGTGGACGAGCTCTGCGCCGGGCAGCTCTCTCCCGTCACGGAGCAGAGGCCATACCCAGCGTATAAGATGACCCCTGACTTTTTAACCTCTTTTCCGGGGTTAAGAAGTTGTCTTATACGCTGGAATCTACGGTATGTCCTTTCCCCATGTAAGCAGCCACAGTAACAACACAGGAGCAAAAATGCACATCAGGGCATCCTCACTCTAGTCAGTCTAATGCCAGTTCATTTAAGTTCACAAGGAGGCAACCAACCCAGATAATTCATTCTGAGAATACTCGTGTGACAGTATTTTAAAATCATTCTAAAGTAAGCAATATCCATTGATATTGATAGTTTGTATCAGTTACTATTGATAGTATATATGTTGACGCATGTTGGTTGGCTCCCACCTGTCTTGGAAACAATGGAAGAGGACGCCTTTGGGGGTGAGGTCCAACTGTTGGAAGGTTGCAGCACCTGCACTGACTCGAGAGACTGTTATGGGGAATACCTGTTTTGCTGCAGTTGGAACAGATGAAGGCATCTGGTTGTGCCTTCACACACATCACACATATGACACACACACACACACACACACACACACATACCCCTGTTAAATTAGCAATGGTTTATTTCCAAGGTTAGCCACATTCCAAGTAGACCCCATGGAATTAGTGGACATAACTGATGTAGTTTCCTTCATTCCGGTGCACCTACTCTGAGTAGATCTTAGCTGGCTGCAACCAAGTAGCATCTTAGTAGCTTCAGCTGCAATAATTAAATTTTTAGGCACGGGGAAATGATGTTTTTCTCCTTCAGAAGTTGTGGTATGGAAGGAACATTGTGTACCTAACATGCTGCAGAGTGAAATTTGGCAGAGTATGGTGGTTCCTGGCAGCTGTGAAGTCCCCAGTGAAAATCACGCTTCTGTTCTGAACTCTCTGGGACGCTTTAGGAAAGCCTGCTTTTCTCAAGCTCAGCTGCGCATTTGCAGCTTGGGTATGGTAAGAGCCTTTGAAGATGGGAAATGCTGGTTGAACATTGTCCTTCCCCAGCCTGGTGCCCTCCAGGCATTTTGGACTACAAATCCCACCAACCCCAACATTACAGGGCCCTGTCACCTAACCTACCTCACAGGGTTGTTGTGATGATAAAATGAGGAGGGGAGAACTATGTATGCCACTCTGAGCTCCTTCAGGGAAAGGTGGGGTATAATGTAACGAATAAATAAATTAGCAATTAAGCCAAGAGGGGCACTATTTCCACTGCAGGGAGGGGGGTGAAGTTTAACCCTCCATGCTCCAGTCATGATCCTAAAGAAAATCCCTACCCCACCCTATGCTGATGAATCTCAGAAGAAAGAGAAAACTCCCCATCCCTTCCTCCAAGCTGGTTCCTGCTAAGATCCGCAAAAAAATTAAAAAGTTGCACCCATTTTCTTGCTTTGCATAATTTAATAATAATAATAATAATAAATTATTTATATCCCACCCTACCCAGCCAAATCTGGGCTCAGAGTGGCTAACAGCAGTAAAATAATACAGCATTCTAAAATCAATTCATTATAAAATCAGTTCAAATCAAATTGATGGCAACCATTGGGCTAGAGTTCTGTGAAGAATTACCAAAGGAAGGGGTCAGACTGTGCCTTGGCCAAAGGCCTGGTGGAACAACTCTGTCTTGCAGACCCTGCGGAAAGATGTCAAGTCCCACAGGGCCCTAGTCTCTTGTGACAGAGCGTTTCACCAGATCGGGGCCACAGCCAAAAAAGCCCTGGCTCTGGTTGAGGCCAGCCTAACCTCTCTGTGGCCCGGGACCTCCAAGGTGTTTTTGTTTAAAGACCGTAAGGTCCTCCGTGGGACATACCAGGAGAGGCGGTCCCGTAGGTACGAGGGTCCTAGGCCGTATAGGGCTTTAAAGGTTAAAACCAGCACCTTAAACCTGACCCTGTACTCCACCGGGAGCCAGTGCAGCTGGTATAGCACCGGGTGAATGTGATCTCGCAGCGAGGACCCCGTAAGGAGTCTCGCCGCAGCATTCTGCACCCGCTGGAGTTTCTGGGTCAGTCTCAAGGGCAGCCCCACGTAGAGCGAGTTACAATAATCCAGTCTGGAGGTGACCGTCACGTGGATCACAGTGGCCGGATCAGGGCGAGAGAGGTAAGGAGCCAACTGCTTAGCTTGGCAGAGATGAAAAAATGCCACCTTTGTTATAGCTGCAATCTGCGCCTCCATGGAAAGGGTGGTGTCAAAGATTACACCCAAACTCTTAACGGACGGTGCTGGCACTAATTGCGCCCCCGCAAGAGATGGGAGTTGCCCCCCCCCAACCCCATATCGTCCCGTCCCAGCCAAAGGACCTCTGTCTTCGAAGGATTTAACTTCAACCGGCTCCCACGTAACCATCCAGCCACAGCTTCCAGACATCTGATCAGTGTGTCTGGGGCCGAGTCAGGATGGCCATCCATCAACAGATAGAGTTGGGTGTCATCAGCATACTGATGGCAGCCCAGCCCAAAACTCCGGACAAGCTGAGTGAGGGGGCGCAGAAAGATATTGAAAAGCATCAGGGAGAGTATCGCACCTGATTTATTTGGTAATGTTTTTTGTTTTTTGGTGGGGGGACGCGGGTGGCGCTGTGGGTAAAACCTCAGTGCCTAGGACTTGCTGATCGTATGGTCGGTGGTTCAAATCCCCACGGCGGGGTGAGCTCCCGTCTTTCGGTCCCAGCTCCTGCCCACCTAGCAGTTCGAAAGCACCCCTAAGTGCAAGTAGATAAACAGGGACCGCTTTATAGTGGGAAGGTAAATGGCATTTCCGTGTGCTGCGCTGGTGCCGGCTCGCCAGCTGCAGCTTTGTCACGCTGGCCACGTGACCCGGAAGTGTCTGCGGACGGTGCCGGCTCACGGCCTCTAGAGCGAGATGAGCATGCAACCCTAGAGTCGGACACGACTGGCCTTCGGGCAGGGGTACCTTTACCTTTACTTTTTTGCATAGGCAGAAAGTTAAAGAATAGAACGTCAAGCTTCATAATCCATAAACTAATCAATTGTATTATTATTTACACAGGTGGGCTTCATCAGCTATTTCCTCTTCTGGGGCTTTAAAAATGTTATCCCCAAAAGGCAAAAGTATTCCCCAGCCCTCTTCTCTGTCTTTCTGGCTCTGCCCACCCTTGTCAGGAACTAATAAGCTCTGCAACCCCAGGCAGGGTGGGGGGGGAGGAGGCAGGTTGGACTTCCTGCAATTCCTGCCTTTGATGCTCAGTGCCATTGTCTGCCCCTCTGAGCATCAGCCTACTTCTTCAGCTGGAAAAAACTAGGTCAGCCATGTGCCAAGGCCCAGCGCATGAGCGCCGTCTGCAGGTGGAAGGGTGGCAATGCATGGGCTTCTTCCACACTTCCTTGATGACCAAAGGATGCTACTGTCTTGCCCCCCCCCTGCACCCTTGGGCTCCTGCTGGGGCTGCAACAAACTGGCCCCCAACTGGTTCTCCCCTGCACTTTTTGATCTCCAGATATTCTCTTGGCGCTCAGCTATTTTGCTTGGACACCACATGTGGATAAATGGCCTCTCTTGTGGTTTGCATCTTTCCAGGTCTCCGCCTTGTCCAGTGCCGGCGGAGCAGAGAATCTGATAGTCCTGGAGCGAGAGAAGCACCGGCCCCATGACGTTGGCTCTGTCCGATGGGCCGGCAGCACCTTTGGACCCATGCAGAAGAGCCGGCTGGGGGAGCATGAGTTTGAGGCTCTGATGAGGATGCTCGACAACCTGGTGCGTTTGCAAGCGCAGATGCCACAGCGCCCATTTTCCTGGACATGTGTCCCATCCTCACTTTCTCTGTCTAGTGCACAGGAGCCTCTTCCCACCTGAGGGATGCGTTTCCTTCTGGGGAACCTTCTGGGACCCACATGCCAGCGGTGGGTGGGGCCAGAGGCAAAAATGGGCAGAGAAATTGATGCAGATGTTACCTTGGAACAGTCTTCTTCTTTGGCGATCACTCGGAGCCGAGTAAGATGGTCATTCATAAACATGGTTTTAACAATGAGTCTGTAAGCAGGCTGGCTTTGACATCCCCACACTCCAGGGCAAAAGCACTCCAGGAGAGGGCAAAGCAAAGAAGGCACAGCGGGGGGGGGGGAGAAACCCAAGGGCCACATAGAGTGACTTGAGGGCCACGGAGGTTCCCCACCCTGGCTTTAGCAAACCTTTCCCCAACTTAATTCAATGAGTTCCTGGATGCCATCTGCCGAAATTGTCTAACAATGGATGGTTACCATTTTATAACTTCAAGCTGAGCATTTGCAAGCTGCCAGATCCCATTAAGGAATCACATTAGCTTATGATTAACCCATAAATCAGAACTGCTATCAGTTGACTCTTGGTAGATGTTACTGATAGGAAACGTGGTAATCTCTAAGATAGTAAAAATACAAATGTTTTTCATGCATGCCAACAGCCACCAGGGCCAGAAACTTGGGTGGGTTTGGGGGATTGAAAATCCTGCTCTACATCAGCAGGTAGTTTCTGTGCAGAAGGCAAGTGGCCTCGCAGCTTCAGCTTTTGCCTCTGTGTCAGCATGCAGGGGAGCCTTCAGGGAAGCCTCTTTGTCCTTCCTAGGGCTACCGGACCGGCTACGCCTACCGCTATCCGTTTGTCCAGGAGAAGACCAAGCACAAGAGTGAGGTGGAGATCCCAGCCACGGTCACAGCCTTTGTGTTTGAGGAGGACGTAGCTCCCATCTCAACTCTCCGGCAGCATGCCCAGAAGCAGCAGAAGGAGAAGACCCGCTGGCTGAACACACCTAACACTTATCTGCGGGTGAATGTGGCCGAAGAAAGCCAAGGCAGCGCCAGCAGAACCAAAACCACCGTAAGGAGAACACCATTCACTGCCTCTTGTCCCTGCAAAATCGTCCACATAAGGGACGTGGCCACCATTTTCCATGCTGAAAGAAAGGCAGGGCCCTCTTCCCCCATCCAATTGGCTACAGCAGAAATTTAGGGGACAATTGGTTGGTTGGTTGACATCTATCTCAGGCGACAGTGGAGGAGTGTGCCTTTGGAGCGTTACAGCGCCTACAGTTCCATAGTTTAACTGTGCTGGGTGAAAAAGGACTTTCTTTTCTCTGTTCTAAATTCAGCTTCATTAATGTTATGACAGAAGGATAAAAACTTGCTCTCTATCCATGCACTATTTTATAAACTTCTGTCATGCTCACCTTTTCCCTACACTAAAAAGTCCCCAATACTGCAACTTTTCTTCACAGGGGAGTCAGTAACCCCCTTGATAATTTTGGTTGCCCTTTTCTGAGTCCCATTATTTGTGTGACAAACTTCTGTCCTCTTGCGCTGAGGTTACTCCTCCAGGTCCGTCCGTTGCCCCACCCCCAGTAGCAGCCACTGGCTGGTATAGGAGGATGAAACATATTCACCGTGGGGGAGAGTTTAAAGATTCAAAAAGCTGTTTTAATTCAGTCAGGCCATTTAACTCATTTCAAGAAAATTTCTGCCTTGGACTATTCAGAAAATCAGAGGACATACGTTTCTGTTTTCAGTGACAATCAGGAAATAGGTAATAAGAGTTGTGACCTTGAGTAGTGGCAGATTATACAGTTCATGAGGACTAGTCACATGACAGCAGGGCCCACACAGTGAGGTGAGCAAGAGAAGATGGGGGTCACAATGATCTGAAAAGCTCTTCTTGCTGAATTAGGAACCTGAATGTCTGTAGCCTTACATATCTGGGCTCTTTCTCAGTGTGGATACAAAAGCTGACTGATCAGTTTGAATTCAGAAGCCCCAAATCCCATCCTGCCTCTCAGCTTTGCAGATCATTTGCGAAGTTGGAAGGGACCCCAAGGATCATCCAGTCCAACCCCTTGCAATGCCAGAATCCCAGCTAAGGAATCCCTCTGTGCCCTTTCTCCACCCTTAAGAGACCTCCCTTTGCCCTTACAATTTGCCCTTGACTTTTCATGCTGCCCAGTGGATGAAAGCAGACGAGGTGGAGAAAACCAGCAGTGGAACACCGATCCGAATTGAAAACCCAAACCAATTTGTGCCTCTCTACACAGATCCACAAGAAGTTCTGGAAATGAGGAATAAGGTACAGCCGCCTCCTTCCCATTTGCTCTTTGGACACTTTCCATCTCTGTTGGTATCGTCTCCGTTGCTATGCCATCCCCAAAATAATCCTGAGAATTGTGTATTGGGGAAGAATCCCCGCAGCCTCTCTCCCTAACAGAAATACAATGGGGAGAGCTGGTGTAATGCCGTGTAGAGTCACAGAATTGTAGGGTTGGAAGTCACCTCGTCCTACCCGCTGCAATGCGCTGGACTAGGTCAGAACTGCAGCCAGGTATCCCATTAGTGCTGGTAACAGGGAGCCTGGTCCTGATCCACAGCCCCTGACGGCACCAAGAAACTTTGCGTGTTGCTTTCTCTTCTTCAGGGGCATTGCTTCAATCCCACAGACCACAAACTTTCTCCTCTTTTCCTTCATTTCCACTTGCAGATTAGAGAACAAAACCGCCAGGACGTGAAATCAGCCGGACCCCAGTCCCAGTTGCTCGCCAGCGTGATAGCAGAGAAAAGCAGGAGCCCGGTACTTGTCATTCAGGGAGCCTCCCGGGGTAAAAACCCGCAGGGAATGTCCTGGAAGAGAATCATAGCATCACTGAATTGTAAAGTTGGGAGGATCATCTAGCCACTGCCCCCCAATGGCTGTCAACTGGAGGAGGCTGGTTCCAGTGCCATAAGTGTCACTGGGATGGAGACCCCAAATCACGCACCATTTCTCTACCGCATTGATCTCACCAGGCTATTATGAGAACAGGCATATTTTACTTATTTATTCTATAGACAACTGGGAGGCGGGGATTCAAAGTAGCGCTAAGCAGATCGCTCTGTTTGTGCAAGCATTCCTGCTTGCCTGATGCAACTATCTGTCCTCTTCACCACCACCGCCTCCCTGCAGTTCTGGGGTGTCTCCGGACCCCCAAAGAGCCAATTGTCTGTGCATGGAGGAGGATAGCAGGAGGAAGTCCAGTTGCACTAGCGGAAGTCCTTCATGGGCTCCTTGGCTGAATCCCAGCGCTTAGACCGCTTAAGCTCATTTCAAATAATGGAGGGGTGGGGCTTTCCTGATCTCACTGGAGGTTTAGACCATCATCAATGTTCCACCTTTTTCATGGGCCAGGACTCAAGATGGCTTGCACAAATTAAAGCACAGGTAAAAAATTTTTAAAATGCTGAAAACATTGTTAAAAAGTAATTAAACCCCAATAGAATTTAAACAATGTAAAAAGACAAATCTATTAAAATACAAATAATAAAAACAGGACGGTGCTATTAAAAGCCCTTCCCTTCCCTCTCGGTATAAACTGGTATTCACCTGCTGGCAGAAGGACCACGAGGAGGGAGCCAGTCTAGCTTCACTAGGAAGGGAGTTCCAAAGGTTGGGAGCAGCCGCTGAGAAAGGGTGGGACTGAAGCATGATAGGATTGATCCGTGGGCCCAGAGCACCTTTCTGCTTTCCAGCCTCCATGGTGCTGCCTGCAGCCCCCCCCCCCATTTACCTCGTTCTTGTCTCCCAATGCAGTCTACAGAGAGTCACTTGGCAGACGGAGAAATAAAGGATGTATCCCACAACGAGGTTCCTCCGGAGCCAGAGCCGCCAAACCCTTTCAGTCAGCTGACAGACCAGGAGCTGGAGGAGTACAAGAAGGAAGTGGAAAGAAAGAAACTGGGTCTCGATGGTAAATATCATGGTTCAGGAGCACAGGGGCTGGTTGCGGCTGAGAACTAGAAACTTGAGTGGGCTGAAAGACCACAGCACTTGCTTTGGTATTAGCAACTAACGACACTTGATAAAATAGGGGCCACCTAAACACTCTGGGGAGATGAATGCTGTGTCATCAGCTGAGAGGGACAAGAAAGCAGCATTAGTTGGGAAGGATGGGATATGGATGGTTCCAAGGAATTTGTAGGTGGTGTGCTAGAGCCACAGGGATGGGGAAGAATTTTATTTTTTCCACATTTATTTTTTACCACATGAGTTGTTTATTACTACAGAATCCCATCTCACAGACATAGCACCACAGACTTGGAGGGGACCCAGAGATGACATCCAAACCAACCCCTCCCCATCCTATAACAGGACTCTCCTGCTCACAGTCCAAAGTCCACTGCCTTGCTCTGACCCTGGAGAGAGAGAATTATGTATTATAATACCTATCCTATTATATAGTCATCACAGAGTGAAAAATAGCTCATCCCTAGGGCAGTGGCTTCCAACTCTTTTCAAGGCCACCGCTCCCTTGGTTCCATAAACTCATCCCCTAGTGGCAGGAAGTTCCACAGGACTGGACTGATGGCACTAAAGGCTCAGTTACTTGCTGTTGTCAAAGGAGCCTTACCAACGCCAGGAACAACCATCAATGCTCCTGCAGTGACTGAGCTGGGATCTAGGGCCTCAGGATCCCTGAGATACCCTGGACCTAAGATGTTCAGGGCTTTGTAAGTTAATACAAGGACCTCAAACCCAGCTCGGTAGTAGGTGAGCCACCTGAAATGTTGCCTTGGCTGCACATGATTTTGGACCCCTGTGCTGATGACCACAGCCCCCAGCAAGTTGTGACGCCTCCCTTTGAACTCCCTGTACTGGGGGATTGAAAGACCTCCTTCTCCTTGCAAAGGAGCAAGGAGGATACCTGGCAGTCTCCTTCAGCTCTGTGTCCGAAACAGTTTAGAAACAGTGAGATGGGGGGATTTGCTCCATCCTTGTGGACATCCAGGCATCCTGAGACATGCTTTCTTCCATTGTATTCCCATCTCCTCCCAGGTGAGAAAGACACAAGCCTGGAGGAAGAGGTGACGGCCCCTTTGGAGTCGACTGCAGACCCCACAGTCCAGAGCCCAGCCAAGCCTCCATTAAAAAGCCCGCCCAAGACTTCAGAAGGTAAGGGAAGCCTTTGCAGCGCTCTGTCAAGCACCTGCTTCTTCACACCATGAAAGGTTAGGCTTTGGAACTCACAGCAACAAGATGAGCTGGTGGCTACTGGATTAGATGCTTTTAATAGGATTGGAGAAATGGCGGTGGCTAAAAACACTGAAAGGCAGGAGCCGCCAGGCTAGCTCATCCCACAAAAACCGCTTAGAAGAGACCCATACCTTTTGCTTCATACCTGAGTCTAGGAGATATGAGACTTGCTTCTTTTTTGTTTCTTTATAATGGAATTTCAGCCGGGGGTCCCTGCTAACTGGGCCTGGTACATCTGTTTCCTCTGCACTAATTTCTAGCAAATGCTTGGGTGAACAAGAGAGCCTTAAAAGATTCCCAGATGATGTCTTATCGAGGGGTGGGGTGCAACTCCTGAAGGCTGGGCGGCACAGCGGAAAAGGTCCACCCCCTGGTGCCTGTAAGATAACAAGATGTGCAGCAGCTAGCTAATTCTAGCAGCTACTGGCAGGGGGAGAATTAAGGCCTGCCTTCCCTCCTGGCCCTGCTCTGGTGGACCCTCCATCCTTGGGTGGCCACCTGCCAGGGATTCTTTCGCTGTAATTCCTGCATGGCAGGGGGTTGGACTAGATGACCCCTGGGGAACCTTCCACTCTACAATTTTGTGATGCTATGAAATCTTACCCTCCCCAGGATGTGATGCCCAGCCCTATTCAAGGGTGTAGGGGAAGTGTGGCCCTGATCCGAGAGGGGCATGGCTTCTTGTGGCTATTGGGGGGGTGCAGTGTTGTTGCTTCCCCCTCCCCTGCATTGTCTCATTTGTGCCTCGTTGTGTTTGGTGTGCTTGTCTCCACACTGTCTCCTTTCTCTTTCCATGTGTTGCTCTCATCAAAGGAGTTCCCTCTGATTCTGAATACTTGTCACTTTAGTAAGTATAGAGAGGCTGTTTTCTCAATTTTCAGCTGCTCCCAGGGGGAGGGACGGGGTCCTCAATCCAGCCTCCGTTTCAGCATCTCAGGGCTGAGCAACCCTTTCATTTTTGGAGCTGCAAACGTGTTTAAAACATGGACTCAGTTGCATGATGCCAAGAGGACCCACAGGGCAGTGGCAGACCATCCGCTTTGCAAGCAGAGTGTTATGTACTGAGTTGAATAGGATCCAAAAGGCAGCAGTCTGATTGGTCCTAGAACAATAGGATTCAGAATGCAGCAGTCTGATTGGTCTTAGAACAATAGGATTCAGAATGCAGCAGTCTGATTGGTCCTAGAACAATGCAGCAGTATGACTGGTTGGCAGGAACCACCCAATTCACTTCCAGATAGAAGTGAATCCACAACCTGATTGGCTTACAGTAGAATTCTGGAATTAGCCAATCATGTGCAGCCCATTGTGTAAATAATGTATATAAAGCAGATACTTTGAGGGGACTTTCATTCATTCCTCCTCACCACTATGAGCTGAATAAAGAGCATGAAATCACTTTGCGACTCTGAGTATATTTCACTGGCGACGAAGGTGGGATCCCGCTGAGCTGACTGCCACACACAGCACCGCAGCACCACCACCTGCCGCACCGCTGGAACTTAGAGGGGAGGGGTGTTATGTACTGAGTTGAATAGGATCCAAACTGCAGCAGTCTGATTGGTCCTAGAACAATAGGATCCAAAAGGCAGCAGTCTGATTGGTCTTAGAACAATAGGATTCAGAATGCAGCAGTCTGATTGGTCCTGGAACAATGCAGCAGTATGATTGGTTGGCAGGAACCACCCAATCATGCTCCAGATAGAAGTGAATCCACAACCTGATTGGCTTACAGTAGAATTCCGGAATTAGCCAATCATGTGCAGCCCATTGTGTAAATAATGTATATAAAGCAGATACTTTGAGGGGACTTTCATTCATTCCTCCTCACCACTATGAGCTGAATAAAGAGCATGAAATCACTTTGCGACTCTGAGTATATTTCAGTGACCTTGGGGCCAGTCTCTGTCTCTCATCCTGACCTACCTCACGGGGTTGTTCTGCAGAAAGGGGCACAGGGGTGTGTGTGAAACAATAATAAAGGGCTAGAACAGATGGGTGACAATACGATTGGGAGTGAGGGGATGGAGAGAATGAATAAGGTGCATTCAAGAAAACAAACGCCAGTAACTAATATTGCTTCCTCACCAAAATGCAATTCTTATTATTATTATATTACTACTGTATTAAAATAAATAACTTTTTTATTGTTAAGAATGGCTAACAATAAAACTGTAACATTAGCAAAAGTTAGAACTACAATGCATAATGACTGCCGTTCCTTTGGAGAGCCAGCAGTGGTGCAGTGGTTAGTGTTGGAATCTGACCTGGGAGAACCGGGTTCGAATCCCAGCTCAGCCATGAAGCTCACTGGGCATGACCTTGGGCCAATCACTACCCCCTCAGCCTAACCTACCCCACAGGGTTGTTGTGAGTATGAAACGGGGAGAGGGAGAACCACCCACACCACCTTGAGCTGCTTGGAAGAAAAGGTGGGCTGTAAATGAGCACATAAATAACTACTGAAATACTTTGTACAGCAAGAACCATCATGTCCTTATCCAAATGGTGCCTGCTCCAAAGGCCTGCCTGAGCAGAGCCCTTGAGTGGATGCCTGAATGAACATTGGGATGGGGAGGGACAAGCTGGTCTCAAGAGGAAGAGAGTTCCACACTTGGAGTGCTGCCACTGAGAAGAGCCTCTCCTGCAGTTTGCAAAAGCCTGGGGCTGGCCGGGGCTGCAGAAATAGAAGAGCCGCTTCTTCAAGCAGCTGGGTCCAAGTGCCGCCATCTTGAACTGGTCCTGCTGCAGACACTGCAATGCTTTCGTGATCAGTGTAATCAGACCCTACTGTACGCGCAGCAGGATTCTGCCCCACTTTTCAAGGGAGCGCACAGCAGTAATCCAAGCAGCAGGTTAGCAAAGCATGAACTACCGTGGGTAGGCTAGTCTCCACAGGGCGGTAGGAGGGCCTGCTAGGGCTGGGCATAGGGACTCCTAGCCGTGGAGGCCACGTGAGTCTCTGTCGAGAGTTTGGAATCTAGGAACAGAGGAAGACAGGAACGTGCCTTATACTGAGTCAAACTGCTGGCCCATCAAGCTCACTACTGCCTGCACTGACTGGCAGCAGCTGCCCAGGATTTCAAGCAGGAGTCTCTCCCAGCCCTATCAGGAGCTGCCATTGAGGACTGAACCTGGGGTCTTCTGCTTGCCCAGTGAGCTGCGGTCCAAGCTGCACATCTGTTCCTTTCGGGGGAAGGCTGCCTGGTTTGGAACAGGCCATCTAGGGATTTCTCAGATCCAGGAACCCTTACCCACACAGCTTCCATCTTACCAAGATCCTTCCTCAGCTTATTGGCCTTTGTGCAGCCCATACAGCCTCTTCAGATTAAGCCCTCTAGTTCTTTCCTATAGATGTTTAATAGCATATAGGTGTTAAACAGAGCCTTAAAGTGTTCCAAGTGCAATCTATGGGTGTACATTATCTATAACCCTTACAGCAACCCCACAGGTAGGGGTTAGGTATATTGCAGATGGCATGGGGTTCAGGCTTAGGGATGGTGGCAAGCACTAAAGGAACCTAGAAAGTTCCCAGCGCATGTGAGATTTGAATATAATACTACTAATACTAATACTAATACTAATAATACTAATATTTCTACCCCCCCCCCCATCTGGCTGGATTTCCCCAGCCACTCTGTGCAGCTTCCAGCAAAAGATTAAAAATACATCAGTCATTACGAACTTCCCTAAACAGGGCTGCCATATAGTTGTTTATTTCTTTGACATCTGATGGGAGGGCGTTCCACAGGGCGGGCGCCACTAGCTGGTTCCCTGTAACTTTGCTTCTCACAGTGAGGGAACCGCCAGAAGGCCCTTGGTGCTGAACCTCAGTGTCCGGGCTGAACGAGGGGGGTGGAGAAGAAGGGGCTTTCTGGTCTGTTCCTGGATCTCTTATGCTACACCACTTCTTGTACATATTCTGTACTACATGTTACACTAAATATTTTTGCAATATGCCACAAAAACACAATGTATTGCAAAGAAAATTAATCAGCAGACCGCATATGATGTCGGGGAGCCCTCTCCAACCATAGAGAGGTTTCTATACTGCTCCAGGGTGGGCCTGCTCCATCAACCCATTAGGAAAAGTCTTAACAATGATGAGAGCTGCAACAAAGTCCAACATTCAGTTCTGTTCAGTACAAATTTATTACATCTCCCCAGTACAAATGTAGGCTGCAGTCCTCTATTAAAGCCTCCTTCCCTTCCCCTGAGTGGAATCAGAAACGGAGGCAGGGGCAATTCAGAGAGGCTGCAGGCCAAACTACAACGATGGTTGCCACAGGTCCCCCATTCCTGCTATATTATTGTTATTATTATTTACCCATCACTCAGACTAAGGTCCCAGGGTGGGTTACAACACTGAAACCTTAATATTAAAAACTGTTCCAAACAACTTACAATCACAAAGCAATGGTGGGTCCTAAAAACTTACACCTCAAGTGTCAGAAGCCAGAATAAAGAGGTGCATCTTCAACATTCTCGGGCAACTGTTAAATGATAGTGCCAGACACACCTCTGGGGGCCACCAGAAAGAAAGCCCTCTCCTCCTGGGCCACCAAGCCTCCGAGGGCAGACAAGCTGCCAGGAGGCCCCCCTCTGCCTATCATAGCACCCAAGGGGGACTGTAGGGAAGGAAGGAAGTCTTTCAGTTATTTGGGGTCTGAGACATTTAGGGCTTTAAACACTAATGTAAGCAGCTTAAATGGGGCCCCGGAACGAACTGTCAACCAGAGCAGCTGTTTTGAAATGGGTTAAAAGAAATCCAAAGGGAACCCCAGCCAGCAGTTTGGCTGCCCCTCTCTAGACAGAGATTCTGGCGGAGGCTTTTCCTAACCATGCTTAGCCAAGACCCTGTTTAACTGGAGCTTTTGGGGACGGATCCTGAAACTCTGTGAAATATACTCAGAGTCGCAAAGTGATTACATGCTCTTTATTCAGCTCATAGTGGTGAGGAGGAATGAATGAAAGTCCCCTCAAAGTATCTGCTTTATATACATTATTTACACAATGGGCTGCACATGATTGGCTAATTCAGGGAATTCTACTGCAAGCCAATCAGGTTGTGGATTCACTTCTATCTGGAGCATGATTGGGTGGTTCCTGCCAACCAATCATACTGCTGCATTGTTCTAGGACCAATCAGACTGCTGCCTTTTGGATCCTATTGTTCTAGGACCAATCAGACTGCTGCAGTTTGGATCCTATTCAACTCAGTACATAACACCCCTCCCCTCTAAGTTCCAGTCCTGCCCGGGAGGTCGCATTCATAGTCCTCAAGGTACGCCGGCGGCCTACATGTGCGTTGCGGCCTGGGGTGTTCCCTGGTCCGGGGTTCAGGTTCTGGCTCGTGTTCCAAGGATGCTGGCTGTGATAGGGCTGTTTGGTCTGGCGCAACCGGCTCGCTCAGTCGTGGTTCTGGTTCCGGTGTCCTTGATTCTGCCTCTCCTGCTGGCCCCTACTGCTCTATGGGCCTCACTGCCCCACTGTTCCCTTGGGACTCCTCTGACCTGTCCTCCTCCTCCTGGTTTTCTTCCGGGAATCATCGCCGTATCTGGTCGCAGTGGCGGCGCCAGCATTGCCCCCCATCTGTTAGCACCTCGTACGACACGGGGCCAGTGACCCTGGTGACTCTGGCGGGTACCCATGCAGGGCCTGCCCCAAAATTCTTTGCGTACACTGGGTCCTGGGCCTCGAAGGTCCGGGGCTTCCTGCCTTCCCCCACCACTACCTCATCCTGAGCTCTATCGGGGTGAAGGCGGTCCAATCTGATTGCAAGGCCGGGCAGCTTGGTGGAGAGAGGTCACAAACCCAGTTATGGTTTCCCCAGGGGCTTGCCGCTTTGCGTAGAAGGCATTTCGATGAGCCACCACTGAGGGCTGTGGCGAAAAGTGCCCCTTCAGCTGTTCCATTATTGTTTTGTATGGAACAGTAGCAACGTCTTCAGGCGCAAGGAGAGCCCGGGCGATTTCAAACGTCTCCTCTCCACAGATGCTGAAGAATATTGCCCTCTTCTTGGCGTCTTCTTCATCAGTGACCCCTTTGGCTTCTAGGAGGAAGGTGAAACGGGAGGCGTATGCTTCCCAGTCTCCAGATGCTGGGTTGAACGGCGAGAAGCTGCTGTCGGTTGCCATTCTGAGTTCCTTGTGTCCCGGAGCTGAAGCCTGGATACACGGTGCGAGGCAGCGGTGCAGCAGGTGGCGGTGCTGCGGTGCTGTGTGTGGCAGTCAGCTCAGCAGGATCCCACCTTCGTCGCCAGTGAAATATACTCAGAGTCGCAAACTGATTTCATGCTCTTTATTCAGCTCATAGTGGTGAGGAGGAATGAATGAAAGTCCCCTCAAAGTATCTGCTTTATATACATTATTTACACAATGGGCTGCACATGATTGGCTAATTCCGGAATTCTACTGTAAGCCAATCAAGTTGTGGATTCACTTCTATCTGGAGCATGATTGGGTGGTTCCTGCCAACCAATCATACTGCTGCATTGTTCTAGGACCAATC
Source organism: Podarcis filfolensis (assembly GCF_964270895.1). Taxonomy (NCBI): domain Eukaryota; kingdom Metazoa; phylum Chordata; class Lepidosauria; order Squamata; family Lacertidae; genus Podarcis; species Podarcis filfolensis. The sequence continues at coordinate 3,595,426 of NC_139611.1, read as the reverse complement.
AGACTGCTGCATTCTGAATCCTATTGTTCTAGGACCAATCAGACTGCTGCCTTTTGGATCCTATTGTTCTAGGACCAATCAGACTGCTGCAGTTTGGATCCTATTCAACTCAGTACATAACAGTCACCCAGTAAGCCTCCTGGCTGAGCAGGTCTCTCCCGTCTATGTCTTGCACTTGAACTACTTGTTTTGCATCACTCCTGGTGCAATCCAAAGACGACATTGGTTGAATCTTCAGCTCTCATTTCTTGTTTCTTTTGGAAAGGTGGGAAGAAGGTGGACGGTGGCCAGGCGCCTGCCGAAGCTGACCAGAAGGCGGACGACCCAGGCACGGTGGTGGTGAACGGCAAGGACGATGATCAAAACATAGAGGACCTGCTCAGCAAAGGAATGAGCCAGATGACCACCAACGCAGACACCGACGCCCCTAAGGACAAAACAGAGACGGTCACCAGTGGACCCGTGTCACCCGAGGGCTCCCCATCCAAGTCTCCTTCAAAGAAGAAAAAGAAATTCCGGGCCCCATCCTTTTTGAAAAAGAGCAAAAAGAAAGAGAAGACAGAGTCTTGAGGTCCTCTCCTGGATGCTTCTCCCTGCTCTTCTTCCTCCTCCTCTTCTTCTTCCTCCTCCTTTCTCCTCCTTTTCTTCTTCCTCTTGCCTTCCGCTACTCCCTCTGCTCTTGCCACCACAGGGAAAACTCCTCCTTACAGTGGCATCTCTTTGGACGGCGAGAAAGAGAGGCTGAGGACCCTGGAATGTTTTTCCCCCATGGGATTTGCTTGGGAAGGTGAGGAAATGCTTTCTGAGGATTTGTGAGACAACCCTCCTCCCGGCCACGAATCCAAGGATATAACCAAGATAGTCTGTCCTTTTAAATGCTCCCTTTGGGACAGAGAGGGTGCTTGCCACTGAATGCCAGTCACTTCACAGCGCAAACGTCCCAAGCCACGTCAGGCCCATGCGTGGAAGTTTCCCATGGACTGCTTTCTAGTGCACAGCAGGTCACTTTCAGAAATACTGGTGTGCACTGGGGAGAGTGCTGATCCCTTGCTGAAGCAGGGAACCTGCGGAACGGGAGGTTGGACTGGTTTTTTGGATGCTTGATCCAATTGCCACTATTAATCTCTGACGGAAATTGCTCTGGACTTTAAAGCAGACAAGCTGTCTCGGCTGCCAAGAAGCCCTTGGAGAAGGGTGTGGGATTTCTTGGGCAAGGATCTGACCCAGGAGCCAGCTGAGCACCAGGGACCTCCTTTCCGTACGAACGAGTGACACTAAATGCCTTTGGGGAAGGTGGGTGTTTTAATATAAGGACTGGCTCCCCCTGCGCCAGCGGATTGCCCTGCAGGTGGAACAAGGTTGGGCAGGTGCCATTCGGCTGGCAAAGGGGAAGAGAACAGAGCTGACCCCTGGGGCACAATCCAATAAGAAGCTCTTCCTCATTGGAAGTCGCTGTGAGGTGTACAAGAGGATGGTGAGTCTCTTGCACATCTCATATTCTTTTTGATGGGGCTTGTGCAGGAGAACTTCTCCATGTACTGGGTGCACCCTGTGGATTTTCCGCCCCAGGCTTCAAAATGAGCAGGGGGCTGGTCCCCGGTTCACAATCCAGGCTAACAAATGGAATGATTTCCCTTGTTTTGAGGACTGTCTACTGGTTCTGGATTGAAACCCACTTAGATTTATGGGCTGCAATATCCCCACGCACGCACACGTCTCCTCGGGGGTAGAGCATGTGCTTTGCATGCACATGATCCTGGCATCAATTTGAGGTGTCCCGGGTGAGAATAGACACCAGGTCACAGGACCAAAGGAAGTCTCTCACCTGATGACGCCTCTGAGATCTGTTGCCAGTTGGAGTGGCTGAGGCTTGGCGAGGTGGATCAGGGACCTGGCTTGATCTAAGGGAGCTTCTTGTCCTTAGATGGTCAGCTGTGGCCACCCAGCAGCTCCATCAGATCTAGAGAGGCCTCTCTGTTCCAGCTCCTGGTAAAGTGCTGATGCCCTAGTGGGAAATAAATCAGATTCCCCCAAGTTCCACCTGCACTACATTAAGGAAAATATGTATTACGATAACTCCATTTCAGCCACGTAAGTGCTAGTTTGGTTGTCTGGGCTATCAAGACAGCCACAAACACTGCCGATAATGTCACTTGTGTAATCACAACGGATAATACGATGGAAAGCTTACAAAAATACTATTTTCTCACTTACTGCACTATTAAGGGATTTTATCACGCTTGAGGTGTTTTCACAAGTGATTGTAAAATTTGCTGCAGCTGTAAATTGCTTTTGAGAGCCACTTGGATCGGGGTGCAGCTTCTGCACAGAAATGGCCTGCCTCTGCTCTCTCTACTGCATTCACATTTAGAAGTGATCTGAGCATCACTCGCGATGCTTGGCTGGGACACAGATACAGATTTTCAACGGGTCGGACGTTAATTAGAGCTGTTAGTGTTTTCCTTTGTTTGGCTGGATCCGGGGGGGGGGCAGTGGCTGGGGACCCACCAAAGAGGTCTGCTGCAATCTTTGTTCCTCCCAGGCAGGGTGGGGGACAGCCAGGTGTAGTCTGGCTACAGTTTCCATCATTCCTGCCCATTGGCCATGCTGGTTGGGGCTGATGGGAGTTGTGGTCCAAGACGTCTGGATGCTCTGCCCTTAAATTCTTCAAGCCATGCTGAGCATTACAGGCACATCATGGCAGTTTCACCTCATCTGAAAATGAAGCTGCTGCTTCTGGTGGAGTGATCAGGACTGAGAAAATGGGGGGGGGGGGCTGAGCAGTGCTTAACACTTTCCCTGCCAGTCAGTTAGTTCCCTGTTCCAATCCGAGCCTCCACTCTGGTAGTTGAACATTGTTCTTTGCTCTGCATTTTGAGACTCAGCAAGAAGAAACATTTGCGGGGTGATTTAAGAAAGGTGAAAACGTTAGGTGGATATGTGAAGCCCCTTCTCTTATTGCCCCACCAGAAGTAGGTTTTTCTGAAGTTAAGAAAAGAACAGTTAGGATTAGGTTACACACAAGTGTGATCCTTCACTAGCCCTGGGGCCAAACTAAGCAGGACACCATTGCACAATTAGCAAAAGTGTGAATGGTGGGGTTATTTTGTGGGTGGGGTTTTTTCTGTGGGTGTTGCTGGGGTGCTGTGGGTGGGGGGGAACAATCCAGATCAGGATTCTTGGGGGTGTTGCAGGAGACTTTAACACTTCAACCCCTGCTATTTCCCGCTCCAGAACAAATTTGTGTGTTCTAGCACTAGAGATGGGGGAAGAAATATGATTAAGTTTGAACTGAAAGGCAACACTACCAATTCACACTTCCCACAACAATATACAAATTGAAGAACAACTATCCTCCAAATTTTGCATTCCAGTATTCTGAGAAAGTGGCCCAAGTGTGTACAGTAATGCATCTACAGAGGTAAAGTTGTGCATACTGTACGTATGCATAGACTAGTAAAAATAACATACAAATATGTGTTGTGTTTGAAGAAAATATGCTTTGCTAAAATTTGTTATTACGCAAAATGGCATACAGAAATGTGCTTGTTAGAGGAAATTCACACTAAAATGCTAATGAATTTCCAGCAGGACTTAAAAAATACATTGCAAACTGATGTGGAAACGTGAAGAACTGGATTAACAGAGAGAAACTGAAATTGACAAGAGTCCCCTATGCATTACCTCTGCCACTGGCCAGTTAGGGAGACTTAAGCAATGGCCTTTTGCTCTCGTGTGAACATGCCTATGCAAAGAATCACAAGGGCAATGCAAATCTATTTAGGCACAATCTACGTGCATGTTCTCCTGCACAAGACACACAGAAATGGGCGAGAGCTGCTCACATGGAGGAGATCAGGTCTCTATGTCACAATACCCAGAAAGCAACACCTTCATAAAGGAACCATCTCCTATCTGAGCCAGAGAAGTTGCTTCTTTTATCCCATTTGTTAGAAAGTGGGGAATTTGTGTCCACACAGGGGCTCCGCTGGTGCATACAAGTACATTTTGAGAGTAAAATAACCAACCCCATTTCCATAGCTGTCAACCTTCCCTTTTTTTGCGGGAAATTCCCTTATTCCAGCGCCGCTTCCCGCTGCTATCCCGGATTATTAGATATCCCGTAGACTGTTCCCGGGACAGGTGAGGCTGCTGATCCCTTATTTTCAAATCTGAAAGTTGACAGCTATGCATTTCTTCTTTTAAACTCACTGAAGGAGAGATTTCACTCTTCTTGTACCTCAAAAATTATACTGGTGCTTTGCATAGAGAAACTCATTTCCCTTGTAATAAGGACCAAATCCTCCCCTTTGCCTCAACAGACGAAAGGGAATGAATATTTTAGAACTCAGTCCTATTTTTATAAAGAATAAGTGACTGGAGATGTCCTGCTTTTTTGAAACTACTACAACAAAAGGCTTCTCTGGTTCTGGTGCTTCCACAGACCAGCTAATAACATCAAACAATGTTCATTATACATAAACGTTGCTTAAATGGTAGGTTGAATGGGCAGTTTATGCAGGAGATCCCTTTGGGAAGGGTTGGGACCATGTCTCCTCCTTCCTGGGAAGCCCTCCAATTTCTGGGCAACTCACTGGTCCTGCCTGCTGCAGCCTCAATTTCATTTGCCAGGTGTGCATGTCAAAATCATGAAAACGGAAGGTGGCGGAATTACCTGATTGGCCTGAGCTGATAAGTTTGCTATAGCCATTCAATGCAAACAAAGCAAAGTGTGGGGAGGAGCTGCAGCTTAGTGGCCAAACATCTGCCTTGCAAGCAGAAGATCCCAGGTTCAATCCCTGGCATCTTCAGGACTGGGAGAAAGTTCTGCCTGAAACCCTAGAGAGCTGCTGCCAATCAGTGTAGACAATATTGAGCTATATGGAATCTGTATAGGGCAGCTTCCTATCTAAGCCGCAACCAATGCTCTCATATATATCACTCAATGTAATCTTGAATTTATTCATTGCTATATTTGTATCCCAGACCTTTAAACCTCACTGAGAATCTTCCTTCTCCCAGCACTGAAATGGCACCTCCAAAGACCAAGTCAGGCAGTGAGTCTGAAGAACGGCTGCTCGATTTCACCCAGGGGGTTGGAACAGATTCTACAATTCCATGATTCCAGGCAGTGCAATTTTTCTAGAAAAGGAGATGCTGGAAGCAGTGGTGCCCACCTGAGAGGTGCCAGAACTGAGTTCTGGTGAGTTTCAGCTGGCGGGGGGGGGGAGCCCTGATTCTAGGTGTGTAGTCAGATCTGGCAGACTGAGGCCACGCAATGAGAACCAAGGTCCAAATTCTCTCCAGGAAAGGCAGTTGCTGTGAAACAGAGCAGATCTGGTCAGGAAAATAATATTTAGGAGCAGAAGCGGACCACCATATAAGCTCTACACTTTACAAGTTTCCACATGATGTGTGAGGAAGGGGTGGTGGCGACACTGTGTTTGTAGAATGTTGTCAGTGGAGATGTGGGCAGCGTATCATTGCTGAGAGGGGCTCAGGGGCTCATGAATGCTAAGGAAAGATGCTTGGGGGCTCATATTTTCTCAGAGAGATTCAGTTGGGAGTCATGCCAGCTACCCTGGAAGGAAACTGCTCTTTTGATTCCAAAGGCCAAAGCAACTCTGTTGGACAAGGACACAAAGAATCCTGTTGCTCTCTAAGGGCTGCTACTTTTACTGTGCCAACATCTTTCATTGGGCCAGAGCCCACTTCGTCAGATGCGTGACACACTCCCTTCAGTATACAGAGGCATGGGCAGAGGAAAGGAAAGCAAGGCTTGCCAAGCACATGGGGAACCATTGCTAAGTGGGGAGGTCATGGCATTCTGCGGTTGCTGCCAGAGGAACTTTCTCTTTTGTTCCCCTCTTCCCCAAGTCTTTAAAGGGACTATAGGGAGAAAAGGGTGTTGACTACATGGAGGTAGGCTGGTTAAACAGTGGGGCTGAGCAGAGGCAGGGCTTCAAGGAGACCACAGGAAGGCTAGAAAATAAATGCTGAAGCCTTGCAGAGGACACAGAGTGAGGCCAGAAAGGGTGGCTCATTACTCTGGCCAGGTCTCACGAGTTATTCAGCTTTCCCCAGCTGGGAATGCTCCAAATGTTTTGGACTACAGTTCCCACTCAGAACAAGTGTGCTGGCTGGAGCTGATGGGAGTTGTGGTCTAAAATATCTAGAGGGCACCCAGTTGGAGACAGTGGAGTGAGAGCCCCTCACAGCCACTGGGATAGTTCAGCTGGTAGAGCATGAGACTCTTAAGCTCAGGGCTGTGGCTTCAAGCCCCCCACTGGGCAAAAGATTCCTGCATTGCAGGGGGTTGGACTAGAGGACCTTCGTGATCCCTTCCAACTCTACAAATCTATGATTTTGTGAACTGGAGGCTATTGTATCTGGAAAGCAAGAACCACATGAGAGCCCAGTTTGCCAGCACATTGGGAAGCAGGCCCAGCCCATCCATCCTCCTTGTGAAGGGAATGCCCTGGATGCATTCGGGGTTTGTCCTGGGTACATTCCTGATGAAATGTGCCCCCATTTATTTGAGCATAGCAAGCTCTGAGTAATCAAAGATTATCAAGTCCCAATTCTTATTTTTTAAAATAATATTTAGAAGAGAAGTTAGCGCAGAACAGACTCTCACTCTGTAATTACACAATATTCACTTAGTAATTATTCATTTATAACTGTGCATCTGATCACAAGAGCACTTATTCCATGTAAGCAGCAAGGCATAAGCAAATGCTGAATTATTATGAAGCAAGCCTGTCATCATCACCATCCTTATGCAGCTGATCTATGGGCATTCACTCCCTGAGGAGGAAAAGTGGTTTTCCTAGGGTGTAAAAGTAGCAGTTTTGTGATGGGTCGTATCCTTTCCCGCCCCCGCCCCGGGTTTACAATGGAAGATTGGGAGACAATGGATATATTATGTGGGGTGCACCTAGGCAGCTTTTGAAAGAACGGCATTTTGGCTCCTTCTTCCACCCCACCAAGGTTACTAGGAGAGCCTATTGTCTTCTTTCAGCCTAGCCATGGTTACTGATTGCAGGGGCTGGACTAGAGGACCCTTACGGGCCCCTCCAACCTTTATGATTCTATGTGGGGGTCAGCTTGTAGCCTGTTCCCAGAGAGGGGCTGCACCTCCCAGGCCTTCATTCCCCTCTAGTTTTCAACCAGCAATCAACAACTCCTAAACTTGGTGCAGAGGTGGAAGAGTCAAGAAGGTGAGGCCAACTCTGCTGAGCTGCAAGACTTGCCCGGGGAGGAGGGAGTCTTTGAGGTGAGCCGCTCACAGGTTACTACTATTAGGTCAGAAGCTAGCCCTGACTTGTCCCCCTTTAGCAGCCAGTGCATCCAGTTTAGGGATGGTGTATGTATGCTACTCTCATCTGCCCACCACACCCAGGATTCCTAGGATGCTTCAGTTCTGGGGCCAATACCACATTTCACAGCTGGAAAGTGTGACCGCAAAATATACATAGCAGAATTTGGTCCCGCGGCCATCTCAGGAGAGTTACACGTAGCGAGACTGAGTGTCTGGATATAGTACCAGTTTCGTGGAAGAGAAAGGGAAAGGAGCAAAGGCAGCAATAGGCGCCTCCCAATCGGTAAAGTCACAATTTCCACTCTGGGACTCCCACTCCACAGTAACTCCTTAGGATTTTGCCCACTGCCACACACTGACATTAACAGCAGCCCTGATCACGGCTGGCCCATGCCCTTGTCAATTGGCAGGGCAGGGGTCCACCAAGCCCAGCCCCAGATTCAGTGCAATCCCCGACTCCCCTCCACACACTGCAGATCTCCAAGCTGCCTCTCTCCCCACCAAAAAGGGATTGGGGCCAGGCCTGGTCCAGATTAGCCAGAAGCAGAGGTTACAATAACGCTCTGTGTTATCAGTCGGGCTGCAAAAACTTTAGTGTCTGTGTCTGACAATCGTTGCTTCAAAGTGCTATTTAATGTTGCCCTCTGTAAATAAAGCCCCCGTGTTTGGCCTTTGACTGATATTGTGAAGTCTGCCTTTGAGGTTCTGATGTAAATAATCTTTCTCTGGCAACTTAAGACTCTTCTCTTTATGCGTTATGACACAAAAGCCTCTACTTTTCTTCCTTTCTTTTCTGTACTTGCCACAACCATGGGGCAGCTCAGACTGGCAATTTGGTTTGTTTTTCCTTTGCAATTTTATATCTTCCTTTTTGTATTGTACTTTGGTTTTTAAACCTTTGAATACTTGCTGTCTTCAAGAGAGTTTGACGAGTCAGCCGCTGACCCCTTCCCAACGGTGCCGCCTTCTGCTAATGCTGCATGTTCCTCCGTACAGATTATGGTAGATGCTCTTCTTCTTGACCTAATGGATAGTGCGGTATGAAAGCGACTGAGCTGAGTCAGGCGAGAGGCCTGGGCTGTCATTGGGTTGCCAAGCAAGATACGACTGCTAAATATCTGCATCTGAAACTCCTTAAACAGCTTTTGTCTCCTTTGATTGCTCTTAAAAAATACACAAAAAAGCAAAAAACAGCAAATGCAAATAAACTTTCACCTGAACACTGAAAGCATTTTTGGAAATCTGTTTTTCTATGAACCAGCACATGTTATTGTTGTAAACAAAAATTGCCCTTTTCCCCCTATGGGGTATCCAAGAGCCCATATAGAGTCCTTACATAGGTTCCCTATTGGTAGGAGAAACTAACAGAGGCCAACCAGAGAATATTGAGAAGCAAAGCAGCTAGTAAGCTTGATCTTTATTGATCTGTTGCAACAGGGTGCTCCCCTCACTCACAGGAAAGGAGGAACTCAGAACCATGGCACAGAAGGCCTTATAAAGACTTTTGAAATTGCCACCCTGTAGATCAAGACACGGGTGGCGCTGTAGGTTAAACTTGCTGATCAGAAGGTCAGTGGTTCGAATCCCCGCAACGGGGTGAGCTCCTGTTGCTCGGTCCCTGCTCCTGCCAACCTAGCAGTTCAAAAGCACTTCAAAGTGCAAGTAGATAAATAGGAACCGCTCCAGCGGGAAGGTAAATGGCGTTTCCGTGCGCTGCTCTGGCTCTCCAGAAGAGGCTTAGTCATGCTGGCCACATGACCGGAAGCTGCACGCCGGCTCCCTTGGCCAGTAAAGCGAGATGAGCACCGCAGCTCCAGAGTCGGCCACGACTGGACCTAATGGTCAGGGGTCCCTTTACCTTTACCTAGATCAAGACCACCCCCAGAAACATCATACATACATCACAGAAGGGGTGTAACCTAAGACCACCCCTCAGATACATCATACTTACATCACAGAAAAGGCGGTCTAAAACAGAAATTTGAATGTTGTTTTTCTCCTGTCATTGTTTATCTCCTGTCTGGCAGGTTACTTGATTGGATTGCCTGGGTAGCCTGGCTAGTCTTTTGTAATGATAAATACTTAGTTCCTGGGCCAGGTCACAGGCTCACACCCTATTCATATCTTAAATGTGCCCTTAAGACAGGATTTGTGAGGAAAGAGACAATGGGGAGGTTTCCCACTTTGACCTTGCAGAGAAAACATTTGCTCAAAATGAATCAAAATGGTTCCAGGTTGGTCTTCCTGTGCTGATCTATGTACGTGCTTGGTTGGTACACTTATGAACATTACCATATATATAAGATCTCAAAATTCCTATCACATTATGCACATAGATCAGAGCTACAATGTCAGGTCTGGTCGTTATCCTCTTCAGATCACCACACAAATGCTTCTTGTCGTCTATAACTTTTTATTGCATATTAACAAAACAATCTTATAAACGGTTCTTAACTTTAACTACTATTCCTCAGAGTCACTTCTTTCAGATCCCTTCTGAGCTCTGCTTCTCCGTGACCAGCCACCCTCAAAATGGCGAAGGCGCCCTTCCCTTCGCTTTCCCGCTCTTTTTCCTACCCTCCTGGCTAGAGCTGGCTTGTATCTCCCCTCCTCCCAATCTGAGCTAGAACTGAACCCTTGCCTTTCCCGCGACCAGCCGGTCCCTCCCTTCTTAAGTCGTTGCAGAATTTGAGAACTACACAGAGAGGTCCCTTCAGGGCTGCCCGGCATGACAAATGTTATGGACCCCCACAGACACATTCAAATCTGGCCTGGGACTGCATTAAGACCCCTAAGCGCTGAAAATACCATAGTGCCCCCATATGTCATGCAAAACAGAAGCATGAAATTTTAAAACTACAAACCCCCATAGATTTATTGTCACATATGACAGGAATTTATTTTCTTGCCTTATTTGAATCTACACTGCTAGGTCATCCCTGGGTTTAGGTGGGGATAAGTACTATAAAGAGAAGAGAAAAATGAGGCAAGAGTGTGAAATCTTAAGGAAGTCGAACAAAGCTCTGAGTTTCCCTGTAACAGACTGCTTCAGTGTTTGTTAAGAATTAGACATTTGATACTTAGAAAACAAACAAAAGCTCATTTTTGGGCGACCCTGCTTTGCTGGTGCCCTAAGCACGTTTTTCATCTGCCAGCTGGGAAATCCAGCACTGCTTACACCCAGTGAGCAAAGGAAGCCAACCAGGGGGAGAGACCACCAAGATCCTCACACGCAAGATAGCAGCAATACAACTTGCAAACAAACGGATAGCTCAGTCCGTAGCATGAGTCTCCCAGGGTTGTTGGGCAAAAAGATTATTGTGCTTCAGGGGGCTGGAAGGCCACATGTTGATTTATTTATTTACTTACAAATTTTGTAATCTGCCCTTTGTAGAAATATAGCAAGTGGGAAAATAAAGACGGGAGAATCAAGAAAAGATCCATAAAACATCAAGGAGTATCAATCAATACTGATTGGTTAAAATCATGTTGTCTGTTTAAACAACGTTTTCAAAAGATTTCTGAAGGAAAGGAGGTCTGGTCCTTGACAAACCTCTAGTAGCAGGGAGTTCCACAGGGCTTGGCCTGTCACACTATAGGGTACATCCCTAGTGAAGACGAGTTGAAACTCAGGGGTGCTGGGAACCACCAGAGGTTCTCAGTGACTGAGGTGAAGCATAAGGAATCAGGCTGTCCCTGAGATAATTGGGGTCCTAGTCGTTTGGGGCTTTTCTTTGATTCTATGATTCTAAGACCCTTCTTCCCTGGGGGTTCCCTTTGGGGTTCCCCAGCTTCTCTACATCCAGCCAGTCCATGACACCACTGCATTACAGCTTCTATCAGCTGCAAAACTCCTACAGGTCACCAGCTGCGGGAAGACGTAATTAGAGGAAGAAAGCTGCCGCACAGCACACGATGTCCGGAAGCTGTCAAGCAGGCAGATCTTAGGTTTTTGCATGGAAAACAGAAGAGGACAGATAGGGGGTCCCGCCTTTAGGGAGCCCTTTGAAGTGTCAAAGGTAAAAGATGGGGGAAATCCTGTTAGGTCATTTAGTTCATCCCCCTGGGCTCCCGAAAGAACAGTCTGCGGTGCTGTCTCCTGGGCTTCACGCCTAAAATAATTAAGTTCCAGCCTTAATACAAAAATACGGATCTCCTTTATGCAAAGGACCAATCTTCCAGCGGGGCCTTCCTCCTCCGCACCACTGCCATGGGAGGCATTTCACAAGCCGGCAAATTATAAACAGAATAAATTCAGTTCTCCTGAGATCATAGGGGAAACAGGCAGGATGGGGGATGGAGGGAGATTGCATATTGCATCAGTTGCATGAAGGTTTCAAGGGATGAGTGAGCGGCAGGTTCTGTTGGGGCTTGAACCAAACCCTAGATCATGGGTAGGTGAACTGAGGCCCAGGGGCAGGATCCGGCCCAATTGCCTTCTAAATCTGACCCATGGGCAGTCCAGGAATCAGCGTGTTGTTACATGAGTAGAATGTATCCTTTTATTTAAAATGCATCTCTGGGTTATTTGTGGGGCAAGGAATTCGTTCATCCCCTCTCCCCCCAAAAAATATAGTCCAGCCCCCCACAGGGTCTAAGGGACAGTGGACCGGCCCCCTGCTGAAAAGGTTTGCTGACCCCTTGATCCTAGATCAAATAGGAAATTTTGCCTTAAAAGCCTGGAAGTTAGATTAGAAATATCCCAGGGGCAAAAGAGAAGATCACATGTACACTTTGGAGAAGGCATGCCTTTAAAAAAGAAGAAGAAAAGGGGAAAGTAGCAGATATTTTTCCTCCAAACAAAGGTAACTTTTTTTGGGGGGGGCAGTGTGCCGAAGGTCAGGTCCAAAAGATGGGAGGCTCCAGGCAGGATTTTCTGCCATAGCAAAGTCGAAGGAGAGGCAGTGTGGTGCAGTGGCTAGAGTGTTGGACTGTGACCTGGGAGACCAGGGTTCAAATCCCCCCTCGGCCATTAAGGGTGACGTCGGGTGTGTGTGTCAATCAGTGCCTGCCAGAGTAACCTACCTCGGTGTTGTTGTGGGGATTAAAGGAGGAGGGAGAGAACCATCTGTGCCACCTTGGGCTCCTCGGATAAAAGGGCGGGATACAAATGCAATAAAATAAGCAGCCTTGGAGCATTTTCCGTGCTTCTCCTTCTGGCCTCCCTCCCGGGGCTGCTGTGAGTTGTGTTGGGAGGAAGCGCCATGGAATGAACAAGGGAGGGAAGAAAGGCTCTGGGCAGCTTCCATGCCAACCAGGGATGCCGGGGGAGCGTCTCCAGGTAGGGCTAGGTGTGGCTGGAGCTGCTGAGGCTGCGCAGGGCCTTCTCCTCCCTCTTCTTCCTCCTCCCTCCCACCTGCACCTGCACACCTGGGAGGGGAAACAGCGCCAGGTGGGGGGGGCCTTTTGCCTCTTCTCGCGACCCGTAGCTCAGAAGCCAAGCCGCGTTGGCTTTTGGGAAACGCAGTCCTCTCTGTCCTTCAGTTCCCTTCTGCGACCGTTCTCGGAGGGGGGGGAAGAATAGAGGGCAGGTACTACGACTCCCAGAAGGTAGTGGGCGAGCCGGCTCCAACCCCTCTTTCCTTTCTCACGCGCCCGATTCGAGGCCTCCCCATTGGCCGGCTCTTCCGACTCGGTATCTTGGCGAAGCCCGGGTCCTGCCAGCCAATGGGAGGCGAGAGTCGGGCTCGGGGGGCGTGGCAGGGCGGGGGCCGTTGGCAGTTGCTGTTGCCCCCGAGCCCGGGACCCCGCGAAACAGAGCCAGAGCCTCTTCGCCGCTCCCTCCTCGCCTCCTGGGGATGAAGACGTCTATTGCATGGCCCTCGAGGTGTCCTCTGTATGATATTGTGTGTCTCCATAGCCTCTCCCTTTCGCCCAGGGACCCCCGAGCCCGTCACCCTGCGAAACAGAGCCAGAGCCTCTTTGGGCCCCAGAATGAGGCGTCCCACTCGCAACAGGAAAGATGGTCCTACTTCTCTATGGAGCTAGAAAGGGAGGCTCCGACCTCCAGGCTCCCAGAGGCAAAGTTGGGAGGCCTCGCATTGCAGTTCTCCTGTAGCCTTATGAGGCTTTGCCCTCGGGTGGGAAAAATATTGTGCCTGGGAAAGGGAAGTGGGAGTCAACAGACACTCAAGGAATAGTTCGGAGAAAAGGCTTTTATTTCTACCAACCTTGAACTGGTAGAAGGAGCAAGTGTGATAGTTCACAAAAAGCATGCACGAAGTTCACAGTCATGTGCACAAGCATACAGTGGCGTAGCGTGGGGGGTGCCAGGGGTGCCGGCCGCACCGGGCGCAACATCTGGGGGGGGCGCGAGTCCAGAGGGCCCAGCCGCGTCGTGCCCTCGGCCCGCCCCTATTGTCAGAGCGGCCGGCCAGCCTCCGCCTGCTCCTACCTTGCCCACCCGAGGACTGCGGCAGCGCCCGCCCCCGTGGCCACCTACCCCCGCCTCGCCCATTGGCTTGCCTCCCTCGGCCCCGCCTCTCTCCGATGGCCGCGGGGGTGTCCTGCTCGGCGCCGGCGCCTTTTTTCAGGAGGTAGGGAGGCTGGACGGGGAGGTGGGGTCGGAAGCGGGCAGAGAAGGAGGGGAGCTCGTAGCCAAAAGGGCTGCGCCGGCCGGCAAAGGGCCGGGGAAAGTTTGGAGAGGAGAAACGCACCGTCATGATTTCCTGGTGGAAGCGGCAGAATTAGGGATGGCGAAGCGTAATTACGCACGAATTTCGCTGGGTGAGAGCTTCGGGGATCGATCGGCGGAAATGGGAATCAATTGGAATATGAGAAAGAGAGAGAGGGACCATCATTCATAGGCATAGATTTGTAGGGTTAGGGGGCGCAAATTACTTGCCTTGCCCCGGGTTAGGGGGCGCAAATTACTTGCCTTGCCCCGGGTGCTGACAACCCACGCTACGCCGCTGCAAGCATATATACCCCTTTCCGGTTCCCTCCCCCTTTCTCCTCCCTCAGGAGTCCTGCCCATGAGTTCCTCTGAGCATGAACAGAAAGCTGTTTGGGACTATTGGGACTCTTGGCACCCTTCCCAGGAAAGGGGGAATGAGACGCCAAGCGGGTGGGTCGAGGAGCCCTGGTGGTTCAGCATGTCCAAGATGTTGCAACAGCATCTTGTGAGAATAAGCAGAGACAAGCAGAGAAAAGCTGTTTTGGATTTTTTAGAAGACAAAAGGAGTTTGGGACAGTTTTGAGGCCTGGGGTGATTATTGAAGCCTGGGGTTTCCGTCCTGGTTTTGGGACCGAAATGGCTCTGGTTGCCCTAACAGATGATCTCCGTAGACAACTGGATCAAGGCGGGTCAGGACTGCTGATCTTTTTAGATTTGTCAGCAGCCTTTGACATGGTCGATCATGATCTTCTGGACCACCGCCTCGCAGACGTGGGGATACAGGGCATAGCCTGTAACTGGCTGTGCTCTTTTATCTCTGGTCGGGGACAGAGGGTGACACTAGGGAGGGAAATGTTGTCGCGCCACTCCTTGGTGTGTGGAGTGCCGCAGGGTGCATTCCTCTCCCCGATGCTTTTTAACATCTTTATGCGCCCCCTTGCCCAGATTATCCGGAGCTTTGGGCTGGGCTGTCACCAATATGCTGATGACACTCAGCTCTACCTGCTGATGGATGGCCACACCGACTCGGCCCCGAACACACTGACCAGATGCTTGGAAGCTGTGGCTGGATGGTTTCGTGGGAGCCGATTGAAACTAAATCTTTCGAAGACAGAGGTCCTATGGCTGGGTCGAGATGGCATGGGAATGAGGGACCAACTCCCTTCTCTTGCGGGGGCCCAATTAGTGCCATTGCCTTCCGTTAAGAGTTTGGGTGTAATCCTTGACGCCTCCCTTTCCATGGAGGCGCAAGTTACAGCAACAGCCAAGGCGACATTTTTCCACCTTCGCCGCATCAAGCAGTTGGTCCCTTACCTTTCCCGCCCCGACCTGGCCACACTGATCCATGCGACGGTCACCTCCAGGCTTGACTACTGTAATTCGCTCTACGCGGGGCTGCCCTTGAAGCTGTCCCAGAAACTCCAGCGGGTACAGAATGCTGCAGCAAGGCTCCTCACGGGGTCTCTGCCATGGGAGCATATTCACCCAGTGCTTTTCCAGCTGCACTGGCTCCCGGTGGAGTACAGGGTCAGATTTAAGGTGCTGCTTTTGACCTTTAAAGCCCTTCACGGCCTAGGACCCTCTTACTGTCCTATTGACTGTTTGGCTCCGAATTGCCCTCTCCGATTGCATGGAGCCCAGACAGCCCTGTGGTTTTCCCCAGAGTGGAGGACAATGAAACAATCGTTGAGACGGCTAGAGCGCCAGTAGCAGACAACTCATTCTGAATCAGACCGGACACGGGTTAGAGCTCAACGTCGAGCCTACCAAGTGACAATAGCGACGGCGAAGAGGACTTTCTTCACTGCCTCTATTGCATCTGCAGAAAATAGCAGCAGGAGACTCTTTCAGGTGGTTTGCAATTTAACAGAACCACCTTTGCCATCGGCGCCTGGTAAAGACCCCAAGATCTCCTGCAATGATTTTGCAAAGTTTTTTGCAGATAAAGTCACTCAGATTCGGAAAGAGGTAGACTCCACCGTGGGAGCAGGGCCGGGGCAGGAGAGTGCTAGAGTCCTGTCTAGTCAAGTTGCGTGGGATCAATTCCAATCTGTTACCTCCGAGGACATGGACGGGCTGCTAGGATGAGTGAAACCAACCACTTGTCTTCTTGATCCTTGCCCATCCTGGCTAATAAAAGTGAGCCGGGAAGGGCTGGGCGACGGGCTCTGTGGGGTGGTGAATACTTCCCTCTGTGAGGGAGCCTTCCCAGATCTGCTGAAAGAGGCAGTCATTAAACCGCTTCTTAAAAATCATCCTTAGACCTGGCCAATATGGCCACCTACAGCCCAGTCTCAAATCCTCCATTCTTGGGCAAGGAGATTCAGTGGGTGGTTGCTAAACAACTCCAGGTATGCGGACCATTTGGATCCCTTCCAGTCAGGATTCAGGCCTCACCATGGGACTGAAACTGTCTTGGTCACGCTGGTCGATGATCTCCGGTGGGCTAGGGACAAAGGTGAAAGCTGTTTCCTAGTTCTCCCTAAGCGGCCTTTGATATCATCAACCATGACATCCTTTTAGACCGTCTAGAAGAGCTGGGGGCACTTTTATTCAGTGGTTTCGCTCCTTCCTCCTGGGCCGCATCCAGAAAGCGGTGTTAGGGGATGAGTGTTCAGACTCCTGAGCTCTCACTTGTGGGGTGCCTCAGAGTTCAGTCCTCTCCCCCGTGCTTTTTAACATCTATTTGAAGCCGCTGAGAGATCATCAGGGGGTTTGGGCTGGGTGTTCATCAGTATGCAGATGATACCGAGTTCTAAGGTAAAGCTAAGGGGACCCCTGACTGTTAGGTCTAGTCGTGGCCGACTCTGGGGTTGCGGTGCTCATCTCGCTTTACTGGCCGAGGGAGCCAGCGTACAGCTTCCAGGTCATGTGGCCAGCATGACTAAGCCACTTCTGGCGAACCAGAGCAGCACACGGAAACGGCGTTTACCTTCCCGTCAGAGCAGTACCTACGGTATTTATCTACTTGCACTTTGAGGTGCTTTCAAACTGCTAGGTTGGCAGGAGCTGGGACTGAGCAAGGGAAGCTCACCTCATCGTGGGGATTCAAACCGCTGACCTTCTGATTGGCAGGCCCTAGGCTCTGTGGTTTAGACCACAGTTCTTTTTTAAATCAGAACTAGGGCAGTAAAGGTCTTGTGCGAGTGTCTGGAGGCAATTGGAGGATGGATGGCTGCTAACAGATTGAGGTTGAATCCTGACAAGACATAAGTACTGTACTTGGGGGACAGGGGGCGGGCTGGTGTGGAGGACTCCCTGATCCTGAATGGGGTAACTGTGCCACTGAAGGACCAGGTACGCAGCCTGGGAGTCATTTTGGACTCACAGCTGTCCATGGAGGTGCAGGTTAATTCTGTGTCCAGGGCAGCTGTCTACCAGCTCCACCTGGTACCCAGGCAAAGACCCTACCTGCCCGCAAACTGTCTCGCCAGAGTGGTGCATGCTCTGGTTATCTCCCGCTTGGACTACTGCAATGCGCTCTACGTGGGGCTACCTTTGAAGGTGACCCGGAAACTGCAATTAATCCAGAATGCGGCAGCTAGACTGGTGACTGGGAGTGGCTGCTGGGACCACATAACACAAGTCCTGAGAAATCTGCATTGGCTCCCAGTACATTTCTGAGCACAATTCAAAGTGTTGGTGCTGACCTTTAAAGCCCTAAACGGCCTCAGTCCTGTATACCTGAAGGAGGGTTCTTCACCCCCATCGTTCTGCCCGGACACTGAGATCCAGCTCCGAGGGCCTTCTGGCGGTTCCCTCATTGTAAGAAGCGAGGTTTCAGGGAACCAGGCAGAGGGCCTTCTCGGTTGTGGCGCCCGTCCTGTGGAACGCCCTCCCATCAGATGTCAGGGCAATAAGCAGCTACCTTACTTTTACAAGGCATCTGAAGGCAGCCGTGTTTAGGGAAGTTTTTAATGTTTAATGCTGTGCAGTGGTACCTTGGGTTACAGACGCTTCAGGTTACACATTTTCGGGTCGCGCACCACACCAAACCCGGAAGTGCTGGAACGGGTTACTTCTGGGTTTCAGCACTTGCGCATGCAAAGTGCTAAAGCGCTTTGCGCATGCACAGAAGCGTAGAGTTGCGACCGCGCATGCGCATACGCAGCGCTGCAGGTTGTGAATATGCCTCCTGCACGGATCACGTTCGCAAAACAAGGTTCCACTGTATTATGTTTTTAATATTTGGTTAGGAGCCGGCCAGAGTGGCTGGGGGAACCCAGCCAGATGGGTGGGGTATAAATAATAATAATAATAATAATAATAATAATAATAATAATAATTGCTATGAAACTCACACGAAATAAATACATTCTTATCTGGTGCTGACCTTTACAAGTTGTAAGGTAAAAGACTTATGGGAAATGATTTATAATTAATTAAAGAAAATGTTTAAAAATACATTTGTTAAAAAACCAGAAGCCTGCCTTTTAGGTTTAATACGGGAAGTGCCAAGAGAAGATAAAAGACTTTTTATGTATGCAATGGCGGTGGCAAGAATGTTATTAACCCAAAGATTGAAAGAAGCATTACCAACAAAGGAAGAATGGCAGACAAAATTGATGGACTATGCAGAAATGGCGAAACTGACGGGGAAGATCAGAAACCAAGATGACCAAATATTTGTAGAGTGTGGAGTAAATTTGTAGTTTATTTAAAAAACACAATTTAAACAGTTAAAATCATTGGCAGCATTATAATGACATTTGTAATGTGAAATTAATTGTGATAAATTAGGAATACATAATAGTTGGGAAAAGTGTAAGATGCAAAAAAATTAATTTTAAAAATTTAAGAACCCATGGGAGGGAGAGAAGTCAGAAGGTTCAGAGAACCTTGTTATTGGATATATGTGTGAGAGATAAGATGTATAAAATTGGAAACTAATAAAAAATCATTAAAAAAATATGTGTGTTGGTGCTGACCTTTAAAGCCCTAAACGGCCTCTGCCCAGTATGCCTGAAGGAGCGTCTCCACCCCCATCATTCAGCCCAGACACTGAGGTCCAGCTCCGAGGGCCTCCTGGCGGTTCCCTCACTGCGAGAAACAAAGTTATAGGGAACAAGGCTGAGGGCCTTCTTGGTAGTGGCACCCGCCCTGTGGAAACAAGCAACTATCTGACTTTTAGAAGGCACTGAAGGCAGCCCTGTTTAGGGAAGTTTTAAATGTCTGATGTTTTATTATAATTTTAATTTCACTCATTAATACTCAGTGGATTTTCCATGGTCAACATTTGGTGTTTGGAATCCATTATTATTGGAAATTGGACTTGGTTGCCAGTAGTTCCTCATTAAAGTGGGGTTTTTTTGCGGGGGGTGTTGTATGTTCACTAGGCATTCAGACACCTCTTTATTGTCAACAAATCTTCCATGGTGGTTTCTGACTAGGCAGAAACCAGATCCCTTTCGGGTTCCCCTTGGCAAGGCCTGCATCATACGAGGCCGGTGTAACATGGAGCAGGGACTTCTGGGTGGCTGCCTCTGTTCTGTTCTGCATTGCTAGGAGTTAGCCTCGTATGATGCAGGACTTGCCAAGGGGAACCCGAAAGGGATCTGGTTTCTGCCTAGTCAGAAACCACCATGGAAAGTTTGCCAATATCTAAAGGTGTCCAAATGCTTAGTGAACATACAACACCCCCCCCCCCACTTTCATATGAATGAGGAACTAGTGGCAACCAAGTCCAGTTTCCAATAATGATGTGGTGGAGGCAGGGATGGTGTCTCCAGTTCTCTGACATGCTGGGTGCTTCCCCACAACAGGAAGTTATTGAAGAGGAGCCGCTGGCATCGCTCTCAGTCTTACACCAAGCGATGGAAACCATAATCCGCATGACGTAAGTACGGGGAGGTACTTCTAGTCTCCCTACAGCTTGTCACTGCCCCACCTATTCCTGGCACCTCCCTTGCCATACCATGCAATTGTACCCATTCACCAGGCACTATTTCAGTCCTCTGCATCTCAGCGAGTAGGGAAAAAAAGAGAGGGACAGGGCTTCCCCCAAAGCTGTAGTTTGTTAAGGGTGCTAATAGTTGTTGGGAGACCCCCCCACCCCCCAATTCTCCTCCCAGGGCTACAATTCCCAGAGCTCCTGGGAAAGGAGGATTGTCTGCTAAACCACTCCTGGGACTTAGCTACATTAGTCAAACTATGATGTTTTAAATGCATTTTAACACTGTGGCACCAGATGGTGTTGCAGAGCTGAAATCGCAACTCAGTGATATACGTTATATGTAGGGCTGTCTCTGAAAACAGTCCAGACACTTCAGTTAGTGCAGAATTTGGCAGCCAGGTTGCTCAAGACGGTTTGAACATCTTACACTTATCCTGGCCTGACTGCACCAGCTGCCAATTCGTTTCTGGATCCAAGAGGAAGTCTCAGGTCCAGTTGCTCACCTTGCCTGAATTGGTGCAGTGCCAGCCCACCAGGGTTCAGCCACTGACCAGCAGGGTAGATGATACAAATATTACAGATGTAAGCTCCGAGATTCAAAGAGCAAAGAGACAGTCAACAAATATCTGAACTTGTTTCTGAGGTGTTTGCTTCTCATCTACCCTGCTGGTCACTGCCTGAACCCTGGTGGGCTGGCACTGCACCAATTCAGGCAAGATGAGCGGCTGGGCCTGAGTCTTGGCCTCCAAGTCCAGTTTCCAATAATAATAGATTGCAAACACCATATGCTGACTATGGAAAAGCCACTGAGTATTCATGAGAGTGAAATTCCATTACCCCCCTCTCTGCTGTGTGCTTGTGCGCCTCCACCTCAATTTTATAAAATCCCTTCTCCTTTTAGAACTAGCTACTAGGCTAGATGAACAAGTAGCCTCCACTGGCAGAAATAAGCTTCCTGTGTTTCTATAGGCAGCTAAATCTCAAAGCAGATTTATGGAGGATGCTGTAAACTAGATACTGAATTATATTTGAAATATAAAAGGAGACAAAGAATTGCATCAGGAAACATAGGCAAACAGAAATATATTTTCCTTCCAGAGGAAGGGTCATGGGAGGATTAAAGCCCTTAGAACACATTCCAGGATTCTGTTCTTAGCTGCAGCAAAGGACTAATGCGAAACAGCAGGTTGCATGCGTTTATTAACAATCATGTGGCGTGTTTTTCAGAAGATTTGTTGATGAAAAGAGCACTGCACAACAGCATCCCTAGCCCCAAGAAAATCCCGCCAAATGTTGGATGAAACCCAGTCAATTGCCCATATCCTAACAACATAAATGAAAGCTGAAAATCAACCTATGCAGCCCTATTTTGAGGGGAAAGAGTCTACAGGCAGAAAAAATACGCTGTAGAATGGACATGTCTAAGTCTGAACAAGGCTTGTTGACTCCAACAGCCCCCTTGAAGTCAAATACCTTCTGCATAATGCAGCACAAGGGCCAGCAGCCCTCCAGTGCTCTTGGAAGACTGACTTGCCAGTCCCACCCGAGAGATGCTGGGTCAAATCACAATCACCCAAAGGCATTCCAGTTGTAAAGTTGTTTATGTCTCCTGCCCAGACAAATTGCAGGGAACTAGTAAGTGCTCACCCAAATGCTACGACATGGGTTCAAGCACTTTTCACCCACAGAAAGATTGTTGAGCAACAATATGAAATGTCCCCCTTGGTCTGTATTCACCTTATACCTAGAGATACAACAGCCAACAGTTTGGCTAATCCCAAGAGAGGGGAGACAGAAGGTTTGACAGAAGGTTGGTCATGAGCCAATTGCCCAGGGCTATAAAGGAGACGTCTGACCAAGTTTCAACGGGTCTGCTTCTTTCTGTGTAGGTCTCCAAGAGAACGCAAGCTGTTCGCAAAAGAGATTCTCCTACTGCTCCTCCAAATCACTCATCCAGGGCGCAGTGTCTCAGCTGTGTCTCAGGAGGAGGAAGCTACAATGGCCAGTCCCACCTTGTGCCAGGGTTCAGCTAATTCCCTGCCCCTCTTAAAGGCTTCAAACCAACAGCTATGGGACATCTCCCCCTTCCCAGAAAGTGTTTCCCAGGTAAGCATTAGCAAACAGCACAGGCCTCCAGACGAGTCCCTCAGCGCTTCACCCGCCGCTTCTCCAGCTCCTCCTGCACCCGCTGCCTCAGGGCCTCGCGCATAGCTGGTTCCAGCTGGTTCTGAGCACTGACCTTCTCGGCTACCTCATCAGGGTCATTGTCCTATGTGAAAGAAGGAAAGGCCCCATTAAAATGGCAGGTTCAAAACATCTACATTACCATGCACAGGGAATGGGAAACCACTAGGGAGATTTCCAAAAGCAAAACACTTTGCACTCCACCCCATGGCTGAAAAGCCTGTAAGCTACGGCTGACGTATGTCCGGATTTTGCTGGACATTACCAGGATTTCAAAGGTGGAATTGATGTCTGGGGGGCATTTCCGAAAGGTGGCACTTTGTCCTGGATCTTAAGCAAGTCAATCGAAAAATCACGTTTTTGGGCATTTTAGGGTGTTCCTTAAAAAAGGGTCAGTAATTTTGGTGGTTTCACAAAAAGAAGCCCAACAATTTTGGGGTGTCCTGGTTTTATGTAAGCCAGCCAGTTTCCTAAGTACCGTTGATTTTGTAAGCTTTCCCAGGCAGCTGAATAGGTTTCTGCCATATACATCCACTTTCTACGGTTTTGAAACTTCTCTTCCGTTGTTGTTTTTAACTGCTTTGGAACTATTTTTACCTGTTTTTATTATATTTCATAAATCACCTTTGGATATATGTGGAAGGTTATTAATACATAATAACTACAGGCAGCAGACATGATGGCAATGCAAAAGGAAACCCAGGTTTGCCCCAGCATGCCACCCAGTCACATACCTGGTGTACAACAATGGAAGTGATCTTTCCACTGTCAGCCTCATATTCCAGGCAGAAGAGAGCTGGTCCAGAAGAGAGCTGGTCTGGTTCTGTACTGGAGCTGCTTTCACTGGATCCCTCATACTCCAGGCCAGATATGGTTTCAGCTCTACCTGAAAAGCAAAGAGGAAATGGCAAGGGAGGCAGCTGTTTGTCTTGCTGTTTGGCATCCACATATAAAATGTGGTCCCAGGAAAAGGTATTCACATCTTGGCCCCATCCTATTTGTGCCAATAAAAGCTTCAGCAAAGGGCCCTGTTCTTTGAAGCACGGAGTATGGAGTCCTGACATCTCCCTTTGCCAGAGTAATTGTTACCACAACAGAAACATGGGAAGATGGATAGTTGATAGTTAACTCACTTCTCCGGCAGGGGTGATAGACCTGCTGATCTGGTTTCTTGGGCCTGGCTGGGGCTGGTGTATGCCTCTTCTTTACCTTTTCCTTAGCTTCCTTCATCTCCTTATCATAGTCGTCCCTGGAGAGGAAGTGGGAAGACAACACAGTCTTTTCATAGGACACTTTCGAGGGTTGAAGAAATGCACAATTGCTGGGAAGAAATCTCATGTGGTACTCCAGACCTGTCAAATAGTCCCGTCTCCTCACCAATAAATCCTTTAAAACAATTTCATTTAATATTTTTATTGCTAAAAATGTCAGCTTCATTTATACCCAACCCAAGTTTGGCCAAAACTTTGTTCCCTTTGAGTGCAATCCTGCAAACAGTTATAAAAGGAATTAACTTGTCAGTTGATTCATTTTATTATTACAATAATCGATTAAGGTTTTGCAAGATGAGCACCATCTTTCCCTCCACTGGCTATGAACACCCAAAAGAACCCTATAGGACACATGTTCAGAGACCAATCCAAGTGATTTCAATAAACTTACTCAGAGTCTCAGATAAATGTTTTCAGAAATGAAACCTACATTTTTGTTTTTACTATTTAATAGCTGTGTAATTCTTTGTATGTGTAGTTAGTAGTAAAGCCCACTGCATTCCACAGGACTTGCAACACAATCCTAACCATGTCTACTCAGAAGCAAGTACTACACAATTCAATGGGGTTTACTCCCAGGTAAGTGGGAGCAGGCTTGCTGCCTTATTCCCTCGGATTTCTAAGTAAGATTTCTAAGTAGGATTGCGGTGATAGTACTGGACTGGATTTCAGTCGTGCTTTTTGTATGCAGACGGTTCCATTGTCTTAGCAACAGCAAAAACTGCAAAAGAAGACCAATGACTTATATTCCATACATACCTAGAGAAATCAACATAATATCTCACTTTGATTTTGAGAAAATACTGACTTACCTAGCAGGGCTGGCATAAGTTACTGACATACCACCTGGAAAACGCAATGATCACCAAAAATGGAATTATTCAAGCTGGTGTTATTTCTCACACATTGCAATAGTTAACAATAAAAAGAAGGGAGATGCAGCACAACCGAAGAAGGGTCTGGTCCTCATCGCGCCCCACATACCTGCGAGTAAGACCCGGAGACTGAGCCGGAAGTCTCTGGCCCGAATCTCCTGCTTTGCCATGAACTCACCCAAACACTCCCGGCCCCAATGGCCTACTTTACGGGGTTGCGGTGAGCATTCAGACAAGACCGGCCTCCCCAGCGAGGTCTCTTAGCCATCGCTTTCCTGCTGCTGCTGCTGCCGTTCCTTCGCCCCCAAAGAAGGGAGAGCGGCAGCAAAGCCCTCCTGGAAGTGGGGCGGGCCGGGGCTCCCCCGCTGGGCCCAGGAGCTCCCGCGCCGGTACCTGGCGATCTGGTTGCGCCGGATGTGCCGCACGAAGCCGTGGCTCATGTCCAGGCGCCCTCCCGGCCGACAGCCGCCCCAGGCCGGGCTCTCCCGCGCCGCCCGCGTCCCCGCCGAGTCCATCGAAGCCGGCCCGCCTCCCTCTCGGCCTCCGGAAGCCTCCGCCGCGCCGCCAGGCCCGGCGCCGCCTTCTCCGCGGGTTGGCGCGGGCGGCGGGAGCGGGGTGGGAGGAGCCCCCGGGCGAGCCCAGAAGCGCGGCGGTCCCCGCTTGCCAGGCCCTCGGGGCAGGGACCCGCCTCCAGCAGCCGCCAAGCCGGCGGGTCGCGAACTGTCCCCCTCTGGGCCGCACTTTCAGAACAGAAACTTGCTTCTTGCGGCGCAGCGAATTTTCTTAGGGGTAAGAAATACAGCATCTTAAAAAGTCAACAAAGGTCCGTCTAGTTCAAGCTCTGGTTTTCCCAGTAGTGATGTATGGAAGTGAGAGCTGGACCATCAAGAAGGCTGATTGCCGAAGAATGGATGCTTTTGAATTATGGTGCTGGAGGAGACTCTTGAGAGTCCCATGGACTGCAAGAAGATCAAACCTCTCCATTCTGAAGGAAATCAGCCCTGTGTGCTCACTGGAAGGACAGATCCTGAAGCTGAGGCTCCAGTACTTTGGCCACCTCATGAGAAGAGAAGACTCCCTGGGAAAGACCCTGATGTTGGGAAAGATGGAGGGCACAAGGAGAAGGGGACGAGAGAGGACGAGATGGTGGGACAGTGTTCTCGAAGCTACCAGCATGAGTTTGACCAAACTGCGGGAGGCAGTGGAAGACAGGAGTGCCTGGCGTGCTCTGGTCCATGGAGTCACGAAGAGGCGGACACCACTAAACAACTCAACAACAACAAATGAAGTATGAAGGACAAACCTAGACAACATCTTAAAAAGCAGATGTTGCAGATGTTAGACCTTGCTAACAAAGGTCCGTATAGTTAAAGCTCTGGTTTTCCCAGTAGTGATGTATGGAAGTGAGAGCTGGACCATAAAGAAGGCTGATGGCCGAAGAATGGATGCTTTTGAATTCTGGTGCTGGAGGAGACTCTTGAGAGTCCCATGGACTGCAAGAAGATCAAACCTCTCCATTCTGAAGGAAATCAGCCCTGAGTGCTCACTGGAAGGACAGATCTTGAAGCTGAGGCTCCAATACTTTGGCCACCTCATGAGAAGAGAAGACTCCCTGGGAAAGACCCTGATGTTGGGAAAGATGGAGGGCACAAGGAGAAGGGGACGACAGAGGACGAGATGGTTGGACAGTGTAGCCTTTTTAATCCATGGGTAGGAAAATTGGTTGCACCCGAGCAGAGACAAAAGGAGCCAAACGACACCAAGGGGTTAATCCAGAGAAAGAGCGTTTTATTCTGCCATGGGGGGGGGGCAGAGGCACCTGTGTGATTCAGTTCACAAAAGACAGGCCGCAGCAAAAAGCATTTTACATCAGGTTTTTATCCTGTTCCCCAAACCCCTTCTTCCCTCTCCCCCTTCACAGATTTTACATAGAAATGTTGCTTTTCGTTCTCTGGCTCTGCTCCCGGAAGTATGTTGCAAATCAATGTACCAGGACAAGGTTATCTTGGATCTGGGAAGCGAAAAGCTTTACTGTTCTCAGCTCTAGGTTTGTTACAGCGTTTTTGTTACAGAGAGGAATGAATGCTTAGCTAATTTTTTTTTTGTCTTAGAGGAGAATGCAGTTTTAAAAATGCTTGAAGCGAGGCCTGCCTGGGGGGGAATTCACAAACAGTTTTAGGGCTTTCTGGGGTAACCCTAACTGTACCCCTTCATCGAAGCTACAAACATGAGTCTGACCAAACTGCAGGAGGCAGTGGAAGA
The DNA here is from genome assembly GCF_964270895.1 of Podarcis filfolensis. Classification (NCBI taxonomy): domain Eukaryota; kingdom Metazoa; phylum Chordata; class Lepidosauria; order Squamata; family Lacertidae; genus Podarcis; species Podarcis filfolensis. The sequence continues at coordinate 3,569,004 of NC_139611.1, read as the reverse complement.
CAGGAGTGCCTGGCGTGCTCTGGTCCATGGGGTCACAAAGAGTCGGACACAACTAAATGACTAAACAACAACAACAAGAAGAAATACATTGGATACAACAGCTAGCGCCGCTTGATTGACAAAAGTATCCACTTGATGCTCTTGCTCCCATTTTCAAAAGATATCTATACATATTGTGCAAATATTAATATTAATAATAATAATAATAATTGATATTTACTATACTATACACTACACCTAAATATTTAAATGTTTATTTGAAACTTCCCCCAATTTCTGCCCCCCCAATAAAAGGCCTGCGCCCCCCCCAATCCTGGATACGCCCCTGGGGGGTAGCGCTAAGGGGCGAAGGGACGCTGGAGGTATAAACGACTGTCAGGCTGTGAAAAGCTGGTAGCCCTGGATCGAGATCATCAGTTTTGTCGAATTAAACGAAATAATTTTATTGGCTATTGAAGAAATGTGTGCAATTAATTGCGACTGTTTTTGAGTTTTGTCACGCTGTTATCTTCCTTAGGGGGTCGTGCAAGGAAACTGCTATTCTAAAAGATGGTTTTTACAGGGCAAGGCCCTGGGAGGTGAGTTTAGAGAGTCAAGGGTTGAGGACGGCGGCCCGAAAATAGTTTGGGAGCCACTGCTAGAAAGCGCCAGGCGCTGCAACTGGAACAAAAGCGGCTGACATCTAGACTAGTGCAAGCGCAGCAAAATGTTGCAGCGCCGAGAGCTCCTGTTGCGTCGCTGTAGCCATTCGCTGTGCCTTGCAAGCCAAAGCATCAAAGGGCCTTTCATGCAACGCCTGCAAGTCTTAATTTATTATGACAGCGTTAGCCCTCCGCTTTTGCTAGACTCCCATCAGATGCAGCTTTGAAAGACGAGCAGGCGAATTCTCGGAGGCTGTGCTCCTGGCCACTTGTCTGAGGCAGGCAGCCTCCGTCGAAAACTTCTGCGGGGCACCAGCTGGGGAAAGGCCACCGCTTGGATATCTTTTTTTTAATACTCATAAATATTAGGAATATTCATAAATATTAGGAATATTAAATGCTTTGTTGAGCAAAAAATAAAATATTTTTATGAATAAAATAAATAAATAAGAAAGTAAGAAAGAAAAAGCACCGGGTAATGCAGCCCACGATGCACTGCAAATTGCTGCTGGTCTTCTGCAACAGAGCAGATGTGGGCGCCCATCGCACTCCGGAGCAAGGCTGACTCGAGCCTGAGCAAACGCGCTTCCGATGCGCCTGCGCAGCAGCTCGACAGAAGCTACAGGAAAGAGCAAATGAATGCGCATGCGCACATGAAGGGCGACGCGCGTTGCGGCCGCTCTCTGAAGTGACGCGCGTAAGACGTCGCCGCGACCGTTGCCCTCCACGTGACGGCAACAACGGCGCGCCGGAGGCTCCTCTGCGCGTGCGCCTTCGAAGGTCGCGCTTCCGCGGCGATGTCCGGGCGGGTGAAGCGGGAGCGGGATTCCCGCCCGCTGTCGGTGCGGAGCTCCCTGTCCAGCCGCGGCCCGCCAGAGCCGGGCGGGGAGGGCGGCGCGCCTCGAGGCCTGCGGGTGAAGCGGGAGCCCGCCGACGAGGAACCCCAGGTCAAGCAGGAGCCCCTCGACGAGGACGACGACGACGAGCCCACCGGTGGGTGCGGGGGGGGGGGAGCCGCCCGTCCATCAATCAACGCGCGCCAACCTGTGGAACTCACTGCCACATGATGTGCGCCGGTGGCCGTAGAGCAGCTGCTTTGCCTGCAGAACGCTCGACCCCCAGTTTAAAGGGTTTGGCGGAGGAAAGGGGGAGCTGCTTCTAGAGAGCTACTGCCAGTCTGAGCAGAGAAGAGGTGGGTGGACAAGTAGCCTGGGTGTGAGACAGCTTCCGACATTAATTGCTGGAATCTGGAGCCTCCCTGCACAGATGCACGATACTTCAGAGTAGTGGACGTTTAAGGGCAGAAGGCATTTTTGCTCTGCTTGTGAGCTGCCTTTTTGGTTGTCCAACTGCAGCTGAAAATAGTGCGCTGGCCTAGAAGGAACCTAGCAGCTCTCCAGGGTTCCACACAGGGGTCTTTTCCACATTAGGTAGAGATCGAATTGTCTCTGTTTGAGTTATGATCTCCCTGTAACCTAGCCACTCTCTTGGTAAAATAGAAGCAGTAGTACAGTAGTTGCATATAGTTCTGCCTGTGTGGCTTAATACAATACAGTTTGTAAACCACTCATAAATTAAAAATGTCAGTCGGTGCTGATGCCATGTCTGTAAATATCAAGTCTTTGGGTATTTCATAAGTTGCCACTTAGTCAATATGAATTGTTTTGCTGCCATTAATCCTTTATGTGACCCCTGTATGGAGTTACAGTTTGTCAAGAGTCCCTGTTGATGAAACACTATGCATGCTTTTGAATTCTACACAACTCTTTATTTAGTAGTGTGGACAGATAGAATCTTTAAGCTTACAGGTGAAAATCGAAAAATTAGAATATCGTGGAAAAGTTCATTTATTTCAGTAATTCAACTTAAAAGGTGAAACTAATATATGAGATAGACTCATGACATACAAAGCAAGATATGTCAAGCCTTTATTTGTTATAATTGTGATGATTATGGTGTACAGCTGATGAAAACCCCAAATTAACAATCTCAGAAAATTAGAATATTGTGAAAAGGTGCAGTAGTTATTCCATCCATAACACCTGCAATGGGTTCCTGAGCCTTTAAATGGTCTCTCAGCCTGGTTTAGTAGGAAGCACAATCATGGAGAAGGCTGCTGACCTGACAGTTGTGCAGAAAGCCATCATTGAGACACTCCATAAGGAGGGAAAGCCTCAAAAGGTAATTGCAGAAGAAGTTGGATGTTCCCAAAGTGCTGTATCGAAGCACATTAATGGAAAGTTATGCAGAAGGGGAAAGTGTGGAAGAAAAAGGTGCACAAGCAGCAGGGATGAGCGCAGCCTGGAGTGGATTGTCAGGAAAAGACTATTCAAACGTGTTGGGGACTTTCACAAGGAGTGGACTGAGGCTGGAGTTAGTGCACCAAGAGCCACCACACACAGATGGATCCTGGAGATGGGCTTCAAATGTCATATTCCTCTTGTCAAGCCGCTCCTGAACAAGAAACAACGTCAGAAGCGTCTTACCTGGGCTAAAGAAAAAAAGAACTGGTCTGTTGCTCAGTGGTCCCAAGTCCTCTTTTCTGATGAGAGCAACTTTTGCATCTCATTTGGAAACCAAGGACCAGGTGTCTGGAGGAAGAATGGGGAGGCACACAATGTGAGATGCTTGAAGTCCAGTGTGAAGTTTCCACAGTCTGTGTTGATTTGGGGAGCCATGTCATCAGCTGGTGTTGGTCCACTGTGCTTCATTAAGTCCAGGGTCAACGCAGCCGTCTACCAGGAGATTTTGGAGCACTTCATGCTTCCTTCCGCAGACGAGCTTTATGGGGGATGCTGATTTCATTTTCCACCAAGACTTGGCACCTGCCCACACTGCCCAAAGTACCAAAACCTGGTTCAATGCCCATGGGATTACTGTGCTTGAATGGCCAGCAAACTCGCCTGACCTGAACCCCATAGAGAATCTATGGGGCATTGCCAAGAGAAAGATTAGAGACATGAGACCGAGCAATGCAGAAGAGCTGAAGGCTGCTATTGAAGCTTCCTGGTCTTTCATAACACCTCAGCAGTGCCACAGGCTGAGAGCATCCATGCCACGCCGCATTGAGGCAGTAATTGATGCAAAAGGGGCCCAAACCAAGTACTGAGTACATATGCATGCTTCTACTTCTCAGAGGTCCAATATTGCTCTATTTGCAATCCTTGTTTTGCTGATTTCATTTAATATTCTAATTTTGTGAGATTGTTAATTTGGGGTTTTCATCAGCTGTACACCATAATCATCACAATTGTAACAAATAAAGGCTTGAAATATCTTGCTTTGCATGTCATGAGTCTATCTCATATATTAGTTTCACCTTTTAAGTTGAATTACTGAAATAAATGAACTTTTCCACAATATTCTAATTTTTCAAGTTTCACCTGTATGTCAGGCTCTTCATCTGGTTAAAGCCAAGCTAATGATCAATACTTGGCACCAAGGTTAATGACAACAATTGAAGTGGTTGATGCTTTCATTCCTAGATAGTTGCTGTCTTAAACACACACTACTGTGATCATGTATTCAGTATTAGGATGCTTATTGACAATTATTGAACGTGCATCTTTATCCCACTGTAAGGGGTTAAATTGCATAAATAAAGGTCTAAAGCCCTTTTGTGCTATCTTAGATAAATTTGCACAGGGGATTCTAATACACTGGTTGTCTGTTGCTGTGGTGTGTTTTTATTCTGCTATTAGCTTCTTCTGTGTCACTTTGCTGCTGAAAAGAGTAACTAAGGAAGCTAATCAATACAAATAATTATTTGGCCAAGGACAAGTTCAATTTACAGTAGTTCAAATTGCTGCATAATTTAAAACTACTTCTGTATGCTTTTTATTCTTTCATGCTAAATACTCCAGCATATCTCATGTATATATTCATATAAATTTAAGTGTGTGTGTGTATCTATATCTACATATATCTATAAGAATGTCAGTATAGCATGTTTCTTGTTTGGTCTCCTCTTTCAGTGAAATATGGTCGATTCGACCCAGAGGACCGACGGAGCAGGCACTGCCCATACTTGGACACCATAAACAAGTCAGTACCAAGATGAAGCAAAGCAGGGAGCAGTATATATTGTCGCAATGCACATGCAGAGATTTAAAACCATGTTGGTGGTGGTGAAAAATTCAAATAGGCAGTTTGCAACTTTAGCAAAGATGTAGAATTTCTTTAAATGTTCAAACTATGGGGAACAATTAGTAAACTAAACAAGACTAACTGAAATACATGTAATATTTACTTATTAGATCTAAATTGAGGTTGTTATGGGTGTGCATTGTATATTTATAAAAAGCAAAGATGACCTTTTTGGTCCACAAGAAAAACCTCCAAAATCCGCAGCTGAGCAGTACCTTTATAGTCCAGTTTGTTTTGTGTAGTGTCATGTGGACCATGCTGGCTTCCTCCCAGATTAAGTTGAATAGTGTTTGATTGGGGTATCTGTCTGGTGGGATTAATTTACCAATGTTCTGCCACTGTAGGAGCGTTCTCGACTTTGACTTTGAGAAGCTGTGTTCAATCTCGCTCTCCCATATCAACGTTTATGCTTGTTTGGTGTGTGGGAAATATTTTCAGGGTAAGTAAGTATGCTTTGGCATTATGTGCTTCCTTTACAGACAGAATACCAGTTCAGTATGACTACACTACCTCTGTGGCAAATGAACCTGGGACCAACCTAGCAGGAGTAGTTGTCATGTGAAATGCCTTGCATGATGTTACTGCTAATGTGACTCTTATGTTCAAAGAGATCTCACAAATGAAGCTGGGGTGATGGTGATCTATTGTAATCTTTTTACTATACTGCTAGAAGCCTGCAGTCATGGAATAAATTGATCTGCTGAAATCAGCATTTGAAATGCAGGCTTTAATCTACCCTTGGTTGGTCCTTCGAGTTGGCTGATCACAATGCTGCAGTGGCAACGGAAATCAGAGGTGGCAACCGTCCCATCAGGGTCTAAATGTCAGTCCTAGCAACTCTGTGCCTCTCTGGCCCATAATTCCCAGCCTTCCAAACCTCCTTTGGCTGCCCCTCTACAAATAGGTCTACTTTTCTCGTTTCCTCTTCACTTCTTCATCTCTGTCTCAACTATCCATTGCAGTCCAGGCCATTGACTGCCCTGGGCCATTTCCTTCAGCCACCCTTCCATTGCCCAGGCTCGCTGGTGCTCACTTTTCCCCTCACTTGCACAAAGTCCATGAGCCTGTTAAACATGATACATCTCTCAGTTCTTTGTTGCCTCCGCCCTTTTTCTCAAGCTTCATTTCCCAACCAGCTTGGTTCCGCTTTTTGAATCCTTGGTGCTCTCTTCCTTCATCTTCTTTGCCTTTGAACATCCTTGCTATTAATTTCCTTAAATCTGGACTTCTTTCAAGTCCACAGCCTACCTTTGGGAGGTTTTAAACCTAACCAAGCTGAAAACTTTCCCTTCCATGTGGATTTGAAGTTATTTAGTTCCCAAAACAGCTGGTCATTCTTTGCCACCAGCTAATTGTATCACTGTGGCTTTACTACCACAAGCACAGTATAATGCAGATAACAAATATCCATGGTAGTTCTTAGGATTGCTTGGGGAAGTTCCATTACTAGAAGCCAATACTGCAATCCTGTCTTATTCACAGTTTGTTTCTTGCTTGCCTCCTGTCTTCTTTGCAGGTCGGGGCTTGAAATCCCATGCTTACATTCACAGTGTACAGTTCAGCCATCACGTCTTCCTCAACCTTCACACCTTGAAGTTCTATTGTCTGCCGGACAACTATGAAATCATTGACTCTTCGCTTGAGGATATCACCGTATGTTGTCTTCCCTATGAAGGATGTGGGGGGTGGAAACAGTAGGCTCTTGCCTAACATTGTGACTCTGCCACATTGAGCTTCCATGTGCTTTTTTTGCTGCCCCCAACCCTCGTTTCAGAGGCAGTTTATGTTGCGCCCCAGAAAGTTGTCTTTACCTGAGCATGTCTCACATATGTCTGGAATGGAACTTTAGAGACACGTATTTTTGTAGACTTTGTTTTAATCTAGTAAGAACTAAGTCTTAACTAATTTGTTTTTATAAAAAAAAACTTTCTCTTAACATAAAGGTCAAGCCGGAATTTTCAGCAGCATATTCAGTCCTGTTTATCCTCTCCTCCCCTCACAGTATGTCCTGAAGCCCACCTTCACCAAGCAACACATTTCCAACTTGGATAAGCAAGCCAAACTCTCCCGAGCCTATGATGGCACCACATACCTGCCGGGCATTGTGGGATTGAACAACATCAAAGCAAATGATTACGCTAATGCAATTCTCCAGGTACTGTGACATCTTTGAAATGGAGAAGAGGGAGATACTTCAGTGAAGGTTTGGGAGGTTTGATGGCCACCCATTAGGGATGGTTATATAATAGTTGGGTTTTCTGCCTTGTCAGCGGGGCTGAACTTTCCAAGCCTATAATTCTAAGTATTGAAAGTACACACAGTAGTCTTAGCCAGCTGTCAGAAATCTGTTCTGTTTTCCGAAAGCTACTTTAGTTCCACGAGTTTTCTTTTGAGAATGGAATCATTTTTCACAACTCTCCTTTTTTCTTGGGAGCATTGAGTGACTAGGAAATCCATCACTATAACGTCAGTGTAAACTTCCCCATGTAAAGGAATTTTGCTCCATTGTGTTGCTGGGATTTGCTTGTTGACCTGACCCTGGGTCAGAGACAAAATGCGGAAGCCAAGGAATATGCAGCATGGTTTGTGTGGTTGTTTACGTGTCTAACAGCCTATCTTCTTCCAGATACTTGAACATCTTATTTACTTGTATCTGACCTGTTGGTGCTACTAGCTCAAATACAGACACTGAATTCAAGATAATGGGCAGGGTGGGCTTGGGCATAGAATTATAGAGTTGGAAAGGGACCATGAGGAATCTTTTGCAGTACATAGGGCTCAAACCCATAGCCCTGACGTGAAGAGGCTCATTCACTACCAGCTGAGCATGTTCAGTTGGTGCCTGGCAATCATCATTCATGCCTTCATAACAGTTTCTTAGTACTACTATTTTCTGATTGGTGCCTGGCAGGATTACAAAATTTAATGCTGGAGTTCCTATAATTCACAGATTAAAATAATACAATGGGTGAAAGGGAATAATCCAGCCTTCCCCAACCTAAGCCTTTGAGATGTTTTGGACTATAACCCTGTATCAGCCCCAGTCAGCATGACACTCTTTCGGCCCACCATCATACTGTCGAAAATCAAACCCATATCAGGAGAAACTGGCAACTCTCCCAGGCACCCGGCTTGATCTCCTGTTGACCTCCCTGGCTGCATTCCCCAGCAAGATCCACGCTAGGTCGCAATAGGCGATCCTTCTCAGTGTGAGAAGAACACACCCCTCTTTCCTGCCCCCCCCTGGCAGGGGAAAGAGATAGACAGAAACGTATTTACATGCCTTTATTTCTGTCTTTGCAGCGTTACAAAAAACATGACTGCTCTCTTCAAACTCCAGCAGTCTAGTGACAAACACTTCCTGCTCTTCCTGGACAGGAACAAACGGAAGAGCTCATATTACACTCTGAGCTAATTCCGGTGCTTCGCACTGTGAAATGACTGTCCCTCTGTTTCCCACGGGCAGTCCCAACATTCCCATCATGTTTTGTTTTCAAGCTAGCACTTTGCAGCAGCATTGCATCCATATCGTAACACATGCAACACTGCTGGCTGGGGCTGTTGGGAGTTGTTGCCCAAGACATCTTGAGGGCATCGTGCATGGGAAGACTGGAATACACAATGATTAAAATTAAATGGAGCAAGGTGATATGGTGGACTTGGGATGGCACTCTGATATTTGTATTGTACAAATATTGTATTGTACAAATTAACTGAGTGGGTTACAGAATGTTAGATTTTTAACCTGATAAGTTTTTGTGGTGGTAGAGGCTGTACTTTGACATAAGTGGAGTATTTTGTCCCTGATCTTTAACCTCTCCATGCCTAGGCCCTGTCTAATGTCCCACCACTGCGGAATTATTTTTTGGAAGAGGAGAACTACAAGAATATCAAGCGCCCTCCAGGAGACATCATGTTTCTGCTGGTTCAGAGGTTTGGAGAGCTCATGAGGAAACTATGGAATCCTCGAAATTTCAAAGCTCACGTCTCCCCCCATGAAATGCTGCAGGCTGTGGTTCTCTGCAGCAAGAAGAACTTCCAGATCACCAAGCAAGGTGGGACATGGGGGGGGGGGCTTCTTGTATTTTGCTGGTACTAAGAGATTAGAGGAACGCTGTAGTGGCCACCTTTATCAGATGTAGCTACTCTTAAATACAGTGGTACCTCGGGTTACAGACACTTCAGGTTACAGACTCTGCTAACCCAGAAATAGTACCTCAGGTTAAGAACTTTGCTTCAGGATGAAAACAGAAATTGTGCGGCGGCAGGGGGAGGCCCCATTAGCTAAAGTGGTACCTCAGGTTAAGAACAGATCTCCAGACCGAATTAAGTTCTTAACCAGAAGTACCATTGTAGTGGCAGGCAACTCTCTAGAGGGTTTTATTTATTTTAATGGATTTCATCTTTCTCTTCTTCCAAGGAAGTTGAACAGTACCTGATAAGCATTTCTCATTTGCCCTCCCCACATTCTGAACCCTCCTTCTATGACCTCTGTTCATAGCTCTAGTGGTTTTCTCCAAACCATTGTCTGCCTTTTCCACCTTCAGCTCAACTCAACTGTTGCTCCACTTTGTCAACCTACTTTTCACCCCTCTGTTCCCCAGGCCCTTTCTCTATCCCACTCAGTATTTCCTTCCTCTTCTTGCATGGTTGGATGCCTCTGGAGAAGAACAGGAGTGTAAATAAATAACAAGAGGGGGAGGACTTGTAAATGCTGAGCGCTTTGTCCCCTTCGTTTGCTAGGACTGAAGCTCATGATTGCCCACCTCATAGGAAGGAGGTTGGCTTTTAACTGTAGAGCAGACTTCCCTGCCTCAGTGCTGGGGCTGATGGGAGTTGTAGTCCAAAAGATCTGGTTACAGAAGGCTGCCGAAGAGGTGAGAGTCCTTGTGCCAAGCAGTGTGCTAGACTTACAGCCCTGCTCTACCTCGAACTGCCTTCGGAAGTTGTCACTTTTTCATGCTCTTCATCTCCATCTTTTCCCTCGTTGCAGGTGATGGGGTTGACTTTCTATCCTGGTTCCTGAATGCCTTGCATTCTGCTCTTGGAGGGACAAAGAAGAAGAAAAAGAGTAAGTAAAAGAGGTTGAGACCCCTGCAATAACCCGTGTGCTGTGTTTCAGATATACATACAGGGTGATATGATAGCCATGTTCAAATATATAAAAGGATGTCACATAGAGGAGGGAGAAAGGTTGTTTTCTGCTGCTCCAGAGAAGCGGACACGGAGCAATGGATCCAAACTACAAGAAAGAAGATTCCACCAAAACATTAGGAAGAACTTCCTGACAGTAAGAGCTGTTCGACAGTGGAATTTGCTGCCAAGGAGTGTGGTGGAGTCTCCTTCTTTGGAGGTCTTTAAGCAGAGGCTTGACAACCATATGTCAGGAGTGCTCTGATGGTGTTTCCTGCTTGGCAGGGGGTTGGACTCGATGGCCCTTGTGGTCTCTTCCAACTCGTATGATTCTATGATTCACTCAAAATGCAGGAAAAGATACAACATCATTAAAGATGTATGCAGTACTACAGGTAGTCATTTGAAATCAGGCAGTCAAAACTAAATGACCTGGGTGATTTTTTAATTTTTTAAGTATTCACCTGAGCAAAGGGACTGTCAAGTAAGCTTCCCTTGGGAGTGAGTTCCAGAGGTGGGTGCAACAATAGAAAAGCACTGTCTATTTACACCTTACCACAGGTGGGACCAGTGGAAGGGTCCCTGAGTGTCTTCCTACAAAGAAAGTTTACATGGAAAGATCAAGTTATTGAGGTATCCTGGTCTTAAGGCCTTGAAAGCTTTGAAATTAAAGCCAGCACCTTGAATTGGGGTTAGAAACAGACTATGAAGCTGATTGAAGACTGGCAAGATGCATGGCATCTGCTCTGTCCCAGTTACTGCAGTGTACAGAAGTTCAGGTACTAGCTGTAGTTTCCAGACAGTCTTCAAGGGCAGTTCAACAAGCTGTGCTTTGCAATAGTCCCAAGTAGGACAATATCATACAGTAATTGTGGCTAGGTTACCTCTGACTAGTAGAAGCCATACCTGATGAACGTAAGCCCAGAGGAAGGGTCTTCCTTTGTCCAAGGCCATATGTGCTTGTGATATGGCTGGATCCGGTACCCCTTCCCTAATTGGAAACCTGCTGTTTCCAAGTGCAACTCCAATCCAGAACAGGCTACACACCATCTTCCAAATCAGATGATCATTTCCCAGATTCTCAGGATTGAGCTTAAAGAAGTAGATGTTTATACTGATTTTGCACCCTAATTCCATTGGTCACCAGTTAATAAACTGGGATAAATGTGAAGGGCTGGCATTAACCTTTAATGTCTTTTTCATTGCATTTATTTCTTTTATCCCCCTTTTCCTTCTTGAGAGAACTGCAAAGTGACTAATGACAAACAGAAGAAAATTATTAGAATAATTAGTATAACAAAGAAACATATATATCAAACTTTGAGGAGGTTGGGCAACAAGGGATAAAAGCAATTTCCTTTACTTTGTTCTTTATGTATGTAGCCATTGTGACAGACGTTTTCCAGGGCTCCATGCGGATATTCACCAAGAAATTGCCACACCCTGATCTGGTAAGTTCTTTATTGTATGGGTTAGATTCTTGATTACAAAAGGGAAAAGCACATGGGGTCAGGAAAACCTTGATGGCGAGAGGTGGCTAATGCTTGTTGAGCCTATCACTGCAGAAAAGTGCGTTGTAGAGTTTAAGTAGTGACACAAGCAGTCCTAAGTCTGTGTTTGACCATGAAGATCAGTGGGTTCCGAAGTGGACATTACCATCCTCTGGGGGGAGGGGGGTTACCAGGGGGACGCTAAGAGCCTGAAATGTCTCAAGACTGCAGGACCTCAAGGATCTCCCTTTGAACCTACCTGGACACTGAGATCTGGGCCTTTTCTGCAGTGGCTCCCTGCTTGCGGAATGCTCTCCCCAGGCCTCCCTAGGGAGACACCTTCGTTATACACCTTTAGGCACCAGGCAAATAGGTTCCTCTTTACCCAGGCCTTTGGCTGATTGACATCCCTTTTAAATGTGTTGTGGAAGGGGGCATTATCAGTTTGTTTTTGTTTTTATTATGTATTTTGTGCTTATATTGTAATGTTATGTGAACTGCCCTGATTTTTACGGGTATACAAATCTAATGAAGAATAAATAATGAGGAGGCTACATGGAGGTGCTGGAGGTATAGATGGCTATCAGACTTTGAATAGCTGGTATCACTGGATCAAGGTCATCAGTTTTGTTGAGTTGATTAAATTAAATAGGTTTAACTAAATTTTTAATAAATGTGCAATTAATTGCCACTGTTTTGAATTGTCTTACAATCTTTCTTAGTGGGTTGTGCAAACTACTGTTCTAAATAATGCTTTTAATAGGATAGGGAGCACTGGGGGATGAGTTTATGGAACCAAGGGGGTGGGGTCCCAAAAAGATTTGGGAAACACCAGTGTAGGCAGTCAGTAAACACTTCTGTATATTTCAAAGTCTGGTGGCCTAAAGGTTCCTCACACTTTTCTTACTGGATCCTTGCATCCAGCTGTGTCTGCCACAAGTCTTTTTCTTCCTCACTACCTGCTTTGTTTTTCTCATTCTCGGTGTCTCCCTCTCTCAGCCAGCAGAGGAGAAGGAGCAGCTGCTCCAGAATGACGAATACCAGGAGAAAATGGTGGAATCCACTTTCATGTATCTAACCCTGGACCTCCCCACGGCTCCCCTGTACAAGGATGAGAAGGAGCAACTCATCATTCCCCAAGTACCGCTTTTCAACATCCTGGCCAAGTTCAACGGAATTACAGAAAAGGTTACATTCTCCCCTCTCTGCTTCCACACCCACATCCCCGCAACAAGGAGGATTGGAGCTGGAAGCCACAATCCAGATTGAGAGGTCCGTGGTGCTGACTTCAGGCATCACACCTTCCAAATGTTGGCATCGTGACTCTCTCATTAATCAGTGGAGAAAAACGTGGCTTGAAAGGGGGAACACGAGACTGTGTAGGATGTAAATACAATCAATAAAATAACAAGGGAAACAAAGGGCACTGGGGTGCAGTAGGGAGGAACAATCTGACTTTTATTAGAACAATCCCAAGAAAGATCCCACAAAAAGGGAATGTTGAAGTTTTTGGTGAGAGTACTCTTGAGATTTGGATTCCCATTTAGGGGAAGGGCTCACTTGGGGCAGACTTTGCCAGCCATGTACCCTCCAGATATTTTGTACAGCTGTAAGAAGGGAGCGCGGCTGTGGTGCCTGGGGTTGATGGAGTCGTAGTCCAAAGCATTGGGAGGGGATGTCCAGGGTGGGGAAGGTGGGCTTTAGTGCCCTGGGCCAAGCGGGGATTATCAAGGGAAGCCCAGTGTTCTTGTTCTGTGCCTAAACATGGTTTACTTTTCTCTGACTTAAAAGTGGTTCTTTGGGTAGATGCAGGGCAATCATGCTAGTTGAAAAGAGATCCCAAAGGTGCAGAGTTCAGCACAGTGCAAGATTCCCTGAGAAAAGTATGTTTCCAAGCGTTGTTTTTCTCTCCTTCAGGAATATAAAACCTATAAGGAGAACTTCCTAAAGCGTTTCCAGCTCACCAAGTTGCCTCCTTACCTCATCTTCTGCATCAAGAGGTTCACCAAAAACAATTTCTTTGTGGAGAAGAACCCCACCATTGTCAACTTCCCCATCACGTAGGTGCTGCCTTTCTCTATGGGATGTGGCCGTGACCTGTGTCCTGGTTTGTCTTCATGAACTTGAGGTGCTGTCTGATGCAGAGGCTCCCAGAGCTGCCTGCAGATATCAGTGTTGAGTCAGTCCCTGCTCTCAGGCTTACAATCTGAAAGACAAAACACAGAAAGGGAAATGGTTTAGAAGGGAAAAGAAAACCCAGGCACTTTTTCTTAGAGTTCTTAAAATGACCAGTTGCCATTGTGTTGCTTTATACCAGGGATCAGTAACCTTTTTCAGTCGTGGGCCAGTCCACCGTCCCTCAAACCATGTGGTGGGCCGGACTATATTTTGAAGAAAAAAATGAACGAATTCCTATGCCCCACAAAACCCCAGAGATGCATTTTAAATAAAAGCACACATTCTACTAATGTAAAAACACGCTGATTCCTGGACCGTCCTTGGGCCGGATTGAGCAGGCGATTGGGCCACATCCAGCCCCCGGGCCTTAGGTTGCCTACCCCTGCTTTATACCAAACTAACCCAGCCTGGTGCTCTTAGTGTTTTGGACTACAACTATCATCAGCTCCAGCATTATATGGCCTTTCTTGCTGGGGCTGATGAGATTTGTAGTTGAAAACACCTGACAGCATCAAATTGCGGAAGGCCTCTATATTGAGGCAGACAGTTAGTCAGTCTACTTTGGTATTGTCCACACTGACTGGCTAGGACTCTCCAGAGTTTCCCCCAGCAGTCTTTCCTCCCCCTGAGTGCAAAGCAGAGCTCACTCCATTGGTTCTGGTGTGAGAGGCCGCCTCCATCAAGCACCTTCTGCCCCTGAACTGTGCCAGCAGCTGGTCATGTATGTCATGTTTTTTAGATTGTAAGCCTGTGGACAGGGACTGTCTTATTTTGATTGTATGTAAGCTGTTCTGGGAGCTTTGGGGGCTGAAGAGCGAGGTACTAATGCTCTAAATAAATAATAATACCTGGGGAGGCCAGGGATTTTAATTTCCATTTTTATTTCAAGTATTTGCACACCACTTTTCATCAAGCTGTTTGGCAGGGGCACTGACATTCTCAGTGCAGTGGCAGTGGGGGGGCATTGCCGTCAGGAACCACCATTACTACCACCAAGTTAATAGCTTGTTTCTCTCCTTTCTGCAGTTGCCAATTAATTCAAAGGCCAGAGAGCCATTTGCTGGAAGTAGTGACAGTGGAAACCACTCGCTGGCAGCCCACTTGGGGTGGGAGAGAGCAGCCTGTATACCACCCTCTTAGCCCCTTCTTTAAAACTAGTTTATGGCAATGGCTCTATATGTGATTGTAGCTGCTGGCACAGACTCTGCCTCTTACTGTACACTTCTGAGTATCACCTACAGCATTCTGAGCAGGGTCTCAGCAGGAGTGAGCCTTTCCCACATTTCACTTTTGTTAGTCTCCTGGTTCTCACAATTTTGACCCATGCTGGCATTCAAATAATTGGACACTGGCTCTTGAGACTGTCAAGTAAAGGAGGTCGTACCTTCTCTCTGTTTCCTGTTTCTTTCAGCATACAAACCTATATATTTGTTACTAACCCTTGGACGTTGCAAACCTTGAACCAGGCTATAAGACCTGAAGCAGAAGGCGCTCTATTTGGCAGGGGTCCACACATTTTGGCTTGCTTACTAGTCAGAGTGTGTAGCTGTCAACAGCCCCCTTCCAGGGGGCTTCTCCCGCGCAAGCGTGACTTTTGCAGGATGCACTGCAGCAGCTCAAGTGGTGGCTGCCCTACCACCACCACTCGAGCCCAGCAAGCAGGATTTCTGGGCTGAGCATGTTGGGATGACCATTCAAGGCTGGCAGGCAGCTTTCTGAACTGTATGGGCCTCTGTCTTTCAAAAGGGAGGCTGCAGGCACTCCTGTATCTTACAGTTTCTCACTTGCCTCCCTTCCTGCTGTAGGAATGTAGATCTCCGGGAATACCTGTCTGAGGAAGTGCAGGCTGTACATAAGAACACAACCTATGATCTCATCGCAAACATCGTGCATGATGGGAAACCAACAGAAGGGGCCTACCGGATACATGTATTGCACCATGTGAGTCTTAGCTCAGACTTGCTCTTGTTGACTCCTGAGATTTTGAAAGTGGCATTCAAAATGCAGCTTTAACTTGGTCCGAGTTCCAGCAGCAAACCCTTTTGCCATGTTGTTCTCCTTGCTAGCCTCTCTCCTGATGTGGCTTTCCTTCCTGGTGTTGCAGGGCACAGGCAAGTGGTATGAGCTGCAAGATTTGCAAGTGACAGACATTCTTCCCCAGATGATCACCCTCTCTGAGGCTTACATTCAGGTTAGTACTGGGTTTTGGTGATGGTGGGGTTTTGAAGAGAGCTCTAGGTTTGCTAGGTAGTGAAATCCCATGGAAACCGCTTGCTGTGCCTTTTGCCACTGTAAGGTCCCAGGGAGCCCTCAAGAGCACAAAAAGACCCTGCAGGGTCCCAACGCAAGCAGCAATGAGGTGCCTGCAGGTGACATCTCCCTCTGTGTGCAAGCTTTGCAGATTTTGCTGTTGGGGGTAAAGCATAAAACCTAAACAAGTGGACTGGAATCAGTCTGGCTCTAAAAGGAGTAATTTCTTTACATGGCATCAAAAAGAAGCCTGAGTGCAGTTGCACAGGCAGCTGAAGTAGACAACAAAGTTTGTTTGCATGCAATCTCTGGTTACAATGCGTTTCGATTCTGTAGATCTGGAAAAGACGAGATAGCAAAGAGGAGACCAACCAGCAAGGGGCTTGAAAAGGGAAACAGAGAGCGCCAGAAGGATGCAGATGCAATCACAGCATCACCTCTACTGTGAAATGGAGACTGGTGTTTGGTGTTCGGTCAGTCAAGCTGGTGTTGTCTTTTAGAAGCCTCTCTCTTCCTGTTCCTGGCTCTGTTCATTAAGCAGCCCAGCAGGCAATGAACTCCTTGGTGCCACTTGGCAGCTCAGTCCTGGCTATGTTCTCATTGGAGAAGAACTAGCAAGAAGACAGGGCAAGAGTGTATTTTCTCGACTTCTTTGGGCACAGCTAACTCCGCATCCCATTTCACTGTCCAGCAAGTCTATCTAGTGCTGAAATCAATTTCGGGGCAACAGGAGAAGGCCTTCCCCTTGTGTTTTGTTCAAGGCTACTACTTCTGAGTCCTGTGTGCATTAAAAGTGTATACTTGGTTTTCTAATATGGTGTGTCTTTTCTCCAGAGAGAAAAAAACTTTTCTCCAGTTTTTTGCTGAAAACTGGACTAGCATTCAGCAGAAATGGTCACGTGATGAGCAAGTGCGGTGATGGCTAAAGTGAGTGTGGCTGAAGGGTGAAAGGGGCCATGTCCTCTTATTAACTTCATTTGCATCAATGGCATCCCTAGGCCATGTCCACTCTCTGTAGTTGTTATTAATTTCCACCCCTTCCCTCCTTTGCCACAATAGCTTCCCCTTAATGTAGTGAAGCAGGATTATGATGGCAGGTGGAGAACGAACACTCTGCCTTCACCACCATCCCAGTCAGGTGCCACTTCCACTTGGATGACCACCAGAAATCCCTTTGGTGGCCGCTTATGGCCTGCAGGCCACAGTTTAGCCACCTGAGTTGGAAAGTAGCACTTAACTTGGACATGCTTTTGCTAATAGTTATAACTTTCACACAAGAGTTCTAACCATCAAGTAGCATCTCAGAACTTGTGTCTCATTGAGGTATTGCTAACAACAAATGTTTGAATTGATGATGCTTGAAAACTGGAGCATGGTCTTCTGGTTCTCTTCGCTGCAGCAGCTTCATGCTCAGACGCATATGAAATTAGACCAAGAGTTTGACCATAGTATCCTCCTGGACCAACTGCTCAGGATGGATATTGGAGGCCCATTTACAGTGGCTTTGTTCCTACCTGTGTGGCTTAGATCCCGAGAGCAGTATGGGGGGGGGGGTTCAGCTCCCTGGCACATGCGCTGTAGAGTTCCACATTGGCCCCCAGTGTTATTTAATATCTACATAGAGCTATTGAGAGCAGGACTTTTGGAGCTTCTTTGGGAGGAAGGGTGGGATATATCTTTCATTAATAATACTAATGCTGAGTCCTGAAGCACATGCAGCTCTATTTCTCGATAATATCTGAATCGGGAGAGGCTGTGGAAGTCCTGGACACATGCCTGAATGCAGTGATGGACTGAATGAGGGCCAATAAACTAAGTTTGGATCCAGGGAAGATGGAGGCTCTGTGGGTAGGAGGTTCATGTGTCTGTTCTGGTGAGGGCTGCAGGTCCATGGGTTGGGGTGGTACTCCTGGATTACATCCATGTCATTAGAGGCCCAAGCGACCACTGTGCCTAGGAGCAACTTTGGCTATTTCTGAACTGGGGTAGCCTGGCCTCCGCATTCCATGCATTAGTGACCTCAGGACTGGATTATTGCAATGCACTGCATGCGGGGCTGCCCTTAGGCTTGATCCCAAATCTCCAGCTGGTGTAGAATGCAATGGCTAGACTACCAATGGGGGCAAATGGCTGCCAGCATAGAACACCTCTGTTAAAACATCTACACTGGCTGCTCATCTGCTGGGCCGAGTATCAAAGTTCCTGCATTAATATACAAATCCTTCAATACCTTGAGTCCAGGATACCTTAAGGATTGCCTGAGCCCTTATATCCCAGCTCAGTCACTGAGGTGATCCAGAGGAACACTGTTAGTTGTCCCCTGTGTTACAGAGGCCCAGCAGGTCTCAACTAGAAGCTGGGCATTTAGTGTCATCAGAGCCATACTGCAGAAGTGTCTTCCAACAGAAATTAGGTGAGTATCCTTGCCTCCTGGAGTCTCTTGAAGACTTTTTAAAATGCCAACAGGCCTGTTCATCAGTTTAAGCTTTTCAGATCCACCTGCCTTTTTCATGATCATTTGGAATGGTTTTAATAGTATTTTCTTTCTCTTGTAAATTTTGCTCTATGCTGCCCTGCTATGAGCCTATAAATATTTTTTATAAATAAAATCAAACACAAATTGGGGGAAGAGGCATAGCTGTAATAGTTGAGAGTATGAGTGCTTCATGGTTTCCCTCATTCCCTGTCACAATGATCAGTCATCAGGAAGAATCCAAGCAAGTGGTTTGTGGGGCAGGGCTGTGTAGCCCTCCCCTATTTGCTGTATGCTGCTGGCTCCCTGTTCTTTGGCTACAGCCACACATGATCCTGGCAGTGCTGCACAGCCTAGAAGGGAGAGAAGAGAGAAATTAGATCCATACCCAAAAGAGGCAATGCAGACATTCTGTAGTAGATGAAGGTACAGAAGCTACCTGGGAACTTCAGGGTCTCTGCAGTTTCTGTGCTGGGGGCATGTGAAAGCTCTGGTTTAACAGCTCAAAGTGGAATTAGCTTGTGGGAAATGGCTGCATTTATAGACTGCAAGTGCCGCAAAAGCCCAGTCTTATTACACCCTTTCACCAGGACCTCCTGTGCCAATTCCACGCAATATAATTCCAAGCTGTTGTCCTTCAGTGATTATCTTGGTAGCCATTGATAGATGGAAACTTTTGAAACATTGCAGCTAGCTTTGTTTTTCTGTGCGGGGAGGGGTGCTTCACATGTCTACCAGAAAAACACTAAAACATGGAAGCGCACAATAATAGCTTTATATCCATCTATCTGTCTCACAGATGCAAAGAAGAGCCTTTGTCAATGGTTTTTTTCCCTTGTTTCTTAGGGCTTGTCCACACTTGCACTTGTCCCCTTGCCTAGAAAGCATGGGTCCAAGTGGCTTTCCACTTGCCCCACCACTTTCTCCAGGAAAGCCTGCTTTTTAGCACTGAATTGGAACAAATGTCAATCTGTGGAAAAACTGGTTGATGTTTGCTCTGATTCAGTGGTAAAGACTGGGTTTTCCTGGGGGAAAGTAGCAGGGCAAGCAGATGAGCCCTTAGTGAACCAGTCTCAAAGCTTCCTGTTGTCAAAGACCATTAGGGCAAAATTCTGGCATCTGGAGATAGATTCTTCTTTTGGCACATTACAAACCCAAAGAACCAGCACTCCATTCTCACCTTGCATTCCTCAGCAGTGCTCAGGCTGGAGCACCAATAAGTGGGGCCCTGGGCACAGGCAGTAGTTCCTGGGAAAGGCTTCTCAGCCACGCAGGCTCCTAGTTCCTGTTAGCAAGGAAAAAACTTGCAGGGGGTTAGAACAGATGATGGTGTCCCTTCCAAATCTACAATTCTATGAAGAGAAGAGGCAGAGCAGTCCATGCTGCTTGGCACCTTTACTTGACATAATGTGTTCACCTTTGTTGCTAGAAACTTCCTGTTTCAATATAGGGATAGTATCAATTGGGGGCCTCTCTGGGAGATTCTGAGATGGTTAGAATGGCTTGAAAAGGGGTTTTCCCCACTCCCACCTCTTCTTTCTCTATAGCGTCAAGGAGCTATAGAGGACCATCGCCCTGATGTTCTAGCAGCACCCATTTGGCTTTTCATCTTCCTCTTTTGCATTGATTGCTTTACAGGTCATCTTAAACTTTACTATCTGACAACTTCCCATATCTGAATTTGGTTCTGCTGGCTATCACTTAAGAGTACCTGCCAGAAGGGCAATGACCAAATGTCAATACAGTACACAGGAGTAAGCAAGGCATGCTGTACTTGGGGAACTGAAGAACCAACTTCCAGAAAGTTTAGTTATGTTCAGGAGAGCGTCTGCTGTTTAGTTGGGGACTGATCCACGTGTCTTGCTTGTGTCCAGAAGCTGAGTGTCAGCTTGCCACACTTTGAAAATGCTTTCCAAACCCTCTATGCTGTGCTCCTCAACTATAACATCTGAAAATGCTACACCAACAGTGAGCAATGTGAAATTGAACGTTGTTGTTCTCTCAAGGATGATATCCTCGTACCTGGCATGTCCTCTGGGCGCTCCAAGGCTTGGCAAGCAGTAGGAACAACTTTGGCTCATGCTGATCAATGAAGCTTTTGCACTACAAAACAGGAGGAAGAGAAGTAAATATTGAGCCACTGCTCATCTGGCCTCTTTGGCTTGGCCACCTGTGCACAGAGGGTGTTAGTGGAGTATTGGGACTGGCTATTTCACTATCTATTGTCCATGGGCTGGTACAAGTGAAGCTGGGTACAAATAGAAAATAGGAATCATCCCTCTCTCCACTGTTTAATAATAACAACCACAACAACATTGAGACAGTCTTATGATTGCCCCCATTCCTTGCTCCTATCATGTCTTTCTCATGGGCAGGGCTAGTTAATATGGTATCCAGATGTTGGGCTGCAACTCCCATTATCCCTGATAATTGGCCATTCTGGCTGCTATTGATGAGTCTTAAAAAATCCAGAGGGCACCAGGTTGGGTAAGGCTGTTTTATAAGTGGCAGTAATTATTCAGTCTCCTAGATGTTTACAGTGATAGGAGTTGTAGTCCAAACCATCTGCAGGGCATCAGGTTGAGGAAGGCTGATGTAATTGTGAAGAGTCCCCAAGTAGAATTTTGGGAAGCTGTGATTTTGTCCTTACTCTCTCGCTGCCTGTTATGCATTGGGCTGCTTCCCAGCATATCTATGGAAGACCACCATCTTTCAAATCCCTCAAAACTCACCTCTCTCACAACTTCTTAGCCTCCCCATGTCCTGCTGAAACCGAAGACTAACTGAACTGACACATTTAGTTCTGTCTCCCATCTGACAAACCCAGTGAGGTGCTCTCCAGATATCGTTAGACTACAATTCCTAGTGTGGTATAATCGTTTTAGAGTGTTGGTCTAGAATCTAGGAGACCAGGGTTCAAATCCCCACTCAGCCATGAAGCTCACTGGGTAACCTTGAGCCACTCATAACCTAACCAACCTCACCTGGTTGTTGTGAGGCAACTGTGGGAAGGAGAACTATGTATTCTACCTTGAGCTCCTTGGAGGAAAGCTGGGATATAAATATAATAAATAAATAAAAAGACTCATCATCATCATCATCCCCAACCAGCATAGCCAATGGTTAGGGATGATGGGAGTTGTAGTCTAATAACTGTTGGAAGACACCAGACTATGAGCTTAAGAAAGGCAGCTACTGCCTGGGTCCCCGTTTGTGATTGTGACACGGGGCAAGCCACACACTCATTCCCTGCTGCATCAGTCGGGAAGAAGCAGCGGCATAAAGGGGTGTGGTGAGGGTCCTGGGCCTCTTCCTCCAGCTAGGAGGACAAGGAAGGCCTTGCAGTGTTCATCTCATGCCATGTTTGTATGGGAACTGGCCTTTGCATATTGTTAACAATCCTTGAAGAAGGCTTTTTGCTCTTTAGGGTAACCCACCTCTTCCCAGCTCCGAAAAGTGTTGCTGCAGGCTGCCAACAGAGCTGCTTCCATTTCAGCCCTGCTGCTGTTGGGCTTGAGGGTTGCCTTCACCTGGGTCTTGAGAGCCAGGCAGGCTTGGCAGCGGTCAGCTGGGCCAGGGAGTGACAGTGGAGGGGTCTCTGCAAGGGGGAAAAGCACAAAGAGGCAGGGCTATGGAGCAGTGCGGTGTTTTGCGCGTGTGCACACGCACACACGAAGGCTTTACACTTTCCCAGCTACCCACTGCCTTCAGTTGGATCTCAGTCTAAGCAGCCAACTTTCTATAGCAAGTTGTGACCTAGGGTGTGATCACATTACCACCTCGGAGGGCAATGAAGTTCCACATTCAACCCAAAGCTGTTGGATTCATTAGTGTCTGATTCACTTCTGTTTGTGTACACACCAAGGGGATTCGACAGGGGTGGGAATGTCTTTACCTTAGCTGTAGGCAAATTAGGAACAGCTTAAGGACTTAAATCAGTGCAATTAGTGCAATTGCACTGGGGGAGGAGATGATGCTCTACCTTGCACCCCTGGCAATGAGATGTATTGGTGCCCCCACCCACATCCCTTGTCCCCTTGGCAAGGAGATGTTGGCCGCTCAGAGAAGCAGAGAAGTGCACATGGGTGGGAGGGCTCCTAGCCACTCTCAGCCGCCTCCCTGGGCCTGCATCATTGGCAAGGGCCAACCTAGCCAACCCCTAGGTAAGCCTCTGCATCTGTCAAACAGTGGGAGAATACAGGCAAAGTGTCAAAGGATGCTGTTTGCACAGCTGGACTGACAGACAAGCATGCCACCCAATCAAATGCTTGTTCAAACTGGCGGACCCCCACCCTCCACAACCTCCTCTTCCAGCACCTTCTGGGGAAAATTAGTGAAGTGCGCTGCAGCCAAGTGCACCCCAACTTTGGTGCATGCCTACCTGCAGGGAGCTTGCTCATTTTTGCCATCTGCAGTAGGAGGCAGCAGTTAGTGAAAATGAATGGGAGGGAGGCAAAGGGTGTCCACATTACCGCCTTAAAGGATAGCAAAGTCCCCCCCCCCATGTTTCACAGCTCTCCCCCTCCTCCAGCTGTCCACATCAGCAGGGCCTCCTTCTGTTTCTGTACACAGAAGATGTACACAGGGAGAGGATGTCTTTACTGTTTGCATAGGGGGTCACACCTTGGCTAGAGACGAATTAGGAATGTTTTAAGGACTCTGAAGTGTGCAGCTGATTTGAGAAGTAATGCATCAAACTGGCAAAGTACAGGTTACTCCTGCATTTTGGAAAAGATACTGCGAACACGGATTAAAAACCCAGTACTGGGAATGCAGAGAATGCACAGGAAACAGGAGTGTGGACAGAGCCAGCCTCTGCTTTCTAAAAACTCTTTGTTGTTCCCAGAATTGTATGCAAAGCCGGTTTGCCCATTGTAGAGAATAGCTGGGCTTGCGTACCAATTGCCATTCCATTGCTAGGGCGTCTCCAGGCTGTCACTATTGGGGGGAGGGATTCAAGGGCATATGGGGAAAATCTAGTTTGGCAGTATTAAAGTGAATAAAAACTATCATCCTAGTACAAGTCTACTTGGGAAAGAAAAAAATACAGACTTTTTGCAATTGGGTAAGTGACATGGTAATGTCTTGAAAAGTGTGGAATAACGCAATGGTTAATGGGAAGATGTGCAAACATCACACAAACCGATCAGGATGGAGGTTCAGTGAAGACCAGGCAGAATCTTAAGTTCTGGCTTCTGCTGGTTTAGCTTAATCTAGGCCTTAGTGTGAAGCAGGGCCAGTGAGAGGTGTGGCCTAGAGAGAGTTTTGAGGGCCACATATTTGGCCCCTGGTCCTGATTTTCTGACCCCTTGACTTAGCCTGATGTGGCCTGTGGAGGAGCAGAGGTGAGTATGTGGCCAGGCTGCTTCTTGTTCTGGATGGCAAGGTGCTACACACAGAACCAGCCAAAATGATGGAAACTGTCCAGAAATTTCTCAGAGTGACAAACATCATAGATTACCACAAAACACTAGTGTTTGATCCCAAAACACCACCTAGCCCACCAAGGTTTCAAGTTGTCTGTACCTGGGCCACAGTTTTCTTCTGTGGCACACATGAGCATCATCCCGCAGATCAGGTTTGGCCCCAACTTGCCCAGAACCGCGTCTACAATGGTCACAGTGTATTTCTCCATCAAGCACTGGCACATCCCAGCAGCAGCTCCTGGTGCAAAGCGGCAGAGCTGGGCCATGGATTTGCCAATAGCTTCCTAAGGAAGAAGACAAAGGACTTTGGGTGAAGTTAATGGCCTGCCCTGAGTCTGAATCCAGACTCAGAGACATCATTCTCAACTTGAAAGCTGCCGCCTGCCTTGCAGTTTAGGACACATGATGGTGGAACCAAGGAAGATGCCAAGAATCATCACAAGGTTTTATTCATAGGGCCAGTTAGGGTTGTGGGGGGCCAGTGGCCTCAAGCTCAAAGGGCCCCCCCAATTTAGACAATTTTTGGCATTCAGTTGGTTTCACAGCTGTTCATCATATCAAATTGTGACACGCTCTCTCATCTTAGAACTGCAAATTTAAGTAAGCAAATCAGAGATGTGTTTTTTCCCTGACATAGATTTTGCCATATACTTAATATCAGCTGTGAGCAGTGCTTTCCTGGGAGTACTATAAGGGTACACAGCACTGGCACCTCTCCCCACCATGTTACAAGCGTGGCACTCACCGTAACAGTACTGGCACCTTTGTTCCAGAAAAAAAAGCACTGACTGTAACATTGCATGAAAGCAGGATTTCCCCTCAATAATTAGATAGAAATAATGTGGAAATAAAAAGCATTCAAATAATAACTCACACTGTCCTATTTTATTTTCATGTCATCATTTTTTCATGGCTTTGTTCATTCTGGATAAAGGCTTCAAAAGCCAGAAAGTGGCCTGGGAGGGCCTCTTTACAGGATGTGCATAGAATTTATTAGTCTGGCTGGATCAAAGGTCCATCTAGTTCAGATTCCCCACAGTGGTGCCTTTGGGAAGCCAGCAACTAGTTACTGATTGATATACTAAAAGCCAACTACTGCATGGACTTTTCTATGTCACTTTTAAAGGAATCTAAATCGGTGGCCTTCACCACATATTTTGGCTATTATGTGAGAGGACTCCTTCCTTTCCACTTTCCCCACATTTTGCCAGCTCAGTTTTGGCTAAGTTGCCACAAAAGAGGCTGAAAGTTGAAAAGACAAAGACCTGCCCAGTCCACTCATCCCTGGAGCTTCTATTCCACCTTTTCTATCAATTAAACTTTTAGCCTCCTGAGCTTTGGTTGCAGACACTTTCACAACCTTAATGCTGAGGTCCAGAAACATTTAATAAATAAATAAATAGAATAACAATTTAGAGTCTCGTGATGTTGCATTCTGGACCAGAGTTTGGAAGTGTAAAGCAGCCTTCTTCAGATGTTTCAGACCAAAATGTCCATCAGACCCAGTATGACAGGACTCTTCTGTCTGGGGCTGATGGGCATCGTGTTGGAGAAGGCTGAATTAAGGCACAAAGAAAGGAGAATACGATACCTTGGGGAGGCTGGATTCAATCCGGCCTACAAGGTTCTTGCACAGCCAACACTGAGGCAAAACATAACGCCAGGGCCAAGGGAAGAGCAGCTCCTCCTTGGGATTATCCTGGGAAAAGAAATAGGAATAAGTCGTGTAGGCACAGAAATTAATCAAAGGTGCAACAGAGCAGATCTCATTTTGGGAAGATTAACGCCCTGTTCTTACTGGAGCATAAATGTTCCAGCTTCAGCTGCTTCATTGCACCCACTTGAGGAGCCTCATAGCCCTGCCTTCAAATACGCTATGCCTGTTATGGTGCACTCCCCCCCCCCAGCTTTGCCATTTATGTACCATAAAAGCCTAGGGCTTGCTGATCAGAAGGTCAGCGGTTCGAATCCCCGTGACGGGGTGAGCTCCCGTTGCTCGTTCCCTGCTCCTGCCCACCTACCAGATCAAAAGCATGTCAAAGTCCAAGTAGATAAATGGGTACCGCTCCGGCGCGAAGGTAAACGGCGTTTCTGTCTGCTGCTCTGGTTTGCCAGACGTGGCTTAGTCATGCTGGCCACATGTACGCCGGCTCCCTTGGCCAATAAAGCGAGATGAGCGCCACAACCCCAGAGTTGGCCACGACTGGACCTAATGGTCAGGGGTCCCTTTACCTAGGTCTATTGATTCTCCCACGGACCCACCCACTGGACTCTTTCTCTGTCCATTCTCCCCTACCCTTACCTCATTCCTCTTCCTTTCTACCTCTGCCCTCCTGCATTGCCCACTGCAGTGCAGCTGTAACTGGGTGATTAGCATATTTTTAGTGGTATTTGTTGCCTTATAATGGTTTCAGAGTGGCTCTATATATGCTCTTGTGCACCACCCTGTGAAAAGGTTTTTCTAAAAGGCAGGATATAAATGTTTAAATAAATACATTTATCTTATTTATTTATTACATTTATGAAGCACATTTTTTTCCAAGAAGCCCAAAGTGCTCCTCAATCCCCATGACAACCCCATGGAGTAAGTTAGGCAGTCACTGGCCCAACCTCAGTGAATGTCATGGCTGAATAGGGATTTTTGCCCTGGTTTTCCAGGTCCTAGTCTGACACTCTTTAGCCACTAGAACACACTGGCTCTCTTTTGAAACCATTATAATTTTATTTTGATGGGAAAGTAGAATGAAGTAGGATGCAGTATGCTTTCCTAGACAACTGCTTAGATCAGCCTTCTCTAACCCAAAACACTCCAGATGTTTGTGGGTTGTACTGTCAAACATATGGAGGTTACCAAGTTGTGGAAGGCTGGCTTAGGGGTTTATACAATTTTATTTCACTGGACTGGAGTTCATGTCATCAGAAGGGGTTCTCCTTACCTGGGTCTTGTTGTTGGGCATAATAAAAGCTTTGCCTTGCAGTAGCTGGATCTGTTCTGCCATCTTTTGAACCAGCAGACCAAAGATGTCCTTGCTCTCCAGTGGGTCAGACTGGCAGAGGCCAAACTTTGCACATACAGCATCGGGTTGCTGAAGGGCAGAAGGGATAAGGCATGAGAAAGGAATGATCCCTCTCCAGTTGCCCTAATCTGAAAGGCAAGGCAGAGGCATGCCCGCCAAGTGGCCTGGACAGTCCCAGAATTACAAAAGACACCCCAGCTTCTGATTTGAACCTGGAATGTCCCTATTTCTCCCACTGGCTGCCGCGAAGGAGCATCCTGTTGCCTCTCCATGGCTACCGCTGCCAGATTCCCCCCCCCCTTGGGCAGCTTGTAGCAGCTGCTGGACTGCAGGTGAGGAAGAGAGGCTGCCACCTGTGAGGGAAACCCCCCCCCCATGACACACCAGCTCTGAGGTTCAGGCAGAGCACAGGGCTGCCCTGGGCAGGAAGAAAGGGGGAGATGAGCAGTGTGAAAAGAAGCCTTGAGGTTTTTAAAAAAATGATTCCAGCATCCACATCTAATCTTGCCTCTTTCTAAAATATATTTAT
The DNA here is from genome assembly GCF_964270895.1 of Podarcis filfolensis. Taxonomy (NCBI): domain Eukaryota; kingdom Metazoa; phylum Chordata; class Lepidosauria; order Squamata; family Lacertidae; genus Podarcis; species Podarcis filfolensis. Next base: position 3,541,721 of record NC_139611.1, on the reverse strand, counting down.
TATTTATTTTTAAATACATTTATTGGTGTGCGTGCTTCTTTTCATAAAACAAATTTTCTGATAGAAATTTGATTTGCGGGGGGGGGGACACAAAAATGGGGAGGTCATTTGGGGGGGGGAGTGAGAAATGTTCCTATTTTAATCTGAGGAATGCTGGAGGGTATGAAGAGGCCCTGGGGAAGTTTTCCTGCACAAGCCCCATTGTAATGTGCAAGAACTTCCCAGTGGAATGGACCAGATGAGCCTGTCAGCTGCTTGGCTGCCCTTTCAGGGCATCCAAAACCAACTACCTCATGACAGAGCAGCCTCTGCTTTCCCTCCCTTGCCCTCCCTCCACACAACAGCCACTGTGTTGTTTGTTGTGGAGAAATTATTTGCCATTGATGTGTGTGGGGAAAGGGCCACTTACAATCTGTCCTTCTAAGGCAGTGATGAATAGAGAATAGTAGGTATCCACAAGCTCCTGGCATCTTGGGATTAAGGTCTGAAGTGAAAAAGCCGCACATTCGTGTTTCAAGTAGTTCTGGATGGCCTTCTGTGTGGGAACAGCAATGTTTAGAGAGTAGAGGGGAGAACATAGGACAATTTCTGGGTGCCAAGATCCAAGTTTAGGGGAAGTACTTTTTGGGGAGAGAACCCTGGCAGATACTTTAAACATGCAGCAAAGTAAAGTGTGGAAATACAGGCTGTAACACCTTTAAAATGTGCCCCTCCGCATGAGTTCCAACATGTCCCCTTAAAATGTTTCTTTTCCTTGTTTCCCCAGCATAGGAAAAAGACCACATTTTGTAAGTTAAACAATGGTTTACTTACAAATTCTCCATAGGTGAGAGTCATGTGCTTCAGAAATAGTTTTACAGGGAGTAAAACTTTGCCTAGTGGTGAAAGTGGTGAAAGTTCCAACAGGAATTCAAGAGTAGCTCTTGACCGCCATGTGGGTGAGCTGAAGCAATCAAGTACACTGAAGAACAAAGTTCCTCCCAAGGTGGTGAGAAGTGGACATAGCTAAGCCTGGCAGTATAGCTTACACTATGGTATTAACCTCTTCATATATTAAATAGACATGCATGTTTGTTATATGAGGCTGGCTATCCCACACGAGCCTAGGGCTTGCCGATCAGAAGGTCGGCGGTTCGAATCCCCGCAACGGGGTGAGCTCCCATTCCTTGGTCCCTGCCAACCTAGCAGTTTGAAAGCACGTCAAAGTGCAAGTAGATAAATAGGTACCGCTCCAGTGGGAAGGTAAACGGCGTTTCTGTGCGCTGCTCTGGTTCGCCAGAAAGTGGCTTAGTCATGCTGGCCACATGACCCAGAAGCTGTATGTCAGCTCCCTCGGCCAATAAAGCAAGATGAGCACCGCAACCCCAGAGTCGGTCATGACTGGACCTAATGGTCAGGGGTCCCTTTACCTTTACCCTACACATAGGAAAAGCCTGCTGGGTCAGGCCAATGGTCCACCTAGTCCAGCATTCTGTTCATAGCTGTCAACTTTTCCCTTTTCTTGCAAGGAATCCTATTTGGAATAAGGGAATTTCCCTTTAAAAGGGGGAAACGTTGACAGCTATGATTCTGTTCTCTTCTTTTAAAGCCATCCAAGTTGGTGGCCATCACTGCCTCCTGTGGGAGCAAGTTCCATAATTTAACTGTGTGTTGTGTGAAGAACTTTATTTCATCCAACACTCAGTGTCACTGGATGTTTCTAAGTTCTAGTGTCTGGGAGCTATTTGGGCAAGACAGAGATCTCTGTCCAGCTGTCTCTCACAATGCCTGCCTCTCCTGGGACTAGTCATACAATCAGCTTAGCTAAGGACATCAGAAGACCCCCAAGGAAGCCCTTTCTAGTCCAACAGCCCGTTTGCATAGTAGCCAACCAGACATCACAAGCAAGGCCTGAGTCTAATGGCCCTCTTCCTGCTGGTCTGTCCTCTTTAACAGCACCACCCGACACATGTTCACTCATAAGTAAGAACCACTGAATTTAGTGACACTTACTCCCAGGTAGATGAATGAGTATGTAGGGTTTCAGCCTGAAACCCACATGTTGTAGACTGCAGATGCATAATGGGTTATTTTTATTTACAGGATTCTCCAAGGGAAATCTGGGTTAAACGTCAACAAAAGGTACAGACTAAATGCTGCTGCAAAAAGAGAGAGACAACAACCTTGTGGGCAGCAGCAGCAGCAGCAGCACTAATTTCACACATTCCAGCTACCTGAGTTACCTTAAAGGTTGACTCCTTGGCCATGCGAACAAGGATGGTAACAATCTCTTTGCAGTCTGCACATGTGTCTTCCTGGAGGAAAAATTAAGGAAATGAGGGCAACCTGAAAATGCAGCTGTCACAAAACCCTGGGTCACCGGCAGAAAGTGGGCAGGCAACCACTGGGCTTCTTGACACAGCAACCCAATATGCCAAAGACAGAGACAGTGCAGTTTTCCCCAACTAACCCCACCCCAAGTTTTAACTTCCTGCACTGAAGTCAAGTCAGAGGAGGGAGAGAGAGAGAGAGAGAACAGCAGCTACTCACTTGGGTGGCACTGTTCCATCCAGCCTGCATGCAGTGTTCCCAGGCACCACACTGGATGGCCGTCACGAGGTTCTTGCACCAATACGTAGGACCTTTGGCACATCCATCCTCAATGGAAATCTTGCCAGCCAGCGCTGGAAAAGGGCAGAGAAGGACAGGCCCTTGTGAGCAGCAGCATCATGTGGGCAGAATAATATTGTTATATAGGTTTGGTGGGAAGTGGTGTGGAAGTCAGTCTGGAATCTGGATGACACACGTGATCCTTTCCAAACCTGTGATCCGGTATATGTGAGGTTAGAATACACCTGTCATCTGCATCTTAAAGGGTGAGCGCTATTGCCTTAGAGACAAACGAGGAGCCCTTTCCCCACCTCACCTGACTGGATGATACATCATCCTAGGATGTAGAATAACAGGCCACGGGAGGGCTGTGTATGTGAGAGCTGGGCTGATTTGGGAAACTGGAAAGATGGAGAAATGTCTTGCTCTGTGCTGGACTTGGGGCTCCCCTGGAAACCTGATGGGGAAGCAAATCTGCTGAGGTGTTAATGCTGTAAACCCTTCCATCCAATGCTCAGGTAAAGGTAAAAGACCCCTGGACAGTTCAGTCCAGTTAAAGGCGACTATGGGGTGTGGTGCTCATCTAGCTTCAGGCCGAAGGAGCCAGCGTTTGTCCACAGACTGTATACTTGAAAATAAAACCATATATCCTAAAGAAACCACCGTCTCTGTTGACCATTCCAAGGAATCTGAACCCTGGATAAGAACAGGAACTCCCGAAGTCTTTTTCTGCTCAAGGAATAGGGTACACACGACAATGCTCATCTTAAAGTCAAGTCTCTGAGTCGTAGACCACAGGAAGCAGTGCAATGAAATCTCAGTTGACGCACTTGAAAAGCCAGGGAGGGAAACAATCTCAGTTTTTCCAGTGTTTGCAGCTCAGGCTCTCCTGGACTAATTTTCCTCAGCCACACGATGAGGAGGGGCATCAGGGTATGGTTGAGAAATTTTACCACTTAGGTTGTTTACTCAGGTTTGTCCAATATTTGGAGTGGAAGCAAAAGAGGCTGCCTGGTTTGCAAGCCAGCTTTGTGGTCAGAGAATCTCTGTGGTCAGAGATTCTTTGGGACTCCTAGAGCAGGAGAAGGCAACAGACCTGGCCCTCACCAGGCTTCAGAGGATGTGGACTCAATCCTACCAGTTGCTCTTACCTTGCCTTCTGTTGCACTCTTTTTTCTTCCATTTTAATCCCTCCTTTCCTCCAAGGAGCTCAGGGTAGCAGTGCCTGCATCTCCCCCACTCAACAATTTTGTCTGATAGATTAGCCTGAGCAAGTGTGACCGGCTCATGGCTTAACTGGCTCTGTGAGGATTTGAATCTGTGTCTTTCTCCAGTCCTAGCCCAACACTCTTAACTATTACAACATGCTGTCTTTCTAGAGAGGGAGGTAATTCAGTGAGGAGTAAGCTGGATTCTTTATGGCTGGAGCTACTGGGTTTTATCAGGAACCAGGCTCAGCCCCCACCCAGTGAAGGCTAAACCTGCCCTGTGGGTGACTTGCCTCTGTTGTCTGGTATTAGGAATATAGGAAGCTACCTTATCTTGATTCAGAACATCAGCTCATCTAGCTCAGTTATCTATAAAGGTAAAGGGACCCCTGACCATTAGGTCCAGTCGTGGCCGACTCTGGGGTTGCGGCGCTCATCTCACTTTATTGGCCGAGGGAGCCGGCGTACAGGTCATGTGGCCAGCATGACTAAGCTGCTTCTGGCGAACCAGAGCAGCGCATGGAAACGCTGTTTACCTTCCCACCGGAGCGGTACCTATTTATCTACTTGCACTTTGATGTGCTTTCGAACTGCTAGGTTGGCAACGGGAGCTCACCACATCGCGGGGATTCGAACTGCCAACCTTCTGATCGGCAAGTCCTAGGCTCTGTGGTTTAACCCACAGTGCCACCCGCGTCCCCAGTTATCTATACTGACCAGTAATACCAGAGTATTTGTTTGCCCTCCTAAATTAAAGATTGTTATCATCTACTCTTGCTGTCTGCTTATTTTGGGTCCTTTTATTTTTAACTGGGGTTTTTTTACCTATATTTTGATAAATTTATTATATATACTGTTTTATTGCTAATTTTTGCATATTTTATACTATTGGAAGCAATTCACTTAGATTTTTTTTTAATTGTTGTTGTTGTTGTTTAGTCGTTTAGTCGTGTCCGACTCTTTGTGACCCCATGGATCTTTTAAATTTAAGTGACATTAATACATTGACATGAATAAATGATAAAAAATTAAAGAACACTATGCAAACCAATGGAGGTAGTGCACACCAAGCATGACTAGTAGCCATTGATATCCCCCATGAATTTGCCTAATCCTCCTTTAAAGCCACTAAGTTAGTGGTGATCACTGCCTCCTGTGTGAGTACCAGTGCGGTGCGTGAATAAGTTACTTATTTTATCTGTCCTGAATCTTCCAACATTCTATTTGAAGTTCCTAATGGCTGTGGGAAAAAGTATGCCCCACCCTCCTCCTGCCCCTTCCCCAGTGCTTACCAGCAGGACCTCCACAGAGCAGAGTGACGAGAAGCAGGTGCCACATGGTTGTGCTGTGTAAAGACCCCTGAATACGATTCTCTTTTATAGTTCTGGTGTAGAAGGAGGGGCTTGTGTGGCACCAGTGGAGAAGATCTGTGGAGATCTTGCCCAGCTGAAAGCATCATGTTACTGATACATCTACAGTTTCACTGACGCTCAAGCTTTGCTTCCTGTTGGGCATGTAGCCCCTCAGTTCTGAGATGTGGTGAGGAACTACAGTTACAGGTACTTTGTGTTTGAGAATTCCCATGTAACTCTGCTACAGTGGAGGCCCTGGTCGGTGGCATAACATGAAGATACAGCCCTGAATTAGTTGGCACATATTATTCAGTTCCAAATTACAGCCCATTCCTGCAACCATTCCAGTCCTAGGGACCCTTCAACTCTTCTATTCTGGTCTCCACACGAGCTGGTTAGTCTGGAATGGGCATAGTGTCTTCTTTGTTTTTACAGAACATTTCTCTGTCTCTCCTTCCTCTCAGGACTTTAAAAAATTGCTGGGAAATATTATTATGATTGTTGTTGTTGCTGAATTTATTTACCACCCTTTATCCGCAGATATAGTCAGAAAATTTGACTTTTACATGCAATTTTAAGTGGTAAATCTATCCTTCAGTCTACATTGGAGATTATTCTTGATCCCAAGCCCTCTTGTCTCCCTCATATTCTTACTGTTCCCCCCCTGTAGAACTGATCTGTAGTCTTGTGGATATGCCAGACTTGGGCTCCCCATCTCATTTGGGGAGCAAGTGTCACCAGTAAACTCCATAATTAATAACGCCTTAGCTTTCATAGAACACTTTTGGAATTTTAAACATTAAACACTGAGTGGTTTAACAGTCAACCCTGGGAACTCTGCAAATTGTAGTTCTGTGAGGGAAATAAGCGTCTCCCGGGACCCTTAAAAAGCTACAGTTCCAGGATTTTTGAGGGGAAGTCACAGTTGCTTAAAATTGTATAGTGGTACTTCTATAGTAAATGATATAGTAGTAATAGTAATAGTGCAAATGAGGCCTGTGTGAAGCCTAAGAAGACCACCTGCTGACTTCTGGTTCATCTGTTCATCATTTTTCTACACTGCTTCTTAGGTGTAGAGCTCATTCAGGTCTTTACAGTGCCATTGAATTTGCTACACAATTTGGCTGCTTGTTGCTTTACCTCTTTGATGACTGGAACTACAGCACTCAAAAAGGAGGCTGGGCTGCGTGTGGAATGTAGCCGCACATTCTAGAATCAAGGATGGGCGAAGACTCTCTTGTTATGTGGACATATTGATTCCCACCAGGAGTATAACTGCTCTTGGCTTTTCCTCTTTTAGCTGAGTGGGACTCTTGAAAGGGGGCTTATGCAACTAAGCAAATAGCATCTGAATAGAGCCATTCATCCCTTCCTGGACTGGATGACGAGGACCATCATCAACCTCTCCATTAATGAGCATATTGGGACTGGATGCTGTTTGCAGAAGAGGGCAGGGACCCTCTTCCCAGATTGCCATGTTCCAAACCTCCTCTTAACTTAAAAAAAATGTGTATGTATGTGCAAATTGTGCAATGCTGATGTCACACACCTATCCTCGTGATTGATTTCTTGAACTAATGGCAACTAAGGTAAATAAACCAAAATAAAAACATAGTCCCTGCCCACACAAGGAAAACAAGAGTACAGGAGAAGGAGGGGTGTCAGGGACTGGACAGAGGAGGAAGGGTGGAGACCACCTCCCCAGCTTGAACCTTCCAGAGAAGAGGAAGACAGTATAGATTTACAAAAGTGGTCACGGCTCAGAGGGATGAAGTTGAGATATAATGGGAGAGAAGGAGGCAGAGCCAGAGCAGCTGGCTGACATGTTATCACTAGAAAACATTCCAGACCCCCCTTCTCCCATAACCTGGTGAGCATTGAAAGTAGGAGAGCAAAGGCTTGGAGACAAATGGCCCTAAACGGCCACCATAAGGTGGATGGTGCTGTTGATGATTGAGGAGAGAGGGGGGTGGGTGGAGATTACTTGGACCAATGCAATTACTCCTAGAGGCAACATTTCTAAGACTTTCTCTGTGAATATTGAATAAAAGACCTTGGTAAGAACTTTCCTTGTCTATCTATTTCTGGCAGCCTACCGGGGGGGGGGGGGGGAGGAGAACCAGGTTCCATGATGCCTGATGGGGCAGATCAGTGTGAGCATACAATAAAGTTTGCACTTTGAAGGACTTCTGGGTTAGCGCCTCCGGTAATGGCTGAAGTCCTCTGATTGGGAGGAATTTGCTTCGTGGAAATTAGGGTCTGGCCGCCACGGCGAAGGCGGGGACCCACAATAAATCACAGGCGGGAGAAGCCTGTGAATGTGGGATTCGGCTGGCACCTTTTGCGCCTCCCCTACTCGCGGGGAAACCCGGTTTCGGGGATCCAGAGCGACGTGGGGTAAGTGGCGCGGTGCTGCGAATTGACTGTTTCTTTCACGGAGTGAAGCCGCATTGCTGTTGCCGGAGAGCGCTGACTTTTTCCTGTGGACAATTTGATCTTAAAACAACTACCCGTGAGTAGAACGGAAAATTGGATTTTTAAACGTCTTAATTTGGCACTGAAACGGGGAGGTTTCAAACAGGAAGTCCGCCTTCCCCTTTTGTAAATAGACTGAAGCAAAGAGGCTGCAAGCTAAAGTCTTGGAAAGCCTTCCGTAAAGGATTAAACTTCCATCGGCTAAAATCATCAAACCCCCCTTGGAAGCAGGAGAAGAGGGGGGAAATTTTGGATCGTGTAAGCCTGCAGGAGAGAGTGAAGAAAGTCAAATTACCACCGCTCTGAACCTGGAAACAGGCTGCTAGTAAGACTGACGTTTTGGAAATGCTCATTGACTGTGAATAGATCGTTTGTTGACAGCTAGTTAAATAAAAGAAATACATTGTTTCCATTGTCTCCTTCTGCGTTTAAAAAGGAGTAAAAGTAACTGAAAATTGAAACTAACTTTATTGCTTGAACTGTGCTTAAAAGGATTGATACAAATAGAAATTGTTTCCCCCTAGAGGAAGCCTTTGAAATTGTTACATGAGCTGAGCTGGGGGAATTTCCAGCTGCAAGATAAAAAACTGTGAGAATCTGGGATTGACCTTGGAGCGTTAAGAATGTTGACAGAAGAAGCCTTAGTGGTTGTATTGTGTAAGATAAATGATTCACTGGAACAGCTCCATAAGAAGACGGATGCGATGACTATAAAAATTGATAACTTGGAACAAAAAGTGACTAATTTGGGACAAAAAGTGAATATTAATACAGAAACTATTCAGGAATCGATACAGGAATCTACTTTGACATGGCAAATTGTGGAGAAGGCGGGGGAGAAAGTTGTTGTTGTTGAACCTAAAGTAGCACAAGTGGAGAGGGAGAGAGCCCCAGCCTTACAGATGCAATTTGATGACTGTAAGTTGATGCTCTTTATGATTGAATTTAGAGAAAGTCAGATTTTGAGGATTGGAGCCTCGCTTGGACTGGAGAAGGAAAGTTGGATAGATCCCTTCATGCAGGGACTTACTGACCTTTGGGACCTGGACTTGGGTCAGGAGGAGACTGGAGTTGTGGGGACCGCCAGATTTGGAGGAACTTTGAAATAAGTCCTGAAATATCTTTTGAATCTTAGTTTTAACTATTGGCTGACTTGTCGAGAAGGAATAAAAACATTGCTAGGTGGGAATTTCCCCGAGATCTACTCTTCAGCATCAAAGGAAGGAAAATAAGAACAAGATCAGGAGAAGACAAAGTAAAGTGCATTTATAAATATGACGAAGACTCGCAGAAGGGACTTGGAAAAGAGTTAAGAGCCTCAGACAGAAGATCAACAGGTTGATGGACTATATGGAATTGATGGAAATGACTGGCAGAATCCGAGACCAGGGAGAAGGGACGGTGGAAGAATATTGGAAAAAGTTTAAAGTCTATATATGGAAATAATGTAAAATTAATGAGTGTTAGAAAAATGTTGGAATGGAATTATACGGCTTAAGTAGAAATGTTATAAGGAATTAAGCATAAATAAGTACTATAGTATTAATGGAAAATAAGGTTAAAATATGTTAAGATAACCATATGACAGAAAATAGAGAAAGATGGAAAGGATTTGCTGAAATAATTAATAGAAATGGAATACAAAAAGGGAGGTGAGAGGAGGTCGATGAAACAAGGGAATGAAAGAGAGGGTATTGAGATGGTATGATGTGCATTTTTTGAATTGTTTTCGCTCTCGTTTTGTTTAATGTGTTAATGTTGTGTTGTGTATTGTTTATATATTGTACTGTATTGTTTTTTCTTTCTTTTGCTTTTTTCCCTTTTCTTTTCTCCTTTTTGTAAGGTTTAAAAGTAATAAATATTATTTAAAACAACAACAACAACAATAAAGTTTGCACTTTGAGATTCAGGGTGGGTGGATTAAAAAAGAAGATATTGGTTGACGTTTCCTTTGTTAGGGATAGGTTTTGGGTTAGGTTTAAGATTAGGGTTGGGTAAGCATTAGGGTTAGGGTTAGGGTTAATGTTGTGGTTAGGGTTGGGTAAAGGTTAGCATTTGAGGATTGGCATTAGGTTTAGGATTAGGTTTAGGTTTAGGGTTAGGGTTAGGGTTATTCTCAGGGTTAGGGTTAGGGTTAGGATTGAGTTAGGGTTAGAGTTAGGGTTAGGGTTAAGGTTGGGATGGGTTAGGGTTAATGTTGTGTCCAGTTTATGGTTATTCTCAGGGTTAGGGTTAGAGTTAGGGTTGGGTTAGGGTTATTCTCAGGGTTAGGGTTTGGATTATGGATAGGGTTGCCTTATGGTTAGAGTTAAAATAAGGTTTAGGGTTAGGCTTCTGGTTAGGGTTAGGGTTACTATTGCGGATGTGGTTAGGTTAAGGTTAGATTTGGTTTACTTTTAGGGGTAGGGATACCTTAGAGTTAGGGATAGGATTAGACTTATGGCAAGGGATTGGGTTTGGGTTTCGTTAGGGTTTGGTTTAGGGTTTGGGTTTGGGTTAGCGTTAGGCTTATTCTCAGGATTAAGGTTATTCTCAGGGTTTGGTTTAGGGTTAGGGTTTGGATTGTGTCCGGGTTAGGGTTGTTCTCAGGGTTATGGATTTCCTTATGGTTAGAGTTAAAGTAAGGTTTAGGGTTAGGCTTCTGGTTAGGGTTAGGGTTACTATTGCAGATACGGTTAGGTTAAGGTTAGAGTTGGTTAGGGTTAGGCATTGGGTTACTTTTAGGGGTTAGGGATTAGGCTTATGGCTTGGGTTCCGTTAGGGTTTGGTTTAGGATTTGGGTTTGGGTTAGGGTTAGGATTAGGGTTAGAGTTAGGTTAGGGTTATTCTCAGGGTTAGGGTTATTCTCAGGGTTAGGGTTAGGTTTTGGATTGTGTCCGGGTTAGGGTTGTTCTCGGGGTTATGGATAGGGTTGCCTTATGGTTAGAGTTAAAGTAAGGTTTAGGGTTAGGCTTCTGGTTAGGGTTAGGGTTACTATTGCGGATACGGTTAGGTTAAGGTTAGAGTTGGTTAGGGTTAGGCATTGGGTTACTTTTAGTGGTAGGGATACCTTAGAGTTAGGGCTAGGATTAGGCTTATGGCAAGGGATTGGGTTTGGGTTCCGTTAGGGTTTGGTTTAGGGTTAGGGTTAGGGTTAGGGTTAGGGTTAGGTTTAGGTTTAGGGGAGGTTAGGGTTACAGTTGCGAATAGGGTTAGGGTTAGGATTGTGTCCACATTAGGGCTAGGGTTAGGCAGTACCCCTAAAAATGTTTAGGGGTACTCTCATTTCCTACTCATATTGAAATACTGGCTTAGCCTTTGGTTTACTGTTAGGGTTAGGATAGCCTAAGGGTTAGTGTTAGATTATGGTTATGGGGTATGGAATAGGGTTTGGGTTAGGCTTAAACTTAGGGTTGGGCAAGGATTAGGGTTAGCGTTAGGGTTGGTGTTTGAGTTATTCTCAGGGTTAGGATAAGGTTACCAGACGTCCCCGTTTCCCAGGGACAGTCCGAGATTTACAAATCAGTCTCCTGACAAAATCCATCTGTTTAGTAGGAAGTCGAAAAGTGTCCCTGGATTCATTGAAAAAAATATTAGGTTAGATAACCTTAAGTTAGGATTAGGGTTGGACTAGCATTAGGGTTAGGGTTAGGCATTGGGTTACTTTTAGGGGTAGGGATACCTTAGAGTTAGGGATAGGCTTAGGTCTATGGCCAGGGTTTGGGTTCTGTTAGGGTTTGTGTTTGGATTAGGGTTAGGTTTAGGGGTAGGGTTATTCTCAGGGTCGGATGTTCAGCTTCTGAAAAACATTCAAAAACCGGAACATTTACTTTTGGGTTTTCGGCATGCAGGAACTAAGGTTTGACTGTAACACTAATGTCTCAGAACAAATGTATTTGATCTGTAGAAAACACAACCTGAAAAAAGAGACAATGCATGTACTTTTGTAAAATAAGAAATTCTTTAATAAAAAGTATTTTTATATATTTTAAATATTTAAGATCTGGGCAGCCAAGCAGAGATATATTTACACATTAGTGTGTGTGTGTGAGAGAGAGAGCGAGAGAGAGAGCGAGAGAGAGAGAAATTCCAGAGGGACCATCCTGTTGGGCTGCAATAGATTGTAATGGATTGCTTTGCAGTCACTTCAGCACCAGATGAAAAAAAAGTATCCCCACCCTTCACCCGGTCCTGTATTTTGGCAGAATCAAGGGGGCAGCCCGAGGCTTCTGGCCCTCTCCGTTATTTTCCATGAGCCCCCTCTATGGAAAGAGAAGGGAGGGAACCATGGCATTCAGAACCCGGAAGTGCAGTGCACAGGCAAAGGAACGGCCGCTCTAGGATTGTGAACTCATTTCTGCCCTCTATCCCTCCGAGCCAGTTTGAAAGAGGAAGAACTCGTAGCGTTCACCCGGAAGCGGAAGTGTCGCGGCAGCCTGCTGCGTGTGGGGATCGTTTCGCAGCGTTGGAGGAGCGGGAGAAGGCGCCGCCGAGGCCGAGCGGGGCAGAAGCGGCTGCTCTTGCGGGGCGGTAGCGGGGCTGCGGGGCAGCCGCCATGGCGGACGTCACCGCTCGGAGCCTGCAGTACGAGTACAAGGCGGTGAGTGGCGGGCGCGGGGGGGTTAGCGGTGCTCCAAACCAGGCTTGTTGTTCGTGGGCAAGGCTCACCACATCCTCTGAAGCTTGACTGGAGTCCAGTGGGCCTGTTCTGAATATGGCTACAAACGGGGCTTCATTTTTCTTCAGCCGGAACTCACCGGAACTGCGTTCCGCCCAGAGCTGCGTGTCGGAGGCGACGTTGTAATGCGGCCGCAAGGATGCGGGCGATCGGCAGGAGAAACGCCCCCTAACCCCCAAAAAAGCGTTGTTTCCCCTACAGAAGGCTTTGGCTCCCCCTAGTACAGTACTTTTTAGGTGCTTTATTATTAATGTTTCATAGTAAATTATAAAAAGACTGTTGTTGTTTTTTTTAAAAAATCATTTTTATTGATTTTCCAATAAAATAGCCAATCAATATATCCACATCATAATCTGATTAAAAACAAAAAAACTAAAAAAGAAGAAGACCAAATTGTAGTCTAAATTGTAATTATTAATTTTTCCGGGCTCTCCATAGTCTGGACCTCTGAAGCATATCTCCAAATCTCCAATCCTGCCTCCTGTCATTGTTTTCATATTTTCCACATCCCAGTCCTAACGCTTTAATTATAAAAATACTGTTGATTGTTAGTATTAATTGTTTATAATATTACTAGAAAAAAGTTGCTGTTTTTTGTGGCAAGAATGAAGAACCTCTTTTCGACCCCTGACTCCCTTTCCTTGCAGGCAGGCCAGGCAGGAAGCAGCCCAATCTGTAAGGCCAGCTGAGAGGTGGCAACTATCAGCTTGCATGATGCTGCTGCACTGATCTCTTGGAAGTTGAGCGGGAGGAATTTCTCCTCCCACACCCTCAGTGCTAGCAGCGGCAATTTAAATCTGAAATCTTAGGTGCAGTATACTGCACCAAGAGTTCAGAAACTGCTCACACTAATGAAATCTCCTGTCACAAAACATGCCTAACACTATGGGAGTTTTGGACGCTGCTGGATGATGATGGATTACAACACCCATCATTCCTGACCATTGGTCATGCTGGTTTGGGCCGATGGCAGTTGTATTCCAACAAGTTCCAGAGAGCCAGAGGTTCCTCCCCTCCATGGTAAAGTAACACAGTTGCCCATTTTAATAACAATAGCAGGAATTGCGTAACATTTTTACTGTTCAAAGCAAATCATATACAAATCTCTCAGACCAGTTTTTCTATCCCCTTCCTATTGTGGAGAATAGGTGTCTTCCTGATGCCACCTAGTGAATTTGAGTGAGCTGAAATTTGACTCACAGATCTTGGGATTTTAATGCAAGCTCTTAACCACTACAGCAGGTACTGTTTTGCAAACTGCTGCTGACAATGATGTGAAACCCTAGAGCTGAAGTTGTCTATTACTTTTATTCTTGATAGAAGCCAATAATTGTGGGAGGGGTATGGCAAAGGAGGCTCTTCTAATAGCAGAATATTTGACAATATGTTTCATTTCCTTCTTAAACTTTAGATTTTCTCTCCCCCACCCATTGTCTTCTTGATTCTTCCAGAACTCTAATCTTGTACTTCAAGCTGATCGCTCCCTGATTGACAGAACCCGGCGTGATGAACCTACGGGAGAGGTCCTGTCATTGGTGGGGAAGCTGGAAGGAACTCGAATGGGTGACAAGGCCCAGAGGACCAAACCCCAGATGCAGGAGGAGAGACGAGCAAAGTGGGTGAAGACTATTTAATATGTTCTTTTGTCTGTTTTGTAATAGCTCACTGAATTCTAGAGTTGGATCCAATAATTGAATGTCTGTGCTTATCATATTCAGGCCTTTGTCACTAACAGCTGAGCTAAATGCTCAGTTGTTCAGGGAACTTCTTTTTTTAATTTGTGTTTTTTATAATTTTACTTTTGTATTTTCTATTTTACATATACAAACAAAATGAAAACATAAACATAAAATCCCCTTTGACTTCCCTCCCCCCCACTGTGGATATTAATATAATGATTTCCCCCTCCGCATCTCTTTTATAACTCTATTCTTACATATCCTTTATCATTCCATTCTTCAAATTTTTACTACAAGTTTTCTGTCAGTCCTACCAATGTGTGTAATTGTTTACAATAGTTTTTCAAATACATTGTAGACTTTCCCCATTCTTTATTAAAGTCCGCCTCTTCTTGGTTTCTAATTTCTTCCTGTAAGTTTTGCCATCTCAACATAGTTCATCAGTTTTATCTGGCACTCTTCCTTGGTCAGAGTTGTACCATCTTTCCATTTCTGCGCTAACAGAATCTGCACAGCCGTGGTCGCGTAAATAAATAGTTTCATCTGGTCCTTCGGGGTCTCTGGACCTATAATGTCTAAGAGAAAAGCTTCTGGTTTCTTAGGAAAAGTTATTTTCAACATTTTTTTTCAATTAATTGTATATCATTTCCCATAAATCTTTTATCATCTTAAATGACCACTACATGTGGTAAAAAGTACCCTCTTTCTTTTTACATTTCCAAAATGTTTTAGACTTTGATTTATACATTTTAGCTAATTTACTAGGAGTTAAATACCAACGATACATCATTTTCATATAGTTCTCCTTCAAAGTGTAACAAGCTGTAAATTTTAATCCTGTTGTCCATATTCTCCCACACTGCTAATTCCATATTATAACCAAAATGCTTCACCCAGTAGACCATAACCAATTTGACCTGTTCTTTAGTTTGCCAATTTAATAGAAGTTTATACATTTTGGAAATTAACTTAGTTTTATTCTCTAACAGTTCCCTTTCAAACTGGGAGGTTTTCTTTAAACAACCCTTCTTTTTGTCAAACACTTCATTAAGTTGGTGATATTGCAGCCAATCATTTACTAATTCTCTTATATCTTCAAACCTCCTTAATTTTAAATCTTGATCTACTTCTATTAATAATTCTTTATATGTTGCACGATCATTTCCCATATTCCTTTTTTTTTACCAGTATTGCTTCAAGTGGAGAGAGCCACCATGGTTTTTTGTGTTCCAATAAATATTTGTATTTGTCCCATACTTCATACACCAGTTTTCTTATAACATGATTAACAAAAGCTTTATGAACTTTAACCTTGTCATACCACAAATAGGCATGCCCGCCAAATCTGTTATTGTGTCCTTCAAGATCTAATATGGAACCACTTTCCAATGATATCCTTTCCTTTAACTAGCGAAGAAAAGATGCCTCAAAATATAATTTCATATCTGGTAAGGAGAATCCACCTCTTTCTTTGGCACCTGTCAATAATTTATACTTTTTCTTGGTTTCTCCCCCGACAGATAAATCTAGTAATATCTTTCTGTCATTATTTAAAGCATCTTGTATTGCTGATCACTGGTATTGTTTGAAACAGAAACAACATTTTTGGTAGCGCATTCATTTTTATCACATATATCCTCCCTATAAGTGACAAGTTCATCCTTCCCCAAATTTCTAGGCTCTTCTTAACTCTAGACTTTCACATAATTACCTTTAAAAATTTATTCTATAACCCTTGGTATACTGACATAAGTTCCTCTACCGATATCACCACATTGTTGGCAAATGCCTTAAGTTTATATGTTCTCTGCCCCACTGTTAGCCCTTTTATCTCCCCATCAGATCTAATTATTTTAGCCAGAACCTCTAAAACCAATATAAACAATAACGGTGACAAGGGGCAGCCTTGTCTTGTCCCCTTAGTAAATAATGTCTTAACAGAAAAATTTAAAAGATCTATCAGCGTAGCATATTGGTTAGAATAAATTACCTCAATTGCTTTCAAGAATGTCTTTCCACAGTTCATCTTTTCTAAAAGTTCTGTTATAAAAGTCCACAGCCTTTTCTGTGTCTGTAAACATCAGCGCTGCTTGTTATTTCAGGGTACTCTATAATATCAGTTATGTTCCTTACATTATCCTTCAACTGCCTGCCCAGGAGAAATCCGGCCTGATCTTGATGTATTAGGTCCTTTAATACGGATTTCATCTGTTTCGCCAGTATAGATGCAAATAGCTTATAGTCAATTGTTCAATAGGGAGATTGGCCTGTAATTTTTAACTGACATTAAATCAGAGTCTTGTTTCAGAATAAGTGTAATATAAGCATTAGTCCACGAATCTGGAAGATTTCCTGCTACTAAAATTTCATTTATTACACCTTTCAGTAGTTGGATTAAGAAGTCCTGTAGTTTCTTATAATATTTTGCTGATAGTCCATCTGGCCCTGACACTTCACCTATTTTGAGTTGGTTTATTACCTGTTGTATTTCCATCGTTGCTATAGGGACATTTAAGTTGTTCAGGAAACTTCTAGCCTGCTCCTTTATTTTAACTGACAGCAGCTCCTATCTTTCCCATCAACTACTCCCTGATCCTTGTAGCTGAAGATTAAACCTGGGCCTTCTGCATGCAAAATATATGATTCACTGCTGAGCTACACCCTTGAAAACATGGTAGTACTCCAACATCAGTAAAAATAACATTATTCCCTAAGATAGTAGCAGCAATAATAATAATAATAATAATAATAATAATAATAATAAATTTATATGCCGCTCATCTGACTGGGTTCCCCCAGCCACTCTGAGCAGCTTCCAACAAATTAAAAGACAATACAACATCAAACATTAAAAATTTCCCTCAACATGGCTGCCTTCGGGAAAGAAGCATGTGCTTCTGTGTGTGCGCATGTGCTTAGCTCTTCTGGCTATGAATTAGTCCGGTGTTCTCTTTCCTGATTGTGTGCCACCTATCTTCCCATCTTTCTAGGAGGCGGAAACGAGATGAGGACAGACATGACATTAACAAGATGAAAGGTTACACTCTGCTTTCTGAGGGCATTGATGAGATGGTGGGAATTATCTACAAACCCAAAACCAAGGAGACCCGAGAAACCTATGAAGTCTTGCTGAGCTTCATTCAGGCAGCTCTTGGAGATCAGGTGAGTGAAGAAAGTAATCCTCTAGGGGCATTGATTAACTAGATGCCTAATATCCCCATGTGTTCTGCTCTGTGTATGGACCAAAGAGAGTAATAATGTAAGCATATGAAGCATTTTAAATTTTCTGTAGTTATACCGGTATCCGGCATTATGTGTTCAGTTAACTTAATTGCACAAGCCTAGCAAATAATGTAATCAGCTAACACTAAATATATGTGGCTCAGCAATGAGGAACCATTTCCTTGCTTCCGTGGTGGTGCCGAGATGGTAGAAATGCAAATGAATACAAGAAATAAATAATAGCAAATGGGGACATTTCTCAGAGATGTATTTTATTTCTATTAAATGATTTTCTGGTCTTGTGTCTGCATGATGTGTCCATCATCTGAAATATTGCACCTGCTTCCCTTGGTTTCACACTATAGAAAAAACAGTGCTTATCCTGAAGTAAACTCAGGTATATGGAGACGTACTCAGAAATACATGTAGGAGCTGTAATTAAATGTTGTCGTGTAGGTAAAGGTAAAAGGTAAAGGACCCCTGGACATTCAAGTCCAGTCAAAGGTGACTATGGGGTGTGGTGCTCATCTCGCTTTTCAGGCCGAGGGAGATGGCACTTATCCGCAGACAGCTTTCTGGGTCATGTGGCCAGCATGACTAAACTGCTACTGGCGCACAGAGGACCGTGATGTGTGCTAGAGTACATGGAAACACCATTTACCTTCCCACTGTAGCGGTACCTGTTTATCTACTTGCATTGGTATACTTTAAGACTGCTAGGTTGGTAGAAGCTGGGGCACAGCAACAGGAGCTCACCCCGTTTCATGGATTTGAACTGCCGACCTTCCGATCAGCAAGCCCAAGAGGCTCAGTGACCACAGCAGCACTCACATCCCCAAGCAATTTATGCTGTGAGATGCTCAGGCAAGGCATTTGTCCTTCCATATCCCATTTTTCTCTTCCAACTGGTAGTCAGCATTCTGTGACAACTGGGCATACTTAATTCTCATTGACTTTTTGGGTGGAGAGGGTCATCACAGAATCATGGAATTGTAGAGTTGGAAAGGATATCAAGGGTCATCTAGTCCAACCCCCTGCAATGCAGGAATATCAACTAGGTCATACATGACAAATGACCATTGAGCCTCTGCTTAAAAACCTCTTATGGCAGTCTGCTCCACTGTCAAACAGTTCTTCCTGTCAGAAAGTGTAATTTTAAAAGTACTTTTTATATTTCTGCAATATGTGGCATTTTCCCAAGCTTGTTGATGCACATCTTGTTTGTCAGTTACCCCTTTTGGCTCCAATCTTGTTGGCACTCATCACCTGAGTTGGACGCTAGAGTAAGTCCAGTCTTGTTTCTTGCAGCCCCGAGACATTCTCTGTGGAGCTGCTGATGAAGTCCTGGCTGTCCTCAAGAATGAAAAACTACGTGACAAGGAGCGACGGAAAGAAATTGATCTGCTGCTGGGACAGACGGATGACACCCGCTATCACGTGCTGGTGAACTTGGGCAAGAAGATCACAGACTATGGCGGGGACAAGGAGATCCAGAACATGGGTAGGGCCTGCAGTCTCAGGATCTTTTAGCTTCTTCTGTGTTTATCAGTTGGATACTGAATTCTGTACAGAATAATAAAAGGTTCTCAGAGCCACTTAAAAATTACTTCATATAATACTGCACCAGCTCTCAGGCTTACAGTCTAAAAATACATGACACGAAAGGAAAGTGGTTTGGGATGGAGGAAAAAATAAGTAAACTCAGGTACAAGTTCTTAGTTGGAAGTTCTTCTCATGACTAGCTAGGATGGAAAGGTTCAAGGAGAGGAGCTAAAAGTTTGAGATTCCTGCATTGCAGGAGTTGGACTAGAACTAGATGATTCTCAGGCTCTCTTCCAACTCCCCATTCTATGATTCTATGACCTGCGCTGATGGAGTGGCCCTGATTTCCCTTCTCTCCTCTCCTCTGCTGTAGCATGATGTGGCGGCTGATGCCAGGTGACAGTTGATGAAGGGACGAGCCTGATTTCTTAGCACAGCTGGGAGTTACAGTAGTGAAATTGTGAAGTTGTTCCTGAATGGTTGCTATAGGTAGTAGAGAGTTTAGAGCTAAGTATTGTTTCCCAGTCCTGGACATCAAATAGCACTGAGATGTGAATAAGTTTGGAAGCCTCTGCTAATGTGTTCTCATGGCAGAATGTGGTGGCTGTTGGGCAGGGTAGCTCATGTTGAGGAGACACCATAGTTGACTGATGGAGCACGTGTATTACATGTTCAACCCTTAACAACTCCAGTTAGAGCTTCTTGGGTAACCCCAGTGGGGGAAATTTCCTCCTTTAAGGACCCAATTTCAGTCAGAGTTTAATAGTAGGCTAGCTTCATATGTTGGCTCCCAAATGCCTCTCCATCTATTGAGGTGTCCACCATGCACTGAATTCTGCTGCTTATGTGCCAGTACAAACCACTTTAAATGTTGGTTATTGATAGCATGCAAAGTTGTGACTAGTGCTTTTGAAGAGCACAGTCTGACTTTCTGCACAGCTGAGCATGGGTCATTGCTTGCCTGCCTTCAGAGGACACTGTTTTTCAAATAAAACTCAGGATTCTTCTATATAGTACATGTGACCTCTTCTGCTCACCTGATGTTGCTTGTTTCTGATTTTTGTCCTCCTTTGTAGATGACAACATTGACGAGACCTATGGGGTGAATGTGCAGTTTGAGTCTGATGAAGAGGTGAGTGATTCATTTGGTGTCAATGGATATGCATATTCCAGACAAGCAGAGGGTGGCCCTTGTCTGCATGCACCCCCAAGGAGAAAGGGCATTCCATTTTCTTCACGATGATGGGAGTTTGAATGTAGGCATCCAATAATCACACAAGCAGTCCTCTCTTTTCCCATGTCCTTTTTCTAAGATTATCTTCCTTTCCAGTTTATGGGTGGCAGTCAGTGCTGGTCCTGCTCAGTAGATCCATTGATGTTAGTGGAGATGACTAGGTTAGGTTCACTAATTTCAGTTGGTCTGTTTTGAGTAGGGACTTAGTTGAATAGAACCCTGTGTTTGTGGAGTGTTGCCAAGATGTTAGAAAACTCTACATTTGATGTTTTTAAAATTAAAGGGACACTGGTAGCTGCAATACTACTGTTTATTATTTTGTAGCGATTGACTTGATTACATGGTATTTCCTTCCTCCAAGGACTTCAAAGCAGTTTGTTTTTCTCTCCACCCCTCTCTGTTTTATCCTTCCAACAACCCTGTGAGGTAGGTTAGGGTGTGAGTGAATGACTGGTTGAGTGAGAATTTGAACCCTGGTAGCAGGCTATTAACATTTACATAAGTATTAGGATAATAACACTATACCTTGGAAGTCGAATGGAATCCATTCTGGGAGTCTGGGAGTCGCAAAACATTCAAAAACCAAATTGTGGCTTCTGATTGGCTGCAAGAAGCTCCTGCAGCCAATCAAAAGCCGCGGAAGCCCCATTGGATGTTCGGTTTCCAAAAGAACGTTTGCAAACCAGAACCATCACTTCTGGGTTTGCGGCATTCAGGAGCGAAAACGTCCAGGGTGTTCGGGATCCAAGGTACGACTGTAGCAATTTATAGAAGAATGTATGGGAATATTGTATACTGCATTTTTGCGCATATATATATTCCTTTTTATATGTATCTTTGTTCTTTTCTTCCTTGTTTCTGTATCTTTTTTTTAATTAAAATCACTTCAATAAAATATAAATAACAAAAAAAAAGTTTAATCAGCGAACAATACAATGGTACCTTGGTTTAAGAACAGCTTTGTTTATGAACAACTTGGATTAAGAATGCTGCAAACCCGGAAGTAGGTGTTTTGGCTTGTGAACTTTGCCTTGGAAGCAGAACATGTTCCGCTTCCTGTTGAGTGTGTTCCATTTGTAAATTGAGTCCCCCGCTGCTATGGGAAAGCACACCTTGGTTTAAGAACGCTTTGGTTTAAGAGCGGACTTCCAGAACGGATTAAGTTCGTAAACCAAGGTACCACTGTATCTAGTTCCAAGTAGAGGTTTTCTTCTAGGCCTCAACTCCTGCCTGCCTTTGCTTTAATGTCACTTCTGGTAGATGTTCAACAGTGGTAGTCTTTGGTTCTCCTAACAGAGATGTTAGGTGGTTGGAAGTGTTGTGGTATGTCCTTGGAAAGGGCACTGAACATGAACTATCTTGCACCCACAGGAGGGCGATGAGGATGTTTACGGTGAAGTACGGGATGAGGCTTCTGACGATGACATGGAAGGAGATGAGGCAGTGGTTCGCTGCACCCTTTCAGCCAATGTGAGTCATGCAGGGAAAAATTCAAAGGCTTTTGCCATTTATTAGGGTGGTGACTGTCAATAGCCTGTGTGCATATGTCCAGAATAATTTAAGAATCTCTGATACTATGTGGATTAGGAGAACTTCCTAACTCCTTAGGGGAATATGCCGTAGTGTGGAGGAAAACACTACACATGTGGCCTTCCTCACCAAGTTCTTTTTAAGCCTTGTGTGCTGTAAGCTTTCATGTCTGTGTGCCAAGTAAGTTGTGCAGATAATTCTGTTTCTCTTAGCTTGTGGCCTCAGGTGAACTGATGAGCTCCAAAAAGAAAGACCTGCACCCCCGAGACATTGACGCTTTCTGGCTGCAGCGGCAACTGAGCCGTTTCTATGATGATGCCATCGTATCCCAGAAAAAAGCTGATGAAGTGCTGGAAATCTTAAAGGTGCTCTGTTTTCTTCTGTTTCTTTCTGGTTGCTTGCTTCTTTCCTGGACTGGTGCTAGCTGTTATTGTATATTTGTACCTTAATGTGAAAAACAACAATATATTGCATGTGTGGCTTCTCTAAGAAGGGAGGAAGACCTGGACCTACTGTGTGTAGTTTCCCAGGTGCTCTGGCTTTTGAATTGCCTTGATTCCTGGAATTGTGCAGGTGTCAACAATGGGTTAACACACTCATACACTCCGGCTTAGAAGAGGCAGGGATCTTTGCCTGAAACGTGGGATGGGTGACTCCCTTAGCCGCCTCCCTCAATTTAGTCTCTGCCTTGTCTATATAGAGCTGCATTTTAGATTTCTGCTTTCAGGTTCCTGCTTTATTTGTTCTTATTTTTCTACTTTTACTTTGGTTCTCTTGGCAGCTCCTTTTAGGTTTTGCTTTTTCCTCCATCATTTTTAAAATCTGCCCTGAATGGTTGGGATCTGGAAGGCCAGTGCCAGAACCTGTGCCTGTCTTCCTCTTGAGGCCTCAAGTCATGGTCTTCTGGGTACTTTCTCTCCTGAGGTGGGAGAGGAATAATAGAATCTTAGAGTTGGAAGGGACCCAAGAGTCATGGGTCATCTAGTCCAACCCCCTGCAACGCAGGAATCCCAGCTAAAGCCGCCATGAGAGATGGATATCCAACCTCTGCTTAAAAACTTCCAGTAGAGTGCCACTATTACTTCCCTGTAATATCACGGGGGGCTTTGTCAAAAGCTTTACTGAAATCAAGATACACTGTCCACAGCATTTCCCTGATTCATTAAGTTTGTAATTCCATCAAAAAAAGAAATCAGATTGGTCTGGCATGACTTATTTTTGAGAAACCCATGCTGGGTCTTAATAATCACAGCATCCTTTTCTAAGTGCTCACAGACCGACTGTTGAATTACCGTATTTTTCAGTATATAAGACTGAAAAGTGTATAAGACGCCCCTTATTTTTTGGGATTTAAGAAAATGCGGGAAGCTTTTTTGGGTGAGGATTGCCCAGAGTTGTTGACCTTTTTGGGGGGAGGATTGCAAAAGTGTGGTATATATTCTAGGACCTTCCCTGGTATCAATATCAAGCTCACAGGTTGGTAGTTTCCTGGGTCTTTCTTTCCCCCCTTTTTGAACATGGGGACAACGTTTGCCCGCCCCAAGAATTCTCCAAGATCATAGACAAAGTTTCTGAAATTACATTTGCATGCTCCTTTATTACCCTTGGATGCAGCTCATCAGGCCCTGGAGATTTGAAGTCATTTAAAGTAGCTAGGTATTCCCTTCCTACCTCTTTTCCTATCTTGGGCTGCAGCTCCCTCCTCACATCATTTATTCTGTTATCACTAGGCTGGGCATGGTTTCCTTTTGGGTGAAAACAGAGGCAAAGTAGGTGCTGAGTAATTCCACCTTCTCTCTGTCACCCAGTGGCATTTCTTCGTCTTCTTCACGCAAAGGACCTACCACTTGTTTGTTCTACCTCTTACTTCGGACGTAGCCAAAGAAACTTTTTTATTATTATTCTTAACCTATATTGCAGGCCTGAACTCATACTGAGCTTTAGCCAGCCTTACTTTTCCCCCGCAACTGTTGGCTACTCGAGTATACTCCTCCTTTGTGATTTCCTCTTTCTTCCATTTCTTATACATGCCCTTCTTAACTCTCAGCTCATCTGTAAGTTTATACATCCTATTTCTTGTTGGTATTGTCTGCATTTGGGCCTTCAATATTTCTCTTTTTAGAAACTCCCCTCCTTCTTCGACTCCCTTCTCTTTGAGTATTTTTAACCATAAGTAGCTCCTTGAGCTTTTTGAAATTTACCTTTTTAAAGTCCAGAGTGTCTCTCTGACTACACTCAGTTTCCCCCTGCCTCTGTATCCTGAAACCCAGGAGAACATGATCATTTCCTTCCCAGTTTCCGAGTACTTCCATTTCATTGATCAGTTCCTCCCTATTGGTGGGAACCAGGTCCAAGATAGATGATCCCCTTGTTGGTTCTTCCCCCTTCTGGAAAATGAAATTGTCAGCGAGGCAATGGAGGAATTTGTCAGACCGTACATTCTTAGCAGAGATTGACCTGGGATGCTCCTCAGCAATTTCTTTTAAAGGGACTTCAAGTCAGCACTCCCTGCCACCCTCTCAGGCCAAAGTTCTGATGACTTGTTGGGCAATATAGGGCTGGCTTCCAGCTATGTAGCCTACCCTGGAGATCAAAGCAGCATGCTTGTTTCTCTCTCGGACCCCTTGTAGTTTACACAGGAAGGTAGTCCATTCTCCCAGTCTTCCCCAAGTAAAAGCAGTGTGCTGGTCTTTAATAACCCATATCTTAGACAGCCAGTAGTGTCAAACGGCCTAAACATGTGGGGATTTCAGAATTCCAAGACTAGCAAATGCACACAGTTCCCACTCATCAAATTATGAAACTTAAAAATTGCAAGTAAGGCAGATAGATGGTGAAAGAGAATTCTGAAAACAAGAGAGCTTGGGGCTCAAAACCTGGTTGCTTCTAACCTATTCACTAAAAACACAGTATTTCTAGTCTACTTATGAGTAAGCAGTGGGAATGGTCAGCTGCCACTGCGTTGTGGACAACACATTTGTGGACTACTTGATAGAGGGAGGGGACAAAGCTGCATAGAACAGGTCAGCTTTTGATGTTTCTCTCACCCCACATTGGAGTGAGTGGTACATACCTCCATCTGACCAATGACAGCCAATGTCATGTTTCATAGGTGAGCAGGGAATACTTTTGCCAGAGGCTTGGGAAGGGGACAAACCTCCCCTGGTGTAAAGGGAGATGGGCCATTTCAAGTGTAAACTGGATTTTTCTACTTTCCCGGCATCTTCCTGTCAGCCATTCCTGGGGATTTGAATAACTGGTGGGAGATGCATGACGCCTTTCTTAGGGGAAAAGAGAAGCAATTGAGCAATTTCCTTTGTCACATGACCTATTTCCACTGCTCCCCTTTCATGTCTCCCCAGACTGCCAGCGATGACAGAGAATGTGAAAACCAGCTTGTCTTGCTTCTGGGTTTTAATACATTTGACTTCATCAAAGTGTTGAGGCAACACAGAATGATGAGTGAGTGCTTGCTATATTGTTATTATGTAGAGATCTCAAAATATTGGGTTGTCTGAAATCTTGGCGTGCACAGAGAACTTGGAGTTGTATGGAGAAATTTATTACCTAGCAGTTTCTTACCTTCTATAAAAAGCAGTGCAAGTGAAATAACACTCCCTACCAGCCCTCTGCACATGCCAAAAGACTTGAGAGAGAGAGGTGGTGTCTTATCACATTTGCACTAAGATATTTAGATAAGAATGGCCTAACTTGGAATGATATGAAGTACAGTGGTACGTTGGAAGTTGAATGGAATCCATTCCGGAAGTCCATTCGACTTGTGTATTAAATAGCAGCTGTGTGTCCACCAATCCAGATCAGGACTGTTGCAGGGCATAGATAGTGTTAAAATGTGGTTAGTTGTGTGAGTTGAGGACTATTAATAAAAAACATGGGAGAGAAGAGACAGCAGTGCAGAATTAAAAGATGCTGCCCTATTTTGTACTTCTACAGGTAGCTGACATTTAAAAATTAAACTGAGCACTAAATACCTATTAGAAGAAAGATAATACAGATCCCTAGAAATACAAATTCTGCACCAGATCATTTGCCCCTGGGAAGCACAGACAAAAAAGTACAGTTGGTCACCACTCGTTTCCTTTGTTTGCCCTTAAGGGGGATTCAGTTGTGTGTTTTGTCTGGAGTTTGCAGGAGTAGAATAAGATACTACAATTATTTGTTTTCTCCCCCAGTCTTGTACTGTACCCTCTTGGCTAGTGCTCAGAGTGAAGCTGAGAAGGAGAGGATTATGGGGAAGATGGAATCTGACCCTGAGTTGTCAAAGTTCCTGTATCAGCTGCATGAGACGGAGAAGGAAGATCTGATCCGGGTAAGAATTGGGGATGGAGGTGGGAAGGAATCTGGAGTAAAAATGATTTAATTGTGGTGGCTTGCTTATATATTTGCCCTGAAGGCATCAGTGTGGGTTGCAATACATCCTTGTTCCATTTCACTCCAATGATTGCTCTGTGAGGCAGTTCAGACTATGAGAGAGAGTGAGTCTTGGCTGATCGACTTGCTCAGGCCCTTAGTACACTATAAGACCAAGCAGCAGTTTCAACTGTAGCCTCCCTTCCCATGATTTTACTCAGTGTGCTGGTGAGCGGATCGTATCAGATATTCCTGCTGTGTCACACTGTTTCAGAATAGTGTTGCTGAAGCTGGAGATTTTAAGCGCTTAAAAATATTGTTAAACAGGCATCTCTTCCTCTTCACTTTCTCTCTATATCAGTGGTTCTCAAAGTGGGCATTACTCCCCCGGGGGGGGGGGGATTACCTAGAGAGGCACTAAGAAGCAAGGTGACAGTGGGGGGCGGGGCGGGTGTTGTTGCACTGGAGTGGTAAATTACTATCAGGCTTTGAAAAACTGACATCAGTGGAACAAGTTCATCAGTTTTGTTGAATCAATTAAACTAAATAGTTTTAATTGGATTTTGAACAAATGTGATTAATTGTTGCTGGTTTGAATTTTATTGTGTTATTATCTTCCTTAGTGGGTCATGCAAACTGCTATTCTGAAAGCTTTTTTATAGTGTAGGGTTGGGGGCACAGGGGAAGAGTTTATGGAACCAGGGGGGCAATGGTCTGAAAATATTTGGGAACCACTACTCTATATTGTGAGTCTGTAACAGCACAATCCTACTATATATGTTAACTTTGGTTCAGTGGGTTTTATGTCTTAGAAAAAGTATTTATTATTGCGCCTCATAGCGAATGACATACACACAGTGGAAAGGAAGAAGGATTAGAATTACAAGCTTTTGTAGGGCAAAGTTCAAATCGGCTACACAATTTACTACAAGATGTCAGGAGAGGAGAAAGTGCTTAGTGTATATAGGAGCTCACCATTGTTGAGCAGCCTGGTATGGATCTTTGGAACAAAAACTCACCCTAACGTGGAGTTCATGTCCTCCCCCTTCAGGAAGAACGCTCTCGCAGGGAACGTGTCCGCCAGTCCCGCATGGACACTGACATGGAAACCATGGATCTGGATCAAGGAGGAGAGGTACTCTTGCTTCACCAAATATTCTTAGGTGGGGGGGTCTGAGGTACATGTGAGGTGCTACACAAACTGGGGGGAAATCATTCCTCATCTTAACTCCCCTGCTTGTTTATGAATGAAAGATTGGTGGGGTGGGGTTTTTACAGGTTTCTGTGCTATCACATCTTAATTTAATGAACTATTTTTGATGGACATTTCCATTTTGTCCATTTCAGGCATTGGCCCCTCGGCAAGTTTTAGACTTGGAGGACCTTGTGTTTGCCCAAGGCAGTCACTTCATGGCCAACAAGCGATGCCAGCTGCCGGATGGCTCTTTCCGCAGACAACGCAAAGGCTACGAGGAAGTTCATGTTCCTGCGCTGAAGCCAAAGCCCTTTGGTTCAGAAGAGGTTGATGATGTGTTTTTTATTTCCCCTCTATATAGACAGCACTTGTGGCAGGGGCTTGTGGTCTTGCCTACACCAAACACACTCATTCACAAACTAGCAGCCTTGCTGGATGCCTTCAGCAATCATGAAGCCTTCTTTGCACATCCTACTGTTTCTTGATCTCTCAGGCTGGTAGCAGGTTGTATGTATACGCTAACTACTGCTCTACAGTGGTACCTCAGGTTACATATGCTTCAGGTTACATACGCTTCAGGTTACACACTCCGCTAACCCAGAAATAGTGCTTCAGGTTAAGAACTTTGCTTCAGGATAAGAACAGAAATCGGGTTCCGGCAGCGCGGCGGCAGCAGGAGGCGCCATTAGCTAAAGTGGTGCTTCAGGTTAAGAACAGTTTGAGGTTAAGAAAAGACCTCCAGAACGAATTAAGTACTTAACCCGAGGTACCACTGTATTGTCTAGTGTCCTGGTGCTTGCACAGAGGGTCCTTGTATGAACTCAGCCTCTGCTTTTTTTCTGTTGCTCATTAGAGAGACCATAGAGAAAAAAAGCAGAGATTGAGATACCAGTCTAGACAATAGCCTGAGACTCTAAACAGAACCAAGCAATAGCAGCAGTATTACCCCAGGAAAAGCTTCAGTTTAAAAATCCTGGACAAATAAAGTCTATAACAGCAGTCTAAACTGTTGAGGTGACCCAGTTAGGGAGGTTAGGTGGCACCATTGAGAGAGCTGTGTGATTGGAGCTTTGCTCTCAAAAAAGAAAACCTTGGGAACCTGAGAAATCCATCAAGAGGGTCTTCTGCTGGTTCCCTCACTGGGAGAAGCGAAGTTACAGGGAACCAGGCACCTTCCCTGTGGAACGCCCTCCCTTCAGATGTCAAGGAGATCAAAAATTACACAACTTTTAGAATACCCCTGAAGGCAACCCTGTATCGGGAGGTTTTTATTTTTATTTTTTAAATAATTTTTATTAACTGGCCAATCACATCAAATTAAATCACATCACATAAATTCCAAATTACAAAGCCAAATTTTTAAATTTTGTTGGGGGAACCCATACTTCAAGATCCAAAGGGGGATTCAGATCATCTTATTACTGCGTTAATGTCCAAATCAGTCCCAATCAGTCCAAACAAAATTCATAATTCTATCCAGTCTTATCTTGGTGTTTCCACATCATATCTTGTTCATATAATTTCTATTTTTCCTTTACGATCTCTTCTGTTAGTCTCCTTAAGCCGATAAGCAAAATAATAATCCTGTGTGGATTTCCCGTTCCTCCACTAAGTCCAGATGGTTTCCATATATCTCCTTCGTAGATAACATCGCTCTTTCCATCATAAATTTGGCATTTGTCGCTCTTAAGTCCCACCGAGAAGTTGATCCACGATATGTAAACAACTCTATTTCTCTCTTTCTCCTCCCAGACCCAAGAGCTCCAACAATGCCTCCCAAAATGGCGACGGCATTTTTAACTGCGTCATTCCAAAACTCTTAGCTTTCCAGCTTCATCTTGAAACATTGCTTTGGTTCGAAAGTTTATCTCCACACAGCCTTAAATCCACAGCTTAAGTCCTTAGTTTCTGACTCATTAGGGGAGGGGATTCTTGTTAAATCACATAAGAAAAAGGAAGGCAGGTTTTTCCCCCCTCCCCCCATAGTCATACCGTATCTTGACGTATCTTCTCATATTTTATTCTTGTCTTGTTATTAGAGATCTCTTCTGTCAGCAGTCTTTACTCCCCTTTTTCCTTGAAGCATGTGCAATTTATCTCGTCCAAATTGTTTCTTTTGAAGATGCTTGCAACTAGCGGCGCGAATCAGGGACGGCGTCCAGGAGTGCCGGAATCCCACAGGAGGGCTTTGTGCCTAGTGCCCCCACCCCCACAAATTCGGGGGTGGTATAGGGCACAGCAGGCAAGGGCCGTCCCCCCCACAATCCTGGGGGGGGGGGTTAAGGAGGCTAATTACCCCCATCATAGCCTCCAAATTACCTCGTGTGGGTCGGAGAGATGTTATTGTCAGCCATCTTCCGATGCGCCACCTAGTGGCCCCCTGTATCGGGAGGTTTTTAATGCTTTGTTTTTATTATGTTTTTATATATTCTGTAGGCTGCCCAGAGTGGCTTGAGAAATCCAGCCAGATGAGCATGGTAGAAATAATAAAATGATGATGATAATGATGATGATGAAGGAGACATTGTAGCAGCTAACTGCTGCTGAGGTCTTTGTTGAGCAAGTGATGCGTTAGGAATTTGGGCAAGGCTCTATGTCCTTCCAGTCACCAGCGTCATCTTGGAAGAATTGCTTTGGCATTTGCTGCCCATCTAAGATTTGTCACCCTCTTTACAACTTTAGTCTGCTTAATTGCTTCACTGCTTTTATGGTCCAATGTGCAGCATAGGCTCTTTCCTCTAACTTGACTTCAGAGTGAATTGTGGATTTGAACTGCTTCTGTTCTGCCTATAAGGATTCTGTCTCATGAGTTTGTTACTGACTTGCTGGACAAAACCATTAATTCTTTTCTTATTCTCAGCAATTACTTCCTGTGGACAAGCTCCCCAAATATGCACAGGCTGGATTTGAGGGATTCAAAACACTGAACCGGATTCAGAGCAAACTGTACCGTGCTGCACTTGAGACAGATACAAATTTGCTACTCTGTGCACCCACAGTGAGTGTTCCGTCTTATGATGTCAAATATGATTGATCTTTCTGAGCCTCTGCACTGTTCCTTGATTTTTACTAGGGGAAATGTCTTTCTGGTCTCCTGTTTGAGGGGAGGGATGGGAGAGTGAAAGTTTTCTTTGACACTCTCTTCATTCCAGGGTGCTGGGAAGACAAATGTGGCTTTGATGTGTATGCTGCGTGAGATTGGGAAACACATCAACCTTGATGGAACAATCAACGTGGATGACTTCAAAATCATCTACATCGCACCAATGAGGTCTTTAGTCCAGGAAATGGTGGGCAGCTTTGGGAAGGTAAGAGGAAACAGCAATTGGCTTGTCTAAGACCTTCACCAGGTGGGAGTGGATGGAGGAGGACCTGAACTTGGAGAGTGATGTCCAGTGTTCTGAGGAGCTTTTCCACTTGTGCTTATTAGGTGTATAAAATACATTATTGCTGCTATCATTTAAATTTATATGGCAGCCCAAGAATAAAAGGATCTAGGCAACTTATAAAATAAAAGCAACCAAAGTATTTTAAAAATAGAAAGATTAAAACAAAAAGGATCAGTAAAAACAAGCACTGTGCAATGAATTAAACAGAAAAGTGTTTGCCAAAACAACTTGCAGTGTAATAGATGCAGCACAATAGGAAAAAGTAGTGGAGGGAACAGGAAAACAAGCAAGGTTACTTTGTTTGTGGCCATTCCAGCTTTTTTTAAACCATCTGTTCAAAAGGGCTGGGCCTATTAGCAGTAGTGTCCAGGCAGCCAATGGAAAGAGCTTTGTTTGTCTTGCTTCTCTCTCTTATGGATGCTAGGGGGAAGAGTCGATACCTAATGAGAATAGCGTCTAAGAGTCTGAATTGGGGGCTCTTTGGATCTTTGCTTTGGGCCTTGTTGTTCATGCTGCCTAGGGTCGCTGGGAGTTGTAGTCCAAAGCACCTGGAGGGCTCTAGGTTGCGGAAGGCGGTTTTCAGGTGTGCCCCACACTCTCAACCACACACTGTTGTAATTTAGAGGTAGTACTGACTTGCTGTTAGGGTTTAAACAGTAACGTGTGTGAAATACTTGAAAGCACACTATGAATGCACACCTGTTATTTATAGCTGTGTTGCAATTTTCCTTCTAGCGCTTGGCCACTTATGGCATCACTGTGGCTGAGCTGACTGGGGACCACCAGTTGTGCAAGGAAGAAATAAACGCCACTCAGATAATTGTCTGCACTCCAGAGAAGTGGGACATCATCACCCGCAAAGGAGGGGAGCGTACATATACCCAGCTGGTGCGCCTCATTATTTTGGTGAGTTGCCTTGGAAGCTTCTCGTTGAGCTGTGATGAGGGTCTGTGCTTCTGCTACACATGGCAATGCTGGGGATATTTGCTGGGTGGGAGAACATTTGAGACACTCAATTGCAACCAGCCAAATGCAATGGTTTCTGGGCTCTATTGGGGATGTGTAAATGGTGTGGTACCCCCCTGAGCAAGGAGGGTAATGCTTCCTGCGTTCTACAGGATGAGATCCACCTCCTGCATGATGACCGGGGCCCTGTTCTGGAAGCCTTGGTGGCCAGAGCCATTCGCAACATTGAGATGACTCAAGAAGATGTGCGGCTTATTGGGCTGAGTGCCACCCTCCCAAACTACGAGGATGTGGCTACATTCTTGAGGGTGGAGCCTACCAAAGGCTTGTTCTACTTTGACAACAGGTATGGTGTGTGTGTGCTGTGGAGAGTCTTCTTTTTTATTTTTTATGACTTTCAGTTATATGCATTTCAATAGTTTTACAATCATTCTCACATTTCAAAACTCGACTTCATTCCTCCTCTTTCTGCGGTTCCTTAAATTTATTTTTATTATTTCCTGCATATTCTAAATTAACTTAACTTACTCTTTTATTCATCTACTTTAAATATATACTCTTATGAAACTGCAGGTTATTACAATAATCCTTCCAATGTCCTTATCCGTTTACAGTTTGTTTGTAAATATAAAATAAACCATTTCCATTCTTTTATAAAAAGTTTGTTATCTTGATTTCTCATTTTTCCAGTAAATTTCACTATTTCTGCATAGTCCATAAGTTTTTGTATCCATTCTTCTTTCATCAGGACAACTTCTTTCTATTTTTGGGCAAATAATGTTCTTGCCACTGTAGTCACAGACATGAATACATTTCTATACTGTTTAGGTAGTTCTACCTCTATAATTCCCAAAAGGAAAGCGTTGGTTTTTTTACGAATGTTATTTTAAACATCTTTTTCAACTCATTATTTATCATTTCCCATTAAGCTTTAACCAACCTTTCTATAGGACCATCACATATGATAAAAAATACCTTTTTTTCTCTTTGCATTTCCAACACTTAATCAATTTTGATTTATACATTTTTGCTGATTTACTCGACGTTCGATACCATCTTTATAACATTTTCATGTAGTTTTCTCTTAAACCATAGCATGCTGTAAATTTTATATCCGTGTTCTACAATCGTTCCCTTGTTTCCATATCTATATTATAACCAGTATTTATCTCCCAATGTATCATTGAAGATTTTACTTGCTCATCCTTTGTCTCCCATCCCAATAATACCTTACACATTTTAGACAGCACTTTAACATTGCATTCCAACAGATCTCTCTCTAGTAGTTATATTTGTTTCCCAAACCCTTGTATTCTGTTTTTCTTAAATATTTCATTTAAATGATTATATTGTATCCATGTTGTTAACTTTCTGATAAAACCTTAATTTGTTTAATTTAAACTCTCCTCCCTCTTGTTTTAATATATTTCTCTAAGTTGTCCAACCTATTATCATATTCAGCCTGGAAGTGCCTCAGCCCCCAGCACACAGCAGCAGCTAGCTGCGGTGAAGGTGCTAAGGCACCCCTCAAATGCTGGCTTCGCACGGGGGGCAGGATGGGCGTGAGCTGGTGGGGTGGGGCTTATTTAAACAGCTTTGCTGAGGTGTGTGCAGCCATGTGCCCCTCAGCAGAACAGTTTAAAGAAGTGGGACTCAGGAGCTGCAGTGGTTTCTCTCGCGATATACTGTGGGGTGAAGCCGCCATCATGCTCTGGCCGTCATACTGGTCCTGGGCGATGTATCACTACAGTCCCTGCCACAATAAACCAAGGGTTTCTGCACAAAGTTCTGTGTGCACTATGTTTGCCTATATAAATTTGCTCTCTAGGTAAATGGCCTGTCTGTGGCTATGGAGTTGTTTTTTAAATGTCAAACAAGAAGGGAATATGCAGTGTATTTTGTAGGGTAGATAAATATGCCTTTGCTCCTTCACTTTAGATTTCTGAGGAAGTAATTGCCTTCTGTAGATCTTACCTTTCTGCTTGTCACTTACTTGATGCCTGACACTTTTTGCAGTTTCCGCCCAGTGCCCCTGGAACAGACCTATGTGGGAATCACTGAGAAGAAAGCAATCAAGCGCTTCCAGATCATGAATGAGATTGTGTATGAGAAAATCATGGAGCATGCTGGGAAGAACCAGGTAGGTTCTTTCATCTCTGGGTAAATTGGGGCAGTGGGTGCGGGGAGAGAGATTGCATCTCAAAGATGCAGGGAACCAGGCAGAGGGCATTCTCGGTAGTGGCACCTGCCCTATGGAACGCCCTCCCACCAGGTGTCAAAAGGAAAAAAAACTACCAGACTTTTTGAAGACATCTGAAGGCAGCCCTGTTTAGGGAAGCTTTTAATGTTTGACGGACTATTGTATTTTAATACTTTGTTGGAAGCCGCCCAGAGTGGCTGGGGAAACCCAGCCAGATGGGCGGGATATAAATATTAAATTATTATTACTATTATTCTGGAAGAACAACTTGCAAGTGGGTGGAGGCATCTCTGTGCACCCCTCTTTACCTCCAGGCATCCTATTTGGCCATTGCTTTCTATCCCCTCCTCCACTTTGAAATATAATTTCTTAATCTGTTCTTGGTTCAGGGATGTGGTGAAGTGCATCTTCTCAGGAAGAGGCATGCATTGTTGGGAATGTCGTCCTGGCTGCTGGGTAGCTGCTGATTTGGAACTGCATTATAGCCTCTATGCTTTTTCTTCTATAACCCAGCTGGAGTTCCTCATTCTGTTGAACACTGACTTTATTTATTTTTATGGGTCTTTTGGTTGTAATTGCAGTGAACTTAAGTGGACAAGAGTTGCAATTTTAACATTGGGTACATTTTGAACATGCCAACTCTGACCCAATATAACTTACCTCGACAGGTAGCAGCTTCCTGTGTTTTCTCCAGGTGTCATTCTCAGTGCCGAGGTCTTTTTAACTGGTGGTATCTGGGTTTTAGATTGCAAGCCTGAGAGCAGAAGCTGCCTTCGCTTTTTTTAGTGACTTTTAATCAACACTGGGAGCCTCTTCAGCTGAAGGGTGCGGTAAAAATGCTTTAAATGAACAAGACCTGGAATCTTCTGCTTACAAAAACCTGTGCTCCCTCCCATTTTTTGCCTGGTCCTACAGCTATGTTTTATAGTGTAAACAAAAAGAGGGTGTGCTGCCGTCTATTTGAAGCACCTAGCAAGCCAATGTCATGGTATATCTGCTGAGTGCCTGTAAGCCCTTCTAAACCGCTCTCCTCTTGAGCCCTAATCCAGCTTTTCTTTGTACAGACATTTAGGAAAGAGCAGGCAGAATTGTGCACATAGTGTTCATCTGTGTTTTGGGGTTCTCTCTTTCCAGCAGATGCTGCTGCTGCTGCTTTCAGACATGTCAATACAGTCTACTCTCACACAGTGGAGTGGGAAAGGGGCTGCTTTCCTCTTTGCCACTGTTAATTGACTCTGGTGCTCTTCATTTATTCAGAATGTGTGTATTCTTATAAACCAAAAATCATGTTGGCTCCTTGCATGATTTTAGAACATTTATCTGAATGAACAGGGGTCTGAATCGCATCTGGAGCCTACCTGCACAGAGCAAGCTCTCCATTGCAGGCCTCACCCATATGGCTAGAAGAGAATGCAGCGCCAGCAAATACAGTTCTTCCCTTTTCCTCACATGATGTTGATCACATGAGGCAGAACACCTTTTGGACTTTTCCGCTTGTAATTATACTGTCCTTTTTGATCCCAATGGCTTGCTTTCTCATTGCATAGCTATCATGGACTGATAACTTTGGTTTCTGTTGTCTCCAATCAGGTGCTAGTGTTTGTCCACTCCAGGAAGGAGACTGGGAAAACTGCTCGAGCCATCAGGGACATGTGTCTGGAGAAAGACACCCTGGGTCTCTTCCTGCGAGAGGGCTCTGCCTCCACCGAGGTCCTGAGGACAGAAGCTGAGCAATGCAAGGTATTGATTTCTCTATTTATTCAACCTTTATCTACCACTTTGTCATATTTAATTTCTATAATGATTAACAAATTAACCCATATAAATTAATACCAAAATAACCAAACCAAAAAATAATTGGCAAGAAACAATGCAGTGATAAAATCTGTGTCAGAACCAGAAAATAAAGTGGTTTGCTTTCAAAGGCCAAGTGAAACCTTTTCTTTTCATAAGTCTTGGAAAAGAGTCCCTTCCCCTAGGGGAAGGTCAGCCCAGGCTCCTCTTAGGATAGAATTCAGAGAAAGATTTCACCAGAATATCTTTAGTGCTTTGCTAGCATCTCTTTTCTTTCTCTAGAACAAGTTCGCATCTCTTCCTTCACTCAGCTACAGAAAATCAGGAATCATTGGGGGTTTTTGACGGCAATGTTGTTGTCTTTTGCTCACAGAATTTGGAGCTTAAAGACTTGCTGCCCTATGGCTTTGCAATTCATCATGCTGGCATGACCAGGGTGGACCGAACATTGGTGGAAGATCTGTTTGCAGACAAGCACATCCAGGTATGACAGCAGATTTCCCCCAGCAAAATATTTGAAGGGGTCACCCCCTCCAAAGTTGATGGGCATTGCCATTCAAATGGTGTCCATGCATGGCACCACATGATCGATTATGGAAGGCAGGGCATGCCTGACTCTCCTCCCAATATTTTATTCAAGTTGGAACCCTGCTTCCCGGTGAGGTGAAAGACAGGGAAGAGGGCAAGGCAACAAACAGCAGGTGGAGCTTGGGGTAGGCAGAACCCAAAGACCATAACATGCTTGACATAGAGGCACACGTGACCTTTAAGTTGTCATGGTGGAGAGAGAGCAAGACTAGAGACTGGGAAGGGAAAGAAATAGATTCAGGGATGGAAGGCAAATGGAGAGTGAAACTAGGGGTTGGGGAAAGAGGTTAAGAACTCTGTGGGGAGAAATAGGTTGAGGGACTGGGATGTGGGCAGAAAGAGCCAGGGTAGGGACTGGAAGAGCAGACTTGGGAGACAAAGGGGTGAGCGTGGAGAGCTTTTCTTTCTCCTAGCACAGCACAGCACTGAAGCAAAACAATCTTGTCATGGTCCCCTCTCTCTGCTTTAAACTGATGCAGCGCAACCTGCTTGCTCTTCTCCTTCTTACCACCCAGTCTCCAAAGATGGGTGTTGGCGAAGCTCTATTAAAATTGGGTGCCACTTTTAACGCCCCCCCCCCCCGGTGCATTGCAG
The DNA here is from genome assembly GCF_964270895.1 of Podarcis filfolensis. Classification (NCBI taxonomy): domain Eukaryota; kingdom Metazoa; phylum Chordata; class Lepidosauria; order Squamata; family Lacertidae; genus Podarcis; species Podarcis filfolensis. Next base: position 3,505,136 of record NC_139611.1, on the reverse strand, counting down.
CATTGTTGGGAGTTCCTTTGAAACTAAGCAGAAGATTCTTTCACCCTGATATTTTCCCCTTACAGGTTTTGGTATCCACAGCAACTTTGGCTTGGGGTGTGAATCTTCCTGCTCACACCGTCATCATCAAGGGGACACAGGTGTACAGCCCAGAGAAAGGTCGCTGGACTGAACTGGGTGCCCTGGACATCTTGCAGGTAACTCCTATGAGACACAGGGACACACTTCAGTGGATTTTAGGATCAAGGACACTATTTCTCTCTCTGTTTCTTTAGATGTTGCAGAAATATTCTTAAGACACTTGGCTGTTAATTAATGTTAGAAACTCTGTTTGAGGTCTAACTTACCTCTCTGACTTGTGTGTGTTTTTAAAGATGCTGGGTCGTGCTGGGAGACCTCAGTACGACACCAAGGGCGAGGGAATCCTGATCACTTCTCATGGAGAGCTGCAGTATTACCTCTCACTGCTGAACCAGCAGCTTCCTATTGAGAGCCAAATGGTGGCGAAGCTGCCAGACATGCTGAATGCAGAGGTCGTGCTGGGCAACGTCCAGAATGCAAAGGTGAGGAGGAGAGACCCCAGTCATGACTTGTGGCTGCTCTGTTTTTAGTGTCTCAGCGTAGAGATAAAGGGGGATGCTGTGTTAGGGAGACCATTTAGTCACAACACATGATCAGGGCTTGAGCATCTCTCAGTCGGGTGCAGACTTGAGCATACTGAAGAATCTTGGTGGCACTTTATTAGTGGAGGCCAATTTTCAGCTTTTCTTGACAGAGAATTTGGATTACCCTGATTAGGGATTTTGAGTGTGTGCGCAAAGTATAAAGTAACAGTCCTGCAGATGGTTCTAGAGTCACATTTTGGGAGGCTAGATACTCAGCTGTGAATCTGGCACCTAGAATCATGCAGGGCAGTAGTCGTGGTATTTAGTGGGTTGTGTGTGAGAGGAGAAGTTCATCCCTGAAGCCTCTCAGCCTAGTTTGTGACAATTTCAGAATTCAGGGCTTTATCCAGTATTCTCTCTCAGCTAGTGCAAGGGTTCTTGTGCTGTGGAATCCAGTGCAACAGCTGCATCAGTGGAAACCCATTATGCAACAGATGGCACAACAAAGAGCCACCTGCTTATGCATTCTCTTGCAAAACAATGTTCTGTTGTTGCCAGACATTTCACCAGTGACACCTTAGTGCTCCATTTGATAAAATCCTCAGTCTTCCCCTCTTCTCTTAAGGCCACATCCACACCATCAGTTTAAAGCACTCTTACACCATTTTTAACTTCTTGGCTCCCTCACCCTGGCTGAATCCTGGGAAATGTAGTTTCTTGCTTTGTGAGGGGTAAACTACAGTTCCCAGGATTCTTTGGGGTGGAAGCCATGACTGCTGAAGTGGTATAAATGTGCTTTAAATGGCTGGTGTGGACGTGACATTAGTTAATGAATCTGCAAAGGTGTGCCCCTCTCCACTATTTTTTGAAGGACCTGTCCGTTGCATTTTCATTTCATTTCTTATATTTCTATGCCACTTTTCACTCACACAAGTCACAAAGCATCTTACACGCAGTAAATAATAATATATTAGAACATCACAAATTACAACGTAAATCATATAAAAACAAATCATTAGTAAAGCAATTACAGATTATCAGTAAAACAACCACTTTCTATAAAACGCTATTAACAAAACAATTTAAAATATAGGTTAAACAGCACAACCACAAGAAAAGTCATATAATAAAATTCACAAAGCACGACAGCACTCATAATCCACAAAACAGTATTAACAAACTAACAACCAAAAACAAACTAAGCACTGTTGAATTCTCTCTCTCTCTCTCTCTCTCTCTCTCTCTCTCTCTCTCTCTCTCTACCCCATGACTCATAGTCTTCCACTCAGTTCATCAGAAGACAGAATGGTCATGACAGCAACTTCCTTCTGAAAGCTTCCAGGGCTAAAAGGGCTGGAGGATGGGGCAAGGCAGGTGGGAAAAGCCCTTGCCCAGGCATAGGCAAACTTGGCCCTCCAAATGTTTTGGGACTACAACTCCCACCATCCCTAGCTAACAGGACCAGTGGTCAGGGATGATGGGAACTGTAGTCTCAAAAACATCTGGAGGGCCGAGTTTGCCTATGCCTGCCCTTGCCTGATGGCCAGCAGAGGTGGCCTTTAAAGCATGCTGTGATGTCCCTGTGGCCTCTGCCCCATCCTCTCCCTTCCAGGATTTGAGGTGGCTGGAAACTGCTGACTCTGATACTGTGTTTCTTGGCTGCTGCAGGATGCTGTAAACTGGCTTGGCTATACTTATCTCTACATACGAATGCTACGTTCCCCAACTCTATACGGGATATCGCATGATGACCTGAAAGGAGACCCACTGCTGGACCAGCGCCGGCTGGATTTGGTGCACACTGCAGCTCTGATGCTAGATAAGAACAACCTGGTCAAGTACGACAAGAAGACAGGGAACTTCCAGGTGAGAGTGGAGTTCAAACTCTCTTTGCAGGTGCTTTCTGCTAGTCTTATCAGGAGTCTGGCCACCCAGGATGCTTATTTGCAGCTGCTTTGCCAGCCTCTTTGTGCATCTTCACACGTTATATTCTTATATTCTTATCACACAAAACTTATTTTGCTGCTTTAAAATAAAATGTGTTACTATTTGTATGCTGCCCTTCAGCCAAAAAGGCTTCCTAGGTGGCTCCCAAGAATAAGCAGATAAATACAAATAAAATAACACAAATACAAATTCCAAATGATGCATGTATATTTAGTGTGTAACATTTTGCTATATGACATATGGCTTCAGTTTGTACAAGCAAAATGGTAAGTATACTAAAAATGGTATGCTAAATACTAAAGAGTTGCAGATGGTTGCATCCTGTGCTATCTAAGCACATTATCTTATTTTTTCCTACTTTTGAGATGCACAAACTAAGAAAATTGCAGGAAACAATAGCAATGTATGCTCCTCATGAAGATGGCAGCATACTCTAGGAGCAGAAATGCATCTTTGATCCAAGGATTGTATATTTCTCCATTGTTATACATGAGAATTATCAGTTTCTAAAGCTTCAGAATGCATTACATAGAAATTTTCACACTAGACATTCCAAATGAATAAAAAAATGAGGTTAAGCCTGTTAGCCAAACTGAACCTCTGTTTACTGAAGTAGTAATATATGACAAGACAGGGATGTAGCAAAGATCCTTTCTCCCCTTTCCATCTGTGGTCATTCCAATCAATGTAAAAATACTTTAAATCTCTGTCACCACTGTCCATTTTTTGTATATTTTGAGTGGAGGAAAAAACAATTTTATATAGCAGTATTTACGCAGCACCAAGCCAAACTGGTTAAGCAAAGTAGTCTATGTGCAAGTCACATGTTGGTGCACGTAGCTCAAGCTTCTCCCTTTTATTCAAACCACAGAGTGGCTGGCATAGTGTTGTGTCTGAACCAGTTTGTTTCTTGAAGCAGCTGCTCCTTTCACTTCAAAAGGCACCCCAAAAACAGCCTTCAAAAACAGTCTCTTTTGTACCTAATTCAAGACCTGGTGGGGCTTTTAAGGTTAAAACTTGCACCTTCAGTTATGCTTGGAAAACAGTCTGGGTGCCAGTGAACATCTGTTACAATTTAAATCTCTTAAAACGTGCTCATTCCAGTGCACCAACCTCCCCATCCTATTTTGAACTGAAGTTTCAAAATATTGAGGGCTGCCCCACTTATGTGTTTCAGTAACCTAAGCCTGGTTTGTTCTTTCCTCTCCATTTTGTTAACCAGAAGTGGCTTTCCTCCCTCTCTCCCCAGGTTACGGAGCTGGGCCGCATTGCCAGCCACTACTATATCACCAATGAGACCATACAGACTTACAACCAACTGCTCAAGCCCACCTTGAGTGAGATTGAACTCTTCCGGGTTTTCTCACTTTCTTCTGAGTTTAAGAACATCACCGTGAGAGAGGTATGAATCCAGAGATCTGTTGGGCAGGATACCCACCTCCTGCCCTTGTAGTTATTTTTGTTAGTGTTTAGTTTGTATCCTCTTCTGCAAGGTCTTGTTTTTACTGGTGGAGTGGAGGAGACATTCCTAGTCCTTGTGACTATAAATACTTTAAAACATGAAGGTACTGGATCGGCAACGCTCTAACCAGAGAACACAACTTGCTCTGATTTTTTCAAATTGCCGTCATTTCTATGTTTGTATTTAAACTGATAAGGAACTGAATGAAATTTGAATAAAGTACTGGTGCTTAGCATAGTGTAAAACCCATCGAGAATGAAACTGATCATACATATTTCTCCATTAATCATGCAAACTTGCTGCAGTTGTCGATCTGTGGCCCTCAGAAGTGGATGAGTTGCCTACTTTTTTCATTCATCTTCAAAAGGATATTGTGCTGTTGTAGGCTAGGCAGAGTGGCCTAGCCTACTCTGTTCTTTCCTAATTACTATTTTTAAAACAACTGCAGGAAGAGAAACTGGAACTGCAGAAGCTACTTGAGCGGGTCCCAATCCCAGTGAAAGAAAGCATTGAGGAGCCTAGTGCTAAGGTAAGCCCTGTCACTTCAAGGGCAAGCTTATATCCAGCGTGAGGTTGGTTCTGCAAGTTCCTGAGTTGTATGAATTCCCCATTTTTTGTCCACTGACTAGTTCTACTTGTTCAGGGAGTCATTTTACCCAAGGGAGTAACTGGCTGGCTGCCCTCTTGGGAGCTGTTTTGTTTTAAACCAACTTCATTTTAAAAAAGCAAGCCTATGAAGAAAATCTATGGTGAAACTTAGCTACATATATATACGTTTAATATGTTGTGTGTGTGCTTGTTTGTGGGTCTGGCCAACACCAGGAGAATGTGGCTGTGGGCCTGAAAAAGGTTCCTCATTCCTTCTTTGGAGGATGTTAATGTCCCTTATTGTCTTCTCCTTAGATCAATGTGCTCCTTCAGGCCTTTATCTCCCAGCTGAAGCTGGAGGGCTTTGCTCTCATGGCAGACATGGTGTATGTCACTCAGGTGAGTAACCATTCAGATTGGAAGTGGCTCTTTTGTGCTCCGGTATCCTCCATTTACAAGGTTTTCATGAATCCACCACTTTGAGAAAGATCACATCACAATAAGTTTGTTGTTTAGCTATCACAAGCCTTCTGTTGTGCATGGATAAAGAGGAACTTTTACTTACTATCTTTGGTGGCCTGTATAGCTTGTCATGTGGTAGATCACATACTTTATATACGGAAGGCCCCAGGTTGCATCCCTTCAATCTAGAGGAGGAAAGTCACTGCAGTAGGCATTGTAGAGCTTGCCCAGCCTTTGCCAACCCGGTGCCCTCCAGAGTTTTTGCACTACAATTTCGAACAGCCATATCCAGCGTGTCCGAAGAATCTGGAGGGCACAAGTTTGGCAAAGGCTGGACTAGATGGACCAGTGGCTTAACTTGGTGTAAGATGGCTTCCTTCTAAAGGGGTGGCCCTGTAAATTCATTGCAGTAAGGAGTCTTGTAGGTACCTGGAGGTCTTCTTTGTTTCTTGTGAGCCATTTTGTCAGATGCATCGCCTGACTTATATTAATGGGCCTGATCACCTGCAGGGTGGAAGCGGAGTTTCAAAAATGGATCTTTAGATGGATGTGGATACATGCTTATATTTTAATCAAAAAATCAGTTAAAACCTCCCTGTGAGGTTTCTTTCTTTAATATTTGACATCTGTTTTGTCTTGCTTTCAGTCTGCTGGGCGGCTCATGCGTGCAATCTTTGAGATTGTCCTCAACCGTGGTTGGGCGCAGCTTACTGACAAGACTTTGAACCTCTGCAAGATGATTGACAAACGAATGTATGTAGTGGCTCCAGAGCATGCTCTTAATCTTTATGTATTGCAGACTTTATATCAGTAGTGCCCTGCCATGCAGCTGGGCCTGGCAGCAGCACTCACCCAGGCTGGGCACTGGCTGAGGACCCCAGCAGCTTGGCAGCCCCTCACCAGCCTGATCCAGTAGTGCTGCCTTGCCATGCTCCTTACTTCATCCTGGGCAGTCTGTTGGCAGTGGGTGGGCAGTGGTTTGATTTCATAGATAGGTGGAGTCAAAAGGGAGGGATGAAAAGTGATTTCATGCTGTAACCGCCCTGAGACCTTTGAGTGTAGGGTGGTATACCCTTTTTTTTTTAAGTGTTGGTTGGGAAAGCAGCTGTAGAGGGGAAAGGACTTGTGCCACCCTAAGGACCAGAAGACTGGAGTTTCTGGGATTTCAAAATTAGCAGTATGTCCTGCCCTAGAAAGCCAGTTATGTGATTGCATCCGTACTGGTTTCCAGAATCACTTCCCATAAGTGGGACAGACCATGGTGTTTGTTTTTGTGCCAGGGCAGGGGGCAAGAAGCAAGCCCCCTCAGGCAACCCGTCTCTTGTGATGGCGGTGTGAAGAGCATTGGCTTAGTCTCCTGAGCAGGCTTGCAAGCCAAAGGCACTGGAAATGAGAAGCCTTGTGGGGCTGTGGGTTGGGGTGGGGTTATGCACAGATGGCCACACAGAGGGCCCATTTTGAGGCTGAAGAGGAAGCTCCCCACTTTTCTTCCTCAGTTTGAAGGAAGAGCGCGGGGCAAAACACAAGGAACTTAGGAGGTGCCTAAATTTCTCTTCCATTACTTACTAACCACCATTGCTGGCACCATCCTGATGGTGCTTCTTGCTTATGCAGGTGGCAATCCATGTGCCCCCTTCGTCAATTCAAGAAACTGCCTGAAGAGGTGGTGAAGAAAATTGAGAAGAAAAACTTCCCATTTGAACGACTCTATGACTTGAATCACAATGAAATAGGTCAGTGGGCAGAGGTTGTTTGTTTGTGGGGGGGACAGTGGAGGGGATCAGTGTTTCTTGGCTAAAGGGTCTCTCAGTTTTTCCACAGAATATGGCCCAACTTGATTATGACCTGCTGAGAATCTTGAATGCGTGCAGTTCATCTCAGATCTCCATCTGTGCACATGCTTACTCGTCTTTTCTTTAATACCATCCTTTTACAGGGGAGCTGATTCGGATGCCAAAGATGGGGAAGACAATCCACAAATATGTCCATTTGTTCCCCAAACTGGAGTTGTCTGTCCACCTGCAGCCCATCACCAGGTCCACTCTGAAAGTAGAGCTGACAATTACCCCAGATTTCCAGTGGGATGAAAAGGTAAAGGGACCCCCTGGAGGTCTGAAGTAATGGCCACCAGTAAGGTGGGGTGGGGAGGGTTGCTGGGTAGCTAGTTTGAGGTGGAGGCAGCTCATGGAACAGGGATTGATGGGGACTGAATGGTAGCAGCAGTACAAGTTGCACCCCTTAAACAGTACACAGAGAGAGCAAGAATTTTCACTTGGGGCCAGTATTTAAATCCCAGTTTTCTCCTCTCTTGGGCCAGGTGCATGGTTCTTCAGAGGCCTTTTGGATCCTGGTGGAGGATGTGGACAGTGAAGTGATCCTACATCACGAGTATTTCCTTCTGAAGGCCAAGTATGCTCAGGATGAACACCTCATCACTTTCTTTGTGCCGGTCTTTGAGCCTCTCCCCCCACAATACTTTATCCGGGTGGTCTCGGATCGCTGGCTCTGTAAGTCCCCATTCTTTTGCGGAAGGATGTTCTCCAGCTCCCCAGCTGGGGTCTGCAGTGTGAACAGTCTATTGTAGGGGGGAGCCCAGACGTGTTCTTTGCCTGTCAAGTCTTTTTTCTAGCTGTTTCTGCCCCCTCTTGCTCCCCTAAAGATGAAAGCCCACCAGCACCACCCACATTACACATTGCCAGCCCAGGTGGGGCCAAATCAGGACCCCTTTCAATAGTTCATAAGAGGTCGGTTGTGCCACAGGAGTGATGCAGAGTGGAAATTTTTCCATGGAAAGTGTCCCGTATCCTAAGTTCATTGGTAATGAAGAATGGATGCAAACTGCAAATGCAGTTTTAAGCAAGCTGGGCAGTTCTTAAGCTTTGTTTACTAAATAGAATAAACATGCTAAATTAAGTTACTATTTAGGGCATCAGAAATTTTCATGTTGCAAACTGAAAATTTCCCAGTGTATATTACCCTAACTCCTGAAAATTTTCCGGAAAGGCCGCATCACCTGTACTATGCTAGCTAGAGTAGACAAGGTAGATCCAGCACAGACCATTGCTTTGTATTAGCCCATTTTATAGATAAATATGTTAAGAAACCAGGTAGTGTGCTATTTGCAGCTTTCATAGACCTGAAAACTGCATTCAAATCAATCTCTTGAGTAAGACTGTGGGATAAGTCAAATTCTTTGAGAATACATAAAAGATTGTTTTTCTTGGTTAAATGTCTACATAAAGACACCATGCTGAAAGTGCGTTGCTCTACAAACAGGCAGCTCGCAGTTTGCATACTAGCTACAAAGGGAGTTAAGCAAGGTTGTATCCTAGCTCCTGCATTATTTAATTTATATATACACCCCCAGAGTATCATGCCCCTAAACTGGCCACAATTACTATTACTGGTTGGCCACAATTACTACACAGTTACTACCATCTATTACTATATGCTGATGACACGGTACTCATATCTCAAACAAAAGTTGGCCTAAGAAGATTGACAAGAGCATTCTCAGAATACGGCCAAAAGGAATAGCTGGCTGTGAATTACCAAAGTCTTGAAGACACTACAGGGCCCACAGATGGTATATGGATAACCAGTTAAAGTCTTTAAATATGTTGGTCCAAATCTTCAGTCAACAGGGCAGCACATCAGAAATACACGAAGGAAAAAGTGTCTCAGAGTGCCAAAATTTGGACATGCTTTTTCAAAAAAAAAAAAAAAAGGTGGCAATCATATATCTTCAGCACTTGAAGTGTTTAAAGCTGACCCCTAGCACAGTTATTATGTGGGGTGCAGATTTGGACAGACGCTCACCTTGGATCTACAGAAGCTGTTCAGTCCAAGTTCATTTTTTTTGTTTTGTTCCATCCTGTGTTCCAAACGCTTCATAGCTCTTGGAGGCCAATCTTCCCTCTGTTGAATGACAGAATTGGCGTAGGACATTTAATTATTGGCTTTGGGATAGTAGACCCCCACCGGTCTACTACCCCTAACTACCGTCACGAGAGTGCCTGGACTGCATCTGAGTATGCAAGTATCTTTGCAGTCTGCTGCTCAGGGTGCAGAAGGTACAAAAGAAAGATGACGACCCTGATGTTCCAGGGTTTAGGGGACAGACCTGGGATCCTGTTGAACATTTGCTAAGAGCACCATATCCTGGCACAAGCACAGCCATGGCTAAAATGTGACTCCCCCAGGCCCTGTTACAACATTCTGGGTCTGACCTCTCTCTATTGATCTTCTCATTCAAAGAATACCTCTTTTAAAAGCAGAGAACAGATCTAGATCCTCTGTTTTCATCTTCTTTGTGTTTATGTGCTTGATTATTTCAGCCTGTGAGACACAGCTGCCTGTGTCCTTCCGACACCTGATCCTTCCAGAGAAGTACCCTCCACCAACCGAGCTGCTGGACCTGCAGCCACTGCCTGTCTCCGCTTTGCGGAACAGCGCCTTCGAGAGCCTCTACCAGGACAAGTTTCCCTTCTTCAATCCTATCCAGACTCAAGGTGGGCAGTGCAGCCGGGTCTTGAGTCAGTGAAGAGGAGGGCTGCCAAGAAAATAGGAACCATCTTAGCAGGGGCGGGGTGGGGGAAGCTGCATAGTATTATCTATTAGGTGCCAACAGCCTGGAGCATGCAAGACAAAATGGCATAATTCAGAACTGCAGTCTTAATTATCAGACATTCCATCACATAGCTGGGGGATTCAGTCTAGTAGTCTTGTGAACATCACTTTGGTATGTGGTGCTTGTTTGTGACGTGGTTACAAATTCAGGTGCTGTGTCTGTGGCTGGGGAAGTTCACTACTAGCCATGATGAATGCCAGTTGTTGGAAACCACAGGAAGGGAGTCCTTTTGTGCTTGGATCTCACTTGTGAGTTTCCCACAAGCATCTGGTTGGCCACTGTGAGAACAGGATGCTGAGCACGATGCACCATTGGCCTGATCCAGCAGGCTCTTCTTATTTTCTTAAATACCGACACTTGTAGCAACGTTCACCAAACTGGTGCCCTCTACATAGTTTGAACTGCAACTCCCATGAGCCCCAGCCAGCAAGCCTCTGAGCTCAGTCATGAGACTTTTAATCTCAGGCTCATGGGTTTGAGCCCCACGGGGGGTTGGACTATATGACCCTTGTTGCCCCTTCCAACTCTACAATTCTATGATTCTTATGATGCTCCCATCGGCCCCAGTTGTGTTGCCTGGATTTGATGGGATTTGCAGTTCAAAACATCTAGAGGGCACCATCTGGGGAAGGAACCATCTCGGTTCTTGTGGGTTCTGGAGTAACTGTTGCTGGCCATAGGGAAATTTTCCTCTGCCTTTTCTTTCTCGGTCTAGTTTTCAACACCGTCTATAACAGCGATGAAAATGTGTTTGTGGGAGCTCCCACAGGCAGTGGAAAAACGATCTGTGCTGAGTTTGCCATTCTGAGGATGTTGCTGCAGAATTTGGAAGGCCGCTGTGTCTACATCACGCCAATGGAAGCCCTTGCTGAGCAGGTACAGTACTCCCTAATCATTTTTAAATCTGCCCTTTCCAGGAGGGTGATAAGAATAGCTTTAATCAATTGCTCTTCCCACTGAAAGCTTTGTAGGCAGAAAAACAAAAGAAGAGGGTTTGGATAGGGTGTTCTGAGGGGTAGCTGTTGGCCTTAGCTGGGACAAGTACTCAAGTATATTTTACACAGCTCTCTTTACTTCCCCCATTGTCCTCCTTATTCTCTTTGCTTTGTGAGTGAAGTTCAGATTCTGCACAGATGGAATAAAAGCATTGCAGAATATATGTGGATAAGTCTGGATGATCACTTTGTTGGTTGTAAGCTAGAAAAACTAGAGAAGGTGTGCTTTGTGTGTGTGAGGAAGAGAGTGCTTGGAAGGACGGCTGTTAAGAACATTGTCTGCTCTTCCTTTTGCCATGGAAGATCTTCCTGGATTGGTATGAGAAGTTCCAAGAGCGCCTACTCAAGAAAGTTGTCTTGCTGACGGGGGAGACCAGCACTGACCTGAAGCTGTTGGGCAAAGGCAACATTATAATCAGCACTCCTGAGAAGTGGGACATCCTCTCCCGGCGCTGGAAGCAGCGCAAGAACGTGCAAAACGTCAACCTCTTTATTGTGGATGAAGTGCACCTCATTGGTGGCGAGAATGGGGTGAGTCTCATGGGGGAATGCAGCCCATCACAAAGGGGCTCGGGGGGAGAAAGCAGGACACTGACTTTTCTATCTAGGAGGCTTTCCCATGCAGAGCTGCTGCATATCCTGTGTACTGAGGAGTTTCTCGTTCTGGGCAACAGAAGGAGACAGAGATCTGTAACCGTTGCATCCCCTAAGCACCCCTCTCCTTCTCATCATCTTGTGCAGCACCTGACATTGCACGAGGGGTTGCATTTAGAAGTAGCTCCCACAGCCAGTGTGAGCAGAATGCAAGGCATCCAAACAGGTCCATGTATTTTATTGCTGATGGTTTTCAAAGATAACTTAACCCAGGGATAGGAAGACACCTTCTGTCAGCAGGCATTTGAACCACCTATCTCAGCATTGTCTATCTACACAATCTAACAACAGCTCTTGAGGTTTTCGGAAGGGAGCTTTTCCCAGACCTACCTGGAAATAGTAGGGATTAAACATGGGGACATTTGGATGCAAAACTCAGTTCTCCCACCCTCCCCTGAGTAATAAATATTGCCAGTGAACTAGTTGGGCATCAAAAATGATGAGTGAGATTGTCGATTTTAGTAATTGTTGATAGCAGTTGGCAATAGCAGGTGCCAGCTGGATGTGAAGATTGTGGGCTTTTCCTATAGAGCTGTCATCTCTCTCTTGGAGGCTTTCTGCCTACCCAGCTAGTCAAAGTCAGGGTCCTTCAATCATCTCGAAATGAGGCCTTCCAGAGGGTGGACACTGAAGTATTAATGTTAGTGGTTGCATCAAGAAAATGCAAAAACCATTGAGCATTTAAAGTGAACCCCAAAACAAAGGAGAATATATATTAATTTGCTGCCAAATTAGGATTTTATTTTCAGAACAGCTCAGCTTGAGAGATCTGAAAACAAAAACAATATATCAATATTCAACATTGTAAAAAGAAAGTCAATTAATTATATACAAGTTACATATCTATGCATACTCAAAATGAAAAACAGCCTGCCGAGATCTCTTGTTAATTGTATCACCTGTTCACATTAACTGGTTGCACCGAGGTGGAATTATTGGAATTCTTCTGCAGTTTGCCTAAGAGATCGAAGGGAGGTGGAATGGTTGAGCAAAGAACTGGAAACTGAAGATCCTAGTAGTGGTGATGGAGGAGGAGCGGATAGCGAAATGAAATCAATGATGGAAATATCTAGATGTGGAATGGCTGAGGGTGCTTGAAATAACCCAGGTGTCTTTGGCTTCCTTCTGCAGCCAGTCTTGGAGGTGATCTGTTCCCGAATGCGCTACATCTCCTCCCAGATTGAGCGGCCCATCCGCATTGTGGCCTTGAGCTCATCACTGTCCAACGCCAAGGATGTGGCCCACTGGCTAGGCTGCAGTGCCACGGCCACCTTCAACTTCCACCCCAACGTGCGCCCTGTGCCCCTGGAGCTACACATCCAAGTAAGTTCCTACCCCACACCTCTGGGGAACTCTAGGAACATAGAAAGCTGGCGTTCATCTAGCTCAAAGGGCCATTCGGCTTGGTACAGTCAATACTGACAGGAAGCTGCTCTTGAAGGTTTCAGGCAGGCCTTTGTTCCAGCCCTCCCTGGAGACCCTAGGGATCAAACCTGGAACCCTTCCATTAGCCTCTTCCAAGCACTGAGGTTTGGCAACATTATCACCCTCTCTCTTCTCTTTTGCTGCTCCTTAGGGCTTCAACATCAGCCACACCCAGACCCGCCTGTTGTCCATGGCCAAGCCAGTCTATCATGCTATCATGAAGCACTCTCCAAAGAAGCCAGTGATCGTGTTTGTTCCGTCTCGCAAGCAGACGCGCCTCACAGCCATTGACATCCTCACCACCTGCGCATCAGATGTCCAGAGACAAAGGTATGGGCAGGACATCATGTAATCTGTGCTCCAGATAACTTAATGATACAAGAGGAGAAGCTGAATTTTGCAGCCTGTGTGTGATTCCTTTTTATTGTACCCCTGTCAGTAATTGAGAAGGGGCAAGAAGCTATAAAAGGACACTGGAGCTACACTAGAGTAGAATAGAGAGGGACCTGCTCTTTGAAACGCCTTTCCTCTGCAATCTTTCAGTGACTTTGACATTTAATAATAATAATAATAATAATTAATAATAATAAAAATTTATTTGTGCCCTGGCCGGAGCCAGGCTCAGAGCAGCTAACATCATATAAATAATACAATATGCATAAAAACAAGCAATCAATTGATTAAAATGCATCCCAAAATTAATTCAAATAAATAAAAGTTAAAATTAAAACTGGACAAATGACCATCCTCAGGTTAAAATTGAAAGTGGATAACACTTGCTAGGACCAGCTGTTTCCACTGATACTATAAGGATCTGTGAGTGGGCTGGGAAACCTCCTTCATGCTTGTTCTTATACAAAGAAATGATATGAATACAGTGGTACCTCGCAAGACGAATGCCTCGCAAGACGAAAAACGCGCAAGACGAAAGAGTCTTCTGTTTTTTGAGTCATTCCGCAAGATGAATTTCCCTATGGGCTTGCTTCGCAAGATGAAACGTCTTGCGAGTTCTTGTGAGTTTGTTTCCTTTTTCTTAAAGCCGCTAAGCCGTTAATAGCCGCTAAGCTGCTAAGCTGTTAATAGCCGCTAAGCCGCTAATAGCCGTGCTTCGCAAGATGAAAAAACCCGCAAGACGAAGAGACTCGCGTCTTGCAAGGCACCACTGTAATCTGAAAGAATGGGTGTGATGGGCCCACTTATTTAATTTGTATTTGGCTGGATGTGTATGTGCTTAATGTCTACATGCTGGAGGATCTGGGGTGAAGGATATCTAGCTCAGTCTGGGGCAGACGATATGGAAGTAATGAAGTTTGTGAGGGCCAAACATGGGCAAGGGATGTTGGAAGTAGACTGGATTTTGCAGAGATGAGAGTTTCTCAAGTTGCTACTTTTCTGTCCAGAAATTAAATCTGCTGCGGCAGAATTATTGCTTTACAAAAGCTGTTGAGGGAAATGAGAAGTGTTGATGAGAAACTCTGTCGCTGACAGTTGATGGTTCCCGTCTGCTTTTAAGGTTCTGGGGACAGGAGGGGGTCACCCTTCACCAGTCTTTTGGGTGATAGGATGGAGGCTGTTGACTGAATGAGGAAGTTTGTCTTGGTCTGCTGGCTGTCCTGACTTGGGTCTGGCTTGTTGCTCCTTGCCAGGTTCCTGCACTGCACTGAGAAGGATGTGGCTCCCTACTTGGAGAAGCTGAACGACAACACCTTGAAGGAGACCCTGGTGAACGGGGTGGGATACCTGCATGAGGGACTGACCTCCATGGAGCGAAGAGTTGTGGAGCAGCTTTTTGGCTCAGGTAAAGTGGGGTGGGAGCAGACTGCAGATTTATGGGTCAATTTAGAAAATGAGGGATTATCAGGCACCATAAAGAAATGTCTCTATTCAGGGGGGAAATTCCAAAAACCCACAAGGTAGTAACTAAGATGTAAATCAGGGATGGCTGTGTACAAGACTAAAGGTCAGATCAGGCTCCCGGTTGTTGATTTTTATTTATTTAAGATGCTTCTTTTAAATTGTTTTTCATATTTTTTTTTAGTGTTTTAACTGTTTTTAACTGAGTTGTAAGGGCATTTTGTGGGATGTGCCTGGGAGGAGAGGAGAGCAGGAGGAGCCCCAATTACAGTGGTTCTGGGTAGGGGGGGGTATGGTATGGGAGGAGGGGCAGGCCAGGTAAGGGGCACGCGGCTCAGGCAATTAGTGACTATACCGTGTGCCAGCCCCTCCTCCAACCTGGGGAATTGTGGTTGTCATATCAGCCAACCCTTGGGTCTGCAACTGCTGCTGTTGAATGCCAGGTCAACTCAGAATAAAATCTCTCTCATCCAGGATCTGATTATGGATGAGGAGGCTGATCTGGCATGTATCACTGAAACCTGGGTGTGTGAACAGGGTGGAGTTGGTCTCACCCAGCTGTGCCCACCTGGGTGCTCAGTGCAGCATCAGGCCATACTCAAGGGTCAGGGAGGGGGAGTTGCTGTGGTCTATAGAGATTCTCTATCTCCAGGCTCTCTGTCCAGTCGGGGGAATCTAGAGTGTGTGTTCCTGGCACTGGAGAATCAGGACAGATTAGGGATTCTGCTGGTTTATCACCCGCCTCACTGTTGAAATGTTTCATACATAAGGGAAAAAAATATTTTAAAGTAATGGAGATATTGAGCATTTTATGTTATACCTCTCATGCTTATGTATGTGTTTCCTGAGCTCATGTGTTCTGTATTTGAGAAGCTTTTTTTCCTAAGCATTTCTTCCAGCAACATTGTGAACTGCCTTGAGACCTCCAGGTATAGGGCAGTATATAAATTCAATAAAGAATAATAATAAGGCGATCAACTACTCAGTTTGTGTGCAAATTCAAGTTTGCCACGCCTGAGAATTCAGTAATTGGCCATCCTATGATGCAGATCAAGCAACCTACATATCTTCCTTTATGGAATATTATTCTCAGTGTGTGATTAGGTTTCTTGGTGACCTGTAGGAAATTAGAAATCTAGATTTTTTCAGATGTAATCTGATATAGTAGAAATGTTAAGGGGTGGCATTGTGGTGGCAGGCTCCACCCCTTCAACTGTGTATGTTCTTTTCTACACTGGATAATGTCATAAAAGGGCTTAGGTGTGTGAATCATACTTTGCAAACTGCTGACTGTTCCGCGCTGCTTCTATGTGTGTTCCCCCACAGTCAGCTGGGGTGTGAATTGGTTCTCATTTAACTTAAATCCTGCCACTCGACCAAAGTTTTGAATCAGTTGTAGTACTCTTTTCAAACTAGACTCCGGCTCCTGTAATGTCAGAACTAGGTCATCTGCAAAAGCTTTAAGTTTATATTGTTTCGCTCCGACCTGAATTCCTTCCACCAACCGGTCCCCCCTAATCATATTCAGGAGCACTTCCAGAACCGAAATAAACAGTAATGGGGAAATCGGGCAGCCTTGTCGTGTACCTTTTTCAATTTTAAACTCTTCTGTAACCACATTGTTAACTATCAGTTTAGCCTTTTGTTCTGAATATATTGCCTCAATCCCGTTCTCAAACCCCCGTCCCACTCCCATTTCTTTTAAATTCCCCTTCATAAATTTCCAAGAAATGTTGTCAAAGGCTTTCTCCGCGTCTATAAAAATTAAAACTGCTTTAGTGTTTATGTTTGTTTGTAAAAGTTCCAATATGTCTATGATGTTCCTTGTGTTAGTAAACATATGTCTGCCCGGGAGAAAGCCTGCCTGGTCTTTATGGATTATCTCACTTAAAACTTTCTTAAATCTTCGTGCCAAAACATCTGCAAATATTTTGTAATCCACATTTAAAAGGGAGATGGGACGGTAATTCTTGAGTTGTGTCTTTTCAGTTTCTGACTTTGGAATCAATGTGATAAATGCTTCTTTCCACGATTCAGGCGCCTTCTTCCCCTCCATTATTTCATTACTGACCTCCAACAAAGGTTGTATCAAATAATCCTTCAATGTCTTATAGTAGTTAGAGGTCAGTCCATCTGGCCCTGGTGATTTGCCCTGTTTCAGACTCAGGATGGCCTGTTCAATCTCTTGTCGTGTTATTTTGCCATTTAAAATTGTTCTATTTTCTTCTGACAGCTTTGCTAATCCATTTCTCTCCAAAAATTGTGTAATCTCTATTTCATCTTGTGGCCCTTGAGTATATAACTTTTTAAAATACCTCTGGAAGCACTTTCTAATCTCTCCCGGGTTCTGAATGTTCCTTCCTTCAACCTCTAAGTTTGTTACTGTATTTAATCTTTGTCTCCTTTTCAACTGCCAAGCTAGCAGTTTCCCACATTTATTTGCCGATTCAAAAGTTTTTTGTTTCATTGTTTTAATCTTCCATTCTATTTCCTGATTTATCAGCTTGGAATATTGCGCCTGATAAAGTTTGATTTCTCTCAGAATCGGTTGGGACTTCGGGTTAGATCTTAACTTCTTCTCCAACTCTTTGATACTTTCCAGAATTTTATCTTTCTTTTCATTTTGCAGTCTTTTCTTTAAGGAATTCTGTTGAATCAAGAACCCTCTCATCACAGCTTTACTTGCATCCCAGATAGTTCTTTTTTCCACCGTAGTGTTCAAATTAATCTCAAAATAGTCCTTTAAGGTTTTTTGGGCCTTCTTTACAATTCTTTGATCTCTAAACAGGCCATCATTCATCTTCCATCTAAAGGAGCCGATTGGGATCAATGTCATATCCATTCTCAAGGCGTTATGGTCGGAGCATGTTTTGGGGCAGATTTCCACCTTCCTCACCTTAGGTGCCAGACTTCTAGTTATCCATATTTGGTCGATTCGTGTCCAAGTCAGTTGAGCTTCAGAAAAGAATGTTCCTTCTCTTCCCAGGGGGTTTCTAACTCTCCAGATGTCAACCCAGTCCATATTGTCAGTCATTTCAAAAAAGGTCTTAGGTAGTCTTCCCTCTTTAGTAATGTTCTGGTTCTGTGACTTATCCATATTTGTTGATACGACCCCGTTCATGTCCCCCATCATGATGACGTTGTTGTAATCCAGATAATCCAGCATGATCTCGTGCAACTTCTTATAAAAATCCGATTTTCCTTCATTTGGAGCATAAATTCCTAGTATCAAAATTTTTTCTCCTTGATACTGTACTTCTATTGCGAGGATTCTTCCACTTTCATCTTTAAAGAGAAATTTTGGTGAAAGGCTCTCTTTTGCATAGATCACTACACCTCTCTTTTTAACTGTATCCGATGATATAAATTCTTGACCAAGCCTTTTATTTATTAACACCTTTCTATGGAGCCTAATCACATGTGTTTCTTGTAAGCATATAATGTCCAATTGTTCCTTTTTTAAAATATGAAAAATTTTAGACCTTTTTTCGGGACTGTTACAGCCATTTATGTTCCAACTCAAAAGCTGCAGAGACATCCTGGATAGGTCTGGTTATTCTTTCTGGGGTGGTACCTTGTTCTCCGGTCCTTGAGGATCCGAGGGGGCGGGCTCCCCTGGAAGTTCTGGCGCTGGCAATCCAAGTCCTTTGTGGAGGTCTTCTCCGTGTGCTCCCAAAAACTTGTCTCTATCTTCCACTGTTTTGATTTTGATCTTTCTCCCTCTGTAGGTAAAGGATAATCCTTGTGGAAACTCCCACCTGAAGATAATTGCGTTGCTTCTCAACAGTCTTGCCAATTCCGTGTAGTTAGATCTAAGGTCCAGCAACTGCTTAGGAATGTCCTTGTAGATTTCAATTCTCTTGCCCAAAATGTCTAGTGACTTTTCGTAGTGCAGGCCCAAAATCTTGTCCCTTTCCTCCTTTGATCTCAATGTTATCAAACAATCTCTGGGCTTCTCTGTCCTTCTGACTCTGCCAAGCCTGAAAGCAGATACAATTTTAAAGTCTTTTTCCTCTAACTTCCAAAACTTGGCAAATTCCTTAGTTAGAAATTCAATAAAATTATCTTCTTCCACCTCTGGTATTGACCGTATCCTCAAGTTGGTCTCCCTGTTTCGCAGTTCTGTCATCAAAAAGTGAATCTGATGTTCTCCAACTTGTTTGCTGAGTGGTCTTACTTCTTTCTCAAGTTCTTCCAATCTTTGACTAGTATCTTCAGCCAGTTTACGATTTTCACCTACAGCCTCCTTTAATTCTCCAATAGACTGGGCATTCTGTGCAACTTGTCCAGTCAGCTTATTCAAGCTTTCTGTGTTCTGTTCAATTTTAGCTGTATGCAAATCAGCCTTCTTGTCCAGAGCCTCCAGTTTCTCCAAAATTTTCTCCAAGACAGAGCTACTTGTCCCTGAAGCCATATCTCCCAGATGCAGCTCCTCTGTCTCACCCTCCCCTGCCTGTATTAGGGAGGCCGCCTCTATGTCTGGAGGCAAAGTGGAAGGCAAGGCCGGCACAGAAGATCTACGCTGTGAGGCTGCAGATAAAGTTAGAGTTGTTTGTTTAGTCCTTCCTCTTCTCCTTGCGCCACTCATTCCAAAGTTATCTGTAATCCAAGGTCAATCCAAGTTGTTCCCATGAGAAAGCAGAGTCCCAGATGCAATAGTCAAACAGAGGCCGGGAAAGGGAAAGTAAAACAAAGTCACTGCTGTAAGTCCAAAATCCTCTAGAGGGAGCTTAATACGTCTTCAGGGAAAAGATCAAATCCAAGTTAAACTTATAAATTTAAATCCATGTCTATCGCCTCCACAATGTATTATTTTTAGCAGAGTAAAACTTAAAGCAAAACAGCGTTTCTTACAGTGCCTTGACTGCAACAGTTTCAAAGTATCCAGTTCCAACTCAGAATGTTTCAAAACCTGAATTCAATGTATCCAAAGTTGCAAACTGGTGCTCATCCAGGCAGCTCCAGCACCAGAGATTCTTATTTATTTTATAATCCACTGGTGCCACAGAAGAAGGATATCAGTGCACCCCGAATATGACCAGCAAAAGTCAATAGCTCAAAGTCTTTCACTCAGAAAACTGCTTTAACAGGGTGCCAGCATTTAGTTAACGCATAACTTTTTGTCTCCACTCCTCCTGCTCTTTGCTTAAAGTTCAGTATAGCGGGAGATGGGCTTCCTGCTTATCCTCACTCCGTTTTCAGCCAGATTTCAACTTTTTTAAAAAAGTTTTAAAAGTTTCATAAAGTTCTCAAAAAGTTTCAGAAAGTTGACAAAAGTTTCAGAAAGTTTTCAATGTCCAAATTTACTCACGGGTTGTAGTTTCCAAAGTTCAGAAAAGTTGCAGGAAGAAAGGACAGCGCTGACCGGCAACAGCAATGCGGCTTCACTTCGCTGTTTGCGCAACGACCCACAGCGCCGCTACCCCCTCCGCGATCCGGAGCCCCTTACGGGGTCCCTTCAACGTTTTGGGGGCTGCTTCCGGCGCCCGCCGGGTCCCGAGACCACAGGCTTCTGCCACCTGTGGTTTTCCTGAATGGGTCTCCGCTTCGCCGTAGCGGACGACCCGTTTACAGCGGAGCTCCCTTCTCCTTACTCGGAGAAGGCAGCCATTACCGGTCGCGCCGCCTCCGGAAGTCCGTGAATTGGTTCTCATCTAGTTCTGCTCTTCTGTTTTGCTGTTAGGTGCCATTCAGGTGGTGGTGGCCTCGCGGAGCCTCTGCTGGGGAATGAATGTAGCTTCTCACCTGGTGATCATTATGGACACGCAGTACTACAATGGCAAGATCCATGCGTGAGTGAAGGGAGTTGGGTTGCTGGGTTTTGGGCCCACGGGAAAGGTGAGGACTGTTGGGCTATGCAGTGAAGAATGGGAAAAGAAGCCCAGGGTGGTGAAAGGGAAAGTGAGGCTCACCCCAGACACTAGAGGAGAGCATCTCATTTGGGGCTGGTTTTGATTTTGTTGTTAAGATAGGCCTTGTTTCAGCCTGGCTGCTCAGGCACAATTGGGATAATCTAGAAGCTGGTCAACCAGATGTGTATTTCTTACTCCTAGAGTGACACTGATGTGAAAAAAATGGGTTTTCATGTGTCTCATGCATTACCTTTATCAATAGCTGCAATTTGGCTATGGTTTACAGAATATAATATCTGACCCAGAGTCCAAGTATTAATTCCTCTGCAGATTGAAAAAGTCATATTAACAAAACATGTTGCTGATTCTTGTGATTTGGGCAACTGAAAATACGTGGCCAGGTACTGGTACCCTCATAAGAGGCCAGAAGGAATTGAAGTGGGCCTTTCATTCTTTAAGTAGATCCCTCAGCCCTTGGTGAAGATTCCTGTGCATTTTTTGCCTCTTCAGTTTCCCAAGCTCCTGCCCTTTTTTCTTTACAAGGAAATGTGATGATTTGGTGCAGTGGAGGAGGGAGATCCGTGGATGAGCAGGAGAAGCAACCCATTGGATCTCCTCCATCCCTTGCAGAAAATGAACTAACTAGAGTAAGTCTGACCTTTTAACTTTCAGCCAGTCAGACTGAATCTGGAATTTGTCATGACATGCATATTGTAGAAGTTTCCCCCTCTACATAATTCTAAACCTTTTGCCTTCTGCTTCTATTAACATAGTTAATTACTTTCCTGTGTGCCAGGTATGTGGATTACCCCATCTATGACGTGCTGCAGATGGTGGGCCATGCAAACCGCCCACTGCAGGACGATGAGGGGCGCTGTGTCATTATGTGCCAGGGATCCAAGAAGGTGAGCAAACAACAGGGAATGAGTGGACTTGCATGTTCTTTAGGGCTGGGGGCCTGAAGAAATTTAGGATCACATTTCTTCCATATGTTCCCTGGATGAGGTTTGCTTGAGGCACAGTTTCTCTTCCAGTCTGGATTTGAGTATTCCTTTGTTCAGAGTGGAGATCATTATGAAACTCGTAAATTGTTTGACACACTAAGAATGCCACTTTGGTTCTCCCACTCAAAGGATTTCTTCAAGAAGTTCCTATACGAGCCCCTGCCAGTGGAGTCTCATTTAGACCACTGCATGCATGATCACTTCAATGCTGAGATCGTCACCAAGACCATTGAGAACAAGCAGGATGCTGTCGACTATCTCACCTGGACCTTCTTGTATCGCAGGATGACTCAGAATCCCAACTACTACAACCTGCAAGGTGGGAAAGCCGAATCCCAACCCCTGCCCCCGTTTTTGTTGCTTTGTGCCTCTATCCTGCCACAAGCTTGGACAAGAGGGAGGGGAATGGAGGAGGATTATTTCTTACGTTTCACACTGTCCTTCCTCAAAGTCGTACTGGTTCTGAAGTAATAAAACACAAAGATTATTTCAAGGTCCTATGTTTCCAGCCCCTGTGGATGTGCAGCATCTGTCTTCCTTTGTCTCTTTGTCCAGGAGTTTCACACAGGCATCTCAGTGACCACCTGTCAGAGTTGGTGGAGCAGACGCTTAGTGACCTTGAGCAGTCCAAGTGTATCAGCATTGAGGATGAGATGGATGTGGCGCCTTTGAACTTGGGCATGATTGCAGCTTATTACTACATCAACTACACCACCATTGGTAAGGGGCGTGCTGGGAGTTACGGACATCATGGCACCTGTGCATGGCATGCTGTGTGTTGCTTGTTGTCTGAGGCTGCAGCCTCATACCTGATGCTACCTTTTCTTTTATTAAAAACCCACCACCACCTCTAGAGCTCTTCAGCATGTCCCTGAATGCCAAGACTAAAGTGCGAGGGCTGATTGAAATCATTTCCAATGCTGCTGAGTATGAGAACATTCCCATCCGGCACCATGAGGACAACCTCCTGCGCCAGGTGAGTTAGCTCTTCAGTTTGATGGGCACGGGGGGTGGGGGTGGGTTGGTTGACTTGGGAAATTTTATACAGCCCATTGGCTTCTCTCCAAGAGCAGAGGACCCCAGTCCTTCTCAAATTCTGGTTTAGCAAAACATTAAAAAATATATATTTGGAAGCAATAATTTAACCCAAGTTAGTAGTATTTACTGTATTTTTCGCCCTACAGTACGCACTTTTTCCCCTCCAAAAATGAAGGGGAAATGTGTGTGCGTCCTATGGGGCGAATGCAGGCTTTCGCTGAAGCCTGGAGAGCAAGAGGGGTCAGTGCGCACCGACCCCTTTCGCTCTCCAGGCTTCGCGGACCTCTCCGCAAGCAGCGGGAGCCAGCGCTGGGCTCCCACGGCTTGCAGAGAGCTGCCTGTTTGGGGGCTGGGATCGGGGGAAGCTCGGGCCTCCCCCGCCCCAGCCCCGCGCCTGGGGGGGGGGAATAATTTTTTCCCCTTTATTTCCCCCCCAAAACTAGGTGCGCCTTATGGGACGGTGCGTCCTATAGGGTGAAAAATACGGTAGATGCTAGATGCAGGGCAAGTGGTCCTGATCCTGCTCTAGCGTCCACCTGCCTGAGATAAATCCATGAGGATACAGAGCAGGGCTCCATAACTAGGAGTTCCCTCCTAAGGCCTTTCTTGTGCGAAGTTGGTGAAGACTGAGTTGTTTAGGAGGGGTTTTTATGTATATATATTTTAAAGATAAGCAAACATGGTTTTAAAGAATTGGGAAATTGTTATTGTCTGAGCAGAGATTTTTGTGTGGAGATGGTTCATTTGTGAAAAACTCTTTCTGCTTTATGTTCGTTGCAAATATTTTTTAAATGTGTGATCTGCTTTAAAAAAACAACTTAAAACCAAAATAGAAGTTGGTACTTGTTGGGAAAAATATATTATGCATGTAAAAGTGGTAAAATTTCCAGTGGCTGAGAGCTAAGTTTATGGAACCAAATACAGTTAACCTACTGGGCTGTACATGTGCACTTAAGTTCCCCAGTCTGTATTCATTGTGTACATTTTGTCCTCTGTTTTGTTTGCAGAGAACTTTCACTTCTGTAGTTTCAAATTCTGAAGTCTGTGATGACCTTTTAAAACTGAATAATAAATATATCCCTATACCACTAAATGGTAGATCCGTGGGCCAATGTGGCTAGCAGGGCCTCTACATCCTGCTGGCTACATCTTTGCCAGCTCTAGACTTGTCCTCCGCATGGCAGTGTCGCCTGTCTTTTATGCAGCACCTCAAGCCCCCGCCCTCGCTGGGTGATGGGTGCTGATCTTTGCGTTCCAATCTGTCTTGCTCCCGCAAATTGTGTGTGTGATTGCATTTGGTGCTAAGAGATAGTCAGAGAACTTTACTGTGTGCTGAATGTTGCTTCTCTCCTTTCCTCAGCTTGCCCAGAAAGTGCCTCACAAGCTGAATAACCCCAAATTCAACGACCCCCATGTCAAAACGAACCTTCTGCTTCAGGCTCATCTGTCACGTATGCAGCTGAGTGCAGAGCTCCAGTCTGACACAGAGGAGATTCTCAGCAAGGTATTGGGGGAGAGCAAAAACACAGCTGGGGGGCACCCAGAGCTGCCTGCTGCTTCAGGGCGAGTTCACAACAGATGCTGCCTATTCCCATTTGGCCTCGTATTCAAAGCTTGGCTAGCTGAGGGCATTGTTCCCCCTTTTCTGCTGATGTCTGGGATGCTAAGCTCCTTTGTTCTGTCTTTTCTCCCAGGCAATTCGTCTGATCCAAGCTTGCGTGGATGTTCTGTCCAGCAACGGCTGGCTGAGTCCTGCTCTGGCTGCCATGGAACTGGCCCAGATGGTCACCCAGGCCATGTGGTCAAAGGACTCCTACCTGAAGCAGCTGCCCCACTTCACCTCTGAGCACATCAAGCGCTGCACGGAGAAGGTGAGAGCGGACTCAGGCAGGGAGGTGGGGAGGTTGTTCCACCACCAGGAACCTGCTCCTTTCTTGGCCACCCCGGCTGGCTTATCCCATGTCTGCCCTTTTGCAGGGAGTGGAGAGTGTATTCGACATCATGGAAATGGAGGACGAAGACCGCAACGCCCTGCTGCAGCTCTCTGATACCCAAATTGCTGATGTGGCCCGCTTCTGTAACCGCTACCCTAACATTGAGCTTTCCTATGAAGTGGTGGAAAAGGATGGTATTCGCAGGTAATGGAGCATAGCAATGAAAAATAAAGCCAGAAGATGTAAATTTGACCAAGCAGTTCTTGTTACTTAGCTGGGGGGGAGGGCATTATTCTTCATTTTTGTGCCCTTTCAGAGGGTTTCCTTCAAAATAACAAAGGCTTCCTCCGTTTTCAAAACGAAAGCTGCTGTGGTTGATTTTTCACTGTAGACCATGATTTTGCCATGTGATTTGCTGCCAAATGGGCTTCTATGCACGTTGCCGCTTGCAGGCCAGTTAGCAACCTTTGCATGCTCCCCCTTAGCACATTGTTCCAGGTGTGTGTGTCTAACCTGGTTTGTTTCTTCAGCGGAGGGCCAGTGGTGGTACTGGTGCAGCTGGAGCGAGAGGAAGAAGTCACTGGACCAGTAATTGCGCCCCTCTTCCCACAGGTATGTGGAGTCCTGCCCAGCCTGTGCTGATGCCATCCAGCTGGGCCCACTTGTGGGAGGCAAAGGGTAGGATGGGGCTGAAACCTACAGGGTTGTGATCCAGAGGGGCAGGGAGGATGTCACAAGTCGTCTTCCTCACTTTCCCCCTCTCATCTGCAGAAACGCGAGGAAGGCTGGTGGGTGGTGATTGGAGACTCCAAATCCAACAGCCTTATCTCCATCAAGAGACTGACGCTGCAGCAGAAGGCTAAGGTGAGTGATCTGGGAACAACCATGATGATCTCATTTCACCTCTAGAAGAGCCTTATGGGGAGGCATAATTGCTGCTGTCGTGAGCCTTGTTTTAGGCCAGGGCATCCTCAACATTGTAGGTCAAGGACCACCTGCTTTTTGGCCAATGGGACAGAATTATCAAGCAAAAGGGGAGGTTAAAGTCATCCAGTGAGGGAGACCATAAGGGTGTGGCTTCTTTGGCCTCCCACAGGCTGCAGCATAACAGGGATCCGGGCAATCACTCATGTAAAACAATTGAGATTCTTTTCTGCCTCTTAGCTGCAAACAGAAAAATTGAGCAGCTCAGAAAACCTGCTGAAGCAGCAGGAAGGGACATAGTGGATGGCACAGTAAAACTAGCTCCCCCACCCCCAGAGAGGCCTGCTCTACTCTTGCAACCATGTCAGGGGAGAGCGTTGACTAAGATTCAACCTCTAAACCCCCACCCCATAAACCCGTATTTTGGATCACAGGAATAGTACATGTAGAATTCATGTGGGGGTGGTGGAGGAGGATGGGTAGTGTGTGGGATGTTGGAGGTGGGATCTTTAGCGAACTCATACTCCTCCCAAATGGACAGCTTGACACACCTTGCAGCAGTCTGATTTTTGTTGGCTTTATTGACCATGTCCTGGTATTACTGGCCTCAACATTTTTTTTAGAATACAAGATAAGTTTGGGATTACTGAAAATAAAATTGTGCTTATGCTCAAGGGTCTGGACTCCTCTTGGCCCCAGGAAATCCAAGTGCATTATGTGATCTATGTAGCATGTGCAAATTGGGGTTTGCTGATCCTGGATTGGGCTGAAAACCCATCTCCTGCAGCTTCTGGGATTCTAGCAGGCCTTGTACACACACTTTAAAACATGGCCTTGCAGTAAGGCAGGGGTGGGGACACCTGTTGCTGAATTGCAACTCCCATGGGCTGATGGGAGGTAGTTCAGCAACATTTGGAGGGCCACAAGTGCCACCCCATGCAATAAGAGTGAGAGGGAGGCAAGACTTGCTAGAAGCAGCAGCTTACGCCCAGTGCCAGTTTCCTTGTGTTTCCTTCATTCTGTTAAATTGCAGAATTCCCACAGTCCTGCTTATCATAACTGTCACTGATTGACAGAAAATCTGAAGCTTCAAAATGAAGAGTGGTCTGCAAAGGGCCCCCTGCAAGGAGGTGGGAATCCTGGAATGGGTTGTTTCTGCCACTTGCTCTGCTAGGCAGGTCATATCAATGTCTATACCCTCATATCAGAGGGCGACCTCTCCAGTTCCTTCCTGCCCAGCTCTCAGCACAGGGTGTGCATGGAGCCCCATTCCTCTGAGCTTGCTTCTCACCCCATCTCTTCCTTGTGGAGCAAACCCTTCACATGCTCTGTCTCCTTTTAGGTGAAACTGGACTTTGTGGCACCAGCCACTGGGACTCACAACTACACCCTCTATTTCATGAGTGATGCCTACATGGGCTGCGACCAGGAGTACAAGTTCAGTGTGGATGTGAAGGAGGCGGAGAGTGACAGTGATACGGATTGAGCTGGGCCTTCACCTTCTGTCTTGTATGAGTGCAGTTCTGAGCCTCCATGGAATGGGATGTCCACAATATCAGCTTCTAGAGACGTTTGTGAACTTCTGCTTCCTGCTGGCTGGAGAGTTAGGTTACTCCGTACTTGACTGTTTCTGTTCACTTTCAACTGGCATTCGAGAAATTACCTCTGCCCTTTCTGTTTTGTTTTGTTTTTTTAACTGAGCAACTCAAAAAGTTTTGTGCACAGTATTTTTTATGTGAGTGGACTCAGTTGGTTCTGCTGTGTTCCTACTTGTTTTCCCAAATAAAGATATTTAGGAACAACCTCCTTGCTACTTTTCTTGTGGGAGGGGGAACTAATTCCTAGACCAGGAGTTGTCAACCTGTTTCCTACCACCCACTAGTGGGCGTTTCAGGATTCTAGGTGGGTGGTAGGGTAAGGTTACCAACAATTTTTCAATGAATCCGGGGAAATTTTCCAACTTCAATGGATTTTGTATGGGGACTGGTTTGTAAATCTGGGGACTGTCTCTGGGAAATGGGGACATTTGGTAACCTTACGGTAGGGTGTTCTACGGCACAAGCTGAATCCTGCTTCCATTGAGCACTGGTGGGTGGTAAGGAAATTTTATCATCAAGAAAGATGCATTAGTGGGCGGTAGGTATAAAAGGGTTGACTACCCAGTCCTAGACTTTCTCTGCATGTATTTTTACCTTTTCCATTCACAGTCTTTTGGGCTGTCCCATTGTCCTAGCCCCGGTTTGAAGTATGTCTTTGACACTTGCTTTTCTGGCTTGTAATTAGGATCCTATCTTGGGTGCAGGAAGCTAATTAAGATGCCCTAGTATGAGCAAGATCGTTATCCTAATTGGGGAATATGAAACAGCAGCACAGCCATCTGTGGCTATGTCTCTGCTCTCTAGTGTAGGTATCTAATATTACCTTGCTGGCAGAATCAATACATGTGCTTCTTCATGCAAAACTAATATACTTGTCTCTGCAATTAGTTGACTTTCCAATTTGTTTTGTGCTGCAATAGACTAACACAAATATCTCTTTGGAAACAATTCCTTTGTGTTACCTTGTTCCAACCTTCCAGATAGTGATGGAACCCAACTTTCATCAGCCCTAACAAATGTGTCCAGGGAGAGTCAGCATGATGTAGTGGTTATTAGAGAGTCTTGGACAGAGCAGAATTCAAAGATCACCTTGGTCATGAAGGTCACTAGTTGACATGGGCTTTAGTCACTGTGTCTCAGCTTAACCAACATCACAAGGTTGCTTTGTGGATAAAATGGGGAGAGCTATGAGCACCCCCATCTTGAAGTGCTTACATGAACCCAAAAGACAGTACCATATAGAGGAAGTTTGGAAATCATTTCGACCAGGGCTCCTTGACTCCCCCCTCTGCCTTCTGAGGTTGCAATTCATGCAGAATTTTTTGTGAAACAACCTATCCCTGCCTCACATGTTGAAGTATTTGACACGGATGAGACAAAGATACCTTTCCCATGAGGAAACTCCCACACATTTTATAATGAGGGGGGAAATGAACTGACAAGGACAACTCAACCCATCTGTGCTGAGCTATGTTGGCATTTTCATTTTTGAAATCAGCCGGGCAAATTGCCAACTAATTTCTGATAGCTGAACAGCACTTTTCTCTTTTGGATGGTGACCCCTGTATGTCAAATAAGTAGTTGGGATGGCAAAGTCTTAGTTGCATTTTTAACATAAAAACCCATTTAGAGATAGCAGCAGACATACAATAGCACTTGGTCAAAATAAATTTTACATGTGTCACAAGCTCATTTTCTCAGAACTGCTCTTCTCCCTCTGCGGCACCACCTCCCAATCCAAACCTACATCTTATACAACCACATTTTAGTACAAAACCAGCAGTTACAAAGCCTGTTGCTTCCCAACTGGTAAGAAACGCCTAATCAGCAGGCCAGTCTTTCTGCAGGCAACCCTGGCTTTGTTTTAAAGGAGCGATGAAGCTAAGAAAACCCAGCCTATGTAGTTTGGGGATTTTCTACCCAGCTGCAAGACAAGACCCTGTTTGGTCAACAACATGAATCTGTGCAGAAGACCCAGCTGCCCTCTGCTGCCCCCACTAGGTGTTAGCTCTGGCACAGCAGCTCTTGTGGAAAGGGGGGAGGTACTTCATAACAAGGTTACATGATATCACCTTTTTAATTGCCTTTACAGAGGGGATGCAGTCCAGCTTGCTGCCCACAGGTGTGCCACTGTTACACTATGTTATTGTCAGAAGGAGCTGGGAAATTTGGACCCTCAGCAGACCTCAGGGCGCTGGTATTTCCAAAATGCCATCTCTCCATCATCGCTGCATGAAGCCAGCAGCCCAGGCTCCTTCGGGTTCCAGGCCACACAGTTCACATCCTGGGAGTGAGCCCGGGCCATGTGGACAGTAAGGGTGAAAGTGGGCTGGTGGGGGTCTGAGTGCAGCTCCTCCTCAAATATTCTGATGGCATCATCTCCACAAGCCGTGGCTAAAGCTCCCGTTAGCTGGCACCTGCAGAGGATGAAACGAAAAGAATGGACTATGGGCCTGAACACACTGGTGATCTGTGCAAAGGTCCTGTGATACAATCACAGAAAAGCTTTACCACTTGACTGGAACAGATTGATTGGTCCCCAGAATGACTTGCAAGCTGCTACACAAGACTTCTCCCCTACTGTGCACACTCACCATGCCACGTCGTAGATGGTTCTTGTGTGGAAGCCAGAAAGGGTGCAGATGCATTTCCAGGTAGGATCTGTGCCATTGCAGACAACACCTGCAAAACACAAACAACTCCTTAGGCTGGGCCTGTCTTCTTTGCTTCATAGGCCAAAAGCTTCTTGCAAAGAGGCAACCTGAAGCTCTACAGACCCCACCAATGCTTTTTCACTTCAGAAACTAAAGAGTATGGAAGGAAGCAGTGTCACCACTGCATGCAGAAGCTGTGAAGTTCCCCATTTACATCCTGGAGCAAGGAGACCCTGAGACACCTAAGTCTTGTCTTTGGTCAGCACTTCAACTTAAGTACTAAAACCCTGGAACTGAACTTTTAAAACACCACTTAATTAGCTCTAGATTGCTCCAACTTCCACACAGATTCTCCTAACTGCACTCTCTCGTGTGATTGGGCAGAACAGGGTTCACTCCTCCCCTCCCATTACAGTTTTTACTCAACAAGCGTTCAGTGATAAGAGCTGAGACGCTTGCCTTGCCTTCCCTACCCAAACCCCCTTTTCAGATAACTCTTCCATGCTTCAGGCATCTCAATGATCACAAAGACTAGAAGTTAAAGAAGATGAAAGAATACATAATTGTGTATGTGTGTGTCTGTATTCAGAGAATCTGCATGGAGGTAATATAGCACAGTAGCTAAGATTCTGAGCTGTAAATTTGAACATGAACACACACACACACACCTGTTCAAACATCAACTCTATCACGAACTCATTGAGTCTTGGGCAGGAATCAGTGCTCTCTCAGCCCCAGGTTCCCCATATGTAATATAGGGGGAAATAATACTGACTTACAGTGCTACCTCTGGTTACGTACTTAATTTGTTCTGGAGGTCCGTTCTTAACCTGAAACTGTTCTTAACCTGAAGCACCACTTTAGCTAATGGGGCCTCCTGCTGCTGCACACCACCGGAGCATGATTTCTGTTCTCATCCTGAAGCAAAGTTCTTAAACTGAGGTACTATTTCTGGGTTAGCGGAGTCTGTAACCTGAAGCGTATGTAACCTGAAGCGTATTTAACCCGAGGTACCACTGTACTTCCACACTACCAGCAGCATTTTGTGTCCAAGGAGCATGCCCATTTCTCACTGAGCTATCAGCCTTAGGCTGTTTTCCTAAGGATTTTTTTGTGGATCTGCAAACCTTGGTGCTTCCTGTTTGTGGATGCTGTAGCTTTGCATACTTCAGAACCAGCCCACAGAGAATGGCATTTACTATTGGCATGTGTGGTGGTGGTTGATTTTAGCTATGTAATATGGTACCTGTGGTCCCCTAAGCGTTGCTGAACTACAGCTCCCATCATCCCTGAACATTGGCTTTGCTGACTGCGGGTAATGGGACGCAGAGTCAAACAACATCCTTGACCTAATGAAAAAACAGCAGTGGAAAGCCTAAGAGAGGCTGCACTTCTACACTGCCACCAGTAACAGCTCTTCAGACCCTACAGAAGCCAACTCCTTAGGGTGGCTCAGCTGCCCCAACAACAAAAACTTCAAATCTTAGCTGCCATGGCCCTTGGAAAACTAGACAGATCCAATTCCTTGAACAGATCCATTCCATCTTTGCAAATGCCACTGACCTTGCTCATTGCCCGGCTTATACTGGCGCCAAATGCGCACTGTCTTGTCATCGCTGCAGGAGGCCAGGCGCTCCCCACTGTGGTCAAAGGCCAGGCTCCACACCGTAGACTCGTGGCCTTCTAGGGTGGTAAAACACACCCAGTCGTCCTCTTCCTCTCGGTACAATTTCACAGTATCATCATAACTCGCTGATGCCAATAGCTGGCAGTGGAAAGGAAAAATCACAGGTAAGTGTTGGAACAAAACACCTCTGAAGCAAAACTGAGAGCAGGGCTGTTCAATGAGAGCATGGAGGGGAATGCAGAATGTTGTGTAAGACACAAAGCTCAGCTCCCTGATAATCCTGGAATTTATTTTAAAGCCAAAAGCATGTTTACAGCACTTAGGGTATGGGTAGCCAGTGTTGTGCCTTCTCTTCTAGGTGATGTTGGACTCCCATGCCCATCAATCCCAGTCAGAACAGCCACTGGTCATGGATGATGAGAGTTGCAGCTGAGCAACATAGGGGTGGGGTGGGGGGCAAACCACTTTGGCAATCCTTGCCCTAGGGCAACAAAGATATCAAGGATCCTGCAGTAGTTTCCAGGAGAAACAGATCCACAGAGAAGCAGCAACTTCCAAGAAACAGGAATACAGACCTAAGCTGTGAAGATGACAAAGCCCCACTGCTGGTGGTCACACCAAAGAGGGGGATGAACAGCCCTTTGCCTGCATCCCTGCTGCAAAGTGGGTGAAGCAAACACTGCAGCCTTTCAGCCCTTGCTGAAAGACCTACATTGGCTCCCTGTACGTTTCCGAGCACAATTCCAAGTGTTGGTGCTGACCTTTAAAGCCTTAAATGGCCTCGGTCCAGTATACCTGAAGGAGCGTCTCCACCCCCATTGTTCAGCCCAGACACTGAGTTCCAGCTCCGAGGGCTTCCTGGCGGTTCCCTCACTGCAAGAAGTGACATGAGCCAACAGTGTGACGCGGCAGCTAAAAAAGCCAATGCAATTCTGGGCTGCATCAATAGGAGTATAGCATCTAGATCAAGGGAAGTAATAGTGCCACTGTATTCTGCTCTGGTCAGACCTCACCTGGAGTACTGTGTCCAGTTCTGGGCACCACAGTTCAAGAAGGACACTGACAAACTGGAACGTGTCCAGAGGAGGGCAACCAAAATGGTCAAAGGCCTGGAAACGATGCCTTATGAGGAACGGCTAAGGGAGCTGGGCATGTTTAGCCTGGAGAAGAGGAGGTTAAGGGGTGATATGATAGCCATGTTCAAATATATAAAAGGATGTCACATAGAGGAGGGAGAACGGTTGTTTTCTGCTGCTCCAGAGAAGCGGACACGGAGCAATGGATCCAAACTACAAGAAAGAAGATTCCACCTAAGCATTAGGAAGAACTTCCTGACAGTAAGAGCTGTTCGACAGTGGAATTTGCTGCCAAGGAGTGTGGTGGAGTCTCCTTCTTTGGAGGTCTTTAAGCAGAGGCTTGACAACCATATGTCAGGAGTGCTCTGATGGTGTTTCCTGCTTGGCAGGCGGTTGGACTCGATGGCCCTTGTGGTCTCTTCCACCTCTATGATTCTATGATTCTAGGTTACAGGGAATCAAGCAGAGGGCCTTCTCAGTAGTGGCGCCCGCCCTGTGGAATGCCCTCCCATCAGATGTCAAGGAAATAAAGGTTGAATGCCAACCTCATTTGATCCTTTGCCCCAGGCAGCAAAATGTGCTGGGTCAGCCCTTGGAAGGACCGGCTCCTGAGGAGTCTTCTTCCCTCTACCAGCCAGGCGCTGAGGGGACAGGGCTCCTTGCACAAAGGTCTCTCCCTAATCCACCTTGGGTTGGTGGGGATGACCATCTTCCCACTGTGTGATTTGGGAAGCCCAAGGAGAGCTGCTGCTATGTACTCATTACAATTCCCTGGATGCAGTTTTATGGACCAGCCATGTCATTCCTGTCTTACTTCAAATGCCCATGTTGAAATGAACACTCCAGTCCACACACCCCATTAGCATCAGGAGGCTGCAGCAATTGAGTGCAAAAACTGCAACACAAGGGTATTCTTGTTCGATTAGGAGGGCTATAAGGCTTCAATAGGAGGGGGCAGGAAGGACAGAAATATAAATGTTTACAGTTTATGACAGGGGGCTATAGAAACACTGCCCTGCTTAGAGACCGGCCATTTGATAGGTCTCCAAGACAGCACGCCCCAAGGATACCAGCTGTCCGCCATACAGGAAGGGAACACTCACCTCTTGGTTGGGATGCCAGACAACATGCTTGACATCCTGCGTGTGGGAATTCAAGACACTCATGCACTCGTATTCATCCTCTTCGTCCACTGCAGCACAGAAGAGGGGGGATGTAGGGGAACAGTTTAAGAAACAAGGCACTTCTTAGCAGTGATTTCTGCATTGTAAGGTGTTTGACTAGATGAGCCTTGGGGTCATCTCCAACTCTACAATTCTATGATTCCCTCCCATGTCTGCTCCAGCCATCATGCATCATGTATATTCATACACAGTGAAAATCCCAATTCCTTTTGACCCAGCTCCATCCTCTCAAAACACTTTTGCGGCTCTCACCTTCCCAAACCCAGACAGTTTTGTCTCGGCTGCAAGTGGCCAGAAGACTGCCAGATGGTGCCCATGACACAGACTTCACCTCATTCTCATGGCCCTCCAGAGTGGCTGCACACTGCAAAGAGAAAAGGGGATATGGGTAAGAGAAGGGTAACCAGGAAACTGTGAAAACCTGACAATGTGGCAGGATGATACACCTGAAAACACAACAAACATTTCCTATTGCTGGAGGCAGCAGAAATGGTGCCTTCCAGACAGTGTTGGATTATAAATCCCACTATCTATGAGCATTGGTCATGCAGGCTGGGGCTGACAGGAGCTGGAGTCCAGCAAGATCTGGAGGGTTTCTGGCTATGTGTTATGAGTTTGCATGTGTGTATGTATTCAATTGTGACAGATTTTAATCAACTGAAAAGCATGAGAAAAGCAGCAGCAGCAACAAAACCAAAAGGGAGATTCAAGACACCTCAAAATCCTCATGGTTCTTCTTCCAAATGCAGGTGGTAGCATCAAAACTGGCAGAAGCCAGGTAGTTCCCACAGGGGGACCAGGCCACCTTGCGGATAGTTCTCTGGTGTCCCTCACCCAGAACAGACTTGCACACCCAGGTATCACCTGCCAAGAGAGAAAGCCAATTAGGAGCTGTGAAACATCTCTGGGTCCACTGGAGAGTCCTCTCCCTCCTCCTGGCACCTCAGAGGTCACTACATAAACCGAGTTAGAGAGGTGTTTACCTGGTTCAGCTTTACACTGAGATCAGATCCACCTAAACTACCCAGAAAAATCAAGAGCTGCTGTTACCACCACCCGAGTTAAAAAGCATCATGGGGAAAGAGATCTAATAAAGTCCTGTCCACTCAACTCCCCTTTGGCACTGGAACACTCTTTTTTGTCATAGCTGTCTTAAGCAGGCCTAGGCATTGATATGGGATGACAGAAATTTATGGCCAATGGCCAAGGGATAGGAGGTCCAAAGATTCCTGACTCCTGTCTTTCATCTATAGGTGGGTCACACATCACAAGTCTCTCTCTCTCGCCTCCCAGCATAAGATGCAGCATGGAATCCAGAGCGCAATGCTTCTCCTAATTGCACAATGAACACCCTTGACCAAAGACTTGGTTGCCTGTTTCTCTCCCCCTACTTTCAAGGAATGACAACAAGGAGAGCAATCTGAACCCACTGAGTTCAAGTAAATTGTGTTAGGATTGCAGTCCAAACTGGCAGACTAGCTCACCTTCTTTCCCCCATATTCGAATGCTACGGTCCCCACCACAGGAAGCTAAGAGACTCCCTGTAGGGTTCCAAGCGAGAAACCAGCACCGGGAATCTGGGTGTGCTGGGATGCGAGACAAAAGTGTCAGGGAATCCTTCATCATAACACCAAACAGTCCCCGCAGAACCTATGAAGCAGCAAAGAATGAGACCAACAAAAGGGAAGAATAATTTAAAAACTTGCAATTCAGGCATCTCCTGAACAAGAGTGCCCAGCATTCTAACATATTGATTTGCAACTGCAGAATAAAGCCTTTATTTTATCAAGGTGTGTAATGAAAATCCTCCAGGCATGCAGCCCACATGCCTTTTGCATTATGCAAGTGTTTTAAAACTGTGATCTGCAACCTTCACTCCAGTGGGTCACATCATGTCTTTATTCAATAGTAATATTTATTGTTATTGCTTCTTTTATTTCTTTTGTTGCATTATGATTTGAATTCTATGGAATATAAACTACAGTGCAATAGAACAATCAATAAAAATGCAATTTAAAAGTATACAGTATCTAGCACAGTGCATTACAATTGCTACAATGGGCAGAAAAATCATTAAAGTAGTCCACTAACATCATCAGCGAGTTTCAAGTGGTCCTTGCGGGGAGGGGCAGAAAGTTTGGTAACTGGTACACCACAGAACTGTGTGTTTGCAGATAAGGAAAGAAATGTGACATATGTAGGTTTCTGTTTGACTCTGTGATGACAGGAGGACAAGGGCCACAAGCCTGTAGCTAAGTACTGAGGACCCCGTTTTCTAAAAGCCAAGCCTTTGAAATTGTTGATATCTCTGTGGGAGTTTTTGTTATGTGAATGGCGCCACCATACCCTCCAACATGTCCCAATGCAAACTGGGATGCATGACCTGTGGGAGAGGAGGGCACCCCGAATTGAGATGTTCCAGACAGTTGATGGGTATGTGCCACAGACCTCCTGGGTGGATTAGGTGGACCACCAATTGGGAACACTGCTGTAGAGGGTTAGTTTTATGTGGCTCCCAGAAGCTACATAATTTGAATTAAGGCCTGGTAAAACATTTGTTGAGAATGTCATTCAAAAAGAAAGGAAAAGTATATTCAAATTGAAGAAGAAATATATTGCACAATTCAACATTATATTTCTCTGGTTTGATTTAGTATGTAACCTGTTAGCTGTGATTCCTGTATTACAGGAGATTGGAGTAGGTGATAAACCAGGGTCACTTCTAACTCTACAATTTTATGAGTTTCTTTTTTCCGCAGCTATATATAATGTGCGGTGCCTAAGAACATGCCAGAAATAGACCCCAATTCCTACTGCATTATTTATTAATTTCCAAAATAGACTTCATAGCAGACCGTTAGATGCTGTCAACATTTATAGAATCAAGCCACTGCAGAGGGTGGGGTGGGGGCCAAGGAAAATACACACTTCGAGCTACATCCAAAACCACAGGAGTTAGCAAAAAAAGATCTGTGTATGTGTTTGTGTGCAAACCTTGCTGGTTCACAGTGAGATCCCACCAAGTCTGGCATCCTTTTTCCCAAAGTGCTCAGCCAGTGCTTCCAGGGAGCCACAAAGCGGGGAATCAGATCAGGACCAACAACCAACCCTTACTGATCACTCCCAGCGTCACTCGTTTCCACAGCCTCTGTACATAACAGTTCATTCACAGCTATCACATATATGCAGCCATATCTATCTATCTATCCCTATGCTGCACTTCTCCTTCTTGGCCAAAGCAAGGCTCAACTTAGCATAGCATCTCACTTCCTACAGCAGATGCCTCTGAGAGCAGTGGCTCTTCTCTTTTATTTTACTTGTGCAGTTTACTATGCAAAGGTATCCTGCCTCTGGACTAGGAAGTTCTATCAGCTGTATGTCTTGGTCATAAAAGAAAAGAGATAAATGGTAGTAAAGGACTCCTGCTGCAAGTCTAGTCTGGTAGCTGGATGAGAGAGCCAGAGCAGTGCAGCGGGGTGTCGGGATAGGACAGGCGCAGGCAAACTCGGCCCTCAAGATGTTTTGGGACTACAACTCCCATCATCCCTGACCACCGGTCCTGGTAGCTAGGGATGATGGGAGTTGTAGTCCCAAAACATCTGGAGGGCCGAGTTAGCGTGTGCCTGGGCTGGGAGCTGGGAGAGCAGGGTCCAACTCTTCCCCCTCATTAGCCATGACGCCCACCTCACAGGGTTCTTGTGGGAATTAAAGGGGGAGAAGAACCATGTACCTTCCGCTCCAGCAGCCCAAGAAAGCCGCCCAGCGCCGCCGCTGCCTCCTCCCTGCCTCCGCGCTTCCTCCCCGGCTCCCACAGGGCACCTCTAGGCGCAGGCGCGCAGGGCAAAGCGGGCAGCGCCGCTCCCGCCACAGCGCCCCCTGCAGCCCACTCCCTCTCCGGAGCGGAAGTGACGACTCCACGCGGAAACTACGGTTCCCAGCATGCTTTGCGAGAGTCAGTGTGAGGCGAGAAAGAATGTGTGTGTGAGACACACACGCAACACAAGGAAGGAAAGATGGGCCGCATCTCTTTACTCAGTTCCTGAACTGGCCCTCCTGCAACTTTCAAGGGAACAAAGTTGTTTTATTTATTTATTTTTTTACTTGAAGTAAAAAGAAAAAGAATAATCCCTCAAAGCGCTTTACCAAAATATAAAGACAAGAAAAAGGTCAAGACAAGTCAGGGCTGAGAAATGCTGAGGTGAATGTCAACCTGTTTCGGTAGTTCGCCTTTTTCTCCGTCTCAGGAGGCGCCCGCCCCTCCTCCTCCCGCCTCTGGCGCCGTGACGTCGCGCGCGCGGCCGGCCGGAAGCGGAAGTGGCCGGCGGCTGTTGTTTGGTGGCAGCGGGGGGGGTCGGGCTGTCGTCGGGCGAGGAGGAGGAGGAGGAGGAAGGCGCCGGCCCCCGCGGAGTGGCGCGGCCTTGGAAGGAAGGCCAGGCCCGACGGGGCTCCGCGCCCGGGAAGGGAGCCGAGCGGTGAGTGGGGGAGCCCGGCCGGCCAGGTCAGGGCGGCGCCCCTTTGTGTCTCCCCCGGGGGAGGCAGGATCCGAGGGAGAGCGCCGGGGCGAAGGAGGGCCCAGGGGTGGGTGGAAGGTGGATCGGGCTCCCCGGGAGGGTCGCAAGTCCAGGGGCCTGGATTTCCGGCTTCCAATGTGTTTTGATAACGGCAACAAAATCACGCCTCCTCTTTGCCACTCACTGAAATGGGGGGGGGGGAGGAGCCCCGAGTGGATGTTTTCCTGACGTTGAAAAAGATGTCCGAGTTGAGTTCTCCTACCCAAAACAAATCCCTGACCGTAGGATTCCTTAGTTCTGGGGGTTGTAGTCAATGCTAGTCCTGCTCAAGAGTAGACCCACTGAAATGAGAGGGCACGAGTAACTCAAGCTCATTGATTTCCACGGACCTAGCGTTGGCGACAGCCCTTAGCACCTGACTCCGGGTGGCGAGTCTTGGGGTTCTCAGGAAAAATAAATGAGATTCCACAAGACTGACGTTTGCCAGCTGTGCCCTAGTCCGTGAAAGCTTCCTCTGTAACAAACTTGTTAAGTCTTTAAGGTACTTTTCGTTGTTCAGAGAGTGAGCAGTTTAAGAAAGGTGAGGGCAGGGTTGTTTCCAAGTTACATGTGTACTTGAAGTATGTGTACCTCGCTCCTCAGCAAAATACAAGTTCCTAAAGGAGGCTATAATGCTCACTAAGATGGTCCCTGGTCTCAGGATTACAATTTAAAAGATACAACACAAAAGGAAAGGGGATTTGGAGGGAGCAGTGGGAGCAAACCAAACTAAAAAAGGCATCTTTGTTCCTTTTTTGGCTGGTGAAAGCATGTACAGGGTTCCTTGTGTCAAATGAGAGGATAAACAGAGGAAGGTAAAGCAGAAAGAATACATAGTTGCTTATGTTACTTTGACTTGGTTACTATTTAATCAGGTCTAATATTATTCAGTAAACTGAATGGTTTCTGTTAAATGGACTCAGCTGCTTGAGCTGTGATGGTTTGAGTGATAATTTCCCTTTATTCTTTATTCCAAAATACTTAGATGTGCCTTATGAAAATGTCTAATTTCCTCTGACCTCACACAACCTGAATGGCTCTTGTGTGATGCATTCATTGGACTTGCAATAATTAAATGAACAACACAGTGTGGCTATGTCAAAGGCACTAATTGTTCTGCTTAAAAGTTGTGTGTGTGTATGTGTAGATAAACAAAGGTGCCATTTTGACAAAAGTACAAGAGAGGGTCCCTTTGTCTCTCAGCTCTTTTATACGCCATGTTTGATTATCTCCAGCCAGCTGAAATCTACAAACTGTTTTTTGAAAGTGTTCAGTGGGATATATGCAAGATACGTGTTCCATTTATACTCGTGTCTCAGTGGAGCACCCTTGGAACACTAACTGGGCTTCACTGTTGTTTAGAAGCAATTTAGTTGGTTGAGATGCATATGCATAACAAAGGCACAAATCCACTTGCCTAAAACT
Organism: Podarcis filfolensis; assembly: GCF_964270895.1. Classification (NCBI taxonomy): domain Eukaryota; kingdom Metazoa; phylum Chordata; class Lepidosauria; order Squamata; family Lacertidae; genus Podarcis; species Podarcis filfolensis. Next base: position 3,465,648 of record NC_139611.1, on the reverse strand, counting down.
AAAGAAATGCTATGGGGGGGGGGCTACTGCTGCTGCTCATTTCAAGCCATACATTCATACATCATTACAGGAATCTCTAATATCCATGACCAACTCATTGGTTTTACAAATGCTGAATAGGCCATTGCCATTTGACAGGTTGATTTGGTTTGCTAGTATTGTTGTATGAAGTATAAAATGGGAGCCTCAGTAAGTTCTCTTAAAAACACTGCTTTTGTGCAATTTAATCTTGGAACATAATGAGTCTATTATACATGATAGTACTTATAGTTTTACTGAAGTTCTTTTATTACAAGGACTCATCAGCAAAATTTTTGCCACTTTTGTGAACTCTGGCCCTAATCTCCTTTGGCCTGAGAATTAATGACCACTTATTAAACCCAGGTTTCTTGGCATTGTGTGCTTGCGGGGTGCAGGGAAACTGCTGTATTTCATCTGCTTAACCATGGGAATCTCCATAGAAATCAGTGAGTCTGCTCACTTGTGCCAAAAAAGGAAGAAATGTTGGTCAGACTTGGTAACCTTGAGGCAGCCCTTAACTTGCCACAGGTGAGAGGCTATTTACAAGGCTTGATCTGTTTGTCTTTTTCAGGTTCTTCTGAGTGCAGAAGAGGCACTTCATCTGGTGCTCTGTTCTGCCTGCAGCCTTCTGTGAGTCTGCTCCCCCTGACTGGTGCCTAAAGTCATTGGCCACTCACCCATTCCAGAAGATCCCAAGGGCTTCTGTGCATAGTGTGTTTCATTGGATTTATTTGGCCTAATCTCAGAAAGAGGATCCATGTACACCCCAAGTGGCTCGGTGTTGCCCAGTGGGCGCAGGCGAAGAGGCCAGGATGGGAGTGCCTTGCCAAAGCAGCCAGAAAGGAGCCTGGCTTCTGCATTGCCTGGTGCCCTCTCAATAACTGCCCTGTGTACTGCACTAGCAGAGCCTGCTTGGCTACGGATTCATGGGGGCACTTGTTCTCGCCAGGAGCTGGGAGTTGCTGATGTGCTGGGATATGTAGACCCGGATTTACTTAAAGGTGAGAGTGAATTGTGTATAGTGTGCATTCTTTAAACAGAAATTGGTGTAGGTTGGTTCACACAGTAGTGTAATCTTGTGCTCACCAAGGTGAATTCTGTGTGTGTGATTCCTGGTGTCATATAATAATCAACTGCCTGTAGAGGAGTTGATTCTTGTATCATGGTTCTCCTTATTAAATATTTACCAACCCAGAAGTTATGGAGGGATAGGTCCCTGTGGCAATGAAACTTGCTGCCCCACCTACCCCTACAGTTTGTGCATTCTTGTTTGCACGTTTACTCAGATGTAAATCCCAATGTCGTCAGAGGAGCTTACTTACAGCTAAACAGGACTGCAGCCAAAGTTGTCTTTTTGTAGAACTACCGTATTTTTCGCTCGATAACACGCACCTGACCATAACACGCACATCGTTTTTAGAGGAGGAAAACAAGGGAAAAAACATTCTGAATGAAACAGTGGATGTATCATTTTTGTGCTTCATGCTGTGGCCACAGACATGTGATCTGATGGTGAATTTGGGGTGACCCAATGCAAAAATCCTGAGAATCCCTGTGGATCCATGCTTTGTAACCACGTTTTTGCACCATTGCAGCCCCAGGCAACAGTGGGTGTGTGATTTTTGGGGGGGCAGGCTGTAGCCATGGACATGCTATGTGCTCTGATGGTGAATTTGGGGTGACCCAATGCAAAGATCCTGAGGATCCATGTTTTGTAACCACGTTTTTGCACCATTGCAGCCCCAGGCAACAGTGGGTGCGTGATTTGGGGGGGGGCAGGCTGTAGCCATGGACATGCTATGTGATCTGATGGTGAATTTGGGGTGACCCAATGCAAAGATCCTGAGGATCCATGTGGATCCATGCTTTTTAACCACATTTTTGCACCATTGCAGCCCCAGGCAACAGTGCGTGTGTGATTTTTGGGGGGCAGGCTGTAGCCATGGACATGCTATGTGATCTGATGGTGAATTTGGGGTGACCCAATGCAAAGATCCTGAGGATCCATGTGGATCCATGCTTTTTAACCACATTTTAAGTGGGGAAGGAAGGAAAAATACAGAATGGACAAGGAGCACGAGAGGGGTGTGCAGAGAAGCAGCTGGCTAAGAATGCAGGAGAGGGGTATAACGGGAGGGAGGAAAGGAAGGCAAAAGTTTTCCCTCACCTACCCACCCAAGCCAGCCAGCTCTCTCTCTCTCTCTCTCTCTCTCTCTCTCTCTCTCTCCCTCCCTCCCTCTCTCTCCCTCCTGCATGTTTTCAGCAGCACCGGAGCACAGAGACGACACTCTGCTTGCCTGGAGGGGAGGGGCTTTCCCTGCTCTTTGTTCCGTTTGAGCAAACACAGCAAGGAAACAGAGGAGGGTGGGCAGTAAGACCCTGAGGCAGAATGCAGGAAAGCAGCCACTTCCTCTTTTCAGGTTTCCCTTCTCCGAGACGCGCGATTTGATTTTTGCCTGATTTTTTTTGCCATTTGGCTCCAGGGACCACACATTCGCTCAATAACACGCACAGACATTTCCCCTTCCTTTTTAGGAGAAAAAATCTGCGTGTTATAGAGGGAAAAATACGGTAATTGCTGTCAAAAGGATACTTTGTATCAATATTGTTATAATGATATTTTATATGTTCAGTGTTTTGAGCACTAATCTTGTCAAAATTTAACTGCCAATGTTCCATTCGTTGCAGTGGGATAAAGTTATTGCATAAAAATTATATGCCACTTGATTGTAAATACAAACAAACCTCAAAGTGGTTTACAAAAGTTAGACATGCGCTTAAATCATAAATGTGTTACAGTGGTACCTCAGGTTACATACGCTTCAGGTTACAGACTCCGCTAACCCAGAAATAGTGCTTCAGGTTAAGAACTTTGCTTCAGGATAAGAACAGAAATCGGGCTCCGGCGGCGCGGCAGCAACAGGAGGCCCCATTAGCTAAAGTGGTGCTTCAGGTTAAGAACAGTTTCAGGTTAAGTACGGACCTCCGGAACAAATTAAGTACTTAACCTGAGGTACCACTGGCTGGTTCTGGCTGGATCTTGCAACATACATCCCATGCAATTTCATATTCCCAGCTTTGGCTATAACTGGCAAGAAGCTTGTCACTACTAAAAAGAATGCACACTGCAACTTCTTGCGGGCTCAAAAAACTTGTTTCTTCAATAATTCCTTTTCCTCCCTCTTAGCACCTGCCTTTTCCTTGTAACTTAATGTGATGCTTATGTTCTGGAGAAGGCAAGGTCAGACCACGCATTAAGCATATAAGAAACCCAACTGAGTTTGCAGACCTTGCCAGTAACCAAACAATTAAGATAGCTTTTTTTACAACTATGTGTGTGGTTAACATTCAACCCAACAATTGGCTGTGTCCCAACAGCTCTCTTCTAGCAGGCAAAGTAGTTTCCTACTGTTAAAATAGGTGCCTTTGAGGACCTTGGTTAGTTATCTTTGCTGCTCCTGTTCTACAACTGCCAAAGCAATTTGTTTCATTTACTCACACTGCCTACTACGCCTGAAAATTCCAGAACACCTACAGGGCCAGGCAACCTCTTTGCTTCCAATGGCACCGACCATGCAATCATAGATGGTGGGTTGAAGGCACATGTAGCCTGTGGGTCAGGCGTCCCTTCCACCCCTCTCTTTTTCACCCACACCTCATCTCACCATCAGTGGTGAGGAGATGCCATCAGGCACCTTTCTGCCATCAAGCTGATTAGCACAGAAATAGCTGAGCAGTATCTCTCGGCTATTTTGGCTACTTAGTTGGCCAACAGCAGGCATAGGCTAACTTGGCCCTCCAGATGTTTTGGGACTACAACTCCCATCATCCCTAGCTACCAGGACCAGTGGTCAGGGATGATGGGAGTTGTAGTCCCCAAACATCTGGAGGGCCGAGTTTGCCTATGCCTGGGCAACAGGGACGTGGGGAATCAGTGGAAGGAGGACCCTGATACATGTGGGCTTGCCTATATATAACATATATTGTACCACCTGTCTTCTTGCCATAATCTCCATGAAACCCAAGGTTTCCATGATGCATGTTACTTAAACCCTCTCATACCCAACTGAAATGAAGCCTTTGTGTGAATAATTGCAGTGACTCTTAATTCATCCCTTGTAGAGTATGACTCTCTCCTTTCTCCCCTCCCTTTGTCTACGCCACTCTCAGTGTTTAGATTGTAAGCGCTTTGGATCTGGGCTGATTTGTTTGCTTTTTTATATCAGTTGCTTTGCGGTAAAGGTAAAAAGGTAAAGGTGACTATTGGGTGTGGCGCTCATTTTGCTTCAGGCTGAGGGAAGCGGTGTTTGTCCACAGACAGCTTTCCGGGTCATGTGGCCAGCATGAATAAGCCTCTTCTGGCACAACGGGACACTGTGACAGGTGCCAGAACACACGGAAACATCACTTTGGTACCTATTTATCTACTTGCACTGGTGTGTTTTCGAACTGCTAGGTTGGCAGAAGCTGGGACAGAGCAACAGGAGCTCACCACCGCCATGCAGATTTGAACCTCTGATCTTCCAACTGGCAAACCCAAGAGGCTCAGTCGTTTAGACCACAGCACCACCCGCGTCTGCGCCTTTTACCTTTTTACCTTTGTTACTTTGCAGTGCACTATGAACCAGCAGTGGAGCATGCTCGCACGGCGCCCTGGAGCGCTCGGGGAGGGCAGAATGATCCTAGACTTCAATCTGGATCAAAGGGCACATGGCTGTTGCATCCTTTTTACACACACTCCCTGAGGGCAAATGGAGTCCACTGTGTCAGGCATCACTGTGGTGGCCAGAGTGCCATGGAAATGCTCCTCTCAAAGCTGCTTGAGGAGGGCACTTGAGAAGGACATAACAGCCATTTGCTGAGGCTGGGGTCCTTCTCATGCCACCCTCACAAAGCCACGCAGGGCTGGTTTGAGGAGGGCATCGTGAGCAGCGCCCCCTCCCCCAAACTGTCCCCCCCCCACTATGTCCCTCCTATGAACAGTTGATACATGCCATAGTTCTCTTAATGGGAGCAAGAGGAATTTGATTTCATATTCAAATGAAGCTGATTCATTCTGGTATGGCTGGTACTGTGGTGTTTTAGCCTTATACATCCGGTTCCAAGTAAATATGCCTTTGGTACTAGATTATGTGGCTGCTGCACTAGATGCAAATGAATTGATCTGAAGCAAAGCACAGTATATCTTACTAAACTGTTTTTATGGTGCTCATTGTCATGAAGAAGCTGCCCTAAAACAGCCTGTTGTCTTGGGAGGATCTGCATCCAACAGATGTTGAAGAAAGTCTAGGTAGTTTCTGGGCTCCTTTAGAAATCTCAGAATCCCTGTTTCATTTTTTTTTTAATTGTTTCTAGCTATTTGCAGAAAGGATGGAAAATGTGAGGAACTTGATGTTTTTTAAATTTTATTTTAAATTTTGATAAAATGGAAATAACTACACTTCTCAGGACTTTTCAGTTTTCACATTTAAGAAGATAAAGCACCGTGGGTTCAGTTTTAAAGACCCCTACAAAGAGGTCTGCAAAAGCAACTAGTCCATGAAAATTTCTCCTTGCCTGCCCTCCCACACGTTTGTCTTTTTTGTTAGATTTGTAGCTTTAAAGAAAAAGGAATCAGCTCTCTCCCAGTTGACAAACGCTCCCTTGCCATGTCACCTGGAAGTGACCCTTACTGCCCAGACAAGTAGTTATTCTAGCCCAGTACAGTGGTACCTCGGGTTACATACCCTTCAGGTTACATACGCTTCAGGTTACAGACTCCACTAACCCAGAAATATTACCTCGGGTTAAGAACTTTGCTTCAGGATGAGAACAGAAATCGTGTTCTGGCGGCATGGCAGCAGCAGGAGGCCCCATTAGCTAAAGCAATTCTTCAGGTTAAGAACAGTTTCAGGTTAAGTACGGACCCCCGGAACGAATTAAGTACTTAACCTGAGGTACCACTGTATAAGCTAGAATGAATCTGAGTGATTATCCTTTCCGGAGCAATAGAAGGCTCTTGTTTGGATAAGCAGGCACTGCAAGTGACCAAAAGATTATTTTAAGATGTGTGTGACTTAGGCCAGAATCCAGAGTATGGTCAGCCCACAACTTGCACTCACTTTGCTTACATGAACATAACATTATGTGGGTGGGAAGAAATAAATAAATAAACAGAGTGTGCTCAATTCTCTCCTCCATGTATTTTCACTCACTGACCCCCCCCCCCGTGCACCCAGCGGGTTTTCCTTGCTTCCCAGGCTCTTCAAAGATCACAGGAGGGCTCTGAGAGCTTCCCAGGGCCTTTCTGCAACTGTCTCAGAGCCCCTTGTGGTAGCGGGACAGTTCAGGGATTCCCATGATTTTGCCTTGGCTCACATACCCCCAGAACCATAAGTGGCTGGCCTACTGTACTGTGAAATGAGTTTCAGAGCCCAGGAGGCTTTTTGTTTACTTCTAAACAGCAGCTGCCTTCTCCCCACTCCATGCAGTATGGCAAACATGAGTTTTGGAATGAGTTTTAAATGATGGCATTGGGGGAGAATGTCAGTTTTTCAGACAGTTGTTCAGTCAAGAATTCAACATGGCTACCACAACCTATTCAAGCCCAAGTAACACTCAGCACCCTCCTGCCTCCTAACCTAGCTTGATCTCCACCTCCTTGTATATTTTGGATCAAGTTATTTGTGTTGGGTATTCCCTTCCCATGTTTTAGAGAACAGGTAGCAATCTTGTCAGCTGTGAAAAGCAACAAGAAAAACCATTGTTAAACTTATAGAAAATGTCCTTGAGGAAATAGAATGTACGAGGCTTTTGGACTGAAGTAAGTCCTTTTATGGGTCAGAATGGCTGAAATATTAGGTGATCAACATTATCAAATCAATGCAAGCCTAGAAAGAAGTTCCAAACCTTGGGGGAAGCTGGAAGAAACCTGAGACTGAGAAAGACATCCTGCTGGAATCCAATTAGAAGCAGTCTATGATGGAATCTTGCAACAAACCTATAATAGAGTAACTCTGCTTGCGCCAATGGCAAATAATGTGATTTTAGAGCAGCAAGTTCCCCAAGTTCATTTTATTAATGTAGCCGATCCAAAATTGTAAGATTTCTGTAAATTTCTGTAGTGCATCTCCTCTGTTGTTGGATTCTCTAAAATGATTTTTACTTAAAGCAAGAAAGCACATCTGTGATCCTCAAGATTGTGGAATATAGCTTGAAAGGTGCATTGTGTTTTTTATGAAGGCTTTCATAAATGACTGGATGATATTCCAGTACTTTTATTTCTGTAAAATGTGGTCTGTTTCTGATGGTATAGTGCACAATGTGCTCTCGCATAACCAATATGCTACTTGTAAAGTGATTGGATATTAAAAGTGCTATATAATAGTCTTTCCCACAAAACCCCGGGAGGTTGGGCACAATTCCCATTTCAAACAAAGGGGACTGATATGTCAGTGATGTGTTCAAGGAAAAAGCTGTCTCATTTATCAAATATGTGCTGGACTACGCAGCCATTAAATAAGACCAGATAAGGCTTGTTTGTCCTTTGTTTTGTGGTTGTATCCATTAAATGAAGTCATCACAAAGTAGAACTAATACTGCTTCCACAATTAAACTTTCCCTTCTTTTCCCTATGACTACCTTCACTACTCCAGATCTGCTCCAGAGGGTTGAGGGAAGTATCAGAGCTGATTTAGGGGGCGGGAAATGGAGTACAAGGGCAAATTATGTTCCATGAGCAGAAGTTATTCAGCTTTCGCAATGACTTTTGGCAATAACCCTTGGTGAGTCTGGAAGAGAGAGGTTCCTTTTTATCCACTGAAGAAAAGGTTTGTCTTTGTTTAATGCCCACATCAGGCTACAATATTTTCACATCTGTGCTCTTATGACAGAGGTGTCAAGCAGTTTGATCAGCATGGCACATAGAACTTGATCCAGCAATATTATAATACTTCATTAAAATGGTGACAACTTTTATTTTTGTCTTCAGCATGCCTACTGCTCTAAGCTGTATGGACAGGAACAGCCTCACTTCTGCCTAGCCCATCATAGATGCAGAATTTATATTGTGTAGATAATGTGGAAAGAATGCCAAGTACCATGTAAATCCTGGCACAGCTACAAACTAATATGTTTAATTCTCAGAATGCTCCAGGAAGCAGCTGGTCTTAGGAATAGTAAATTACATGTGTGAAATCTAACTTTGAATTCTCTCTCTCTCCCCTCCCCCCCGCAGAGTACTGCATGAACCCCCAGACAGTGTTGTTGCTTCGGGTTATTGCTGCCTTCTGCTTCCTGGGAATCATATGCAGCCTTTCAGCTTTCCTGTTGGATGTGTTTGGACCAAAGCATCCTGCACTGAAGATCACACGACGTTACGCATTTGCCCACATCCTCACAGGTAATGTTAAAGGGGATTGATCTGCTCCGTTTACTGTGTTGGGCGCCTGAAGCTTATGCTTGCAAGCCATGGTTCAAAAAGGGGTTGCCCATGTGGTTGGTTCATAGTTTACTCATGGCCTCTGCAATTTCTCTAGACCCATGTGGCCGCTAAATTGTATTCTAGGTTGGTTCCTTTGGAGTGCCACCTCTCTCCTTATCCAAACCCTCCTTTTCTATGAACCTCTTGCCTTTTAACCGAACCAAAACACAACTTCATCTGCACATTCTCCCTCTGCTACCCATTCCTATGTCAAGAAGAATACACAGGGATTCAAGATGGCCTTAACAGATTGGAGAATGGGCCAAAACTAACAAAATAAATTTTAGTAGGGACAAATGCAAGGTTCTATACTTGGGCATCCTGCCAACCTAGCAGTTCGAAAGCACATGAAAGTGCAAGTAGATAAATAGATACCACTCCGGTGGGAAGGTAAACGGCATTTCCGTTCGCTGCTCTGGTTGGCCAGAAGTGGCTTAGTCATGCTGGCCACATAACCCGGAAGCTGTACGCTGGCTCCCTTGGCCAATAAAGCGAGATGAGCGTCGCAACCCCAGAGTCGGTCACGACTGGACCTAATTGTCAGGGGTCCCTTTACCTTTACCTATACTTGGGCAAGAATAGCCAGCTGCACAAATATAAGTTAGGGGACACTTGGCTTGTCAGTAGTACATGTGATAAGGATCTAGGGGTCTTAGTAGACCACGAGCTTAACAGAGTCAACCATGAGATGCAGAAAAAAGGCGCTAATGCTATTCTAGGCCGCATCAATGGAAGTATAGTGTCCAGCTCATGGGAAGTAATAGTACTGTTACATTCTATCATCAGACCACACCTGGAGTACTGTGTCTGGTTCTAGGTGTCATAATTTAAGAAGCATATTGGTAATATCTAAAGGGCTGCCCAATGGAAGATAGAGCAAGCCTGTTTTCTCCCGCTCCAGAGGGTAGGACCTGAACCAGTGGCTTCAAGTTACAAAAAAGGAGATTCTGACTAAACACCTGGAAGAACTTTATGACAGTAAAAGCTGTTCAAAAGTGGACCAGACTCCCCCAGAAGGCAGTAGACTCTCCTTTGGAGGTTTTTAAGCTGAGGTTGGATAGTCACCTCTTATAGGTGCTTTAGGTGAGATTCCTGCATTACAGGGGGTTGGACTAGATGACCCTTGGGGTTCCTTCCAACTCTACAACTCTATGATTCCTGTGACCTGCCTTCTGCTTATATTACTCTATACAGTGGTATGTACATTGAAGACTATATAAATAGTAATAAAAATATTAGAACAGTTGTAGCAATTAAATACCTTGTTTTGCCTTGAGTTTTACCTTGGTTAAACTCATGGTTTGGGAATTAGGAATTTTGCGCAGAAAAATATCAGATGTTGTGCATGCATTACTTAGGCCAGGGCTGGGCAGACCTCAGGTTTGTGAGACCTACTTTGTTTTCTTTTGTCATCCTTTTGTCTTCCCTGAAGTTGTTCTTCAAACCTCACTAACTAGGCAAAGCTCCATTGATGTCCTCTGACGTCAGGCAAGAGGGTGGGGCTGAGAAACGGGAACATGCTCAGCCATGGTGGAGTCTGATAAATAGCTTGCATCTTTAAATCTCCATGTCTGTGCACAGAAACAAGAAAATGCACATCCACAAATTCAAATTAGTCAAATGTAAATGTGTTACCATTCTAGGATTATGTGCTACATTACCCATATCCACAAGCTTTTAAGAAGTCGCATTAGAGCCAAACTAATTCCACTGAGCAATGCTTGTGATAAAAATACCTAAGTCTAGAATCTGGGGAACAGTTTCTAATTCTTTTTTCTTGCTTCTGCCCTCAGTGCTGCAGTGTGCCACTGTGATCGGGTTTTGTTATTGGGCCTCGGAGCTCATCCTTGCGCAGCAGCAGCAGCACAAAAAGTACCATGGCTCACAAGTGTATGTTACCTTTGCCGTTAGCTTTTACCTGGTGGCTGGAGCTGGTGGGGCCTCCATCCTTGCCACAGCTGCCAACCTACTGCGCCATTACCCAACTGAGGAGGAAGAGCAGGCACTGGAGCTCCTCTCCGAGATGGAAGAGAATGAACCTTATCCAGCAGAATACGAAGTGATCAACCAGTTCCAGCCACCTCCAGCATATACACCATAATGCTACCACTGAACGACTGGGTTGGGGGAAAGGAGGCTTTCTTGTAGCCCAGCTGCAGATCCTAACTGCACACAATCACTTGGGACAGCATTCTCTTGCCTGGAGCCACTCACCGGTGCTTTTCTTACCCAGGTGGTTCACTCACTTTTATGACCTCCCACCCAGGAAGAGAACTCACTTTGGAGCTGCAAACTGAAGCTTTGCTCGTGCTGTGACTTCCAAAGCAGCCCTATGGGTGATTTTTCTTTCCCAGCCCCTTGCATTTCGTACAGCAAGTGACTCAATGAACTGACTGGTGTGACCCAGCTATAGGTTTGTGCTTTTTTGTGACTCAACAGACTCGACCCAGGCAGTCCAGCCACTTGCACTCACTTGGGTGTCCTCCTGTACAGAGAGGCAAAGCACAGCTACTCCAGGAGAGGTCTTGCCTTGTATGTGAAAGAGATGGCATGTGCAAGCTTGACTTAAGTGTTTGGGAAGAGGGGGGAGGGGTCCACAGTTTTTTTTTTGCATTGTGATAAGATCTTTCACACTAGTATGCACACTTGTGGTCGTGAGTTCAGCAGTCCTGCACTGTTCATCCACCCGCACTCCGAGGCGCTGCCTCTTTGGGGGGAATGTGACTCTCACTGATATTCACACCTGGGGGCAAAGATGTTCTTCATTTAGCACATCAGAAGGTGGGAATCCTTCTCTATGCACTGGTTTGTGGGGAGGTGACACATTTGGGTTGATTCATGTGCTCTCTGAAAGGCATGGTAAGCTTGCTGCCACCATTGCTTCTTCCTCTCCCACATTCTGCCTCATGCTACTTAAGAGAAACATTTTGCACTTTATTTGCTGTTCTCGTAGCCCCCATTCCTCCATAGGCATTGGGAAGGGTGGGGGGGAGGACCAACAAAACTTGGCAGAGCCACCTCCGGGATGTTGCCACTAGTAAATATCTCCTGGATGGACTGGGCTACCTTTTGAGGTAAAGGAACAGCACCTTTTAAAGGGTTATCATTCCAGTTGGCACTGGTGTGTGTGTTTGTGTTGGCACATGTGTACATACCTCTGTGCACACTCATGTCCCAGTTTTTGAGAAATAGTATTGGCACCTATTTGTTTATCACAAGACTATATGCAAAATCTGATCCTAGGCTTGATTTTAATTTTTTAATCTATTTTAATTGAAACTATATTTACTTCTGGTTTTTAAGCTCTCCAGCCCAAAAGGCAATTCTTCCAACTTAAGCCACTGTTTAACTGAGAGGCAGAGATATTCCTGATAGTTGCAGGCAGTGATGCAAGATGGTGCATGATGCTCTGTGTAATGACTGACATCCCCTTTTTCTTTGTGTATTGTAGTGCTTTGAACTAAAATTGCTTTGAATAAGCCAGGAACTTGACCTACTCACTGCAGCTCTTTTCTGATGACTAGGTGGGATGTTATGTTGAACTGAAAAGATGGGGGGAGTGGATGAAGGAGATGCCTGTTTCAGTTTAAAATAAAAACAAGGGGATGGCACTTTGGAAAACTAAAAGCAAGACCTGCTTTAACTTAGGAAGACAAGAGATTCAACAGTGAAACTTCCATGAAACAGGTTGCCATTCAGGATATGCTGAAGCTATATCCTGAGGACACTCCTGTCTTTCAGATGTCTATCTGATTTCAGTCTGCTAGCTTCTCTCTGTCTAGAACTGGTTCATGCAAAAGTAATGTGCAGTGTAGCTGAGATTTTCCTGCTACAAGTATGAAATGTTACACATCACAGTGAGGAGTGACTCCTTTGTGTTATCCTAATCACTTGAAAACAGGGGCTTTAATAGGATTCTGATAGGTGCTTCCCTCTGTGTCCTTCAAAAGATAGAGAAATGGGACTAAATTGTAGAATTTGAAAGAAGTCTGTCTTTAAAAAGCAGTTTGTAGGAGATTAGACAAAGAGTGGTTTTCATTCAGCTCCAGTCCAGTGAATGATGAATGTGCCACTGGTGCATTCTCATTTTGTTTTCTATTGTTATTGCTCACTGTCTTTACCAGAGGAGGGCCTTCCACATGTCAACAGAGTTGACTCTGTAGCTCCTTTTGTATGTGGTGTGAGCAGAGACTGTTCCTTCCCCCTCTCTCCTCCCCCTCCCCACTGCTGCATATGAGAAAAGAGTTTGGCTGTAAATAGTATGCATAATTTTACTATCTCCACCTAATCTCTAATCTTTGGCTATCAAAGAGATCAGTGGTTGGTCTTGGGAATATTTTGCTGGTCACTCTTGCAGTCTTCTCTTTTTCTGGCCCTGAGAAGGGAAAGCAACACTGGCAGCACCTCCATGTGCCAAAGGGAGTTTGACTTATCTCCAGTATGGAGGTGGCTCCATTCAGCTTGTTTCCACAGAGGGGACTTGACCAAAACTGGTTTCCATGTGTACTTGGTTACTGTGATCATTTTTAGACCTTGAACAACATTCATGAAGCACTGTTGATTAAATCCATCTGTAAAATCCTGAATACCCTTTTCTACCAAAAATAAAATAAGGATGTAAATAGTCTTTTTTGGGGGTGTTTATACTATGGCTGAGAGAAATTACCACATAACTGGGCAATCTTGTTCACCCACACACCATTAGAATGCATTAACCAAACCTGCCTATTGTTTGTGTATAAGTTGTCTGTCAGTCACCAAAGGCAACTGCCTTGCATGTGCATCTTTAAAAGCTTTTTTCCCCTTAACTTTGCTGTCAAAACCATTATACTACTGTCCTTAAGTGCAAATTGTTCCTTAGCCAACTTGTCAACTTGTCTTGAACTTGGTTGCTTCTAAGGCTAATGCATGACTCCGGAATTAGAATTTCTAGTCTCTCTTATCTATGAAGGCTAGTGATATATGTAGGGGTCTTGCATCACTACTGGAGGGCACTTGGATCTCTGGAGGAAGGCAGTTTTAAAGCTGTGGAACTATCTGTGAAAACACCAATAATACACACTACCAAGAGAATGTCTCTATAGCTGCAGAGATAGACAGACAGATAATCACAAAACAAAGGTCTTTGCTATTAGGGACGTACAATCTAAATTTTGACTCCAGGAGGTGGGAGAGGTATAGAGTATGTTATGGCTTCTCAGCTGACATGGAAAGGATGGGGATAGAAGTGGTCCTGAATTTGCCAAGACAAGAATGAAATACTTTGTTACAGAGTAGAGCTCTTGTGGATTTTCTTGCACTAAGATCTGGGTGCCTGTGGCTTTGCAAAATGAGAGCAATTATATAGAGTGGTATATTGATTGAAGTTATTTTGACTGTAATGCCTTGGTCAACTCAAGTTCTCTCACAAGGTATACGTTTTCAGAGCAAAATCTATGCCCCAGAGAGGATGGTAGCATCTCACATCCAAGTATTTTAGATTTGTTTGTTCTCACACTACCACCCCCAATTGATCTAATTGTAAAATACTGTACTCAAAAGGTATGGCAACATGTTACCCAACAGAAATTCAAAGACAAATGTTCTGCAGGGTGGCATCTACGTAAACTTTTTTAAAAAGTGATTAACTTCTGTATTTTAAGCAACTGATCACATTTGGGTTTGAATATGCATCTTTATAAGAGGATGTGGGTGCTGCTGTGGTCTAAACCACCAAGCCTCTTGGGCTTGCCGATAGTTCAAATCCACGCAATGGGGTGAGCTCCCGTTGCTTTGTCCCAGCTCCTGCCAACCTAGCAGTTCAAAAGTATACCAGCGTGAGTAAATAGGTACTGCCTTTGCGGGAAGGTAAAAGACGTTTCCATGCGCTTTGGCACTCGTCAGTGTCCCATGCACCAGAAGTGGCTTAGTCATGTTGGCCACAGGACCTGGAAAAGCTGTCTGTGGACAAATGCCAGCTCCCTCAGCCTGAAAACGGAGATGAGCGCCGCACCCTAGTCAAATTTGACTGGTCTTAACTGTCCTAGGTTCTTTTACCTTACCTTTACAAATATGTTGTTTTGAAGATCCTGATGGGAGGGAAGTTTTCTCTGTGATATGATAACTTGACATTTAATAAAAGCCACTTCTTGTTAGATTTGTTATCTTTAAAATGATTCAAAATGTGTTCAAAGCCTATGAGAATTATTGAAAATATAGGATTAAAAGTTTTACTGAAACTGATTTTGATTGCTGCCAGCTTTAATTGGCTTGAGGTGTTTGAAGTACAGGAACTTATAAAAGTTCTGTTTTTATAAAAGTTCTGGCTGCTGCTGCTGGGAGTTGGAGGCCAGCAATGTCTAGAGGGTCGCAGGTTCTCCTTGTTTTAATGGAAGTGTGTGGCTTCTAAGCTCTGGGTCCCAGCAGGAGTTCCAAGTTTTTGAAATATTTGCCTCCGAACCTGGTGGAGAGGGAGGAGAAAGAGCAGCATAGTAACATTAATTAATTGAACTTGAGTAACTCATAATTGCCTAACTCATAATTGAGCTCAGGATGACGTACAAGGGACTGCCGTGTGCTTACACCAACCCTTTGAGGTAGGGCGAAGGGTGCAGGAGGGTGAAATGTTTTACGTTTCCTCAGTACATGAAGATTTAGCAAAGGGTGGTGGTAGCGCTTGCTGATTTTCATACCCGGCGCAGTTACGCCGTTCTTAAGTGCGATAAGAGGTTTTGTTTTTGAAGCTTGGTGTGGGGGGAAAAGGTGTCAACGTTTGAGTGGGCGGCGGCGGCCTGACCTTACAAAAAAGCACAGCCAGTCCTCCAGCAACGCACGCAGGCACCGCGAGGGGCAGCCCCGAGTGGGGACCTGCTGTCTCCAAGGCGCCCTTGAGCGGGTCACAAGGCAGAGAGGAGGGTCGGCGGCGCCTGACTGCGAGATCAAACGAAGAAGCTGGGGCAGCCTAACCTGCTGGCTGCGGCAAGGCAAGGAGACGGATGCCCCTCTCCTCCAACCGGACGTCGAGGACGGGGAGGGAGCGGCCAATGGCGGGGCGCTGTCGAAGGACCGGCGGGCGTGGCCTAGAGGGCAAGGGGCGGGACGCGGCGCGCGCGCGGAGTGCCGCTCGTGCGGGGCTTCTTGGCTGTGAGGGAAGCGGAGGGCGGCAGGCTGGAGCCACCCGGAGCGCGTCGCCTCTCAGTCCGCTAGGCCGCTGGGCGCGGGTCGCCCCTGGCAACCGCGAGAGGGGCCGGACGTCGCCAGGTGAGTCGGGGCTGAAGGTCGCCCGCCGGTGCCACCGCAGAACAGCGAGTGGAAGCGGCGACGGCTGCAGCCTCCGGGCGGGAGGGCTCGGGAGTCGGTGCCGCCGAAGTCTCGGGGAGGCCCCGGCCAGAGTTTGGCGGGAAGAGGCTCCTTAGGAAGAACCGGCACGCGAAGCCCCTCGCGTCTCCCCCCGTTAAGCGGCCTGGGCCTGTTTCCTTCCCTGCCCAGCCGGCGGGGCTCGCCCTTCTTTTCTCCCCTTTAGCCCAGAAGTGGCGCTTCTGCGTGCGGGGCCCTCTTGCCCCATTCTGCACGCCTCTCAGGGGAATGCTAGCACACGCCTAGGCGAGACAGGTGGGTGCGTAGCTGGGGGCCGGAGTTGAGCTGCTTAGCGGGCCACGTGATTTTGTTACTATGTTGTGTGTTTTTATACTGTGTTTAGGGCTGGATAATTTCTGGTTTTCGATATCATGGTATAATGACAGCTAAGCATTGATATCTCGATATATGTCTGAAATAAGGTTGGAGCTTATAATAATCTATGAAAATATTGAAAAGAATAAAAATCTAAAATCGATGCGTATAATTAAATGGAAAATTACGCCGTGATAGCATGTTTAACTAAACCATTAAAGATTTTTGGAGAATCTATTACTGTTCTGTCAAGGGCTTTATATAGCCATAGTTACACCTTGAATTTGGCCCTGTAACAGATTGGGAACTGGTGTAGATCAAGTTTAGAAAGTCAGGTAGACAGTCTAGGTTCTACATGGTGCCTAGTTACAGATGGCCATGCAACCTCTGCTTAAAAACCCCCAAAGAAGGAGAGTGTACCACCTCCCTGCTTCCTGCTTGCCAGGTCTGCAAGCCCAGCTGGGCAGTGCATTCTCAATACATTACAAGGTGAAAAAATAGGAAACCTTTATCGCAGTCTGGAGTTCATACCGGTAAGAGACAAAATATCAATATATCACACACCCCTAACTGTGATCCTCGGATGAAGGACAGTATAGTAAATAAACAGACTAATGATTAGGGTTGCAGGGTGGCATTAGAGTAGACCCCTGTTAAAATTAATGGACCTGACCAAGGCCACAGTTACACTGTACATTTCTGGTGCTGTAATAGGATTTAAAACAGTCATGGTTTCTCCCAAAGAATTATGGGAACTGTAGTTTGTTAGGTGTGCTGAGAGTGTTTAGGAGGCCCCCTATTCCCCTTGCAAAGGTGCAATTTCTAGAGTTCTCTGGAAAGGATTGGTTGTTAAACCATTCTGGGAATTGTAGTGCCTGATGTGGCTGTAGAAACCAGTATGGGGCAGACATGCTTTCTTGCAGCTGGGGTAGATGAAGGTTTTGCTGGTGCACCATGGTGGTTCTTCTTTGGGCATTGCTGAGGAAATAAATTCTTACTGCCTGTCTCTAGGAGCTGCAGTCATCTGCAAGGGATTCCCCCATGGAGGGGTTAATGTTGCCAGCCTTCACAGTAATTAAGTACTGTATTCCTGGTTCACTCTGAAAATCTGTAGCATTTCTTTTTCTCCTGTAGTGAATTGGGTGCAGTTCCTATGCCACTAAGGAGGCTGATCTAGAGATTTGGACCTGGATTCCTGGAGGAAGCTTTGCTATTTACTTGCTTTATCACCTAAGGAATATTGTTCTTCGCTTCAGTTCTTTGTTGTAACCATCTCATGTGCCAGTAAACACAAAGCCTTTATAAATAATTTGCAAATTTAAATATTTCCATGTAAAGAATTTGGGAGAAAGCAATTTTTTGGTGTTTTTGTTTTACTCAGAACTTTATCAGCAAACAGAGTAGCCCAAATAAAGTTTATTAGTGGTTTGCAGGCAGGATGATCTAGGCTGTATCCAACAGTCATACTTAGTAGCCCCCTTTATATTAATGACAAGACTCACGGAGGTCCATTAATTTCAGTGGGTTTCCACTGAGTAGAATTTAGTTGGTTACTACCCCTCTGTCCAGGAGGCACAAAAGGCCTCAAAAGACTTACAGGAGGAAGGGTCTTTGCACCTGACTGGATAGGTTGGAGAGCTTCTGTAACCTGAAGGCATGCTAATGTCTAATCTTCAAAGCAGCTGTATTAAAACCCAAATTTTCTGTGACACCTGAAAGAATTAGGCTGCACTTATTTGGGACTAATCTCCATTCAACTCACAATGTAGGTTAGGGCTGTAAGTGGCTTACTGTGGTCCCATCAAAGAATCAATGGCTGCTTGTCAGCACAGAATTATGAAAGCTGATAGGAATGTCAGTTTTAAGATTGTACCCAGAGCTTCCTGCTCCTGTCCACAAACTTCTTGGCCATTAAGGGACTAACAGGTTTGTGCTTGGGATCAGCTACAGCAGCTGAAAGAGAAAAGCAATTGCTGCTCATTTATCTGTTACCTAATATTCTTGTGCAAAGCCTGAAGCAATCCTGGGTGAGGGTGTTCCATTGCATCTGCTGCAGAATACTCTATCCTTGTCTGCAAAAAGATGCCTGTCAAACACTTCTTCCTCTTTCATGCTTAGAGTACAGACGTGACTATTAATGGTCCTGCACCAGGGTCATTGCTGGGTGATTGTTAAGCTTAGGCTGTTTGAAAGACTGAAAGCTAATGCTGCTAATGCAGATTACCTGCCAGGTTTTGCTGTATTGTGAAAGCAAGGTGGAGCTGGGAGAGAGCCTGTTTATTTTTGGCTCCTTCTCTGATTGGAGAGGAGGTCAAATCACTGGTAAATTGTGGGCGTGTGTGTCTCCTCTTAAGCCAGTTTGCTTAGCAGAATTTCTGGCAAGGAATGCAGTGAACAATTTGCCCCTTTCATATGATTTGTGTAGTTTGGTGGTGTTCATTCTATTACTTCCCCGCAAGCCATATCAATGATTCTACTGCTTTTGAGGAGACATATTTTTTTTAGACAACCTACTTGCTCAAATTCTGGAAGCAAGCTTTCAAAATGACACTTTTCAGACTAATTCCCCCCCTCCACATTTTCTGTATTCTTCCTGTTGACTATTACTGTGCTGGCTGACAGAAGCTAGTCATTAATTTGTATATTTTTTTGTGGACCTGCCTGGTATCCACTTGAAGAAAGACTGTGCTTGAACAGAAGGGAAAATTAGAAACCACAGATTCAAACAATGCATGAGCTGACCTATCTGCTATCTGTGTATTATAAATTTCCTGGCCACCTTCTCTTTTGGCCTAAATGAGCTTGCTTAGTCTAATTTCAAGCAATTGAGTAAATTCTGTTTTAAAATAAATAGAATGACTTAACTAAAATAGTAACGGCAATTATGCTTTGGGAATAACAGCACACTAATCCTCTTGGTTGTGCTATATGTTAATTGGATGAAGTGGCTTGTGATTTCATCTATAAAACACAGCAGGGCAAAATAATTTTTTAGAAACTTTTTGCTATGCAATAACACAGAAAAATCATGCATACTCACACTGAACAAAGCAAGGGTCTGTTATGGTGAGAGCTTTTAGAAATTGCATTACTGTCATTCAGGTAACTGAAATTCCATAGTTGCTCTTCATCTATTTGATGTTAGTGAGGTAAAGAAGTCTTCAGTCAAGGTTTTGATGGATTGTTGGCGGGAGGTAGGGGTGCTTTCCAGTGTGGCTACACTTGCTTCTTTGATCCTTTGGTGGCTTTGGAAGCCTAGCGTGAGACTGAAGCCTGGGAACGGCAGAGCTGCAAAGTTAGTAGGGCATATTCTAAGCACGTAGGTGTGAAAGACTGACTTCTGTTGGCATCTTTTGTGACTAATTTTCTGTTCTGATCTCTCTTCCCAAGTCCGTGAGGCTTGGCAGGAATGTTCCACCCACTTCATTGGAGGCCTCCCTCCAGCATTTATTCCTACTACACGAATACTGCCCGCTTCATCGGCTACAAAGGGAAACTACAACTTGTTTGGCAAAATGAGAAGTCCTTGAAAGACAGGTACCAGTGGCTGCTCACCTGGCTACGGAAAGGAACAGAGCAATGTCCAAGGCAGAAAAACCTACTCTCACTGCTGGCCAACCAGTGCAGCTATGTGACCGGCCAAAGGGTCCAGCGTGCTCAGCAGATTGGACAGCTGTACAGTAACATCTACTCTGAGAGAACACGCAAAAGCCTCTTCACCTCCTTGTGGCGCAAGTTTCTAGGGCGTTATACCAGTGCCTGCAAGCTGATGGCAGCCGTCACTGGTGTGTTCTTGTGGGAAGAGGAGAGGATCAAAGAAGAGGAGCTGAAAAGGTGGGTCTTCATTTTCCTTCTAAGGGCCATTGTAGGTAGAAAACATTGTGTGCTCTTTAATTTTGTGGATAACATGGCATATTCCTTTTATTTCTGTTTTCATGTTTTGCTCTGAAATTAGTATTTCAGTTTCTTTGATCTGTATTTTTGGAGGCAGTGCCAGATGAGGTGGAATATTTACGTTGTGGTTCCCTCCCAAATAAATGGTTGTTGCTCTATGGATGACTGTACAAACTTTATCTTTTTCTCTGTCAAATGAAACTTGTGACTGAGTTGGGGAGGGGGAGCCTTGTCCCTTTAGTGGCACAATAGTTCTTCCGGGTCTACTGGACAACAGTGGGGCAAGACTGACCAGCTCCTGGCTTGGAGGACTGGCCAGTGATTCTTTTATAGTGTCCTTTGAATAATAGGGCTGTGTGTGATCTTGCTGCAGTTTGAAGTTGGCATTTCTGTTAATTGGTATTCAAAAAACTTATAAGTCATCCTCGGCTAGGAATATTTAAATACTCAAGCAAAGTGATAATAGGTAGAGAGGTGATAGATGGGTAGTAATAGGTGTGATGGCTTATGGCTTGCAGTCAAGGTGCAGAGGTTTCATCATCCTACATAGTCTCAAATAGCTGAAATTGTGTTTTCTAAACTACTGTCAGGAGCCGGAGTCAGGCATAGTTCAGCAATAAAACACCCGGCTTCAGTTAAGTTAACTCTATTCAAAGAAACCAAAACAGCACAGGCTTTTCCCCAGTAGGTCTTTCCCAAATTGTGGCAGTTGTGAAGACTAAAGATCCCTGCCTTTCCACCGCTGTCTAAGGTTCCTTCCCCAGCAAACTAAGGCTCCTTCGTCTTGTTTCTCTATGCTCCACCCTCTTCATTTCTCTGCGTCTTCTAGGACACCAGGGGGGAAGAGAGCTGATCACAGCAGGACCATCCTGCCTCCACTTGCTCATTGAGCCCTGCTACCTCTTCAGCTTCTGACACATCCTCCCCCCAATCTTCTCCCTCTTCTCCCTTTGACCACCTGGCCTCATCCCATCACCAGTCCCCTGGCTCTGAACCTTCTTCCTGTGGGGGTTCCCCAACTGGGCCTCCCACCACTTCTCTGCATCCAACCAGTCCATGACAACTACGTATCTATTTTGAACACCAGTAAATGAGTCTATGATTGGTTGGCTCTAGATAGGTTGGCCTAACAATTTAGCACTAGTTAACTTTCCTTTTAAAATCTACTACTTTTTTCTTCACTATACTATTTACCCCCTGGTGCATTTTTTAAAAAAAACCAGAAGTGTTCTGCTCAGATGTGTGGCTTTTTGGATTATTATTGCCTGTATTGTACATTTTTTTGGGGGGGGGGTCAATTCCAGATTTAGTAGCGGGTATATAAGGCCTGTTGAGAATCTCCCCTGACCTCAACGGGGCATCTTTAAATGAAACATCCTGTGCAGTTGTCCACAGGCAGTGAAGGATAGACTACAGACTCTGTATTTGGAAATGGCTAATCTCCAAAGGCTAGACTGTAATTTGTGAAGGAGGATGTTACCCTAACTAAATCTCATTTGGATGACTATGAGTCTGCCCTTTAAAAGTGTTCGGAAACTTTAGTTGGTCCTGAATGCTGAGGACAGGGTCCATTTTGGAGGGCACATGACTCTATCGTTTGAATAATATAACTGACATTGGAGGCATTTCCAGGAAAAAAATCACAGTGCTTTTTATCCTAAGCCTCTAATGGCTTAGGATCAAGATACTTGATGGATTCCCTTCCCCTGTATGGAAGTGCCTTGCTTCTAAGATTTTTGGGAGAGACTAAGATATCTGTGTACTGCAAACATTTGAAGTGAGGATGTATAATAGGGCCTTTACAGCGGCTACACCAAGGGTTTGAAACTCCTTCCCAAGGGAAACCCAGTCCGTCACCCTGGGCAACTGTTTCTTCCATAAAATGGGTGCCCCAGGAAACTGCAAGCATAACATCTGATGACCGTTTCCAAAATAATAATAAAAATGACAGGTTTTAAAATCCAAATTGCCTGAGTGTTCCTATCCTTCCAAAAGCCTGGGCAAATAAAAATGTCTTCAAATTCTGCCTGAACATATTCAGATCAGGAAAGTGCCTGATCTACCAGGAGAGGGAATTCAGAGACAGGGTGCTGTCGTGGAGAAAGTCCTCTCTCGGATTTGCCCCCTCCTTGCCATCTGCTGCAATAGAAAACTACAAGCTGGGGCATACATTGAACTGTTTGTTCAAGCAGGTCTTTGACTTGAGGGGGTGATTGTTTGCCTTCTGCAGATTTTTATTAGTGGCTGCTCTCTTATTTTGTTCTGTTGTTGTTGGAGGGCAAGGTTGGGGGGTACATTGTGTGTGCTAGCTGCCGTGTGTGCGCAGTGTGGGGAGCTTGGGTACACATTTAATAATAAGAATGTTGTCCTGAAGGAGCAATGTGGCTTACTTGATGTTTGATTGTGGGGAGAAATGGCAGGATTTCCCAAAAGGTGACTTTGAGGCAGGGAGAGGGAAGGAAGGAAGGTCATGTCCACAGAGCATTTGGTGAGCCCCTTGCCCTGAAATAATGGTTACTTGCCCATGAGAGTTGCAAGACTCCATAATGTTCCACAAACATTGGGCCATGTTGAGGCCTCTTTGGACTTCACAAGTGTTCCCCTCCCTTGCAACCATCCTAGTCAACCTCTTTATTTGAGCACTAGATAGGAAGGAGTTTTACTCCTCTGATTGGGTATTTGGGATCAGAATTGTTCTATCAACTCTTGTCATCAGTAGCTGTGTGTGTATGAGTACGCTTGCAAGCATTTAGCTAATTATGGTAAAGAGTGGATCACGATAGGTGGGGTGAGTGATTAGTATCTGGGATAAAAAGAATGGAGTCTGGTTTACAGTATTTCAACAGCAGCAAAAATAACCTAGGAGAATCCTCCTTGGATGATATGTTTAGTAGCCTGTAAAACCAATTGCACTGTCAATGGAAACTTTTTGCAGCTGCTAAGTGGCAGATGATATTGTGGGAACAGGATAGGTCTGCATATCTCTTGGGGATGATGAGATGATGGTGGTAGGAGTAGTAATAATAATAATTTTATTATTTATGCCCCAGCCAGCCTGGGCGTCTTCCAGCACATATAAAAACATAATAAAATGCCAGACATTAAAAGCTTCCTGATACAGGGCTGCCTTCAGGTGTCTTATAAAAGTTGTGTAGTTCTTTATTTCCTTGACATCTGAAGGGAGGGTGTTCCACAGGGAGGGCGCCACTGCCAATAAGGCCCTCTGCCTGGTTCCCTGTAATTTCACTTATTGCAGTGAGGGAACCGCCAGAAGGCCCTTGGAGCTGGACTGACCTTGAACCATCTTCATTCTCCCAATAAGAGAAGTAAAATAGGACTGGCAGTTCCTCCCCTTAAATCCCAGTTTGAGGGGATTTTGCTGTTTGTCTTGCAGAGGTGCAGTTTATTTTCAGTTTAAACTATCTTTGCAAGCAGAAATATGGCTTCCCATGCCCTCTCTTGACTTGCCTTCGCACTGATTTCTAAAAGTATTTAATATGCCACATAACAACAGTTTTCTGTAAGTGACTTAACTGTTATAAAAACATTGAAATCATTACGTCCACCAGTGATTCATTAAGTTAATAACCAGCAATAGACCCATCACTCTAATTTATCTCTAATTCTCTTGCAAAACATGTCTCTCCCGTATTGGTCTCTGCAGCCACAACAGGCACTGTAACTCCAACGGTTTGACTTTACCCCAGATGGTGCACTCTTCCATTGTTTCTTGAGGCAGACGGATGCCAACAACAACCTAGAGGTAAAAACCTGGGAATGGCTGGCTTGCCTTCCAGACCCTCCTCCTCCTCTTGGATCCCAAGATGCTGCAAAGTGCCTGCATCAGACATCTCTGTGTGTTAGACATCTGTGTGGTGGACTCTCTCTCCCTTTGTGACCCCTAGTGTTCTTCAAAGATTTGATGGCAGCACCCTCTTAATGATTACATTCATGAATCTGGTTCAGAGATTAAAAGCGTGAAGGAAGCTAGCTATTCATGGTGCATGTTTGGCATGCAATCTCTCTCTCTCTCTCTCTCTCTCTCTCTCTCTCTCTCTCTCTCTCTCTCTCACACACACACACACACACACACACACAGTTTTAGCATGTCCTACTGCAGACTCTGCAGAAGTGCTCAGCTGTAGCCTTTTGGAAGCATGTTTGGTTGGCCTCTGGGACTTACAGCTGAATTGGGAAATTTCAATGAAATTTCAGCTTCATTAGTTTGCTGGTGTGAGTGGCTTTTTGCTACTCTGCCTCCTACCATCAAGATGGACTGCAGTCTTCAAGTATGTGCCTGTAAGGGGGTGGTGGCTGGTAAGAGCTTTTTGTACTGCAATGAGGCTAACTTTACTCAAACTCACCATAAATAGTGTTTAATATTTTGACATGCTCTCAGCTTTTATAGAGAGGAACTTGTTTATCATTGTGTTGGAAAACCTGTTCTTGACCCAGTCTAAAGGAATCTTCTGGGTAACCTTTTCAGATATTAGCATACAGTGGTACCTCTGGATGCAAACGGGATCCATTCTGGAGCTCCGTTCGCATCATGAGCAGAACGCAACCCGCGTCTGCGCGTGCGCGGGTCGCGATTTGCCGCGTCTGCGCATGCGTGTGACGTCATTCTGAGCGTCTGCGCGTGCACAAGTGGCGAAACCCGGAAGTAACCCGTTCTGTTACTTCTGGGTCGCCGAGGGATGCAACCTGAAAAGATTTAACCCGAAGTGTCTTTAACCCGAGGTATGACTGTATTGCTGACTTCAGCTCTCTGCGTGTTTAAGCCTTGTGTAAATGTTTCATCCTTTGTGTAATCATGCTCAAGTTGCAGTGTCCCAAGAGGCCACCTGAAACCAGCTGGATGATAGCACTTGCTTTTGTTAAGGCTTCTGTCTCTAGTAACCAGGTCAAGATTAAGCAGCTGTACTCTTCTTATCTTTTCTAGCAGCTTCCAAAATAACATAGTATCAGTGTCTTCCTTTGCTGCCATCATCAACTTGTTTTTGGTGGGCTGTGAGAATTACACAGCTGACGAATGACTGACAAACAAACAAACAAACACATTATGTAATAAAACCTCTATGAAGCTTCAATTCTGGGCCCTCTCTTAAGAAGTATTAGATTGCCAGGCGCTAGAGATGCAGCCTTCTCAGTAGTGGCCCCATGCTTATGGAATTCCCTCTCTAAGTAGCTACATTTGGCCCCTACATGGATTACTTTAAACTGGTAGTTACCTGCCACTGTTGTTTTAGTTTGCTATTTTTGCTGCATGCATTTATGTGTATGTTCTCTTGATATTATACTTCTCTGACAATATCTCTTTTAGATGTGTTACTGTATAATGCTTTCATTTTTTAACAGTTTGTAATGTATTCTGGATTGTGTTTTGAGTTGCCTTGAGTGGAGCAACCCTGAAAGGCAGCCTTTAAGTACCTAAATAAAAAAATACATTTATCCTTGAGGATAGAACTGTACAAGAGCTAGGTGTGAATAAATTAGTGCAGAGGCCCAGCAACCCAGGATGGAGCTGTGCAAACTCCATTGAAGTGAATAAGATTTGGGCAAGAGTTATCTTGTCCAAGTGTCATAGGATCATGGGAGCAGCCACAGAGTCAAGACCATTGCTCCCTCTAGTTCAGTGTTTCCTACACTGCTTAGTAGTGGCTCTCCATTATTTCAGAAAGGATTCTCTCTTAGCCCTAACTGGAAGTGCCAGGGATTGAACCGGTGATCTTTTGCATGCAAAGCATGTGTCCTACCGCTAAGCTAGGACCCCTCCAATACTTAGTAATCCTTCTACCTAGGATTTTGTGACACATCTTTTGCAACTGGACTACCCTGCAAAACACCTGATTCACCTGGCAGCAAAAATATTTTTTATTATATTCTATATTTTATTTATTTTGATGCTGGGTGAATCAGGGGGTCTGCAGGGCAGCGTGGCAGCAAAAGACACATCTTTTGCTACCTTGCAAAACTCCTGATTTGCCCTGCTGCAAAAAAGAAATGTCTTTTTGCTGCTGCGCTGCTGGGTGAGTCAGGTGTTTCGCATGGATAGCATGGCAGCAAAAGACGCACATCTTTTGCTGCCGCTATGTCCAGCAGACCAGCTCACTGCAGCCAGGCAGGTGGAGATGCTAGGCACAAAGGGTGGTGCCCAGCTAGTTTGGAACACTGGATAGACACGATTGAAAATGCTCCCACCACAGGATACCCATTCCTCCAAAACAAACTTAGGAAAACCATCCACTATTTCATCACACAGTCCAAAACCTAACAAAAACTTGACGAGCCAAAGGCTTATATTGCCTAACAGGCTTCTACAAAAATAATAAACCCATACTGACACAAGAAATACAGGACAAACTAGGGGACACCCAAATGCCCTGGCTCACACACTGCCAACTGCATGCTTCTTAAACAACCCAGCAGTAAAAACAGCAGCCACTAAGCATTTGACCACCTTTGAAAACCTTCTGCTGACAGTAGAGGGACATGGCAAGGGGATGGCATCCACAATATACAAAGACTGCTCCAGAATCCCACAAATCCCCTCATCTCAATCAAAAAACAATGCAAGCATGACATAGGCTACAAAAGAAACTCTACCCAATGAACTAATCTGTGGTCTAAACCTCCCTTTAAATCCATCTCAGCCAAAAGAAGGGAACTCACCTTGAAACTTACCTATAGATGTTATTTTGTAGTTACATAACACCATGTAAGTTGGCGCTGATACACCCAGGAACCTCACCAAAATGCTGGAGAGGCTGCACCTCTATCAGTACATATCTCCACGTGTGGGATTGCCCCAAAATTCAACCCTTTTGGACACCAGTCCTACAATAAATATGCAAAATAACTAAACAGGTATTAGAAGCCACCCCATAACTAGCTCTGTTGAATATTTTCCAAGATGGGCAAGGATGTCAGGGATTCTTAAATGAAATAAATGATAATACTGGAAATGGGTTTTATTACACAACACAATTGTGGACTTGGTGCTGTTCATGCATACATCCTGCTTGCAGCTTCCACACAACATTGGCCCTCATAAAAATGCCATCCCATTCCCCATCCCAGTTCTAAACCAAAGAATCAGAGTGATTATGGTAATCTAAGCTGTCCTGATAGGTTGAATCAGACTGAGTAAGCCCTGACTGATGATTGTTGTCCTCCTTTCATCACAAGGTCTGCAGAAGAGATGAAACGCATGGAAGAAATCAGTGTGTTCCAGAGTAACAAAGGAATGAGCCAGACACAGGAGCCAAAGGACGCAGGTTCTGTTTCCAGGGAGCAGAGCTGGGAAATGGTGATGGACAAGAAGCACTTCAAGCTATGGCGGCGCCCAATTGGAGGGACTCATCTGTATCAGTACCGAGGTAGTTCCTGCTTCCTGGATTTCCTACTTGGAAGCCCATTTGTGTGGCAAGAACACTTGAAAAAGCAACAGCAAACTTGTTAAGGGGCTTTCAGAAGAACACAGACAAAAAAAGGGGATAAAAACAGTTATTTTTAACCTGGGCTGGGTTCAAGGCCTTTTTTTTAATTAGCAGAAACAAATGGAAAAGTGTCTGCATTTGGGTGGGGGGGAGAGAAATGCACAGGAAATGCCCCTCGGTCCTTGCCCCCAATTCCTTGAGCCCCTTGCTTGCTGGAGAGTTCCAGGGAGACCCTTGCTTGTGCTGCCGTTTGGATGAGGAAGGAAATGGCAGGAGGGACACCTGCAGTTTATTTCTTAGCCAGGCTGGAGGCTGTGGGTAGCTTTTCTCACCAGAAGGCAAGCAGAGTGAGGAAATTTGGTGTGGACACCTGCTTGTTCAGGGGAAACACCATAGAGGATGCATGGTTTACAAGTTTGCTGGTAGCTGTAGAGTTAGTCTGCAGGTGGACATGAATTGGAAAAGTGGCACTGGCTTATGGGCACTATGTAAACACACATTAGAATTGTAAACAGCAAGAAAAAAAGATGTCATCTTCATGGGAGGATGGGGTTGGAGACTTGCTTGATGAGAAGCAAAGAGATTAGCATGTACAGAGTAACTGAAATCCATGCATTAATCGTAGTAGTAGTATTATCACTGCCAGCAGTAAACTTGTTAGTCACTTATTGTTAAACTTATTAGTTGTATTAGACTTACATTTTAACAAAAACATAAATGCATTATACTGTAGAAAAACCATCATATAGAACATTAACAATTTACAAAAACAATTCATGTCTTGTCGTTCCTTTGTAGTCTTTGGGACATACACAGATGTGACACCTAGGCAGTTTTTCAATGTGCAAGTGAGTATTTTCATCCCTCTTCCATGCCCCTCACTGACTGAAGGATGTCTCTAATGTAGCCTTCACCAACCTGGTGCCCTTGGACTACACCTCCTGTCCATTTTGTGCTGGTTGAAGGTGATGGGAATTGTAGTCTAAAACACCTAGAGGACTCCAGTTTGGGAAAGGCTGGTGCAATGAAGATTCAACTCATATTGTGTTTTGAATGCCCCTGTTCTTGCTGCTGTTCCTGTTCTTTGAGATGTCTGACTACTAGGGGGAGTGTCAAGGGCACCAGAATGCAGTGATCTCAATTTCCTCTGCCAGGAGCACCAGCAGCCAACAATCCTGCCTGCAGTAATTGGTCGTGGTTGGTGGGAGAGCCAAGATGAAGTGCAGCTCCACCTTTCCTAATAATAATAATAATAATAAATTTTATTTATACCCCGCCCTCCCCAGCCAAGGCCGGGCTCAGGGCGGCCAACAACCAATAATAAAAACGAGTTGAATGAATACAACTTAAAATCAAGATTAAAATACAACATTAAAATATTAAAATGCAGCCTCATCACAGGAGGACAAAAGAAAAAGAAAGAGGGGGAGGGAATCAAATTGACTCCAAGCCAAAGGCCGGGCAGAACAACTCTGTCTTACAGGCCCTGCGGAAAGAAATCAGATTCTGCAGGGTCCTGGTCTCATGAGACAGAGTGTTCCACCAGGCTGGAGCCAGTGTTGATAAAGCCCTGGCTCTGGTTGAGGCTAATCTGACTTCCTTATGGCACGGGACCTCTAGGGTGTTGTTATTTATGGACCTTAAGGTCCTCCGTGGGACATACCGGGAGAGGTGGTCCCGTAGGTACGAGTGTCCTAGGCCGTGATGATGTCCTAGGCATCATCCAAATGATGCCTCCCCCAGGTTTTCTGTGCCTTTGGACATGTTTGGCCATTCCTCCTCTTCTGTAAATGGGGATCCTGAAAGCTTTGTACTGAATGCTAGTACCTTCTTTTGCTCCCTATAACTGAGTTCTGATTCTTTCTTGCATTCCTTGGAAATAAAGGGAAACTGGACTCAGAGTTAATACCTTTTGTAGCCAAGGTGAGGGTCTTTGGGACAAGCTTCTCCACCTGGCGCAGCAAGCTCAAGTGACATCGCTTCATTGCCTCCCCTGGGTGTTTGAAATGCGGATTAATCCAGGAGGCATAAAACCCATCTTGCCTCTTAGTGAATTGTCACAGTATTTCATCATTTCTTAGTTGGCACTTCGACAAGTGAGAAACAAATTGTAGGATCATCTCAAGGGAACTCTTCTGGATTCTTATCTTCTAGCTGGATACAGAATATCGAAAGAAATGGGACTCACTAGTCATCAAACTGGAGGTGATTGAGAGAGACCAGGACACTGGATCAGAGGTTATTCACTGGGTAACTCATTTTCCGGTGAGTGTTTCTTTCTCTGGCTTCCATATAATGACACTGGTGTGTTGATGGCAGCTGCTCCAGGATAACAGCTGTGTCTTCTTCCTTTCAGTATCCAATGTACTCGCGGGACTATGTGTATGTGCGACGGTACAGTGTGGACCAGGAGAACAATTTGATGGTGCTTGTCTCACGGTAAGGGATCCTGGGCCAGGTGAAAGATACAGCTGCATTTATTCTGCAAATTAAACTTCTCTATAGAGCTACTTACTTTGCATAATTCTGTCCTCAAGGTTTGGAGAGGTTATGGGGGGAAATGCTGGGAAATGAAAAGCGATGAAGACATGAAAATTGCATCTGGAGGTATAATCTACTTGCCCTACAGCTGGTTGCACCTGATAATACCTATATGTTTGAGATATATTTATATTGTAATACTTTTTGATTGGTTTAGATGAACTTTCCTCACTACTCTTCTAAAAATCTTTGAGCTGTGGAATACGTTCAACTTGCAGTATTTTAATATATTTGTTTATTTGTTTGTTTATTTAATATATTTGTTTCCATTCTGTTTCAGTTTAATTATTTTTAATTATTACCTTTTATATGTATTTAGCTTTTCATATTTTATCTACATTAGCTTGTGTAAGCCGCCTTGAATCCCAGTTTGGGGAAAGGTGGGACATATATTCTTACTCAGATTATAATATTTATTTAACTGTGATGAATTCTGCACATAGAGCTGAGGGGAATTTTGAAGTTTTTCCCCTGAAATGTTCCTTTCTCCTGTTTGGTTGCCAGAGCGGTTGAACACCCAAGTGTCCCTGAAGATCCCGAATTTGTCCGTGTTCAAACCTATGAATCGCAAATGGTTATCCGCCCTCACAGTTCGTTTGATGAGGTGAGTGCCCAACTTTTACAGGAGAAAGTTTGTTTGGGTGGTTTTTCCAGAACTATCTACCCAAGAGGTGAGACTGAACCAAGTGGTAGTCATTGAATTAAAATACCCAGTTTTTTAAACTGTGTTGAGTCTAACTTCTAATGTGCCCTGTATTGGATGACTTCTGGAGAGACCCATATCAAGGCCTCAGAGTATGAAAATGCATTTGGAAGGTCCCCTCACCTAGAACACTGTGGCTGATCTGAATTCCTACAGAGGTGCTGAGTGTGTCTTGAAAAGGGGTGATTAATTTTCTATGGGCCTGTGATGCAGCAGCACCACTGCATAAGATTAACCCACCTCATCTAGCATCCTGATCCCACAGCGGCCAACCAGATGCCTCCTGTGGGAAGCACGAAAGGAGGATCTGACCTGAGCACAGCTGCATGCTCTCCACTTGAGATTCCCAGCAACTACTATTCAGCGGCATACTAATAGTGGAGCATAGTGAGTGTGGCTAGTAGCCATTGATAGCCTTATGCTCAGTGATTTTGTCTAATCCTCTTCTCTTCATTTTGTTAAATTTCTACCTCCCAGGAAGGGCCTGCTAACTCCCTTTCTCTTTTCAGAATGGCTTTGACTACCTGCTAACATACAGTGACAACCCGCAGACAGTGTTCCCCCGGTACTGTGTCAGCTGGATGGTCTCCAGTGGTGAGTCACGGCATTGGGATATCTCAGTTTAACAGGCAAAAAAACCTCACACTATACTTGTTGACCAGAAGAACTCTCTGCCAGCAGATGTGTAATGCTTGCCATGGGATCAAAGAGTTCTCATTTTTCAAATCAGGATGCTGAAGAATGCCATCTCTGATAATTTTCCCTGCCAGAGACATGGATTAAATTATCAGTGACAAAATACTCCCTTTGTAATGGCAGGGACTGATGGTGAGGTGCAGTCTAGAACATCAGGAGGGCACCAGGTTTTTCAAATGCTGCCTTATTAAACAAGGGCCATTCAGAGGGGTTTGACTTGAAGTGACTGCTGTGTTCCTTGGGGATTCCTTGGTACCAGCACCTTCCTGACATAAGCAGTCCTTTAGATCCTAAGATCAAAGGTCCTGATCCAGCATGATGGCTCGTAGGGCTGCATTGTTCTGCAGCACTGCTGGTCACTGTGCTTGGTGTTTGAGGGCTGTTTGCTTCTGTTTTAGAAAAATGATTCCTGAACCCTTAGATGCTTTCATCAGAGTGCTTTCACAGGAGATACTCATGTTGCCTTTTGAATTACTGCATATAACTTTTTTAAAGTACCAGTCACATCCAGGTTTATGTGGAAGCAACTGCCCACAGACTTTGTGGGATTTGCCCTTGAGTTTGCCTGGGCTTAACGCCTCCCTCTATTTCTTAAAGCACCAAAGATGCCACACTGTGGATGCCATGGGTATCGCATGTCCACATGGCAAAGTCAGAACCTTTTTCTTGTCTGTATTCGTGTCCTTAGCAAAAGTATGTAATCCTTTTATGCTGAGAGTTTGATATGGGTTGACTTCTATGTTATTCTTCCTTTCTTTCCTTTTCAGGCATGCCAGACTTCCTGGAAAAACTGCACATGGCAGCTTTGAAAGCCAAGAACATGGAAATCAAAGTGAAGGACTATATCTCTTCTGCCAAGTCCCTGGAGTCTGGCAGCAATGACAGCAAGGAGGGGAAGGCCAGCATGCCCAGCCAGGATCACAAAGGTGAAGGGACCTGCAGTCCTATTCAGATAGACTATGCTTAAAGGAGAGTGCTCCCCAACCCTGCTCAGAGTTGGCAGCCCAAGCCTTTTCATTCTGCAAACTGGAAAGGATGAAGATTGCAGGGATGCCTTTGGGACCTTAGTTCAGCTGGTCACTTCCTGTCTCTATAACTCCTCCCTCTCCTGTGCCATCTCGGAAGAGGGCAGTGATCTTGCCATTGGAAGCCAAGCTCAGCAACTTTGTAAAGCAATTTTGTGTGCCACTTGTGTTCTGGTGATCTTCTTTTTCCCAGTGGGGATGTTCATGGCAAAAGTCTCTCTCCTTTTCTCTTCACACACATCCCCGCCATTCCTTTGGTGCTGCCAGATGCCTTTCAGAGGTGGCCCTGCAAAACCAGCAGGGCCACCATAGCCTTGACCCTTTTACAGTTACTGTGGCACATGAGCACCTGCAGTGCCTCCACTGGCATGTTGAGTGAAGCCAATCCAAAATACTTGTTGCTGGGGCAGGAACTCTGCATCCTCAGTGGGGCCTGAATGCTTTCTTGGGGCCCTGTGTGTGCCACCTGTGCAGTGTGTTGCTCTGCTGCCAATGTGCCTTTTTCTCCTCTGGCACTACCGAATGCAGCTTCAGGCTGCTGGAAGCAGACACTGTCAGGCT
The DNA here is from genome assembly GCF_964270895.1 of Podarcis filfolensis. Taxonomy (NCBI): domain Eukaryota; kingdom Metazoa; phylum Chordata; class Lepidosauria; order Squamata; family Lacertidae; genus Podarcis; species Podarcis filfolensis. Next base: position 3,432,657 of record NC_139611.1, on the reverse strand, counting down.
CTGGGTCAGTGGTGTTGTTGCATCTCTGGCACCTGCAGAGTGAAGGAAGACTATATTTTTATGCATCTTGTTTTGTCTTCTCCTCCTTGGCTTGATAACATTCAACAGCTGCTGGCTCAAGTTCTGGCTGGAGTTATTCTACTCCCTTTGTCAAACTGATGGTAGCCCCAAATGTTTCATTTATAGTTGTTCGAAGCAGAAACAGGATCTGCTTGTGTCAACCGTAAATCAGTTGGTTTTCTCGGTTGATTTTGTCACTGGATTTGGAGAAGCCCCTATTAGCTGCCAACTTCTCTCTAATATGTTTCCAGGGTGGTGGGGAGGAAATTGAGCTTCCTTTGGGAAACCCTTGAATAGAACTGGAATACCTGACATTAGTGTGTGTGTGTGCATCTCAGGTCAGAGTGTCTAACATGCTTTTGTTTTGGCATGAAAGGCTTTGAAACCATCTGTAAAAGTAGATTAGAAAGTAAAGTTTAACATCTTATAACACAAAAGGTTTGGTTTTCAGGAGAGGAGGGGGAGTTGAAGATACACATGCATCTGTCCTACATATTCTCAGTTTTTTTAATAACTTATCATTGGCTTGGTTTTCTTCCACAACCTAGAATGTACTAATTTGTGAGTCTCAACTTCTTCATTTATCGTTGAGGCTGGCGGGGGAGATGACATTCCTACATGCCTGCTATACAGGTGCACTACTGCCTTCGATTGTGTTCCGTGTGAAGCAAAGGCGTGTGCCAGTGTTCTCCTTCCAGATACAGGCACCATAAGCTGAATTGTCCTGAAGTGGGTCATTGGTAAACACCCAGGGTACCTACTTCTGCAGTGAGAGGATTCTGCTGCTTTCACTGTCCTCAAAGAATGCAAAGTAGAATGAATCGCAAGTGAAGCTTGATGTTGTATATAAATATCCTCAAGGAACCACTTCTGTGCCAGTGAAAAATTGGGTGCATTTCCCGCCCTCTCATTCTGTGCATTGAAGCATGTGATGTCTTTTTAAGAAGCTTCATGTGGAGCAGAAAGGAGACAGCCAGGTTGTGTTGAGGAGATCCAGTGCTAAAATGAGAGAGCACCTCTTGGCTTGGCAGCTGAGAGTTTCAGGCGGCTGTATCTGGGGGGTGGGGTGGGATGAAATTGTGCATGAAGACCCCTTTGGTCTTGCTCTGTGGCCAGTTTGGCCTGTTAAACATAGCTACTGATGCTTTTAATTAAAGCTCGTGTTTTTATTAGAACCAAAGCACCAATAAAGGTAACCAGTTGGTACGACAACCTCATGAGTCGATCCTTTTTGGGAATGAGTGGGGCAAAACCTCCTTCCGCTAGAGCAATTTGGGTTTTTTTGTTTGTGTGGAACATCTGTCATGTGCCCCATGCACATTTCTCTCTCCAAAAACAAAGGTGGTTTTAAGTCCTGGGGATTAAATGGAAATGCAGCGCTAGTTTCCTTGTTGCTCATCAGCAATGCAGCCGTGTATTGCACCTTCTCATACTATCACATCAAGACCTAAAAAAGGTCGGTCCACTGGCAGGAACATCATTCCAAAAGTTACGAAGGTGAGACTAGGGATATAGGACTTTGAAAGACTGAAAGGATGCCTCAGAGCTATCCTGTTACTTGTGAGTGACCTACGGAAATCCATCCTTCTCTGTGTCAGCAACAAATTACAACTGTGTACTGGAGCAATTCATGTGTTGTGACAAGAAAAAGCTGATTATGCAAATTTGCTATGAAGCTGTTTACGATTTTTCATTTCTTTGGCTTTGCCTGTCATGGAGAGAGGCAAGGAAGCTATTGCCCTAACGACAAGAAGTTTTAAACCAGGTGTATGTGGTTTTGGCATGGGAACATAGAATGCTGCCTTAATGCCCATGAGACCACTGGCATATCAGTATTGTCTACACTGACTGACAGCGGCTCTCCTGGGTTACAGGTGTGGGGCACTCCCAGCCTTGCATGAAGATGCCAAGGATAGACCTGGGAGGACTTGGTGTATACAAAGTAGGTGCTGTACCTCTGAGCTTCAACAGCCTGTTTTCCATCGGCATCTTCCATGTCCATCCAAATCAGCCAGTAGCTCTGCACAAGTCTTGAGCCGATGGAGTGAATTGGATCTATTTTTACTTTCTAAAAGTCTGTTGACTAGCTTGGAACAAGTCTTTTATGCCTTAGAGTTGCCACTTAGGTGTTCCTATGAGCACATTCCCCAGGGCTAAAGAAGCTCTCTAAGAACATAAGAGCCTGCTGGATCAGGCCAGTGGCCCATCTAGTCCAGCATCCTCTTCTCACGCTAGCCAACCGACACCTGTGGAAAACCCACAAATGGGACCTGAGCACGAGAGCACGTCTGTAGCTTCCAGGAACTGGAATCCAGAAGGATAATGCCTGTGACAGGAAGCAGAGCAAAGCAAAGCCATCATGGCCAGTAGCCTTATCCTCCTTGAATTTGTCTAATTTGTTCAATCCTCCGTTAAGTTGGTGGTCATCAGTACCTCCTCTGAGGGTGAGTTCCATAGTTTAACATTGCGCTTAATGAACAAGTGCTTCCTTTGATCTGTCCAACATACAGCTTCATTGTCCACAAATTCTGAGTTTTATGAGAGGAGATAAACACTTGTCTATCCTCTCTGTTCATGTCATGCATAATTTTATAAACTTCTGTTGTGTCACCTCTTATTTGCCTTTTCTCTAAAGGTCTCTCTCTTTGCATCCTGTACGTAGGACAGGGCAGGGAACTGTTGTACTGAAATCCTTGGCTGGGGATGAAATTTTGGCTCTGGCAATTTGGTGACATCCAGGAAATGGCTTGAACAAGTTGGGTTTTTTCTAACCTAGCATAGTAGTTCTTAGCGTATTAGCATCCCAGGCAAAACATGAGAACATTTCTCATAGGACTGTATAGTTTTGCAGCTGATAGAACTTCATGTGAAAGTTGCTGGTTAACTTATTGGCAGTTCACTCTGCATTTCTGTTGATTAGATGCTTTCTGACTTCATCCTATTCTGTGTGATCCTTTCACTGCTGCTGTTTCATCTATATACCACTAGATTGCAGCATGCTACCATATAACATCTAAGAATGGGCTTGTCTGTAAACCTGTAAAGGAAACCTAAATCCTTCGGATTCTGTAAACTTCTGTCAGCACCACTTTGTGTGTGAAGAGTTTGTGGAGCATAGCCTAGCTCACCTTGAAACCTAGACAGGTTAAGCAACAGGGCATTCACATGTCTTGAGAATCCTGTAGTCGTAGTGTCAAGGAGAGGGTGTTTCTTTAGAACTCTTTTTGGTCCTAACAAGGGCACTCAAAGTGGTTTAAATACATTTCTCTACACCTGTGTGAGGAAGCTCATTTGTATGACTATTGCTAGACTTAGCCATAAGTAACAAAATCTTTTTTCAAGATGGAAACAAAATGGTCCTCGGTAAAGGAGGTTTTCAACCTACTACCTCATATGCTCAACGAGCCTGCATCAAACCTTGTACTTTACTTCCTAGAACCTAAGGCCTACTTCATATACTCAGCCAATGAAAGTGGCTCTCTTACAGCATACCCTTCAACATTTCTCCAATGAAAATAGGGGCGTCCTCTTCTCCATCAGGAGGCTTCTCCCGCATTTAATCTCGCCACACACATAGACATTATATACACAGATACATTGCTCACCTTGAGGCAATGGCAAGCTCTCTGCCTCACCTACCTCACAGGGTTGTAATAAAAAAATCTGCAAGAGAAAGGATTCTGTACAAGACCACACAGATAAATGGAATGAAATAAAATGTTAGTGGTAATCTGTCTTGAGCCCCTGTCAGGGAAAAAGGTGGGAAATCAATCCAATCAATCAATCAATCAATCAATCAATCAATCGGTGAGCATGATCAGGAACGTACCAGAGAGTAAATCCTATTGAACTCAGTGGGACTTATTTCTGAGTCAAAATGCTTTGGATTGCAGTGTAAGGCTGTACAATCTTGACCCAGTTACCTGGGAGTAAGCTCCATTGAATACAGTGGGACTTTTCTCTGAGGCTTGCGGTGTAAGACTCCATTTACAACAAAGGAATAAACACTCCTTGCATTTCCTGATAAATGCCTGGCTGCTGAGCATTGCCAGGGACTCCTACAGAGGCACAAAAATGCTATCTTTCCTGGGGATGGGCAGTCTTTGCTTCAGTGGGAATGATCAAATGGTCAACTGCAAGCAACAGAGTTGCCTCCCACCCAACCCATCTGACTGCAAGGAAGCAAAGCCCAGGCAGCCATTCGTAAAGAGATCCGGCAGGCCACTTCCTCTATTGTGGGTTCTCCAGAAGCCTTTAATTTATGTATGGTTCTCTCCTGGCATCCGCTAATGGTGAACTGTTGCCCACCTGTTCTCGAGCACCCACCCTTTGCTAATCTCACTTCCTTCTTTGAATTTGGGTAGGTGGGGGGAGTGGACTGACATTTGAGGGGGTTGCCAAAGACTTGGATAATTTGGAGGGGGCGAGACCAGGAGTGGCAGGGTTGTCTTGCCCTCAGAAAAGGAAGCAACAAACATTACCTTACACAGTTCAGTAATCCATGAGGTGATGGAAACAGGAAGTCTATGCAAGCTGTGTGTGGGTCCTCCTGTCTACCAGGGAGGTTTTGAAAATGTGTGGGCTTTTCCTCCACTTTCAAGGCACCTGATGCTGACCTCAGCTTATGAAAGCATGAGGCTGTGCCCTGTGTCACATTCAATGTGGAAATAGTGTGTGGCCAAGTGGGCAGCCTGTTATCAGCTCTCCAACGAGTAGACCTATAGGCTAATGCCCATGTTTGCAAGCAGTCATATTCATATATTGAATATGTATGGTTGGTTTTTTTAAGTGTACACTTAATTTTTAATTTATTTACTGCGTTTATATCCCACCTTTTTTCTCCTAGTAGCTCAAGGGGGCATACATGTTTCTCCCCCTCCTCATTTACTGTAATCTTCACAACAACACTGCGCAGTAGGTTGGGCTGAGAGGCAGTGACTGGCCTCAAGGTGACCCAGTGAGCTTCATGTTCCAGTGGGGATTTGAACCCTGGTCTTAGTGTAATGTTCTCGAATCACTACACCATGCTGGTTGTCCTCTCAAAAAATATGATGTGCTTAAATGCCCTGAGTCAAGCCCAAGTCCATATCAAAAGAGATGAATAGGGATTATAATCAAGATGCAAGGAAGACACAGCCACTTTGCTTGGCCACTGGAAGGCTAACCCTTGTGTCGGCCAGGGTCTGTGTCTAGAAAGGGAGCAGGATTGGGAGCTGGCCATGCTTTCTGGGCACTGCCTGGGCTTTAACTGGGAGTGAAGGAAACAACATTCTGCTTACGCACTTCATCTTGTCTTGAGCTGGAACCTGGCACTCAAAGCTGGTAGAGAGCACTGATTCAAACTGAGCCCAAAGAAACATCTGGAGGCACCACACTGGTGACAGTGGCAGATATTGGCACCTCAAATTTCAGTAGTGCTTTGTGCAGTGCCAAAATCTAGCACCCTCCTCCTCTCGCTCTCCATTGGATGTCACAGTTGCAGAACCTGCTGTGGCACCCAGATGCTCTGCTCCTGGTGCGTCCAAACTGATCACACTCCTCTAAATCCGCCATTGTTGGTGAGGGCTTCATTAGGCTGAAAGGGGATGACTGGCTCAAGAGCACCAAGTGAGCTTCTTGGCTGAGAGAGGACTTGAACCTGGGTTTCCCCACTCCTAGTCCTACTCCCTAACCACCCAGCACCACATTGCCCCATAACTGTTGATTTGGTTGCTGGGTTGATTGGAATGAATGAGCAAGGGTGGCAGCCAAAGATGACACCAGGGACTGTGCCAGTGAGACTTACCCCTCCCAGCTGGAATATAAATGCAACCAAACAAACAAACACTTGGTAGTAAAAGCCCAACAAAAAATGCAAAAATGAAACCAGGACATGGCGACTACAGATTAATTAATGAATCCTGGGAACTGTAGTTTGCTAAGGTGCTGAGAGTTGCTAGGAGACCCCTGCTTCCCTCACAGAACCACAACTTGCAGATAAAGAGATTGACAGTTAAGCCGCTCTACAGATTGTAGCTCTGCGAGTGGAATAGGTCTCCTAACAATTGTCAGCACCCTTAACAAACTACCATGACTGCGCAGGGCAGATGGGCTTGGTGGGGAGGGGTAATCCGCTTGCCATGCAGGAGATCCTGGGCTTAGGTCCTGGCAGCTTCAATCAAAAGGATCTTACCCTGGAGAATTGCTGCCCGCCAGAACAGGTAACTCTGGCCTCAATGGACCAAGAGCCTGGTTCTGTTCAAGACCGTTTCCCATCCCTGATGTAGAGGGATATTGATAAATAGCTATATGAAACATATTGGCATCATTTGAGGGAAGGAATGAAATAACCACCCTAAATATCTCAGTATGCAGGATTGAGAGTCAACAGTTTAGAAGGAGATCCCACATTACAGAGAAACTGGAATCTTTTGCATTGGATCAGAGACAACTCTGCGATGAGGAGAAGTGAAATTAAGGTTGACTTGGGGTTGTCTCAGGCAGCAGTGTGAGAGGTGGATATATATCTGACCCAACGGAAGTACCAAGGAGATTGGCAGGCAGAATGTCAATAGGTGAAGCTTTTCTCATAAGTGCATATTCATGCTAGAAAACGCTTCACCCATCAGAAAGCTCAAGTTGCACAAACTGCAAGCAGGAGTAGTTTGGACAAGACAGGAGGGTGGCAGGGGGAGATTTCCTCTTCTGATCCAAGGCCAGCCCCCAATAGCCCTTGTTCTGAACTGCAGCAGGGCCTTTGATCTAACTTCCCTGTGTCAAGGTTGCCAAAGCCAGCTCTTCAGACAGAGGCTGGAGGAAGTGAATGAGAGACAGTTTAGGTGAGAATGGACAAACCAGTTCTCCAAGAAGCCACAAGCAAGAAGGAGGAGCTATATTTGGCTGGGCTGGGACTTTCCACGCACGCAGTCATGAAATGTACTCTTTCTAGCATCTGCTAAAACATTTCTTGTTACAATCAAGTGGTATGTCAATTCTGTTGAAATCAAAATAAATCAAATTGTACATTCTCACATGTCCTCTGGTGTCTCCAAAAAGATATCTATACTGGGAAAGTTTGGTAACACAGAGATTTATTGAAATTTAATACACCAATTCATTGATATAAGTGTAGGACTGTAAAAAAATGTTTTAATCAAGTAAAGCCCTAATGAAAACAAAAAGGGAAATGCATCAGTTACCTGTAGTGATGGAAGAGTTATGGAGAAATGCAGGGAGGATACTGCATTCTTAGGGTTGCTAACCAGCCAATATCATCTTCTTTGACCAATATTCTACCATGTTCTGTCAGTCTTGGAGTCCCAATCAGCCAATAAAATCTAGATTTTTAGAAGACTCCGCCCAGGGCCAAACATCACCCACCCTTGCCGTGGGTTTTTGTATTAAAAAAATAATAATTACAAAATGATGCACTTTGTGTGCTCAGAAAATATGGCACCTCCATAAAACAAAAGGGAAGACCAATACAACAATTGTGGAATGAATGCAAGCCTTAAATTGTGTGTTGAAAGGACTCGGAATATAGGACTTCAGTTGATGGATGTTTGCAGAGAGTCCTGGGGGAGCCCCCATTGCGCTGGAGCACCTGAATATTTATCATCCACTAGCCTTTTGCTGCAAACACATTTGCCGAGCTGTAAAGTCCCATTGGGCTGGAAAGGCCATACTTGCTTGGAATTGTAAGGTGCCTAGTAGGGAAATGAATTTTTCCGGGTTTTCAAAGGCAAAACTCCTGTCCCTGCCACAGCAGACAGGCGGCGTGGGAAAATACTCAGAGCTGAACAACAAAGAAAATTGTTTCCTGGTTTAGGTGTAACTAGTTCTGCAGGGGAGAGAAAGAAGGTCATGCTTTCTTTAAAATAATAATAAAGTACTGAATATTGAGTATTGGGAAATAATGGCAACCTTTTAACCTGACAGTGATCAAGAAAACAAGCCTTGCTCTGCTGTGTAATTACCAGCAGCAGGAGACCATGAAACCCTGTGACACATCCCAGACCTCAGCCTGGGTGGAAGGTAGATAGGAAGTTCATGAAGACAGACCAAAGGCTGGGCTGGGCTGATCCTGGCTGACACCCAGGTCTTAAAAGGCATCTTAAACATTGCATGGAAAAAGCTAAGCCGCATATTTGCTTCCATGGAGTTTTGGGGAGCAGTCCCCAAACAGAAAATGATATTATTGGAGTTAGGGTAGTGGAGAGACAGGAAATGCCACCCTCCTTTGACAAGCTCTTCTCTAATATATGGATACAACACTAGCCTACCTTACAGGGCTGTTGCAAGATGTCTGTATAAGCAAGTTGAATGAAGGAATTGAGGGGATGCTAATCAAATTTGCAGGTGATTCCAAACTGGGAGGGATAGATAATGCAGCAGAAGACGGAATCAGAATTTAAAATGACTTTAAGATTGGAGAACTGGACGTAAGCTAATAAAATGAAATTCAATAGGGACAAATGTAAGGTTCTGCACTTAGGGAGGAAGAACCAGGTGCACAAATATACGATTGGTGACACCTGGCTTATTAGCAGTACATGTGAAAAGGATCTAGGGGTCTTCGTGGACCACAAGCTTAACATGAGTCAACAGTGTGATGCAGCAGCAAGAAAAGCTAATGCTATCCTAGGTTGCATCAATAGAAGTCTAGTGTCCAGATCAAGGGAGGTAATAGTCCCACGCTATTCTGCCTTGATCAGACCACATCTGGAATATTGTGTCCAATTCTGGGCACCATCATTTAAGAAGCATGTTGACAAGTTGGGACGTGTGCAGAGGAGGGTTACAAGATGATCAAGGCTCTGGAAACCAAGTCTTATGAGGAAAGGTTGAAGGAGCTGGGTATGTTTAGCCTGGAGAAGAGGAGACTGAGAGGAGATATGAGAGCCATCTTCAGATATCTTAAGGGCTGTCACATGGAAGATGGAGCATGCTTGTTTTCTCCTGCTCTGGAGCATAGAACTCGAACCAATGGCTTCAAGTTACAAGAAAGGAGATTCTGACTAACATCAGGAAAAACCTTTGGACAGTAAGAGTTGTTTGACAGTGGAACAGACTCCCTTGGGAGATAGCAGACTCTCCTTCCTTGGAGCAGAGATTGGATGGCCACCTGTCATGGATGCAGTGCAGGGAGTTGGACTACATTAAGTGATCTTTGAGGTCCCTTCCATCTCCACAAGTCTATGATTCTACAATAGTGTATATGAAGTGTTGGTCCCCGTGTGTGGTCTGAGGCAGCCTTTGCCAACTTGGTGCCCTGCAGGTGTTTTGGACCAGTCACTATTTGTTGCCACAACCTACCTCAAGAGGTTGTTGTGACAATAAAACAGAGGGAATAGACCCATGTGCAGTGCCTTGAATTCCTTGGAGTTGTATAAATGCAGTGAGCAAGCCAATGACTCTCCCTTGGCTAAGAAAAGTCCCTTGCTGTTTTATGCACATCAAACTTCTGTTAAGGGCACAAGAGCGGCCTGGCCTGGCCTTCTTTCCTGTCAGGCACCCTAGAGAAACTGCCGTTTGGACTGTCTGTTGGCAGAGCTGGGGGTGCCCTCATCTACAGGCCTTGTGTGAGCGTGACGGGAAGAGGGGAGCAGAAAGGCCAGCCTCTCCTTGCTGCCTGAGGCTCCTGTGCTGAACAGGCCAACTGGCCAAGGAGCTTTTTTGCTGGGCCTGTCGCAGCTGCTGCTTCACTCTTGCCCTTTCCTCGTGGAGGTGAAAGGCCTTGTTGCTTCCGCCAAGAGCCACTTCCCTGCTCTTTCCTGTCACACCAATTTCCGCCCCCTCTTAAGCAGATTCACTTTTCCCAGATGCCACCTGGGAAAGTGCCCAGGGCCATTTTGGATAACTCCCTCCACCAACGCAGGCTCTCTCTCTCCCTCTTCTGCCCGCACGTGGCTGGTTGCCATGTGCCATCGGGGCAGGAGAACTGGTTTCCTTCCAGATTCCCCCAGACAGGTTTCTCTCCTGCCACGGCTGCTGGATCAAACCTTCCAGTTTTATGGGATCACCAGTTTTTTGGGATCACATGTGCACACACCCCAAAAAATGACTGTGTGGGATAGGAAATGGCCTTTTGGGGAAACAGTTGGGAATGTGGAGCACGCATTGTCATTTTCTGTGGAACAGTGTACACTGGAGTCTTACTGAGCTGTTTCCCATGAATATATGCCCAGTCGAGCTAGCCACAGACTGTGAGGTGGGGCCTTTCATCAGCGGTGGAGCCCAGGGCAGACGCGCTCCTGAGGGGCATGGAGGGTGCCCTCCCAGACGCGGGATAGCTGCTTGGGTGCCTGGAGTGGCACATATGCCCTGCAGCCAGAGGTGGAGCGAGCTGCGCACGGAGACAGAGCCGCCAATGGTGGATATTTGGCACACTGCCTGCCCGTATCTCCAAGCGTACCTCAAGCCATTGGGAGGAGGGGGATGCAGCTTCCCCCTTCCCCCGACGGCTGGGGTCCGCTTGGAGTCACGGGCAGGCGGCACACCGAATGTCACCCCCCTCAGGGATGACACCTGGGGTGGACCAGCCCCAACCCACCCCCTTCCTCCGCCACTGCCTTTCATACTGAGGGATTCTCCTCCTCCCTGCTGTCCAAACTAGGCAAGGAAAGCACTGCATCTGGAGGCAGCTGTGAACAGAGAGTATAGCTTTGCCCTGGAGCCACATTTGTGCCGGTCCATTCTCACATTCACACCTTCTCTTAACACAACTTCCACTAAGTGACAGAATTCCAGGGCTGGCAGAGGGAGGCAGTCCCTTCAGGTGCTGTGGGGGGAGGAAAGGGACAACAGAATGACATAAGGAAAGGACCTGCTGCACCAGGCCAGCAGCCCCTCTAGTCCAGCATCCTGTCTCACAGTGGCCAACCAGATGTCCATGGGAAACCTGCAAGCAGAATTTGAGCACTTTAGTAGCCATTGGTAGCCTTCGTCTCCATTAATTTGTCCAATGCTCTTTTAAAGCCATCCAAGTTAGTGGCCATCATTGCCTCCTGAGGGAGGGTGCTGTGTAGAGAAGTATTTGTTTTCGTCTCTCCTGACTCTTCCAACATTCAGCTTCATCCGATGTTCCTGGTTCCAGTGTCATGACGGACTAAGGGTGTGCCACTTCGTCCTCTATGCCCCCTGAGTTCCAGGGGAGGAGGCTGTTCTGCTGTTGCCAGTTCATACTGTCCGACTTTCTGGGATGGGAAAGCAGGACATCTGGCACTCTCTCTCCTCCCCATCCGCCCAATTGTCACACCCCACCCCACCACAGGCTTACTTTCATGGATTTTCTCTGCACTGCTGTGGCTAGGCCTTAGCCTTCTTGTGGCCTAGCGTGAAGCCTTCTCGGTGAAGCCTTCTCAATGGCGGTGGAGCCTTTGGTGGAGGCTGCCATAGCTGACCCAGAGAAGGTGAGGTGGCAGAAGCGGGACATCACAGAGGTCAAACAAAAGCCAGGGCAGCTTCTGTGAATCCATGATGTCTCAATTCAGAACAGCTGAATGATGTGCAGTGTAGAAGTAAGAGTCAACTGCTGGAATCTGCAGGGGGAATAGGGTGTTGTATCCTTTGCCTCAGGCAGCAAAATATCTTGGTCTGGCTCTGCAGAATACATGTGTGTTAACAACCCTCAAGAAAACTCCATTTCTGGGATATAACTCATGTTTTTAGAACATCAGACGAGCCCTGCTGGAGCAGCCCACAGGCCCATTCAAGGCTCATCCACACGCCATTTTGTGTTGCGTTTCCAGGCACAGGTCTGGGCTTTCCAGGTCTGTGTCTGAGTGGGTTGTTGTTGTTTGTCTTGGTGCTTTCCCCAAGAAAAACTGTGTTTTACTGCTGAATCAAAGCAAATGGTAATCAGGTTTTCCTCAGATTGTCATTGCTCTGATTCAGTGTTAAAATGCGGGTTTTCTCAGGGAAAGCACCGGACAAAATAAAACCGCTCAAAGTTAAACCAAGAAAACCCAGACCTGTGCAAGGAAAGCACAGAGCAAAGGTGTGGATGAGCCCTAAGCCTGTTTGCCACAGTGGCTGACCAGATGCACCCAGGAAGCCCTCAAGCACAGCATGACAGCAACCCCCAGACACACATGGTAGCTCTTCAGCAACTGGTATTCAGAGACTGATTGCCTTTGATGCTGGAGGTTCCATTTCGTCATCATGACTAATGTACTCATTGATAGACCTAGCCTCTGACACTATTATTATTAATTTTACTTATCACATTTACATTCCACCTTTCCTCCAAGAAGCTCAAGGTGATGTACATAGTTCTCCTGGTCCTTGTTTAACCCCCTACAACAACCCTGTGAGGTAGGTCAGGCTGAGAGGTAGTGGCTGGCCCAAGGTCACATGCACTGAGCTTCAAGGTCTCCCAGGTCCCAGCCCGACACTTTAACCACTGCACCACACTGGCTTTGTCTAAGCTCCTGGCCAAAGTCACCACCTCTTGTGGCAGCAGGTTCCACGGAGTGTCCTGTGTGAAGCAGGTCTTTGCGTTTTCTTTCTTTTATCCCCTCCAGTGTTTCTTCCTGAGGATGGTGGGAAGCTCAGTTGTGAGGTCACTTCCTTAATGCAGGGCAGCGGCTGGCAAATGTCACAGCCTGTGTGCCAAGGGTTGGCAAAAGAAGGGGCCTTGTTAGCTACACCTCTGTGACCCTTTGCACCCTCTGCTGGATTTGTGCCTCTATATTAGCCTCCCTGCCAAATCGTGTTGGCTGATCCTGCTTAGCCTGTGAGTGTTGCTGGCGCCTGGGCTACAGGAAGGAGGTGGAAGAGTTCAGCTCCTTAATCCTTTTGGGCTCTGTGAGAGAATTTTAGCTGGCCTTGACAGGATCAGTGGGGACTGAGGCAGCAGGACTTAGCAGCATTTAATCCCATTGCTTAGCAACTGGTGTGGGGCAGCGGGAAGATTCATCCGGTGGGTGCCATGCAGTGGCACTAGACCAGCCTTTGCCAACCTGGTGCCTCTTACAGAATCACACAGAGCAGAGTCAGAATCACAGAAGTATAGAGGCTTTGGGCTAAAACTTCCATCAGCTCCAGCCAGCATGACCCATGGCAGGTTAGCCAAAACATCTGGAGGATGCCAGGCTGGTTGACGCTGTGCGAAAAAAAGCTGGAATGTTTGGCCCAGGAATGAGGGGCCCAGGAATGCCCAAGAGCATAGACCAGCCTTTGCCAACTGGCATCTGGAGGGTACCAGGTTGGTGTAGGCTTCCCTATATCTCCTACCCAGTGCCATTTCTCTCCACATGTGTTCTCATATGCACATGCATCCATGATCTTTACTAGGCTATCTGCTTTCAGAATGAGCCTGATGTTCCCTTTCTCCTTGGTGCTTTTGAAGAGGGGACCTCAGGCCACTTAAGAAGAAGAAGAAGAGTTTGGATTTGATATCCCGCTTTATCACTACCCAAAGGAGTCTCAAAGCGGCTAACATTCTCCTTTCCCTTCCCTCCCCACAACAAATTCTGTGAGGCAGAATTAACTGCTGCCTCCCCCAAGAGATGCCCTTCTGACCCCAAGACATTAGTGTGCCATCCCACCATACTCCTAACCAAGGTGGCTCAAGAGGAAGCGCCACAGCTCAGGGCTAGAGCCCCTGCCTGGCAGAAGGCCTCAGGTTTGATTCCTGGCATTCCCAGCTATGGCTGGGAAGGCAACCTGCCTGAAACCCCAGAGAGCCAGTGACAGTACTAAACTCAATGGACCGATGGACCTGTATTCCTAGAGTGGTTTTTTTAAAAAAGGACGCGCTGCAGGCTTTAAATTGCTTGATTGTGGAGCTGGCAGCCAGGTTTATTCCTAAATCAAGCAAAATGGAAAAGGGCTGTGCATTGATGAGAAGGCCTCAGCTCCAAAGCCTGGCATCTCCAGGTCAGGCCGGGGAAGATCCCTGCCTGAAATGCCAGAGAGTGACTGCCAGTGTCTATGATGATAGTGATCTTTGTGGACCAATGGCCTAGCTCCATAGAAGAGATCTTCCAGGGTTCCTCATAGCTGGGGAAAGGCCCGTGCAGAAGATCCCAGGCTCACTTCCCAGCATCTCCAGGTGAGGCCAGGGATGTGCCTGTTCCTGAAACCCGGGAAAGTCACTGCCAGTCAGTGCAGACAATACTGAGCTAGAGGAACCAATGGTGTGACTCCACCAAAGGTCAAAGCAGTCTTTGGCACATTCACAGGCAGGTTTCAGGAAAGCCTTGCCCAATCCCAACAGTCCAAGGAGAACTGTTTATTTCACAAGGTTGAAATCCCACTCCTGGCAGAAATGTATTCAACAGCACACACAGGGGGAAACTCCCTCAGAACTGCACATCCAGTAGTTAACACCTCAGTCCGGGTAGCGAGCAAGGATCATTCATTCTGATTTTTTGCTAGGCAACAACTCCTCCACCACCACCTCTTGGTCGGCTGACTAACAGTCAACAGAATTAACCCTTAGGTTAGTAAAGGAATGATCCCTGCTGTTGAACATCCAACACCCCTTCTCAACAGCGGAAGCCAGACAGGAGGTGAACAGAAAGAAGGGGGCTTTCCCAGTGGTGACTCCTCATATCTAGAATGCTCTCCAAAGGCATGCTTGTCTGTTGTCTCCCCTGACTTCATTTCAGTGTCAGACAAGGACTTTTCCCATTCTAGCAGGTAGTCTAGTGGGTTTAGCATTTGCATGCTTTTGTTGGTTGGATTTTATCATCTGGCATTGGCTTGCTGCTTTTGCAATGTTATTAAATTCCCTCCCCACCCCCAATGGCTGCAGTTCCCATTTGCCCCGTGTCCTCAGAACACTGGTAGGCAGGATGCAGAACTTGCTGTTACTTAGGACAGCTCTAATTTTCTAGTTTCCAGCACTAATAATCACTGACCCTACTTTTGGGGGTGTTCAGTTACGTATTATTTTGTCTGTGCCAGTTATAGTTTCCCAGGTCTCTGCAATTAAATCTCTCCGGCTTGTGGGGTTTGTGGGTGGAGGTGCTTTGCCACTAATACACATGCATGCAAATGGATGCACGCCACGGCACTGTGGCGCACACAGCTGTCTCCTGTCCCTGTCTGGTGGAGACTGCCTTACCTGTCCAACCACACATGGGCACCCTGCCAGCCCAGAGCCCCTCCCCCTGCCACACTTCCCAGAATCACCAGTGCCTGGAGGAGCTCCCACGACAAGCAGGTTCCAAAACTGCAACAAGCTGGGCCAGAATACTTTATGCCAAAAGTCGGAAAGAAAAAGAAATACCAGCAAACCAACAATGGCTGTATAAATTGACAGAATAGGCCAAACTCGTGAGCATGGCAGCCAAAATTAGGAATCAGGATGGAATGAGATACCTTTGGGAAGCACTTAAGAAAAATTGATACTAAAGCGAAGCTACAAGTAGTGGTAATTCTCTGAACAACAGTTAAATACAAAGAAGGACTAGAAAGGGAAAAGTAGGGTAGATTAATATATGGATATGCAGCAGTGCTAGGTATATTATGGATGCCATGGAAGGCTAGGCTGGGAAGTCTATATGGAAAGAATACTTGACGGTAATGTATGATATGCAAATAGAAAAATGGAAAATGCAATAAAAATAAATTAAAAACACAAAACAAAATTACAATGAGCTTGCTCTTTTCATAGACAGCCTCCTCCCTTCTGCTTGGAAAGGCTGCATTACAGCTCCTGGCTGAAATTAATGGGCATATATTGCCTTGAAACAACAGGCTTATTAATGCCCAAGCCCTGGGACAGGAACCACGGTAGACACTGGATTAATGCAGATAGCAAAATGCAGCTCAGTAGGTCAGAGATGTGACTGTAGCACTGGAGGCCTGCTGAGTGCAGGACAGCCTGTTGCCATGCCAGCCAGTGAGAGAGAACTGAATTTGGAGAGATTTGGAAAGGACTTTACTGGGCAGTCAATGTCAAAGAGACAAGGCTCTTGCCTGGAGTCCAGGAAGCAGAGAATTCAAGTCTCCCCTTAGATGACTGCCTTCATTCCACACATAGAAATATGGACTATCTAGGAAAAGGGGGAACAAATGGGTTGTAAGAACATAAGAGGAGCCCTGCTGAATGAGATCATGGAGGTTAGATGTAGCCAAATATTCCTCTTTCTGACCGTGCTCACATGAAGTCCCTCACCTCCTGAGTAAGCTTAGCAGTCACAGAATAAGGGGAGAGGTCCTCTTGTGGATCAGTAACCAGTTAGGAAACAGGAAACAGAGAGTAGGAGCAAATGGAGAGTTTGCTCTCCAGGGAGTCCTCCAGGGAACAATAGAGTGCCATGGGTCAGTGGTGAGGTGACCAAGTTTGTTGATAATAACAAATTGTTCAGGGTGGCTCAAACGAAAAGGGATGTGAGGAGAGCCAAGGGAATCTCTCCAAAGTGGGTGAACAGGCAGTAAACTGACAAATGCAATTCCATGTAAACAAATGTAAAAGTGATGCTCTTTGGGGCAAATAATCTTAATTTAACATCTGTGTTAAGGGAAGCCATGATTGTTAAAGTTATAGAAGAGTGCTTTAAGGTGTGGATGAGACCCTAGAGAAGGGATGTGCAGAGGAGTGCCAGTAAGTTTCAAGCCCACTGAATAAACATGGTGCGCCTCCAATGCTCCTGACCCTGCAGGCTGGACGGGCATCGGAATTGCCACTAATGTGCCATAAAACATGCAGTGCGGGCACTGGCCAAAGGACCCGGCTATGGCTGCCCCCTTGCACACCCTCCCTGCCTCCTCCTTTCTGACAACATGCTGGGCAGAGTCTGGTACATAGCTGTCAACTTTTCCCTTTTCTTGCGAGGAATCCTATTCGGAATAAGGGAATTTCCCTTAAAAAAAGGGAAACGTTGACAGCTATGGTCACTCGCTCACTCACTGACCTCACCTTTCCCAGGCTGCTCTCCCACTCTGTACCCTAAAGTGGGCCAGCCTGTCACCTGCCTGTGCCACGAGCTCCCGCTACTGCCACCTCGCCCAGGCTGGAGTGGGTGGAGGAGCCTCACCCAGTTCTACACTTTGCTTGTGCTGAAGCACTACTGGCTTCCCAGCCATTGCGTACTCAGCCCAGCTCCCACTCCTTGTTTGCGAGGAGTTTGCTGGCTGACACGTGTGGCTGCTCCTTCCCTTCACCACCTGCAGGTGGGGGCTGAGATCTGAGCTTCATAAAAGAACTGACTTAGAAAAATCTGAATGGAACACACACACACACACACACACACACACACACACACACTGCATGTCTGTGTGTGACTTGTCTTTTCCTGTGCTCTGCAGGTCAATTCATCCAATTCATCCAACAACTTTTGCGTCCGGATTTTCACTTTTTGAAATATGGCAGCCCTACACTGAGCCATGCCAATGCTGTGAAATGCCCCCACTCTGATTCAGGCCGCTCTCCCCACCTCCAGCTACACTGCAAAAAGCTTGAAAAATCCTCGGAGTTTAAAGAGCTGCAGGCATTAAGTACAGTGGGGTCTGCTGCCTGGACAAGGCCGGGTTCATATGGCTCAGTTAGCATGGGAGTTGTGGTCCAAGACACCTACAGGGCACCAGGCTCCTTGGGGAAGCTGGTTAGAACCTCTTTGGACGCGGCTTATTAAAAATTATTTAAGCTTGAATTGAGATGCAGAGCTGCTATTATTTCTGTATGAGGTGGGATGGAGCACTCACCTCAGGCGGCAAAAGCACAAGAGATGATGCCCCACTCACTCCATTGCTTCCGCCGCTGCCAGGAACACACGAGAGGGAGGGATTCTCGTGTGTGGCATTGCCACTTGTCTTTCATGCCCTTGGGGGGGACAGGGGGGGGCATGGGACGGCATATGCCCATTTCGCCTCAGGTGGTAAATGTAAGGCCACCCCTGGGTGGAGGGTCTCTCCACTTCTTCTTAAAGATCCAATGGCATCCCTTGCTGAAATTGAACTGAATTTTTAGCTGATTTTAAAGGTAAATGCCAGCCTCTTATTGTTGTTCAGATTGGATTATATTGCTGCTTTAACTTGTAATCTTTTGGTAAATTGCTGTGTTTCACGACTGTTTTATTTTTATTTTTATTATGTC
Source organism: Podarcis filfolensis (assembly GCF_964270895.1). NCBI lineage: Eukaryota > Metazoa > Chordata > Lepidosauria > Squamata > Lacertidae > Podarcis > Podarcis filfolensis. The sequence continues at coordinate 3,414,569 of NC_139611.1, read as the reverse complement.
ATTTATACCCTGCCCATCTGGCTGGATTTCCTCAGCCACTCCAGACAGCTTACAGCATATATAAAACATAGTAAAGTATGAAACATTAAACACTTCCTTATACAGGACTGCCTTCAGATGTCTTCTAAAGGTCCTACAGTTGAACCCAGTGAATCCCGCATAAACCAGTGTGACCTGGCTCCTGTATGGGTGATGATATACCAGCCAGGGATTTCACAAATGAATGCACTCACCCCTGCTACAGGTTACAGGCACCAGCATTGAGACCTTTAAAAAAACGGGTTGTGGTTGCAATCACCTACTTATTCTTTATACAGTGGTACCTCGGGTTACATACACTTCAGGTTACAGACACCGCTAACCCAGAAATAGTGCTTCAGGTTAAGAACTTTGCTTCAGGATGAGAACAGAAAGTGTGCTCATGCGGTGTGGCGGCAGCAGGATGTCCCATTAGCTAAAGTGGTGCTTCAGGTTAAGAACAGTTTCAGGTTAATTACGGACCTCCGGAACGAATTAAGTATTTAACCCGAGGTACCACTGTATGCACTTGATAATAAGAATACTTTTTAAAAAAGCAATTGGCATTGCTTATCATCTGTGATTTTGGGAGTCTTCCACAGCACTTGGCTGTAGCACTTCCCACTCAGCACCAGCAAAGCTCTTCTTTCTCAATGTGTGTGTGGGCGGGCGTGTGCCAGAGATCCCCACCTCTTTCCAGCTTGCCAACCAAGCCCCCAACCAAACCGCCATCCTCTTCCTCCGCTTGCGTCTCCTATTGTGCCATGGCTCTTGGCTGCTGGCCTGTGAGTCAGCTCTGGCCCCAGCAGAGTGGAACAGGGCAGGTGTGGTCTTGTCCTTCCTGAATGGGAGAGGCTGGGTGGTGCTGCACGTGTTGTGCTTATGCTCAGAGCTGCAATGGCCCACATTCGCCCAGAGTGGGGCAAGAGGAGCAGGGAGGGCAGGAGGATGAAAGAAGCAAACTGGTTCTGAGGCTGTCTTGTACTGAGCCAAGCCATTGTCCCGACTGCTGTGACTCCCCAAGGCCACATTAGAAAACATCTGCTGCATGTGCTGGTGTGCTAAAGAGAGGCAGAGGCTCCAAGTGCCTCCGTTTTCCAGGGACATCCCTAATTTAAAGAAGCCGTCTCAGTTTCTGATTCTGGGGAATGTCCCAGTTTTCCTTAAGATGTCCCTTTTCATTAGAGAAATGTTGGAGGGTATGGGTATCCAACACCTGAGCTGTCTGAAGGCAATCCTGTGTAGGGAAGTTTTTAAAAAAATGTTTAATGTTTTATTATGTGTGGGGCAAGGGACCCGGGTGGCGCTGTGGGTTAAACCACAGAGCCTAGGACTTGCCGATAGGAGGTCGGCATTTCGAATCCCCATGACAGAGTGAGCTCCCGTTGTTCAGTCCCTGCTCCTGCCAACCTAGCAGTTCGAAAGCACATCAAACTGCAAGTAGATAAATAGGTACCGCTCCAGCGGGAAGGTAAACGGCGTTTCCGTGCGCTGCTCTGGTTTCGCCAGAAGTGGCTTAGTCATGCTGGCCACATGACCAGGAAGTTGTACACCGGCTCCTTCAGCCAATAAAGTGAGATGAGCGCCGCAACCCCAGAGTCGGTCACAACTGGACCTAATGGTCAGGGGTCCCTTTACCTTTTATGTGTGAGGCATAAATAGTAAAATTATCATTATTGAATGGGACATCCCTATTTTTATCAGAGAAATGTTGGAGGATATGCAGCGGCACTTCTTGGGGTTGGGGGTGGTCATTGGGTATGCTAACACAATTTCTTTCTTTTAATTTTTAATACGTATTTTTATCAGATTTTATCCATGTAACCCAAGTTCGGTTTTGATCACAGAACTTCATAAAACAAACACACAAAAACTACACCAAACCAAGGTTGGCATGGGATGTTACATTCACATGAAGAAATTATAAAGCTGGTTATCCAGATATTTGTGATAAGATGTGGGCAGGTAAGTGGAGAGTACTGTCGTGAGAAATGAAAAAACAAGTGGTCACATGACTTGCCGGAGATACAGAAACATCAACCTGTACCTTGAAACTTGCTTATTCTGACTTTATTGTGAGACTTGTAATTTTTCTTTTTTTATGTGTTCAATAAAATCCCACCAAACGGAGACAATGCAGTCAGTCACTGACAGGGTTTATCCCTAGTCACAAGCTTGAGAGCACAGAAGCCAAGAGTCGACATTATTTTCTCACGGTGACAGCTGCAGGAGAAATGCCAAGGGCCCTTGTACATCTCCTTCATAGACCTGACAAAGGCCTTTGACCTTGTCAGCTGAAAAGGACAGTTCACAATGCTCACTATGATAGTATGCCCACCTAAATTCCACATGATGACAGTGTCCTTTCACAAAAGCATGTGCAGCACCATCCAGTATGATGGTTGATCCTCAAGACCCCTTCCCTATAAAGAGCTGTGCAGGGCCATCTTTAGCAGATGTGGCGCCAGGCTGCAAATATCTGCCCAGCGCCCCCAAATTACCACAGATAGTGGGGGGGGGGAACTGCACACTGCCAGCTGGGGGGGGGCACAACTCTCCCCCATGCCACTGCGGGAGAGCAATCCCCACAGAGGCTTGGGAAGAAAGCTGCATGCCCGCCAGCCATATAGTTGACGGAGCACAGCTGGCGGGCGTGCAGGAAAAGGGGAGCCACAGGCAAAGCTGCGCAGCTCCGCCACTCACTGGGCGCCCCTGAGAGGCCGGTGCCCTGGCGCAACGCACCACTAAGCCCTATGGGAAAGACGGCTCTGGAACCGTGTGGAACAGGGTTGTGTTCTCACCCCTACTCTCTTGTGCCTTCAGCTCAACTGAAGATGGTGTGTACTTCCATTCAAGGGGTGACGGGGTCTGTTCAACCTGGCCAAGACTAAAGTGTGGTAGGTTCTCTTCCAAGAGATGTTGTTTGCAGATGATGCAGCTTTGGCAGTGCAATCCAAGGAAGCCGTGCATGGACTCATCAACCATTTCCCCAAGCCTGTGTGGAGTACAGCCTCACCATCAGTCCGACGACAACCAACATCTTGTGTCAGGACTAGGCCTGGGCAATGTATCAATATATTGCCCAGGACTGGTATGAGGGGCACAGCCCGGCAGTATATCACAGGTGAAACCGCCGCCACTTCTGAGTCACAGTTTCACCTGTGATATACCTTCAGGTGAAGGTGCCATTGTGCTCGACCCTCAGCTGATGCAGCATGGAGCAGCGAGCTCCATCAGCCCCAGCCCCACAAGGTGCTTTGGTTGATGGAACTCATTTGTCCCTTGGCGCACCAGGCGTTGCCAGCGAACAGACTGTTGCCAGTGCCCAGCGCACCAAGGGAGGAACGAGCTCCATTAGGCACCGGGATGCAAATGCCATTGCTCCCTTGGGGCCCAGGCCCAATGCAGCTTGTTCCTCCCTCTGCTTTTCAACATTGTGATGTATCACTATATTGTGATATTTGGCTGGTTCCATTGCCCAGCCCGAGTCAGGATGTTGCCAGCACTCCACACATCAGCATTGCTGACCACATGCCTGAAGTGGCAGATGATATGTTCTACCTGGACTCTATCATAACCAGCAACCTTTCCACTGACACTGAGCTGGACAAGCACATTAGTAATACAGCTATGACAATGGCTTAGTCTCCAAAAGAGTATGGGAGACTGTGATCCTAATGACCAAGACCAATATGAAGATCTACCAGGCTTGCATGTAGAGCATGCTGCTTTATGGAAGTGAGTCTCATGGGCAACTTAAAACCACCAGGGGCAACACCTCAATGCCTTCCATATGTGCTGCATTAGGAAGAGTTTTGGCATTGCATGCCCCCCCCCCAAATGAACTCTTACAAGCTCACATTCCCAGCATGTTCACACTTCTGTCTCCGCAATGTCTGTGCTGGCTTAGTCAAATACACAGAATGAAAGATGGCAGGATGTGCTCTACAGGGAGCTGGATTCAGGCACCAGGCCTGTTGGCAGATCACAGAAGTGATCTGGCAGTAAATCACACAGAGCAAGCTGGAATTAACTCTTTATTACCAAAGCAGGATCTGCAACTCAGGTCTTGTCCCCATGAGGCAGTTGTGAGACTAAAGGTTTCTGTCTCCCCACAGCCAGCTATGTCTCCTCTTCTCCAGGGTCCCCCTGCTTCATGCCTCACCTGGTTCTGGGAGACCAGGGTGGAAGGGAGCCTCCCCAGCAGGATGGGGAGACACACATGCCTCTTCACAAGCCTGGCTCATCTCTGTCTCTTGGCCTCTTTGCTCTTCAGCTTCAGCCTCTGATTCTGAACTTTACTCTGCCACAGACTTTCCCCACTCCCTAAGCCCAGTTACCTCTTCAGCTTCCAACACCTCCTCCTTCCAGTCTTCTCCCTCTGACCACCAAGCCTTCTTTCCTTGGGGGTTCTCTAGCTGGTTCCTCCCACTATTCCTCTGCGTTCAAAGAGTCTGACAGCAAACCAACTCTGCATTAAAAATATGTCTGCAAATGAGACATGAAGGCTGGCAACATTAATTCTCCCTTGCAGATGGACAGAGTGCCAGGAGACAGTCAGGTCGCGGGTCCACGGCAGTGACCAGAATAGGAATGACTGCTGGGAGCAACACAGAGAGTATAAACAGCATTGTGCGTCTGCCCCAGCTGCAGAAAAACATGTCTCTCCTGTATTGGTCTCTACAGTTTGACTTTACCCCCAAGGGCACACTCTTCCATTGTCTCTCAAGACAGATAGATAGCAATAGAATTTTGAATTTATACCCCATCCTTTCCTCCCCAAGGAGCTCAGGGCAGCAAACAGATGCAGGATCTAAAACAAAAACAAAGCAAACATTCCAAAAACAGGCACATTCAAAAAACATGAAATCAGTTACAGTCAACAGTATTGTAGAAGCAGTTAGTGAACTCAGGGTAGTCAGGAACAGCCATCAAATGAATCGGGGTAAACAGAAATTTGCCATATTTTGAAGAGCAAAAAAGAGGACACGTTTGCTGACTTCTAGTTTTAGGATCGCTGTGACAACGCTCATTTTACATGAAAAAGAGGATGTGTCCTGGAATAAGAGGACATATGGCAACCCGAACAGGAATGCTTTCACATTCCTCTTGAAGCTTAATAATGATGGAGACAGGTACACCTCACTAGGGAAGGAGATTCCACAGCTAGGGAACCACCACTGAAAAAGCCCTGTTGTTATAGGTCAGCACCAACTGGGCAGCCCCTGGAAGCAGCAGCACCACCAAGGCCTCACCTTGGTCATAGGGGCTGAAAATCCTTTAAGATTTCTGCATTAAAACCCTTGCTTCATTTATTAAATGGGGGAAGGTGTTTGGGGCGGCCAAACCTTTTCTCTGGCCTTCTCCATCTTCATCTTTACCCCCATTCCTCCCCCCCCCCCCCCCGCCAAGTTTCACTGTTATATTTCTGTGTGTCCAGCTGCTGTTAAAGGCAGAGGAGCAGTGATAGACAGAAAGACAGAAGGACAGACGAAAGAAAGAAAGAAAGAAAGAAAGAAAGAAAGAAAGAAAGAAAGAAAGAAAGAAAGAAAGACTTGCACATCTTCCCTTGTTCATTTCTCATTCTTAGATCAGAGTCTGCCAGCCTGGTGCCCTCCAGATGTTTGTCTTGAACCACAACTCCCATCAGCGTAATGTGGTCCAAAACATTGGTGGGGGCAGGCGAGGCGGGGAGGCGAGGCTGGCAAAGGCTATGGGCAGAGCTGCACCAAACATCTGAAGCACATCCAATGCACCTCAAAAATGCATGACTTTCCTCAAATGATCGTGGGAACCAAGGTTTGTTAAGGGTGCTGGGAACTGTAGCTCTGTGAGGGGTAAACTGCAGTCCCCAAGATTCTTTGAGAGAAGCCATGTGCTTTAAACGCATGCTGTGCGCCTCCTGTACATGTCGCTCCCTATTTCCTTAACACCACTGCTCCTGCCCAAAATCCTATAGCTTGAATTGAATTGGGAGCCTAGCTGTGCTTGCAAACAGCTATATAAGCCAACTCCTAGGGAGACCTCCCCAGTAAAATATTTGAGGGGGCCAGCCCCCCAAGTTATTGGTATTCAAATGATATGTTTGTGCCATGTCATGTGATCAATTATGTGGGGTGTGGGTTACTCCCCCCCTATTTTACTGACGTTGGCACCCCTGTAAGCAGAGGATTGCCCAGGTGCAGAATTCAGAAGGGGTTCTGCTGCTGGAATTTTATCTCCTTGTCTCGTCTTTAGACGGCTCTCCATCTGATATAGCACAGTTTCTCTTACTCTGCCCATGGAGCCTCCTGTTCATTGCCTTTTATTGCAGCCTGTAGGAGTGGATGGCAATGGCACGGCTGCCCTTGGGGCATGATCAGCTAATGAGCGTTTGCTCCAATGAGGTGATGCGGTGCCTCCTCACCAGGGCACAGGGAGCAGCGTCTCTCAGCTGCCATGCAGTTGAAATAATAACCTCCTGCTCAGACATAATCTAATAATGTTCCTCCGTATTAGCTGAGCACTCTCGCTGCTTCTCATTCCTTAAATGCATGCCGGTTACTATCGCCCTTCAGTTGGTTGGTTAGTTTAGTTTAGTTTATTTATCACTTCACCCATATGAAAGGAGTCCCAAAGCGATTTACAAGGAAAATAGAATACAAACCCACATATTAAAATATTCACAAGAGGAGTACAAATAGAAAACAAGTATTCATCCAAAAACAAGGATATTCGCCACCACCCAGCACAGAAACAGAAAACAAAAGCACCAGTTAAAAGAAGGACCATTAATCCAGATGACTGGGAAAATAAAAACATTTTTCATACTAGCATCAAAAATATGGCAGACTAATCGGTGCCAGGCGAGCTTTCTTAGGCAGCGTGGCAAACAAAATACAGTATAGCCATCCATGGAGTGTTGGGGTGAGAATGAAGAGACCATTTCCTCAGGATCACATCCACACCATACTTGTAAAGGACTCTTACATTTTTTTTTAATAGTCATGGAGAGTCCTGGCAACTGTTGTTTGTTAAAGGTGTTGGAAATTTATATATTTATTTCCACAAGATTTATATACCACACGATTGTAATAAAGCCTCAAAGCTGTTTAGAAAAAAAAGTGTACAATGATAAGATTACCAGTTAAAAACAGATTCAAAGAAAACTATTTAGAACATTAAAAATAATTAAAATAAAACAAAAGCTGAGAACTAGATTAATACACATGCCAATGTTCCTCATGTCTGGACAGGCTTGCCTTAACAAAAACGTTTTGGGAGGAACAGAAAAAAATTACAGGGAGGGTAGCCTGCCTAATGTCAATAGGTAAGGAGTTCCAAAGTGTGAGTAATGCAAGACTAAAAGATTGATTTCTTACAACTGTGGACCGAGGATTAAGTGGCACCTGAAACGGTGCCAGCTCCACAAATCAAAGCAGTTGAGCGGGTGTATATGGAATAAGGTGATCTCGCAAGTAAACTGGTCCCAAGCTGTTAAAGGCTTCATATATTAATATTACTATTACTTATTACTCCTTTCCATGGAGGCACAAGTTACAGCAACAGCCAAGGCGACATTTTTCCACTTTCGCCGCATCAAGCAGTTGGTCCCTTACCTTTCCCGCCCCGACCTGGCCACAGTGATCCATGCAACGGTCATCTCCAGGCTTGACTACTGTAATTCGCTCTACGCGGGGCTGCCCTTGAAGCTGTCCCAGAAACTCCAGCGGGTACAGAATGCTGCAGCGAGGCTCCTCACGGGGTCTCTGCCATGGGAGCATATTCACCCAGTGCTTTTCCAGCTGCACTGGCTCCCGGTGGAGTACAGGGTCAGGTTCAAGGTGCTGCTTTTGACCTTTAAAGCCCTTCACGGCCCAGGACCCTCGTACCTACCGGACCGCCTCTCCCGGTCTGCCCCACGGAGAGCCTCAAGGTCCATAAATAACAACACCCTAGTGGTCCCAGGCCCTAAGGAAGTTAGATTAGCCTCAACCAGAGCCAGGGCCTTTTCAACACTGGCTCCGGCCTGGTGGAACGCTCTGCCTCATGAGACCAGGGCCCTGCAGGATCTGATTTCTTTCCGCAGACAGAGTTGTTCCACCTGGCCTTTGGCTTGGAGCCAATTTGATTCCCTCCCTCCCCCTCTTTCTTTTTTCTTTTCCTTCTCCTCCTGCAATGAGGCTACATTTTAATATTTTAATGTTCCATTATTTTAATGTTGTATTTTATTTTTGTTTTTAAGTTGTAATCATTCATCTTGTTTTTATTATTGCTTGTAAGCCGCTCTGAGCCCGGCCTTGGCTGGGGGGGGGGTATAAATAAAAATATATTATTATTATTATTATTATTAAATTTGTTAGTTGCTTTATCTTGCCCAATGCAGCCCAAAGTGACTTAAAAGCAAGCAACCTAACAAGCAAATATTGTAATAGGTCTCATTGTATTATTATTGTATTGTATTATCAAATATTGTAATAGAGTCAGCAGGTCTCTGAGCGGAGGTGCTACATACTGAGAGACTGTGAATATGCCCATCAGCAGGGAACAGCACCTGGGCAGCACCTGTGTCACCTGGTGAAATTCTTCTTTGCTATGTTGGGATGTGTTGCATTTTTATTCAAATTATCGCAATCCCCCCTCCCCCCAGTTTGCACACCTATACAGTGGTACCTCGGGTTAAGTACTTAATTCGTTCCGGAGGTCCATTCTTATCCTGAAGCAAAGTTCTTAACCCGAGGTAATATTTCTGGGTTAGCGGAGTCCGTAACCTGAAGCGTATGTAACCTGAAGTGTATGTAACCCAAGGCACCACTGTATACACTTTTTATGTAAATCTGTGTCTTCTTTTTTTTGTGTGAGACCTTTCCTCTTTTTTGGGCAATGTGAAATGGCACCTGGAAGGAAAGACCATTGATGTGTTCAGAACATGCCAGACCTTGGCAAGCCATGATAAAAGTTTACAAAATTATTCACGGCATGGAGAAGAGGATAGAGAGAAAGATTTCTCCCCCTAACATAGCACCAGGACTTGTGGACATCCAGTGGAGCTGAATGTAGGAATATTCCAGAAGATAGATAAAAGCAAATACTTCTTCATGGAGTACTTAGTCAAACTACAGGAGGCAGGGATGGCCACTGATCTAAATGGCATTAAGAGAGGATGAGACAAATTCATGCATGTGAGGACTATTGATGGCTACTAGCCCAGATGGCTGTTCTGCCTCCACAGTTGGAGGCTGCAGCAGTGGCGTAGCATGGGTTGCTGGCGCCCAGGGTTGGCAAGCTGCTGAAGCCCCCAGAGCACCCCCTCACTGGAACCAAGCGGGGCTGGGCTGTGCCACCTGCTCATGTAGGGGGGAGTTTGGCTGACCAAGGCAGTCCTTTGAGGGCAAATCCACACACCGCCCATGGAGAAGAGCACCGGGTTGGGCTGTGTTGGGGTCACCCCCTGCCTGCCTCCCTCCCTCCGCACCCACTCACCAAGGGCCTGAGCTGCTCTGCCACCTTCGCCAGGGTGGAGTGGGGATACCCATGGAAGCTGATGCCTGGTTGCACCCCCTCAGAATTTTGCGCCAGGCACCATGGTCAACCTGGCTCCCCCCACATGATGCCTCTGGGCTGCAGTGCTTCTGAATATCAGTTTCAGGGAACCATGGGTCCTGCTTGTAGATTTCCAACAGGCATCTAGCTGGTTACTGTGGGTTCAGGATGCTAGACTAGATGGGTCTCCTTCAGCTTGATCCAGCAGCAGTGGTGCCAACTTGAATAAAATATTGGGGGGGGGGGGGGGAGAGCGCACGCAGACCATTTGAATGGCAATGGCCATCAACTTTTATGCCCATCAGATATTTTAAAGGTAAAGGGTAAAGGGACCCCTGACCGTTAGGTCCAGTCATGGACGACTCTGGGGTTGCGGCGCTCATCTCGCTTTACTGGCTGAGGGAGCCAGCATACGGCTTCCAGGTCATGTGGCCAGCATGACTAAGCCGCTTCTGGCGAACCAGAGCAGCGCACGGAAACACCGTTTACCTTCCCACTGGAGCGGTGCCTATTTATCTACTTGCACTTTGACGTGCTTTCGAACTGCTAGGTTTTTAGGTAAAGGTAAAGGAACCCCTGACCATTAGGTCCAGTTGCGGATGACTCTGGGCTTGCATGCTCATCTCGCTCTATAGGCCGAGGGAGCTGGCGTTTGTCCACAGACAACTTCTGGATCATGTGGCCAGCATGACTAAGCCGCTTCTGGCAAACCAGAGCAGCACACAGAAACACCGTTTACCTTCCCGCCGGAGCGGTACCTTATTTCAGGTTTTTAGAGGGAGGCAAAAAAAACCTTGGCCCCTAGGAGTTGACTCCTATGTCCAGCAGGCTCTTCTTATGTTACGTTCTCATCATTTTCATGGAGGGGGTGGCACAGACGGAGCACCAACCTGAGATTTATAACTTCAGTTCACTGGGAAAGTGCTAAATGGAACATCAAAATAGCCACCAAAAGGCTGTTCAGAAGGCACTGAACCCGCTGCCCAGTTGGCTACAATGGGGGTTTACTTTTTACTGATTGCCATGTGTCCCCACCACTTACTACTGACAGACCCTCCATTTTCCAGGGACAGTCCTGGATTTAGAGAAGCCATGCTGGTTTCTGATTTTTCCTCAGGACATCCCTGTTTTCATTGGAGAAATGCCAGAGTTGGATATCCCTATTTTCATTGGAGGGTATGGAATTATGTCAACCGCCTTGCCATGGAGATTATACAACCTTTAGAAGACATCTGAAGGCAGCCCTATATAGGGAAGTTTTTAAATCTTTAATGTTTTATTATGTTTTATATATGTTGGAAGCCGCCCAGAGTGGTTGGGACAACCCTGTCAGATGAGCAGGTATGATAATGACGATGGAATAGTGGTGTCCAAACTTTTTTCAAAGAGGGCCAGATTTGATGAAGTGAAGGGCCATGAGGGCCGACCAAAGTTGCTGAGCTTTTTTTAGGATAGAAGTTGTCAAGGTCAAGGTTTTTTTAGGTGGGCTGGATTAGGCCCCCAAAACAGACTTTGGACATGCCTGATAGGGCATTCCTATTTCATCAGAGAAATGTCGGAGAGTATGCACTGATCCCGACAGAAAAAGCAGCAGAAGTTTCACTGTTTCACGCTTTCAGTCTCAGAGGGGCATTCAACTAAGTTTCAGAGAGACCCACTGAAATTAATGAACATAGTGAAGTTAAGCCCAATCGTTTCAGAGGGTTTCCATTGTGTAAAACTTAGTTGAAAGCCACCACCTATAGTTTAAGATTTAAATTTGTGCCAAATTCCCGATTTGGGTTTTCTGGTGACAGAACTGGATCTTTTAAAGGCAGAAACACCATCCCTTAAAATACATGAACACGAACGATCTTATTTCCAGCACTCTCTTTGTCCTCCATTTTTGCATGTAAATGTTAGCATTACACAGTGTAAATATTGAAATTGGAACTCTTCTAGGTCAGTTGTGGGTGGCATCCAAATCTGTCTTTTGGATTTAGAGGTTTTGGCAGCTCTGCGAAGACCTGAGGACCTGGTAACCCTGGTAGATGTAGGCCAGCCCAGTGGAGATGGGAATGACTCTTTGATTTCTTTGTTTTCTTTTAATTAATTTATTTAAATTTCCCCAGTGAAAAGTGACTCCTCTGCTTTTCCCACCAGGACTAAGAAGTGAAAATGACAACACAGGCATATAATTAGCCAAACCCTGTCATTTCCCCGCAGAGGCAATAGCCCAGTGCTACTGCGCAATCTGCAATCTTGGCCTCTAAAGCCGCCTCCACCCCTTTGGCTCCAGGCCTTTGCACGTGCTGGGAGATGCCAGCGATGAAAGGACAGGGCCCAAGAAGCTTGTGCCTGCTGGCCGGCCCCGCATTGCGTGCAGAACCCTCTAACACTGCACAGGGAAAATAAAAATAAAAATAAATTTAATTTAAAAAGCTCAGTTCACAAACGTTTTTCTCAGACCAGCAATTGCTGCCTGAGCACAGTCTCACTGATGAAGCCCTCCTTTGAGGCCCTTTGGGAAAGGGTGATTTTCACCAATGCTTTTAAAACATGCACATTAATTGCTTGTGGGCAATTAACATCACACCAAGTTTGGCCCTCGATGATGCTTAATCTTACTATGAATCTGGTGGTACATATAGCTGCATCTCAAACTTTTGAGCAGCTGGGGCTCTAAAGGCAATTAGACCTTCGTAACCTCTTTTCCAAGTCCATATTTAAGAATTAAAATATTGTTACTAGGCATTGTTACTAGCCTGCCCACCCAAATGACTTGTTGACTTCACCCCACTGTGAATGGTCAGGCTGTATTCATAATTTGCCAGGATAATTGTTTGTCATACCAAGAACTTAAAAATCACCTCAAGTCCAGAATTCTGTGACCAGAAATAACACAAGGCACAATATATTTTGATGCCTAAGCCTGGAAGACCTCCTTAAAACTGCATTTCTTACCCCAAAGAGCTAAACAGCATGAGACGTCTGACCATGTGGCTTAATGTTGTGTGTATCTTTAAAAAACTACAAATAGCAGTTGTGGGCGATCAGGATAGTGGTGCACGAGGAAGGGGTGTAACACAACAACCGCACCAGAATTCCCAAATGCCCTTGGAGGGAGGCTTCCCTTAGCACCTTTCTGTTTGAAAGAGGCTTGATCTGCCCTGTAATTATACATACATTGTGATCGAGAAATAGGCACAGGTGGGAGAAATGTTTTCTGTACGAGGAGCTGTTCCACAAGCAAGGCAAATGACTTGGCCAAGGCCAAAACACAGATAGTGGCAAAGGCTTATGGGTGGCTGCCCTTGGGTTTGGTCCAGAAACTTCAGCTAGAGTACAGTGGTACCTCGGGTTAAGAACTTAATTCGTTCTGGAGGTCCGTTCTTAACCTGAAACTGTTCTTAACCTGAGGTACCACTTTAGCTAATGGGGCCTCCCGCTGCCACCGCGCCACCGTCGCGCGATTTCTGTTCTCATCCTGAAGTAAAGTTCTTAACCCGAGGTACTATTTCTGGGTTAGCGGAGTCTGTAACCTGAAGCGTCTGTAACCCGAGGTACCACTGTACAATGTTAGTGTAGAAGACTGTTGATGGTACAGTAACAGACTACCACCAACACATTACACTAGTGTTAAAAGACCCGTTCTAGCTTCCCATCTGCTACCAGGCCAGGTTCAAGGGTCCTGTACCAGTGTACAAAGCCCTGAGTAACTTTGGCCGAGGATGCCTTATCCTGTATGTCCCAAGTCGATCACTGAGATCATCTGGAGGAGCATGAGGATCCATGCCTTCAGTTGCTGGAAACCACAAGAGGGGAGAGAGCTGTTGTGCTTGAATCCTGCTTGCTCATTTCCCACAGGCATTTGTTCAGCCACTGTGAGAACAGGATGTTAGACTCAACGGCCATTGGCCCAATCTAGCAGGCTCTTCTTATCTTCTTAGTGTAGTGGGCCCAATCCCCACTGGAAACAAGGCAGGCACCATCCCTGCTAAGTTTCAGATGCCATGTAAAGCACATTCATTCTGGGAGGCCTTTGCACTGTGAATGTTGTTCTAGTGTTTCCGTTCCAACTTTTTAAATTTTGTATGCTTTTCTTCCCCCCCCCCCCCCGCAAGCTGGGGAATACAGTGATAGCTCAGGTTACATACGCTTCAGGTTACAGACGCTTCAGGTTACAGACTCCACTAACCCAAAAATAATACCTCAGGTTAAGAACTTTGCTTCAGGATGAGAACAGAAATCACGCGGCGGCAGCGGGAGGCCCATTAGCTAAAGTGGTGTTTCAGGTTAAGAACAGTTTCAGGTTAAGAACGGACCTCCAGAACGAATTAAGTTCTTAACCTGAGGTACCACTGTATAGTAAAAAGCAGGGCTTAAATGTCTTAAATAAATAAAAATAAAACGAAATACATAGAACAGAAGGCTTCTGCTGCTCTCCATAAGCCAGACTGGGCCAGGGGGTGGGACCCATTTGCCCTTTGTCTCGCTGAGAACACAGCGCTCTTGCCACTGCTGCTGTTCTGACAGCCATCCTTTGTGACATTCTCTGAGCTGAGTCCATCTTTGAGCCGCTGGGGGATTGAGCTTTTTGCTTGCTGCTGAACTCAAAGGGAGCCAGGATGGAAGAGCCAAGGGCGGCAGAGTCTACTCTCTGGTGCTGCACTGGCTGCCTGTAGGGGAGGCGGCTGTTTGGCTGGCCACCAAGTCGGAGAGGCGCACCACAATTTCCAGAGCCACCCCCAGAGTCTCGTGCAGAAGCCGTGCAGGTTGAGCAGGCGAAGTCGGGGATAATTACCAACAACAACAGTGCCTTATATATTTAAGTTAATGTTTCTTGCTGGTTTTGCTCAGGGGCATTTTCAGGAGAGCCAAGTGGGTTGGCCTCCATGTGCTCCAGCCGTAGAAGCATATGCTTAGCGCTGATGAAAGAGTCGGGTTTGACAACGCAGGAGACGGCAAGCCTTTCCCAGCCTCTGCCCTGCACGTGTGCCTCAGTAGGTCAAGTTCTAAGTGACTCTCCCCACCCCGAGCCAAGAAATAGCTTGGCAGATGGGGAAACTTGGGCTGTGAAATCCAGAGAGCCTGGCTAGCTGAGGCATCTTTTTCAATGTGCTGGAATTTCATTTAATTTCATTTATTTCAGAGTGGAGCAACATTAAAGGCTCATCCAGACTTGTGCTTGCCTCATACCTAGAAAGCAGAGGTCTGAGTGGTTTTGCCCTTGCCCTGCTGCTCTCACCCTCCAGAAAACCAGCTCTTTGGCGATAAATTGTGATAAATATTTTAAGTTGATTTTCCAATATCTTTCCAATAACGGATTCATTATAACAATGCCAATTTTATCCAATTAATACAATTATTAAAACCCATTATTTATATGCCAAATTACAGTGGTACCTCTGGTTACGAACTTAATTCATTCCAGAGGTCCGTTCTTAAGCTGAAACCGTTCTTATCCTGAGGCGCACTTTTGCTAATGGGGCCTCCCGCTGCGCAAGCGCCAAAGGTGCGCAATTTCCATTCACATCCTGGGGCAAAGTTCGCAATCAGGAGCAGCTACTTCTGGGTTAGCGGAGTTCGTAACCAGAAGCATTCGTAACCAGAGGTACCACTGTATACAGTTTAGTTAAAGTGACTCCTCATGTGCTAGTTTTGATGGGTTCCTCTTTGTTTTTTTTTCTTTCTGCATTCCAAAATCTTAATAATTTCAATTACATTCCCTTCAAGATAGTAATCCCTTATACAACAGTTACAATCTTATGGTTTCGATTCTTGCTAATATATTCTATAATTTATAAAGTTTCAAGTGAGGTACTCCGTCTGTAAACATTATTCTTTCCTGTGTGTGGTATTTCCCTCCCCCCCCATGATATTGTCCCAATATGGTGTTGTGTCTTTCATTCTTCCAACTGTTGATATTTCCCATCATGACTCGGGGGAAGCAATTGTCTCACAGTTTTCCAAAAGCCTCTGCATCACTTTGTCCTGTGATTCAAGAGCTTGTTAGAGACTCCTCTGTTCCAACAAATAAACTGGGGTAGGAAACCTAAGGCCTGGGGGTTGGATCTGGCCCAATCGCCTTCTAAATCCAGCAGACGGTCCGGGAATCAGTGTGTTTTTACATGAGTAGAATGTGTTCTTTTATTTAAAATGCATCTCTGGGTTATTTGTGGGGCCTGCCTGGTGTTTTCACATGAGTAGAATGTGTGCTTTTTAAAAAAAAAAAATGCATCTCTAGGTTATTTGTGGGGCATAGGAATTTGTTCATCCCCCCCCCCCCAATATAGTCCAGCCCACCACATGGTCTGAGGGACGGTGGACCAGCCCATGGCTGAGAAAGGTTGCTGACCCCTGAAATAAACTGTCCTCACCCCCCCAACCTAGGAAGAGTGGTCTGATTCTAAACTGCCAATGACTAATTAGAAAACCTCTGACTTTGCAGCTGTCAGACTCCTTTCCTCCTTGCAGCTGAAAATTTATAGTCAGTTATCTTTCCAGTTAGATTACATTCCAAATTGTCTCAGTCTCCTTCACATTCCTGTAAAAATAACGGAGAGCAGGGGTGGTTTCGTTCTATATTCCAACATAGTCCTTTAAAAAGGTGTTACTTCCCCCCCTTTCTCTCTCTCTCCATTCCATTCCTCTCACACACAGAGTTCCAGTATGATGTTAAAATTCATGTTTTTCTTCCATCCTCACTTTTTATATTATATTTTAACCTTGCATTCTGAGGAGGGCTGCCGAATCAAAAATGTAGAAGAAAAACTTTGAAAAACAACCGTAGGCTTCCCCCCTCCCCCAATCTCTGGCCCCAAATGAAACCTTATCTCAATTCCAACCTTTAAATCCTTGTAGCTGAGATTTTCCCCAGTTTGCAATCTCATCACCTCTAGCGCATGCCTGTACTTTACTCCAATTAAAGCCCAATTAGCAGGATATCCTCTGTTTCCAGGAACAAATTGGGGGTCGCAGCAGTCTGAGTGCTCCATGCACCCAGTGCCTTTGCCTGCCCTCTCATTCCATAGGGAAGCAAGTGCCAGACCACAGGGCAATCCGCAGGCGAGAGCCTGCTCCTCTCCCACCCAGGGAGGAATTCAATGAATGAGTTTGCCCCATCACTCTTTGTTTACCTCCATCTGTCTCTCCCTGTGGTGTTGAGTGAGACCTCCATTCCTGGTGCAGGTGGAAACAGGAAGTCCCTCTTTAGCGATAAATTGAAGCAAACAAGAGATAACCCAATTATCAGTCAAGAGATAACCCAATTGACGTTTGCTCTGATTCAGTGGTAAAGACTGGGTTTTCCCAAGGGAAGTCTGGATGAGCCCCAATCACACACCCCTCCAAAACCCTGCTATTTACAGTGGTATAGGTTAGACACCTTAGTGAGCAGCAGCCTCAAGGCACTGGGCTCTCACTGCAGTCAACTGAAGGCAACCCACCATGCCAACCTCTCTCACTGCCAAGGAAAAATAATAAGTGAATAGAAAGAGAACCTCCCCAAGTGACGTGGACACAGAAACCTCACAGTTACACTAAGTAAAAGAATATAAATTTACCTCCCCTCTCCCCTTTCTTTCCCCCCAACCTTACACTGTGTACTACACTAATGTCTCACATTGAATGTTACTGATCTGTAGAAAAGACTCTGCAAACTGAAAATAGAGACAATGCACATACTTTGTAACCCAATAAAATATTTAATAAAAATGATTTGTTTAAAGAAATCAATATTATTTTGTTGTCGCAGGGGCCCTAAAAGGCATGGGGACCATAGTTTGGAGCCTACTCTGCCTATTTAGAAATCCAGCACTCCTTTCTCTCTCAAAGCATGGAGACATGAAGAGTGTCCCCAGAGTTATCAAGCTTCTGATTACTAGCAAACCTAAGCTAGCAAACCAAATAAGAGGTATTTGTACCTACTTACCTCCCACCCTAAGTATATATTATTTTATAAGATATACTTGCACACCACCTAAAGTATCTGAAATCTGGTGATCATTTAGCCCACAGGGGGGAAAACAGGGCATGTGTACAAAATTGAGGCCAATAAGTTTTTTTCATAATGGAGGTCCTCACACGATGAAGGAGAGTGAAAAAGGAGGCTACAAACTCTGCCTCCTCCTGTTGCTGCCCAACAGCCAAAACCACCTCCATAAGTTGGAGGGATAACTCTGAAGCAGAGCCTTCTGGGCCCATAGAAAATCAAGATTCTAAATTGTGTGGGGATCAGATAGGGAAAAGGCTCCTCACTTCAGAAGTTCCCTCCAGCTGATGGACGACGATGGGGGAGTGCCCCCCGCCTCTCACCCACATTTCTACTTCATAGTTGCAGTGCCCCCAATGCTCCATGCCCAGTATGACCGAACAAGTTGTACTCTCCCAAATCTGCCTCGGCTGTTGTCCCTCTTCTCCTCCGACATGTGATGGATTTCACCCACATGTTACCCAAGATTCTCTGATTCTCTATATCTGTACTACTGAACCGGTTTTAAACTGGTTTAAGTGTCATGGCTTCTTCCGAGGGAGTGCTGGGAACTGTGGTTTTGGGAGGGAACTTGAAATTAGAGATCTCTCTCTCTCTCTCTCTCCCCCGTTACAGAACTTTAGTTACCACAATGCCTTAAGCAGAAGCTGGGACAAGTGTGGCCACTTCAAATCAGTACTGTGGATGCAGAGAGATAGGCTGATAACAGCACAGTAGAAGTAAGAAAAAACCCAGATGCTAATCAGAAGAAGGAGTGCTTTGCTGAGATAGAGAAGGTGTGGGCGCCTCCTTCATTTTTTCTCAGAACAAGCTCCTTTAGCTGAGGCCACGTCAGCCGTAACTCCTGTTGGAACAAACTGGACTTTGATCCTGCCTTACTGACAGCCAGGAATGGAAGGAACTGTCTGTTTCAGTTTTCTCTGTTCGCAATTTTTCAGGTCTTAAATTCTGTTCTCCACTTTTGCAGCAATTAAAAGAAAAAATCCTCAAGAAAATTCACCAGCATTTTAGTGCAAATGTCTCCTAATTAACACATTGTTATAAGTCATTTTGACTAACGTACATCTTTTTTGAAGCAGTTCCCCCAAATATAATACATTTTTGTATGTTATGCACACTTTCTCCCAGACAAATGAATTTTTTTTGGTAAACATTGGTTGGAGAACTGCATCACAAAATTTGAATGAGTGGGAACTGCAATGGATAGCTGTTCACATATTGCTTCAGAAAGTGCAAATTTCGTAGAGTTTGCTTGAAGTATATACTGAACTGAATTTCTTTTCCTTCCCTACTGCTAGCCCCCCATTTTCACTTTGGAGAATTCTGACTTTTCCTGACCTCCAGACAAGCATTAATCTCTCCATGCAAGGTGGATATTACAGGGCCAACACTCCTATCCAGTGAATTATCCCTTTCATCTGATTTACAGCTAAGACTTAATTCAACCTACAGCTTGAATCAGGGATTGCCAACATGGTGCACTTGAGGTCTTCCTATGGTGCCCACAAAGCCTGTTAGCCCTCACCCTTCACTGCTGCTTTGGTCATGAGGTAATGAGGGTGGTGCAGCAGTACAGTGGGCATGCATGGGGGGGCCATGTGGGCAACAGGCAGGGGGTGCCAGCCCAGCCTTTGACGCCAACACCACCAGAGTAACCCCACCTCCACCGGAGCAAAGTGGGACTGCACTGAGCTACCTGCTCACCTGTTCAGGGGGGAGCCCGGACAGCCAGTGCAACCCTTGGCAGGCAGAGAGGAACACTAGGCCATGCTGGGGTCTCCTGCTTGGGGGCTCCTGGCACTCCCCATGTTACGCTCCTGGGACAGTGTTTTTTTTCATCCCTGAAAATGACATAGAGCTGGAGCAGGAAGTTGGAAGAGAGATGCTCTACTTCTTCTTTTGACTTTGACTTTGATTGATTCTACTGGATCCATATTTCCCTCCAGATTGCTTGGAAAAGCAAACTGTGTGCACATTTCTCCTTATTTCTCTGTGTGCAGAGAGGCTGATCCAGGGGGAGGAGAAAGAAGTGCCTGGAGGGAGTGGGGCCCACAGCACTCAGTTAAAAAAATCCAAGTGCACCTCCAGGCCTTAAAAGGCTGGCAGCCATGGTCTTCAAAAAGTGCCACTTTGAGTAATAGAGTACTGCGTAACAGGGGCAGTGTCTGGGGCTGGCACCTGCCAAGTCGGGAGCTCACCACCAACCCCTAGAGCCCGTGGCTGACCATCCTGTTGCCTCTTTACCTGCCCTCTTCCTGCTGTGAGAGGAGCAGCAAGGAGCAGCAGCAATCTCTACCTTACCTCTCATTGGTCAAGTTAATTTTTCTTTTTTCTTTTCACCACATTTAATATATTCAATGGCAAAGGAAACAGTGCAGATGTTTTTTGAGTCTTACTTTCTACACAGGTTGTATCTTTTCTAATCAAAATTCGGTATTTCTTATGGGCTGAACATTGTCCATTAGATGAGACTGGATGGCTCTCAATTGAGTCCTACCTGATTAAATCAATTGTGCCATGTGATGGCATCCTTGTTGATGGTGAAAACTTGGTCTAGAGAACCCTGGGGATCCATTCTCCCAACTTTCACTCTATGGAAGGATTGGTTTGAGGAAATAATCCAGTTTATAATATCAAATCCAGCCACTAACTCCCCATCCTGGTCAAAGGCGATCTTGTCTCCAGGACTGTTGTTAAAGGAGACAATTTTCAGGAACTGATGGAGCTGAGTTGAAAAGGAAAAGGAGCTGTATTTCTGTGGAATCTTTTTACAGTAAGTCATACAAACATCTTCCCTGGGTGGAAGCAACAGAGTTCTTTGTTTTCATACTCAGACGTTTGAAACTCGATGTGACATTTGCCAAATAGCTCTTCATTGCAGTATTGTTTTTAAGAAGTATCTCATGTAGGGCGAGTCATTATTATTATTATTATTATTATTAAAGACTTCTTGGTTTACAAAAGTATGTGCAGTGTCTCTTTTTTCAAGTTACATTTTCCGCAGATCAGTTTCATTTGTTCAGACATTAGTGTTATATTAGGAAGAAGAGGGGGGAAGGGGGGGCCATGGAGAACTGAGCCCAAAGGAAGAGGCCAAGCAGATGGGCGGAAGGAACACCAATGAGGAGGAAGCTGCAGGGAAGAGGGAGGGATCCAGTTTTTATTTTATAAACTCTACTTGATTGTGAAAAAAGCCCCTCAAAGATACCTTATTCATTGGTCTACCCAAACCTGGCACAGTGGGGAAGGCCAGGTAAAAAAACGGGGGGGGGGGTTGCGGCGGCACAGGTTTCCTCCCTGCAATTTTTGCATTTTTTAAATTTTGAGCACGGGCAAGAAAAGAAGCAGAAACACCACCCCCCCGAGTTTTCTTCCAGGGTCTTCAGACATTTTGCAGATATCTGGTATAAAGCGGCATGACACTGGCTCATTTCTATAAATTAATCACTTAAGTGCTACCAAAAAGTGAGGAAATGCATCACCTTTGTACCAGGAGAAGTTGAGGAGGCTTCCTCTCTGGCGGGTAGAGGAGTTGGGGGTCTGGCCAGGAGGTGAGCTGGTGAGACTGAAAGGGATGAAGCAGGGAGACCTCAATGAGGATGCAGAACCACAAGGCCCAGCAGAGGATAAAGGTGGGTTGAGAGATGCATTGGATGTGGGTCCCGACCACTAAGAAAGGGAAGGGAGAACAGGAAGGGGGTGGGAATGTGTAGTGGTGATGAGGAAGATGAAGAAGCAGAGAGCTGGGAAACAGGAAAAAACAAGGGAAAGTAACAAGAGAGGAGAGTCAGATACTGACTTTAGTAGGAATGAAGTAGGATGCAACTCCCTCCCACAGGAAGCAGTAATGACCACCAGCTTGGATCCTTCAAAAAAGGATTGGATAAATGCATGGAGAATAGGGTTGAGGGTTAGCCACTATTACTATATTCTACACCCACTGGTACAACTTTGGACATGCACGTGCCCCCAAAACTGAACCCAGCCCACCAGCCAAGCACTTGACAACCCCCCCCTCCATTTTAGGCTTCCCTCATGGGCAGCAAATTGCTCCTGGTGTGGCCTCCATATATACAGCAGACAATATGTGGTTTGGTGGTTGCCAATTTGTCTGGTCCTGAACTCAATCCCTGTCAGGCCACAAGGTTTCTTTATTTTAAATCCAGCACAGAAGGTACCAGAAGGGTTGACCTGGGTGGTTCCCAGCACAGTATTGTCCGCCCAGGTAGTCTCGTGTCACGTGTACTGGGCTGCGGAGCTAATTAGTGCCTGAGATTCTTGGTTTGGCTCTGTCTCAGCTGTTCCCAGGGGGTGTTGCTGTCTGACTGGTTGGATGGGTTTGCTTGCATGGAGATTTTTTGCTGGTGAAAGGAGCCTGGATGGGTTGGCAGCCCTAAGGGTGAAGGTCACCATCACTAGGAGGCAGGCGCTGACACCCCAGCACCTCGCCATTGTGTCTCGGCCCCGCCCAGGTAAGAGGTATAATTTCTCACCAAAGCTGCACGTGGCAGAAGAGCACAACAGTCTCCAGACCTCAGCACATCGTCTGTGTCTCCAGTCTACCCTTCAAGGACCTCCAGGCAGAAGACAAGAGGTGGGGCTGTGTCTCAGCGACAGAACATCAGCTGTGCATGCAGAAGCTCCCAGGTGTCTTCAGTAAACCGATCAGGTGACATACAAGGTCTTTCTGCACCTGAAACCCTGCACTGGCTGCAAATGTGTTTCTGGACCCAAATTAAGATGTTGGCTATAGCCTGTGAAGAATCACCCTACCTTCATGACCACCTCTCTGGATAAAAATATACCTAGACCTTACTAGCATCATGTGAGATCCTTCTCCACAGGCCCCCTTTGAGAGAGGCTCCAGTCCTTTACAGTTCCGGCTACCCTACCTGTGAAATGCTCTCCTGAGTGATCATCTATATGTTTAATAAAAAAATTATACAACTTGATTGTAAAAACAACAGCAAACCTCAAAACGGTTTGCAAAAAGAATAAAATAATGAAATTATCAGTAAAAAACAGTTAAAAACAACCATTGTGATTTTTTTAAAAAAAACTAAAATCTAAAATGAATACGTGAAAAGCCAGGTTAAAACACATGTCAACATTCTACATGTCTTGATAAGTTTCCCTAAACATACTTTTAGCATGTTCTGAAGAGAATACAGAGATTCATTTCTTGCAAATGCAGAACACGTATTATGTGGCACCAGCAACAGTTCTGCAAACCAAAGCAGTCAAGTAGGTAGATATACGATTGCACAAGTAAACTGGTCCCAAATTGTTAAGGGCTTTCTCAGTGCTATTTTGCTAGCAAAATAGGTGCCATGTTTTGCTAGAAAAATAGCAAAAATAGCATTCACCATGAACACCTCCCTTGTTCACTTAGAATGGCATTGGCGCCCGCCTGAGAGGTGCTGGAACTGAGTTTTGATAAGTTCTGGCTGAAAAAAGCCCTGGGCTTTCTATACTAATACTTATTCCTTGAACCTGGCCCAGTAGCAAATTGGCAAGCAGTGCGAGCCTGAGCAAAGGTGTTATATGCTGAAAGGGTCTCACTCCTGTCAACAATCACGCCACATCATCATCATCATTTCTATTTATATCTCATCTTTCCTCCTGAAGGAGTCCAGGGCATCCTGCCCAGTGCTGACGACGTCTTGGTTCACACGTGATACGTGTAGAGCGAATGAGACAGTGTACAGGTACTGGAGTGAAAATGGCTGCTTCACTCCTCCCTGGTCCTCCTCCTCCTCTAAGCTATGCTTTGTCTCACTTCCACCAAACCACGAGTTGTAACCAAGGTTTGTTTTAGTGTCCTACTTGCAGTTTGTTCAGGGGAGACAAACCCCAAGCCTGAGTTGACATGTAAGACTGAGCCAAACCATGACTTAGCTCTAGATGGCCTGGCGGCAGCAGGACTAACATAAAAAAGCGAGGTGGTATTAGGCCAGCCATGACCTGGAGCTGACCACCAACTTCAAAGTCAGAGGATGAAGTAGACCAAAGTTGAAGTTGACCAAAGACTTGAGAGAGCAGGCAGGGAGCCACATCTCCAGCCTGGGGCTGTGTCCGCAGGAACTTTCAAACCCTGCTCCCTGCTTTTGACAATTCTAGAAGATTCTAAAGTTGCCACACCCATACAAGCCATTAACTACTATAAGGTTCCTAATAAAACAGCAAAGATCATTTGTCCTGTTACCAGTATTGTGGTACCTCAGGTTACAGATGCTTCAGGTTACAAACTCTGCTAACCCAGAAATAGTACCTCGGGTTAAGAACTTTGCTTCAGGATGAGAACAGAAATCGTGCTCCGGTGGCGCGGCAGCAGCGGGAGGCCCCATTAGCTAAAGTGGTGCTTCAGGTTAAGAACAGTTTCAGGTTAAGAACGGACCTCCAGAACGAATTAAGTTCTTAACCCGAGGTACCACTGTAATGCCTGCACTCCCTCTTTCTTTCATGTGTTGAGCATCTCTATACAATCAACTTCAGCCTGTTTAACAGTGAATTCTCCCTGAGGAATGTGAGGCAGCAAGGAATCTCTAGCTGAGAATTCTCAGCAACTTCACCAAATTGTCTGGCTTTGGGGAGTAGGGAAAACATGACATTTAAACTGGTATAAATTTGACATTTGGAGGACAGCCGTTGTTGTTAATTGCGTATTGATATTCTATATTGGTATTACAGTTGTAAACTGCTTAGAACCCATTTAAGCATCTAAGCAAGGTGATGATGATACCTATATTAGTGAAAATAACATGCAAAATGGATTATACTAGTATAATAATATGCAAAAATGTGTATATTAGAAAAAACTGCATATAAAAATCGGCAAGAAATCCCCCAAATTTGACAGATCCACCCATCTGTAATACTGCTGAATCAAAAAAATGACTCTAACTTGTTTACATATGAATATAAATATTCATTAAAATATTCATTAGAACAACAGTAAAAGTTACCATTAAAAGTAGTGAGAAAGATCTCAGAGAATAAAAAGTTATTTGCCTGGTGCCAAAAATATAATGGTGTTGGTGCCAAAGAAGTCACTTGGAAGGAAAGGCCGTCAGTGGCCACCAGTCATGATGGCCATGAACCACCTCCAGTATGGGAAATGGTATGGCTCTGAGCATCAGTTGTTAGGACCATGGAGGAGAGAGAGGGTGCTGTTGTGCTTATGTCCTACTTGTGAACTTTCTATAGGACTTTCATAGAACAGGATGCTGGACTAGGTGGGCCTCATCCAACAGGAATTGTGTGTTTTATACAACCCAAAATTTCTGAACCACTTAATAAAAAGTAAGACCTTAAGAAGTTACACAAGCTTAAATTTATATAGCTAATGATCATAATCTACCCAATAAAACAGATAAAATAAAATAAGTCAAGATGCAACAGCATCTAACAATGGAATTTGCAACCATAGGATCGCTTGGATGGCTTTAAAAGGGAAATAGATCATTTATGGCAATAGATTGAAAGGGCTGCTTTGAGACCCACATGTGGTGAGAAGTGGGGTACACAAATTAAAATAAATTAAATAACAAGTGCCTACTAGCCATGGTTTTTATTCTTTGCCTCCACAGATAGTGACCATATGCCTCTGAGTCCTGGTTACTGGGGAACGCAGATGGGGAGAGGGCTGTCATTGCACTCGCATCCTGCTTTGGGCTCCATAGGCGTTCAGTTGGTCACTATGAGAAGAGGATGCCGGTTGTTGTTCCATGCCCACCTTCTCCCATGAAGTAGATAGGAGCAGTCTTCATGGAAATGAGCAGCCCCACTGCAAAGCCCTTCTGCTCACCAAGTTGAAGGCACACATCTTGCAGCATCCCCTCTCTCTTTAAGGCCCATTTGCACCATACATTTGATCAAAGGGTTGGTTGGTTGGTTGATTTGATTTATTGCATTGGTATCCCACCTTTCCTCCAAGAAGCTCTTGGTGCTGTACATAGTTCTTGTGGCCCTCATTTAATCCACACAACAACCCTGTGAGGAAGGTTAGGCTGAGAGGGAGTGACTGATCCAAGGCCATAGATGAGTGGGGATTTGGAACCTGGTCTCCCACATCTTAGGGCTGATCCACACTTCCTTTTGTCCTGCTGCTTCCCCCCAGGGAAAACCACTCTTTAGCACTGAATCAGAGCAAACAGCAATCGGATTTTCTCCGGATTGATGTTTGCTCTGATTGGGAGCTAAAGAGCTGGTTTTCCCTGGGAAATGAGTGGGGCAAGGGGAAGTTCTAGAAAGCATGGGTCAAGCAGAAAACCACTTAGACTTCTGCTTTCTAGGCATGAAACAAGCTGAAGTGTGATGAGTCCTTAGTTGGCACTCTAACCACTACACCAAAGCACTATTATATGTGAATAGTCATTCTATTTTGCAGGCTCTGTGAGATAAAGCATAAAGCATGCTCTTTGCTAAGGAAGTTAAATAGCAGTGATGGATCAATGGCAAATGTCTGAAAAAATACACTGTGAAAATACACTTGGCAGACAGCAACAGAGGAACTGAGTTGTTTCCGGGTACTACTGCGTCCCCTTGAGCTGTGATCCTATCTGTTCTCAGGAGCAGAGAGTGAGTCAGGCCAGCCAGCATTTGGGATGAGAGGCTGTGCTGCTTGTAGCACAGGTGAAAGTGTTAATTTGTAATTGCAGGTCTGGGAATTAATTTGCAGCCAGGCACTGCCAACTACCTTCTGGTACGGATAAACGGCTGGTGCCAGTTTTGACCTGATTATGACTCACTGCAAGTGAGAGACTCACTTGCTTGAGAGCTTGTGGGTGGAGGTGGCAAGGCTCAACTGACTGAAGGGCCAGAACCCACAGGCCTCCGCTTTGCGCTAGGTTGATTTGCCGTACCGCATGCATGCACCCACCAAATAACAGCACTGCACCCGCCTCACATAACAACTGCGGCAGCAACTCCTTAGTTTCTGTTGCCTCCAGACTTTCCTGTTTCAGTTTGGTTTCTTCCATGCACAGTGCTGGCTTTTTCACTACAGTGGTACCTCAGTTTATGAACTCAATCAGTTCCGGAAGTCCGTTCTTAAACCGAAACCGTTCTTAAACTGAGGCGTGCTTTCCCTAATGAGGCCTCCCGCCGCCGGTGCCCTTCCATCGTTTGGACTCCATTCTTAGACCGAGGTAAAGTTCGCAAACTGGGACACTACTTCCGGTTTTGTGGAGTTTGTAGACCAAATTGTTCATAAACGGGACTGTCCTTAAACTGAGGTAGCACTGTACTCGAAACAAAAACGTTCATTCCACTGCCTATCCCTGAGCCCTCCTCCCAGGGCTCACTATGGATGCCTGGCCTGTGGCTCCCCCCTAGGGTTGCCAGGTCAGGAGCATCCCTGGCTCTCTAATTTCAGAGCCCAAAACTGTGACCTAGGAGGGTGGGCCTGCAGACAGTTAATTGGTAGAGGGCAGCAGAGGGAGGGCAGGTTTCCCAACATGACTGTGCTATAATTCGTAGCTAGCTTCTGTCAGGCTGAAGTTTGCATGCTGTGTACACAGTCTTCTTAATAATCTTTTACAGTGGTACCTCGGGTTAATTCATTCTGGAGGTCCGTTCTTAACCTGAAACTGTTCTTAACCTGAAGCACCACTTTAGCTAATGGGGCCTCCTGCTGCCACTGCACCGCCGGAGCATGATTTCTGTTCTCATCCTGAAGCAAAGTTCTTAACCCGAGGTACTATTTCTGGGTTAGCGGAGTCTGTAACCTGAAGCGCATGTAACCTGAAGCGTATGTAACCTGAGGTACCACTGTATTATGATTATTAAGGGTACTCTCG
The DNA here is from genome assembly GCF_964270895.1 of Podarcis filfolensis. Lineage (NCBI taxonomy): Eukaryota > Metazoa > Chordata > Lepidosauria > Squamata > Lacertidae > Podarcis > Podarcis filfolensis. The sequence continues at coordinate 3,387,257 of NC_139611.1, read as the reverse complement.
TTCTTCTGGTGATTCCAGCCCTTCACCTATCACCTGGAGGGACTCAGGTAAACATGAAGACTTCAGGTCAAACCTGGAGGTTTGTTCCCACCGTGCTCCCAGTGTAGTGTCACCCCAGAGCATTGTCAGAAATTAATACTGCAGCTAAACCCAGCTTCCAGGCCCTGCTGTTTGGACCACTGCTTGGAATGCCACTGTTTCTGCCACCAGATAAATCCACTAGGACTCACAAATGGAATCCCACCAGAAATATTTACTGAGGGCTCTCTCCAACTGGAGCTTTCAGTGCTTACTCTGGTGGTGTATGCAGAACAAGCAATCCTCCTTTGGTGTCATGGTAGGGGGGCAGGGTCTGTGTGCCTGATATAGGCTTTCTCTAGTGATTGCTTTAGGGCAGGAGTAGTCACTTTGACAAGCTCTATATGTTGTTGGACTACAGTTCCCATCATCCATGACCCTTGACCATGCTGGCTGGGGTTGATGGGAGTTGGAATCCAGCAAAATCTGGAGGGTACCACGTTGCCTTCTCCGGCTCTATGGCAACTTAGCAGTTAGATCTCTAAAGTGGCTTTGTAGCCTACTTGTCCATGCACAACTCACTTGCAGCCGAAAAGAGGACAGATGTCTAGAGAAAGCATCTCTCTCTGGGCCCCCTACAGTTTATTCTTACCAGGTCTGTTATCTGGAATGCCTACCTGTGTATCTCTTGTTTTTGAGTCAATATTAGCCTCCCTAGCAGCTTATAATTGAAATGCTACCAAAGGCTCAATATTAATCAGGACCATGTTCATGGGCATAGCTAGCATTTTTTTTATGGGAGGGCAGGCTTTATGTGTTGTGGAGGTGGGGGTGATCAATCCTTCTGGCAAACTGGGAATATCCCCTCACTCACGCAGTTGAGGACATTCGACAGCTTTCCTAAGTGGATCACGAAAATGTAAACTAAGCTTTAATAATAAAGAAAAGTGTAATGAAATAACATAATTAGAGAAACTAAATAGAACAACATGAGGCAAGTCTGAGGCAAGAAACAAGAAGAGGTAGTTAGTTGGTCCCCCTTAAATGAAACTTAATGGAAGACACTGAAGGGAGGGGCTGATTCAGGAGCAGAACACACAAGCCAGATACCAAACATTCTACTGCTCAAATTAGACCCCCATGTTTTGCTTATATTATGTTGGGGTGGCAGCAGAACCAAGTTATCTGTGATGCAATTGGTCAGTTACTTAAGTATTTTTATTTATTTACTTGAAGGTGGGGGGCAGTTGCAGCTGCCCCTGTTTTCCAGGGCTGCCCCTGATTTAGAGAAGCTGTCCCGGTTTCTGATTTGATCCCGGAACGTCCCATTTTCCCTTAGGATGTCCCAATTTTCCTGTTAGAGGGTATAGACTCTGGTTATCTGACCCCCAAGTGGTCTGGTATAGTGGTCAAAAACCTACAATTCCACAACATAACAGAGTGAAAGGAATGTTAGGAAACAAGACACAGATGCTAGCATTATAATCAGGAAATTGAAGGCAATATTCTGCGTGTCTTAATGCACCCTCAGTTTAAAAACCACCCAGAATTTTCAAGACTCCTCCTCTACCTGCTTTTGCCAGACTTCTAGAGCCAGGGACTCAGAGGTTTGGAAAACATATTTAAAAACTCATGTCCTTAAACTGCTCCACACACCCATCACCAGGGTTGACATACGTTGGAGCTGCAGCGCTGGCACAAAATGATCTTGCACCCCTATTTGTGTTGTCACCCATAACGCATGCCCCAAGCACCTATTCACACACGGAGCTCCCAGCCCCTTCCCCGCTTTCCTCATCTCCTTCAATACATACCACACCCCCTCCCACCAAATCCTCACACTAGAAGGTGTCGAAGCAAGTCTTCCTGGCTTTACTCTAGAACTCCAGGTGTCTTGAGCAGGCCTCCTCCGCAGCCTCTGAGGCCTCTCAGTCTCCAGAGAGCCTTGGTCCTCCTGCTCTGCCCAGCCTGGGTGCTCCCTCCTGTCCCCGCAGTCAGTCAGGGGGCTTGTGCAGGGACAAGGCGGGCAGCGTGTGCTGGGGTGGAAGTAAAGTGCAGCCTACAAACTCTGGGAATGTTGCTTTGGGCCTGGTTGCCGCTCCTGAGGCGTGCTCCCTTACCCTGCATGCTGCTGACTGTCATGCCTAGGACCCGCTGCCGCCAGAGCCAGAGCCAGGCCGGGAGCCGCCAATGTGGGGTGTGCCAGGTGTGGAGGGAGGGAGAGGGACAGAGGGATGGACAGGTGGCAGGCAGGAGGGAGGGAGGCTGCAATGCAGCAGGAGCAGCGCAGCGGACCCGACCCTGTCCCGCGCACCCGCCCTTGGCTCCTCACCCGCTCTCTGCCCTGCTCACTCCCTTCAGCCCCAACTATCAGCTGGCAGGACACCCGGAGCTGGGACTCCCTAGCCCTGACCAACCCAAAACAACCCAGACAGTTTTCCAATTTTTAAAAAACTGCCTGAAAAAAACTTTTAATGCTGAAAAAGAGGACGTGTCTGTGAGAAGCCGGGTGTATGGCAACTCTACCCATCACCATCATGCTGGTGTTGCTCTGACATCTCTTGTTTCAATGACAGCTACAATTTTTATGCTTTCTACCTTACTGTTGTGGTTCGAATCCCCGCGACGGGGTGCGCTCCCGTTGCTCGGTCCCTGCTCCTGCCAACCTAGCAGTTCGAAAGCACATCAAAGTGCAAGTAGATAAATAGGTACCACTCCGGCAGGAAGGTAAACGGTGTTTCCGTGCGCTGCTCTGATTCACCAGAAGCAGCTTAGTCATGCTGGCCACATGACCTGAAAGCTGTACACCGGCTCCCTCGGTCAATAAAGCGAGATGAGCGCCGCAACCCCAGAGTCGGCCATGACTGGATCTAACAGTCAGGGGTCCTTTTACCTTTACCTTACCTTACCGTTGGGCATGCATTGGATTTACTGCTGTAATGCTGTGGGGGGTGGGTCTTGGCCCTGTCGTAGCAGCTGCCAAATAATCTTGTGTACGTACAGAAAATAACATCTCTTCACCTGTGGGAACTGGTGGAGTTGATTGTCCCATTGGTAACCTGAAATATTAGCCCTGAAACTTACCTGTTTATTTATACATGCATACAACAAATGTTTCTGTATTTAGAAAGAAGCTGGGCGGTGAAATCCAGTTTCACAAAGGTAATGAAGTATTTTAATTCCAAGGCTAATCAAGGGTGATGCTAAATGTAATCTGTTGAATAAATCATTCTTTATACCTGCAGAGCTGGATAATCTGGAGCCAAGGACTTACAAAATGAAGTTATGTGCTTTAGTTCGTGCAAAACATTTTGACTTAATATTAAATTACTTCATTAAAAATAACAGTAAATTGGTGCTTAATTGGAGCAGAACAGAAAACTGACTAGCACAGGACTGAAGAACCTGGTGCTTTCCAGTGGTTCTGGCCAGCCCAGCATGGCCCATGGTCAAAGATGATGGGAGTTGCAGTCTGGCATGTTCTGCTCTCCAGGATTAGTGTTAATCCCTCCTCCACAAATTAATGAGGGTGGGCATTACAGGATTAAGCTGTTGCAATCAAAGTTTTCACATTATGAAGATGATCTTGATATTTTCATGGTGAAGAAGAGAATATGGCTCCAACTCCTTTTTTTCTTCAGCTGCGAAGAAACGAACTGAGTACTGTGAGGTTGTTATACTTTTAACATCCAGGTGTTCATAAGCCAGCATTTCATTACTATCATTGATAAATGTACCGTAGTGCCATTGATGTACACAGACAAAAAAGGTTGGCCTTTTCAGACAAAAAAGGTTGGCCCCAGCCTCAGTGATGAGAGTTGGGAAACCATAAAGTTAAAGTGGAAGAAAGGGTAGAAGAGGAGGGCCAAGGTGAACAAGAGATGAAGTGAACGTGAAACAAAGAGAATTGCATGTGGATTTGTCTGTGGAGTCTGTAACCTGAAGCGTATGTAACCCGAGGTACCACTGTATATGAAATTTGAAGAAGTGGACATGGGTAATAAACAATATACATTTGAATAAAATCCAGATACCTCTTTTGTACAAAGTTAAAGGGCTGCCACTCCAGTACATTTTAAGAGCATTTCCTGAGGCTGCTTAAAAATACCTGTAACTCAGAGATGTTGGTTCTTCTGAAGAGCAGGGGTCCAAAAAGACACAAGATGAGTGAGTGGACAGGCCATAATGCCCCCTCCTGGTTATTCAAAATCCCACAATTTTAATGTTGACATTATCACCTTCCTTTGGGAGTTGGTTTAAATGGTTCAAAAGTGGATTTTGTCTAATGCTTTTACTAGATCTGAGCATGAAGATAATAGAATTAGGGGGAACAACTCATCGCTCAAAATTAATTTGATTGCCTTTTCTGATAGAACTAAAACAAAAACGGGAGATCTATCGTGCCACTTCCATTCATTTCAGTGAGGCTTGCATCTAGGACAACTTCCCAGCAGACTGTGTTCCTGATGAGCAAAGACAGCTTTGCAGTGCTTGCAGTATATTGAAACTGGATTAAGTCTTTGCTACTGAGCCTTGTCAAATCCCACTTATAATACTATTAATCAATTCAAGAGGCTGAGAAAGATAGGATCTCTTTCACGTGCAGAGGCAGCTGACTGTGGAACTATAAACACAGGGAGAAGATGGCCAAGTGTGTCAAGCCATGGGGAAGTGGACAAAGAGTCTTGTCAGCATTGCAGCAGATCCAGATTGAAAGGCTTGAATTAATGATTTGTAAGTGGGAGTAAATAGCACCTTAGGAAACGCATGAGCGGGAGGAGTACACTGGCTGGGAAGCAATAATTGATTTTGCATAAGTGTATGTAGAGTTAGCTTCCTTTTAATTAAGCTTCACTCTAGACATATTCAAAGAGACTATGATGATGGTTTAGCAGTAGTAGCACTGTGGTTTTCATATGGTGGGAATTCAAAGTCACCCAAAGTGTATGGTATCTGCTACCTTGAGTATGGTATCTGAAAAGGTGCTATCAAAAATAAGCACACCCATGCAGCAACATGCCTGCCTATGTGCCTTGCTCTCAGGGCCAGCTCTGTGATGAGGCAAAGTGAGGCAGTTGCCTCAGAGGGCAAAAGCTGAAGTAAGGGGATGGGACCTGCTGCCCGCCCTGTGCTCCCCATGCTAGCCTGCTGCCCTCAAGTGCAGTGAAAGACACAGTCCTTTCACCAGTATTGGAGTAAGAGTCAACTACCACTCTACTCTGCATGAACCTTGGGAGAGGACGCCATCTTGTCCTTCACTTCAGGCAGCAAAATGTCTTGAGCGGGCCCTGCTTGCTCCAGGATTCAATTACTGGGCAGAGTTTGGGGCAATCCCCTGCCCCCCACAACCAGGTCAATAGCAGGCTGAGGTCAGAAACACAATGTCATTGGTTTTGAACAAGGAAATAGCACCAGACATCGCACCCACCCACTGCCTTCAGATGTGTTGTGTCATGGTTCAAGGACATATTCCACCCAGGTAACATCACTACAGGAGGGTCCAGACCACACCAGTGACGGGTGTGTGCCCTGGGCAGCATATTGAAGGCCTGACATAGAAGGCTGACGGACACATTTGGCCTCCAGCCTAAGGTTCCCCATAACTGCTATACTGTATTTAAATAGCAAATTCATTATCTGGGTTTAAATCCCAACGCAGCCAAAATGGTGCTACTCATGCGTTGAGGGAGGGGTATAAGCCCAGATGGTGACAGCAGCCACGAAATTAAAAGACGCCTGCTTCTTGGGAGAAAAGCAATGACAAACCTAGGCAGCATCTTAAAAAGCAGAGATATCACCTTGCCAACAAAGGTCCATATAGTAAAAGCTATGGTTTTCCCAGTAGTGATGTATGGAAGTGAGAGCTGGTCCATAAAGAAGGCTGATCGCCGAAGAATTGATGCTTTTGAATTCTGGTGCTGGAGGAGACTCTTGAGAGTTCCATGGACTGCAAGAAGATCAAACCAATCCATTCTTAAGGAAATCAGCCCTGAGTGCTCACTGGAAGGACAGATCCTGAAGCTGAGACTCCAATACTTTGGCCACCTCATGAGAAGAGAAGACTCCCTGGAAAAGACCCTAACGTTGGGAAAGATGGAGGGCACAAGGAGAAGGGGACGACAGAGGACGAGATGGTTGGATAGTGTTCTCGAAGCTACCAGCATGAGTTTGACTGAACTGCGGGAGGCAGTGGAAGACAGGAGTGCCTGGCGTGCTCTGGTCCATGGGGACATGAAGAGTCGAACACGACTAAATGATTAAACAACAACAACATCAGCCCACTTTGGGAAAATCAAAAAGTTTGCAGAAGTACAAAAGCATCTTTGGGGGGAATCCTAAGGAGGGAACCCTCAAAACAGCCCAATGCAGTCTGAGTATACTTAGTGGGCATGAAATTTGGATAATAGGCTAGAGGACAGAAAACAAGGGGAAAGAAAGGAAATGGAATGGAATATCCTAGGAAAGGGCTGGAATTCTGAAGGAATTTTGCAGGATTTTGCTGCAGCCTGCAGGTCCCTCTTATTTTTATATCTGTGTGAATTTTGCATATGTATCCTCAAACCTTAGGGATTTGTTTGTATCTACCTATCGGCATTTATTTACCAAAGCCAGACTAAATATATTTCCCTCGGAAGTTCTAAATGGCAGACTGAGAGGCATCCCTTATCAGAATAGGCTTTGTTTATGTTCCCAGGACATCGATTGTATGAAGCATATCCTACTGCATTGTGGGTAATATGAGCAAGCAAGGGATCAACTGATCAAACCCTTACTGGCAAATTTCCCTGGAAAATCTGAAGCCTCCCATATTAAATATCTTTTGGAAGACAGGTCAAATGATATTACACTGGCCGTGGCAAGGTTTCTTTCAGAGGTTATAAGAAAGAAAGATCATTATGCCCTAGATAAAACAAAATGACTGCCTTGGTTCTACCATCTGTGTGTCTGGTCGTTTTAACTGTATCTAGTTTTGAAATTGTTTTATGGTTTATGTTTTATGGGTATTTGGACCGCAATAAAGTATTGATGATGATGCATATGTATATTTTGAAACTCAATGCATACTTGTAAAACTATTAAATCTGGAACCAGGCTAATATTGTTATTAATTATTAAAGCAGATGTTCCACCATCCAAATGGCAGGCTTTGATAATAGGCAAAAATTAGGTACAGCATGCCAACTAGAGCACTGAATGAGAAATTAGATTTCGTTCTCATTAAACATGGATTGTAGCATCATGGTCTCACGGATAGTGTCCCGGGACCAACATGGCCAGCGACAGCCCCAGGTGACTCTGCTTAGTCCCCCAAAGCTATGCAAGCAGTCCTGAGATTCTCCCTGCGGTTAAGTCTGCCACTGAATTGGGAGCCTGCAGCTTCTTAGCACACCTTTCCTGAAATCTCTCCACTCTTAGAAATGGTATCTTTGTACATTGGTTGGGTCAATTTGGGAGAGGAATTCTACTGTAAAGCTTTTTTGGACTAACTTAAACCAGGGAGCTAGCTGAACTATTCTCTGCCGAGCGTGGGTGTGACGTTTGGAGGTGAAACGCTCCACTGAAATCACGAGTGGCTGTAGTCATTAAAGAGCACAGGGCATTTTTAACAAGATTTTGGGGTGTCAACCAGAAAGTCTTGACTGGTTTCTAACCTAAGTTATAATGACGCTGTGCCCTCAATTTCCACGACTCATGACGCTCTTCACTTCCTCTGTTAAAAAGCCAAAGTCCCAAAGGAATGCCGTCTTCACCCCAGCAGCCTCACTGGAGAACAGCAGCGTTCCCTGTTGCCTCAGAGCAAATAATGAACCTGATCTCATTTGTACAGACAAAGCACGAATGCTTTACATGCACACAAAAACCCTGATATTCTGTGCCCAAAGCAAAAGAAATTATGCCAGAAAAGTAGATTGGTTGGTTGAGAAAAATATGGTGTTAAAATTCACCACCCAGAACCACACAAACACACAAGCCACACAATTATGCCAGGAAAGAAGTGTTGTTGGTTGATTTAAAAAAAAAGGGGGGGGGAGATAACCAAATTCTGTTCATTGCTGAAGGCACAACAGACCAAGATCCAAGGAAAGTGAAGTATGTTTTAGGGAAGGACGATATCTCAAAGGTAATGCATCCTCTTTTGCACATAGAGGTTCAATGGGCAGCTTCTCCAGGCACAACCTGAAAAGGCTCCTATCTGGAACTCTGGAGAGCTAGTCAGTGCAGAGCAAGTATCTTCAACCATTTCAGACCCAGGACCCACGTATAACCCAAACGTGCATTTGTGGGCCCGTTTCTTAATCTGATACCATCCAACATTTCTCCGATGAAAATAGGGATGTACCATTCCATAAAGATAATTTTACTATTTATACTCCACACATCTTACTGGGTTGCCCCAGCCACCCGAGGCAGCTTCCAACATATATAAAAACATAATAAAACACTAAACATTTAAAAAACTTCCCTATACTGTACAGGATTGCCTTCAGACAGCTCGGGGATCGGATAACTCCATACCCTCCAAAATTTCTTCAATGAAAATAAAGACATCCTAAGGAGCCTAGGGCTTGCCAATTGGAAGGTTGGTGGTTCGAATCCCCGCGACGGGGTGAGCTCCCATTGTTCTATCTTGGCTCCTGCCAACCTAGCAGTTCGAAAGCACATCAAAGTGCGAGTAGATAAATAGGTACCACTCCAGCGGGAAGGTAAACAGCGTTTCCGCGTGCTCCTCTGGTTTCACCAGAAGTGGCTTAGTCATGCTGGCCATATGACCCAGAAAAACTGTCTGCGGACAAATGTCGGCTCCCTCAGCCAGTAAAGCGAGATGAATGCCGCAACCCCAGAGTCATCCGCGACTGGACTTAATTGTCAGGGGTCCTTTACCTTTTAAGGAAAAGTGGCACATTCAGGGAAAACTAAGAAATCAGGACTTTGTCTCAAAATCAGTGACCCACCAGTTGAAGGCCAGGTTTGTAGAGAATTGTTACAAGGCTGCAAAACCTCTCCTCCCAGCTATACAGGAGAAAGAGAAGGGAGAGTGTCAGCTCCAGGCTCACAGGCTCTCATGTGCTCATGCACATCTTGCTAAACCATAGTTCAATGCAATATGTGATCCAGTACAGTGTGAGTGATCCCTTTATAACCTCATAAATGACTTTGGCTCATACATGATCAAAACGGTTGGATGCGTTGACTTTGGTCAGGCTGTTTGTGGTATAAACCACTTGGCAATACTCATCTAACCCTCCTAAGATTGAAACGTATTTTAAGACTGTACTATGCATTTCATTTTATTCTTTTAATCCCCTCAGGTGTATAGGAAATTTATACCAGAGCTTGTGATGTCATACAGTGACTAAAAGTGTGAGCTGGGAAGTCCCTGGTTCAGATCTTGCCTCAGCCATGAACTCAGCAGGTTGCCAGTTCAGTTCAAAGGTCACACTTCCATCCCCCCTGCCCCCCCATTCATCTGCACCAATTTCCTCCTCCACTTCCTGTATCTATCATTTGCAGAAGTCCTGTGCTGAATTCTGCCCTCCAATTTCTTGAAAGTTTTCCCCTCTTTTTTTCCTCGTTTTTTTAATTAAAGATTTTCTTGGTTTACAAAAGTACATGCCTTCTCTCTCTTTTTCAGGTTGTGCAGTCTTTCTTACACATCAGTTATGTTTGCTGTGAGACAATAGTGTTGAGTACAGTCTAAGGTTGGGGAAGAAGAGGTGGGGTGGTGAGGCTTTGTGTAGTGTATGTGTGGGGTTTTGTCAACTGGGTAGCTTCTCTTTCTATTTGCTTATTACATTTCCTTGGTAGTGAGAGGGATTGGGGGAGTCCAGGGTGTGGCTGGTTGTCTGTAGTTGGCTGCATTTGTGAGTGGGGGGAGGACTTGTTGGGTCAGGGAAGCCAGATTGATTCATATGTTGTCGGTGGATTCTTCTTGTTGTCTTGTTGGGCTGTGTACGTGATAAAGGGGAGCCATACTGCGGTGAAGGCATCCTCTTCTATTTGTCCCAGTGTCAGTTTCCATTTATTGGTTAGCTTTTCTAGTAAGGCCGTTTCCCATACAATTTGAGACCATTGGGCCATGTTTACTCCTGACAGGTCTCTCCAGCGTCTGGCTATGAGGCTTCTGGCTGCTGAGAGTAGATAGGTTATAAGCTCTGAATAATGTGAGTGGTCATTATGATCTTGGAAGATGTTCAGTAGGGTCAGTTCTGGGATGAGTTCTAATACCTGTTTAGTTATTTTGCATATCTCTTGTGGGACTACTCTCCAGAAGGGTTGGATTTTAGAGCATTCCCACCACATGTGGAGGTGCAGCCTCTCCAACATCTGGCATGAAATTGTTCCGCCATCTCTAGCATGGAGAAGTGGCTATATGATTGATTTGGTCTATATTGGCTGCGGGTGGCGCTGTGGGTAAAACCTCAGTGCCTAGGACTTGCCGATCGCATGGTCGGCGGTTCGAATCCCCACGGTGGGGTGAGCTCCCGTCTTTCGGTCCCAGTTCCTGCCCACCTAGCAGTTCGAAAGCACCCCTAAGTGCAAGTAGATAAATAGGTACCGCTTTACAGCGGGAAGGTAAACGGCGTTTCCGTGTGCGGTGCTGGTGCTGGCTCGCCAGAGCAGCTTCGTCATGCTGGCCACGTGACCCGGAAGTGTCTCCGGACAGCGCTGGCCCCCGGCCTCTTAAGTGAGATGGGCGCACAACCCTAGAGTCGGACACGACTGGCCCGTACGGGCAGGGGTACCTTTACCTTTACCTTTACCTGTATTGGCTGCATTGCTGCTCAGTCCACATCTGGCACTTTGAGGTGACATAATGTTGCACACTAGATACTAGATCCATTCACTCTGGCCTTGCTGAGGGGCCTTTAGGGGCATCTTCTGCCAGGTCTGCCAAAAGAGTCCAGTGGAGGAAGGTTCTTTGGTGGTAGGTGTGAACGTGGAAGAAGAAGAAGAGTTTGGATTTGATAACCCGCTTTATCACTACCCGAAGGAGTCTCAAAGCGGCTAACATTCTCCTTTCCTTTCCTCCCCCACAACAAACACTCTGTGAGGTGAGTGGGGCTGAGAGACTTCAGAGAAGTGTGACTGGCCCAAGGTCACCCAGCAGCTGCATGTGGAGGAGCGGAGACGCGAACCTGGTTCCCCAGATTACGAGTCTACCGCTCTTAACCACTACACCACACTGGCTCTACACCACGTAGAGGTGTTGCTTCTGGTCTGAACTCCTGGCTTGATATCAAGTCTTCTGCTGGGTCCCTTAGACAGACTTCTGCTGACCCACTTCAGAGTCATTTTCCATGATAGCTCATTACCTATATTCTCAATTTTTGTGTGTGAGTAACTGCCTGAGTCACCCTCCTTAGATTAGGACAGGGATGGGGAACCTTTAGCCCTTGGATGTTGTTGAACTCCCACCAGCCCCAGCCAGCATGGCCAATGGCTAGAGCTGATGGGAGCTGTAGTCCAACAACATTTGAAGGACATTTGCCTACCCATTGGTTAGAATTATGGAGTGAGAAATAGCTTAAAAACCTTACTCCACTGGGGTCTACTTTCTCTTTAGCATCCCACCACAAGAGTCTACTAGTGGCCATATATTTTGCTAGATATATTCTTTTCTAGCTGTTCACTTCAAGATGAGCTAAACATTATCCTGTAGAAAGCCACTGCCAGAGCTCTCCCTATAATTCACCTGAAGGAGGTGAAACTCTTCCTGGTTGCATCAAGTACCGAAAGGACACGTAGCTACTAGGTGAGGAGAAAGTGGGCGTGGCAGTTGTGAAACCATCATCCTGGACTCCCAAACTGGTTTGGCTGAGACCTGTTCAGTGCTATTTGGCCCCTTTTCATCCCCCTGAAGACACTGGTGTGTGTCAGGCTTTCCCAGATTGGTTTCTTCCCGATGTTTTAGACTACAAAATTCACCAGCAGCACATAGAATCATAGAGTTGGAAGATACCACAAGGGCCATCGAGTCCAACCCCCTGCCAAGCAGGAAACGCCATCAGAGCACTCCTGACATATGGTTGTCAAGCCTCTGCTTAAAGACCTCCAAAGAAGGAGACTCCACCACACTCCTTGGCAGCAAATTCCACTGTCGAACAGCTCTTACTGTCAGGAAGTTTTTCCTAATGTTTAGGTGGAATCTTCTTTCTTGTAGTTTGGATCCATTGCTCCGTGTCCGCTTCTCTGGAGCAGCAGAAAACAACCTTTCTCCCTCCTCTATGTGACATCCTTTTATATATTTGAACATGGCTATCATATCACCCCTTAACCTCCTCTTCTCCAGGCTAAACATGCCCAGCTCCCTTAGCCATTCCTCATAAGGCATCGTTTCCAGGCATTTGACCAAGTTTGTGGTCAACCAAGACTCCTAGATCTTTTTCACATGTACTGCTCTCAAGCCAGGTGTCACCCATCTTGTATTTGTGCTTCTCATTTTTTTTGCCCGATTGCAATACTTTACATTTCTCCCTGTTAAAATTCATCTTGTTTGTTTTCGCCCAGTTCTCTAATCTGTCAAGGTCATTTTGAAGTGTGATCCTGTCCTCTGGGGTGTTAGCCACCCCTCCCAGTTTGGTGTCATCTGCAAATTTGATCAGGATGCCCTTGAGTCCATCATCCAAGTCGTTGATAAAGGACCGGGCCCAAGACAGAACCCTGTGGCACCCCACTAGTCACTCTTCTCCAGGATGAAGAGGAACCATTGATGAGCACCCTTTGGGTTCGGTCAGTCAGCCAGTTACATGGCAGCACTGCCTGAGATAGGCAGGAATTGCAGTCACTAACATCTGGAGGACACCATATTGGGGAAGGGTCTTGCAGGTTCTACCAGCTTGAGAAAGGTGCCTGTACTCCAGAGAGGCTATTTTACAAAACCTTAGAAACCCCCTTTCTCCTTAAAAAACAACAACAACCTTCATCTACATCATTCAAGTATCTCAGGAATTTTTTATATTTATTTCATATCTTAACTAATATTGTTAGAAATTGTGTGATGGTGTTTTCTTTTGTTTTAACAAGTGTGACTCTGTAATTAAGTTTGATTGATCGTAAGCACTCTCAGCATTTCTTAAACAATATTAAACCTTCCCTTCAAAACTTTCTACAGACTTTCAGGCCCCTCCCTGCCATGTTTTCTTGTTTTCTCCTGCTCTGGAGAGTAGGACTCTAACCAATGGCTTCAAGTTACAATAACTAAACATTCGGAAAATTTTTTTGACAGTAAGAGCTGTTTGGCCCTGGAACAGACTCCCACGAGAGGGGGTGGACCCTCCTTTCTTTGAGGTTTTTAAGCAGAGGTTGGATGGTCACCTCTCATGGATGCTTTAGCTGAGATTCTTGCATTGCGGGGGGTTGGACTAGATGACCCTATGATTCCATGTTACTATGATTCTGTGTTGTCTGCTAAAAAGCATAGAATTAAAGGGAGAAATGCTGAAGGTTCAGACTTAAAGGACTGCCAGAGAGAATATTGCTTCTAGATCAGGAACACCTGAAACGATGAACAAAAGTGCTTTGTGGGCTTCTGCACAAAAGATATGTTATTTCTCACCGCTGGAGGGAAAAGCCTCTCTTCCCCAATGAAAAGAACAAGACCAGCACAATATATTTTTGCTGCTTGAGGCACCTCATCACCAACAATTCTACAAACAGAGACTGACTGGAGTGGTAGAGTCACAGAATCTTAAGAGTTGGAAATGGCCCAAGAGTCATCTAGTCCAACCCTGGAGCTGTGTGTGTCTCTGAATAGGGTGCTCACAACTGCATGGTTGTGGTTGCAGCTGTAGGCAGTCTGTGTGTCTGTATCAGTGAATTTCAGCCGGGGGCTGTGTGGTCAAAAGAAAAGGCATGTTAAGCGCAGAGGAAGTTTGTTATCCGATTATGGGAGGGATTTGCTGGTGTATTTATCTCTAATCCTCTCCCTTCTGCTTCCTTTCCTGCTCCCACTTTCCACTCTGTCAGCTGAACTTGTCCTTGCACTACAGGCCTTCTGTCTCCTCCAGAAGATGGCCCCCTCCCCACTTACAAAAGGGCTCTGGTAACTACGGCAACCAAGGTAAAAGTAAAGGTAAAGGGACCCCTGACCATTAGGTCCAGTCGCGAATGACTCTGGGGTTGAGGCGCTCATCTCGCTTTACTGGCCAAGGGAGTCGGTGTACAGCTTCCAGGTCATGTGGCCAGCATGACTAAGCCACTTCTGGCGAAACCAGAGCAGCGCACGGAAATACCATTTACCTTCCCGCCGGAGCGGTATCTATTGATCTACTTGCACTGTGTGCATTTGAACTGCTAGGTTGGCAGGAACTGGGACTGAGCAACGGGAGCTCACCCCGTCACGGGGATTCGAACCGCCGACCTTCCGATCCGCAAGCCCTAGGCTCTGTGGTTTAGACCACAGCGCCACCCGCATCCCTTTACGGCAACCAAAGGGATACACTATTGATGAAGGGGCATTAGGATGCTTCACTTTACCTCAGAGTTCTTGGTTTCTTAGGGCACCACCAGACCTGGCTGCAAATGAAGCAAAGGCTTTATTTCTTGTTGTTGCAGGCCTTCCTTCTCAGAAGTATTGCAATTTGGAAGGGCCTGAGGAGATCCATAAGGGAATTGCCAATTAATTTTGGGCACAATCCCCTGGAAAGTTTTCCTGCACGAGCTTTGCTGAAATGGAAGTAGCTTCTCTTCTTATTTATTTCAGTGGGCTTTCCACAGGAGAACTTCCCAATGTAGATGTGGATAGTGTCACCAGGGCTGCGTATGCACTATACATTTAAAGCAAATGACTCCCCCCCCCAAATATATATATATATATATATATATATATATATATATATATATATCCTGGGAGCTGTAGTTTGTTAAGGTCACAAGCTCTTCCTTGTGCTTTAAATGTCTGGTGAATACACAGCCCAGCTGGCCCTAGACGTAGATGTGTCTGGATTGGGGAGTTCCTTGAATCTGTTGTTATTGCAGGAGAGAGACAATAAAGCTGTTGTCTTGCTTCCTGTCTGGTATGTCATCTAAGCCAGGGATGGGAAACCTGTGGCCCTTCCGTCATTGGATGCCAACTCCCTTCAGCACCTGCTACCAAGTCAAATGTTCAAAGATGATGGGAGTTGGAGTTTAAGAACACATACAGTAGGGCACAGGTCCCCCATCCCTGTGGTAACCTTTCATGACAGCATCAGTCAATTCTTTTCGATTTCTCACTCTGCAAACATTTGGCTGGCCATCTGAAGGGCTGTCCAACCTAAGTCCAGTCTAAAGAATCATAAGAAGGGAGAGCAGTGGCCTTGAAATTGTCCATCAAAAGCACCTGGACAGCAGACAGGGCAACTGGTCACACTTACCCACTATGGGAAATTATTTTTAAATAACAGTAAATTTGAATCCATGCATGTAAATAATCATATGTGATTTTTATGCATATGTATCATTTTTTGTCCTCTTTTTCATGTGACATGTAAGTAGGAATGGTGGAGAACGTCACAATAAACAAACTTGGTTCCAAACACTTCAAAGGTAGCTTGAGCAACCTGGTCAGTTTCCATATGAACCCTAGCAATCTTGTATAATACCGACCCAACTCCACACCACGCCCACAGTTTGACAACATTAACAACCGTGTTTTTGAGCCCCCAAAATCCCTAACAATAATTCCTTATAATTCCTCTGTTTGTTGTCATTGCTTTGGATATACCATTAGATAAGATGCGCTGAAATATGTTTTCCATTGACATCTGTTTTACTGTGGTGATGATGGTAGCCATTGACATTCATTGTTATGTTTCTTCTCCTGTCTTTATACGATCTGAAGAGAAGCCAGGTTATTCTTCTCCTGTCTCCCTACCTATATGTCTCTCCATTAGATAACTGTGTGTTTGTGTGTAGGTTAAGGTAATAATGCTTAACGGTGGTAACTTTTTAAATACATAAGCAAAAACAATTTTGAATGTCATACATATGTGATATAAAATGCTTACTTTAAATAAATGATTTATTGATTTCATTTTCCTTCTGTGGTATGTGTTTTCATAATCTTATGTTTTGGGTTCCTGCAGTAATGGCTAAAGTGAATTGTATTTTTTCCAAAGATAAGTAAATAAAGCAAGCTTTACAAACCTTTTTAGCAATTATGTCTGCATGTGTTGTGCCCTTCTTGGGTCTCTCTCCCATAATTCAAAATAGTGGTCATTTTTAAGAATACTTCTGCTCTCTCTGAATTTTGCAACTTGCCAACTTGTCTTCTGCATGAGTCCACTCACAGCTTTTCAAGGCGAAAGGGAAGGAAGGATGAGGGAGAATTGTTTCCCACTGGGGATATTTTGATCTGCGTCATTTACACAAAGACAATGAATTTAAATCTTTTCTTCCCCACTCTAATCAGGTGGCAGACCTATAGTAAGAGGCAACCATGCCATTCATGCCATCCATTAGGTAAGAGGTGATAATGCCACAGTTAACAGAACTGGAAATAATTGTGTTGTTTTTGCAAAATGCCATACCAGGCTAATGCAAATTTAACAGAATGGAAACCACAACTGGACTGGGCTTGAGTATCGATAATGTGATGATAATGTGCTCAAAAGATTAACAGAGGACTTCATCCCAGTGTCTAAGTGGCCATTAAATCGACAGTTAATTGTACTCTCTCATACACAAACTCTATTTAGGTAGGCATAAAAGTTGTCCTCAACACCAATGAAAACAGAAAGGGGGAGGGAGACTAGTTATCGTCTAATAATTCCAACACTCTCGAAATCTCTGTTACAGATTGGACAAGGTGATTAACTGTTTTTGACTTTACTCATAGTACATTTCTTACTCATGGACTGTAGAGAAATGATCCTGACCTTTCCCCCCATGCTAAGCTCCCTGAGTCAAATATTTGTCTGGTCAGTCGTGCCCTGAAGCTATTCTGATTTACACCATCAAGGAATCTTGTGTTCCTGGCTTCTCCAAAGAAATACCAACACCAGTGTAAGATCTTTCACCCACAAGTTCCAGTCGACCACCTTGGTTTTACATAAGCTTTGTACTAGAAGAGTCTTCTAGTCCTGAGGAGGAATGGCCAATAGCTGCTATGATGGTGAGCAGGAGGGGAAGTGACTGGGGGCGAGTTACAGAGCTTTTTGAGGCAGGGTGGTCCAGTCCAAATGCACTATTTGTAGACACATTTATGAGCACACTGCTTGCATTCCCTCAAACTGGGTTTGCACCACCTAAAGAAATGGTCTCTCTTCTCTGCCCCTCCTTGCGCAGACATCTTTTAACATGTGCAGGAGCATAATCATGGTAACATTTGAAAAAGTCCAAATCTGATGACTTTTAGAGGGGTATTCTGTACCGAATGATCTGGTGATCTAAGGCCTATCCTGAGCTATATATTATTCTTGCCATGTGGTGATGACAGGGCCATGAGGCAAGGTGAGGCAGTTGCCCCAGGGCGCCAGGCTCTGGATTTCTGAGAGGCAGAAATCTGCCTCTTGTGCTTGTTAGCTGCTGGTACCACCTTCTCGTCTGCTGTGTGCCCACTGCAAGCCAATGTGCCCAGTGCTGGGTGGTGGTGGGCAGACAGGCACGCAACAAAAGGGGGGGCAGTATTCTCTGTTTTGCCTCTAGCGGAAAAACATCTGGAGCCAGCCCTGGGTGGAGACCAGCTTGTTGTGGTCTTCATATGAAGTACCTCCCCAGTGTAGCTTTATTCTATACATTGTTCTTCTGTTCTGACTAAAACATGGAGGTGCTGTAGTCTAGAACAGGTCCATACACTCAAAATCCTGTTGTCACTTCATCACCACCTCAAGATATTTACACTGCAACTTGCAGGCCAGGCCTAACGAGCAGCTGCTTAACATTTGTTGGTTTTTAGTTATCATCTTATGGTGCTTTGGTTAATTTTATATCACTTTGCTGTATCTTTTTAAGTTTCCATGTTGAATTTGTAGAGAAGGTGTTTTGTTTTTTCAAAGCATATACAGGAAAATGCAGGAAAGACAGATGAAATCACCATGGCTTCTGTCAGTTTTGTCCAACTTGTAAAAACCTCTCAACAGTATCACACGCCACATGAGGCGAAACAGTCCTCAGGCAGATTAGGAAAATGTATGGTTTTGAAAACCCAGATGTTCCATTTGTAGGTTTCTGATTGAATCACTTATGTAAACATTCTGGTAAATGTGAAAAACATTTACAGAACGTGTAACACAAGTACAAATTCATTTTCATCTGCTCAGAATATAGTCTGCCAAGAACTCCCCTTGTGCAAGTTTCTCTGCCTGAATGACCAAATGTTTGTTATACTGAACAAGCATATAAATGGAAAAGATGGGTCATCTATTTCCTACACTTAACAGGGGAGGCCAGAGTACAACCATGCATGTGGAGGGTTCTGGGGTGTTTTGTGGAGGGGTGTGTGTGTGTGCCGTGGGGCCATGCCAGAAAACAAGTGTGGGTCTGGCCCAACGGCAAAGCAGACATCTCAGAAACTGCGCTGACATGGGCAGCTACCTAATTTTCCCATATGACTGATCTGGCCTTGCTAGATTCTAGTAGGTTGACATATGGCAGCTTGATGGTGTTGCTTCTTTAAAGGGCAAGGGGTTTGATGCTAAGGTGTGCCTGGGAAGACAAATGCTGAGGTGATGGCAGCAGTCACATGGCGACTGGTCAGCTTTATTCTGCCAGTTGTCTCGCTACTCTGTCCACCTCCCCTTTCTTTCTTACAAAAGCTCATGCTAAACCCTGAAGCTTAGTTCCTGGAGCCCCTGGTTTGCTATTGTACATTAATCCTTTTGGATTTTTTTTTTAATTCACTTTAGTGTTTCATTAGTTTTCATCCCCAATCCTCTGTGTATTATTTCCTTCCAGATTCAATTAAACTGGCAGGCTGTGCCCTGAGCCAGCAGGGCTAAAACAGGAGCTTGTATTAGTGATGCTGGCAAAACAGGCGGCTTCTGGGCACGGAGGTCTTGTTGGGTTTCCTCTAATGAGCCTTTAAGCTACAAGGCACATGGGTGGACCACGGGATTGGCCATCTGCAATTGTCCTGCTTGACCCTCAGAGCTCCGTTCAGTGACCCACTTGCGGGAGGAGTGGGGGGGTGGTGGTTCTCTTTGAGCTTCAAATTGACATGATAGCAATAATTGTAGGTCTGAATTCTAATGCTCTTCACAAGCAGTTCTGCCTGATATTCTCCCCTCCCCTCATATTCTTGTAGTTTTCAGCATAAGATTTCGTGTAAGAGGAACGTAGAATCGCATTATTTCCAAGAGGCCACATTTGCACCATATATTTAAAGCATTACAATACCACTTTAAACAGCCATGGTTTACCCCAAAGAATTCTGGGAGCTGTAGTTTGTTATGGGTGCTAAGAGTTGTTATGGGACCCCTAGTCCCCTATTCCCAGAGTTCCATGGAAGGGGGCTTGATTGTTACACAAATCTGAGAATTGTAGCTCTGGGAGGGGTCTCCAAAAATGATCAGCAGCCTTAACAAACTACAGCTCCCATAATTCTCTGGGAGAAGCCAGGTCAGTTTGAAGTGTTATGTGTGAATGTGAGAGACCTTCCCTGCTTCAGTGGACAATAGCAACATTAAGGGTTCTCTTGAGTTTCTGCATATCTTTTTTGTCTTTTGCCAGAGAACTCTATGATGAAAGACAGTTATAAATCTGTAACTAATATTCTGAGGGAGTTAAACCTTTATAGGGTTTTTCTTGTTCTGTCAATCTGGGCAGCAAAACAAGCTAATTCACTTTTCCCTCTCAGCACAAGGGTGTAGAGAACAAGCAGCTTCTGCCTCTCCTCTTGGGCTGATGGACTAAGCAGAGAACCTCTCCTGTCCCATGTCTACTTGTGAGTCAGGCACAGTTGGGTGAACTACTTAGGGAAAGGTTTGGCTTGTCACAACAGAGTCATGAGTAAGCATAGGTATGAATCTTCCTGGTGTCAGTTTAGAGTTTATGTAAGCCGAATAAAGGTCTAAACAACAGCAAAGCTGGACAAGTTGATCTGTAAGGAAACACTCTAAATTCCATGATTGGGCCATACCTGTATCAAAAAGAAGTCACTCAAAATGTGGTGATGCATGGTGTACATCTGTCCTTGGTGCTGCCCTTGTAAAACTCAGCAAGGAGCAGGATGGGAACAAAAGAATTAGTTGGCTCCATCTGCCACTGACCCTGGCTCCACCAGCCATTTGCTCTGGCAGCCCTTACTTTTCATTCCTCTTACTTCTGCCCTAATCAGTCCCATGAGCACCAGCCTCTACCAAGAAGAAGAATTTAACAGATGTGGTATTATATTCCTCATATTGTAAACCTCAACAGTGGCTGGCACACCATAACCTAAAATGCTTCCTGCATGTTATTCTGAGGGGGCTTAGAAATGTGGCAGGCTGACTTGGCAACCTCGACCTTGCTGAGGCTCTTATTCCCATACGTACGTTTATTCCTGATCTCCATTTATCTGTGGGAGAACTAGAGGCTTCAGATGATTTATCTCTACACTTGATGAGACATGGCATCCTTCTCATACGCCCATTGGTGAGCAAAAGCTGAACAAAGCCATGTAATTGTCTTAGGGAGTGTGTGAAGGGTAGGTCTGAAAACTGGCAGCAAAACATACAGAACAGGGCAAGTTCCATGCAGACAGTTGATCCAGGGAATGTAGTCATGCCTGGACATGAACAGCCTGCAGTTTGAGGTTTGCCGCACCCTTTGGAGAAAAGATATTTCATATAGTCATCCATAGGCACCATATTGGTTTCTCTAACAGGGATAGCCAAGTTAGTACTCTATGGATGTTGTTGGACTACAACTCCCATAATCCCTGACCACTGGCCATGCTGGCTAGGGTTAATGGTATCTGGAGTCCAACACATCTGGAGGGTGCCATTTTGGCTTCCCCTGCCGTAATGACTCAACCAGATTACATGCAAGTATTAGGGGTGCAGTTTCACTGCCCCAACTTGTGGTGAAGCATCAACTCACGTTACTCCCCATATATTTTCCACACAGCTGATAGAGTCCAGCACTGGTGTCTGCAGTTTACATGGCTGATTTCCTGACAAATGATATTTGTCTTTTTTTGTAGATCCATCTTATTCTCTCAGCAAAACCAGGAATGCAAAAGGCATCAGATGTATGAAACCCTCCAGAGAAATTACCCAATTTCAGTAAAATGTCTGGCTTTCCCATTCCTTGAGGAACCTCCAGAGTCACTCCAGGGTATTTCTTGAGATAAAAAATTCAGTGCCAGTTGTAAGCAAGACAACATCCCTATCACTAGCTCTGTTTTCTTTGTGAGTGAGGAAGTTGATGAACACAATTCTTAACCTCCACCCTCAACCCCTCAAGAGACTGAGGTGAGACCTTCTTTCCAGTGCCCTCTGGCTGACTTTCTCCCTTTGGGTGACATACACAATGTTCACATTGTGGTGTCAGGAAACGTGTTATGCAGTGTACTTGTTTTGCTCCATATGTGTGGTTTCAGTTCAGACGGCTTCGCCAGTCCCCTCACATGAGGAACCCAGGCCCATGGACCAAGACACTGCATGATGAGGAACATATGGAAGTAGCAGCGTCATATCCTGTTTGCGCCCAGCTTCATGTTCACTGTCATGGCAATGTCTGAGCAAAGCCACAAAAACCACAGAATAACCGTCAGAAGCTGGGCCTCAGTTCAGGTACGAGAAGGTCAGGAATCAAGTGGTTGTGATGACACAACCGTTGCCCTCTCAGTAACCTCAGGAAACATTTACGACACCAGTTCTCCTTTGATGAAGCAAGGCAGGGGCTCTCCTCACTGCAGGGCCTGAGGTGGAGGCATGGCCACCAGCTTCGCATGCCTGCCCCTGCTTCCTTTACATTTCTGCTGCATGATGACAACGGAGTCCGTGGAGAAGGATGGCTGTCGCTGACTGCAGCTGAACAATCAGAGCTGTGGTTTCACTCTTGTGGAAAGTGGCAATGATGTCACCACTTTCTGGTTTCTACATCAATATCTAGACTTACCTTATCAGAGTTCCTGGTCATGTGGCTGAACTGATTCCCAGCACATCCACACTGTGCTATGTTAGGTTTTTTTTAAAAGAAGTTTTCCCTTTAGATGAATAAAGTGTGTGGAACCATTCCAAGGTTTAGGTTTATCATTGATAGGGAGGTCATCTGAACCATCTTTATATTGATATAGGGATGCTTCCAGGATGCCAGTCCTCATATATGTCTGCTGGCTGTGTGCATAGCTGTCTCCAACGTCTTACTTGTAAGCTTTCCAGGGTCATTGCTCTAGGAATGTGCAGGAACGGAGGTGGAACAAAGGGTCCCTATGTTCTTATTGCTGAGCCCAGGGCCAGCTCCAGGTTTGATGGGGCCCTGGACAATGTGTCCTTTTATGGCCTCTTTCCTCCATAGGTGGTCCTCCTCCTCCATTGCTGGGCCCTGTTGGGCTTTCTAGGTGGTGGTCAGTGATAAACAGTGCTCTGAGGAGCTCCAGGTAGCAGCATTTAGATTTCCCACAATGCCCCAAACAACTCTATGCCAGGGGTATTGTGGGAAATTGAAATAGTGACTTAACCCATCTACATGGTGTGGTTTAGAGGACAGGGAAAATGCTTTAAAGGTGGACTGAAGGCAGGTGTCAGTGATGGCCCCAAGAACTGTCCATAACTGTCCACTACTGGGTGCTGGTAGTGGCCCTAGCTGAACCTGACCCTCAGTTACAAGATGAGAGCAGCACTGGAAGCAAGGAGTTCTTACTTCTTAACATCCTTATGGCAAATGTCAAAAGGCTTAGAGACATTACATGGCAGGGAGCCCTTTTATGTCATCCGGAACTCTGCAGCAGCTGAAATCCTATTGTTGGTAATGATAGGCACCCACATATCCTATTTGACTTCAGGGAGCAACTTTCTGATATTGTATAATTCCAAACTGCAGCTGAAATGATATAATACATAAAACTGAATTTCACCAAATTTCAAAAAGTTTAAAGAAAAAGTAAAAAGTCGAAGTGAGAATTCCACTCCTAAAGCACACCCAGTACTTGCAGCATTTTTCAGATATATAGAGAAAATCCTGCTGTATTTTTTGGACGGTGGGGAAGTGCAAGTACAGCTAGTTGCATAGGAAAGAGAAGTCCTTTCAGCCTCTCTGGTGGGCACCATTGCGGGCTGGCATTCCCCCATGCGCCAGGATCCAATGTGGGAAGTACTGTTTCTTAGGCAGCAAAGGAAGCCTCTGGGTCAAGCTTGCTGCCTGGGTTATTGGTCCCGCCCACTCACCTAATCAGCAAATTGTGAATGGGCATGGACCACCAGGGGCGGGCTCAACCCACCCCTCCAGAATATAACATAGGCCTTGCTCTGCAGCCACTTTTCACTAGATCGCCCACCCTTTATGTATTGCTGTTGCTCTGCTTGAGCCACCGTATCCGAGACCAGGCTGGAATTTTCCTAGCTGGCAAATTGGCTCCAGCCCTCTGGGTTTCACCATCCTTCTAGCAAGTGTCACAACTTTGGTGGTTTAGGCAATGGATAGGCCTAGTCTTGGTCGGAGAGGAGAGGAGGTTGTGATCTCTGCCTGGTCCCTCTGAAATGGGGTGTCGTGTTAAAGGGGTACTGGGGAAATTCTTTGGTCCAGATGCCCAGGCAGGAGTGAGGGGCTACAGCACCCCTCAGGTACAATCCAGTGGGGCTGTTACTCCTTGATGTAGGTCAGCAACTCCCTCATTTTTGGTTGATCCCAAAACACAAAGTCTTCCAACAGGTTGGCTGGAAGGGGTGGGGTCTACTCAATGCCTGTGCCAAACCTCTTACATATGCTGTCAATAAAGTTGGGGCCTGATTTTGCCTAAATATTGGTTGTCATTTCTCTTATTCTTGGTATTGGGGAGGACCGAAGGGTAAGGGGGGATGCCTTGCTATGCAAAACACGAATCCTCGAAAGCCTGCTTCTATGCAATCATTAAAATAAAGGAGCACTCCTTTGCATCAGAGCTCTCCAATGATTATTTTGTAGTTGGCTATTTTTTTAAAAAAAGAGCTTTTTGGTGGCAGGGCCCTGCCAGCTGCTCAGGCTGCTCACAAGCTTGCATTAGTCCCATTTTAGAAACCACTTAATAACAACAATAACAGTACAAACAACAACAACAAAGAAACTGCTTCCCCCAAAGTGTGCTGCATCTTGATTGGAAACCACTTGTTTAGATGAAGCCAAAAGAGCAGCCCAGCTGAGCACCAGCCCTCAATTTCCTTTGGTCCTCTGTACACCTACCTGCCTCGTGGCTCTCCAGCGCTTCCACTCGCCAGGAATTTCAGGGACCTCAGCTGCTAGTATCAGGGAGGCGGAGGGGGAGGAGTGAGTCTGGTTTCACGAACAAGGGACGCTTTGTCCTGCAAGAGGCCCTTCCTGAGTCGCATGGCAGAACATGGTGCAGGATGCATTCCAAGAGGTTTTCACACAGACAGGTGTTTCAGGAAGATTCACAAAGGCACACCCGTTGTCAAAAATTATTTAACTGCCATCCTAGGGGCCCCTTGAATCAGTCCAAATCCTATAGTGAGCTCTGATCTTCATTACACAGTATAAGTTGTGATAGGGGAGAAATCTGATTCAGCTTGCATTTAAAGGCAAATCTACACAATTCACACTTTCCAAAACAATATGGGAACAGAACCACGGCCAGTCTTCGAAATTTGAACTTTCCAAAGTTAGCAATGCAGTTCTCCAGCCAAAATGCATACACCAGTGTAAAGTGTCCCTATTTTGAAAATAACACACAAAAATGCATTGTAATAGGGAAGATTGCCTTGCAAAAATGTGTGCACTGGGCAAAATGACATACAAAAATGTGTATATTAGGAGAAATTCAGACCAAATTTCTGATGAACTTTCACGAGGCCATTTAAATCATTTTTAAAAATCACAAACTGATGTGGAAATGCGGAGAACTGATCTTGACTGGGAAAAATGAGGAACTGAGAGAAACCAAAATGGACAAATTCATCCATGACTTGTACAAGTACACTGTATATTATGTTCCTACCAATCGCTACATTGCTTTCAGACAGTTAAGAGTTCCTGTTCCCACAGAAGTTATGTAGAAAGGAGAATTCCCAACAGCACACTTTGTCTCAGAGATGAGGTAAGCTGCCATCATCTCCCTTGCACAGAAATACTAAAGGCACTATTCCTAGTCAGCTTCCTGAAATGCACCCCCCTGAGCATCCCTGTCAAACTAGTGCTAACCAAACCAAGTCATGAACAGGTGACTCCAAAACAACAAGCCAGGTAAAGGATCCAGGGTGGGAATGCTCATGGTGAAAGCCTTGTGGGGAAATGGCGACCGCCAGTCCCTTCTGCAAATGCAAGGTGGCATGATCCACAAGGGTAGCAGACCCCAGCATAGATCCTTATTCTCTCCCCCTCCTCTTCTTCCGGATGTATCTCTTCACTCACCCCTTTTCCCTGGCAGTGAGGGGAGTGCTATTTTGTGGTTTGCCTCAGATGCCAAAATGTCTTGGGCCAGCCCTGGGAACATGTAACCATGATGGAAATAGTGGAAGTGGATCACTGGGCCCAGAAGACCTCAACTCATGACTAAAACAGAAGTGAAATGGACAAACATGACAAGGTGAGGGGGAAGGGCATTGGCAAAGGGTTGGCTCCACCTAGGCTATACTCAGAGTAGGCCCATAGAAAGCAATGATCCTATGTTAGTCATGTCCATTAATTTCAGTGGGGCTAATGAAGAATTAAGTTTGGGTGTGGCTACTCAACTCAGTAGGTGCTCAACTCACACACATCCAGAGAAGAACATAAACGTGTACTCATATATATATGAAAATATCCAATATACAAACACCTATATGTGCACAACACATGTGCAAAGCGTGCACCTATATTTAGCCCAAAGTGTGGTTCATCTTTGCACACATCTGTAGATATGCAAGCAATAATTAAAAAGGTTATAAAAGCACACGTAGATGCACACACACAAACCCAGGCATGCATACTAACATACAAAATAGGCATGTGTGCAATGCTCACAGAGATATCTTATGTGCACACACAGGTATGGCCAAGTACAAAGGCAAACACACAAACTTTTGTGGATGTGCAGACACAAACACATCACATGTATGTATTCAAACCTGTAAATACGTACATGGATTTGCAAAGCACAGATCTAGATTTCTACTGCAAATGCATGCTAAAAGTTTTGTACATACATGTGCAGAAGTGAACTAAACACACAAACACATGAATGTTAAAACCTTCCATGCACATATAAAGCACAGACATGCACAACTCAAAAGAGAAAATAATAATTGCAAAGCCCATCTCTCATATGCAGGTATTTATTGCACATAGCACACCAGAATATATGTGTATGTACGAAACACATGCTAAAAGCATATATTCAGAAGGGCACACATGTGCAACACATACATGGATTCACAAAAGTGCATCCCCACTATATACAATCATGTATATTTTGCATGCACAAAAGTGCACCCAAGTGCAAACACCTATGAGGATCCAAAAGCATGCAGAATCCTACAGAATTTATGTGTGCATAACATTTCACTCGTCTGCCCTGATAAATACATGCATGTGTGCAGAAGTAATCTTGAAAATCCTGCACTGATCTTAAGTCTGCTACAAATGGGAAGGTTTCTTTTTAACCTCCCACAGCTGACCCTTCTAATGCATGCATTTGGCAGCTCCAAAATGCCACTCTGTTGCAGCTTCCATAGACTTTCATAATATAAATTAAACAAAAATGCAATTATCCTCACCCTGGACAACCGTGTCCATCTAGTACCTCTTCATTTGGGCACATCAGACAGACACACCTCGGTGGCAGCATAAAAAGCTGGAGCTCGTGGATGCAGCAGGCATTGGTTTCCCCTTGCACTTGGAACCCAATTTTCCTGCAGCAAATTCACTTCTCCTTTTCCCTTGAATTCCCCGATCCTCCAGATGACGCACCTGCATTTAGCGAAGTGTCTGTTGTTTGCTCTTCCACATTGTCCCACCTCCGATGGACCGACAGCATTCCACTTGTGATTACAGCAGGCTGGGCTCAGCACCGACAAGAACCTCTCTCATTAGCTCACACCAGTTTCTGCAATTACCTGCTGAATTGTTTGCGAACTCGAATGTGGAAAGCAATTATATAACGACAGCATTTTCACTGGCACTGTAATTATAATTTCCAAGCTGGTGTTGTGCAATGCAAACTACAGACCCATCCATGCATCTTGTGCAGTGCTGGGAGGTTTCATGTGACGTGCAGTAAGATCTGATAATAAACAGTATACCATTTCGCTGTGCATGGGGCAGCTTCTAAACACGTGAGTTCCTGACAAACTAAGCAGCCATTCCCAAACAGGTGCAGTGGTTGTTCCTACGCCAGCCTCTGTGCAGGATGGGTGAGGAAAGACCTTGGATGCTGTGAGGGGCAAATAAAGTGGCCAGCTTTTGATTTCAGGAGGACATCTAATCCAACCCATGATGGGGCGGCCAGCTGCTGCTTAAACATTTCCAGCAAAGGAGAACCTGCCACCTCCCAAGGTGGCCTGCGACACTATTAAAACAGTTCTTACCATTAGGAAGTTAATGTTTAGTTGAAACCCGCTCCTGTGCAGTTTCCACTCGTTGGTTTCCCCACCCTAGGGGACAAAAGGAAACCAGAGTTGCTCCACCTTCTGTATGACCTCTGTCATGTGAGGCCACCATCAAGTCTCTTCTCCAGGCAGAGTGTATCCATTTCTCATGTAGGGTTGCCATGTTTCAAAAGTGAAAATCCAGACAGAAAAGCTACACTGCTGTTATCGATTGACGTACGTCTGGATGCAGTAATCTGTGTATGTCCAGTAACTTCCAGACGTTTGGCAACCCAGCCATAGAACGAACATCTCTCACAGGACTTGGCTTCCTAGCGCCTCCTTGTCCTGGCCACTCTTCTCTGCACAAGTTCCCACTTGTCAATATGCCTGAACAGGAAATATTAACCTGTATAGGGAACATGGGGTCATCCCCAGGGTTCTTGTATAAACCTCTGTGCAACCAGCAACTCTGCTTTACCAGGGTTCCTGAGTGGGTGGTGGTTTCTGCTCTTGTGAAAGTGGATAAAGAGCAGTCTTTACACTTTCCCCCTTTAACATGGGAAGGTTGGGAATGCGCAAGTGGGGTGGGGGTTGCACAAGCAGACCCATGCCTCCTAAGCAGGTTGACATCACCTGTTCAGGTACAATGTCTAAGCAGGGCTTATTCCCACGATGTGGATTGCATTAGCCTTTTCAACAGCTGCATCACACTGCTGGCTCATGTTGAATTTGTGACCCACTACAATGCCTAGAAGGACACGGGTGGCACTGTGGGTTAAACCACAGAGCCTAGGACTTGCCGATCAGAAGGTCGGTGATTCGAATCCCCGCAACGGGGTGAGCTCCCGTTGCTCGGTCCCTGCTCCTGCCCACCTAGCAGTTTGAAAGCACGTCAAAGTGCAAGTAGATAAATAGGTACCTCTCCAGCGGGAAGGTAAACGGTGTTTCCATGCGCTGCTCTGGTTTGCCAGAAGCGCCTTAGTCATGCTGGCCACATGACCTGTACGCTGGCTCCCTCGGCCAATAAAGCGAGATGAGCGCCGCAACCCCAGAGTCAGTCAAAACTGGACCTAATGCTCAGGGGTCCCTTTACCTTTACCTTTACAATGCCTAGAACCTTTTCACATGTCCTGCTGCTACGCCAGGTCTCCCCCATTCTATACCTGGGCCTTGGATTTTTTGTACTGAAATGCTGAATTTCATTTTGTTGGTTTCAGCTCAATGTTCCACCACACTACAACTTCCTTTACAGTGGGGAAGGAATATGGCAACCCATGTAGGAAGCTGCCTTATTCTGACTCAAGACCATTGGTCTAGATAGCTCAGTATTGTCTACACTGACTGGCAGCAGCTATCCAGGGTTTCAGATAGGGGACACTGCCCCAGCTGCAATCTTATGCATGCAAAGCGGGTGCTCCACCATGGAGCTCTGGTCCTTCCATCCACCTGGAAGATGCAATTGGAAATGGAGTCCCCAAATCTATACACTGAAACCCACATGGTTGCTTGTACCAGCAATATTTATACCATTGAAGCAAGAAGTGCATCCCGGGAGCTCTTGCAATCTTACAGAGAGATGAAGCACCAATAAAGGTTGTACCCCTAAGCACCAGTTGTGGTTATGACCCATTCAGACTCGTGTTTCTGCAACAAGTTCTAGACACAATAATAGTGCATTAATGGTGGATTTATTCTGCTTTATGGTTCCCCAATGTGACTGCATTATGGTTGTCTGGAGGGGCTGCAATGCAACAAAAGTGGGGCAAAAATAAAGCAGTTGCATTTATTTATTTATTTATTTATTTATTTATTTATTTATGAGATAAAAAAAATGTGAGATTTCAGCAAAAAGTTATAGGGTGGGCACTTATAGGAAATGAAGCAGTGTGACTACACCAAAACCTTTTCAGGCACCAACAGTAATGAGAGTGGGATTGTGTCTAATTGACCCGATAGCATCATGAGCACAAATAATCATTAATGTGCAATAAAAAGGAGAGGCCTTATTTTATCTGTCAATCAATTTATCTATCTTTCCATGTGGGTTGCACGATTAAGGTGAGCATGTTGCATGATGTGCACGCATGGCCACTGTGGATTTTTTGGGGGCCCCAGACAATTCTTGACAATTTTGGGGGGACAGTCAGCCTAAATAGCACCTATGAACCAAGGTTAGAGAGGCGGGGGTAGCACAGGCAGGGTGGGCCAATCCTAGATAGATAGAGGGGATGCCCACCCTCTGTCTATTGTGTCTGTCTGTCTGTCTGTCTGTCTGTCTGTCTGTCTGTCTGTCTGCAGAACAGAGGATCTGTTTCGTCCAAACCTCTGAATCAAACTACTCATCACACTGGGTGCAAGGGAATAGAATGTGTGGCTTTCTTTTAGAATTTAAATAGTAACTGCGGGAGAAGCAGTCAGGACCTCAGGACATGGGGCTTTTTAAACACTACCCCATCACAGTTTCAAATACCCCTGAAGCTGATATGAGCCCTGGGAAGGAAGTGTAATTGGGGAGAGAAATGGGCAGGGGAGGACTGCAGCAGGAGAAGCACACATACCAAAACCTAGACTCACCCCCCTGGGGATGGCATAACTTTACCCCATCCACAGGGCTGGCACAGGGAACTTCTCTCTCACTGGACTCCATGGAAAGGAGGAATATATTTGATTTTTTAAAAACCACAGCAGGATATGGTGGAACTCTGCACACAGTCCCAACACACCAGCATCCATGTATAAAACCTATTCTAGAAGGCTAGAACTCAGGTGCCAGGGTGCCTGGAACAGAGCTGTGTCTTCCTAACACTTATGCCCTAAACCATGCAATGGAGGTGTTTTTTGAACTTTTATTTATTTATTGGATTTATATATTGTCCTATACCCGCAGGTCTCAGGGTGGTTCACAGAATAAAATCAAAATATAAAACCACAAAATTCATAATCAAAATAAAAACAAGAACCCAGTAAACCCCCCCCCCATACACACACCAACTTTGCACCAACAGGACGCATTTAGGAACTTGGCTGAGCACATCAGCACTAAGACATCTCTTCTCAGATCCCCAGCAGGTAACTTGCCTTACTACTCCTGGCACAAACCTCCAACACCAAGCTTCTCTTCACCCCCAGGACCAGGGATTCAAGGGTGGTGAAAGGAAAGGGGGCAAGATGTGGTTGTCCCTCATCTGCCCCCCCCCCACTGTCATTTGACATACGTGGTTACTGAGTCTTGCTATATTATATTGCTCCAACAGTCGGGGAGCAGACACATGGCTGCCCTAGTCCATCTAGTTGAGTGATCTGTTTCCAACAGAGGACAGCCAGCCAGGAAACCCCAGAGCATAAGCACATCAGAAAAGCCTGTTGGATGAGGCCAAGGGCCCATTAATTCCAGCATCGTGTTCCTGCAGGGGCCAGCCAGATAGATGCCTGTGGGGAACCAGCAAACAGCGCCCAAGCACAAAAGCCCTCTCTCCCACTTGCTGTTTCCGGTAACTGGCATACCACCCAGAACTGCTCTTTCATGTATACATGGTTTTATATTATTTCATATGTGATTTTATATTATTTTACTTTGCCTTGAGCTTTTAAATTTTGTAATGGTTTTTTGTTTTGATACTGGTTATTGACTGTAATAAAATGACTTGACTTGACAGCTATAAGCACGGCATGAGCACAATCGCCCTCTCCTGTTGTTTGTCCCTCCATCAGCCTTCCCCCACCAGGTGTCCTCCAGATGTTGTCTGACTGCAACACCCACCATCCCCAGCCAGCATGGCCAATGGCCAGGGATAACAGGGGCTGTCCACCCCTCTGGTTTTCAGAGGCGCAATGCTTCTACATGCTTTAGCTCTCCTGGATAACCACCCCATGATCCATGAACTTATCCAATCCTTAGACAATAATCTACAGAGGTGTTTTTTCGATGCATGCTCAGGACATAAAAAGGCTCCTTGCGCATTCTTAACCCATTCAGTGCCCTGTGGCTACACATTCCCCCTTCCCTAGTATTCCCTAACCAGAGTGGCATGCAGTGAAGTAAACACACCTCAAGCGAAGCCAGCGCCACCCAGGTCAGGGAGTTGCCCCCGACTTAATTGACTTGGAATGCTTTGCTTTTTGGCTAGGGAACAACACGGCAGCATCCTGGGAAGGCAGATGCAAAAGGGAAACAAAGCCGTCTGCCTGGCACCATTCTTGCCACAAGTGCCTATTAGTTTGTGGGCTTAAGCCAGCCTCCCTGGAGGAAAGCACCTCTCACGTGGAACTCCGCACGAGTCAGCTCTCCGACTTGGCCCTTCCAGGCTAGTGAGAGGCCCATTAAAGCAACATTTGGCTCCTTTGCTCATCACAGGGTAGGCTTCTGTTTCTGGGGAAATGATGCACAGTGGAGGAAAGAGACAACAACAACAACAAGATAAATAGAACACTGCCACCACAATACAGGAAGCCATGGCAGGCCTCTCTCTGTGCAGATGAGGAGGGGCCCAGAGGAGGCAGGGAAAGAGGAACAAGATGGAAACCTGTGCAATGCAGAGGTCTCAGGATTCTACAGTGCAGTCGTCCAACCAAAAACTATGTACAAAAATGTGTATATGAAGGGGAAATGTGCATAAAAATAACATACAAATCTTCATTATTCTAAGGAGCATTGCTTGCAAACATATACATAAGGCAAAGGTGCATACCAAAGCGTGTATATTAGGAGGAGAAGCGTGCATTGAAATGCAGACAAATTTTAATGAGGAAAATTTGCAAATGCATGTGGAAACTTAAGGGTGGAAACATGAGAGTGAGAGAAGCTGAATTTGGCAGATTCACCCACCCTTAGCAGAGGCAGAACTAAAATAGCCACTTATTTTCCAAACACGTATCCTCCAACATGGTCCTCCCTCCAAAGATCAACTCAATGGAGCTGAGGACTCTTGGGGCTCATCCACACTTCTCTTTGTACCGTGATTTCTAGTCACGGCTCTGAGAGGTTTTTCTTTTGTGTGCTGCCACTTTCCCCAGGAAAACTTGCATTCAGATTTCTGCGGATTGATGTTTGTTCAAATTCCGCAGTGAACATTAGGTTTTCCTGGGGGAACAGCAGAAAAACCTCTCAGATCCTTGCCTAGAGATCACAGGACAAACTTAAGTGTGGATGAGCCCTTGGTCCTGGCTGATTAACCAAATTATTAAAAACGTTGGATGTTTTCATCTCTACTTGATGTCAGGGAGCGTGCTGAGGGGGGATGCACTGAGGAGGAACGGTGGGAGCCTCCCCCTCCCCCTGCTCCAGATCCTGAACCTTCCCAGGAGCAGGAGGACAGTATAGATTTGGAACAGTGGTTTGCAGAGGGACAAAGTTCAGAAGGCAGAAGCTGGGAAATACTGGATGGGGAACAACTAGACACTGAGGAGAGAGAGGGTTAACAGATTCACCGCCTCTGGACAGCATTCAGCCCCCTTCTCCAAAGAAAGGAGAGCTCAGAAAGTGTTAGAACAGAAAGCGCAGTGGGTACAAGCTCAGATTACAAGATGTAGGAGTGACGTAGCGTCATAGGGACGGAAGCGGGTGTATTCCTTAACTGGGAGTACCGCCATTCTTTGTTCTATTGCTGTGATTATTAAAGTTTCTAACTGGTAAGAAGACTCCTTTTCCTTTGTTCTGCTTATCTACTGCCACGGGGGGGTGGGGGGAGCGGGACGGAGGAAGCCAATTCCCTGAAGCCTGACACTTGCCAAGCAACCGTGTTCAGTTTATGGTTTTTGGATTTGTTAAGGTATGCAGGAGGTTGTGGATTCCCCTTCATTGGAGGTATTTAAACAGAGGTTGAATGGCCATCTATCATGGATGCTATAGAAGTTCTAGTTACAGGGAGGTAGCCGTGCTGGTCTGCTGTAGTTGAAACAAAATTTAAAAAATCCTTCCAGTAGCACCTTAGAGACCAACTAAGTTTGTTATTGGTATGAGCTTTCATGAAGAAGTGTGCTATAGAATTTGATATTTCATTGCAGGGGGTTGGACTAGATGACCCTTCGGGTCCCTTCCAACTCCACAACTCTATGATTTTACACTCTCTTTCTCAGCATGAAGGGATCTAGCTTACATAAGATGATGGAACTTTCATGATGTGCAATCAGGCTGACTGTGCTGGGCATGAGGAAATCCAAATTAATGACAAGGATCAATTATTCCAATTCAGCTCAGAGGTAGAGTGGAGTTTGGAATCCCACATTTTGGAACCTTTTGCACTTTAAACGACACTTTGCTTCCAGAAAAAGTTGGTGAGCTTCTCTTGTAACACGGGGACATACACTTTGTGCAAAAGAAAGAAAGAAAGAAAAGAAAAAAGGTTGGCAAAGGTTGACATGTAGTTAATGGAAACCAAGGGGGTGGGGAGAACTATAAATGGCAGAAGGAATTTATTTAAAATTGGCAGTGGAAGTGTTGCTAGCAGGAAGCAGGTGGGTAAGATTAATCTGAAAGCTGCAGAGGCTGGAACTGGGTGGAAGTGCAAGAGAGTCACTGCGGCTGTGAAAGGAGGAGGGGACAGGAAGGAAACCCACAAGCACAGGTGGTACCAGAGATGTGTTTTAGCTTGGCAGTGGGGGCAATGAGACGTCATCACTGGAGTTTTGCATTTGAGCTGCTGCTCTCTGCCCTTTATCTCTTCTCTCTGCTTTTGGGGGCAATAGGATTGTTTTTCATGGCTGAAGTGTTATAAAAAGGTAGAGCACAAATGTTTTAAACCATAAGTAAACAAGCAAGCAAATAGGAACAGAGACAGCCCCTGATATTTTCCAACGCTATCCAAGAACAACCCCCCCCCCCCGCTACCCCACCTCAATCCTGCTCCTCTTATGAGTGTCATGGAGCAGGCTTTAGAGGGAACATAACTTTAAAAGAAGGGACACGGGTGGCGCTGTGCGTTAAACCACAGAGCCTAGGACTTGCTGATCAGATGGTCGGCGGTTCGAATCCCTGTGAAGGGGTGAGCTCCCATTGCTCAGTCCCAGCTCCTGCCAACCTAGCAGTTCGAAAGCACCCAAAAAGTGCAAGTAGATAAATAGGTATCACTCTGGCGGGAAGGTAAACGGCGTTTCCGTGCGCTGCTCTGGTTCGCCAGAAGCGGCTTAGTCATGCTGGCCATGTGACCCGGAAGCTGTCTGCGGACAAACGCCGGCTCCCTTGGCCAGTGGAGCGAGATGAGCACTGCAACCCCAGAGTCGGCCACGACTGGACCTAATGGTCAGGGGTCCCTTTACCTTTACTAACTTTAAAAAACTATTGGACAAATTCATGGGAGAGGGCTATTGACAGCTACTAGCCACGAAGGCTGCTCTGCCTCCACTGTCCAAAGCAGAAATACTTCTGGGTGCCATTTGTCCAGAAAACACAGGAGGACAGAGAGTTCTTATGCTCACGTTCTGCTTGCTGGTTTTCCACAGGCATCTGGTTGGCCACTGTGAGAACAGGGTGCTGGACTAGAGGAGCCAGTGGCCTGATCCAGGAGGCTCTTCTTAGACTCTTAACATAACTAAGCAGTTCTGGGCCTGGGAGCCACATGTACACTTCCGTGATGGAAGAAAGGCAGGATATAAATGTAAATGAATAATGAATAAATGAATCTGGTTGGCCATTGTTAAGAGAGTGGTGGCTGGACTGGATGGAATTTGCTTGGTCAGCTCCAGGAAAAAAAACCCCATTGTTAGTCCTTCCAAAGTTTCTGAGAGCATTGGCTTGTGCCATGTGGATCACATGCTTTTTCATTGGCACTCAGAAAAATATTGGTGCTCCAAGCAATGCTGTGGGTTGGCTTGTCAACTGGAAAAGGCCCAGGTAGCTGGAAAATAATAATAATAATAATAATAATAATAATAATAATAATAATAATAATAATAATTCATTTATGCCCCACCCATGTGGCTGGGCTTCCCCAGCCACTCTGGGCAGCTTCCAACAAAATATTAAAATACCGTAATGCATCACAAATTAAAAGCTTCCCTAAACAGGGCTGCCTTCAGGTGTCTTCTAAAAATCTCGTAGTTGTTGTTCTCTTTGACATCTGGTGGGAGGGCGCCACTACCGAGAAGGTCCTCTGCCTGGTTCCCTGTAACCTCACTTCTTGCAATGAGGGAACCGCCAGAAGGTCCTCGGTGCTGGACCTCAGTGTCCAGGTGGAGACGCTCCTTCAGGTATACTGGAACAACTGGAGAAGGCCTGGTGCAGTGGGCGAGAAGAGAACGAAATTCCGTTCACGTTTCATTTAAGCCAAATTGATCAAATGTGCAGTTTCTGAAGCAACATGGGAACCAAAATACAGCTATTGCCCAAAATTTGCACTTACCTAAATTTTGCAATGCAGTTTGCCAACCAAACAATGAGCTTGGCAACACTTCCGCTTGTCCCATGCCTAGAACCATAGAATTATAGAGCTGGAAGGGTCCCTGAGAATCATCTAGTCCAACCCTCTGCAATGCAGGAAGCACAGGTCTGAGCAATTTTTCACTTGTTCCATGCTTTCTAGGCATGGGTCTGAGCCATTTTGTATTTGCCCTGCAGCTTTCCCCTAGAAAACACACTCTTTACAGCTGAATTGGAACAAACAGCAATCCTTGGAAAACCCAAATGACTTTTGCTCCAATTCAGTGTAAAGATGGGGAAAGTGCACATAAAAATGAATGTATTGGTGAAAATAGCACACAAAAATGCATTAAGTTAGGAAATTGCTTGCAAAAAAATGTGTACATAAGTTAAAACTGTACATAAAACATGTTTATTAGAAGAATTTGGTATTAGAAGAATGCTCATGAGTTTTCATGATTCTTTTTTTTTATTACAAAATGTGAAGAACTGAATTTAGGACTGGAGCAATTAAAAACTGAGAGGACCAAAATTGACAGATTCTTCCATCCCTTGCCTGGACTGAAATGACTCAGGGTCAGATTAGAAGTGGCATTTTGACACACCATTTCCCCTTGTATGGTAGGTTTTGTTTTCTGTTTTTTAAGAAATAGGCACCAAGAGACCTTTTCTTCACATAGTGAATAGCTGGTGCTGAGCAGAGGGACTGTGATAGAGACAAAGGTTTAAGCTTGCCCTCCCCAGGCCATGGTCCTTATCCTGCTCGATTTCCTAACTCCACCATGTGACAGCTTTTGTTTTTTTCAAGGGCAAACTATAAGACATTTCACCCCCTGAAGCAAAGGGCAAGATGACAACTTCCCATGTACAAAAGTCAACTGAACTGGTAACTGCATCTTCCTTCCGTCTCTGATGGAATAGCACCTCCCACCCCATCTATAGCAGCCACTGACAGCTGGTTTAGGGTGGCCAGGACAGGGGACAGCAGAGGGGGCCAACCAGGGAAGAAAAGCCATGGGGCTCTTGCCTTGGATAACGGTCGGGACAGTCCTAACTATACGGCAAATGTAACATATTGTTTGACTCTGAATGGCCACTGGGAAACAGATACAGTCATAACTCAGGTTAAAGACGCTTCGGGTTAAATCTTTTCAGGTTGTGTCCCGCGGCGACCCAGAAGTAACGGAACGGGTTACTTCCAGGTTTTGCCGCTTGCGCATGCGCAGATGCTCAAAATAATGTCAGACGCATGTGCAGAAGTGGTGAATTGTGACCCGCAGACGCAGGTTGCGTTCTGCTCAGGTTGCGAACTGGGCTCCGGAACGGATCCCGTTCGCAACCAGAGGTACCACTGTATGGCTTTATATTTGCCTCTAGGGTGGCCAGTTGTAAAGTGATTTGAATTTAGCCTCACAGGCTTGTTTTGAGTTGTGTGCATTTGCCCTTCCCTAGGCACCAGGTTCATGCTCTTCCTTAAAGGCCACTGTGTAGGCCTGCCTGAGTGTTCATTCAGTGCATCACCAGCTTCTCATGGAAATCAGCTGAGCATACATTCACATGACCTTGTGTGATTCCTCGAAATGCATTTTATTGTCCTTGCTTAGTCCCTATTGCAAAGACCAGGCAGACATTTAAGAAGCAATATAAAAAGCAGCAGCATCACCTGATCTAAAAACACGGATCTGAAAATATTCCAGTTCCTGATCTAATTTTGCTCTATATCCTAATTGATTAAGAAAAATGAACAAGGAGTCTCCATTCTGCAGTTTCAAGTTGTGTTTCCAATATCCTAAATGCTACTGTGGAATTCCTTATAAAAGTCAGAGGCTGCTTATTAAATGGTACTCAATACGTACGATATTTATAACCCTCATCAAAACCAATAAAGCATGTTGTTTATTGCCTTCAGTTTCCGGTATACAAGAGTTAAGAACTCCACACTGTAGCTACCAGTTTCACCTCCTTCTCTTCTCTGGGATGATGGAATTCACATTTGTTCATTAAGTCTTTAGCTTAAGCTTTTAGTTCTTATTCTCAGCTGAAACTCACCCTCAGGACCTGAATCTGCTCATATTCCTCCCTTGTTGACTCCCCCACCTCCCAGCAGATTTGGAATAGGCTTCAATACAGCAATTTACAGTGGAATCTTGCACTTGTCTACTCAGAGCACCATTGTGTTAACTGCCCAGGGCTGTAGTCCTAGGCTGTATACACATTACTGTTTACTCTGGCTCCAGTGTGCTCCCCCACTGGTGTTTGAAGCGGAGTACACGTAACATTTGCCACAATCCATGTCTGTTCTGTAGTTTCTTATGGAATACTCCTGTTGGATGCATTTCACCTCAGACCAGCTTTTATCTGAAATAACAAAACATAAGAAGCCACATTCACTTTGCAGTTAAGTTGAGGTGTGTACATTTGGGACACAGCTGTTGTGTATGTTCAGGTGGCACAGCTTCATTGAACAGGAGTTCAGGAGGGCTGCAGGTTGGGGAACACAAATCAGGTAATGCATATCAGGAGAGAACATCCTAGATTATTTTGCAACACTGCTGTGTCTTAATCTCTTGAGAAGCATATCCTTGGATGACTGAATCACTTAATGAGTGCAGCACTACCTGCTGGCAGGAGGAGAGGACGATCCTTTTGGCTGAATTCTTTCTTCCCATGGAGCCTGTACAGTGGTACCTCAGGTTAAGAACTTAATTCGTTCTGGAGGTCCGTTCTTAACCTGAAACCGTTCTTAACCTGAGGTACCATTTTAGCTAATGGGGCCTCCCACTGCTGCCGCGCCACCACCACACAATTTCTGTTCTCATCCTGAAGCAAAGTTCTTAACCCGAGGTACTATTTCTGGGTTAGCGGAGTCTGTAACCTGAAGCGTCTGTAACCTGAAGCGCCTGTAACCCGAGGTACCACTGTATGTGCTAATTTGTTATGACAAAGCAGACAACTAGCGTAGGTGAGGAAGGGGAAATAATTCCCAAGCATAATGTTTACATGATTGTGATATGGTGGGGGCACAGGATGGAAATACAATTGATGGACATCTCTCTCTCTCTCTCTCTCTCTCTCTCTCACACACACACTCCTTTTGTGTGATCAACTAGGCCCAGCACACCAAAAGAAAAAAAGAGACAAGACTTCTTCAGATTTCTTGACAACAGTTCAGAATCAAGTAAATAAATAAAAACTAACTATCCAAATATCTGAAGGGTTGTCCCATTGAAGATG
The DNA here is from genome assembly GCF_964270895.1 of Podarcis filfolensis. Taxonomy (NCBI): domain Eukaryota; kingdom Metazoa; phylum Chordata; class Lepidosauria; order Squamata; family Lacertidae; genus Podarcis; species Podarcis filfolensis. Next base: position 3,348,029 of record NC_139611.1, on the reverse strand, counting down.
GAGCAAATTTGCTTTCTGCTACTCTGACGGGTAGGACCCAAACCAATTGATTCAAATTGCAAAAAAGGAAATTCCAACTAAATATGAAGAATGTTCTGAGGCTAGGACCTGTTTGACAGTGGAAGGAACTGCCTTGGGAAGCTGTGGACTGCCCTTCATTGGAGGTTTTTAACAGCGGTGGGGGTGGTCATCTGTCAGGGGTTTCTTAGCTGTGATTCCTGCGTTGCAAGGGCTTGGAACAGAGGGCGCTCGGGTCTCTTCCAAGTCCACAGACAGTTAATTGATTGTTGGCTGCTAAATGCAGTTCACCGAAAAGAGCCCTTTGAGCTGAAGGAAGGAAATATGCAAAATGTTTCTGTAGTGTGTGATCCCTACAGTGGCCCATTCACACATACACGTAGTCCTTTAGTGTTTTAAGGGAACTTTGAGGTGCAGATTCCCGTTCTCAGGGGCCAGGCTGATCCTCTTAGCAGGCGAGTCTCGAACTTCCATCTGCGGCTGCTTTGAGGTCTGGTGACGGAAGAGATTGGCACGAAAAGGAAACAGTTCCTCCCCAATATGGGCCAAGGCGGATCATCTCATGCCGTCTGGCTGCCTCCGGATCCCGGCCACCGAGCGCGGCTCCTCTCCCTCCACGTGAGGGGGAAGGGCCCGGCCGGGGAGTTCCTCGGTGACGCACACTTCCATATATGGCAGCCCCGGGAGGAGCTCCGCCCGCGAGCGGCGCGGTACTTAAGCTCCCGCGCGGAACTGGGCTGCAGACTGGAACCGAAGTAGGATCCTCCGCGGGCTTGCGAGAGAGGCATCGCCGGGACTGTTGCGCAAAAGCTCGCCTCTGTCTTCTACCGTGATTACTATTGCTTGCCCTCTCTCTCGATCTCGGGTTTCCTGGGCCGGCGCAAGGATGGTGATCGAGGAGGTGGTGCCCCTGGAGAGCTCCGGCCTGGCGGCGCTGCTGCGGGACCCCCGGGAGAGCGCGCGCACGCTGGCGCTGGACTGCCGGCCCTTCCTGGCCTTCTGCCAGGCGCACCTGCGGGACTCGCGGCCCGTGCACTGGAACGGGCTGCTGCGGCGCCGCTCCCGCGGCCGGAGCGCCGTCAGCCTGGACTGGCTGCTCCCCGACCGGGCGCTGCTGGCCCGGCTGCGCAAGGGCGAGCTCAGCCACCTGGTGGTGCTGGACGAGGCCAGCCGCTCGCCCGCCGCGCTGCGCCCCGACAGCCTGGCCCGCCTGCTGCTCAACGCGCTGCTGCGGGAGGAGCGGGCCGGCACCTCGCACATCTACCTGCTGCAAGGTGAGCACCGCCGCCGGGGGGGCGAGACACGACCCTCTCCCAGGAGAGGGAGGGGGCGTCTTTGGGATGGGGCTTGAAGGAAGGGAGGGGCCCGTAGCTGGTGCCCCCCGGAAGGGTTCAGGTCCCCACGCTCGCTAGGTGACGGTGGGCCAGTCGCAGCCTCTCTATTTGCCCACTCTACATGGGCATACATGATAAGTTAGATCAAATGCTAGGCCTACTCGGAGTAGACCCATTGGAATTAATGGACATTACTATCTTAAGCCTATTAATTTAAGGAGGCCTGCTGTAAGTAGATCTTAGTCAAGAGGCAATCTATTTATATTTATTAAACTTTTATCCTGTGCTATTTTGGGATAGTGGGTGGGATAACATTAATAATTATAATTATTTTGGGCTGGAAAGGAGTTGCTTCAAGTTCAAACATTTGACTTGATAGGAAAAAATAAAAAGCCTTGATGTATTAGGGCAATCTCTCTAGAGGCTTTAACTTGCCAAGACAAGTTTACACTTAGCTGAATTCCTCACCTTTCCCCCAAAACCTTTGAGTCCAACTGCATCTTTAATTGGGAGAACTGAAGAAAATTCAGTTTTAGGGGGGATTTTTTTTTTAAGTTTAATTAGGAGGCATTAACATAAAGCCAGGATAGCCCTGGAATAGAATTGCTGTATCCCAAGCAGACTCATCCCAGCTGTTCCCAAGGTTACTTGCAGCTAAGTCTGACTGCTATAGTGGTAACTAAATTGGAAAACACAATGCCAGATACCAAATAAATACATTTGTTACTGACAGCAGTAAATCTGGGCCTATCCATGCATAAAATAATCAATCATACAAGATAGCACAAACACAAGTTAAAGTTTGTGGCCACAATAGTGGTGTCACTGCAGGTACTTTTTAATGAAAGTGTATTTTAAAGGCAAAGTAGATTAGTCACTATTATGAATAGATCTGAATGAAATGTGTGGGCACTATAAACTATTCCAATCCGATATGTCCTTAGTGGTTGCATATGTATAACATTCATCCCCAACTGAGATACACACTAAAAACTCTCCATTCGTCTGATGTTTAGGTGGCTTTGAGAATTTCCAAGCCAGTTTTCCAGAACTGTGCTTGACATCGCCAACACCTGCTACATCGCCTCCATCTCCATCTCCTGCTCTCCAAAGCCCTGAAGACAACAGCACAGAAGCAATTACTCCCTTGTATGACCAGGTAAGTTCATGTGAATCTGGAGACCAAAGCAGCAAGAAGCCGAAATACCAATTCCCCCCTCCCCCATATTACTCTAAGCAGATATTTTTTAAAATAATATTCTGGGCCATTTAATTGCACTGTCTAGACTTTGCTATGTGAGTAATCTTAGTAAAATTACTGCTCACATGACAAAATACAGTTGAGACTGCATAAAGGTATATTTATTCAGGTGTTCTTGTCCATCCTCTCCCTGAGGCTTGGAGCTGGTAACCACCAAGGCTGTCGCCTACTTTAAGGATTTCACCTGATGCACTGTCTGTCTCAAGTGCGCTGCCTTGCCCCCGCAATTGAGGGGGCCGGTACCACGTGACATACGCAAGTAACACCGGCATGTTGTGTGATGTGCTGATGTCAGTCGTGCGACATGTTAATGTGTTGTGCACATGCTGCATGGGCTCCATGATTAAGGCAAGCATATCACACAGCATGCGCACACGGCAACTGCAGATTTTTTTTTAGGCCCAGCTCTTAAGTATTTTGGGGGGCCCTCAGCCCCCAGCCCCCCTTGTTGGTGCCTGTGGTCTGTCTAGTAACAGATAAATAAAAAAAAAAACTTAAATCAGTTATTCTTTTTTACGATTGCATATTACCAAAACCTCAATATAGATGGTTGTGAAGATATCCAAGGAAGTCCAAGAGTTTATAGTTTAATCAGCAAAAGTTTTGTTAGAAGGAAGGGTTATCTGTAATGTTTTTTTCTTTCCTCCCCTTTGCAGTAACATACAAGACTCAAATAACCTTTTTTAAAAAAGCCAAAGTGTCTTCATCTCAAAGCTCTTGCCCATTAACCAACTAAATGATAGAATCATAGAAATGTGGGGTTGGAAGGGACCCTGAGGGTCATCTAGTCCAACCCCCTGCAGTGCACGAATATGCAGCTGTGCCATACGGGGATTGAACCTTTAACCTTGGCATTATCAGCTTCATTTATTAATCTGCTAATAACCCTTGATAGCATAATAGTAACACTACTTGATTCATCCCTACAATATTCACCATCAATCCTATTTTGGCACAAAGGCTGATGGGTGCACTCTCCTTGTTCTTTCTCTTCTGCAGGGGGGCCCAGTGGAGATTCTGCCATTCCTCTACCTGGGCAGTTGCTACCACTCCTCCAACCGGGAGGTTCTGGAGTCCCTTGGAATCACTGCTGTGCTCAACGTCTCCTCCAGCTGCCCCAACTACTTCGAAGGCCAGTTCCTGTACAAGAGCATCCCAGTGGAAGACAACCACATGGCTGAGATCAGCGTGTGGTTCCAGGAAGCCATTGACTTCATTGGTAAGTGCAGGTGGCCAGCCAGGCAAACCTTTTCTGCACAAAGAACTCTCATTCCCTGATGGTGAACTTGGTTGTCTGCACCATCTTGCCACTTTGTAGGGAGGGTTTTGCCACAAACGGGGGCAGATGTGTGGTAGAGAAACTGTCATCCATACCTGCCTCATATTCCAGAGGATTAAGTTATCCCTTGTGATAGTGGAAGAGATTTTGAGAGATTTGCTATTCCCATGGCATACTGATATGCTTTGAACCTCTATTTTGCTTAATATTGTGAGTGACAAGATGGTTTTGTAGACGGTTGGGGGTTGACCTCCAAAGCTGTACCACACAGAATGCCAAGCAAACACACAGATGCACACACCCCCACCCTTCTTTTGAGAAGTAACTTGGTAGAAGATTCCCCTTCTTATTGATTAGGAAAACCAGCAAGCTGCCTCATGTTGGCCCATCTAGATCTATATTGTGTACACTGGCTGGCAGGGGCTGCAGCCCTACCTGGAGATGCCAGGGATTGAATTTGGGACCTTCTGCATGCAGAGCAGATGCTCTACCACTAAGCTACATCCTCCTTCTACCATGCAGGCAACAAAAATGCCCCCCCCTTGCCCCATAAATGCACTTGCTCCTTGGATATGTCTGCTTCTGGCTCTAGGGCTGCGCTGCTCTTGTGGGCTGTCTCTTATGTGGCTCTTCTTGCTTTTCTCCTCCTGCAGATTCAGTGAAGAACAGCAGTGGGCGTGTGCTGGTGCACTGCCAAGCTGGCATCTCCCGTTCGGCCACCATTTGCCTTGCCTACTTGATCCAGAGCCGCCGGGTGCGGCTGGAAGAGGCCTTCGACTTTGTCAAGCAGCGCCGTGGGGTGATCTCTCCCAACTTTGGCTTCATGGGGCAGCTCCTGCAGTTCGAGACGGAGGTGCTGTGTCATTAGCCCAGCCGCCCCACAGACCCAGCTGGGAGGGTGGGGCAACCTTCCTCTCTGCGGACAAAAAGACTGATAATGTGTGTTTCTGTTTACATCTCCAAGCGGGTGCTGCAGCAAAGGACAATGTTGTGGTTTTGGTTCATTTGTTTTCTATTGCACTAAATCCTGACTTCAGTCTCATGACTACAAAAGCAAAACAAGAGTGTATCAGGAGTGAAGAAAAGAGGGTGGCTCCAACTGTGTGTTGGGAAGCTGTCCTGTCCCTTTGTTGGGGAAGAGCTTTAAGGCCAGATCTCTTCAGGTGATGCATTCTCTCCTTCTCTACTACAGTCCAAAGCCAGTGCTTATTGATCATTACTGTCCACACACACCCCAAACGCAAATAATTGCAGCTTAACACTGTGGCATCATATCCTAGCAATGGCAATGCAGCTGTGCTGCAAACTCCTGATAGGATTGTCAGAAGGTTTTCTTTTTTTGAGGTTGAAGCTACTTGGGGAAGTGGGAACTGATTATCATAATGCAATGATATTGTGCTAATCCAGCCTTCAGCCGTCTGGTGTTCTCCAGATGTTTCGGACACTGGGGGAGTTGTAGATCTGGAGGACACCAAGTTAGCAAAGGCTGGGTTAAGCCATTGTACCCTATATGGTATGCTGATGTCAAAGTGAAGTATAAAATGTGAACAAGCCAGCGAGAGGCTTATAGTTGGATAGCCGTTGCCGGTGTGTATCTCACCCTTCCTTCGTGGGGCTTAGGGTGGCATGAACAAGACTCTTCTCATTTGATCCTCGCAACAGCTTTTGAGAGAGAGGTTAACCAGAGAGGGTGACTGGCATCTAGACACCCTCTAAGTTCCATGGGCTGAGTTGGCCTTTGGGAACCTGAGTCTGCCTTGCTCGTGTCCCAACAGTCTGTTCACCATTGTGCCATCCCTTCAGCTGGTGCACTGGGAATCACTGCTGGATTGCGGCTTGGCCAAAAGGACAAAACAAGTATGTCCCTCAATGCTTGTTTGGACTTAAGGTGAGTCCCAGCTTTGAAAAAGCTGAAGAAGACTTAACTGCAACTGGCCTAATTCTCCCTTCAGCCTGAGAATTCAGGTTGAATGGAGGTGACTTTATAGTCCTATGGCTAAGGCACTCCAGTATCCCTCCTTTTCTACATTTTTATCAGCTGGCCCTATGCAGGAATTGATAGCACACTTCCCCATTTAAAGGCTTCTCTCTGCCTTCTGTCAGAAAAACTGAAGGTGTTTCACTGAAGCTTTAAAGACTGAGTAATATGTAAGTGAGAGGTCCTTCTAAAAAGAAGCTTGGTTGGCTATCTTCACCTGACTATCCTCAAGTCAACTGTAGACCAGATTTTATTTTAAGCATAGGAAGTAAGATTATACACTTGAACTACTCTGTCTCCATTGTCCAAGTGGTACGAGCTGCTTGCCTCTGGTCTCCAGCCTTATGCAGGTCAGCCATAGATCATCAAGCTCCATCCGTAACGGATTGCTCGTTATTCATATATGCTGTGAAACTGGGAGTCAATAAGCTTTATTAGGGTGAGAGTTGGGTTCCGCATCCCCAGATCAAGAGGGGAGAATTCACTGCCAATTTTACAGCTGTCCCCCTCCCCCAGCCCTGGGGGAAGAACAGGCAAGTATCCTGCCTTCTGGTATGGAGGGGCGGTAGGGGAAGGGGCTCTCTTCTGAATGCACTGAGAATGGACAACACCCACTGCAGCCAAATAAACCCCTCCTTCCCTTCCCCAGGGTGTTGTCATAAACTCACTGGGCTGTCCTGTGTACCTCCCACTCATTTCAATGAGGCTTGCACAGGCAAACTTTCTGGGGGATTGTGCCCAGTGACCTCTTTCTGCCCCCTCCCCGCAATATACAGTTTGTACATTTGTGGAAGAAAGAGGAGACCTCTTTCTTGACTGACATTGATCGTAAATGTCTTTTGCACTTTATATTTATTATTACCTGTTGCAATAAACAACCAGTTTTTATATTGCTTCTTGAGTCTCTTGATGCTTGATGTTGTACACACACACACACACATTTTGCCCAGCTGACAGAACTTCTTGAACCCTGGAAGGCAAGGCAAACCCATTTAGCAAAGGCTAAAGTAGGATGCTCCTGCCAACCTAGCAGTTTGAAAGCACATCAAAGTGCAAGTAGGTAAATAGGTACCACTCTGGCGGGAAGGTAAACGGTGTTTCCGTGCGCTGGTCTGGTTCACCAGAAGCAGCTTAGTCATGCTGGCCACATGACCCGGAAGCTGTATGCCGGCTCCCTCGGCCTATAGAGTGAGATGAGCGCCGTAACCCCAGAGTCGGCCACGACTCGACCTAATGGTCAGGGCTCCCTTTACCTTTACCTTTAAAGTAGGATGCATCCACACTGCAAGTGGTCTCTTAAAAAAAAATAAAACCATTCAATTTGTCAAAAGTTCTCATCAGTCATGTCACCAGTCCTGAAGAGCTTATGGCTGCAGTGAGTCTAGCTCAGATGCTTTGTTGCTGTTCAGCGCTAGCTGCTTAAAATAATACTGGTGTTCCTTTGGTACAGAACTTTGATTTGATTACAGAATAAGCTCGTGGAAGCTTAGCTGTGGCCATGTGGCTTGACCTTACCTCTGATGTTTTTGTCAAGGCAGCTGGCAGAGAAAGATTGATGCCCCCTTCCTCGCACAGGCCGAGAGCTTTAGTTGACCTCTGCTTGCCCTCAATCAGTCCATCTCTGGATCTTGGCAAGTTGCCCTGTCTAGACCAGAGCCATCCCTCGGGGGGGGGGGGGGGATCCAGGCTGTGTGTCAGCAGGAGGAATTAGCTGTGAGTGGCAGGTGGGATATTGAGATGGAGGGGAGGAGGGGGAAAGAGTACATTTTCTAATCCTTCCCTCTTCCAGGAAAAAAAAACAACTGATACAGGACCACGGGCATATCACAGACAGCTGCCACTAGCTGATCAGCGGAGTCCAGCAGCTAAGGTCTGGTGCTTTGAAAACCCACGGACATCCTACCTTGCGTAGAGGCAAAGCTACACCTGCAACCTCCATTAGTCTCTCAGCCATGGTTTAAGATCTCCTTCCCAAATCTGGGAAAGCACTAACTAGGCTTTGGGAAGGAGGCGGTGTTATAGATAAAGTAGGGGGATTGGCTTTTGCTGTCCAAGGGAGTGAGTCCCCTAAATCCATGATCAGTTTGAGATGAATGGATGGAGACAAGATCCACAGAAAGCAAGGCAGAGCTTTATTTTTCTGTCACAACAGAGTTCCCTCCCCTCCTTACAAGGAGGTAGGAGAGACCAGGAACAATGGTGCACAAGCCCCTACAAAGACTTTTGAAATTGCCCACAACTCTAACCTAAGACCACCCCCAAAAACATCATATATACATCACTGAAGGAGGCAGTCTCCAGCAGAAATTTGAGAATGTTGCTTCTCTCTTTTCTGCCAGGATGCCTGATAATACCTTACTTGGTTGCATTTTCTGGGTAGCCTGGCCATTCCTTTGTGATGGTAAATACTTTAGTTCCTGAATCTCTTACCCATATTGATAGTTTTCTCATCTTAACAGATACTTGCCAGACTATATTTGCAGGGAGGTGTAAGCCCCTACAGTCCAAAGACAACTAGAAAACTTTTCCCATTTCTTTCCTCCTTGCAGAGAAATATTTGAGGTCAATTTGGGAGAGTCAAAATGGCTTCAGGATTGCTCTCCTGTACTATTTCAGATATGTGATTTATATACTTACATGTCTGTTTGCTTTGTACATTTATGAACATTTACTCTATATTTGAGAACTTAGAATTCTTATATCAGCAGGATAACTCTTAGGACCCTTTCGCCTCCTTCCCCAAGCCCCGTGCCTCACTGACTGGGCTTGGGGGGCATCAAATGTTACCAAAGGCCGTCGAAAAAGGCACCAAGGGCCATGCCTTTGTCTATCCTGGGTTAGAGTGGCAAACTAGGCCCCAGAGACCAACAGGAGCAGCACATCCCATTTCTTCACTGGCACCAATTTTGGGCAAGATTGTGCCAATTTGGGGTTTCCATTTCCTCCCCTGCTTTTTCCTCCCCTGTGTCTTTTTAACAGCAGCATAAGAGAGAGAGATTAAGATTAAGTACCTGTGTGTGGTCTTTCACATATCTTGCCAGGAAGAGATTCACCCATTTAACTTCTGTATGTCAGATTATAAAGGCACAGGGTTAGGGGCAGTAAAAGAAAAAAGTCAGCAACCCTTCTCAGATTTGGGAGATCAGAAGTTATAGTCAGGGTGAAGAAAAGGAAAAAGCACCCTAGAACCTTCTCAAGAACTTTCTTTTTTTGCTATTTCACCTCCATCAGAAATACCAATGGACTCTGTCTCTGTGCCATAGGAGCCAGCTGTAGGGCCCATGGGGGCTTCAGCCCCTGCAATAAAATATCTGAGGGGGCTGGGCCCCAACAAAGTTGATGGACATTCCCATTCAAATGGTGTGTGTACACCGTGTAATGTGATTGATTTTTGTGCAGGACTTACCTGGGCCCCCACAATATTTCATTCAAGTTGGCACCCCTGCTCTATGTGTCAGTTACTCCCCCCCCCCCACAGCCAGAAACATTCTGTTTGCACTAAATTTACCCAGCAGCATTACTTCATCTCAGCCCACTCACCCGAAACAGCCACGTTCAGCTAGAAAATCCCAGCCACAGATGTTCACTCACTTGTGGGCACCAACACAGGCCCTAAAGATAGCCATGGCACATTCAGATATTCTTTTATGCTGGCCTGCTTATGCATGAATGCGTGCACACAGTCCATTGCCCTCTTGTGTGCACCTGGCCCCTATTTCCCTTGAAGGCAGCAATAATATACAGTGGTACCTCTGGATACGAACGGGATCCGTTCCGGAGCCCCGTTCGCATCTAGAGGTAAATGTATCTAGCGACGGCACGTCTGTGCACACACGTGTCGCTTTTCGCCGCTTCTGCGCATGCGCGTGATGTCATTTTGAGCGTCTGTGCATGCGCAAGCGGCGAAACCCGGAAGTAACACACTCCGTTACTTCTGGGTTGCCACAGAGTGCAACTCAAACGCGCTCAACCCGAAGCGCATTCAATCCGAGGTATGACTGTATTTCAAAGAACATTACATACCACATCGCGATCATTTTCTCAACCACACAAGGCCAGCGTTATAAACCTCCATGAGGGCTTGAGACTGATACAACAAGGCACTCCCAAAGGCTACTGAGGCAAGTGAATAGCTTAGGCGAACTTTGAACTTTGAACTTGTGGGATATGCAGTGGTACCTCGGAAGTCGAATGGAATCCGTTCCAGAAGTCTGTTCAACTTCCAGAAATGTTCAGAAACCAAGGCACAGCTTCTGATTGGCTACAGAAACTTCTAGCCATGCCAAGTATAGATAATATCAGCTTCTTAAAAAGTCTTACTTTTCTGATTTTGTCTAATCTCCTGTTAAAAACAATATTTGTTCTCCATCTCTTTGTAATATTGTTTAGCACATCAGAGAGGGAACAAGGACATTTGGGTTAGTATGGGGTATGTGTGTATGTGTCTGTCCATTTATATTAGCCTTTGCCAACCTGGTAACTTCCAGATGTTTTGTTTCAGACAGCTGTGCTGGCTGGGGCTGATGGGAGTTGGAGACCCAAACATGATGCATAGAAGCATCTGTTGCACATCCTCTTCTGTTTAGCTGAGTCTGACTGCCCCCTTGTGGCTAAATGCTGCTTATAAGAGCAGGAAAACAGCGACACGGTGCCTCCTTCTTTGGACTGTTCAAAACCTTTGCACTGAAGCAGATGGACTTATGGCAGTGTTAGCTTGGAAGTGAAGAATGGGGGCTGGGGGCTGGCCTTGGGCAAAATGCCCATAGTGGGCACTGAGTGGGCTCACTTCCTTGCCACTTTCGCCACTGGCCATCTGCTTGCCCTCTCCATCATGACCTAATCCCCATCACTTCTCAGAAGGAGAGAGCAATGGCGGTGAAAACAGCTTCCTGGCTGTTGATGATGTGCTTGGACGAGGCAGGCAAACAAGCAGCAAGGAGGAGAAATAAAGCAGACCCTCCATGTGTCCCTATTTTCCAGGGACATCACTGATTTAGAGAATCTTGGTTTCTGATTTGATTCTAGATTTGATTCCACTTTTCTTTAGGACGTCCCTACCTTCATTGGAGAAATGTTGGAGGGTATGGAGTTATCAGACCCCGGAGCCATCTGAAGGCAATCCTGTGCATAGGGAAAGTTTTTTATGTTTAATATTTTTTATGTTTTTATATATGTTGGACGCTGCACAGAGTGGTTGGGGCAACCCAGTAAGATGTGTGGGGTATAAATAATAAAATTATCAATATGGAATGGGACGTCCCTATTTTCTTCGGAGAAATTTTGGAAGGTATGAGAAATGGGGGAGTGAGCACCAGCAGGTCCCTGACAATGCCAGCCCCAGGTCCTGATCCCTGGCCTCAAGTTGCACCTGCTGAAACACTCCCTTTTACGCCCCCTATTATTTATTTCTATAAATAACTATTTGTTTGTTTATTACATTGCTGTGTCAGCAATCCAAGCACATAATCTGGGCCATTTACATGAACAGTGAAATATAAATGCAATTCACAATAAACACACTAAAACCAGAAGCAAAAAAAAAAGCTGGGTTAGGGGGCCTGATCATAGCTGTCAACTTTTCCCTTTTCTTGCAAGGAATCCTATTAGGAATAAGGGAATTTCCCTTTAAAAAAGGGAAACGTTGACAGCTATTGGCCTGATCCAGCAAGGCAATTCCTGAATGGGCAAAACTTTCAGTACATCTCTGTAATTTTTCTGGGCATCAGGAATGAGGAGCAGTTTTATAAAAGAGGCTTTATTCAGAGGAGCCTCTAAGACCCTCTGCTAGAACTGAAACGGAAGGCAGGCAGCTCAGTTGGCTAAAGAGTGTTGATAACCAGGTTCGAGCCCCATATTGGCCACCTGTGATATTCCTGCATTGCAGGAGGATGAATGAGATCATTCATTTAAAGGAGCACCAACAAATCACAAGCTCTGCCATTACAATCCCCATGACAGGAAAAGGCTTCACCTGCTAATCTTCAAAGTGCCAGGCTGCTCTTAAAGGCCCAGGAGCAGATCCAGAAGGGAAAAGGTGGCAATCTGATCTGTACTGGTTGAGTGAGCTCTTCAAGCTGTAGACTGTAAGAGGAAGCTGCAGAAGGGCTTCATCACACAAGGGGTTAAACTGACCTCCTAATGAAGAGGCTTTTGCCAGGTGTTGCCTTTTCCCTGCTGCTCTATATAAAAGATCCAGGGGTCCCCTTTGTTTGTGGCCTAAGTATTGTTTGCAGTTTGTTTAGGGGAGATTTATCGTACTTATAAAAATACACACGGTAGCAGTGGGCTTTTTTCTTCCGCTATGGCTGTATTCCTTCACTTTTGGACTGTGGTTATAAGTGTTTTTTGGCTGCTTTCAGGTAAGGGCTAATTCTTTTTAACAAACGAGGCATCAGTGTATCTGCTTGTAGACCTTGTGGAAGAGGAAGGGCCTTAGCTCAGGGCTAGCTGCATGCAGAAGCTCCCAATTTCAGTCCCTGGTATCACCAGGAAGGGCTGGGAAAGACCCCCCCTTGCTTGAAACCCAGGAGAGCTGCTGCCAGCCAGACCAATGCTCTGACTCAACAAAACACGGATTCCTTTGTTCCTAACAGTTTGCAACGCCCCACCACTTGGCAATCCTGGGACCCAGGCTGCTCCTCCTCGGTTGAACCACTTACTCACTGGGTGGGTGGGGTCTGCTGCTCTGGAAAGTAGCGTGCTTTGGCCTCAGTTGGCCAGGGGCTCTCTCTGTGGTATGACTCTTAAACCTTTTGGTGGCCATATGTTTTAGGCAAGCTGCTATTAAGGAGGAGTGCTATCCTGGGGTCAAGAGCAGCTACTGAGCTGAAGGGCATGAATAGCTGTCTCGGTTAGGTAGCACGTTCAGCTAGGCTGTTTTCACACTCCCTGCCTTCTATTTGCACAATGCTTTGCTTAACGATGACTGCTGCAAAAATAGAGTAATGTAGGTACTTGAAGCAGCAAAAAGTAGGATATAAAATGCTCAATAATCTGTGTCTAATTCAAACCAGTGTGTTATTTGCAAGTTTGCCATCCTGTGGTGAAGCCTAGTATTTATCTTCTTGACAAATCAAACTGAACAGCAAAGGTTATTTTTTGGTCACTGGTGGCAAAAGAGTGATTAGTAGGGATACCGAATTAAATTTACATTATGTTTATTGTGCTATTCAGCACTGGCTGTGGTGCAGATCTAAAACTGGTTTTAAAATGGTCACAACTTCCCCTTAAGAACAGACTCCCATTAGCCCACCATCCTCAGGACTTGTTAGAAGCCCTGCCTGTCTTCAGAAGCCCTGAGAGTAGCCATAAATCTGTAATGCCTTAGTCACTTTCACGCTATATGCTTAGAGCACATTTATACCACTTCAAAAAGTAATGGTTTCCACATGCCACAGCCCCAAAGAATCCTGGGAACTGTAGTTTGCCAAGAGCGCTGAGAGCTATTGGGGCACAGTTCCCAGCACACATAGCAAACTATAGTTCCCAGGATTCTTTGAGGTGGGAATCTATGTATTTTCAATGTATGGTGGGGATGTGAGTAAAGCATCACCATGACCTAGGCTGTTCTGCATCCTGAAACAGCAGTAGGAGGCATAGCTCAGTGGCAGAGCAGCTGATCTGTATTCAGAAGGCCCCAGGTTCAATCGAATGGTTCAGGTAACAGGTGATGATGGGTGAGACTCTGGAAGTTGGCAAGCTAAATGAATAAGAAGCCTGACCTAGTGTAAGGCAATTTCCAATATTTCTTGAATTTATATCCCACTTTTTACTTCAAAGAAACCATGGTTCTCCCTCTCAGTTAATCCTCACTGCAACCCTGTGAAGTATGTTGAGCTGAGAGGCGGTGACTGGCCCACCTAGTGAGTTTCATGGCTGAGTGGGGATTTGAACCCAGGCCTTCCAGGCCCTGGCCTTTCCACCACGCTGGCTTCCTATGTGGCTAGCCTCCTCTTGGGTCCTTCCAACAAGGTGTGGATGTTGATGCAACGGGTGTGCCTCTCTCTAGCGCTGCCCGTACATGGCCGGGGAGACACCTTCTACGTTGAGCACGCCCAAGGGAGCGACTGGGATGAGGCCAGGGATCCCCCTGATGACATCCTTGACATTAACCAAGGTAAGAGCACATGCCCCCACCCCCCGCCTATATAAATGATGAAACACTTGACTTTCTGTAGCAGCAGGCACTTGAATATGCTGATTTATACATTCCCAACCCCCATTGCCCTGGTTCAGTCTGCTGTTTTTGTAAGTTGCAAGGTTTGGCTCACTTTCATGAGTAAACTGACCAAAAGATAATAATCACTATCATGTTTCCCACTATTCCGCCTTGTGTTTCTTTATTTTGCCTTGTGTTTCTTTTAATGAACTGCCCCTTAAACAGAGGCTGCCCTGCCTAAAGGGGGGGGGTCATGGCCATGCTATATGCAGGGGTGCACTGAAACCACTCACTCAACCCTGGTCACTGGAAACCTTATTTGGCCACGCTTTGGGCTTGATATTGCCATGCATGCATTCAAGGATAGCTGCCAGTCATAAGGGCTGGCACAGCTGGTGACTGGGCGGAACTGCAGCACTAGGGTGTGCTGGATTTTTCAGCTTTCAAATTCCAAAAATTCTACTCGAGTGCAGATCCCTGCTGCATCCAGCACAGATGGTTATTGGGACACTGTGTGCAACTTTTCTTCTCTTGCAGTAGATCCCATTGCATAGCTGTGGTTACATCCACACCACACATTTGAAGCCCATGCCCCCCCCCCAAAAGTCTGGGATCTGTAGTTTGTTAGTTCTGTGAGAAGCAAACTTTAGTTCCTGGGGTGCTTTTTTAGGTGCCATGCTCTTCAAACATATGGTGTGGGTGTGATCTATCAAATGTAGTGTTCACCATCTAAGACCTCTGATGCTTCCAAAATCAATCCAGAGATGGAAAAATGTGTATGATAAACCTGAATTTTGTTAGAAAATGTTGCATCCAAAATGTGAGTGACCAGAGTGGCAGGTCTGAAGTTAAAAACTGCAGCAATTTGCTTTCAGCTCTAGTCTGTCGTATTAGGCTACTTGATCAGGTAAAGGCTTCTGCCAGGTACTGAGCCCATTTTTCTCTTCCCAGAGCTGATTTTTCCAGGGGCACCAGAAAGCAGTTTTCTGATCGAGGGGGATATCGTCAAAGCGGTAGGTAATGATGGCAGAACTGGTGCAAGAGACAGACTTTTTCCTAAGATGACTTAGTGGAAGATCTGAGTGTGGCCAGGCCAGGGCGTAGCCAGGATTTATTTTAGGGGGCAGGCTTTATGTTGGGGGGTTCACAACCGAGTTATCTGCAACACAGTTGGTCAGTTAAGTATTTTTATATATTTACTTGATTTACCCATGGGCCTCTACATCAGGAGTGGCTGCATGGTGCCCTTCAGGTTACAATTCACATCAGCGCCAGCCAGCAATCGCCGTGATCAGGGGATGATAAGAACTGCAGCTCATAAACATCTGAAGAACACTGTTCTTGCTATCCTTGCTCTCTACATCCTGTTGAATCTGGGTAACATGAGCAGCTTGTTTGCTTACCAAACTACCCGTATGGTATGATTGCCATATGTCCAGAATTTCCCAGACATAGCTGGGATTCGGTTGTCAGAAAAAGTGTCCTGGCGGAAAAGGCTGAAATCTGTATGTAAGTGTAGATTTTGGCGAATTTCCTTAAAAATATATTTCTTGTGTCCGGATTTTCACCTATTGAAATATGGCAACCCTACTGTGTGGGAGAGGAGGGTGGCTGATAGTTTGCATGAATTCATCTGCTGCAGTCCTGAGAAAAACTATGAAGCTGCTACGTATTTGCACTGCTGGGAAGCTCATTCTCACCAGCCCAGGGGAATTCTGTTAGCTTTGTGCCCCTAGAACACTGGTGCCTAAAGCAACCCTTTTGCATTTCTATCCTGCCTGTTTTCTGTGCAGCTCAGAGATCCACGCGTGAGGCTTCCAGATGCTCTGCCCAGCCTGATTTGCTTCAGCAACTTGGCACTGTGTTGGCAGTCTTTGGCCCACAATTTGGTATTGCCTGCTGGGTTGCTTCTGTAAACTAAAAGAGTAAAAGAACAAGCAGAGCATAAAAACTGCTGTCCAGAGACCGATGAGGTCACTGCAATCCTTGGTGTGACCTCGGGAGCATCCCTAACAGGAGAACTTGGCATTCTGTTGATAGCAAAAGGGTTTGTGGAGGGGCTGCTGCAGCTCAGTGGGCAGACAAGCTGAAGGTCCCAGGTTCAGTCCCTGGAAAAGCTCTTCCTTGGAACCCTGGAGAGCTGCTGCCAGCCAGTGCTGGCAATGGTCTGGCACATTATAACACAGCTTCTGATGTGAAAGTGGGGCTGATTCTCTCCCATCTAGAGTCCTTTCAGGCTGTTCCCATCTGCCAACCCAAGATGGCCAAAGAAGAGAGGGATTGTCCAAATTCCCTATGTAATCTCCTACAAATATGGTAAGTGGCAAACTTTGGGACCTCTTCCAGTAGGAACAGGGCAGAGATGTTATGAATAACTTAGGTTCTTTTATCTGTTTAGGTGTTTAGCATAAATGAGATTCAGTGCACTCCAGGAAGAACACAAGTAAGCAGTCAGACAACCAATATGTTGGAATTTCTACGTAACATTTCTTTATTGATTAACAAACATAACACATAACAAGACAAGGGAACATGCACTCTGTCACTCACACAAACACACACGCAAACATACTCACCGCCTCTTTCCTGGAAGTGATCAAGTTCCGGTAAGAGTCCTGGGTGATCAGACAGCGAGGCCCCAGCTGCGTCTGACACACAGACTCATCTGAAAAGCCTCAGTCTTACGTAGGTTTTTTTGGTGTTCATCTGAATCTTAGCATTTCTCACTGCCTTTGGCATGTTCTTGGCAGTCCTTTGTCTTTAGCATGTTCTTGGCATATCACAACTCTCATTGTTTGTACCTGGTCTTCTGTAACTTTTGGCACAGTACGATACTCATTGTTTTTAACTAGCATTGCATAATATTTACGCTTCCTTGCAGGTACAGTACTTTTGCCAGAACATGAACAGTCCATTAGCTCTTTGATCAACATAGTTCATCAATTGTTCATTAACAGCATCCATTTTGTGTGGCGTTCTTCAGCCATCTTGTGGCCCATTCAAACATGGCATTTGTTACATAGAGATTGGGTAGAAACCTGATTCAGGACTTGCCCATACTTTACCTTTTGTCCTGCTCTTTCCAGGCACAGTTCCACGCTTTAAAGCTCTCTGTTTGAGAACCCCCCTTTTTTTTGCCCCAGAGCTTTCCCTGTGAAAACCTCTTTAAAGCTGAATTGGAGCAAACAGCAGTTGGGTTTTCTGCAGATTGCCATTTGCTCCGATTGAGTGCTAAAGAGTGGGGGTTTTCATGGGGAAAGCTCCAGAGCAAAGGGGGGGGGGATTCAGACAGGAAGCTATAAAGCATGGACCAGGGAAAGGTAAGTGTGGATAAGCCCACACTTTGCATTTATAGGCAATTTTTGCCCATTAGCACTTTCCAAAATACACAAGCGGATGGCCATCCTTCAAAATTAGCACTTCTCTGACTGTTCAGTGCAGTTTTGTAGGCTGGCAATACCTGCAAAAATGTGTACACAAGGTGGGTGTGCATAAAAACTTACGTGCTTGTGAAACTAACATACAGAAAGACATTAAGCTGGGCAAAAGTGCATACAAAGATGTGCCTTTTGGGAGAAATTAGCAGTGAAATGCTGATGAATTTTCATGAGCAGTTTTTAAGTCATAAACTGGTGTGGAGAAATGAACTTGGGATTGGGACAGTGAGAGAATAAAGATAAATGGATGGATTCGCCCAGCCTTGCTGCTGACGGAGAGGTGATGGAGACTGGATGGAGTCCAGTTGTGGAGCAAGTGGATCCATCTTCCACCTTTCTGGCAAAGCAGCCTTCTCTCCCCAAGCAAGTGCTCTCCAGATGTTTTGTACTACAGTTCTCACCAGCCTCAACCAGACATAGCCCACAACATCTGGAGAGCACTGGGCACGGGCACGGGCAATTCCAGGGGGACAGAGGGGCAATCGCCCCTCCCTAATTGCTGGACTCCTGTCATTAACATTTACTGTTATTTTTCTTTCAGAGCTCTTAACAGCTTGTCCATCTAGAAATATACTTTGCCCCGCCTGTGCCCACCTCCATTTTTTTTTCTGGGGCTGCTACTGGTGTTGGGTTGGGAGGGCTGTGGTAGACCAAGTTTTGAATGACCAAGGTGCTGAATAACTTGGCCCCCGCCCCAATCTGTGCTATGCATCCAAAGCACTAGGAACTGGTGGTATTTTAAGGGTGATGAGAGTTGCCAGGAGACCCCTATTTCCTTCACAGAGCTGCAGTTCCCACAGTTCCCTGGAAAAAAGAGAATGGTTGTTAGAACTGTAGTTCTCAAAGTAGAACATGATGGGGATTCTGCTTCCAACACAGCCATCGTGGCTACTAGTCATTGTTAGCCTTATGCTCCATGAACTTGTCAAATTATCTTTTATCTAAGTTGGTGGCCAATATGACATCCTGTGGGAACAGATTTCATGACTTAACTCTGTGGCTCTTTGCCGCCACTTCTGGCTCCAGGAAATCCTCGTTGGTTCTCATTGGAATGAGAGCAAGCTACCAGGATAGCGTTGACTCCCTTGGATGACTATGATTGGGGGGCAGGGACGAGGGAAGGAGCTGAGGGTGTGTGGATGTGTGCAACAGGAGGGGACAGGCCTACTTAAATGTCTTGCATTTGATTAATGGTGTAGAAAATAAGCTGAACTTGCTAAGTGCTCTTATTCTAAGGAAAAGGATTCTGCTCTGAGCATTCTGACACTGCTCTTGCCTGTATTCTTATTATTCCTGCCAGACGAATCCAGCGTGAAGATACTCAAGGGAGCATTTGAAGACTTTTCAAAGTTCACATGCATCAAGTTTGTCCCTTACTCCAACCAGAGAGATTTCATTGCCATTGCCCCGCTCTCTGGGTTAGTAGTGACTTACAAGATGTATCTTACTGGGGAGTAATGGGGTGGTCTCCTAGTGGGTGACCCACCTCCTGCAAAAGCTAGATTCTCTTCCTTCCAGTGCCTCTGCCTCCTCCAGTTTTGTTCTGCAGCTCAACTTCCTGGCCTAATATGCAGATAACCATGCCGGCTGTGGACGATGGAAGCTGTAGTCCCAGATCATTTGGAGAGCACCAGATTGGGCAAGCCTGTGCTAGAAAGGCAAAATCAAAATTTTGGGATGGGCCATGTGCTGAAAAGGATCTTGGAAATGTTGACTTTTGGATATTTGCAGTTATGCTAGACATGCAATGACATTCTTCAATAATAGCCAACTCTGGGTAGTATATGGGAGCTGCTTTTAACAACATGTAATACACTTCTGAAGAAATATTTTAACCAGTTGGTAGAATTTCCCCTTGAACAGATGTGGAACAATCAAATTTTGAAGTCCTGGTTTCAAATTCAAAACTTCATTTGGGGGTGCATGTCAAAAGTTAGCAAATTTGAGTGTTGGCTTATAAAGTTTTCTGTACTTCATATGTATGGACCTAATTTGTGGATCAGAAGTTGGTTATTTGCTGGATGTTGTATTTATAAAATATTCTGATTCAGTTCATGGAATATTTTTTCAGTGGTGGCACCATGGTTGTAGAATTTCCTCTCCAGCGACATCCAAAAGGCCTACCACACTGATGGGTTTGAAGATTACTTCTCAATGTTACTAGAACATTGTGCTTTTTGTGGCTCTTGGAGTTTACTGGAGGGTTGTTATCATTTTAGTATATTGCTTTTGTTTTTTATTGCTAGACCTTTCTGTAGATTTCCAATGCAGATTTTATGTACTGTTGTGTTCCCTTGCTTTTTCTACCACAAAGCGGCTATCTATATTTAAATAGGCAGGCTGGTACCCTATGAGCCTTGGCTCCTTAGGCATGGGATAGGTTGTTTGGTTGCAATACAACTTCTTAACGCGTCTCTTTCACTCTCTTTCTCCAGCTGCTTCTCCAGTGTTGGGCGCATTGGTGGGATGCAGGTGGTTTCCTTAGCGCCCGCTTGCCTCCGCAAGGGGAAGGGGGTGGCACTGCATGAGCTCATGCATGTCGTGGGCTTCTGGCATGAGCACTCCAGGGCAGACCGGGACAAGTACATCAGCATCTCCTGGGACGAAATCTTGACTGGTAATGGTGGGACCAGGGACTCTGAATGCTTGTTATCCACTGCTGCTGAGACCCTCCTGCTTGTAGACCTAATCCCCTTCTTGGATTCACAGGCTTTGAAATAAACTTCATGAAGTCTTGGAATACCAACATGCTGGTGGATTATGACTACTCCTCTGTAATGCACTATGGCAGGTAAGCAAACCTACAAGAAGGCTCCTAGGTATTATAAAGAAAATATTGGGGACATGTGAAGAACCCTGTGCTGCCTCTCGTTGGCAGTGGAGTGGGGCCAGGGCAGGTATTTCCACATTGCCAAAGGGGTGTTGCATGTTCTGGGTGACTGTCTGCAAAAACAGGGGCATTTCTAGTAAGGGCAGAATTTTCCAACCTGTTTGGAGCCTGCCATTCATGCTCCTTGTTCTTACATGCATATTCTTTAGTAAGCCATGGGACATGTCTGAGTCACTGTGTCTGAAGAACGTGACCTACACTGGCTATCTGACGGGACGGCTGGTGATAGGGACCCTTGTGGTGGGACCATGACTTGAGAGCAAGAACGCATTGTTTGCATGAAGAATCCTGGCTATGGGCGATTTCCAGTCTGGAGGCAGTAGTGCTTCTGAATACCAGTCACTGGCTGCCACCGACGGGATGTGCTCTTGGACGCCAGCAGGCTCTTCTTAGCTTCTTACATTCCAGTTCAAAGGGTTGAGTAGCAGGTAAGGCCCTTCTGTACCTGAGACTCTGGGCTGCTGCTGCCGGTCAGAGTGGGTGGTACTAAGCTTGATGGAGCTAGATATAAAGCACCTTCCTATGTTAAGCAGAACCAGGATAGTCCACCTGTGTATGTACAAGAGTGGCTCGCACTGCTTTATCTTGTTCTTTGCCTCCACTAGGAATGCCTTCAGCATGTCCGGCTCACCCACCATAACACCACTCTCCAGTTCCCTGACCTTTCTTGGCCAAAGGTGGAACCTGAGCGATTCAGATGTTGCCAGAGTCAACAAGCTTTATAAATGTTCTCAAGCTGCAGCACAGCCAGGTAAGAAAATGAAGACTCAACAAAGCTTAGTTTCCCAAATCCTATATTTTGAACGCTTATGCGTGCGTGCAATTGAGTTTTCCATATGTTGACCATTTCATTTGATTTAGTAGTAAAATGCGGGCTTTCCCAGGGAAGGCACTGGGACAAAAATAATAAAAAGCCCCAGACACAGAGCTTTAAAAGAAGTCTGGATGAACCCTCAGTTTCTTGGTTTCTCTACCCCACAAAGCTAAGGTTGTTTCTCACCTTAAATATCAAGGGAGTCGTAGGTTGGCTCTTGAGTGTCCCCAACAGAAGCCAGCTATGATGCTCCAAATGTGCCTGGCATGATAAACATAATTGTGTTCATGTACACATCTCTTCTGATGCACACAACTTAAGAATGGGTGAAGCAGTGCTGTGCTAAATTTCTTATGCTTTTTAAAAAGCCATTCTCCCTCAGTTAATGAGAGAAGGAACTGCATTTGCAGGTTATTAAAAGGGAGAATAGTTTGGTGAAATTCTCGTGGGTGTGGAGCAGGGGTTGTGTTGCACTTGCCTTACTTCTGAGTTTAGCCAAAGGGTGTTGTGGGCGTGTCCTTTCTTTCATTCTACAAATCTGCTCACCAGAGATCTGTACTCTGCAGCCTTCCTGGGTGCCTGTGAGATAATACCTCCATGTAGCTTTTTCAGATCAGGAGGTTTGAGCAGCCAGGAAGGCTGCAGACTTCTGAATAAAGGTTTATGGGAAGAAAAACATTGACCATAACAAAAGTTAAGCTCAAAAACCCCATTCCTGCCAAAATTCTATAGTGGCCTGAGAATGAGGGAGAATAATTGAGGGTTGTATCCAACTACGTTTCACTGAAATTAATGGAACTGAGTTAGTCATGTCTATGCTGTGTGCATGCTATACATTGAAAGCATGTTCTTTCCCTCAAATTATTCTGGGCACTGTAGTTTAAGGGTTTCTGGGAATTGTAAACTCTACTGTGCCTAGAATTCTTTGAAGGAAAGAATGTGCTTTGAGTATAAGTTGCGTACACAACCAATGACTTCAGTGGGTCTGCTTTGACTAATGTTGGCTACAACACAGAAGCATCTTTCAAAGGGGAAGAAAACTTTCAAGAAATTGGGAAGATTTTGACACAGGACATGTGACATGACACAGGAACATGTGGCTGGGAACATGTATGATAAATGACAGAAGTTCTAATTGATTTGTTTTCAGAGGCATCTACCAAGGGAGTCATCAAAGAGAATGTAATGGACTTCATGCCAAGTGAACCTAAGCCCCATACAACGCAAAACAAACCCAAAGTATCTACTGCCTGGAATCTCAGTTCTATAGCGTCTTCCAAGGAAATGCCACATCCTGCCAGAGAGCCTCTGGGGACCATCACACCATCAAGCAAGGTTGCTGGTGAAAACATTAGTACCACAGAAGCCCAGACAAGGGAGGTTTGGTCACCTGGGCCAAAGATGCAAATGCAAAGGACAATGTTTCAACATACCCCTGGTAAAGCAGAAGGGAGTAAAAAATCTCTAGTGGTTACAGAAGAGATGCTGCATCAAACTGTATCTGGAGAAATGGCAGTGAGTGGTGTTGCCCAGAAGACTTCTGAACCGCAAACTCTGCAGAATCCCACCAGTAGTGCAAGGGAGTTGAGAAGCCAGACTCCAAGCTATGAGGAGGTCTACATACCAAGTGACCAAACCCCCGTAGAAGTAACGACAAGCAGTGCTCCGGAGGTGGAGCTTTCGCTTTCCTTTCTGACCAAAAGCCCAGACGCCTTTCCAATGAAAACGGTCCAGGGATCTGCCACAAGACTTGGTAAGAAAGCTCTGGACTGGACACCTTCTAGAACAAGAGCCATGCATATAGAGCATAGAACAGAACTGCCTACTACTATGGTGAGAGGAGAACTGTCTACTACTATGGAGATTGGAAGCTCCCCATTAATGAGAAGCAGTGAGACCGAGGATAGACATGGTTCCCCAAGCCCAGCTGAGGACCGCCCTTTCTCTGCGATGGAAAACCAAACTGGGAAACAGCTGGCTCAGCTATTTCTTCAGACCATAAGCATCTTTAGAAATGAAACAGGTAGCACTGCTTCTACAACTCCTGTAGTCCAGGCTGAAGCAGGGTCTTCATACACAACAGCCTCTCCAAGAGCCTCTAGGAACTTGATCACAGCCTCCGGTGTGGTGGGACTGGAAGAAACCAAACACAGTGAAGTGGAAAGCCTGGGAAGCTTTGGCACAATTGAGAGCCAGAGTGAGATTATGAAAAAGGAAACGGAAAGCTTCCACACCAAGGAAGGGAGCAGGCCAACCGACGTGCTATCTTCTAGCGGCAAAGAACAGTATACAAGACATGGATTGGAACCTGGCATGTTTGCTACCCAGGGGCTTCCCTCTCTTGGAAGTTCAGAGGCTCAGGAAAACTACCTTAGTCAGGCAACTGCTGGAGCCCCATCCCCTTGGGCTTCTGTCATAGGCCCTCTTGCCGTTTCCAAGCTAAATGTAGCAACTTACTCAAAGAGCAACCAGACCCAAGTGGAACAGTTTGATCGGTCAGCTGCTCAGCTGGCCAGGAAGGGCTACAGAAAAGAGGCACTTACAACACACATACCACCAGGGCCTCTCTTAGTGCAAGTTACTGAACCTGAGCTGGAGACTGAGGAGCAGACCCTTGTCCATGCAGAACTGCCAAGCCAAACTCCCACTTCACAGGATTGGGCTTCACTGGCAATGGAAACCAACCAGGCTATACATCCTACAGAGGGAACATTTCCTCTTCCTCTGTCCCACACCCCTAGACCCGCTGAAACAAGACACGAAACTTCATGGTTGCAACAACCAAGCAACACCAAAGTCTATGGCCCTAGTGCCCATGTTCCAGGATGGGGCCCCTTTGCAGATCTACACGGGGAAGAATTTGAACACACTTTAGAAACAGCGTCCATTACAACAATGTGGCCATCTACAGCACAAGAATTCAGGGTGAGCCATGAAAAAGAAGTTAGAACTGGACACTCTGAAGAAGCCAAGACTCATTGGAAAGCATCTTTGCTTTCCCCTGAGCCGTTTGAGGACCAGTTGCCCACCCGACCTAAATACCGGGTGGCAGGTACTCCATGGCAGCGTTCTTCTACCCCCTCAGTAACAACTGGCTTCCCTGGTGTGGTGCAGATCAGGAATCCTAATGGGCCAGGAGCAGCAGCACCCCAAAGACCATGCAATGGGGAATTGGCAGGCTCTTCACCTGGGACGGAATATGGACTAACATCCACACGCGTGTTGCCCAAATTGGAAACTACAAGCCAAGAACATTCAGGATCAGAAAAGAGAGATCATAGCCCTACCTCCAAAGGGGACTCTCTGCCAGTGAGAAGAGCAAGTCCTCCTCCTAAAGACCACACTTCATCAGCAATGGTGAGTCAACTGATGCAGACAAGGACCCCAAAGAGGACTGTGGCAAGTGATGAAGGATCTGTTACTGCTGGCTCTTACAATTTATCCACCATTTTGCTTTCTAGCCAACCAGCCTTAAAGGGACCCCAAAGCTCTTCTCCTTTGAGGAGAACAGAACCTGTGATGAAGACTGAGAGCCCACCTACACAATTCTTGGAAACAGCCATGGAAACAAAACCTTCCTCTAAGCTTAAAGAAACCCTTGCAGAAGGGGAAATGACTGAACCAGCAAATGCCACAGAAGACATGTCCCTCCATGTGATGAACTTGGCAACAACTCCAACTTGGAAAGCCACAGCTGGCAGAAATGGGGCACAATCTCCCTCATTAGATATGGAACCAACAGGATTGCCCCAAGTTGCTGCTGAAGGGACGGCTCTGCTCCTGACTATTGGCTCGCTAAAGTCTCCCAAACACATAAACTTAAGAGGACAGCCTACCAGGAGCCAGCCCAGGAAAGAAACCATGACATCTATGGCAAAGATTCTTGCAGTGGACATGGTGTCAGCATCATCAGCATCCAGTACCAGTCCTCTAGACACAAGGGGAAACCAGGCGACCTTATTGACAGGTGCAAAAGAGGCTACAAGGAGATCTTCCAAGAAAAGTGGAGAAGCTGCTCTAGAGATCTATGCCAGCAAAGCAGCTCCTGAATCGCACAAGACAGCTGCAATTGGAGTTTCCACCCTGGGATCCCGTGAGGAGCATGCTGTAGAAACTAAAATCACACAATTCCAGCCTGAACATGGAACCCAAAGACCAGAGGTGGGGCATGAACACAGTAGGTTTCCTCTTGTAGGAATGGGAAATGGAGAGCTACAGGCTCCCTCTACAAAATTTCCCAGGCACTCCTCCAAGACCCAAATTGTAGTGAATCTGGAGGAAATGTCTGGAAACCATACAGAGAAAATGAAGTCCAAGGAAAATGGGGTGCCCCCTATAGACAACCCTAACTTCTCCCACCGTGTTGGCAAGAGGTCTTTAGCAGAGATAATGGCAACTCCAGCATCTCTGAGTGTTGCTCTATCAGAGGAAATTGATCATGAATTTATAGGCCACATGGATGAGGCTTCCCCAGTTGAAAATGTGGCAGACAAAATGGAGGCAGCAAAACCATTGCCATTTGGAATGTCCAGGCTGTCCACTCTTCTCCAAGGGCTGCCTTCTGCTCTGAAAAGGGCAGGAAATAACCAAGTGGCCCCCCCAAGAACTGTGAAAGCTCCACAGCCTCTGACCACTTTTTGTCCCTTTGAGGAGAATTTGTGTGGCTGGGAGCAAAGCAAGGAGGATGACCTGGACTGGGTGCTTGAAGAGGGGCAGGAGCAGCTCGTTAGGACTGGGGGAGGTGGAAGCCCCCCTGGAATGCCTTGCACAACCTCAGGTGGTAAGTGACTCCTGCGCTCTCATGCAGCTCCTGCTCCACTTTGGGGTGTGCTGCAGGGTCTTCTGAGTGGTGGGAGTTCAGGACAGACAAAAAGAAATGCTTAAGGGATTCACTGTAGCAGGACTGTGGTAGTGACCACCAATTTGGGCAGCTTTAAAAAAGGATTGGACAAATCCACGGAGGATAAGACCATTGCTGACTACCAGCCATAGAAGGGCTATACGTTACCTGCGCTCTCAGTAAGTCTCTGGGTCCCAATTGCAAGGAGAACTCAAGTGAGAGAGTGCTTTTCACACAAGTGGGACTGGGTACTGGACTATATGCACCTTTTGGTCAGATCCAGCAGGACTCTTAAATCAGGAGATGGTGGAGTTTCCATATCCATTTCCACTTGAGCTCTCTTGGTGATGGCCAAACTCTGGCCCTCTGCGAGGACTATGACAAACACAGTGGGGGTTCCCCCCTGCACCTGACTCTGCTATCCTCTCTGGAGGGTCAGGAGAGCCCCAGAACAGCATGTGGAGGGAGGATAGGAGAGGTTAATAATAATAATAATAATAATAATAATAATAATAATAATAGATACCTCGCCCTCCCCAGCCAAAACCGGGCTCAGAGCGGCTAACATCAAATGTATAACACATTAACATAAAACCAGGCAATCAGTTAAAATACATCCTAAAATCAGATCAGGATCAGAATAAAATCCAATCAGATGGCAACCCCCAGATTAGTGTTCGGAGCCTTAAATGTTCACCAGGCCCATCGGTTTGTGCTGAACTTATATGGGCCTGTGAGAAAAATTCTATATGGCAAGTAGAAATCTGCTGATGAAGCAACTGGAAGTGTGTGGTGTTGAGTTCCTCCCTTTGCTGTGAGAAGCAGTTACTTCATTTTGCTTCGTGGCAGTGACCTCTGCTTTTGGGAACATTTTAATGATTGATGTCTCATTCTTCCTCCCATCCCATTTACAGGTTGTCTTGAGTGGGGTGGGGGGGTGGGGGGCTTCCCAACATCAGCTCCAGATTGTTGGTCTTATGTGAAGGGTCATGATGGTCCAAATTATACCTGTGTCATCTCTTCACCAGGTGGCTACCTTTCCCTGATGCCTTTGGCCCACAATTCTAGTCAAAAGGCTGTTCTGGTCAGCCCAGTTGTGCAGGGCATCAGGTGCCTCAAATTCTGGTACAGCCCAGGGGACCTTCTCATGAGTAAGTGGCTTCTGTATAAAAGGGAGTGTGTGTGGATGAGGCTGCCAGTAGGCGGCTGGCTTGTCTGTGTGCAACAGTTCTGGACTGCCAGCTGAGACCCTAATTCCCAATTTCCCAAAACTGGGTGACCCAGAGTTCTCTAAGGCCCTAGTGCTGATGAGGGATTTTATGTTTGGAATAAATGAAACACAAGCACCTTAGTCTGTAGGTAACCTGTTGCTGGCATCTATCTGTCTCAACAAACAACGGAGTGTGCCTTAGGGATAAAGTAAAACTGCTGCGTTATCAGCACCAAAGTGACCTCCCTGAGGCACAATCCTAGGCGGTGTGTATGGAGGTCCTGGGCTACCCAGACAACAAGGCCCTCATCTCAGCCTCACTGATGTGGTCCAAATGGTTTCTGGAGTCGAACGGACTCCCGGAATGGATTAGGTTCGAGAACAAAGGTACCACTGTATAAAGACTGGCAGTGACTCTCCAGGGTTTCTGAAGGGGAACATTCCCAGACTTACCTGGAGGTGCCATCGGGGGCAAACCTGGGGTCTTTTGCAGAATTATCCACTTACAGTGGTACCTCAGGTTACAGATGCTTCAGGTTAGACTCCGCTAACCCAGAAATAGTACCTCGGGTTAAGAACTTTGCTTCAGGATGAGACCAGAAATTGCACAGCAGCGGCATGGCGGCAGCGGCAGGACCCATTAGCTAAAGTGGTACCTCAGGTTAAGAACAGTTTCAGTTTAAGAACGGACCTCCGGAACGAATTAAGTTCTTAACCTGAGGTACCACAGTACTCTCCTACCTTCCCTGCCCCCCGTGAGTGAGTGCAGTTTCCCATTTGACAATCCTGTTAGATTCCCCACTCCTACTGTGCATTTTATCCAAACCTGGAAAAGACATTTATAGCTTAGTGTTGAACATTTGTGCCAAATCTCTGTGTGTTGAACTTTTAAAAATGCTATTTGGTGGCGGTTTATCATTCAGCGTGATGCCTGTTTCTGAGTGGCCTTCTCTTTGCAGGTGAAATCAACGTCTACATAATGCTCCGGAATTCCTCTGAGTGGCACAAAATGTGGTCTGTGAGGGGGAATCAAGGCACTGGCTGGCATCTGGCGGCTGTAGCCATTTCCAAGACTTGTGAGCTACAGGTAAGTATTTATGGTCTGCCTTCAAGACACAACTGGTTGGAATAGCTTAAGAAGACCCTTTATGGAAAGTGCATCTCTGGTAATGGCAGAGTCGATGTGAGCCGACAGGATGGTGGTCGCTAAGAAGACAAAAAGGTCCCAGAGTCCATAAACTCTAGACTTCAGCTGGTTAAGAAAAGTGGTAAATATGTACTGGTATACAAACTCTGAAAATGATCTGGCAGGGCAGCCAGCTCTGTCCAGCTGTCCAGCTCTAAGGAAACCAGAGACTGAGTACTATGCTAAGTTGGTGAAAACTGGTGTGCCCCACTGTAACAATACTGATTTGGGTACAACTTGTGGAAAGTTAAAGGTAAAAGTAAAGAATGCTTTAGCTGAGATTCCTGCTTTGCAGGGGGTTGGGCTAGATGACACTTGGGTCCCTTCCAACACTAAGATTCTATCATTCTTTGACCCCTGGACAGTTAAGTTCAGTAAACTTGACCATGGAGTGTAGTGCTCAACTCTACTTTCAGGCCGGTGTTTGTCTTCAGACAGCTTTCTGGGTCATGTGGCCCACATGACTAAACCGCTTCTGGTGCAACAGGACACCGTGACGAGTGCCAGAGCACATGGAAACACTGTTTACCTTCCTGCCACAGCAGTACCTATTTACTTGCTCTGGTATGCTTTTGAACTACTAGGTTGGCAGGAGTTGGGACAGAGCAATGGGAGCTCACTCCATCACGTGGACTCAAACTGCCAACCTTCTGATTGGCAAGCCCAAGAGGCTTTGTGGTTTAGACCACAGCGCCCTTGTGGAAAGTACTACAGAGTGTATACACTCACCATCGTTGACCCAGGTGATTCTGACATCATTAGAAGCACACCAGAGCAAACCAGCGAGAAGCAGACATTGCTGAACTTTAAATTTTGTGTAATAATACTGGCTACAAATAAAAATAAATAAAACAAAAAACAAAAAACCTGCCAACCTAGCAGTTTGAAAGCACGTCAAAGTGCAAGTAGATAAATAGGTACCGCTCCGGCGGGAAGGTAAACGGCGTTTCCGTGCGCTGCTCTGGTTCGCCAGAAGTGGCTTAGTCATGCTGGCCACATGACCCGGAAGCTGTACGCTGGCTCCCTCGGCCAATAAAGTGAGGTGAGTGCCGCAACCCCAGAGTCGGCCACGACTGGACCTAATGGTCAGGGGTCCCTTTACCTTTACCGTTACAAATAAAAATAAGGCCCTTTACCAAATCCTCAAAGCTCTTCTACGTATGCCCAGCAGGTAAAACAGTTGGGGAAATGAGTAGATTTGAAAGGCAATCCCACTGGGAACATCTCCTGCTGAAGCTGCCTTGCGTTGCATGGGAACTGTACAAGACCTTCTGCAACAGAGCACTTTCCGGTGGCATCACACTCCTGGGGTGCTGTTAGCCCTGAATGAGATGAGAGGCTGCTGCTGATAGCGATGGCAACTTTCCTCCAAAGACAAAAAGCAGGGGTTTTTTTGGGGGGCGGTATTTTCTGCTGTTGTGTCAGTACTCTAGTCAGGGCAAGGGTCTCAAACCCTGGGGAGTGAGAGATGCTGCTGCAGAACTTTACGCTTAAGACGCACACGTTGCTGCATTCTGTTTGGCTCTTAATTCTAGGACTTTGAAAAGGTGCAGGCAGTTGAGCTTCTTCAGGTGGCTGAATGAAACTACAGACTCTGCTCTCTCTGCAGGTGGTGCTGGAAGGTGTCACCGGCCCCAGAGGAAGGCATAGTGCTGGGATTGATGATCTGCTTCTCTGCAGGAAGCCGTGCGGCCAATGTTACAGGAATACGACACGTTCCTTGTGCAACAAGAGAACAAAATAAACCTAAGTATTCTCCAATGTTGTGTTGAACACCGTTTATTAAAATCAGTTCAAGATCAGGCTACAATGAAAAAATACAGAGCACATAATAAAAATAAGTGAAATCTGACAATCATGCCATATTGCATCACAGCACCATGGGAGTGACAAAGCATTTACAGGAAACTTAATCAAACATCTCTAAGTAGATAAATATGTCTGTACCAGAGGCCTAAAACCTATTGGCATCAATCAAATCTGTGTATTCCACAGTCAGAGTGCCACTGTAGAGAGTGCCTCTTGCTGCATATCGCACCATCGGCCACTGTGGGCATCTCACTTGGTTGCAAATATGGGGTGGTGTATAGGAGAGGAGACAATCTAGAAAATACTTAAGTGCTACATATAGGACATCTCCACATTGGCAGAACACTGATACAAAGTGAATATGGGGTGGAGGAAAGAAATTGGATTCAGTTGGCGTTTAAAGGCAACTCTATTGAATGAACATTTTTGAAGCAATATGCAAACCAAAACACAGCTGTCCTTCAAAATTCACACTTGGAGTCTGCTGGGGAGAATGCTCTGTTACTACCTGTAGCTCTTTACAGAGGTCCTCCAGGTAGTGCCTGGGTGGAGGTGTTGAGAGTCTGGCTCTTAGCCTGTGACGTGAAGCCTGTGACATCAATCTATGATCTGCAGAGAAAGGAGCAAGTTACTCCTGGCGATTATTTGCTGCTGCCACTACATCCCTTTCCCACTTTACCAGAAACATTAGACTTGCTGTGTGTGCGGTTGGGGCTATCAGAGGAGTACACTGGAGCTGTGTCAGAAGTGATGCTTTTTATTGGGAGCTGGATGGACTTACTGGTCTGTTTGTTTGCCCTGGTTTCGCTGCCTTGCCCCTTCTTGGCAACCATTCTCCTCAGTGTAGCAATGCCTGGAGGAGCATGGAGGTTGGAACAGCACAGGGTGAGGTCCATGTGTCACAGAGGCCATTCTCTTGAGATCAGTATTTCTGTGTAGCCTCAGCAAATGTGTGTGCAGGACCTTCCAAGCAGAGTTAGAGGGCACTTTGTAGGCAATAGAAGCTGGTCCATGTGGGTAGATAGCTCCATCAAGCTCAGTCTGCCCTCAGCCAGACCTGACCTCCTTGCCTTTTCATCTCCAACTAGGCCAGGGGGCAGCACCGCTTGTGAGCTTCCTCTTCTTCCTCTGTCTCAGTGTAGCACCTTGTGGAACTCGGCAGGAAGGAAAGGGGTGGGTGACAAAAGTAGGAGGAGTTGGCTCTGGCGCCACCTGCTGCTGGGCTCCCTGCCTTCTGCCCTAACAGTCCAAATAGGCACCAGCCACCACTGCTTGCTGACCATGTAGTATTAGTAAAGTTATCACTTGCCCTTTTCCAGCAGGTCCTGTGGTTTCTAGTCAGGGGTCCAAGAGACTGGGTTTTTTGTCTCACCGCTTTCCTCAGGAAAACCAGCAGTTTACTGCTGAATAGGAAGAAATGTCAAATGGCAGTGTGGCTGGGGTGGGGGTGGGGAGAGGGTGTCCATGCTGTTTGAAGGATGGTAAAGAGCCATGAGCCTGGAGAAGAGAGCCTTGGAGGAGGGGCCCAACGATAGTTAGCATGTAACAGCAGATAAGTTCACTGAGTCACTGTTCCCCACTGATGAGATTTAAATTATAGTAATTATTTCTAAATTTGCATCTAAGCATAGCAAATGCAACTTCTATGCAAATCTGTCCTCGTTCATCCTCTCTTTAGGTGATGCGTAAGTGGACACTCCAATGATGGCGGGCATATATGGATATTATTTTAATGTTTGCCACATTTAGCTGCCTGAGGCAAAGGACAAGGTGGTGCCAACCCCCCATTTCTATGTACAGGATCCAATTGGACCAGCAGCTGAATTCCACTACCAACATTGGTATCGGGATAACATCTTCCATCATACCTGAGAGCAAACAGGTTTAGGGGGCCCTGGAGAAATGATCGGGAGGCTTCTGGTGCTGCTCTTGCATTTGCTGCCTGAGGCAGCTGACTCCCTCTGCCTAATGGCAGGACCACATCTGGGTGTTATTCTTACAATAATGTTAGGATGTGAGAGAGTGATTGGCTCCAAAAGTTGTTCATTGATCATCATAGTGGAATGGAGATTTGAACACCTGGGTCTTCTCCATTCAAGTCAAACACTCTTTTTTGACTGGTTCACAGAGCAAGGACAGAAGAGGGTGGATTTAGTGGACAGAGTAACTGAATCTCTTTTCAATGAGGCTCACACAGGACAATCCATCTTCCTGGGGAGTCAGGGCCATTGTCAGCATCCTTGGGCAGTGGGCAGGGTGCTAGTGCTTGGGATCTGGGAGGCGTCCGCCATTTTAATTGCCCACAATGCCCTGGACATCAGGGACATTTAGGGTAATTAAAATGGCTGGCAGCTGTCACCAACCTCCAACGCGGCTGCTGCCAGTACTTAAGTCCCTTAAGGGGATTGCCAATGTAGAAGGAGACATCCCAGAGGATACTTGCCGAGGGTTCCCTCAAACCTAGAGCCAGCTCTGTGTGGCATGAATTCAAGGTGGGCTCCATAATTAGGCAGAGTGAAGCAGTCACTTCAGGCAGCAGATGGGGGAGGGAAAAGAGAGATGGTGGAGGACAGCTGTGTGCGCCATGAAGCCTGTCTGGCACATCTGAGAGTCTCCTGCCCAGAGTTTCAGTGGAAGACATTCAGCTGCCAACTTATGTGGAGCAGGAGGGAGATGCCATCTTGTCATACACCTCAGGCATGAAAACAGCCGTTGGGAAGGGAGCCATTTTGAGTTTCCCCCTCATGCTCAAACCACACGTGACATGTTGGAATTTCTTCTTATTTTCAATTAATATCTCCCCCCTCCCCCAAAGTTGGAATCTAGAGTGGAGGGAGGGGCAGGGAACAGGAAGGGTTGCATATCCACCCCCCTTTCACTGCTACTGATATATCTGCCCCTAGGTAGGGTGGAAAAGAGGGGAATAGGTAAGTCCCATATTCCTCCCTATCAAAGACAGAAAAAGAGCCAAGAGGGGTAATTTGAAGCATTAAAAGCACCTGGTGGGGAAACCAGCCCTCCCACAAATTGAGTGGTGGTAGTGATGAAAGGGAACATATAGAGAGGTACCGGTACATGCATGACGTACTTTGGCACTCATTCTGGCTAGTGAACTCCGCAGCCAGCAGAGGGCGCTCCTGGGCCATTCTTCCCAGCCCATCTCCACATAAACTTTTCTTTTAAAAACAAGTTATATCTGATATTTTACCACAGTCATAGGCCACATATATTTGTGATGAGGAATTCCTGGGTTGCCTTTTTCCTTTTTAAATATGTTGGGATCCAGACGGGAGGGGGGGAGGCATTGTCAGGGTTGGCTCACTGTCTTCTCCATCATTTCTTTTGAAGCTGTTCTTTGCTCCTTGAGGGCGAAATATAAACCTGAAAAACGCACACCAAAGAACAAGGGATTCCTATTACGC
This sequence comes from Podarcis filfolensis, assembly GCF_964270895.1. Lineage (NCBI taxonomy): Eukaryota > Metazoa > Chordata > Lepidosauria > Squamata > Lacertidae > Podarcis > Podarcis filfolensis. The sequence goes on along the minus strand of NC_139611.1, from coordinate 3,314,393 downwards.
TACAGGGCAGGGCCCAATACAGTTCTAGTATTTAACCTGACCTGAGAGTGAGTCCCATTGAACTCGGGGGGGGGGGGCTAGGGGGCTGGCTTACCTCTGAGTAGACATGCCTAGGATTGCAATGTTATCTCCATGGGGCAAAGCAGAAGCTTACCTCTCCCAGTTCCATGAATAGAAACCAACTGGCCTGGCAGTGGCAGTGCCCCCACTAACCCGCCCCCTGCCCCGCTATAGATTGCCCACAACAGAGCTCTCTGCAGGGGCTGGACTCCTGCCTAGAGTATGGCATTGCCATTTTGCGTACTGGGAGAGTAGTGTTGTCATCTCTCGCTGACTAGATTGGATAGGCCAGCCTTCCCCAACCTGATGCTCTGGACTACAGCTCCTATCATCTCCAGTTAGCATGGCCAATAGTCAAGGGTATTGGCAGCCATAGGCCAAAGCACCTGGACAAATTAGGAATTGCTCTTCTCGTCTGCTTCTCTCCATGTTATTTCCTCAGGATTGTGGGAGGTAGCAGTCAAACACAGAGGTGTCTTACCCATAGAGGGTAGTGGCGCGGGGCGCCAGGGTGCCAAGTTCTGGAGGGCGCCAGGGAAGAGGCGGAGGCTGGACGCGGCGCCTCCTGGCATCAGCTCTCCACCCTAGCTCGCCTCCACCATGCCGCTCTGAAGCATTGCCACGCCCGGAGCCTCCGTCTGCCATGGCACGAGGCGGCCAGCTGAGACAGGAGGTAGAAACCTCTTCCCCGCCGGAGGAGCCCCCCTCCAGTCGCTGTCCGCCTCCTCCAGCCCCGCTGGCAGTGCCGCCCTCCCTAAAAAACCTCTGGGAAGCGGGATGGAGGGAGCTTTGCACCACGGCGCCAGGTATGCTTAAGACGGCCCTGGTCTGTAGGAGTGCAAATATCCACAGTGTGGGGTCAGGTGGGATTACTATGAGGAATTATAAAATATGCATCAAGCCATTGTGTCCACGATGAATGCATTGTGTTAACTGGGTTTGATACATTGACAATAATTTCTGACCAAATCCCACAACCCTCTGCACCTCTGGCCATTTCCTCTACTGCCCATTTCTCTTGCTTGACAAGTCACGTACACAGCCCAGTTGCTTTGCCAGGCAGGCATCCTGGGCCATAACGATAGTGGGCAATCTTCTCTGATGTAGCTTTTCTGATATGTTCATCTTAGGATGTTAATCTTAGGGCCAGGAAACAGGTTTCACATAAAGGTGATAATGATCGCTGTCCTCCTGGCCATCCTTCTTATCATGTGTATTGATTGTTTATGACCTCCGGGGTTGCCAAATGTCCTCCTTTGTAGTTTTCATTCATTTACCCAAAAGTATGCATGCCTAACTAGTGTTTGTAGTTTAACTTTGTCCCCATGTGGGGTTTGTTGAAATGCTCAGAAGAAATCTGATTGGTTCTTACAAACACTCTGTAAAAGTTCTTTTGTGAATAAAAACAACCTGGGCCGGAGGGTGGAGACAGAGATTATTATACGCACCCTTCCCAGAGTCTTGCTGGTTCAAGCATCTGTGTGTATTCTTATTAATCAGAGTTCAATCCTTCCTTTGCTTTGAGAAGGCCTCACTGGTCAAACATAACTATGCTTGAGTGCTTGTTAGTGCATGAAGGGGGAAAGATCTAGACTCAACTAGGTCACACCTTGTCTTCTCTGTGAGGGAGGAAGTGAAGCTGCCACGTAACTGACCAAGGAAGACGTGTCTAAGCAAGCAGCAAGTTTAGAGCAAGTGCTTGAAGCTATCTTTCTACCAAATAGTATTCTGCCTGTGTTCTCCTTGCTGCTGCTTGGATAAATGCATGAATCTGCCCTTTGGAATGTTTTGTAATTCATTTTAAACTTACATAACTGCGTGTGGTCTGTTCATTGCAAAGGGGTAGATGAAGGGAGGCATAGAACTTTAATAAATAAATAATCTGGAGCACTTTAGAGCTTGAAATTAATAGCTGCAAATTTCTTCATGTGAATTTGTACCTTGGTGCTTTTAAATTGTGCTTCAATCCCTTTTTGGGCATTTGGGATTAGTCAGTAATATTTAGCACCTGAAAAGGACCATAGACTTGTTTGGCATCTTTTGCTTATTTTCTGATACATCAAATCTGAAGCAGCATAACCTGTCAAATACTGAATGTCGTCGTATGTTATCTGTCAAGTGGAATCAATTCTTTTTTTGAATAAATTTTATTAGAGCTTATAAAGAGAACTACAAAACAATACCAAATATCTTTTTTATCCAAGATTAATCTGAATAAAATAAAAACATAGAGGAAAAGAGGAAAAGGAGAGAAAAGAAAAGAGAGAAAACGAGGAGATAGAAAAGAACTTTAAAGAAGTTCCAATTCTTCGCTACATATAAACAAAAGTCCATTCATCACAAGGTAATACCCAACAAAACTTCTTTCTATGAACCAATATCAATCCCAAATCCATATGTCATTGTTTCGTTTTCTTTTTCACACAAACAGTCTATGAGAGGTTTCCAGTCTTTAGTAAATGTTTAATCAGAGAAAGGTCATTGTTAGCATGTCAGTTTTGTCATCTCAGCTAAGTCCGTTAATTTTAACAACCATTCTTCCATTGCTGGTAATAATGAGTCTTTCCATCTTTGTGTATACAACAGTCTCGCCACTGTAATCATATACAGTGGTACCTCAGGTTAAGAACTTAATTTGTTCTGGAGGTCTCTTATTAACCTGAAACTGTTCTTAACCTGAGGTAACACTTTAGATAATGGGGCCTCCCGCTGCCGCCATGCGATTTCTGTTCTCATCCTGAAGCAAAGTTCTTAGCCCGAGGTACTATTTCTGGGTTAGCGGAGTCTGTAACCTGAAGCGTATGTAACCTGAAGCGTATGTAACCCGAGGTACCACTGTATTGAAACAAAGTTCCATAGTCTTTTTCTAATTGTATATCCATGGTTGGATAGTGTCTTCGAAGCTACAAACATGAGTCTGACCAAACTGCGGGAGGCAGTGGAAGACAGGAGTGCCTGGCGTGCTCTGGTCCATGGAGTCACGAAGAGTCGGACACGACTAAACGACTAAACAACAACAACAAAGTCCAAGCAGGAAGAATTCTGGTTTCAGTTGGAAGTTAATCTTCATAATTTTCTGCATCAATCTACTACACTTGATAGTAGCCAAAAGGCTGAGAAGTGATAATTCTCTACATCAATCTATGTATTTGTAGCCATTTTTTTTCTTTTTTACATGTCAACCAAGCATGAGAAAATGTACGTTCTTGTTCTTTACATTTCCAACATGTATTTGGAATATTTTTATACATTCTGAATAATTTATTAGGAGTTAAATACCAACAGTATATCATTTTATTTAAAAAATATTTTAAGTCATAACACAACGTATATTTTAACTCCTTTGTCCACATATGTTCCCATTTGTATGTTAAATCCAACATTTATTGCCCACTTTAAAATTATTAAATGTCACTACATGTTGGTAGTGCCCTTGCTGGTGTTAATACATGACAGGGCCTTTTGGGTGGTGGCTCCCCATTTGTGGAGTTCTCTCCCTGGCAAGGTGTGCCTGTCTCCCTCACTATTAAAGTTCAGGAAGAATTTTAAAACATGCCTGTTCACCTAGGCATTGGGTGGGTGAAAGATGATGTTCCCTGCCACCTTGGTGAGGCTATGTGATGGTTTAAAAATGCTTTTAGATGTTCCTAATGCTTTAAATGTCTTGTTTTATTTTTAATTGTGTTGCAATCAAATATCCAGAGAATAATGGGAATAATATTTCACATTTCACATTTTACATTTGTGGAAGAGAATTATGAGAATTTTGGGGAGCAAACTTCCTTTAAGCGAGCCCTTTTGGCTGTGAGGCAAACAGTGTGTTCCTGACGAGGAAGGCAGAGGCATAAGAATTGGCAGACAAGCATCCTAACAGCTTCTTAATGGAAGTATTTAAACCTTGTTGTTTCTGCAAAAGACAGGCACTGTGCTCCAATTTGTTTGAAAGCCAATAATGGATGGGAATTTACCTCTTCGAATTCTCTGTCTCCAAAATATGAGGCGATGTGGTGAGATGAAGAGGATTTGGGTCTGGGAGACGAGCGGTTATGTTATCAATTTTGCGACCGCCAGCCTCCCAGCCCCCCATTTCCCTTTCTTCGGCCTTCCCTGTCCTCTTGGCTCCATTTATAATTGTAAGCTGTCTGGGGCAGAGACTGTCTGCCTTTCAGCGTCTGCACTTTACAGCACTTAGCACAAACAGGCTTCAGTATCCCTGGGGACCTTTAATGATTATTATTACCATATTTCTGCTGTTCCCCAAACACTTCCTTTCTGCTTGATGGGGGAGAAAGTGGCTCTGACGAAAAGGTTGAGCCTGGCAGAATAATGCTGAGCTGTATCTAGAGGTTGTGGGCTCAGGTAATTTCCAATTCTCTTTATAATTCACTGTGAGGTAGGAAGAGGAGTCGCTTGCTTCTTCCCTCACTGCTGAAAAATTGTGATATCTGCTATGTAAATAAACATCCCCCTCTATTGTGTGTTTGATATCCACCAACTCAGAGAGAGTGCACAGGAATCTATTTGCCTTGTATATTTTCAACAGTTTAATTGCTCTTATCAGTCCAGCCTCCTCCTCACATGTACAAATGTTGTGCAGTGGAGAAGCAAACATGGAAAATTCAACATCCCTCCCCCGCCCCATGGTTACATTTCACAGGATTTGTATGCTTGTAGGGGCACATTTGTAACTAGAGTAAGCAATTAAAGGGAAAAGGAAAACAAAATGTGAGGCCTCCTGCAGTGTCCATCAAGTTAGTTTGTGGATTTCAGACTTCCTTGTTCCACAGGTTCTGGAGATCTACTCTCACTCTTTGCCTCAGTCCCTTCTAGGCTGGCCAGGTGTCCTACATCACAGAGGACAGCCCTCTGTTTGAAGGAGTAGGTAGATTGGCATCTAGAGGCAGTGTGGGGTAGTGATTAGAGAGTTTGACAAGGACCTGGAAGAGCAGGGTTCAAATCACCACTCAGCCGTGAAGCTCGCTAGACAACCTTGGGCCAGTCACTGCCTCTCAGCCTAACCTAATTCACAGGGACTGAGGGCTCATCCATACTTCTGCTTGTCCTGTACCTACAAAGAGCAAGTCTGAGAGGTTTCCCCTTTCTCCACTCATTTCCCAGGGAAACTTTAGCTCTAAATTGGAGCAAACAGCAATCCATGGAAAACCTGAATTGCTGTTTGCTCCAATTGAGCGCTAAAGAGCCGCTTTCCTCAGGGGAAAGCAGCAAGACAAGAGGAAGGGTGGATAGGCCCTAAATGACGGTGGGGAGAGCCATGTATGTTTCCTTGGAGGATATAAATGCAATAAAATAAATAAATTAGTATAAGTTCTCTAGCTGATTTCTGGTATCCCGGCACAGCTTTATGTCTGCCAACAGTTTAACAATGGCAAGGAAAATTGCAAAGAAAGCCAACATGTGCCTTGGACCCACTAGGTCTCTATCATCCTTGGTGTTCCCTCACCTGTAAAATACGAGTATTATTGGCTGCCTGTGACCAGGCATTGACCAGTATTCCTGCAGCTTTGCAAGCTGGTTTTAGAGTTATTAGAGAAGTAAGTGAGTTACTGGTTTGCTCTTCTATATTCAGGTTTATATTCACTTTGCATTTGGCTCTAGCTGGTCCTATGCATTCTAGCGAAAAGGCAAAATCAGGGTTCAAAAAGCAAAAAAAAACCCGGACACATTTGGAGGTGAGAGTGGGGAGGAAGAAAAATAGTAGTAATAGTAAAGGTAAAGGTAAAGGGACCCCTGACCATTAGGTCCAGTCGTGTCCGACTCTGGGGTTGCGGCACTCATCTCGCTTTATTGGCCGAGGGAGCCGGCGTACAGCTTCCGGATCATGTGGCCAGCAGGACTAAGCTGCTTCTGGCGAACCAGAGCAGCGCACGGAAACGCCGTTTCCCGCCGGAGCAGTACCTATTTATCTACTTGCACTTTGACGTGCTTTCAAACTGCTAGGTTGGCAGGAGCTGGGACCGAGCAATGGGAGCTCACCCCGTCGGATTCAAACCGCCAACCTTCTGATCAGCAAGCCCAAGAGGCTCAGTGGTTTAGACCACAGCGCCACCCGCATCCCTAGTAGTAATAGTAGGCACTGCCATTTTTGGTCTCCACTGCACTCTGCCGCCAGCCTGCCACCAGTGTCACCACCAGGCCCACACGCCTCTTTCCTGGCTCGGGCTGGCAGCGGCCGTGGCGTGCAAAGTGGCGGGAAACATGCACCGCTCGACCCCCCCTGATCGTGGGTAAGACGCTGGATGACCGGCCCATGCCTTGTCTGGCCACCGTCCCCCTGCGGGCCTCCGGAGTTTCCCTCCGTTTAGCCGGTGCGCCCAAGGGAGCTTGGGTGGTGGATGGGGCCGTGCCCAGCAGCAAGGGGCCCAGCATGCCTTGCCCGGCAGAGAGAGAGACCCCACATGTTGACTGGAGCTTGCACCCGCCCAAGAACAGGACGCAAGAGACCCGGCAACGGTGTGGCACTCCCGCCTGCTGAGTCGATACTGGGTGGCTTTCGCCACCCACGCAAGCCTGGGAGCTTCCTGTGCGTCAATGGGTGGGTGCCAATGGAGGAGCCACTGGCTCCCCAGGGAATGTGAGGCAGTGGAGGGCAGCACTCGCCCACCCTCTGCCTGCCCTGCCACTCTGGGCTCTGGCGCTTGCCTGCCCGACATCCTGCGTTGGCAGCATGGGCTGGGAGCAGCTCTGCATGGCATAGCCGCCGACCCCCCCCCCCCGACCCTACCGTACCTGATTTTCCAATGGCTCTCCCCCTTCCGATGGATGCTCTGCATGCCATGGCCTCCGCATGCTCTCCTGTGGCCAAAGCGACTGCTCCACACGGCACATCCATTTCCAGGGCACAGGAAATGCCACTCCCCCCCAAAAAACCCCAACTCCCCCCCAACCAAATATTTCCTTTAAATGCAAAAATCTGCCCAGATGGCCATGTTGGCCCCCCAAAAGAGGGCATGTCCAGGAAAACCTGGACGTATGGCAACCCTAAGGCAAAATAGATTACACAAGTCTGGAGTTTGCTGCTCTGTGTTTTATTTGAATATCTGTCTGGTATCATGTTATCAATTCCTAAGAAGGGAGACCTTCAAATTGCTCAGCAGCAGCAGGTGCACAGGTCACCCAGTCACTGGTAACATTAATTTCTATTATTATTTCTAAATTAGCCTCTATACATATAAATTAGCATATGTAACTTTGATTGAAATCCATATCCCCACTGCCCCTGTTTTTTTGGTGATGTGTACATTGTTACCCTAGACTCTTCTCTCTGGACTTTCTCCCTTCTTCTCCCCTTCTTTTCACGGGGCTATTGCCTGTGCTCGCCAGGGGGGCCAACTTGAACAAAATGGGGGGGGGGGCAGATAAGCCCTGCCCCACATAATCGATCACATGACATGGTGCACACACACCATTTGAATGACAATGCCCATCAACTTTGGGGAGAGCATCAAATATTTTTTGGGGGGGCAAGACCCCTTGGCCCCTGTAGTTGGCTCCTATGTTTCCCACTCTCCTTTCCCAAGACTCCTGCTCCCCTTGGCCCTCCCTCCACCCCCCTTGCCATCCCCAATGCCTCCATTCCTAGGGACCTCTTCTTCTCCAAGACAGTTCTGCCTTCCTGGCTCCTTTCCAATATCAGAGCAGGAATAGAGAATGTGCAGAGAGGAGGTGTGAGGTAAGCCAGCAGCTGGGGGTCTGAAGACCTTGAAATTCCCCCCATTAATCTTAGAAGTCCTTATCATTGGCTGGACTGACCTCTGTGGTGGTCCACAGGTCACAAGTTCCATTGAAATCTGTATTATAATTGCAAAAGTAGATGGCCATTTACTTGAGAAGCATTGTACTAAATTCTCGCCCCGTTTTGTAAAGAGCATCCTTCCTGCTCTCTCTGTTTTTGTTTCTTTAAATAATAATAATTATTAAACAACCAAGTGCTGCAGTTCTTCAAAGTCTGACCAGATCTCCCCATATCAAAGTTTCCAGAAGGGGAGATGAAACGCAGCAGGGCTCAGATGGAAAGCTGGCTGTTCTGAGTCATCATATACACAGCAGCTATCAGAGTAATTTAGTTACAGAGCAACCTGCATTGTAAAAAACACACTCGCAGGCCATGGTGGACTCTCCTGGCAGGAGGCTAGACAAAGACAGAAGAGTCAGCTGAGTAGCTGGAGGGACTCAGTTGAAAGGAGGTGAGTGGCTCTTGCAGAACCCAGGACAGTCCTGACGGCTGTGATTGTATGTGTGTATGTTTGCATGTTCTGCACACCCCTCTCTTGATTCCTTTCTCTCCCCTCCTGGAGCCTGACAAAAAGCTGAAAGACTGCATGACATCACATGTCAGAGATTCCTCGTGGAGAGAAAAACCCAACTCCTCCTGCAGCTCGTTTCAAAAGGCACTGGGAGGCTTGGTCTGTCCACGTCAAGCAAAGAGAGAGCGAGAGGCAGGCAGAGCGCAGTTCAGTCGCCAGGCTGCACAGATCTCTCAACTTTTCCAGCAGCGAAAAGGAAGATAAGGAATAAAATTTCTTGGGTTACTCCGAGCCTACAGTGATCAGAAGTGCCTGGGTATTGGAGAAGCCAAAGACCCGGAGAGGGAGAGAAGGAGAGAGACATCGCTGTTGTGGACTGGAGGGAGTGGTGCTGTGAATTAGCAAAGAATTAGCATCCAGAGCAGTTTAGCATTACAGCAAGAGAAGCCGATGCTCCGGCTGGAAGAATCCCAGTATGGAAGAAGTACCGGCAACTCTGCCCTGGCAACTCTCTCCCTGAACTGCTGCTTCTCCTCTGACTCAGGTAACAATGGGGGGCTTCTGATCTGTAGACCCTCAGGCACATGTGAAACTGAGAAGGTGGGCCCCACATCCCACCTGGACCTGTAGGGCCACTCCTTCTAAATGATCATGGCTACCATGGGCGGTCATGACGGCTACAATATCCAAGCCACCGCCGCCATTGCAGCTGTCACCACCTTCCTCATCATCTTCACCATCTTTGGCAACATTCTGGTGATCATTGCTGTGCTGACCAGCAGGTCTCTGAAAGCCCCACAGAACCTTTTCCTGGTGTCCCTTGCGGCCGCAGACATCCTAGTGGCCACCCTCATCATCCCCTTCTCTCTTGCCAATGAGTTGATGGGCTACTGGTATTTCAGCAGGACATGGTGTAAAGCCTACCTGGCCTTGGATGTTCTCTTCTGCACAGCCTCCATCGTGCATCTCTGTGCCATCAGTCTGGACCGGTACTGGTCGGTGAGCAGAGCCATTGAGTACAACTCCAAGAGGACGCCTCGGAGAATCAAGTGCACCATCCTTGTGGTGTGGCTGATTGCGGCCGTCATCTCCTTGCCTCCGCTGGTCCTCAATGAAAACCCAAACAATGCCAAAGAGGATGCAAGGAGGTGTGAGCTGAATGAGGAGCCCTGGTACATCCTCTCCTCCAGCACCTGCTCTTTCTTTGCCCCCTGCGTCATTATGATCTTGGTGTATATTAGGATCTACTTCATAGCCAAGCGTCGAAACAAGCAGAGGACTCAGGCTAAGAAGCCCAAGACAAAGGCAGAAGAAGGGGTGCCCCAAATCATCGCCATTCCATCTGTCGAAACCTCTCCCAAGCAGGACCAATCCAAGCCTCAGGGAGAAGGGGAGCCAAATGGACATCAGGTACCCACTCAGGAAAGTGACCAACCAGAGACCCATTGCCTCTCTACTGAGAAGTTTTCTCTTGTAAGCCAAGAGGAGAAAGACCCAGAGCCAGCAACTGCCACCAGCCCTTCTCAGTCTCTGCCTGAGAAGAAGCCATCCTCAGAGTGCTTTCCCCCCAGCAGCATCAAGCAGGGCAATGGACCCCCCCAGAGCTCCCCTCAGGGCATGGACACCTTGGCCACTGCGAGAGGGGAGGTCCTGCTGGTGAGGAGGGTGAAGACCCTCAGTGCCAACCCCTGGAAGAGGAAGACACACCTCAACCGGGAGAAGAGGTTCACCTTTGTCCTGGCTGTGGTGATCGGGGTCTTTGTCATCTGTTGGTTCCCTTTCTTCTTCCTCTACAGCCTCCGGGCCATCTGTCCCCCAGAGCACTGTCCAATCCCAGATAGCACCTTTAAGTTTTTCTTCTGGATTGGCTACTGCAACAGCTCCTTGAACCCTGTCATATATACCATCTTCAATCAGGACTTCCGTAAGGCTTTTAGGAAGATTCTCTGCAGGCAGTGGACTCAGACTGCCTGGTAAGAGAGGCTGGGTGAGGGCAAGCAAGCAAGCAATTCAGAGTGCATGGGGACCCTTGTGGAAACGGAACTCATCATGCTATTTAAACTAAACAAGGAAAACTATATTTATTTGTTGGCTTTTGTGTTTGTAGAAAGGGGAGTGAGGTGAGTGCTGGATAGAAACTGGCTTTTCAGGCAGTTGATTTTAGTTCAGCTATCTCTGTCTGTGTGTGTATAATGCAGACCCACACCCATATGTTCCGCCAACATATTTTTTTTCACCGAAAGATTATGTGCCAATGCCAAATATCTTCTGATTAGTTGGGTCAAAGGAACCTTTTTTTCCTAAATCGTGTGGCTGAGTGAGAGTGTGCTGAAGGGTTGCCAGCTTTGCAAACTATCCCTGTTGCTGTGCCTTTAACAGCAGCTTGATCTGCAGGGATTAGCAGGTGATAATGTTTTTGTCTCCATGCTGCAAAAAGCTTCCTGTGCGATTCCTGCAGACTAAGATGCTGTCAAGGCAAAGGAGCAACCCTGGCAAATTTCCTCGCCTCCTGACCACTTGGCAGCCTCCTGTGCCATCCAGGTAAGCCACAAAAAAGTAATCAGTTAAACAGCCTAAAACTAATCCATTTAATCTGTAAATGATGAACATGCTTCAGAAGAAATCTGCAAAGTGTCTATTTCTCTGCTCAGGAATCTAGGACTGAAAATTCTCTTTCAGGGGCATGTTGGCAGCTATGAAGGCATGATAGTCAGGTTGCCAACTGGCCAAAATAAAATGGATGGGACTGCTCCTGTGCCTTTGACAGAAAATTTGTATACAGGTGTCGGCATGGGAATAGTGTTGCTCGCTAACGTCTGCACACTGAAATGCTGCTCTTAAAGGCACAGCGCAGGCAGGGCTGGAAGCAAAAGTTGGCGGTTGAAATGGTCTCATTTTTTTAAAAAAAGGTGATTTGAGCCAAATGTTGATGTTTATTGTTTTTGATTGCAGCCAGCTATTGGGAAATTCCCTGGACGGTGCTTTTTGACATGGTAGGCTTGTTAGCTTTTAAAAATCAGCTCTGCTCCTGTACCTTTAAAGGCAGAATGATTTGGAGAAATTTAGAAAGGCAAGTTTTTGCAGCTCTTTCGGTTCCACATCAAGAAAAACTTCAGCTGTTACATTTATGCAAGTTAAGCTGCTGTTAAAAGCACAAAAGCAGCCCTGTTTAAAAATAGCAGCAGCAAAGTAGCAACCTGGGTTGTTTTTATTGTGTTTCCTATTCCTTTGCTTCTGGAGTCCTCGCAGATAACATCAAATATTTCTGCATTGGAGGTGGTTGGACTAGATGATCCTTGGGGTCTCTTCCAACTCTGATTCCAAATTCTTCCCATGGAACATGTGCATGGAAGGGTAGGCACTGGCTTCTAAATCAGGAAAGCAAAGTCCTCTAAGACACCAGATGCTTTTTGCTACTATTTAGGGTTGGCAACTGACTAAGAAGAAAACTCCAGTCTGGTCTGTGTTTTGACCTTCAAGGGCAGCTTGATCTGTAGAAATCAACAGATAAAGTCCCCTTGAGCTATAGGCTGCCTATTGCACACAGTTTAAAGGGCTATTGAAGGCACAGCTGAAGTGGCCCTTTGAAAATTTGGCAGCTAGGTTACTATGTTCGGAGGAAGGGTTCAGGTGTGCAAAATTGGCCTGAGCTGTGTTAATGTGGAAGGAGGAAACGCATTCACACGTGGAGGTGGCCAGAAGAGGTGGGTTCCCGCAGCAGCACAAAGTCCAGCTTTGTTGGTATGGGTTTGTAGTAGTCCTATTGAAATTAATTGGCATGTCTAACTTAGGTCCATTAATTTCAATGGGTCTACACTGAGTAGAAGTTAGTTGGATGCAGACCTACATCCCCAAGGACTGCAGCATTGAATGGAAGCCTTCGACTGACTACTGCCCCCCAGTTAAAGAAATCATAGTTGATTAACTTATGAGTTTTAGTTGATCGCTTAACGAAAGCTGCTATATGTATGAGAAAAGAACAAAGTGCTTTTTTTTTGGAAAAGAATATATTTTCTTTGAGTTTGGAGCAGCTTTTTGGAAAACTTGTTGTCTTTCAGCGTTTGTTGGCTCTCCATTATCCAGGCTCCTGGGAACTGGAGGCCAACAAACTCAGGATGGCCACAGGTTCATCAACTTTGGTTAGTGGATGCATGTGTGGATCACAGCAGACTCCATCATAAAGGCGGCCTTCTCCCTCTTCTCCCACACAGCCAAGAGCCTATCTAGTCCAGGATTCCATTTTCACAGTAGCTGGCCTGATGCCTGTGTGAAGCCTGCAAGCAGAAGAAGAGTGTGAGAGCCCTCTCCACACTTGGGAGTCTCAGCTTTAAGTTTTATTCAGAAGCATCTTACCTCTGATAACGGAGGCAGAATATAGCTTTATTCTCATGAATTTATCTAATCCTCTTTTAAGGCTGCCCTCTGTGCCCTGGGTCTAGTCCTGGGTAGTTGATACCAGTTAAAGAGCATATATGTGAAAGAATGTTTTTTTGTCCTCCCAAGCATCACTTCGCGCTGGCCTGCTTTGAAATGCATTTGCCATTTTGCTTTTTATGTTTTACCTGTGCTGAGCAATTAGTTATCAGCAACTTTTCTACCTCACTGATCACCCTTAATTCTTGATTGTTTATGAACAACTTAAGAAGCACAAATCCCACTTCCAGTCTTTGGGGCTCTCCTTTCTATATCACTCCATAGGGAGAACTGTCCCTGTATTCCTGCTCAGCTTCCTGTTTTGTTCTGATCCAGAAGAGGTCCTCTCCTTCTTTACTATTGCTAAGCTTGCTAAGGAATCTTTGGTGACAGACTTCACAAAAATCCTTAGCAAAACTACACGATGTTGATGGCTCAAGCACCTCACCCTCTAAGCTTACTGACACTCTCAGAGAACTCTGAAAGGTTAGTGAGACTATTGCAGAAATCGTGCTGGTTTTGCTTCAGCAAGACTTACTGTACTCTTCTATATGCTTGCCAATTCTATCTCTAGTAATGCTCTCCCCCAGTTTTCCTGAAACAGATGTTAATTACCCAGATTCCCCCTGGATCCCTTTTGGAAAATTAGTGTTACAGTCTGAAATGGTGCTTGACACCTGCAGTATTTTTAAGTACTTACATTTAAATAATGTTTAAAATGTTAAATCTGCTGATCAATTACATGGGGGACTCTTTTTAATCAATCAAAATGTTGTAATTAATCAATCTGATTAATTTATTAGATGCCACAATCTGTCTTTAAAAAGTGCCGAGATCACTTGGGGAACAAAATGATGATTGCAATGAGATGTGTGTGTCTGTGTATAATACACACATTTGAAAAAATGAGGATGAAATTTCATTCTCTTTTCCCTCTTCTACTCTGGAGGACAGAATGCCTCTCCTCAGGGTTGACCCAAGACATTTTGCTGCCTGAGACAAAGGAGAAGATGGGGTCCTCCCGCACTTCCACATGCAGAAGCCAAACAGGACTGGTAGCTGAATCTTACTTGAATATTGGCAAGACTATAGCCGGTTGTGTGGCTCACGCAGCTCTTGTCTCAAAAGGGGGCTCAGGAGGAACAGCCATGAGGCTGCCCCACTGCCCCCCAGTATCTGCCACCTGGGACAGTTTCCTAACTCTGCCTCATGGTCGGTCTCAATCTTGCCTTGCTTTTAGTTGATTAATCAAGGTCGTAGTCCTGTGCTGCCAGCTACGGCACAGCTCAGTGGAGGAAGAAGCCAGCTGAACTCGGGGGGACTTGTCTGGAGGCAGCGTCCATATGCAAGGTCCAAAGGTCTGGAGTATGTCAATTCACATAGTCAGACGATCTGGGGGTCAAGAAAGCTGAGGTTCTGAAGTCACGAGAAGCAAGAAGCAGCCCAGTCTGACCAGGAACAGCAAATGTTTCCAGCAACTGGCTGAGGCTGGAAGTCCTGCTTAAGGAAGCTGGAGCCTGCTGGTTCTCCTCAGGAGCAAGAAGGCTGATCAGCAGCAGGTGGAGTCACTTCACCTTCTGCTCCTTCAGGCTGCTGCTCAGCAGGTGAAGCCAACTCCTGGCCCATGACAGTCAAGCATGGTTGAAAGCATAAGCACACTTTCCAAGGAATATATTCCACTCCAGGCTGGCCCTACCATTAGGCGGAGTGAAGCAGCCACTTGAGGCAGCAGGATTTGGGGCGTCACGAAAAGGCAGCAAATTGTTAGCTAATTAATTTATTATAATAATTGTAACTATATTTCAGGGAGAGGAAGAGGGGCTTGTAGCATTTTCTACCTCATGCGCCAACATTCCAGTGGGGGGTGGGGTAAATGTTCTGCTGTTCCTCAGGCAGCAAAGTGCCTGGCCTGAACCCATTGAAACCAATGAAATTTACTTCTGAGTAATACTTGCAATTGTACTGGAATATTTATTTCATCAGCTGATAGCCCTAATTTCTAGCTTTCAGTTAACCCTGAACAGGTTGCTGCTGCTGTTTTTTCAAAATGAGTGTCCTATCTCATTCCTACTAGCTATCCACCATTTTGAATTAGGAACTCTTTTCCCCTGGAGACTTTCCTCTTTCGCCAGCCAGTTCCATGAGGGGAAGAAGTTCAACAGGTGCCCCTTTCCCAAACTGTACCGACACAGAATAGCCCGGCAAAGTAGGGGGGAAGCCCTCTTTCCCCTTCATAGCGTTGTCAACTTTCTAATGGTTTTGCTCCTGTGCCTATAAGGGCAACTTGATGTGGAGAAGTGAAGCAGACAAAAGCTTTTCCTCAGCTGGAGAGAGTGGAGGAGAAAGCTTTGCCTGCTTAATTTTTGTCCTGAGGTACAGGACAAAAGGTCAGTAAAAACATAAAAGGGTGGAGGTCCGGCCCTCCTGATGCAAATGTAGGTTTGCCAACCTTTTTGACAAGGTTCCTTTGTCTTTAACAGATATATAGCATACAGATTTCCCCCCATCACAACAGGTCAGCCAGAAAGTTTCTCCTTCAGAGTTTGGGGGTGGTGGTGACTGAATGAAGTCACAATGCCAATATTTTGCAATTTGAATTCTAGAGATTTGTACTTTTGACCATTTTCATTCGTCTAAACTAGCCTTCCGCAACGTAGTGCATTTCTAGTTTGTTTTTTATTGACAGCACAGCTGATGGCAGTTGTAGTTCAAGACTTCTGGGGTGGGGCAGGGGGCACCAGGTTGGGGAAGACTGAGCATAAGAAAACTGGAAACCTCTGCGGATGAAGCCTCACTTCTCATAGTTTTGTTCTTTCTATGGGTCATTAAAGAAAAAATTGAGAAAACCAATTTCCTGAAATACTTCTCTCACATCTGAATATATAAATTTGCTAACCGTTTCTTTCCAAAATATGTGCCTCATTTGTATCTGCATGATTATTTTCCACATGGGTCCTATTGATCTTTTTTCTGAGTCCTAAAAGCAAGATTTGTACTATGGATCTGTCCCAAATCTCCTCTCCCTCCACCCCCAAAATAAATGCAACATTATTATTATTTTTTCAAAACGCATTTTATATCTCTGATATACATCTCAGAATAATTCTCTGAATTCTGTGTGGGAGGCAAATATGAAATGGATAAAGTGATTTCCATATTCTAAATTGGGACTTTTGAGATTCTGCCCCATATGATAAATTGGCTTAATGAGGCTTCCTCAGTCAGAAGGTGGACAGCTAGTGATAAAAAAAATAGCTAGCAGGAATTTTTTTACAATCAAGGCCCAGCAGAGTTGGCTACTGTTAGAAGTGGGTCCTGAGACCCACAAAATAAATTCTGAATGAAGTTGGTGAAGCAGCAAAAAGTTTATTGATTATAAAATGTTCTTGCAGGAGCAGGTGTCCAGTAGGCACACTCCAAAATTAGCAAAACACAAGCTTATATCCGGAAGCACAGGTTCCCTCCCTTGTTTCCCCATTGGCTGGGTATGTGCAAGGTTTACGACCTCCTAATTCAGGGGTCAGCAAACTTTTTCAGCAGGGGGCCAGTCCACTGTCCCTCAGACCTTGTGGGGGCCGGGCTATATTTTGAAAAAATAAATAATGAACGAATTCCTATGCCTCACAAATAACCCAGAGATGCATTTTAAATAAAAGCACACAATCTACTCATGTAAAAACATGCTGATTCCCAGACCACCTGTGGGCCAGATTTAGAAGGTGATTGGGCTGGATCCGGCCCCCGGGCCTTAGTTTGCCTACCCATGGCCTAATTAGACTACTAAAATCCCCGCCCTTGTTGATATCTCCCATTACTCTGAATTCGATAGCCATCACCCGTTTATCTTTCTCCTTATTTGGTCCATGTCTCTATGTTTTTACACATTGACTCAAACGATAAAGCCACGTCCGGACCACTAACGAGTTCGTTATCTGCCGAAGCGTACAAATAAACCGTAATCCAACTGCAAGCTGTCCTATCTATGAGCACCCGAACCACAAACCGTTATAAAGATAAGTACAATAGTACCTCGGTTTTCGAATGCAATCCGTTCTGGAAGATGGTTTAAGTTCCAAAACCAAAAATTCAAAACGGAAGCTGTGTTTCATGTTTGGCTTCCGAGGCGCGTTCGAAAACAGAGGTACCACTGTATAAGCAGGACTGTGCTTTCTGCGGTCATCTAGCAGTTGCAACATCTGTGAAAAAGCAACATTATTATTCCTCAAAGCTACACACTGTTGGAGGCAGTACAGTAGGCTTCTCTGAATTTCAGTTGATGGGAATCACAAGTGAAGGGAAGGCTGTTATTGTGCCTGGCTTGCAGGCTTCTCACAGGCATCTGGTTAGGGTTGGGTTGCCACCTTTGTTCTGGCAAAATATAGGGTGGGGCAGGGCAGTTGGTGGACAATTCCCCCCACCCCATCTGGCGCTGAAGTGACTTCTGGCAATCCATTACAATCTATTGCAGCCTAACCGGAAGGTCCCTCTGGAATTTGTCACACACGCACACATACACATGAATGTGTAAAACTGCCTGTGCTTTGGCTACCCAGAGCTTAACTACATGACCTTTCACACACCCTTTCAAACACAGGCATTTGTAGAGGATTCCTAACTTGGAAGACCTGAAATACAAGACAAAACTGTTTCAATACAGTTTAAAATCCTCCAAGGAAAAGGAATCCACTACTGACCAGCTCTCACTGGTGTTTAGTCGGAATCTCCCTTCTTGTAACTTGAATCCGTTGGTCCATGTTCTACCATCCAGAGCAGGAGAAAACAAGCTTCCTCCATCCTCTACGTGACATAATAATAATAATAATTTATACCCTTCCCATCTGGCTGGGTTTCCCCAGCTGCTCTGGGCAGCTTCCAACAAAATATTAAAAATACAATAAAATATCAAGCATTAAAAACTTCCCAAAACAGGTTACCTCAGATGTCTTCTAAAAGTCAGATAGTTGTTTATTTCCTTGACATCTGGTGGGAGGGCATTCCACAAACCTGGTGCCACCACCGAGAAGGCCCTCTGCCTGGTTCCCTGTAACTTCGCTTCTCGCAGTGAGGGAACCGCCAGAAGGCCCTTGGAGCTGGACCTCCCTTTATATATTTGACAGCCCTTTGTATATTTGAAGATGGCTATCATATCTCCTCTTAGTCTCTTTTCCAGGCTAAACATACCCAGCGCCCTCAACCGTTTCTAATAAGGTTTGGTTTCCAGACACTTTATCATCTTGGTCGCCCTCCCCTGCATACATTCCAGCTTGTCATTATCCATCTTCAATTGTGGTGCCCAGAACTGGACACAATTGTGGTCTGACCAAGGCAGAATAGAGTGGTACTATTACTTCCCTTGATTGAGACACTAGCGCTGTGGTCTAAACCACTGAGCCTCTCGGGTTTGCCGATTGGAAGGTCAGCAGTTCAAATCCCCGCAATAGAGTGAGCTCCCATTGTTCTGTCCCAGCTCCTGCCAACCTAGCAGTTCAACAGCATACCAGTGCAAGTAGATAAATAGGCACTGCTGTAAATGGTATTTCTGTGCGTTCTGGCACACACCACAGTGTCCCATCGCACCAGAAGGAATTTAGTCATGCTGGACACATGACCCGAAAAGCTGTCTGCCGGCAAATGCCAGCTCCCTTGGCCTGAAATCGGAGATGAGCACCACACCTCATAGTCAATTTCAACTGGACTTAACTGTCCAGGGTCCTTTATCTTTTGTTGTTGTTTAGTCGTTTAGTGGTGTCCGACTCTTCGTGACCCCATGGACCAGAGCACGCCAGGCACTCCTGTCTTCCACTGCCTCCCGCAGTTTGGTCAAACTCATGCTGGTAGCTTCGAGAACACTGTCCAACCATCTTGTCCTCTGTTGTCCCCTTCTCCTTGTGCCCTCCATCTTTCCCAACATCAGGGTCTTTTCCAGGGAGTCTCCTCTTCTCATGAGGTGGCCAAAGTCTTGGAGTCTCAGCTTCAGGATCTGTCCTTCCGGTGAGCACTCAGGGCTGATTTCCTTCAGAATGGAGAGGTTTGATCTTCTTGCAGTCCATGGGACTCTCAAGAGTCTCCTCCAGCACCATAATTCAAAAGCATCCATTCTTCGGCAATCAGCCTTCTTTATGGTCCGGCTCTCACTTCCATACATCACTACTGGGAAAACCATAGCTTTAACTAGACGGACCTTTGTTGGCAAGGTGATGTCTCTGCTTTATCTTTACCTACCACTTTAAACAGTCACGACTCCTTCTAAGCAATTCTGAGACCTGTAGTTTGTTAAGGATGCAGAGAGTTGTAAGGTAACTCCTATTCCCCTCCCAGAGCTACAGTTCCCTGAGTGCCTTAGCAACCAATTCTTCTTCACAGGGAACTCTGGCCCAACAGCACCAGAGAGCCAAGTGGTTGTTTTGGGCAACAGCATTTTGGGCAAGACCAGTGAAAGAGAGGAAGCAAGAGACTTGAGTAGCTGATCCCTTGCAGAGGATGGGTGCTGCTCAGGATGAGTGTGCTTCACCAGTATCCATCTAGGCTGGCAACTTGTGAGCCAGCAAGCTGCATTTTGGCACAGGGATTGGAGAACCTGCAGCTCTCCAACTGTCATGGGACTATTGTTCACATCGTCCCTGGCCATTGGTTGTGCCAGCTGCGGTTGAGGGGAGATGGAGTCCCACAGTGCTCCATCCTTGGCTTAGTAGGTCCAGTTTGGCCCAGTGGACAACGGTTGCCAAACCCTAACAAAGGAGGCTGTTTGAGCTTGCTCTTAAAGTGTGACACAGCCAGTTAATTATGCTGAGGACGAGATCTGCTGTTAGGAGAGAGCACATTCATTGGGCATACAGAGTAGCTTGGTGTATCTGTTTATTTCTCGTTTCCTGCCCTCATCTACGAAGCAAGATGGTGGTATAAGATTGTGTTGCTATAAACAGCAGGGAATTCATTTCCGTTCTGCGTCCTCCATCATTCTTGTAGCAAAATCAGAAGTGTTCCGTACAAATAATGGCTTTCAGAGCAGACTATAGTGACTGCAGTGCTGTCCCTTTCCAAATCTGTAGAGTTCAATGCACTTTACAGAGCAACATTCCTTGTATAATAATGAGTGATTGTAGCAGAAGTGTTTTTCCCCATGTCAAGTGTCAAGCTGTATAATCATGGCAGTTCATGCTATGTGCCAAGACATATTCTGAACCAAAGAAGCCTCAAAATTCTCTGCTCAGAGTAAACAAGGCAGGTTTGCTTATTTTCTGCAAACTTTGCTTGGAATTAAGTGGAAAGATTTGCTCTGGAAGTGCCTCACTCTTGCTCCTTGCTAATGGGATGAGGTTGCCAACTTCTCAAGTGACATCTGTAGCTGTGCCATAAACAGTGGCTTGAGATGCAAGAATTTGCAGGTGTTGTTTTTTAGGGCCTAGAGCCTGCTAATTTCTGCCTTTCAAGCAGTTGTAGGTGGCAGTCGGGGAGAGGGGTCCCTTAGGGCAAGTGGGGTACCGCTGCCCCACGAAACACTGCCTGCCCTCAATCAGTCACCACCTGCCTGCCTTCTTACCTGCATCCATTCCAAAGGAATGGCACTGCTTGTCAGCTCTGTCCTCCTTAGTCTATGAGTCGGCTCTGCCTATCACTGGCTCTGGCTCCTCCTACTGTTGGTTCCCCTGTCTTCTACCCTACAAGCCCAAATGGGATGGGCAGCACCCAGTTGAGCAAATCTATTTATGTTGAAGACTTTGGACGTAGAAGAGTGAGAGGAAATGGGAGAGGAAAGAGGGAATGTCATCTCTGGCAACAGGACTTCAGCAGCCAGCATCCTTTAGGAAAACGATTTACCAAGGCTGATTTTTAGGGGATTTGTGGGTATTTGCCTTGATTCTATTAATTTTGCATGCTTTACTCTATACATAGAATTCAAGAGGTTTTAGGATTTATTTTTTAATGGCCAGTGTTGTGCGGGTCATGTGACACCTGGAATGGAAATGGAGGTTGCCTGGAGATTGCATCTACCTTTTAACAAGGTGTATGCAGGTGGGGCTGAAAGACAGAAAAAGATAGTGAGTGTAATGAGCTACTCTGCCTCCTGCTTTATTTGTGCATTAAAAAGTAAATGCACACTGTCTAGGTTGTCACTTAGCAACCTTCCCTACTATGGTAGCAGGGGCAAAAAAAACCCCTCTCTCTTGCTTTAGCAGACATCTTTCTGTGGAGGCAGCCCGTGAGTCCATCTGGCTTACTGCTGTCCATATCAGCCTTTGCCAAACTGGTGCCCTGCAGGTGTAGCTGGACTGCAACTGCCATCGGGGGGCCATGGGACTGGCCAAGGCTGACCTGTGTTGAGTGGCAGTAGATCCCAAGGAGTTTCAGAAAGGAGGGGGAGTGATGGGACTTTGGTGAGAGTGAGGAAGCAGTGAAGTGGCAGCCATCTCTCTGCTGCATATACTTGGTTAAAGATCACAGTGTAATCCTTTGGTTATCGCCTGGCCAACCCCCAATCCTTTCCCAATCTGGTACCTTTTCAGAGGTTAAGGACTACAACTCCCTTCAGGCCCAGCCAGTGAAGCTACATGATGCTGGAGTTGATGGGAGCATAGCCATGCTGGCTGGGGATTATGGGAGTTGTGGTCCAAAACATCTGGATGGTGCCAGGTTGGCAAGGGCTGTTCTCATGGGTAATGGCCAGCCTGTACTTAGTGTATCTGCACCACAAGCTTAAAATGCAACGACTTCATTCCTCTGCTACTGCATTCAAGGCTGCATTTGCACAGTGTGGCTCACATCGGAGAGGGGGCAGGGGTGTCTTCACCTGATGTGCGTGACCTTTCTGGTACCCTCCAGGCCCTCAGAAAATCCTAACCATGAAGCTGTTGTCTGCACACATGCACTTATCTGAGCATGCACAACGGCTGTCTCAAATGTACACACTATCCTTAAGTAGGAAGTGAAGGGGGCTTAATTTTTCTAGTTGGATTGAAGCTGGTTTGAGGGGGGAATGCATCAAGCAGCGGTACTTGTCAAGAAACTATGGGATTGATATAGATTGTGGCTGATATTGCAATATGTGGCTTCAAAAAGTGGGAGGGCACAGGATGCAGAGTAAGCTGCGGTGTGAACATACCCACAGTCATACCCCTTTGTTGATCAGAGGGGGCATTTGGTCTCTGAACTAAACACACCTAGAAAAATTATGCTGCCATTCAGATCATCCAGCCAGATCACCAACAAAAAGTCAGATCACTGAAAATAAGAGGAGACTCAAATCACTGCACCAGCTTTTGCCTCCGTCTTCACCTGTGTGCTGGAGAATGCGTAACGGTGGGGTTCTCTTAGCCCTCGTATGTACTCCGTGAATGTGATTTTTCTCCCACCCCCTTGTATGTACAAAAAGAAAACGGGGAGGGGGGAGTCCTACAAGCTATTTTAACAATAAAAGATATTTTGTAATAAGTAAGTGTTGAGTCTCATTATGGGAAGGTGATGATATTTGTCTCTGTGCGGCCGTGAGTGGCTCAGCTGTTTGGTTTAATATGAGGTATAATGCTTTGTGCCCTCTAAAGAGGAGTTAATATGAAGGAAATATTTTTAATGTTACCTTTCAAATTTTCTTGCACAAATTAGAGTTTATTTTCTCTGAATGGGAATTGCAGTTGACAACAAGGATGGATAGTGCAGGATTTAAGGATTCTGGGTAGCAAGTCTGAGAAGGGAGGTACAGAATTTGCTAGGCTACTTCTAAATAATAATACTTTGCATTTATGCACCACAATTTTTGCCAACGTCATGTTCTCCAGGTGCTTTGGACCACAACTCCTGCCAGCCCCAGCCAGCCTGGCTGTATATTTCTGAGTGTCTGAAGCTGGTCAGGTTGTGGGTGGCTGCCTTTCTGACAAAGCAGAGCTATGAAGGAAGTGGGAACTAGAACTCCATGAGTGTACTTAGAAAATAGTTCAAAGGGGCAGAGAGAGGACAAAGCTGCAGGCACCTGAGGGTGCAAATTCAGGTTGCGCAAGTATAGGTGATTGGGAGTTCTTGCACAACAAACCCGCTTCCCCCCAAAAGATCAGACTTTTTGCAAGACAGAAAATGATGGGGAAAGACACTGGAAAGTGTGGGATAATAACCCTCGCTTTGACACAACTCTCTGTAAGCAAATTGGAATGAATGCTCAATAAACAGGTCACCAGGGAGCACCCTTGGTCTCTGGGGTTGGGTTTGTTACGAGGTTGCAAAGGATTGCTAACTGGAGTTTCTGAATCCACACCAAATTATAATCCCCAGTTCCTTGGGGGGGAATCATGACAGGCAGTGGATTGAAAACCAAGATACGGTGGTAGAACAGCTATGCCTGTTAAATGGGATTGCACCATCATTATTTGTTTTGCTGTCTCTCCTGGGGAGACATCTGTCCCTTTAGGACAGGCCAACAGAACGTGTGGCTGCTGGCCTGTGCTGATTTCAGTCTGGTGACTGGCAGAAATCCAACAAGTGCAACACTCCCTAACAGTGATGGAGGAAAGTGTCCTTTGTTTTATTTTTGCCTGTCATTAAGCTGCTGAAAGAGCTCCTGTGGATGATGTTGACCACAGTGTGACGTGTGATGACCGGTACATGACCTTGCTTGAAGTCAGCAATTGGCCATAACCTGATTCCTTCATTGACACCCCTCTGATACTTTCTGGAGACCTTTCTGTTTATTTAAAGATAAGCACATACATTTCAGTTTGCTGATAACACAGCTCTGCAATGTAACATGGGAAGAGAGCCGAGAAGAATGCTTGCAAAAATAATAATTATATATACACATTTTTTTAAAGAACAGAATGTTTCCATGGTCAAGATGAGTTATTTATAGAATTAACTACGAGCATCACATTCAAGGAGCCTCCAAGCCTTGGACAATCTCAGAATCCAAATTGTTCTCAAGGAGCCTTGCATGTCAGCAGCTTGAGACCCAAGTGCTAATTATCTCCATAATCAGCGCTGCTCATTATCAGGGGTGGAGAAGCTTGTGTGGAGTGTCTGATACAGCTTTTCAGCACTTGGCTTCCTTCCTTTCCCTTCAACAGGCAGTGCATCAGGTTTCTAGACCTCAGGATTCCCTGATATATTTGGGCTGCATTCCTACTGATAAATAAGGGGGTTGACTTTTGCTGCCAAACTCCCCAAGCAACTGAGTCCCCTGAGTCCATGATCAGTCAGAGATGAATGGATGGAGTCAAGGATCCAAAGAAAGCAAGGCAGATCTTTATTTTTCTGTTGCAACCGAGTTCCCTCCCCTCCTTGCAAGGGGGCATGAGAGGCAAAGAGCAAAGTATGCAGGAACCTTTAAAGACTTTTGAAATTGCCCACCCTTTAGCCCAAGACCACCCAAAAAGCATACATACATCACAGAAGGAGGTGGTCTCCCCCAAAAATTTGAGAGTGTTGCTTCTCTCCTGTCTGCCGGGTACCTGATAATGGTATCTGAATGCATACCCTGGGTAGCTGGGCCATTCTTTTGAGATGGGAAATACTTAAGTTCTTGAATCTCTTATTTACAAATTCATACCTCTTGATAGTCTGCTCAGCTTAACAGAAACTTGCCATTCTGGATTTGCAGGTAAACCCCCTAGATTCCAGGCAGTATTGTTAATGGGATTTGCAAGTGAAAAGACAATTGGAAAGCTTTCCCCATTTACTCCTACTGCAGAGGAACATTTTAGGTCACTTTGGGAGAGTCAAAATGGCTTCAGGCAATGGCAATCTTCGCCGAGCTCTGGCCCAATGGTTGCCATTGGTTTGATTTGAATTAATTTTATAATGAATGATTTTAGAGTGTTGTGCTGTGTTGTACTGTTGTACTGTTTTATTGTTGTTAGCCGCCCTGAGCCCGGCTTTGGCTGGGGAGGGCGGGATATAAATAAAATTTATTATTATTATTATTATCTCCTGTAATATTTCAGATGTGTGGTTTATATATTTATGTACGAGTGTTTACCTTGTGCATTTATGAACATTTACCGTATTTTTCACTCCATAGGGTGCACCAGACCATAGGGCGCACCTAGTTTTTCGGGGGGGGGGGAATAGGGAATAAAGGTAAAAAAATTATTCCCCCCCCCCCCAGCCCCAAAGAGCAAAGAAGCCAAGACAGCGAGCGGGATCCATCCCGCTGGCTGTCTTGGCTTCCTCTTTAGACATGCACAACCTCTCCAGCCGGGAAAGGCTGCGCGCGGCTTTGGCAGAAGCCAAGACAGCGAGCGGGATGGATCCTGCTCACTGTCTTGACTTCATTTTTAGCTGCGGGGCTGGGGCGGGGGAAGCGCTCCCGGAGCTTGCTGCTATCCGCAAGCCTTCTGAGCCTGGCGGGAACTCCCGCCGGGCTCCAAAGGCTTGCGGATAGCTGCCTGAAGCCCGGGGTGTGCAGCGGGAGTTGGCACTGCGCCCCCGGGCTTCAGGCTGCAGGCTGCTATCTGCAAGCCTTCAGAGCCCGGCGGGAACTCCCACCACGCTCCGAAGGCTTGCGGATAGCTTCCTGAAGCCTGGAGAGCGAGAGGGGTCGGTGCGCACTGACCCCTTTCGCTCTCCAGGCTTCAGCGAAAGCCTGCATTCGCTCCTTAGGATGCACACACATTTCCCCTTCATTTTTGGAGGGGAAAAGGTGCGTCCTATAGAGTGAAAAATACGGTATTTTATATTTGATACCTTAGAATACTTATAAAACTATATTATCACGGAGCTGCAGGGTGGAAAACAAAATGGTCAGCAGAAATAGCAACACATAGTTCAGGAAAACATGGTCACTTTAAATAGCTTCCAATCCGAGCCATTCAGTGCCTGTCCCAAATAGAAACATATCTGGTGAACTGCCAGGGGAAGCAACGTCCGTAAACACGAAGCAGCAACAGGAAATACCTGGGGGGGGGGGAGTTGGGGGCTCATGCAGCTTGCAGGGCAGCAGCTGAAGAAGGAGCAAAAAGGGTTTTCTTGTGTGTGTTTCTTTGTGGCTGTGTTTCTTTGTGGCTGATTAGCTGCTCTCCCTGTGCATGACATGAGCCAACAGTGTGACGCGGCAGCTAAAAAAGCCAATGCAAGTCTGGGCTGCATCAATAGGAGTATAGCATCTAGATCAAGGGAAGTAATAGTGCCACTGTATTCTGCTCTGGTCAGACCTCACCTGGAGTACTGTGTCCAGTTCTGGGCACCACAGTTCAAGAAGGACACTGACAAACTGGAACGTGTCCAGAGGAGGGCAACCAAAATGGTCAAAGGCCTGGAAACGATGCCTTATGAGGAACGGCTAAGGGAGCTGGGCATGTTTAGCCTGGAGAAGAGGAGGTTAAGGGGTGATATGATAGCCATGTTCAAATATATAAAAGGATGTCACATAGAGGAGGGAGAAAGGTTGTTTTCTGCTGCTCCAGAGAAGCAGACACGGAGCAATGGATCCAAACTACAAGAAAGAAGATTCCACCTAAACATTAGGAAGAACTTCCTGACAGTAAGAGCTGTTCGACAGTGGAATTTGCTGCCAAGGAGTGTGGTGGAGTCTCCTTCTTTGGAGGTCTTTAAGCAGAGGCTTGACAATCATATGTCAGGAGTGCTCTGATGGTGTTTCCTGCTTGGCAGGGGGTTGGACTCGATGGCCCTTGTGGTCTCTTCCAACTCTATGATTCTATGATTCTATGATTCTATGAAGTGTTAATAAAAAATATTTCTTTTCCTTTCAATCTGAAAGATCCTAGTGGGAGGGAGAAGAAGCCATGTAGTGGCTTAAGGCTGTCTTCGGCAACCTGGTGCTCTCCAGATGTTTCTGGACTCCTCCTCCCGTCAGCCCCATCCAGGAAACCTGTTTAACTGTGACTACTACCGAACTGAAGAACTCTGGGATTTGTAGTCCTGTCCTGTGAAAGGGCCTACCAAAAATCCCTGCACTACAATTCCCAGGATTCTCTGGAGAGCATCGTGATCATTAAACTGGTCTGAAACTGTTTTAGATTTGCAGTGCAGTTTTTTCCCATGCATTCTCCCTCCATGCAGAAAGATTGAAGGACAGGCTGCAACTGTTATTTTCAAGTTTCTCAAAGCAGAGCATGCATCCCTCTCAGGGGTTAAATCCTGAAGCTTGGGGGCTGGTGCTTTCCAGAATGCAACAACAGGCGCTATGGGAATATGTGCTCTGAGCAAGCAACAACTTCCCACACAGCTTCCCCGTTTTGCAACTCTGAGGGTTCCCACAGATCCTTGAGGAATCCCTTCTCCACCCCAGAGCAAAAGAGCAGCTGGCAACACCCACCAGCTCCTCCAAGTCACCCTCTGCCCCAAAGGTGGGTGCCACCACTTGAAACAGGCTAGGGGCTGTTTTCTTGGAAAGACCTGAAAACCTTGACTGTTGCCACTGGCTTTTCCTTGAAATTGGGTGGCCTTGTATATATTACAGGGTGGGGGGAGGACAGAATAAGATACAGATTAG
Organism: Podarcis filfolensis; assembly: GCF_964270895.1. Taxonomy (NCBI): domain Eukaryota; kingdom Metazoa; phylum Chordata; class Lepidosauria; order Squamata; family Lacertidae; genus Podarcis; species Podarcis filfolensis. Next base: position 3,287,222 of record NC_139611.1, on the reverse strand, counting down.
CATGCAAATTTAGAAATAATTACTATACCTCTTCATTCTTATGTTGTGGGTGGACAAATTCAAGGCCCAGTCCTCTGAACACCTCCCTTCATAGGGTTATCTTCCCATAAAGGTAAAGGGACCCCTGACCATTAGGTCCAGTTGCAGACAACTGTGGGGTTGAGGAGCTCATCTCGCTTTATTGGCCGAGGGAGCCGGTGTACAGCTTCCAGGTCATGTGGCCAGCATGACTAAGCATGGCGAACCAGAGCAGCACACGGAAATGCCGTTTACCTTCCCACCGGAGCGGTACCTATTTATCTACTTGCACTTTGATGTGCTTTTGAACTGCTAGGTTGGCAGGAGCAGGGACCGAGCAATGGGAACTCACCCCGTTGTGGGAATTTGAACCGCCAACCTTCTGATCGGTAAGCCCTAGGCTCTGTGGTTTAACCCACAGCGCCACCCACGTCCCTTTATCTTCCCACAGAGGACTATTATCTGGTAGCCCCTCTAACAGTGTCCTTTTAAAAGAAGGATCTATAGCCACCCCTACATTGAAGGGTTTTTAAATATATATTTCCAGTGCTCCTTGCTGCTTTGTTTGTTTGTTTGTTTGTTTGTTACATTTATATCTCAAGTTTTCCCTGAGGAGCACAGGGTAGAGTACATATTCTCCCCCCCCCCCCATTTTGTCTTCACAACAACCCTGTGAGTTAAGTCACCCAGTGAGCTTCATGGCTGAGTGGGTGCATTTGAACCTTGGTCTCTCAGGTCCTAGTCCAACACTCTAACCACTACACCACACTGCATCTCTTTATGGTTTTTTTTGCTCTGGGCTGGATAAGATCTGTCTGTTTTATCATTGCTGATTTATTAATTTTTGACCTGTGGTTGTATGGAACCCACTTGCAAGAGCTTTGAAATATTGCAAAGCTTATAAATATTTTGAATGAATGAATGAATGAATGAATGATGCTGTCCCTGGAGTTCAAAATCAGGGTTTCCTGCTGTTAAAAGGCGAAGGTTCTCTTAAGTCGAGGACTATCATCATCAGTGCATCCACAGATGATGATGATTTATTAAATTTATATACCACTCTTTGCCTCCGACCACAAGGCAGTTTACAACATGCAGCACAAATATCACTACATAATGATATCTATACAACACTAACATCAAAACAATTATATAAATACAATTATACAGCTCAGAATTATGAAATAAAATACAGATTATCATAGGAGCAACAGCATTAAAAATAAGGGAAGAGAAAGTCAGCAGCAAAATACAAAAAACCAGTTCATGAATACAGAATATTCTCTCAAAGCTGGCTTTGAATCCTGGCTCCTCACAGAAAATGACAGACCCTCCAGCTGGCTTTCTTTGCCCACCTCCTCACCCTGGGAGTTCTTCACTTCCCTCTTACTCAGGGTCCTTCCACCAGATATCTACCTGCCACTTTCATGCGAGTGCAGCCTTTGGCCCTCAATGGTGTCCCAGAAGGGCCAACAACAGAGGGGTCATTCTCTAGAGTGTCTTCTCCTAGATTTGACTTCCACAAGCATTGGCCCATCAATGGGCAGGTCGCCACCAGCTGCAGCATGACCAGCCTTTCTCTTCTCATCCTAAAACACACCCTCAGGGTGGGTTGAGTCCAGTTTGCCCCTTTCTGTGCAGGGTGCAGAATACTCTGATGCCCTCCAAGCTCTTGAAACACGTCCAGGCCAGAATGTACACGTGGTTCCAGTGTCTCTGCACTCTGCCCCTGAGGACCTTCCCCTGGATCTGGGCAGCCCTGCCAGTGCGGAGGTGATGCACCCAGTTTCCCTTTAATACTCCAGAGTTGGCATTCCCTTCACACCCCTCCAAAGGACAATACCACAGCATCCTGAGGAACTCCTGACATCCTCTGCCTCCCTGTGTTTTTCCAGCCCCTATAAATAGATGGGCGTGTCTGTGATAACGACACTTCTGAGTCTTCACTTCATTAACTTCAGGAAACAAAAATGATCAAGGGACACAAAAGGACTACAATGCACTGGGCAGCACAACAAACATGATATGTGTTTTTGTGTGTCTTAACTCATTTTAGCCTCCTGGATTTTGGTTGCTGTTTTTTTCTTGGCGATTGAGGAAGCAAACTCCCCAGCACGGATGGGCCTTTGTGTTAGATCCTGGAGGGCATTCAATTTCACCAGCATGTAGGAGCCGGGTCAGTCACGCCATCTTAGGTACCCCAGTCATTTACTGTTAAGTTGTGGGTGAACATATCAGACGACACAGCGATTCTTCAAACGGCTCTTGTTTATTCACAGGCCAGAACAGAACTGAACTGAAGGGTTCAGCCAGCCTGCTTATATAGAGCTCCACTAGAACGCAACAGTAACCATTTTCTGTAACTATCCAATCACTGAACGTCACTTTTGATCCCTTATTTGCATGTGTGGACCTGCACTATCTACAGTATCCCCCTGCTGGCCCAGGGTGAGAACTTCAGTACATAACATTTACTATGGTCAGTCCCTGGTGTATCAGCACCGCACCCCTATTTGCCTTGGAGGGTTGATGGCTTCTACAGCAGCCTTCTCCATGTGAATGCCCTCCAGCTGTCTACCAGTAGGCTGGAGGGCACCAGATTGGCAAAGAGAAGTTGGCTCTCAGAGTCCAGAGATGTTGCCATTGTCTCTAGGGGGACAACGCATGAGAACTAAGATACCTCCAGTGAGCAGCCATTTTGCACTGCAGTTGCTGCCAAGGTAGATTGCCAGTTTTTCAATTTAACCTGCTTTAGGCCAGTTAACAGACGCAGAGCAAACTGTCCTTGGTGCCATAACGTTTAAATCTGTGAGAAACAGGCAACCGCACAGAACAAACGCAGCACATTGAAAATGGGAGAACAGCCTTCTGCAATTTGCAGCAAGTAAGGCCTCAGGACAGTGACTAAGAATTGGCATGCAAAAGTGTCCCCATGTGCTTCTTTGAAAAGTTTGAAGGCATGTCAACTTTTCATGAGCAGATGGAAGTGGGAGGGGTGAGTGGATCAGAGCACAGGCCTTAGCAAAAGCCTTTTGCTATCCCCTTTCTAGCTCAGGTTTGCATGGGAGGAAGGGCTCCATCTGACCTCCCACTGTTTTCTGCATGGCACAGTTTGTAAGGAGGGTCACCATCGCTAGTGAAGACATTTCCCTGCCTTCCTATGACTCTGTTTTGTCCTCACTGACCCACATTCAGACAAATCGAGTTTGCAAACAGGATAAAAACAATTTTGTACTTGATAAACAATATGTAATTAAATATATGGAGTGTCACAATATACACAATATACATGGGGTGTGTGAATGTCTGTGTATGCATGACAGCAACCAATTATGGCAAGGCAGGGGGATTTAAAATGTTTTTATGTATGAGCTACTTTGTCAGTAATATGCAGTGGGAACTCTTTTAACCAGGTGGCTGTAAAAGGGATTAATCCATATCAGGACACCTTTTCACATTTTTAGTCTAACAAAAATAAGGTTGAGGTAATTGCAAAAGGTGTTTTATTTAATGTTAAAAAAGCAAAGCTGTTACTATACTGTACTCAAATAGTTTGGATGAAACTTAATTAGTGCTACGGATGCTATTAAGTGAAAAAAGCCATATGCCCAACACCTGACTTTTACCATTTTTAGCAAAGAAGGAAGCCTGTTGGGTCCCTGTGACCAAGGCAGATGATCCAGGTGAGGTGGAGGGCTGTGGAAGATTCCCCACCTCCTGCATTGCAGTGTTGGCATTTCTACAGTCTGGGGATCCTTCTTCAGCTCATCACGCCCATCTTTCAAGGTGCGCAATCAGAATTTTGGGAAGGTTCCATTCCAGAGGCTGGGGGAGCCAAATAACCAGTGTGCAGGTCAGTACAGGGCTGGCCCACCCATGTGGCGAGGTGAGGTGACCGCCTCAGGTGGCAGGATCCACATGGATAGCAAATCCCAATGTAGATCTTTATCCCACCCCCTTGTTTCTGATGTAGAGTTTCAATCACCCCTTCTTCCTCTGTGAGTAGGAGGGGAGGTCACCATTTTGTGGTTCATCTCATGTACCAAAATGTATTTGGCCAATAGCAGCAAAATGCAACAAATCTGTTACATACTGAAGTTCTCACCCTGGGCCAGCAGGAGGATACTGTAGATAGTTATGGAAATAAGGGATTGAAAGTGACGTTCAGTGATTGGATAGTTACAGAAAGTTGTTACAGTTACATTGTACTGGAGCTCTATATAAGCAGGCTGACTGAGCCCTTCAGTTCAGTTCTGTTCTGGCTTGTGAATAAACAAGAGCTGTTTGAAGAATCACTGTGTCATCTAATATGTTCACCCACAACTTAACAAAATCCATCCTGCCCTGTCATCATAATTCCAAGAGACTGTGTGGTTGCCAGGTTTGACAAGCTAGCAGCGGGGCCTGATGCTGGATCCTATTTCCCTCTCTGTAGGGCAGTTTGCAAGCTGTTTTACACTGAGCCAGTGCACTGCTCAATCTAGCTCCATGCTGACTTGCAGTGTCTCTCCCGGGCTTCACACTGGAGACTTTTGCAGCTGTATTAGAAATGCTGGAGAAGAACTGGGGCCTTTGACTTATGTGACCCCTTCAACACCTCCTCCTGCTGTTTCTCCAAGCAGCGCATTCTCTTTATTATTATTATTTCAAGTATTTTTTTTTATCTTGCTCTTCAGCATAAAATAGAAATGCTCCCATAGAATCATACGAATAAATAATGACGCCAAAGCCAGACTAAATGTCTTTCCCTCTGCAGTGTTGGATGGCAGGTTGAGAGGAGTTCCCTACCAGGACAGACTTTGCTCGTGTGCACAAGACATCGATTCCATAAAGCATATTTTGTTGCATTGTGCAAAATATGAGCAGGCCAGGGCTGAAGTGATATTACCCTTGCTGGTATCTTTCCCGGGAAAATCAGAGGCTCACTATGTCAGGTTCCTACTGGAAGACCGGACAAATGCTAGAACATTAGCAGTGGCAAAGTTTTTATCGGTGGTTGCAAGAAGAAATGAGCCCTATATTCTAAACAAAATGCTTGATTAATCTGGAGGTAGGCTGTATAAATTGTGTATTGATTTGTAATGATTTGTTGGGTCTCTGGACCGTAATAAAGATTGATTGATTTATTGATTGATAAATAATGATTAGAAGAAATACATGTTATCTTTGTATATCTGATTATTTAAACTGTCTTAAGTGTTTATTACAGTTATTTTTTATTATATTTTTATTCCTAGTTTTTTGCTTTTGCTTTTTAATCTTTAGTCGATATGTTTGTATGTTTTGCTTTGTATTTGAATAACAACTCAAAAAAAAAAAAAAAAACGCTCCCAGAGAGCTAACAAATGATAAGACAGTTCCGCCTCTCGGGATTACATTCCAAGAGACAGGGCATAAAAGGAAAAGGAACTGGGAGCGAGGAGGAAGGGAAAGAAAACCATTTCTTACTTACAGTTCTTGTAATGACCACCTGGAATGGAAATATTTTAAGGAGAGGTAGAAAAGCCAAAAGGAGCAGGCTCCAGATTGCCAGTATTTCAACTCAGCACATACTGGAGCTTTAGGTTACTGCAAATAAAGTGAATTAAAGGGCTCTGTCTCCCTGCCATGACAAATCCACTTTATTTAAAAAATGCTTTTATTTAAGATTTTCTGGAACCTCAAAAGTACATACAGTGTCTCTGTTTTCTGTTCATAGACTCTTCTACAGATCAGTTATATTTGATGTGTGAGACACTAAAGTTATACTGTATAAGGTTGAGGAATATGAGAGAGAGGGTTGGGGTAGCACATCCACTTTTTTTAAAAAAAACCAGACTTCTTGTGGTTTGTAAAGTGATAGGGAATGCATTGGCAAGTGTAGGGGGCATGAATGACTAATTGGAATATGTGTATACACCACACCAAGAAAATCAAGACAAATGCTTATTGTCCTATAACCTATAATCTAACCTCTGTGTAAGCTTTGTGCAAGTAAATTAAGAAGCATCTTCATTAATAACTGGTTAATAACTGGTTGTCTGGAGAAGCCCCTGGACTTTCAACAGAGCTGATGGAGAAGCCCTCTTTAAAGTCCGCTTCCTAAGCTGTTCCCAAGTTGTTCCCAAGTTCCCAAGAGAGCTTGTAGGGCAGCGGCAGTTTGATCCATCTTTTAGATTTAGGGGAGCTTGTCTTAAACGTTTGTTGGGGGAGACCTAGGTTTTTTTGGGGGGGATTTATTTGTCCTGTCTTCACGCTTTTTATGATGGAGGACCGCTGTAGTCAGCCCCAACGACACGTTCTCAAGATGGAGGGTGAGGGAACAGCTGCAGTCGCCTGTGGTTCCTGCGCAATGTTTGCCATCTTGCCAAAGGTTGCAGGCAGCTTTACCTGCAGCAATTGCATGTTGATTGCCCTCTTAAAAGACAAAGTCCAGCAACTGGAGGAACGTGTAGCTACGCTCCAAAGAATTAGAGAGCTGGAGCTCTTCTTGGAAGCAACAGAGCACACCGTCTCCACCAAGGAGGAGACAGGGGACTCCCCTGAGAAGGAGGCTAGTTCACCAACACAGGAGCCAGATATATGGAGAAACGTGACTCAAAGAAGTAGGAGGCCCAGGGTTCGCTCTGATTGTTTAGAAATACACAATCGCTTTGAGGTCCTCTCCCCTAGCATGGAAGACGAAGAGCAGACTCCATTTGAGGATCTCTCCCTCATTACAGTCGATCAGGTATATGAAGACGAGCAGCAAAGTCAGCCCTCAGGGAATGTGCAGGCGACCTTGGAACGGACAGCTCACGGAAGAACCCCGACCAGACCTAAGAGGAGGCGTGTAGTGGTGATAGGGGATTCCCTACTGAGGGGAACAGAAGCAGTTATCTGTGGGCCTGACAAGATGTCTCGGGAAGTGTGCTGTCTCCCCGGGGCTAAGATCCAAGATGTAACTGAACGACTGCAAGGAATCATAAAACCCACTGACAAATACCCCTTCCTCTTGGTTCATGTGGGAACCAATGACACTGCAAGCAATAGCCTCCAGAAGATCAAAAGAGATTACGAGGCTCTGGGCAGGAAATTGAAGCAATTAAATGCACAAATTGTCATCTCATCTGTCCTCCCAGTTGAACGACGTGGCCCAGGGAGAGAGGGAAAAATAGTGGAAGTGAACAACTGGCTTCGCAAATGGTGTAAACAGGAACGGTTTGGATTCTTAGATCACGGAATGCAGTTTCTTGAAGATGGACTTCTGGCAAGCGATGGGCTGCACCTCACAACGGTTGGGAGGAATGTTTTTGCAAAAAATCTCAGAAACCTCATCAGGAGGGCTTTAAACTGACTAATGTGGGGGAGGGAGACAGTGGTCCTGAAGGTAGGAGTCTATCAATTGCTGAAGATGATCATCCAAATGTCATAGACCGAATGGAGCAAACAGCACGCAGACCTAGTGGTGGGAGGAAAAAATCCTTAAATAAGAGACACGGGGGAATGATTAATGGACTTCAATGTCTGTACACTAATGCGCAAAGCATGGGAAATAAACAAGATGAGCTTGAGCTCTTGGTGCAGCAAACTAAATATGACATAATAGGAATCACTGAAACCTGGTGGGATAAGTCCCACGATTGGAATGTAATAATGGAGGGATACAATCTATTTCAGAGAAACAGACCAGACAAGAAAGGAGGAGGAGTGGCGTTATATGTCAGGGATGTGTATACCTGTGAAGAGATCCAAGATTTAGAACCTCAACGCCAAAGTGAGAGCATTTGGGTCAAAATTAAGGGAGAGAAGAATAACAGTGACCTCATTGTGGGAGTTTACTATAGATCCCCAAGCCAAACGGAGGACATAGATGATGCCTTCCTGGAACAGATGGCCAAGCATGCAAAAGGAAGGGAGATAGTAGTAATGGGGGACTTCAATTACCCGGATATTTGTTGGATGTCAAACTCAGCCAAGAGCATAAGGTCAAACAGATTCCTCACTGGCCTTGCAGACAACTTCATTGTCCAGAAAGTGGGAGAAGCAACAAGAGGAACAGCCATTTTAGATCTGGTCCTAACCAATGTTGATGACCTGGTTAGTGGGGTAGAAGTGGAAGGATCATTAGGCGCGAGTGATCATGCTCTTCTGAAGTTTACTATACAGCGGAAAGGAGCAGCCAAGCATACTAGGACACAATTTCTCGACTTTAAGAAAGCCGACTTCATAAAACTTAGGGAAATGCTGGGTGAGATCCCATGGACAGTAATACTAAAAGGAAAGGGAGTTCATGATGGCTGGGAGTTTGTTAAGAGGGAGATAGTAAAAGCACAACTTCAGGCAATACCAATGAGACGGAAACATGGAAGGTACCTAAAGAAGCCAGGGTGGCTATCTAAAGAACTTTTAACTGAGTTAAGATTAAAAAAGGATGTGTACAAAAAATGGAAAAGGGGGGAAACCACCAAAGAGGAATTCAAACAAATAGCCAGCACGTGTAGACACAAAGTCAGAAAAGCTAAAGCACAGAATGAACTCAGGCTTGCTAGAGAGGTTAAAAGCAACAAAAAAGGCTTTTATGGGTATGTTCGTAGCAAAAGGAAGAACAAAGAAACAGTGGGGTCACTCAGAGGAGAAGATGGTGAAATGCAAACGGGGGACACAGAAAGGGCTGAACTCCTCAATGCCTTCTTTGCCTCAGTCTTCTCCGATAAAGAAAACAATGCCCGACCTGAAGAATTTGGAGCAAATGATTCAGCAGAGGAAACACAGCCCAGAATAACTAAGGAGATAGTACAAGAATACTTGGCTAGTCTAGATGTATTCAAGTCTCCAGGGCCAGATGAACTGCATCCAAGAGTATTAAAAGAACTGGCAGATGTGATTTCAGAACCACTGGCAGTCATCTTTGAGAATTCCTGGAGAACAGGCGAAGTCCCGGCAGACTGGAGGAGGGCAAATGTTGTCCCTATTTTCAAAAAGGGGAAAAGAGAGGACCCAAATAATTACCGCCCAGTCAGTCTGACATCAATACCAGGGAAGATTCTGGAGCAGATCATTAAGCAAACAGTCTGTGAGCACCTAGAAAGGAATGCTGTGATCACCAATAGTCAGCATGGATTTCTGAAAAATAAGTCATGTCAGACGAACCTGATCTCGTTTTTTGACAGAATTACAAGCCTGGTAGATGAAGGGAACGCAGTGGATGTAGCCTACCTTGATTTCAGCAAGGCATTTGACAAGGTGCCCCATGATATTCTTGTAAAGAAGCTGGTAAAATGCGGTCTTGACTATGCTACCACTCAGTGGATTTGTAACTGGCTGACTGACCGAACCCAAAGGGTGCTCATCAATGGTTCCTCTTCATCCTGGAGAAGAGTGACTAGTGGGGTGCCACAGGGTTCTGTCTTGGGCCCTGTCTTATTCAACATCTTTATCAACGACTTGGATGATGGACTCAAGGGCATCCTGATCAAATTTGCAGATGACACCAAACTGGGAGGGGTGGCTAACACCCCAGAGGACAGGATCACACTTCAAAACGACCTTGACAGATTAGAGAACTGGGCCAAAACAAACAAGATGAATTTTAACAGGGAGAAATGTAAAGTATTGCACTTGGGCAAAAAAAATGAGAGGCACAAATACAAGATTGGTGACACCTGGCTTGAGAGCACTACATGTGAAAAGGATCTAGGAGTCTTGGTTGACCACAAACTTGACATGAGCCAACAGTGTGACGCGGCAGCTAAAAAAGCCAATGCAATTCTGGGCTGCATCAATAGGAGTATAGCATCTAGATCAAGGGAAGTAATAGTGCCACTGTATTCTGCTCTGGTCAGACCTCACCTGGAGTACTGTGTCCAGTTCTGGGCACCACAGTTCAAGAAGGACACTGACAAACTGGAACGTGTCCAGAGGAGGGCAACCAAAATGGTCAAAGGCCTGGAAACGATGCCTTATGAGGAACGGCTAAGGGAGCTGGGCATGTTTAGCCTGGAGAAGAGGAGGTTAAGGGGTGATATGATAGCCATGTTCAAATATATAAAAGGATGTCACATAGAGGAGGGAGAAAGGTTGTTTTCTGCTGCTCCAGAGAAGCGGACACGGAGCAATGGATCCAAACTACAAGAAAGAAGATTCCACCTAAACATTAGGAAGAACTTCCTGACAGTAAAAGCTGTTCGACAGTGGAATTTGCTGCCAAGGAGTGTGGTGGAGTCTCCTTCTTTGGAGGTCTTTAAGCAGAGGCTTGACAACCATATGTCAGGAGTGCTCTGATGGTGTTTCCTGCTTGGCAGGGGGTTGGACTCGATGGCCCTTGTGGTCTCTTCCAACTCTATGATTCTATGATTCTATGATTCTATGATTCCTCATCTCCCTCCTTCTCCTGTAGTAGCCGAATGGCTGCAGGTGACAATTGAGGGAGCTGGTCTTCCAGCTCAGCAAATGGAGAGGCCCTGCAGTCTTAATTTTATTTTATTTTTTGCTTTGCTATTAAAAATATTTGTGTTTCCTAGTAGAGTTCATGCTGTGCTGCCCACCCTTCCTTCTTCTCCAAGAATGTTCCTCCGGCCCTATGAGGAAAGTGGTCAACGAACTTTGGAGAAGCACTTCCCTTTCCTGCTGCCCAGAGATTTGCAGCCATCTGTCCGTTCTGTCACTGGTTCTCTCTCCTTGACCTTTCTGGAGACATGAACAAGCTGAAGAACTTGGAACTGGTTCCTCATTTTGAGGATTTGAGGTCTGATTATATGGAGAACATCTGCAATACATTCTGATTGCAACAGCTTAATGAGCTACCATTAACAGGGATGGTTCCAGGTTGCGGGGGGGGGGGGAAGGCAACTTTCTTCCTCAAACCAAAATAATTTTGACCAGAATGGCAACCCAATATTTCCAAAGAAAAGCACCAACTTTAGTTGCCTTCTTCATTTCTTTGTCAACAGTATCATTTCAGAGGTAATTTGCAGGGCAAGCCTAACCATATGCACTCAGATATTATTTCTACAGTCCTAATCTGCTATAGTAGGCATACTTACCTGGGAGTAAGTGTCACTGAACTCATTGGGGCTTTTACTTCTGAGTAGATATATATGGTAAGATTGTGCTATCAGAGGTAGAATTTAAGAGAGAGAGATAACTTAGAGGTAAACAGAAATTCAAAAGTAACCCACCAAAATAAAGTTTGTATCCCCTTCTGCAATTTATATTTGTTGCAACAAAGAAAAAAAGGTTGCTTGTGGAACCTAGTTAGACTAACTCATCTCCCTCATCACCCTCATCATTTCAATTCAAACGTGCCCAGAAAACTGCATCTCTGTGTCCAGCATCGCATTCCTGTTACATCTCCTCTTACTTCCCTTCTCTTCATACTAAAAAGCCTCAAATGCTTTAACCTTTCCTACAGATATTTTCTGGATATTCAAACTTGTATATTTAGAAAGCCATAGGCTCAAAAACACCATAGCAAATCAATTTTCAAATACAGAATTCAAATATGAAACTCAAAAATGGAAGCCCTGGGCAGCTTTGGGAGAAAGGGCAGGATATAAATTTAAGAAAAGATATATATGTCTGTTAAATGCAGTTATTAAATACTGTATTCTGTGAGAAGCAGATTTTGGCTAAACATCCAAAGACACTATCCTAATAGAATGTTCCTAAGGCCAACACCATCAATTTGCTGGGCAGAAGCCGAACCATGCAAATCATCAGACCCTTCTTTTGATGCTGTCAGTTTTTATACCTATTATTGACAACTTGCGTTCCAAGAATTGCTTGCTCAACTGATCCATTCCAGGTGCATGCAAGATAGCCCAGGTCTTCTACAGCTATACAACTCCTTGCAGGTTGCATGCAAATGAATCATAACTCCCTTAATACCTTAATAAAGGTGTGTATGCATTGCTATACAATGGTTAAGGCGGTTTTGCATTTCTATGATATAATAGCTAGCAATACTCTCTCTCTTTCCTCCCAACGCAACATTAAATCATTAAGGTTATATAAGCACTTTAGTATTAATTATCTTTTCCCTATCCTTTTTTCAGCCTAAAGATTCCTGAGCAGGAGAAGAAAAACACCCATTTCTGTTAGCTGGAGAGTACATGGAGTCCTGTTCACAGAGGATCTTTCTCACTTGGGAAAAGTTCCAGGGTTACTGTGTGTGTAGCAGAGGGCATGTGAAAGGGAGCGGCAATGTTACTAATGACACACATATTTATTAACACGCCTGCCCTTTTGCAATCCCACTGAATCTGGTGCAAGAGACTGTGTGTGCAGGATCAAGTCTCCCGTCCCCATCCTGCCCTCAAGGGTCACAGCTACTGTGCTTGCCAGGGAATTTGAACTCTGTCTAGCAGCCTCATCTGCCTTCTTCTGTGCTGCCCACTCCCCATTCATCACCTCACTCTCCAGCCTGTCTCCGCCCTCCCCATATCTCCTCCTTCGCTTATACGTTCCCATATCAGTGCCACAGGTGGACGTAGAAACAGATACAAACTACAGGTGAAAAGAAAAACACCCTAAGAAGCAGTAGTGAAACTCTTTATATCTCAGCATTCGCTCATCTTGGTGGGTCTTGGCCTTTGCCAAGTGGCCGGGGGGCAGTGGGGAATCATAACCCGTCCCAAAATAATCCAGGCTCACTGGGTTAATAGCCAGGCATTGGGTGGAGGCCTGGAAAAATAATTGAGTAGGTTCAAATTATTTCTGTCCATAATTGGCAGGGTTCCGCCACTTCTAGAGATGAAGGAGGGGGGAGTCTTCGGATGGAATGTCATGGTGCTTTGCCAGCATTTGTCTGCTTCAGACTGCTGCACAGCGCTATACTACAGTCATTGTCTGGATGTAGCCTTAGGGCTGACACTGCAATCATTGGACTCATGTTTTGTTTTAAGATGCAAATAGAGGGTTGAGTTAGCAAATTGCAAGCCCTACAACTAATAGCTAGCCTCTTCTGCAAACGTGGAATGGAGATTTCTCCATTAGGATAAATGGGGCTCTGCCCCACCAGTCTCAGTTTGCCCCCAGCGATCCCCCATCTGTCTGCCTTCTTACTTACCGTACAACCAGTCCAAGGGGATGGCACTACCTATCGGCTTCCTTCTTAGTCTCAGTGTTGCTGTTAAGAATGAAGGAAGAGCCTGCTGGATCAGGCCAATGGCCTGTCTAGTCCAGCATCCTGTACTCACAGTGGCCCACCAGATACCTGTGGGAAACCCACAAGCAGGACCCAAACGCTCTCCCCTTTTGTGGTTAACAGGACTTAACCATCAAATGGCTAGTCGTCGTCGACAGCTCTTGTAGAACTCAGCAGAGAAGATGGAGGACTTGAAGACCTTGAACTTTGCAGTCCTGGACTGTTTGTATGGACTTTGTTGTGAATTAGATGAGAATGGATATTTGTCTTGTATGTTGCTTTGAGGATTGTAGAGCTAATTTGTGAAGCCTAGTCTGTCTTGATCTGCTTAAATTGTGAAGGCAGTAGAACTCCATTGCAGATCTTGTGTGAAGATGATGGACTTTATGGAGCTGGCTGAACTCACCAGGAGAATCCGCGACCAGAAAGAAAAGGAATATCAAGAAGAATGGAAGAAAATTAAAGACTATTTGAATAAATATTGTAATATTAAAGATTTGTAATTACTTAAAAGAACCATTTAGGCCTAGGATTAAATAAATAAATAAGAAAGAGTAGGATAAGAAAAGTTAGGAAATATGATTATAACTGGAATATTGTTATATGGAATAATTACATTAGAAACTGCTATGTTCAATTACAAGGAAATTCAGGTGGAAGAGATTAGAGGAAGTCAAGTAATATGTTTATGAAGTTGGAATTTAACCAATTAATTAAGTTTTATTCATGTATGTGGTGGTACATGTGGGGTTTGTAATATTTTATTTTCTTCCTTTTCCTTTTCCTTTTCCTTTTCTTTTTATTATTGTTTTTTCTTTTTTATTATGTTAAAGTTATGTCTTTGTATGAAACTCAATAAATATCATTGGGAAGGGGGGGAAAAAACAAAGCTATTGTACTACCAACCTTACTGTATGCTTGTGAAACATGGACCACTTATAAATGTCATCTCCAACTCCTCGAAAGATTCCATCAATGGTGTCTCCAAAAATTTTTACACATCACTTGCAAAGATCTGCAAACTAATATCAGTGTACTGGAAGAAACAAAGATCACCAGTGTTGAAGCAATGGTTCTTCAACATCAACTTCTTTGGACTGGTCATGTTGTGTGGATGCCTGATTATCGTCTTCCAAAGCAACTACTCTATTCCGAACTTAAAAATGGAAAGTGTAATGCTGGTGGTCAACAAAAGAGATTTAAAGACAGTCTCAAGGCAAATCTTAAAAAATGTAGTATAAACACTGACAACTGGGAAACACTGGCCTGTGAGTGTTCCAGTTGGAGAACAGCCTTTACCAAAGGTGTCATGGGCTTTGAAGCATAGCTGTCAACTTTTCCCTTTTCTTGCGAGGAATCCTATTTGGAATAAGGGAATTTCCCTTAAAAAACGGGAAACGTTGACAGCTATGCTTTGAAGACACTTGAACTCAGGACGCAAGGGAGAAACGTGCAAGGAGGAAGGCACGCTTGGCAAATCCACACCCGTGATCAACTCCCACCTGGAAACCAATGTCCCCACTGTGGAAGGACATGTGGATCCAGAATTGGCCTCCACAGTCACTTATGGACTCATTGTTAAAACCGTGTTTATGGAAGACAATCTTACTCAGCTACGAGGGATCGCCAAAGAAGAAAGAAAGAAGAGCTCCAAGGGGATCTCAGCATGATAAGAAAAGCTTTGTGATCCTGGGAAAGAGGCAAAAGAAGAAAGGGCTGCTACTTGAGAGTAAGGTGCTTCTGAGGGTCTTGTAAGATGAGAGGATGTTTAAGTTCAGGGACAGAATTTCAGTCTATAGTACGGTACTTTATTTTGATACTTTGCTTGATTGGGAAATTTGCTGGCTTTCTGTAACTTTTGAGTAAACTTTTATCTTGTTTCATAAACCTTTGTGGTCTCAGTTTATTGGAAACACTCTCTTGCCTGGAAGTCATAACCTGAGTGGCTTCAGGGAGATTACCTGAAGAGGAATCCTGGTTGAAAGAATTTCCCCCTTTATCTGGTGGCAGGGAGTTTTTTAAAGGGGGAAGAGTGGGCTGAGTGCCCTTCAGAAGGCACAGGATCCAGGGGGGCTGGGAGGCAGCCATCACGGGGACAAACTAGATTTAGCTTGCTCTGCCTGTCATTGGCCCTGGCTTTCTCTATGGCTGGTCTCCTGTTCTCCAACCCTGCCAGTTCCAACGGGCGCCAGTCACCACTGATAATACTCCTAGCCTACCTTACAGGACTGTTGTAAGGATCAGTGAGAAAGGGTCTGAAACTCTTCCAACACTTTGAAATCCAAGTGTTATTATTAATAACAAGTGGGAGCTGCAACAAGATGTTGCAGTGTGGAGTGTGGAGTGCTCCTGCTCACAGTCTTCCAGTAAGTCCTGCCCTTTCCATTTCATTTCCATTTCTGGCTTCCATTCTCCTCGTCCCCATCTTAGGGTTCCCCCCCCCACCATGCAAGAGATTCTTTTGATGGGAGAGTAGCTCCCTTGAGCATGCTAGTGCCTCTGTATTGATTCTTGCTTGTTGCACTCACCAACTGAGTTAGCTGTTATTATATGTGGTGTCAAATGCAGCCCATTACTTCCAGCTATAATGATGATGTATGGGCAATCTATCCGGAAGATATTTGTATTTTGAGGAGTTCTGATCTGACTCAGTTGCTCTCTTCCTGCCTCCTGTTCCTTCCACCTCCCTATCTCTTGTTAAGCTCTTTGATGACTGAGAACAGCCTTTAATGTCCTAATCTGTTGGTAGGAAACAATAGTGATGTTGAACATTGTTTTGAGAAAGTGAGGCATTGGGAAGGGGTAGACAGGTTAGCTATCTATAAATCAGATGGTTGTGGGCAGAGTTTAGGGAGAAGCTTGTGCACGGACTGACGGCCGCAGAGCTGTGTAAACTGAGGCTACCTGGGGGAGTCACTTCGCCACTTCTTGAGGGCTTCCAAGTGGCAGATTGAGGTGCTTGCTTGGTATGTATATATTGCTTGCTGTTTAGAATAAAATCTTTGATCTTCTCACTCACTTGTGTTTTGTATTACTTCTGACTCTCGTTTTAAAAGAACCACCTTGCATTTGGCAAGACAGATGGTTTTGTTGCTCTACCCTACAGGACTTTTATGCTATGGGATAATAGGTTCCCGGTTTTAAGCCGCATTCACACCATACATTCAAGGGGCTATGATTCCATTTCGCCTAAACAGTGGCGTAGCGTGGGTTGTCAGCACCTGGGGCAAGGCAAGTAATTTGCGCCCCCTAACCCGTGGATTTGCGCCCCCTAACCCGTGGATTTGCGCCCCCTAACCCATGGATTTGCCCTAACCCCAGATGTTGCGCCCGGTGCGGCCCGCCCCCCCTGCACCCCCCACTCTACGCCACTGCGCCTAAAGAATTCTGGGAGCTAGTGCCATCTTAGAGCTACAATTCTCAGAGTAGTTTAACAACCAGTCCCTTTTTACTGGGAATTCTGGGAATCGTATCTCTGGAAGGGGAATAGGAGCCTCCTAACAACTCTCTGCACCTTTAATAAACTACAGATCTCAGACTTCTTTGGTTGTTTAAGGGGGTATCATAGAGCTTAAATGTACAGTGTAAATGCAGCCCTAGAAGCAGTCAGTTTTTAAATGCAGAGTAAGAAGGAACACATTGGGATGCGGGTGGCGCTGTGGTCTAAACCACAGAGCCTAGGACTTGCCGATCAGAAGGTCAGTGGTTCGAATCCCCACGACGGGGTGAGCTCCCATTGCTCGGTCCCTGCTCCTGCCAACCTAGCAGTTCGAAATCACGTCAAAGTGCAAGTAGATAAATAGGTACCGCTCCTGCGGGAAGGTAAACGGCATTTCCGTGTGCTGCTCTGGTTCGCCAGAAGTGGCTTAGTCATGCTGGCCACATGACCCGGAAGCTGTACGCCGGCTCCCTCGGCCAATAAAGTGAGATGAGCGCAGCAACCCCAGAGTCATCCGTGACTGGACCTAATGGTCAGGGGTCCCTTTACCTTTTTAAGAAGGGACACAACAGTCTTATTTCCTTGGGTGGATGTTGCATTTCTATCAGACATTCTTGTCATTTTTGCACTTTTCTTCACATTTCATGGTAGAACAAATTCTGTGTCTGTCATCTTGTAATTAATGCTATCAGCTGATAAATAAAGCTACTAATAATGGCATACCAGCAGCACAAACACAGCTTTGAGTCCTGGTTAAAGGCTTTGCTTTCAGTCGTACAGGCTGTGAGTCATAGCTCAGTGGCACAGCACACATGTGTTGCATGTAGAAGGTTCCATCTCTGGCATCTCCAGCTAGAAAGTCAGGTAGCAGCTGTTTGGAAAGCCTGTTCTCTTGCTGGGACCTTGCGGAGCTGTTGCAATTCAGAGTAAGGTTAGATCGGGGCAAGGAACCTTTTTTGACCCAAGGGCTGCAGCCCTTTGTGGAGAACCTTCTGATGGCCACATAACAGTGGTGGGTGTAGATGGAGGCAAATGAGAGCAGAGCAATGCATGTGAGTCTTACCTACTATCAAAGACAAATGAAACTGGAGAGTGAAGGTATAATGCCTTTTGGAGCAGGGAGCACCTATCAAATCCTGAAAACTCCCCTCGGCAGGGCTGGCCCACTCATAAGGCAAGGTGAGGCGGTGGCCTCAGGCAGAAGATTTGGGCCTGTGCCATTCACTGCCTCCTACATGGCTGCACGGCTGCCTTATTCTCTGTGGGCTCCCCCCACTGCCCCCACTGAAGCCACAGGTGCCCCCCACAGCTGCCACACCCCTGCCTCCTCTGTGGGTGTTACTGCTGCAGACCCCTGCCCCACCCACTCCCAGCACTGGGGACATACCTGCAGAGGAGGAGGGGCAGGGAGTGAGGGTGCTGGAGCAGGCCTGTGCCTGCCGCAGGCCACAGGGGCCGCAGGAGGGGTGCCTCTAGTGGCCAAATGTCCCTGAGCTGCCATTAGGCTTCAGAGAAGGCTTCTGATGGGTATTTTCTGGCACCCACTCCCCTAACCCTATTCATTCTCTTGATATGCAGAGGCATCCTGCCTCTGACACTGGATGGAGAACAGAGCCACTGGTATTTACTTCAAAAGGTAAAAACCAGGACACCCTGAAAGTAGCTGAGCTTTTTACAAAAACTCGACAAAGCTCCGCCTTTGAAATCCTGGGGCTAGTGGCCACTGTCCATCTTTGTCTAGTCCCCTTTCAAAGTCATCCAAGTTGGTGGCCATCCGTGCTTCTTGATCATATTGAGGCAGTTATCAGCGATCCCGCTTTCCATACGATTTGCTCCCGTTTGGGCCCAATATAAATCCAGCACTAATGCACCATTACTGTATCCATGACATGTTGCTGAATACAAACACACATGCAAGAACCTCAAGTCTGGGTCAGTGTCCTCACTGCTGCTTGGATATGGAAACATAACATGTTCTTCCCAGGTTTACTCCTGAGGCCTGACAAATCCACATTCTGTGGCGCTAAATGAGAACCTCACTAAACTCCACAACTTTGAGTCTTATTCAACACTTGAGGGATCCTTCTAAGTCAATTGTTTGCAACCAGCCTCTATCCCTCTTTCCTTCCCTCCTTCCTTGGATGCCATCTCACGTTTCTGCCTCCCAAAGGCTTGTGCGACTGTTGGTTGCAGCAGCCCTGGCTACAAGCTCCCCAGGCGAATGGTGTCTCTGGGGCTGGCCAGGGAGTGCTGGTTGCCAGGAGCTGAGGCAGCCTTGGAGCAAGCAAGCAAGCAAGCAAGCAAGCGGGCAAGAGAACCCAGCTAGCCAGTCCTCCAGCTCTTGCTGTTGGGAATGGACAGACAAGTGGGAGGCCAGGCAGGCAAGCAGGCAGGCAGCCAGGGACACACTGCACTAGCCTTTCTTGTGCTTGCTGTGTGCAATGCCTGCCTGGGAGCTGAGTGTCTGGCACCGAAGGAGAGCCTTTCCACCGTGCAGGCCTGGCAGCGCCTGCTGCTGCCATAGCTGCCTCCCACATGGCATCCTCTTTCCAGGCCCCTGTGGGACCACATGAGGAGGCTCCTCGCTGTGGAGCAGAGGGGCAGCTCAGAGACCAGGGGTGGTGGCAACTGCTGCCTTGAGGACTCCCGAGGATAGGGGAGGGGAGAGGAGGCTGAGGGAACACCACAAGGGAGAAGGTTAAAAAGGGGTGAGGGCTGCCAGTTCTGCAGACAAGGGAGGGCCATAGCTGGGCTTCTGAGGCTTGAAGTGCATTTCCACACAGGGGAGTCGCAGAAGAAATGTAGTTGGTCAAGGGAGCCATGGTCTCAAAAAGGTTGAAACTCTGTTCTAGGTGAACTATGATGAGTTGAATGAAGCCATTTTTTCACCACCCAAACTCAAGATTATTTTTCCTTTGCTGCCCCTTCTTAGTAATGCTGACTGAAACCGACATGTTTAATTCAAAAAGTGCTTTAGCTGTGAATAACAATGTCTCACTAGCCTTTTATCTCTCATCGCTTGTGGTTGTTTTGTTATTCACCAATAATTACTCTAAATGGTACATCTGTTGTCATGACAACATATTAACAAACCGTTGTAAAAATTCTGGAACTGGAAGCCCATTTCCCTCATCTGTCTGCTTGTCTGTCTGTCTGTCAGCCTGTCTATAGTTCTCTCATTAATGTATTCCCATCAGTGCAGGGCATATTTTTCTCACTGAGCCATGCACCCACTCCCATGGCACAGCAGCGGCCCTATCATTGGGCAAAGGGGAAGTGGCCAGCTCTAGTCATGGGTTATAGGTGTCATTAAAGCTAGCCCAGTGTAAGCCACGGATGTGCAGCACATGGACGTGCCGCACATTCAATCAGGATGTTCTTTTCTGCCACCTCTACTGAAAGGAATAAGAGCTGCGCAAAACACGAATGTTAATTTCAGTGAAGTTTTCACAGGACAACTTCCCAGTTGATTGTGGTCAGTGTTAATAAATTTCAGTGGTTGAAGGTGATGGAATCACTGAGCTTTCATTTGGAAAGAAAACCACTGCTGTAATATGTTCCTTCCTGCTCACTGGAGATTCCAGTCACAGCATCTGTTATGATAGTTCACTTTCAGTCATTAGTGAGAGGCAAAAGAGAGGCTGGTATAAGGATTTTCCTTTCTTTTAACAAATTCACAGAAAAATAAAACAAAACTATTTTTGTGTGTGCAAGATTTGGATCAGAGACTAAGAAACAGTGGAACTGGATTTGGGTGGCGCTGTGGGTAAAACCTCAGCACCTAGGACTTGCCGATCACATGGTTGGCGGTTCGAATCCCCGCGGCGGGGTGCGCTCCCGCCGTTCGGTCCCAGCGCCTGCCAACCTAGCAGTTCGAAAGCACCCCCGGGTGCAAGTAGATAAAAAGGTACCGCTTTATAGCGGGAAGGTAAACGGCGTTCCGTGTGCTGCGCTGGCTCGCCAGATGCAACTTGTCACGCTGGCCACGTGACCCGGAAGTGTCTGCGGATAGCACTGGCTCCCAGCCTGTAGAGTGAGATGAGTCTGTCAAGACTGGCCCGTACGGGCAGGGGTACCTTTACCTTTACCTTTACCATTCCAATATAATTTCAGTAGCCCTAATGGAGAGGTGATGGGCTCCCTTGCAGGTTTTTAAGCCCTCTGCTTAAGCATGGCCATTGTCATGTCAGTGGCAGGACAATATGGGGCCCACACGTGATAAGAGTTTGGCCTCATTATTGTGGTAGTAGTTCCAAAATTCTCTCATTCGCACAGCAGTTTGGAGGCAGAGGGCTTGGGCCAAATCAATAGAGAAATTGCTGAAATAAAAGCTATGAAACAGGTGTAGTCATCATGTGAGGAGGAATGAAAGCCTGGTGGTGTTTGTATGTGCTTGACTGCTATCAGCAATACTATATTGGGATAGGAAATGTCAGACTTAATGAGGGGAAATTATCTGACGGTCTGAAAGCCTTCTCCTGGAGAAAAATCACTTTAATCCCTGTGGCTGTTATTGGTTGCAACCTACAACACTGGCTCCAGAACAGTTTTGATTGCCGCGGTAGGAATATTGTCCCAGAGAACCAGTGTGGTGTAGTGGTTAGAGTGTCAGACCGGGACCTGGCAGACTAGGCTTCACATCTCCACTTGGCCATGAAGCTCGCTAGGTGACCTTCGGCCAGTCACTCCCTCTCAGCCAAACCTACCTCTCAGGGTTGTTGGGGAGATGAAATGAGAAGAGGGGAACTATGTCTGCCACCTGGAGCTCCTTGGAGACCAAGGTGGGATATAAATGAAATAAGTGAAACAAATAAGTTGCTGACCACTGAAGCCTCTCTTTGCTCAGCAACTGTGGCGAGATTTGTAACCTGTTTAGGCCACCCTTGGAAGTGCAGGATAAAAAGTGGGGGTTAAGATGTTGGTAACATGATAAAACAGTAGGTTGGATCCAGACTTGGCCATGCTTAAAGCAGACCCATTGATCTACTCAAGGCATGACTGAAGCTGCACACATCATTCAATAAATAAAATTTAAAGCACATTCCCCACCACACACACAACACAATCTTGAAACCTGCAGTTTCTTAAGGGTTAGATTCTTGTGGCAGAGAGGGAAAGTGTTTTAAATGTAGGGTGTGTACACAGTCTGGAGCAAATCCTGAGTGTTTATTATTATTTTGTTAAGCCGGGTTTGCCAAACAAAGCCCTCATTGGTGCCTTCAGACAGTGGGCACAGACTCTGATGTGTGATTTTAAAAAATAAAGAAATAAAGTTGTGAAGCAAAATATGCATGTGCCTTTCTAAGCATACAGTGATACCTCGGGTTAAGAACTTAATTCATTCTGGAGGTCCATTCTTAACCTGAGGTACCACTTTAGCTAATGGGGCCTCCCGCTACTACTGCGTGATTTCTGTTCTCATCCTGAAGCAAAGTTCTTAACCCGAGGTACTATTTCTTGGTTAGCGAAGTCTGTAACCTGAAGCATCTGTAACCCGAGGTACCACTGTATTCTGTGAAATGAAGTAGCCTGACTGCTCCTGTCCATCAGTGTTTTTTGCCAATGAGTGAAGTCAGAGCTGTGATATAAGTGATTTGTTTAAACACCAGGCAATAGGATCCTAAAGGGCTGCCTCTTCCAGCACACTTTTCTTGCTTTGCTCTCACATTGGATCCTCCTGGTTGCTGCTCTGTTTTGTTTTCTGCCTGCCAGGCACGTGGAGCAGGAGGCAGACAGCTACTTGAGAGCCATTTTTTTAATTAAAAAAAGTGTATTGGGGTAGGGGAAGAAGTGTGGGAATTGCTCATTTTGCTGCCTGTTGGCCATGCAGAACAGCTATAAGGAAGCTGCTTGAGAAACATTTTTGAAAATGTGGGATGGGGAAAGAAACACAGGAATCCTCCCATTGCTACTGTTTTTGTTTTGCTGCCTGCTGGCACTTGGAGCAAGCAGCCTCAGTTGAGTACAGGTGGTAGCTAAGGGGTTGCTTTTCCAGAATAGAACAAACATTAGGGATGTTGGACTCAAGCTGTTATGGGAACCCACAACTTGACCAAGTAAGGTGGAGTGTGTGTGGTGGGATGGGTGTGTGCACCATTCATATTATGCTGTCTTTCCTTATACAGTGGTACCTCGGGTTACAGACGCTTCAGGTTACAGACTCCGCTAACCTAGAAATAGTACCTCGGGTTAAGAACTTTGCTTCAGGATGAGAAAAGAAATCGTGCAGTGGCAGCACGGCGGCAGCGGGAGGCCCCATTACCTAAAGTGGTACCTCAGGTTAAGAAGAGTTTCAAGTTAAGAACGGACCTCGGAAACGAATTAAGTTCTTAACCAGAGGTACCACTGTATTCCATGTTGCGTTGCATCGAGGTTGTATTGAGTTTGCTCTGAAGCAAACAATAATGAGGATGAAGCTTGCTTTGACTTGCCTGAGGCCCTTGGAGGTAATATGGTTATCTCTAAGCATGCTACTAAAGTGCCTGGGAAGATATAAATATCCCCAAGAGTCCTGTTTAATTTCAGGATCAATCTGCAGCACAGCCACTGAGAAAGGAAGTTGGTTGGGGGAGCAGGAAAGAGAACACCATGTTTTCATACTCTTCCTTGCCTTCCATAGAAGACGTTAGAATTTCATTCCCCTAGGATCCATCTACATACAATAGAATGTCCTTAATGTTTAATAACTTTGTCACAGTCTATTTGGTACCCAGTTCCAAAGGTTCATATTTCTTTATCTGACTTTAGCAACATCATTCTAAAGCAGGGATGTTGCCAGACTGCTGTTTCCATCATCTCTTACCATTGGCCAAGCTGGCCGTGGCTGCTACTGATGGCAACATCTGGCGGGTCATGGGTTCCTTATCCCTGTTCTAAACCACAGTTGAGTAACATGTTTGGGCAGTAACCCTGTGCTCCATGCCCTTCTTCCAATCCAGTCCTTGGGTTGGGATGGCCCCTGCACCCAATTCAAGAACTGGGCTTAGAACAGCAGCAGAGCATCTGCCTTGAATACAGAAGGTCCCGGGTTCAGTCCCCAGCATCTGCACCTAGAGCTGGGAGAGACCTCTGCCTGAATCCCTGGAGAGTTGCTGCCAGCCAGTGGCAACAATACTGGGCTAGGTGGACCAGTATAAGGCAAATTCCCATGTAAGCCATGCATGTAGTAGCCAGTGCCAGATGTAGGGCAGCGAGGGCAGTTCCCCCATACAGGGTGCCAAGCAGAGGGGTGCAAAACAATAACAATAAAAGTAACAGCCTATATTTATACGGGTACCTACTGAGAAGATCCATTAAAAGCAACTGTAGCAAAAGGAATTTCCGTGAAAATAAGAAAGGGGGGAAGTTGTCCATATTACTAAAGTTTGGTCTTGCTTTGGCTAAGTACATAGGCAGAGGATTCAGAAGCACTGCTGCCTCTGACCGTGGAAGGAGAACTCAGCCATTGTTGCTTGTAGCCATCAGTAGCCTCCTCCTCCTCCATGAATCTGCCCAGTCCTCTTTTTAAACCTTCCAAGTGGGTGGCCATGACTGCCTCCTGTGGAAGTGAGGCCCATAGTTGAAAGATGTGCTGTGTGGAAAAGTACTTTCTTTTATCTGTCTGTGATTTCTAGTGTTAAGAGAAAGAGAGAAAAGGTGTTCTTTTTCTATTCCCTCCATGCCTTGCATAATTTTATGAACTTCTGTCATGTCACCTCTTACTTGTTTTTTCTCGAAAGTAAACTGAGGAGATCTGGGAATGGTAAAGCACCATTTCTCATGAGACATCTTGTCCATGCTGCTGATGGGGCCCTCCCTTCTCTCCCGGGCACCCTTTCCTGAGAGCGTTGAAGGAGAGCAACGAAGAGGTCAAGGCGGCTGGGGAGGGGGCAGGGGTTAAGGAGGGGGCTGATCAGGAGCCAGGAAGAAACATGACCCAGGAGCAACACAATTTCTCCCTCCTGCCTGGAAAAACACACCCGCAGTTCCAGATGTGAGATTTCACAGGCAATTAGCTAGTTCTTTTATTTTTAAAAGAAGTTGGTTGGTTTTCTCCACTGAATGATTATAATTGCAAGTAGCGACATAGGGTCGCAATTGCAAATTTGAAACATCTTGTGTGTGGATGTCTGAGAGAGATCTGAATAGGGTCAGGGCCTGAATATGCTACCATCCTTTTCTGTTGATTTTTTTTAAAATAAAGGTGCTAATTGCCTGCTTTTAATGCCCTCCTCCCAGTTCGACTTAAAGGAAGTTTTAAGAAAGAGTTGCGGATGGAAAGTCAGAAAACCATTAACTTTTTGCACAACAGAATTAAACCAGAACTTGAGCTTTTCATCTTGACGGTTCCCCACCCCTCCCCCAGTTTAATTACAATATTTCACATTTATAGAGATCTTGGAGGGGGCTCAAAGTGCTTCCTTACAGAGATTGCCAAGAAATGAATGTCTTTTTTAACCATTTACAGGAGCCCTCTAAGGCAGGTGGACTGCTGCTGTTGCCCTGGTATTGCAAATGAGAGGTTGAGCCACAGAGACTCAGCTACGGTATGTCACAAAGACCACAGAGGCCGTTGTTGAGCAGCCCCTCTGTCTGCCACCAACCCACCCCAATGTAGCTCCTTCCTCCACTCTGCATCATTAGCTGCAAGGGAACTGCAGAACATTGTCAAGTTGGAATACAGACTTTGCTGATAGTTGTTTTGGAAGGGCAGCTGCAAAACCTACTTCTAATTCTTCCATTTGAAAGCCTGGTGGTCACTGCAGACTAAAGTAAAAACAAAAAGATTGTTTTTAATTGCTTCTTTTATTTGTTATTTCATTTATATCCTGCCTTTCCTCCAAGGGACTCAAGGGGGCATACATGGTCCCCCCCCCCATATTCTATCCTCATTACAACCACGAGGAATAGGTTAGAACTGTTAGGTTGAGAAACCTTGGACAATTTTAAAAATTTTCTTATATATTTCAAGGGCACCCAGTGAGCTTCATGGCTGTGTGGGGATTTTAACATATTCCTGTCCACTTCTAGAACATTCTAACAACTATACCACAATTATTTATATCCTGGAAGGAGACCTTTGGCTAGGTTTTTAACAGAATTTACAGTACATCATCACCATCCCTCCCTCTCCCTCTCCCTCCCTCCCTCCCTCCCTCCCTCTCTCTCTCTCTCTCTCTCTCATCAGAATCATATCAGACTTTCAGGCAGCCCCTGATCTCTGTGGGGGGATTTAGCCTACAATTGATAGACTGTCCATGTGGTTTTTGGCAGAGCCAGCTGGCGTCAGAGAAGATAGACATCAGTTACCTGCTTCCCCAGCCCACTGTCTAGCGTAAACACACAGAGATATTAAACTCTGTTTCAGCCAACCAATAAATATATTGGTTTCATTTGTAGAGCCCCTACTTCCTTCCTTTATTGTCTGTGCTGCTGCTATAATTAGTTTAATCTTTACTGGAAGGAGGACTGACAATGCAGGAGAAGGAAACTCTTTGCATATTCCCAAGAGAACAGAGCAGGTGGTGTTGTTTGCCACTGTGGGAGAAAGGATGAATTGATGGGGCTATGAGGATGGATGGATGATAACAGATCTCCCCAGAATCAGGGCAGGGAAAGTGGGAGGCTGAGCAAGGCGTTTTAGGACTATGTTGGGAGCTACAGTACACGGGGGGAGGGAGAACCCTGCAAGTCAAAATTAGCACCACTTACTCAGGTAAAATATAATTTCCCCCTCAATTCCTGATAGTATTCTGAAAATTTGGGGAGCATTGTGAAAAGTTGATGGTGCTTTCGTCAAAGCATTTTGCTCAGCCCTGTTTTCAGTGCGTTCTTTGCTCACACAACAGCAGCTGCCCTGCAACACTCATGTAAAGTCTGCAGCTGACTTTTCTTCTATGCTTTGAACTAGCCATGATGAGCTAGGAATGATGCTTCCTCATTGGGTCACAAGTACCTAGAAGATGCTTGCTTGATGATGGCTGGTGGATCTTTGGAGACACCATCCCTGCTTTCTTGGTGTGCTGATGATTCTTGGTTCAGGAGTAAAAAGCAATTAACAATACATCATTCCACAATCATTAATTGATGTCTGTTTTTAACTTTTTTATATGGTTTTTTTTTACTATATGGTATTATGGATTTTTGTTGTAAGCCACTTTGAGCAGTGTACACATAACAGCATATTTTTATAAGTAAATGAAAAGTTGCAGGAAACCAGCCACGGGACATGCACCCTTTGCAAATGAAGCAACACAGCCGTCCCCCAAACCTTGCAGGCACAAGTGATGAAAGCCCGTTTGTGTATAACCACCCTAATCACATAGTGAGCAAAAATCATTATTCATGCTCAATAAAAAGGACATTTGGAGGGACTGCCCATGCTCTATTCTCTCAAGGAAACTTAAAAATATTGCCCCTCAAATTTCCCTCTCCTCAGGGCAGGACCCCGAAGAAAGACATTTTGCCACCTGAAGCAGCTTGCAAGTGGGGCTTCGCATTCACAAGTCAAGAGGCATTTTAGTCCTCAGGGATGGCCAAGTTATTTTGGCAGCTGAGGCAGAAAATCCCAGAAGCGCTTCTCCCCTTTCCTGGCTTAAAAAAAATATGTAATAATAAATTAAATAAGCAACAACTTGCTGCTGCTCTTTCATGACACCCAGATTACATTGCCTGGTGGGGACTGCCTCACCCTGTCAGCCCTGGCTAAGGGAAGTAGAGAACCTAATTTGGAATAATCCATTTACTGAAGCATTGACTGTATTAGACAAGCAGAAATGAGGAAAACGTAACCAGCTCAGCAGAGCTGGCCTTTGCTCTGAATCCACCCATAACCAAGATGTAATTTCTATCTTGCCTTTCCTCCAAGGAGATCAAGCTGACATGCCTGATTTCTGCCCCGACCCCCGTTTTATCCCCCAATGACCCTCTGGGGTTAGGCTAGGCTTAGAGATGGCGACTGACACAAGGTCACCCATGTGAGCTTATGGCCAAGTGTGGATCCCAGCCCTGGTCTCCAAGGGCCACACTGGCTCTTTGGAGATGCGGCAAAGGCTGAGAGTTAAGGAGGTGGAAATGAAGGCTGGGCGTCGTCAACTTTTGGGTGAAGTCTCAGTCATTTTTCTCTGCCTCCCAGTAAAAGAGCTAAGTAGCTACAACAGATCTAATTACATCAACATGTCTTACAAGGAAACAATCATCTGGGGGTGTGAATAAAATGCTGAAGTTTTGTTTTCCATGGCAACGCTTTCTGGAATATTTTCCACTTGCTGAGCATCCCCTGAGATTGACTGGAGCACACAGGAAGTGGTGGCTTGAGTCCAGTCCATCATAAGGGACATGCCAGCATCTGGGACACACAGCTGCAGAAGAGAGTGATGGACAGAGGTTGCAGAGTCAGCGTGAGAACTGCCAGGCACACAGTGATATGTATTCAGGAACGGGTGAGCCAGAACTGAAATAAATGTCTCTCTATCAACCCCTCACAGCCCAATTCTCTTTTGTGAATATTTAACATTTAGCACCAGTAGATTTTGCATTCAGTTTTTTATTAGTAGCATCTAATCGGGTGGAATGCAGCAGCAAGCAGTGTTTGACAGCTGACATGCAACGGTGGTAAGTATTCCACAGTATCTGACAGCTGGCTTGCAATAGCATTTAATACATTTTTATATTGATGTAATTCATTCACTTAAAAGCTGAATTTTAACCAATCAGGAAATAATGCCACTGAAAATGGGATAAACCCCAAGCTGTTATATTTTGAAATCTAATTTCAGTTAGAGCTTCTGAATATTGAATTTTGAAAAGCAAAACCTGATTTGTATAACTGGTCCATTTTTATTCAAATTCAGTAACATCCTGATTTGGGTAGGGCAAGCATTAAAGGACAGTCTGTGTACTTTGCACCTCCACCATTTATTCTGCTCCAACAGTTTCCTGATTCTTCTACTGCATCAATGCCATTTTCACCTTTGTCTCCTGGGTGGTCTTCCTGGATAAAGTTGCAGGGTCAATCTCAGCCAGTTGGGGATCCCATGCTGGATGGATAATAATGTCGTGACTCTTGGGTAAACAGAACTCTAAGAAGACACAGGCTCAGCCCAATTTGGACAAACGTGCCTTGTGTTGCATGGAATGAGCATGTTGTCCTGCACAACAGACCACTACTGAACTGAACTAGAAAGCACTTCCCTCATTTTTTTACAATATACAAGCTAAGAGGACAAGGGGGAAAGATCAGGTCACCAAAAGAAATGCAAACCAAAGCTTCACATTTAGCAGGCTACATTTTTCTGATGAAATATATCGCCTGCAGTTGGAGTGCTTCCCTCCCTCCTCCCTCAATTGCAAACTGTTCTCTTATAAGTGAATGTCATGGGCCTACTTTCCACAACTTTAATGGAAAGAATTGGCTGTTCAAAACTCTGTGGGATCCCTGCCCCCAAGGAAAGAACAGTTATTGTGAAATTACCCTAAAATCAACTTTATTGAATTTGGAAAGAAAAGAAAAAACCCTCAGATTAAATTGGAACTGTTGATATAGAACAGGTCTGGCTGTTTAAATATATTGGTGCCCCATTTCATAAGCAACATTCTTGGGAAGGGCCACTGTGAGTCCAGAAGGCTCCAGGCTCTCAAAGCCACGAACGTTATTAAGGACTTTGCAATATCTAACGGAGGTAATTATGCAAGTGCTTTCAGCTGTAAAGATTTTTTGAAACTAAACTACTTGCTCAAATGATTTATGGTGGAGACATATGGGGACTGGCAAATGTCAACAGCAACCCATTTATTTATTTTTATTTGAAATAGTTAACTATTTACATACTGCTCTTGAAGAGACTCTCAAAAAACTTTACGGTTTTACCTTTTTAAAACATAGGACTGCGCCACCCTGCTTGCTCTGCAGACACCTAGTCATTCGCTTCTTGCCAGAGGAGTAGTGAAGGGGGCACTGGGGGGACTGTGGCCTTGGGCACACAATTTTTGAGGTGCACAAATTAGGTGTCCCCCTCACAGGCATCCCCAGCGCAGCCCAGCCTGGCGCTCCCCTCTGCCCTCCAAGGACCACGTCAGCCAGCCAGACTCCCCCCTGCGTGGGCAAGCAGGTGGCTTGGCGTGGCCCCGCTTTGCTTTGGTGAGGGTGGGGGTCACTCTGGTGGCATCAGCGATGAGGGCTGGGCTGATGTACCCCTACATGGCGCATGGGTGCGTGCACACCCCGGGCACCAGCAACCAATGCTACGCTGCTGCTTCTTGCTGAGTACTGCCTTTGGTGCTTCCTCCGGCCATTCAGGAGCCCAAACAAAGATGTGAAGACACCAGGGTGAGCAAACCTCACTAGGCCAGCCCACCCAAAGGAGTGCCTGCTCTTAACAAGGAAGGTTCAGGAGGGGGGTGTTGTTTGCTGGATCCAGGTCTTAGCTCACACTTAGCCATGCTAATTCTTGCAAACTGTAATGTGCAATATGCACCAATCTAATCTGAAAATAAAAATCTTTGGCAGAACCGGAGTTGTGATTTCAAGTTCTACAGTGGATGGGGAGGGTCAGGAGAAAAAAGAGCTTAGGGTGGCTTAACAACAGTTAAAATTACAGAAATGCTCACAAACTGTTACCAAGCCGTTACAACCCGGGAGACCAGCTTTCAAATTCCCACTTGGCAGTGAAGCTCACTTGGGCCAGTGATGGACTCTTAGCCTAACCCACCTCATATTATTGTTGTGGGAATTAAATGATGCTTTTCTTCTTATCTATAAGCAGTCCATGGTGTCATCCTGCCTACCAGCTTCCTCCTCCTCCGTCTCCATGTTGTCCCATAGAACACAGCAGAGAGGCGGATGGGCACAAAACTAGCATGAGTTGGCTCTGCCTGTTATTCCCTCTGGTTCCTCCACCTCCTGTTGGGACTCCCTGCTTTCCACCCCTGGAGCCCCAGTGGGCCCCAGCCCCCACTGATCCATGTAGCCCCCAGAGCAGCAGATCAGCTTAAAAAGAGAGTTAGAGTCAACAACCTCTTTAGGGCCACAGGCTGGCCACCCCAGCAGCCCTTAATTATAATAAAACGTAGCTTACCAGTAGAGTGCTATTTGCAGCAGATGATGCATTTGGGCTTCAAGAACTGCAATGTATTAATAATGTGCATGGTTTTGCCCTGGGTGAGTTGAAGGATGCCAACTGAACTGATACAGAGCCAGTTAAATTCTGGATTACAGAAATCACCATAGCAAAATATGATGGGATTTATCCTATGAACTTGTACTCAAGATAGACCCATTGAAATGAATGGATCTAAGTTATGTTCATTAATGTCAATAGGTCTGCAATGAATATGAATAAAGTTGCTACAATCCTGTATTAATAAGATTCTCTCAAGGATATTGTCTTCTAAAATCAGATTGGGAAGTTGCAATATATCTATTTGAACTGAATTTTCCATTTGAGAAGGGATTGATTGATTGATTGATTGATTGATTGATTGATTGATTGATTTAACTAACTAACTAACTAACTAACTAACTAACTAACTAACTAACTAACTAACTAACTGTTCTCTCAAAGGGTGGTGAATCAGTGATTTTAAAAATCTGGAAAAACAATTCCAGTACAGATGCGGTTGTGACTTTCAGGAGGTACAGGAACTTGTCCAGTATCTGTTTCCCTGCTCATTATGCACTACACTTTAACAAAAAAATTGGCAAAATTTCAAGATGGAAAGCCTAAAATAGGAGGGCTATGAAAATGTTTATCATCTTCCTCCTGGGGATAAATATGTGACTCATATGGCATCTAATATTTGCATTTGAAAGTGCAAAGGGTTAGAAACAAGTTTGCTTCACAAAATATGATTATATGGATTATGGGGACCATATTGACTCAGAGGTTTAAAGGCCAGCTTGTCATTTGATGCTTTTATTGTTCAATTATTCATTTTGCACCATGAATTTTATACCTGGTTTTATGTTTAAATCTGTATAGTGTTTTGTGGTGATATTATCCCTTTAAGATTGGTTTGTGGGGTGTGTGGGAATTTGCTAGAATTCCTGTGAGCTTACACACAGCTGTCTGCCATTAAGGCTTCAAGGCCAATGTCGAAAGGTAATTAGAGAAGACTCCCTGGAAAAAACCCTGGTGTTGGGAAAGATGGAGGGCACAAGGAGAAGGGGACGACAGAGGACGAGATGGTTGGACGGGGTTCTCGAAGCTACCAGCATGAGTTTGACCAAACTGCGGGAGGCAGTGGAAGACAGGAGTGCCTGGCGTGCTCTGGTCCAGGGGTCACGAAGAGTCGGACACGACTAAACAACAATATGAAGGGAGCAGGCGCTAATTTCGTTGGGTGGAAGGGATGAGCGCCCATGGTCAGTGTTACCTTAAAACCTGGATTGGAGGGAACTCTGGGCAGCCAAGGCCAGCACCTACTCGGACCTTTGAAGATATCTTGCTTCTTTGCTTAGCCTGGTAAGATTTGTGTGTAAGTTTTTCTGTTCACTAGCTAGATAAGGCAGTTTTTGTTATTTTTAGCCTCTGAGCAGTTTTAATCTGTGTAATTATTTGAAGTTTCTCTCTCTTGCAGAGTCTTGTTTTAATAAAGTTTGTGTATGGTTTTATAGAAATTGGTCTTGCTTGAGTTTCTAAACCTTCCAATCTTGACTACACTTTTTGAAGCAGGGTAATCCATCACATGTTTATTATCTGTGGCACTGCAAACCTAAACTGTGCTTCCCTGTTTTGCAATTGCCAGTGATCACAAGGAAGTAAATGATAGTGGATACTAATCTGAGGATGGTACATAGCCAGGCAGATTTGACCACACAAATGAAGTAGCCAGGTTTCTGCAACACACAATTCGGATTCATGAATGTTTTGCAACAATATCTTTATTGTTAGATACAGATTTTGCTGAGTTATTTTATTGTACTGAACCTTTCAGAAGTTTGTCTGTATGCCAATAAAGGTTTGAGATTGACTGAAGTAGCTTTTAGGAGTCACTGCCCTCACCTTCAGAAATTCCTGCTCCCACGAAGAACTACACAACACCAAACGACCGCGCTGTTTGGTGGTGGTGCTGAGAATGGTTATGAAAACTAAGCACTCCCTTCAAGTCAGCCTGAACAATTCAGCTCTTCCCTTTAAGAGAGCTGCTCTGAAAGTTATTTGGGTCCCGAGCTATACATAACTTTATAGGCCAAAGCCAGCACTTGGAATTGGGCTTGCAAACAGAATTAAGAATGGTTTCATCCTTGCCACCCAAGGTGTGTTGAGCAAATTTCAACACCATTTTAATCCCTCCCAGTGGCTGCTCCAGATCAAAGCTGTGCCATGGGGGCATTGTGTTGGCTTATATTTGGGCCAAAACAGTACTGCTTTTTGTGTTTTTGTTGTTGCTACGATAATTGCTTTTGTTCTAATGTTTTTGATCTGTTGTATATTTGTTTATGGTTCTCCTTTGTAAGCTAACTTGGAAATCTAGATTTAAATTTTCAAATAAAAAATATTTTTAAAAAGGAAAAAAAGAAGAAAGTTTTTCCAAGTTATAGAGCACTTGAAGCAGCTGTAGGCTGATAAAGGAAGAAAGGAAAGTGTGATGTCTATTCCCAATGGAGCGCCTCATTTTCCAAGTTGTGCATTTTCAACTGACCTATTTTCATATGCTTTTTGTTTATTAGTTTAAGTAGGAGAGTTTACTTCTCTCTCTCTTGCAGCAAAGGCCTTCGGGCAAAAGCCCTTCATTGCTGACACCGTGTCTTTGACAACAAAGGCCTTTGGAGGCACTGTCTTGTTCTTCAAGGCCAGTCCCAGCGCATGGGAGGCCAGAGCCAACAAGAAGGTGTGTTGCCTTTTGAACACTGGCTAAACCCAAAGAAACAATCTTTTCCATGACTAGATTTTGTATATATGGGAGAGGGAGTTATTGGGTTGTTTGGGGTTTTATTATGTATTTTGGGTTTTGATGTTGTGATAAAAACAGAGCCTGTGGGCAGTGCTTTTTTTCTAGAAAAAGAGGTGAGCTTTTCTTTAGGGGTAGCAAATGTTTGAGGAGGAGGAGGTTTAAAAACAATGATTCCGTCTTAGTTTTTCTGCACTTATGGGCTTTGCCTCTTTATTTTTCTGTTGTAATCTGGCTGCTGCATTTTGGGCCAGTTGAAGTCATCAAGGGCAGCTCTATCACTGCTAGCTTGTCAATGAGGTGAGGTGAGGCATTTGCCCCAGGGCAGCTGTGAGGTGTGGCAGATCTAGCCTCTGAGAAGCTTAGCTCCTCTGGCGCTGCCCCAGCCTGCTGCTGCCCTCTCACCTCCCCCTCGTCTGCTGTGCACCTGCCGTCACCTGCTCCTCTTTGGTCTCCTTTGACCACCAGACCTGCCAGTGGGCAGGTAGTAGCAGCTGCATGGCAGTGAGAATGCAGCAGAGGAGCCTCCAGGGGCCCTGAGCCCCATGTGCAGCACATTGCAATAATCCACTCTGGAAGCTACAAGAGCATTGAGTAAAGGGGGCAAATAATTTCTGTCTGAAGTGAGCTGTAGCTGGTGAAGCAGCCAGAGGTGGGAAAAGGCACTCCTAAGCGGAGCCTCCAATGACAACGTGGAATCCAGGAGCATCCCCAAACTATAGACTTGCTCCTTCCAGGGGAGAGAAACCGCACCCAGGGCAGGTTGGCTCCCCCAACTGCCGGACTTGAGAACACAGGCCACATAACATCTCTGTCTTTTCAGGCCTGACCTGATGCTCTGTTTCACAAAAGCAGCTCCCAGGCTGAGTTGCCTGGAGACAAGAAAAAGCTAATGAAAGCTCAGAGTACAAAGACGAGACAGCTCTGAACTTTCCAGTGTCAACAGGGAGATACACGTGACTCTTTTCACCTTTGCTTCCTCTTTAAGCGCAATCACTATCCATTAAGAGCGTTCAGTGTAAGTCAACTGGCAGCTACACCCTCAAGCGATGCTATAGCTCCACCTGCGTCAAAGGGAGGGGCGCAAAAGGTCTGGGCTAACAGTTCAGTGACTCACGCAGCTGGCTGGAACTGGGACCCAGCAATGAATCGTCCCAGGTTGAGCCCCTGAGCACCCCCATGTTTATTCCCAGATACCCAAAAGTCTTCCACTGGGGCAAGTTCTTAAAAGGCCCCTTTTGAGGTCTCTCCTCCTGCAGGCTCTGATTCACCACTACAGTAATAGCCCCCAGGGTCTAACTGGAGTAACGTCATCGATGTCTGAAGAAAACAAACTATCATTATCTTGGAAGGTAATTTCCCACATTTTCCCTCACTTAGGCAATACTGCTCTCCCTTACTCCCTCTTTCTGCTACTGTCTGGAAATTGAATTACCCTGCTTCACATACTCCCCTTGTCTTGGTCATGAGGACCTCAGGGTGGCATCCTGCTCATGCATTTCTATATATTTGACAAGTCCCAGCATGGAGCATATTAGGTAGGAGAAAGCGGGACGATGACTCGTGAGGTTTTTAATTCTTAAGAGCATGTTGTAGAAGAATGGCAGTTAGGAAGGAATGTTGTTGGTGAAAGAAAGTTGGAGCTCAGTTAAAATGGTGCACCACCTTGGGGTGTTGTCACCCAGACGGCTGACCCCTCTGAGAGCGGCTGATCTAGACCCAGGATCATCGGCCCAGGAACACTGCCAGGCCAGAGTCGTCAGGTGAATTCTTCGGGGGCCTCTCGGAGGAGGAGGAGGAGGAGAAGTTTACCAGATTTCAAAATCCTAAGCAGTAGAATGGCACCACCCACCACCCAAGGCTGCCCACTCTCCTAGAGGTCTGTGTTGCAGAAGGCAAAGGGCGCAGTCCGAGGCCGTTCAACACCACAGTGCATGACCCCGTGATGAAGAGCTTCCTCTTTGAATTCCCCAGTTTTGGACTTTGATGGATCAACGTTTGCTTTCCCTTGGAGCTCTCCCAGACATTGAATAGTCTGCTATTTTTCTGCTCAGACAGGCCTTTGAAAACTAAGGTGTCGATGATGATGCTGGTCATTGGGCTGCTGCCTTGAATCCCAACTTAGGAGAAAGGTGGGATTTTAAAAAAACCTGTTTGTTTAATTAATTAATACTAATTTTTCAGATTTGTAAACAGCTTCACAACAAGAAGCCTCCATATCTGTGTGCAATAAAAATATAAAATGCAACATGATCTCCTTGTCCTGGAACCAGTAAAGAAACAGCTGCTGTTTGCCTCCCAGTCAGGCCACGACAAACATAAGCAGAGCTGGCAGATGGTCCTTGTGTTCTAGCCACAGTTCAGCTGCCTGCAATTGCTTTATGTGTCTTGAGCTCCACGCACATGAAAGCGGTTCTGGAGAACAGTGCTTAGGAGTTATTAAACTGTGGGTTGATGGAGACAGCTGGATCCTGCACTTCAGGAGACGTGGACCTCCTGGCAACACGTCTGGGAATGAGGCTGAAAGGTGACAGACCTCCTTTTTCCACTTGCCAATCACACTGGTTACCAGGAAGGTTAATATTCTCCCTCTGTCAAATGGCAGCCGACCAGGACACCAATATTGATCCAGGGAAGGATGGTGATGAAAACTCAATTAACTTTTAAGGTTCGTTGCAATTGGGGTAAACACAGAGATGTGACCTGCTCACTGCAATACAATTAAAATGAAATGCAATTCATCTTAACAAGCCTGAGTGTGATAGACCAAATTCTAGAGGAAATGGCTGTCTTCTTAAATTATGTGCTTTATCTTTTAACAGCCTAGACCTAGTTTGCTTTGGGGGAACCCAAATGTTCTGAATTGTTATTCTTCTCAGGCTGGTTTCTACAATCAGCAGCATCAAGGGCTAAATATCTTCTTAGGACCGTACCAATTTGGATTGTAGGTTAAGGGTGACGGGCTTCACAGTTTGAGCCATGGATAAAACTCCCTCCAGGAATGAAAAGGAGGCATCGGCGGAAGGGTTCACCTTTCAAGAAATGGTAAGCCCCTCCCCCAATGGTGGGCATTTAGAGCAGCCGTCCCCCCCCCCCGCCACACTTTGGCATGCAAGTACCGTAGATCATCGGCCTCCTGCCATCAAAATCCACAATGCTAGATTTCAGCAAGTTTCTTCCACCAGTCATACCCATTGAGAAGACATCTTCAGACAATAGCTAAGGTATCTCCAAATCAGAAGTTCAGTTTGGAGAGATGAGGCGACTGCATCCAGGCCAACACACATGCAATATGGATCCGGGCCCAGGAAAATGCCCCCAGTCAATGTACATTTACTGGCTTTCTTGCATAATTGTAAGTCTCCTCTTAGTCATCTGGACAAAGTTCCCAATGCCTTTGTCTTTCAAAACAATTTCTTAGCAACCCCCTACTCTCCTGTCATCTCACTTGCCGTCTGGAATCTCAATAATAAATGAATACTGGCAAACTTTTCAGGAGCTGAGACAGTACAGTCTCAGCAAGGCATTTGACAAGGTGCCCCATGATATTCTTGTAAAGAAGCTGGTAAAATGCAGTCTTGACTATGCTACCACTCAGTGGATTTGTAACTGGCTGACCGACCGAACCCAAAGGGTGCTCATCAATGGTTCCTCTTCATCCTGGAGAAGAGTGACTAGTGGGGTGCCACAGGGTTCTGTCTTGGGCCCGGTCTTATTCAACATCTTTATCAACGACTTGGATGATGGACTCAAGGGCATCCTGATCAAATTTGCAGATGACACCAAACTGGGAGGGGTGGCTAACACCCCAGAGGACAGGATCACACTTCAAAATGACCTTGACAGATTAGAGAACTGGG
Organism: Podarcis filfolensis; assembly: GCF_964270895.1. Classification (NCBI taxonomy): domain Eukaryota; kingdom Metazoa; phylum Chordata; class Lepidosauria; order Squamata; family Lacertidae; genus Podarcis; species Podarcis filfolensis. The sequence continues at coordinate 3,249,931 of NC_139611.1, read as the reverse complement.
CCAAAACAAACAAGATGAATTTTAACAGGGAGAAATGTAAAGTATTGCACTTGGGCAAAAAAAATGAGAGGCACAAATACAAGATGGGTGACACCTGGCTTGAGAGCACTACATGTGAAAAGGATCTAGGAGTCTTGGCTGACCACAAACTTGACATGAGCCAACAGTGTGACGCGGCAGCTAAAAAAGCCAATGTAATTCTGGGCTGCATCAATAGGAGTATAGCATCTAGATCAAGGGAAGTAATAGTGCCACTGTATTCTGCTCTGGTCAGACCTCACCTGGAGTACTGTGTCCAGTTCTGGGCACCACAGTTCAAGAAGGACACTGACAAACTGGAACGTGTCCAGAGGAGGGCAACCAAAATGGTCAAAGGCCTGGAAACGATGCCTTATGAGGAACGGCTAAGGGAGCTGGGCATGTTTAGCCTGGAGAAGAGGAGGTTAAGGGGTGATATGATAGCCATGTTCAAATATATAAAAGGATGTCACATAGAGGAGGGAGAAAGGTTGTTTTCTGCTGCTCCAGAGAAGCGGACACGGAGCAATGGATCCAAACTACAAGAAAGAAGATTCCACCTAAACATTAGGAAGAACTTCCTGACAGTAAGAGCTGTTCGACAGTGGAATTTGCTGCCAAGGAGTGTGGTGGAGTCTCCTTCTTTGGAGGTCTTTAAGCAGAGGCTTGACAACCATATGTCAGGAGTGCTCTGATGGTGTTTCCTGCTTGGCAGGGGGTTGGACTCGATGGCCCTTGTGGTCTCTTCCAACTCTATGATTCTATGATTCTACAGAACAGTGTTCCAAACACACTTTTGTCTTATTTGGACCATGTTTTTAATTGGTAGTTTTACAATGGCTTCCACCTGCTCTCTGACTTGCTTATCTGAAGGCATCCCACAAACTATCGATGGGGCCCTTGCAGGTGCTGGGCCATTTCCCCTGGTTTTTCGCAGTCTCCAGAAAGAAGATGGGAGGTTTATTGAGTGCTCCCCGGAGCGGCTACTTATGCATTGCCAAAAAAGACAGAAAATAAGATGCTGGTCTGCATGTGCTAATTAATATGTATAGATTCAAATTTAGAAACCATAACTATAATTGAAATAGAAAGCAATCCATCTGGCCATCATGGGCAAGAGTGTGTGACCAGGTGACCTCAGTGTGCCTGCTCAGTCTGCTGTCCAGGTGCTGCTAACTTTGGATGGGAAACATCAGCACACACCTACCTGCTCTCCTCCTTTAGGTTATGTTTAAACCAGACTTGGGCCAGATTCACAGCATACATTTGAAACATTATTTAAACAAGCATGGCTTCCTGCAAAGAATGCTGGGAGCTGTAGTTTGTTAAGGATGCTGGGAGTTGCTAGGAGATCCCCCTATTCCCTTCCTAGGACTACAATTTTCATAGTGATTTAACTGTCAATCTCTCTTCCCAGGGAACCGTGGCAATTGTAGCTCTGTGAGAGGAAGAGGGCCCCAAAATTGTTGGGAAAAGAAGGCATTTTGGATGCTGCTGAAAATGTTCACACAAAAATCACTAAATGGTTTCCATACCCTCCAACATTTCTCGAATGAAAATAGGGACACCCTATTTAATGATGATGATGATTTATTTATTCCCCACCCATCCGAATGGGTTACCCCAGCCACTCTGGGCGGCTTTCAACATACAGTATATAAAAACATAATAAAATGTTAAATATTAAAAAAACCTTCCCTACACAGGGCCTTCTAAAGGTTGTATAGTTACTTATTTCCTGGGCTCGCGGAGCACGTAACTTCAAATAGGGACACCCTGCCATATCCTCCAACATTTCTCTGATAAAATAGGAATGCCCTAAGGAAAAGCAAGACATTCTGGGATCAAATCAGAAACCGGGATGGCTTCTGTAAATCCAGGACTGTCTCTCGAAAATAGGGACACGGAGGGTCTGGGTTTTAGGTCAGCCCCACAGCTGATTAAAAAGAATGCTTAAGGTAGACTTAAATGGAAGAGGGGGTGGGTGGCAGTCCTGAGCTGCATGCTGGCTTCACGGTTGCTCTGTTCAGACATTCTCCTTGCGTGTCCTAAAGGTGACATCTGCAAAGGGTCACCCACTTCCCTGCAGTTGTGTGTGCCTGGGCACCCCTCAGGATCAGGAGCCCGGAGTTCATGAAGCCCCTGTGTGCATCCAGCTACATGAGTAGGTGCCCTTTGAAGGCATTGTGCTGAATGCAGAGATGTTGAGGAGGTGGGGATTGTGGGGATTGTGGCATGGACAACACTGAGGGCGGAGCCAGTGGCATGATCGCATTTTCATTCTTATCCAGATGTTTATTATATGCATAGAAAAGGTCTGCATAGGGCTCGCCTTTCTCTGTATTCCACTCTGGGGATTTCTCTCTCTCAAAATCACCAGCAAAAAGCACCATTTGGCTAATATAGTACAGTGGTACCTCGGGTTACATACGCTTCAGGTTACAGACTCCGCTAACCCAGAAATAGTGCTTCAGGTTAAGAACTTTGCTTCAGGATAAGAACAGAAATCGGGCTTTGGCAGCGCAGCGGCAGCAGGAGGCCCCATTAGCTAAAGTGGTGCTTCAGGTTAAGAACAGTTTCAGGTTAAGAACAGACCTCCGGAAAGAATTAAGTACTTAACCCGAGGTACCACTGTATGTTGCTTTCTCTTTCTGTTGCTGCTTTTCACTTCTTTAAAAAACCTACACAGGCGCACGTAGGGAATAGTTAGGTAATTCAATACAGCGAAAATAATCAACAATTAAAGCTGTGCATCAAGATGAGACTGTTGCTGTGATTAAATGCATCACAATCATCTTTATAAATAAGATTCTATTCTACATTCTATTCTTCATTTATTTATTGCTTTCTCAGTTATTTATTTACTATTCAGCCTTTCCCACTGGAGAGAGATTATCCTGTTTGCTGTGCTTTGGGTAGAAGGTGAGCAGAAGGAATTATGTTGTTTCTGATTCAAAAAGCTCAGATTAAGAGTTCTTTCTCATGTTCAGAAATGTAAGAACAGGAGAGCTCAGTTCCCAGCTAGTGAGAGGGCCACGCTCCGTTGCCTTCCTGTTGCCTTTCAGGTGTCTGGCAGATCAGCTCACATCAGCTCCAAGCATGCATTCATTCTAATTTGTTTACGGGGAGGTTAGATGCTGCTACTGCTGCATCAAAGCAAGGGTTATTCTACACTTCTCCTGCGCATTTTCTTATCGCTGATTGTTGGGAAGTTCGTTTGTTGCACAAGGCCTCCCAATCAACTATAGTTGTGCAATCTGAATTTGCCATTATTTGTCTGAATCAAAAACAGTGACCAAAAATGCCCCAAGTCTGATTTGCTGAGTTGCTGAGTCTGAGTTGTTGATATTTCACACTGCAAGGAGCAATTACTTCTCCATACAAGGAGCAACCTCTGCATAGCCTGCCAGGGAGAATTTCAGCCTAACCATTCCCTTGACATGCTAGTTTTCTATATATGGGGGCATTTTATTTTGTATGAACATTTGGTTCATACAGCAATGGCACAGATTTACTCCCTCAATGAGAATTAGGCCACAGCCTGAAAGGCAAAGGAGCAGAGCGAGGAGGGATCCACACAGCAGATGGCTGGCTGTTGGTCAGAGGGAACACAAGGCACTGTTTACGATCCCTGTTTCCAGGAAAATGCCTTCCCTCTAGTTTTGCATTGTTAATATGGAGGAGACTGCACAGTTCTGTTCTGTATCCATCTCACGTCTTTGGATTACCTCCATAACCACAACAACTTTTACGAGAGACACTATATTATTTTGACCCTCTGGCACCTGTATATTCAAGGCATGGATCTTTGAGAGGAGACTGGAACCAGCACGTTGGAGACATGAAGGCAGATGGCGGGAGGAGCCTGAACAGGGAGTTCCTAGCCATGAATGATTTGCTTCTTGGGGAAAAGACAAATGCAGAGCTTTTAGAGGAACAAGATGGTTTGATACCACCCTCATAACATGCATGCCGTTTGTTCTGCCCTGGTGCAAGCTCTGGAAATTAAAGATTTGTTAGGGCAACTTTCTCCAACCTGGTGCCAGATAGGATTGCCATGTGTCCTCTTTTTCCAGGACACACCCTCTTTTTCAGGAGTAAAATTCAAGACAAATTGCATTTATTTGCTTTGAGTGCTGTCATAGTGTCCTCTTTTTTGCTCTTCAAAATACGGCAACCCTACTCCAGATGTTTTGAATGATAACTCCCATCAGCCTCAGATAGCACGGCCATTTGCTCATAGCTGTCAAGTGTCCCTTATTTGGCGGGACAGTCCCTTATCCCAGCGCCATGTCCCACCGCTGTCCCTTATTGATGAAGCTTCATTTGGCTGCTGGCTGGGCTTTCTGCCTTTGGCTCAGAGGGGCTCAGAAGTTGAACATACCTGTGCCTGGAAAATCCCTTATTTTGGCTGCTGATCCCTTATTTTCAAGGCTGCTGGTCCCTTATTTTCAAATCTGTAAGTTGACAGCTATTCATTTGCTGCTAGGAATTATGGGACCAGCTGTGCTAACTGAAGCTGATGGGTGGTGGCCCAAAACATATGGAGGACACCAGGATTGCCAAAGCTGCTTTATGGTTTCAGAGACAATTGGCACCGAGGTTCCAAGTTGAACTAGGGAAGACTAGTGCCTGTGATTACACTCAAAGAACTCCTCAGTTTGTGCCACCTCCCCTCCCCTTTGCAAGGTACTGTGCCCAGGGTCACCCTGACTCAGAGTCCCTTGCTGAAGGCAAGAAGAGGAATCACAGCAGCAGGACCCACAGGGCATCTCTTACCTGACAGCACTGACAAAGCATTCCCCCGCCCCTTTTCTGTAACAGTTTTCAGAATAAAAACAAGGTTGTATGTACTGAAGATTTAAAACCAGCAAGGCAGAACAAAGCAAGCGAACTAAAAGAAAGCTCAGCTTGAGGCTTAAACACAGCATGAGAAATGTATTGCTGACATGTTACAAAGTTCCCCAAATAGTTCTGTGGTGTATCTTTGTTTTAATGATACTGTTTATTGTTGTTATGCTGTACATACACCATTTAGATGAACAACGTAAATGATTTATAAATAAATGTTTTTCAATAGTTTTCATCATTTCCAGGCTTAGAAATGCAAGGCAGATGCTCTTCCACTGAGAAAAATTCATGAGCTCCCTGCTGGGTATCTAGCTCCCATCTTCAGGTTTCAGGCAGGACATAAAGAGTGGTAACAATTCTCCCTTTTCTTCTTGAAATCTCTCTTTCTATGTTCTTCTAAGTTTGACTGTAAAGCCCACTCCTTCTGTCTCCTCTACCCCAGAAGCCAACGTTCCACTGCAAAACTGCACCATGATTTGCCCTGTATTTTTCTTTGTTCCTTCCAGGGAAGCTCTCAATATTAATCTTTTAAAATATTTTCTCAATAAAACAAGTTCTTCAGCCTTTTTAAATTCTCCATCAGTTAAAGAGGAAAGATAGAGCATTTGAAAATGATCAAAGCATGGCCATTAGTCAGAAGTGATAGAAGTTGTAATTCACCAATGTCTGGAGGGCCACAGGTGAGCCACCACTTTCTTGAGCTGTGTTTGCCTAAGTGGGTGATACCACCCCCCCTGGGGGCGCTGGAATGATCCAGGGGGGTGGTATTAGCCTCGGGTACAATGGGGGGAGGGGCGTTGAGTAAAAATAAGGGGGGGTGGAAGCATAAAGAAAGAAGAAAAAATGGAAAAACTATTCGTACATGTTTCATCTGTTGTGTAATGATGTTTCCCGCCAGTTTGGGTGCTGTTGTGGGATGGCGAAAACGCCTCCCCTGAATCCGGTGATCGTCCTGGATGTGAGGGGTATTCCTGGGCTTGGGTAAACCTTTTCCGCTTCACCCAGCCCCAGGAAGTGGATCACAGCTTGCTTGCCTATTTGGCCAATGGCAGGTGGGCTGCGGTGCTGGCCCCGCCCCTAGGGTGGATTGGACTGAACTGGCAGGCTTCACTCTGGTCCACCCCATGGGTTTTTAATCCCGGGGCCTAGTCCACTTCCACGTCCAGTTTTGAAAAACCATTCGTACATGTTTCATCTGTTGGGTATATAGCTAATCACACTGATTTAAGAATGCTGCTGACAAAAATAGAGCCAAACATTAATAAATTGATAGCAGCACACCAGGTTCATTGTTTTCATTAGGATTATTTTTAATGTTATTCATGATTTTTACTTTAATATTATCCTTTGTTATCTTAATTTTCTGTGTGTAATGCGAATGTTACTATGGTTGATTTTAATAAATAATTTTATAATTGCAAGCTTCAACGTGTCTTACTGACAACATCTTTCTTTACTCCATTGTGGGAGGTAGGGAGAAATATAGATACATAAAAGAACATAAATTTGTCACTGTTTGTTCACTTAAAGAAGGTAGATTTCCAGGGGGCACAGAGTATTTTTTTTCTCTGAAAAGGTAGGCCTAATAAGTTTGGGAGCCTTTGCTCCTGAATCCTCAAGACAGCTCTTCACATTACAAGGGGCATACAGTGGTACCTCGGGTTACATACACTTCAGATTACAGACTCCACTAACCCAGAAATAGTGCTTCAGGTTAAGAACTTTGCTTCAGGATGAGAACAGAAATCCTGCTGCGGCGGCACAGCAGCAGCAGGAGGCCCCATTAGCTAAAGTGGTGCTTCAGGTTAAGAACAGTTTCAGGTTAAGAACGGACCTCCAGAACCAATTAAGTACTTAACCCGTGGTACCACTGTATATCGATTCTATAGGCCGTCACTTTTCCTTTATAAGGCTAATGCATGTGATGTCAAACTAATTTTATGGGGATTAACCCCCAATTTTTCTCTTACACATAGAAGGGGCAATTGAATGGGAGACATGGTGGGTGGAAGAAGGATGAGTAACTTCTGGTTCTCTCCTGCCATTCCCCATTCCCTCTCAGGCATTTCAGAGCTTTCCTTGGCTGAGCTCCAAAAACAGGGCTATTTAGCCCAGCTTAGGTGGGGGGAACCAGCCTTGGTGTTATTTGCAGGAGACTTGGCAAACATGGAAAGTGCCAAGCACTTCTCTCCTTCACCCCCCCCCCCCCGAAAATGTGTGCGTTACCTCAGCAAATGCAGATTTGGAAAGTTGCAGCTGCTGATATCTAGCAAGTCCTTCTGCCCTCCAGAGATACCTGGGAAAGAGGGAGAGTGCATCATTCAGCATATAAGGAAATATATATTTTTATTTAAGCTGATCTGATATCAACAGGAAAGAAATCTCTGGGTTTGTTCAAACAGGGAAAATAAATTAAAATACATGGAATGGTCTGAGTCAGACTTCTACCTCAGTTTCCGACTGATTAAAGTAAAATCAAAACTGGTGTCAGGCATGATTCCTTACATAAAGCAGTAGCCCAAAGGGAAACAAAAAGCAGAAATGAAGGGCTATTTAAAGAACAATGATAATAATTCATCTCCACCCTGTGGAACTCAGCCAAAAGCAGCTGAGAGTCTTGCCTTGGTACCTTAGTGGGAGTTTAAGGCAGGCCAGGGACTGTTATCCTTAGAACAGGGATATGACCCTTGAGTGCTGACCTCCAGCTCCCATGAGCATCAGATAATATGGTCAGTGGTCATGGGAGACAGAGTTCAACAACATCTTGAGGATCACACTTTCCTCATCCCTGCCTCAGATATCACAGGGCAGGAATGGTTTTCTCATTTCTTACTGCCACAGACTAATTGCCCCTCTGGAAATTGCATCCTAGAGCAGGGGAAGTCAATATGGATGGTGCTCTCAAGATGTTGTTGGACCATGACTTCCATCCTCCATGACCACGGTACATCTGAAGAGCACCACGTTGACTACTCCTGGCTCAAAGCTAGTTAATAATTCAGCCCAGTTGCACAATTCAGCTTTCTCCAAGATGGTGTCTACACTTCCCATCAGCACGGTCAGGGAGGATGAGAGTTGTAGCCCAAAAAATCTAGAGGGCACCAGGTTGGTGAAGGTGGTGCGAGAGGACACAGAGTCAGAGTGTCACATTAGAAGGGAATCACAGACTTCCTGATCACATCTTTCCTTCATAAGGCTAATACATGGAAGCGGGTAGCACCGTGGTCTAAACCACCGAGCCTCTTGGGCTTGCTGATCAGAAGTTCGGCAGTTTGATGGGGTGAGCTCCTGTTCCTCTGTCCCCGCTCCTGCCAACCTAGCAGTTTGAATGCACAGCAGTGCAAGTAGATAAATAGGTACTGCTGTGATGGGAAGGTAAATGACGTTTCCGTGCGTGGTGGTTTCCATCACGGTGTCCCGTTGTGCCAGAAGCGGTTTAGTCATGCTGGCCACGTGACCTGAAAAGCTGTCTGTGGACAAACGCCGACTCCCTCGGCCTGAAAGCGAGATGAGCGCCGCAACCCCATAGTCACCTCTGACTGGACTGAACCCAGAACAATGAGGTGCAAGCCTTTATATAGATTTTTGAAATTGCCACCCTGTAGCTCAAGACCACCCCCCCCCCAGTGCATCATACATACATCACAGAAGAGGCAGTCTACAGCCGAATCCCGTCTGCCAGGATACCTGATAATGATCACCGATTGCTTTTACCTGGGCATCCTGGCCATTCTTTTGTGATGGTAAATGCTCAGTTCCTGAATCCAGGTCACAGGCTCACCTCATTCATACACAGATATGCCCTTAAGGCAGCAAAGAGACAATGGGGAGACTTTCCCATTTCCTTCCTCCTTGCAGAGAAATATCTGAGGTCAATTTGGGAGAGTCAAAATGGCTTCACGGTTGTTCTCCTATACTCTTTCAGACATGTGGCTTATATACTTCTGTACGTGTTTGCCTTGTACATTTATGAACATTTAATTTATATATTTGAGACCTTAAATTCTTATAAAAATGGCACCAAAAAGCTGTTGCCTCATTTCACAAATGGGGGGGGGGGGACCCTCACCAGGACTGTTTTTGTTTTTCAATGCATGCAACTGACGGAGGGCCTTTCCTGCTTAAATAATTTGTCAAGAATGACATCCCTCCATCGCTCAGGTTTAGCACAGTCCAAAGTATGGCCTTAAAGCTATTTTAAAATAAAATAATCTCTTCTGGGGTGGGATGATAGTCACTTCCAGTTCAGGAGGCACACCCAGCCTTGGAAGAAAGTGCCTGGATCTCTTTGTTTTGTTTTATCTTGCCTGTAATACTATTTCTGGTGCTAACTAAAACTTGTTATTAATCATTGCAAAACTGCCAGGGTTAAGCAGTCACTTATCTGTTGTTAAGTCTCTGACAACTCGCTGGCTGCAGAATTGTCTGTCTTGAGCAACTGCTCTCATTAGCTGGAGAGACAAGTTGAGGATTTTGTTTTCTCTCTGGCCTTGACATGAACAGCCCTGCTGCTAACAGCCCCTGAGACTGAGTTCAGCTGACCTCCAGTTTAAGCAGCCAATATTTTTTTCTGACCTGGGGTTATCTCCTTCCTCTTCTCGTATATTATTTATATCTTGGCATACAAAATTGGGGACTGTAAGTGCTTGTGAGAGGTTAATTAAGAGGAAATATTAATCACACATTGTTTGAATCTGGCACCGCAGATCGTCCAAATAACTTCACGTTCCCCCCAAATCAGTGGAAGTCCTCTAGTTCATTTTATGATTGCGTCAGTCAGACCCTCCAAGTATCCCTGTTTTCCAGGGACGTCCCTGTTTTAGAGAAGCCGTCCCAGTTTCTGATTTGATCCCGGAATGTCCCACTTTTCCTTAGGATATCCCTATTTTCAATGGAGAAATATTGGAGGGTATGGAGTTATCCAACCCCGAAGTTGTCTGAAGGCAATCCTGTACAGTCATACCTCGGGTTGAAGTAGCTTCAGGATAAGTATTTTTGGGTTGCGCGCTGCGGCGACCTGGAAGTAACGGAGTGTGTTACTTCCGGTTTTCACCGCTCGTGCATGTGCAGACGGTCAGAATGACATCACACACATGCACGGAAGTGGCAAATCACGACCCGCGCAGACATGGGTTGTGTTCGCTTCTGGATGCAAACAGGGCTCCGGAACGGATCCCGTTCGCATCCAGAGGTACCACTGTATAGGGAAGGGTGTTTATGTTTAATGTTTTATTACATTTTTACATATGTTGGAAGCTGCTTAGGGTGGCTGGGGCAACCCAGTAAGTTTTGTGGGGTATACATAGTAAAACTATCTTTATGGAATTGGATGTCCCTATTTTCATTGGAGAAATGTTGGAGGGTCTGCGTCCATTTGTGCCCTTTATACCTCACCTCCATATAAAACAACAACACTCCAGGCAACTAACAGAAGGAAAGGTCACAGCAGAAAATAATCTGCATGGTCTCATAAGCATTAATATAATAAAACTGTCTAAAAATCAGATAAGATACACAGTTTTTAAAAGTTTCAAGACATGAGTAAATTAAAAACACTGATTAAAATGCAGAACAGCAGCAGCAGAGAAAAACCCCATAATATATTTCTGATTATCTTCTGTGGTGGGGATCAGCAACTGGAGGCCACTATGCCAAATCCAGCTCTCTGAACCCAGAGGTCCAAGGAGTGCCATTTACTCACAGCCCATGGTGGAATATAATAATAATAATAATAATAATAATAATAATAATAATAATAATAATAATAATTTATTTATACCCCGCCCTCCCCAGCCAAGACCGGGCTCAGGGCGGCTAACAACCAATAAAAAACAAGTTGATTGAAATACAACCTAAAAAACAAGATTAAAATACAACATTAAAATGCAGCCTCATCACAGGAGGAGAAAGGAAAAAGAAAGACTATATGGGTGTTGGGCACTGCAAAGCGTGAAGCAGGAACCTTAAACCCCTGACACCAGTTCCTTGCTCCCTGCACTAAAAGGAGGAAACAGCCTGGAGCGTCATGTAAGCTGCTTTATGAAGGGCAGTCATGCATTTGAAGGCAGGCTTGGACCGAAGGGATCTCTCTTTCAAGTCCATGTTCAATAGAAGTAACCCTATGAAGGGCTAACAGGAGAGCCTTCAAGAGGATTGGAACAGCAGACCAGCACAGGGATCCTTGTTGTCACCTGGTCAGAGCCTTTCCACTATGGTGGGTGTTTTGTAGTTCTATCATAGCAACTACTGCTAAACTTGCATCTCTGCATATGCAACTTTTATACAATTCTGTGTCTTCTCTGCCCCTCCTGCCCCCTTTTTGGGTGATGTGTCAGGGGCGACTGTAGACTTGCAGGCAGTTCAAGAGAGACTCTCAAAAGAATCATCTTGTTCTCAGGACCAAGGTTAGGTGATTCCAGGGAGCCACTAGCAGACTACATAGCTCCATGCCTATGCCACATGTTTCCCACTTTCACCAACCTGGTGCCCTAGATGTTTTGGACTACAACTCCCATCAGCCCCAGGCAGTGCCGATGTGCTCTCATCAGCCCTCTGACCACACACACAAATTAAATCCCTGTCCCCTGATCTGCCTTTTGAGGTTTTAAGAAGCAACGGGAATATGCAAAAAGCATAAGGAGTGTGATAGACACCAGGAAGGTTCTAGAAGCTAGTTTGACTTTAGATGCCAAATGAAAATTGCAATTGATGGCTAATGTTTAGATGTCTTTCCATGGGACTGAGCTGAGGGTAAGGAACTGTAGGTGCTCCTGATGTTGCTGAACTCCAAATCCCATTGTGCAGCCAGCACAGCATCTGGATGGCCACAGGTTATCCATAAAGGAAAGAAACTTATTGCTACCATTGACCGATTTGTTTTCTATACTGAGTCCTTTCATTATTGAAATGAATGTGCATCTGGAGGCTTATAGAATGACAAAACTTTGTGCCTGGAGGACATTGCAGTCATGCATAATTTTTTGCAAATGAATTCCCGGATGCCAAGATCCAAGTACACTGGAACCTTGGTTTTCAAGCGTATCAGAAGCCGAACAATTCGGAACCTGAAAGCCGAATACCCGGAGTTTTCGAATGTGCCTCGGAAGTCAAACGGCTTCTGCTGCATGTTTTTCCATTTTTCCAATGGATTTTGCCAACTGCCCATTGATCCTGGGTTTTCAAATGTTTCATAAGTCGAACGGTCTTCCGGAACGGATTACGTTTGAAAACTGAGGTTCCACTGTACTCTTTGGTGAGAGAACCCCAGCACAAATTTAAAGTCACAAAATATGCAGCAAAGTAAAATGTGGAAATATAGGCTGCTAGATCTTTAAATGTGCCCTTCCAAGTGAGTTCCCAAATTTCCCCTTACAAAGTTTCTTTCCAAAGTTTCTGTCTTCCCCAAGCATAGACAAAGACCACACATCTGGGAAGCTAAAAATTGTTTACTTACAAACGCTCCAAAGGTCAGATTCATATGCTTTCCCATACATCGGTCAGAAAAGTTGCACAGGCAATAAAACCTAGCTTAGTTACAAAGTGGCTAAAGTTCCTAGAATATTGGTATAGGAACTCAAGAGTAGCTGGTGAGAGCCCTGTGGTGGAGCTGGAGCAACCAGCTCAAACCTCTTCACGTGCTGAGTTTCTCAGGTGAACTGGGGTTACAATAATAAGCTTGATTACCCATTTCCTCCCAAAGTAGAGGGAAGTGATACAGCTAAGCCTATCCAAGCAGCTTCCTCTATAGTATTAACCCTCTCATGCACTAATTAAACAAGCATGTTGGTTATATGAGGGGGCTTATCCTACAGACTGTGAGATGGACCTGTCACCAGGTGGCAGCTTTTGAATGAGAACAAGAAGGGCAGGCAGCACATCACTCTAGAACCTGTCCACCTGCTCTTGCTTGTCCTTTATCGGTAACAGTGTGTCTAGTTGCAAGCATCCTTTTTAATGCCAGATATACTGGATGATTAAGGATTTTCCAAACACTTGCCAGTGTGGTGTAGTGGTTAGAGTGTTGGGCTAGGACCTGGGAGACATCAGGCTTCGCTTGGCCATGAAGCTCAATGGGTGTGGCCTTGGGGGCCATTTGCTGCTTCTCAGCCTTACCTCCCGCACGGGGCTGTTGGAGGGATTGAAGATGGGGAGAACCAGTAATGATACCTTGAGCTCCTTGGAGGAAAAGGTGAGATAATTAATAAGTTAATAAAGTAGGAGCAGCCTCTCTTACCTTTCACCACACACTTCTCTGAGCCTTCCCGTTGTTTCCTTTGGGCATCCTTCCCTCAGCCTCAAAGTCACTTTTGTGCCTTCAAAATGCTCTCTGCTACTTCAAAACCCCCTTTGATCTAGGCTTCTGAAGCAATCTCCACTGGGGCAGGGAGACACTTGAAATTAACTCTCAGGTCTGGGAGGACAGCCCTTTCCATTTCCTGTTGCCTTTGGCTTGTCATGGATAAGTGCCTAAGGCAGGACTTAGACCCCAGCTGGACGCCAGAGCCAATCTTTCAATTGTTAAATGGGAGAGAGAAAGTCAGATGAAAGCACCCTTTGATCTCCTTTCCCCCACCTACAGGTTTTCTTTCTCCTCCTTCCCACCATCTTTGGGCTCTGTCCTGGACGATGCTGAACACCTTCAGTTCCTAATGACTCTTCAGATTCTCTTTCCAGGTATATGAAAATGTGGTGTGGGTGAGGCCAAAGAATTTGCTGCAAAGACCTTGGGTGGTTCCAGATGGGTGCTGATTGTGGAATGGGTGCTCTTCATGCAAGCAAGCAAACTACCGTATTTTTCGCTCGATAACACGCACCTGACCATAACACGCACATCGTTTTTAGAGGAGGAAAACAAGGGAAAAAACATTCTGAATGAAACAGTGGATGTATCATTTTTGTGCTTCATGCTGTGGCCACAGACATGTGATCTGATGGTGAATTTGGGGTGACCCAATGCAAAAATCCTGAGAATCCCTGTGGATCCATGCTTTGTAACCACGTTTTTGCACCATTGCAGCCCCAGGCAACAGTGGGTGTGTGATTTGGGGGGGGGCAGGCTGTAGCCATGGACATGCTATGTGCTCTGATGGTGAATTTGGGGTGACCCAATGCAAAGATCCTGAGGATCCATGTTTTGTAACCACGTTTTTGCACCATTGCAGCCCCAGGCAACAGTGGGTGCGTGATTTGGGGGGGGGCAGGCTGTAGCCATGGACATGCTATGTGATCTGATGGTGAATTTGGGGTGACCCAATGCAAAGATCCTGAGGATCCATGTGGATCCATGCTTTTTAACCACATTTTTGCACCATTGCAGCCCCAGGCAACAGTGCGTGTGTGATTTTTGGGGGGCAGGCTGTAGCCATGGACATGCTATGTGATCTGATGGTGAATCTGGGGTGACCCAATGCAAAGATCCTGAGGATCCATGTGGATCCATGCTTTTTAACCACATTTTAAGTGGGGAAGGAAGGAAAAATACAGAATGGACAAGGAGCACGAGAGGGGTGTGCAGAGAAGCAGCTGGCTAAGAATGCAGGAGAGGGGTATAACGGGAGGGAGGAAAGGAAGGCAAAAGTTTTCCCTCACCTACCCACCTCTCTCTCTCTCTCTCTCTCTCTCTCTCTCTCTCTCTCTCCCCCTCTCTCCCCTCTCTCCCCCTCTCCCCCTCTCTCCCCCTCTCCCCCTCTCTCCCTCTCTCCCTCCTGCATGTTTTCAGCAGCACCGGAGCACAGAGACGACACTCTGCTTTCCCCTCTGCTTGCCTGGAGGGGAGGGGCTTTCCCTGCTCTTTGTTCCGTTTGAGCAAACACAGCAAGGAAACAGAGGAGGGTGGGCAGTAAGACCCTGAGGCAGAATGCAGGAAAGCAGCCACTTCCTCTTTTCAGGTTTCCCTTCTCTGAGACGCGCGATTTGATTTTTGCCTGATTTTTTTTGCCATTTGGCTCCAGGGACCACACATTCGCTCAATAACACGCACAGACATTTCCCCTTCCTTTTTAGGAGAAAAAATCTGCGTGTTATAGAGGGAAAAATACGGTATATAGCACTGGTGTGCTCTTCATTGGTGATGACCCTCTCTCTCTGCTCCCAGCAAGCTCCCCTCTTTGCTTTTGAAGGACGGGAGGCGCATGGAGATCTGATGCGGATCATTATCAGCCTCTTTGGATTTTCTAAAATGTGCAAAGACGTATTTAGTTTGTGAAATCTAGTTTGGTCCTGAACAGACTAGCCTAAGAAGCAATTTACTTTTCAAAAAGACAACTTTTGTTTTTGAATATTGGGACTAGTGAATGAGAAATGCTTTTGTTACATTGTGGTTTTGTGGAATTGGTTATAGAAACATAGAAGTGTACAGTTGGAAGGTACCTCCAAGTGCCATTTAGTTCAACCCTCTGCAATGCAGGAATTCATTCAAAGGATATATATTGGTATACTGAGGCAGCTAAGCTACTGTACTTTCCTCTTTTGCCTCTTTCGCCCATAGGCAAGCTGCACATGGTGAAAGGGCAGAGCCCTCAAAAGTCCATGGGTCTGCCCCAAAGGATGTGACCTGAGAAAGTGGACACATGTCTGCTGCAAGCAGCTGAGAAATGCATTCTCAGTGGCACAGAACATTTCACAATTGTTCCAGCCTTAGACTGACAAATAGTGTGGGACACAGATGACAGCGGGGTGACGTCGTGTGTACAGCACCTCAAAAAGGTCCCTGCATCCAGCACTGAATGCACATTATCACGCAGTGTGGGGATGCCCTTTGTTAACCACAATGCACATCTATTCTGTATCCTGTCTTTTAGTGTTGATGTGTTTCCCCCCAAACCAGCTTTGATTTGACCCAGACTGGGTGTGGGGTGTGGAAACGATCTAGCTTTAGCCCTTTCCCATTTTGGTTGCACAACTGAGTCAGCACTGCCAACGATGAAGCACAACCTCAGCCATCAAGCAATGATTCTCGGTTGCTTCAACCCACTGAAATTGCTATGCAATCATTTCCTATCCTCCTCCCCATCTGATTCAATTAAGTTGTGATTTTTCGGCTTCTGTCATTTCCACACCAGTTTCCCCCAAGAAACCAAGCTGTGCCTGGTGCTCTGTGACCACTTTTACCTCTAGATGGGCGTTGTTCCTTTCTAAAAGCTTCTCATGTTCCTTTGTAACACCCCCAGAAAGGTCTATTTGCTAAACACATCAGGTGTATCTTGTGCTTTGTCTTCTTGAAAGCTTTCAAATGGGCAGTTTGTCAGTCAGGTTTGTCAGGAACTCCCATGATGACAGCCAGCGATTAGCTGAAACTACCTTTCCTCCCCAGCTCTAATTATGTGGAAGAGGCTTCCGTACTGAGGGGCGCAAGGCAGTTCCCCATGCTGCAAGAAGATCAGAAATCGTGCCATTGGAGATACTCTCCAAGTGATGCTGTAAGCCCCACGTGAGGAATTTGCTTGGGAACCTAGTATTTGTGGGAGCACCGAAACCTGGGCCATACATTCTGTCAGCAAGGCTTTGCTTGTAGTTCCGTCAAGGGCTTCGGTTCATAGTGTGACAACTTGAGCAGGGTCTTTTCTGTTATGGCCCCCCCAGTTGTGGAACTCCCTCCCACTGGAGATCTGGGTGGCACCCTGTCAACAGCTTTTCAATGTCAAGTCCTTTATTTCCCAGCAGGCCTTTGGAGATGGCAGAGCTAGAGAAGTGGTCTTTGTGCTGCTGAATCATTTGCTTCATGACAGCATTGGGCTTTATGCATTTTATGTATGGCCTGATGCACAGGCCCCTTTAAACCAGGGCTTGGAGCCGGGGCTCAGCTGATGGGCTGTTTTGTCTGGCCAAGCTGATCTCTCTCCACAACACACAGGTCAACTTTGACAAGTGGCTGGGACATCCCACCTGTCACCTAATGTCATTGTGGCATCAGATGATTGATGTGTGGGTGGTCAGAGTTGGCCCATGGGGGCTGGGGGACATAAAGATCTGGCCACCAGACCAGAAAGGTCCCCCAGCCCTACTTTAAACCATCACTATACTAACTTGAGGTTTGAAGGGGAGCATTTAGCATGCTGGTGTGCAGGGCTCAAATCAAGGCGCTTTGCTCTTTCCCTGCTTCTGCTCTGCTGCCATGAAACAAGGCATGGTCCAAAGTTCCAAGCTGAGCTCTCTCCAAGCAAGCCATTTGTTATTGGCTTGCCAAGAGGGGAGCCGCCATTTTCTGTCCAGATGTGATACTCAGCCATGGTTAAGCTCCCAGCAGAAGCAGAAGCAAGAGGAGGAGCAAAGCCCCTGTGATTCCCCATGCAGCCTTAAACACTGGCAAAAATCATCCTGAGGGCCTCTGCCAATGTGAGTCACGGCAGAACTCAGCGAGAAGGATGTGATTGTCAGGGCAGATCCACACCATGCATTCAAAGTACATCTGACACATATTTAAAACACATTACTCTACATCCCAAAGAATCTTGAGAGCTGTAGTTTGTTAAGAACACTGCAATGGGGAACTACAGCTCCCAGAATTCTTTGAGGGATGCCATGTGCTTTAAAAGTGTGTTGGGTGTGCTTTAAATGCTTGATGTGAATTTGCCCTCAAGCTGGGGCTCACATGAAGGGGAACAGCGTGTGAAAAGGGGCTATAGAACAGTGTTTCTCAGACTCCCACCATCCCTGACCGCTGGTCCTGCTAGCTAAGGATGATGGGAGTTTCTGCTAGCTAAGGATGATGGGAGTTTTAGTGCAACAACTGGCAACCCAAATTTGATAAACACTGCTCTGTAGGAACTTCCCCCCCCCCCTCCTTGCCCAGGCTGTCCTAGTGGCAGTCACACCAATGACGCAGCAAGGCACTCTGGAGAACCCTGAGATGGCTTTGCTGGGGGCTGCTGATAGCTGGATTTATGGACCATTGTTCTTGTCCAAGAGAGGTAATCAGGTCCTTGTTTAGCTTCCTTTCTGGTGTCTTCTCTCAGCCCTCCGTGACATTGGCCACCAGGGGCTTCTTATTAAGCAACTTGCTCAGTTAAGCTTTGCAAGGCGATTGAACTTTTGTGCCAAGGAGCATTGCGGGGGCCCTAAGAAGCCCTCTGCTTGACTCCCACACTCCTGGAGTTGTTCTTTCTCATTCTGTTCCTCTGGCTTAATAAGTGTTATTTCATAAGCAATAAATGGGACAAAGCCGGCAAATAATGAAGCTGATTACGGTGCTGTGGATGCCGTGCAAATTTAATCAGCTTCAGTACAACAGTGTCACTGAGGACAAGACACGTGTGCTAATTGTGTAATTATCGCACACCAGCGAAACTGAAAGAGCAGGGAGGCTCAGGGCTAATTCCCTTCCACCCGCGTTTGCCTTTCTTCTCTGCACAGCACCCTTCTGTCACATGCAAGCACCTTTCTCTCTGCCCCCTGGGAGTCTCACAAGGCCGTGACCCTCTCTGCCTCTGCTCTGCACCCTGGCTGGGGGTTAGTCATTGAACTGAGGTAATGTCTTTTGGCAGCCTAGTTGAATGTGGGGCGGAGGCCTTTTTGGGCTCAAGAGCAGGATGAAGATATAGTAAATGCATGTCTTTGGGAAAGTGATGCCAATAACCTCTCAACCTTCCTATTCTTCTCAGCATGAACATGTCAGTCTCCAAATCACTCTGTGCTTCCAGTAAATGAAGGATCTTCTTTTTAATGATTGCCAAGTCATGTGAGAATTAAAGAAACTTCCAACTGAGAACTCTTAAGGAGCTGTTAAATAGAAACAGTGAAAGAAATGGCAGCCACTTGTGTCTTCTATGTGAGCGGTTTTGCCTCTTTGATTATGGCTACTGATTGGAGTTTCTCCAAAGGGAGAAAGAGATGGAGGGGTGTGGGACAAACCTGATTCTTAAAAGACCTTTCAAGGTTACGCTTCATCCATTGCAGAAAAGGGGGACAGGCGGAATGAAAGTCATGTGGACATCGGGTTCATCTCGGTTGCTTCCCCTGGTTCCTCTTTTTCTCTCCTTTCTCCTTAAGAAATCTTTTTAAAGATTCTTACAGGATCTGTGCCCCCCCATCAGGCAGAACAATGTTTAGATACCAGGTGACCTAAGATAATGTAAAGCGTTTTCCAATACGTGGTGAATCTGAAGGCTTCAGCAAACATGGGAAGTCTTTGTTTGTTCTCTAAAGCTCTCTGACATTTTTAACAAGTGCCTTTTGTGTGAGAGATTGAATTGCAGATTAAAGTGGAGGAACATTTGCAAAGGAAAATACTTTTTAAAACACTTTGCTAGGCATATATTACCATTTCTCCTGATGAACCAAACTTTCCAACTAAAGCTACTCCTTAACGTGGACTCGCACAATACCAGTTTTATTTCCACAGGAAGGTGGGCCTTTATACGTACCCCAGGTATGTAAGGTACCCCAAGGGCATCATAAACACTGTAAAGCATTTTAGACGCTGTGCGATTGACAGGCACTTTGGTCAGCTCTGGATGGGGATCTCTAGGTTTTGAGGCGGGGGTTTTCCCCAGCTGGAGATACCAAGGACTGAACCTGAAACCTTCTACAAGCAAAGCAGGTGCTCTACAACCGACCTTCAACCTTTCACCATATGTGACCATTCCCCACCCCCACCCAAGCACCACGCAAGCTATGCGCCTATCATGGATATGTTATACCAAAGGTGGGCAGACTTCAGATTTGATTAATCTACTCTCTTTTCTTTTCTTTTCTTTTCTTTTCTTTTCTTTTCTTGTAATTGTAACCATGTGGTCTATGTCTCAGGTGCAAACTAATGGCTGGTGTGGGAGATGCCAGTTCCTAGGCAGGGTTAGCTGACTTGGTGCTCCACATCAGCTCTGACCACTGGTCATGCCCAGGGGCAAAGCATGGGTTGCTGGCACCCAGGGCGGGGCAGGTGTTGCGCGCGCGCACACACACACACACCCTGTGGACTGGGCAGCAGGTGTCTAATCAAGGGAGTCTCTCCATGCAAACTAAACCAACTTGGGAATGGAGATAAGGCAGAGAAAAAATGCAAGGCCAGGAGCACCACTGTGTCACCTCACCCTCCTGTCCTGGCAGCGAGGCACTTTGGGCACTGCATGTGGCTCTGGCAGTGCTTTCCCTCCTTCCTTGGTGGGCAGTGGTAGCAGTGGCAGCAGCGGCAGCACCCTCCTCCTCCCTCCCTCTCGGCTGGCCCAGGGGCACGCGCAGGCACCCCTTCTCTGGCCATGAGGAGAAGGAGGCGGTGGCAGTGCCCCAGCCCCAAAGGTGTGGCATGAGTGCAGCTCTGGCCTCAGTGAGGGAGCCTGTCAAGGGGCGCTTGGTTGAGCCCCCTCAGAATTTTGTGCCCAGTGCCATGCCCCTGCTACGCCATACCGGATGGGGCTGTTGAAAGTTGTAGGTCATTACATCTGTTGGGGTACCCCATTGGCTACCCCCGGGCTACTCAGGCACCATCTTACTGAGGGAGGACAGAGGTAGAGAGAGGAGAGGTAACAGCCAGGAGAACTGCCCAACATCTCACTTCCCTGAGCTGCTCTCTCTCTGCACCAAAGAACTCTCTGAGAAACGCCTTACCCAGAGTGGAGGACAGATCTGGGCTTCAAAAAAGATATTTCTTTCATAGGTTGACTTGATCTTTTTTCATTTAGTTTTAACTTATGCCTATTGTTTACTATTTCTATGTAAACTGCTTTGTTTTTTTGTTTTTGTTTTTTTTAAGGATATTTATTGAAGTTTTACAAAAACATAAATTTACAAAATGAAAAAAGGTCATATAAAAAGAAAAAGATACCAAAAAAACATAGAAAAATACATGAAAAATAAAAAATAAAAATAAAAATACAAAACACAGAAGACAAATAACTAAAAAAGAATTAAAAACAAGTCCATTTTTTGTAACTTTAAACTCATTATCTTATTTCCTTGGCCTCCTCACACCTCCCCTTTTTGTATTCCCATTTAAATAATCAAATCAGCAAATCCTTACCCTCTTTCGTTTATCTTAACTCTGTATCTTAACATATTATAACTCTATATTTTCATCCATTATCAATTCAATTTTGCATATTCTTGTTAACTTTGTTGCTAATGCCACTTATTTTCAATCCAACATCATTTTAACATTCATTAATTTTACAGTATTTCTGAAGATAGTCTTTAAATTTCTTCCAGTCTTCTTCCACCAACTCTTTTCCCAGGTCTCGGATTCTGCCAGTCATTTCCACCAATTCCATATAATCCGTCATCTTCATCTGCCACTCTTCCAGGGTGGGTAACTCTTGTGTCTTCCACTACTTTGCAATAAGTATTCTTGCTGCTGTTGTTGCATACTTATGTAAACTGCTTTGTGAGGTTTGCCGAAAAATAGGATGTGACTCAGTTTGCACATAGCACTGAGCTGAACCATGGTTTAGTGCAGCAGCTGGGGAACCTCTGACCCGGGAGACAAGTGTGGTCCTCCAAGACTCACTGCCTGGCCCTCAGGCCTCTCCCTGGGCTATTTCCCTCTCACCAACCCTGCTTCTAACTCTTCTCAGGTGCCTGGCTGGAATGACGTCCTGCGTGGCCAGGGGCAAACTTTGGTAGTCTTTAGTAACATGGCCCTCTAAGCAACGCCAAAATTTGGCGCTCCCAATTGGATCTTCTCAATTGTGGATCTTCTCAAACCCCCCCCCCCCCAGCTTATGCCCTGTGCAGGTGAATCACCTGCATGACCCTAAATCTGGTGGTGCCCCCACCTCACAGGAACACCCATGTGAAAGCCTAGGCTCAAAGAGGCCTGCTTTGGTGATGAATCAGGAAATCCCTCTCTGCATACTTTCCCACAATATAAGGGCAGAGGGCCCCTAACACCCCTCCTGGGAACAAAACCCTAGGTTATAGACTTCTGGGGTGACATTTTTTCCTGCTCTCAGTTCTTTGAAGAATTGCACAGAATGGTTAACTCATTAACATTAAGAAATTCAGTGGGGGTGGGGAATTGGTTTGTATGCCGAATCTCATGCAGAGATTCCTAGTGTTATTTGCCTGTCTTTTGTTCAGGTGGAATAGAATCACATTTGTTATTGAAGGGGGTGGGGGGCGGGGAGAAAAGGATGGAGTTTTTCTTTCAGCTAGGCAGGGGAACAATAAATCCCCACCCACTTTGTTGTGATCCCAGATAATCGGTTAAATGGCAGTCCTTTCGGGCATTCCTGTAGGGTAACTACTAAAAACCAATACTGGGAGAGTTTTGTTATCAAATGGCTCATTAGCAAGGGATGTGGTAGGTTGTCGTTATGCATTCTTGACAAATCTTTTCCTCCCTCCCACTTGTGCAAAATCCATTCTGGCTTTTCATACTGCTATAAGGACCCCAATCTCCAAGTGGTGGGAGACTTCAGGAATGTTGGCTCTTACTTCAGTTTCAGTTTTCTTGGAATGAAGGTCACAGGAGACTGTGGTGTCTTTTTGATATATGGTCTTAGTTGCACATGTATACAACCTGAGCATAAGGTGGGAGGGCTCACAGCATTAAAAGTTCCCAAGATTTCTAGGGGAGGAAGGCAGACTCCCCCAAACCTTTGGTTTCAGTACAGAGAGCAAGTCTTTGTGCCTTCCCGGCTACCATCTCCAGATGAGACCAGCTCAGACTAGTCCCTGGCCCATTGTGCTTCTATCCATAGGATGATGTGAGGATCATCCAGGTCGTTGGGAGGGAAAGGAGGTGTCATTAACTAGTTGTTGCTATGGCAACACACCTGAAGTACAAGGACCTACCCTCCAACATTCTTCCTATTCCATAATAGATAATCATTTTATTATTTATACCCCGCTCATTTGACCGGGTTGCCCCAGCCACTCTGGGCAACTTCCAACATATATAAAACATAATAAAACATAAAACATTTAAAAACTTCCCTATACAGGGCTGCCTTCAGATATCTTCTAAAGGTTGCATAGTTACTTATCTCCTTGACTTGGGGGTCGCATAGGAAGAGGACACCGTTAAGTACACATTTTATATCCAGCTTCCAAACTGGAATAACTTTTATTTATATATATTTTTTCACTTGTACTTCCTTGCAGTTTAGACTTGACCAACTCTTTAGACATGTGAAAAGGGTCTCTCTCTCACGTCAATGACAACTGCTCAAAAGTGAGGCAGAGATGACAATGTGGCGAGATGGATTGATCAAAATATGTGTACTTGAGTAAATGATTCCCTGCTTCTTAGAAGCTACCATCTGTCTCCTACCTATGTTCCTTATCCTCAACTGAGAGCTTTCCATACCGGAGGAAAAATAGACCACATTCCTCCGTTGTTCTGGACCTTTCTCCCTTAAATGTGGGTTTTTCAAATCCTGGCCATTTTGGATTTTCCTAGGTTTTAAAAACCCTACATTTAAAGAGGGAAAGGTCTCAGACACCACTGGAACTGGAGAGGCCATAATGTGGACACCCCTACACTTTGTTTGTTTGTTGGATTTATATACCCCTCCCTTCCTCCCCAAGGAGTCCAGGGCAGCACACAGATATACAACTTAAAAACAAAAACAGAGCAAAAACATTCTGAAACAGTTACAACATTCTAAAAACAATTACACTTAAAAACATTTAAAATCAGTTTCAATTAAAACATTGTTCTATCCCAGGGGTCAGCAAACATTTTCAGCAGGGGGCCGGTCCACTGTCCCTCAGACCTTGTGGGGGGCCGGACTATATTTTGGGGAAAGAAATGAACGAATTTCTATGCCTCACAAATAACCCAGAGATTCATTTTAAATAAAAGCACACATTCTACTCATGTAAAAACATGCTGATTCCTGGACCGTCCGTGGGCCGGATTGAGAAGGTGATTGGGCTGGATCCAGCCCCCAGGCCTTAGTTTGCCTACCCATGTTCTATCTGATGATCCCAGGGTTAGCAGGAACAGTATTTTTCAGGCACCAAATGGGGAGATAGGCTGGTACAGATCCAGATTTTGGTCTGGTGTGGGCCAGTCCCTGTTCTGACATCAATTCAGGCTGCATACCGCCCCGCCCCCACTCTCTAAAAGTGGATCCAGCTGCAAGCACATTCTCTTCTATTGCTCCCACCAAGGGTCATATATCAAGGTCCTGATATTTGCTGGTGATGCTCAAGTCTTTAACAAGAGTGCCGTCAGCAGCTGATTTTTCAGTTGTGTACACAGGCAATTTACTCAGCAGCAGACTCTGTTATTACAACCAATTAGTACTGGCCAACAGCTGTTCAGCCTGGCCAGTGGCTCTCTGAGAACTGTCACATATACCACTTCCTAACAAGGCGCATAGTTGTTAATTATCATGAGTGGCTATAAGTGAGGAATATTGGATGCTAGAGATGGCAGCTTCCAGCCTCATCTGTAGGATAAGGAATTACATGAGGCATCTCAGTCCAACCCTTTTTTCCTCCCCCGCCACCATCCATTTTATTTACTCTATTGCTCCTGAACGCCGGGTTAACTAGAATCGCTAAAATTAAATCTGGAATTGGAACAAGCACCAATTTCAGATCCCTTATTTCATTTGTATCTCTCTTCTTCCTGCTCATCAATGCACATGAGATGTTTGCATCAATGAAAGATTGCCAAAAGAAAATGAAAAAGCCCAGTCTTGATGGAATAGCAAATATGATACCCACACACACTCGTGTGCATTATAATCTTAATAAACTGCTCACATCACTGCTTTGGGCTATGATTGTTTTGTCAGTGCGCGCATATGCATAGGTCAAAGTATGCACAGAAAGCATCTTGATATATCAATGCATCTGAGCACACCAATATATTTTGGGATCCCCACCCCCGGCAGTATACAGGATGCACACAGTAGTATTTTTCACATATTAAAGAACTGAATATTTTAGTCCATGCACAAGGAGAAGCCCTTCAAATAGATGCATCATTTGGAATACAGTTTTTGTAACCATTATTCATCCTAGAGTTCAAAGCTTTCAATGGTAACACCTTTCTCTCCTATTGTGCTGCGGCATTTAAAGACATATTTAGCCACCACAGCTAGAGCTCAGAACCAATTTCTGTGAAAACACATGCTGTAGTTGTACTAAAACATTGCAGCGTCACATAAGGTCATCTGGTAATCATTGCATATTCTATTGGCTCTTAGCCATAGATCTAATTTTGGTACAGTTTTTAAATTCTTCAAACATATGATGAATAAGTCTGTTTATCTAGACCTAGACTTCATCTGTTCATTTGTATTCAGCGATTGGCCAGGGATTTCACTCTCTAGTTTTGGTTTTCTGGCACAGGGGGCATGGCGGCACATTGGTCAGGCAGACAGACAAGGTTGTGTACAGACCCCGGTGCCTCTCCACTGGGTGGGCAGTCTGCTGACCAGCCTCACCTATTGTGCGCACTTGCGCAACACAGTAGTACCCAGCCCAGGCATGGTGAACCTTTTTCAGCCAGAGGACCATCTTCTGGGTAGAACAAGGCAGTGAGCCTTCTTCCCCTGATTTTTGGAAGAGGCCCAAATAATTGCTAAGGGAAAAGAAATTAGAGCTCAGTGGAAACAGTTATTCCAATTTTCACTGAACACTTGGATCTCCAAACAGGCATTCAGATTTGATTGAAAATAATTTTGAAAACAGAGTGCAACCCCTGCCCCCAATATGGCATACAAAAAATTGGGTGTGAGTTCACAACCTGCTTCTTCAGACCTGAAGAAAGCATTGTTTTGAATATTTCCATTGAGTCAGTTACAGGACTGTCTCATGCTGCTGTTCCCCCAAAGAATAATCTTTTGTAAAGAGCCTTTTGATTAAAGAGGGAATTTAAAGCAGAGAGACTCCAGATATAGGACTTGTCTACCCTAAATTTAGGGACACGGGTGGCGCTGTGATCTAAACCACAGAGGCTAGGGCTTGCCAATCGGAAGGTCGGCAGTTCGAATCCCCTTGATGGGGTGAGCTCCCGTTGCTCAGTCCCTGCTCCTGCCAACCTAGCAGTTCGAAAGCACGTCAAAGTGCAAGCAGATAAATAGGTACCGCTCCGGCGGGAAGGTAAACGGCATTTCCGTGCGCTGCTCTCGTTCGCCAGAAGCGGCTTAGTCATGCTGGCCACATGACCCGGAAGCTGTATGCAGACAAACACCGGCTCCCTCGGCCAATAAAGCGAGATGAGCACTGCAACCCCAGAGTCGTCTGCGACTGGACCTAATGGTCAGGGATACCTTTACCTTTAAGGGACGCGGGTGGCGCTGTGGGTAAAACCTCAGTGCCTAGGACTTGCCGATCGTATGGTCAGCGGTTCGAATCCCCGCGGCGGGGTGAGCTCCCGTCTTTCGGTCCCAGCTCCTGCCCACCTAGCAGTTCGAAAGCACCCCTAAGTGCAAGTAGATAAATAGGTACCGCTTTATAGTGGGAAGGTAAACGGCGTTTCCGTGTGCGGCGCTGGTGCTTGCTCGCCAGAGCAGCTTCGTCACGCTGGCCACGTGACCCGGAAGTGTCTCGGGACAGCGCTGGCCCCCGGCCTCTTAAGTGAGATGGGCGCACAACCCTAGAGTCGGACACGACTGGCCCGTACGGGCAGGGGTACCTTTACCTTTACCTTACCTTTACCTTTACCCTAAATTTGAGTTTACTTCGGTTGATTTGGCTACCAAAGCTACAGAGGATTTTTGATCCCATCTGCATAATAATGGATCAGGTGCAAAGCCCTGATTCTAACAGGGAGCTTTCCTCATTATTGTAACATACTGTTCATAAAAGAAATACAGCGATACAATTGCTTCCATACATCTGGACACTGTATTGACAGCATTAGCAAAGCCATTGCAAGTTTGCACTTAATGCAGTTCTCCACTGGGGTTGGGGATTCTACCTTTGTTTGCCAACACCACTCCATATCCCCATCACCTGTAGTATAGGTCCTAGACAATTCTCACCTATACAATGTAGATAGCTTTTTTCATGGAGAAGCAAGAAGAACACAAGTAGAAAATCTTGGGATACAAAATATAGTGAAAGATCTCCAAACATGCGGTCTGATCTCAGGCACATCCTATCTGGGTGGGTTCACATGGTGGGAAAGAGTGAACAAAGGAGGTAACTAACTTACTAACTTCCTTCCTTCCTTCCTTCCTGGTGAAGGGTGGGAGTGGGGTGGTGAGGCTGAATCTAGGAATACAATTTTGTGGCCTTACCCCTGCATGCATTAACTAGCCCTAAGCTTGCTAGCTATATTTCCAACAGATGATTCATTACTTTTATTGGAGCTTCAAGAAATGTAAAGTGTTTGTCAGTCATCCCAGCACATCCCTTTGTTCTCATTGGCCAGAAAGGAAGGTTGGAGCAAGTTTGGTTCTCACAGAGCAACTGATTGGAACTGAGGCCAGCACCGGAATTTGGTTAGTATGCTTTTCACAGCAGACTGATGGGGAATGTAGTCTCAAATACCTGGAGGGTACCAGGTAGGGAAAGGCAGCTGTATTAGACCAGACCGCCAGTGTGGTGTAGTGGTAAAGAGTGGTAATCTCGTAATCTGGGGAACCGGGTTCACGTGTCCGCTCCTCCACATGCAGCTGCTGGGTGACCTTGGGCCAGTCACACTTCTCTGAAGTCTCTCAGCCCCACTCACCTCACAGAGGGTTTGTTGTGGGGGAGGAAGGGAAAGGAGAATGTTAGCCGCTTGGAGACTCCTTCGGGTAGTGATAAAGAGGGATATCAAATCCAAACTCCTCTTCTTCTTCTTTCTTCTTCTTCCTCCTATAGTGCTGCCTGTTTTATGGATTTTACAGCTAGGATGCAAATATCCAACAACATTCTGAAAATAAAGGCAAAAGCAGAGTGTTTTCTATTTCTGAAAGGCACTTTATCTTTCTTGGCTGGTGTGTTATTACTGATGCACATTCTAGCTGAGTGTTTTCCTTGTAGATTAGAAATGAGCCAGCTGTGATTTTGATGTAAGATTTAATTTTTCAATGTTCATATTTTTTCATCAGGTATACAAAGGAATGTTTCCAAAGTTACATTTCCAAAATTACGTTTCTGAAGGAAAACAAAAACCCACATTTTGCTGCAACCACATTTGCCAGAAAAAATATACTTATTTATAGCTCTCCTTTGCTCTGTGCAAAGAGTAACTGAAAATTTACACAGTCTATGTATTGGATAATAAAATGCTCGCTGAGAGGGGTGGGGACTGCTGGCATTAGCCAAAGGACTAAGCAACACCCTCCCTCCCATTTTGTTCTCAATCCTTGAAAATGTATGCAAATGTCTTCCCTTTCTTCATTCCTAACCAGCACAGGCGCAGATAACATTCATTGGAGATGTTTCTGCTAATAGATCTATATCTGTATATCTCACTGCACGATAAGAGCTAATTAATTCTCCAATCTGGCCAATTTTACACATTTATTTTTAAATATATTTAGGGATATAGGAAGCTGCCTTTTACTGAGTCAGAACATTAGTCCACCTAACTCAATATTGTTGCACGCATTCTAATACAGTGGTTCCCAATTAGCTAAGGACTGTTTTTCAAAAGCCATGCCATGGACCCCCTACTTTTAATTTTTTTGATATCTCTATGGTAGTTTTTGTTATGTGAATAGCGTCACAGATCCCCAGATGGGTTACATTAACTTCCTTGGGTCCATTGACTACCAATTGGGAACTACTGTTCTAGCAGATCTTGTCTTCCCATTAGGCTTCAAGAAGGGTTCCCAAAGCCAGGGCTCTGGATTCAGCACACAGGTCAAGTCAAGGCTCTGCAGTGCTGTCCAAGTTCCAGCATCAACTCAGCCTAAAAACAAAGGTGAGGCCTTCAGTGACTTGCTTTCCCCGCCCTTGGATGGTGGACCATTTGGCCTGGTGATTGGGGGCAGGGAGGGTCCTGAATGAGCATCACAACCCAGCTGTGTCTATGGGAACACACCTGTTCTTTACCAGCTGTTCTTCTACATGGAAAGTGAGGGTGCTGATTTGACCACTTCAGCAGTCCCTTCAACTACAAACAACAATCATGCTGTCACAGAAGCACAGGGTTTTGCAACCCAAATGCATCATCCAAACCAATTCCCACCTATAACAGTATCATCTATACGGTATCATATAGATTGGAGGATGGATGGCAGCTAATGGGTTGAGGTTGAATCCTGACAAGACAGAAGTACTGTACTTGGGGGACAGGGGGCGGGCTGGTGTGGAGGACTCCCTGAATGGGATAACTGTGCCCCTGAAGGACCAGGTGCGCAGCCTGGGAGTCATTTTGGACTCACAGCTGTCCATGGAGGCACAGGTCAAATCTGTGTCCAGGGCAGCTGTTTACCAGCTCCACCTGGTATGTAGGCTGAGACCCTACCTGCCTGCAGACTGTCTCGCCAGAGTGGTGCATGCTCTAGTTATCTCCCGCTTGGACTACTGCAATGCGCTCTACATGGGGCTACCTTTGAAGGTGACCTGGAAACTACAACTAATCCAGAATGAGGCAGCTAGACTGGTGACTGGGGGCGGCCGCCAAGACCATATAACACCGGTCCTGAAAGACCTATATTGGCTCCCAGTACGTTTCCGAGCACAATTCAAAGTGTTGGTGCTGACCTTTAAAGCCCTAAATGGCCTCGGTCCAGTATACCTGAAGGAGCGTCTCCACCCCCATCGTTCTGCCCAGACACTAAGGTCCAGCGCCGAAGGCCTTCTGTCAGTTCCCTCACTGCGAGAAGCTAAGCTACAGGGAACCATGCAGAGGGCCTTCTCGGTAGTGGCGCACACCCTGTGGAACGCCCTCCCATCAGATGTCAAAGAGACATCTACCTGACATTTAGAAGACATCTGAAGGCAGCCCTATTTAGGGAAGTTTTTAATGTGTGACACTTTAATGTATTTTTAATCTTTGTTGGAAGCCGCCCAGAGTGGCTGGGGAAACCCAGCCAGATGGGCGGGGTACAAATAATAAATTATTATTATTATTATTATTATTATTATTATTATACTGACAGAGTGAGGTGGGCATGTGTCCAACTTTACAGAGGACACTCCTCTGTTTGATGTAGCCCTCTGCTGCTTTCTTGTCCAAGTTTGGTGTAAAGATTTTTTTAAAAACCTGATTGCTGCCTTATTCATACTTACAACCAGTTTATTGAACATTCATCCTGATTTGTTTGCAGGAGACTAAATGATGTGGGCCATTTAATGAGCATTCAGTCTGCTTTGCTTGCAAGGATGTAAGATGATGATGTTGCGTCAAAGCAAGTGTTACCTTACACCAGTGCATTTCCCCGACCCTTCTTGTAAAAAGTCTGATACTTTGAGGAAGCAGGTCTGTTGCACAAGACCTCCTGATCAACTAAAGCACTCCCTACCCAGAAACTCCCTACCCAGAAACACCAACAGTCTGGAAGAGCCTGTTTCATATTCTATTTAACTCATGTTGGCGCTGTGGGTTAAACCACAGAGCCTAGGACTTGCCGATCAGAAGGTCGGCGGTTCGAATCCCCGCGACGGGGTGAGCTCCCGTTGCTCGGTCCCTGCTCCTGCCAACCTAGCAGTTCGAAAGCACCTCAAAGTGCAAGTAGATAAATAGGTACCGCTCCAGTGGGAAGGTAAACGGTGTTTCCGTGTGCTGCTCTGGTTTGCCAGAAGTGGCTTGGTCATGCTGGCCACATGACCCGGAAGCTGTCTGCGGACAAACGCCGGCTCCCTCAGCCAATAAAGCGAGATGAGCGCCGCAACCCCAGAGTCTGTCACGACTGGACCTAATGGTCAGGGGTCCCTTTACCTTTTTAACTTCTTCTTTGGTGATCACTCGTAGCCGAGTAAGATTGTCTTCCATGAATATGACCTTAACAGTGTGTCCGTAGTTGACTGTGGAGGCCAATTCTGGATTCGCACATCCTGCCACAGTGGGGTCATAGGTTTCTGGGCAGTAGTAGATCACAATGAGGCTTTGCCAAACATGCCTCCCTCTTAGCTCATTTCTGCCTTTCGTCCTGAGTTTGTGCTTCTTCAAAATCCACGACGCCTTGGGTAGAGGTTATTCTCCAATTAGAGCGCTCGCAGGCCGGTGTTTCCCTGTTGTCGGTGTTTATACTACAAAGATTTGCTTTGTATGCTGGCTACACAATTAAAGCATCTGTTTGGGTCCTTACTTCTAGGGGAAAAGTTGTGCTGGGGTGCACCATCCACCTCTTGTAGCTCTGTTTTTGGGCCAGATCAGATGAGCTTGTTCAGTATGGCACATTCACAGCCCAAGAGGAATCACAGATGCAAGCAGTGAGGACTCGTGATGCCGGCTGAATTTTCAGAGAGAGGTTGCAGAGTAGAACCAGGTTCAAAAGAAAGTTCACCTTTGACCCACTGGTAGGGTTGTCATATTTCAAAAAGTAAAAACCGACACCATGAAGACCCCAGATTTGAAGTCACGATAATGTCTGGCCACATTCTCTTTGTGTATTTTTTACGATAACTCAGGCTTTTTGTGTGTGTGCAAAGGGTCTGGTTTAGCCCAATAAAATAATCATGCAGGTGTTTGTGGCCAAGAGTTGGCCATGTGTTTGTCCGCCATCAAAACTCACTTTTGAATCAAGAGGAAAACCCACCTATAAAGGTGGTGTGGAAATCATGAACTTGTCAGTGGGAGATTAAGAGGCAAATAGATTAGGCCTGAGTGATGGGTGATGGACTTGCAAAAAAATGAAGAAAAAAGGCAGCTTTGGAGAACTCTGCAGAGCAGCGCAAGGCTTTAAACGCTCTGCTACTTGCTGCAACTTTGAATGAGATGAGAGCCTGAACGTGACCAGCATTCCCTGGTGGACATCAGGCATCCTTTCCCTCATCAGGCCAGACACATCCAGAAAATGCAAATATTTTGCAAGATGTGCATTAAATATTAAGGGTGCAATTAGGAAATTTGAGAGAGAGGAGCTGATGCTCTGTCCAGACTACCTTTCATCTCTCAAACAGGGGCAGAATACAGGCATAGTGTTAAAGGGGCTTCCAAGGATGCTGTTTGCACAGCTGAAATGACAGACAACCATGCCAGCAAATCAAATGCTTGTTTGAATGGTCAGACCCACCCTACACAACCTTCTCCTCCAGCACCTTCTGAGGGAAAATAACAAAGTGCCCTTCAGCCAAGTGCATCCGAGCTGCGTGTGTGTCTAGCTGCAGGGAGCTTGTTCCTTTTTGCCACCTACAGTAGGCAAAACTGCTCATGTGAACAGTTGTGGGGGGTGGGGAAGCACAGGCTGCGTCCACATTACCGCCTTAAAGGGCAGTTCCGCCCCTTCCCCCTGTCAGCCTGTGTTTCATAGTTTTCCCCGCTCCCCACAACTGTTCACATGAGCAGGGCTTCATTTGCAGGGCTGGCCCAATACAATCTGGCACCTGAGGTGAACCACAAAATGCCACCTCCCCAGACAGGGAAACGGGGAAATAAAGATCTACACCAGGAACAGGTGGGGAGCCTTCTGCAGAGCCTTCTGTTCACGAAGAGTTACAAGCTTGGTGGATCAGGGGAATGTTGTGGATGTAATGTATCTTGATTTCAGTAAGGCTTTTGACAAAGTCCTCCATGATAATCTCACAAGGAAGCTGGTAAAATGTGGGTTGAATGAGGTAACTGTTAGGTGGATATGTAGCTGGTTGAATGACAGAACCCAAAGAGTACTCATTAATGGATTGTTGTCATCCTGGAAAAAAGTGACAAGTGGGGTGCCACAGGATTCTGTCCTGGACACGTTGATTTTCAGCATCATTATAAATGACTTGGATGAAGGAACTGAGGGATGATCATTAAATATATAGACAACACCAAACTGGGAGGGGTAGTTAATGCCGCAGAAGACAGAATTGGGATTCTAAATGACCTTAACAGATTGGAGAACTGGTCCCACACTAACAAAATGAATTTCAATAGGGACAAATGTAAAGCTCTGCACTTAGGTAGGAAGAACCAGCTGCATAAATATAAGATGGGGGACATCTGACTTAATAGTAGTACAATCATAATTTGGAAGTCGAATGGAATCTGTTCCAGAAGTCCGTTTGACTTCCAAAGTGTTCAAAAACCAAAGTGCGGCTTCTGATTGGCTACAGGAAGCTCCTTCAGCCAACTGGAATCCACAGAAGCCCTGTCAGGTGTTCAGCTGCCAAAAATAGTTCACAAACGGGAACAGTCACTTCTGAGTTTGTGACGTTCAGGAGCCAAAACGTTGGGAACTAAGCTGTTAGACTTCCAAGGTATGACTGTACATGTGAAAAAGATCTAGAGGTCTTACTGGATCATAAATTTACCATGTATCATGTACCAGTGTGATACAGCGGGGGGGGGGGAGCTAATGCTTCATCAACAGAAGTCTAGTGTCCAGATCAAGGCAAGTAATAGTACCACTCTACTCTGCCTTGGTCAGACCACACCTAGAATTGAAGAAGGATGTTGGCAAGCTGGAATGTATGCAGAGGAGGGCAACCAAGAAGGTCAATTGGAAACCAAGCCTTATGAAGAGTGGTTGAAGGAGCTGGGTATGTTTAGCCTGGAAAAAAGGAGACTGAAGGGAGATATGATAGCCATCTTCAAATATCTGAAGGGCTGTCACATGGAGGATGGAACAAGCTTTTTTTCTCCTGCTCTGGAGGGGAAGACCTGAGCTTCAAATTACAAGAAAGGAGATTCCAATTAAACATCAGGAAGAACTTTCTGAAAGTAAGAGCTGTTCAACAGTGGAACTCTCCTTCCTTGGAGGTTGAATGCCCATCTGTCGTGGATGCTTTAGCTGAGATTCCTGCATTGAAGGAGGTTGGAACAGATGATCCTTGGGTTCCCTTCCAACTCTACAATTCTATGATTCTAAGAGGCAGCTGTAGAGACAGCATGAGGGAGGCACTGCTGAGGAGGGAGCAGATCCAGCGTTCAGGGACTGCACTGCAGCTGTAGGTGCCACCACAGCAGAGGCATGATCAGCATTGATGCATTCCTTGGAGGTCAGATCTGCTGCCTCTGTGGATTCTGCCACCTCAGGCAGCAGGAGTGGTGTGTCCCATTTCACCGCTTGAGGAGAAATGGGAAGTGCTGCTCTGCCACTGCTCCCACCAGCGCCATACTTGCTTCTGCCGCCGCCTGCTCCACACTGTCCGCTGCATCCACCATTGGTGCAGAAGCCGCTCCGCCATCAGACCAATTTTCAGGAATATAACACGATCGCCAAAGAATTGATGCTTTTGAATTCTGGTGCTGGAGGAGACTCTTGAGAGTCCCATGGACTGCAAGAAGATCAAACCTCTCCATTCTGAAGGAAATCAGCCCTGATTCAGGATCTGGAAGGACAGATCCTGAAGCTGAGGCTCCAAAACTTTGGCCACCTCATGAGAAGAGAAGACTCCCTGGAAAAGACCCTGATGTTGGGAAAGATGGAGGGCACAAGGAGAAGGGGACGACAGAGGACGAGATGGTTGGACAGTGTTCTCGAAGCTACCAGCATGAGATTGACCAAACTGCGGGAGGCAGTGGAAGACAGAAGTGCCTGGAGTGTTCTGGTCCAGGGGGTCACAAAGAGTCGGACACGACTAAACAACAACAACAAATTTTCTCTGGAGGAATGTTGGAGGGCAGGGGAATGCAGAGAGGAAACAGGAGTGTGAAGGCAGCCACAGACCTGCCTGCTCGTCCGTCCAGTTCAGTTGCACCGAAGTATTTATGGTGCAGTTTAGGCTACAGCTGTGTTCTCCCCTTGCTAGAGCACGTCAAGAGGAAAGCACCTAAAACCTCCTTACAGCTGCTTTCACAGGATCAGAGCCAAAGCCATGTCTGCACCCACCATTCTCCTGATAACTCTCCCCTGCAGATGATGATGTCCAATGGTACTGAAATCTCTGCTGAATATGTGATGTCCAGGTTTGACAGCCTGTCAATGGTTGGTACTGTCAGTATTTGATAGATGGCATGCAATGATGTCTGATGTTTTTTAATAGTTGACATTCAATGCTATTTAATAGCTGGCAGCGTCTGATAGTTAACATGCAATGTTTGGCTGCATTGGATTGATGACACATAGTGATGTTTTGTATTTAACAATATTTGATGACCATCAGCTTATGAAGCTCCCATGTCATGCCTATGGAAGCTAGGAACAGTTGCTGCCAGGCACTTACATTCCAAATGCTGAAATGTTTTTAATTTTTTTAAAAAATAAATGCTCATTTGAGCATTGCTCATACCTTTGGCCAAGATCACGTGTAAACATTATCTTGGCAATCAAAATGCTCATTTTATTTTGAATTCAGGTTTTTACTTTCAAAAATTGAGATGGAATGTCAGAAAATTAGGCAACTTTTAAATATTTGCAAATGGCCGTTTCAGCTCTATACAAAGACTCCCCCCCCCCATGCACACTTTTGTTTTTAAATATTATGTTTCTGTGTGATAGCATTAAACAATTAACCAAAAGGCAATGACTTCAGGCCCTTCAAAATGCAATTTTCTCTTGCAGAAGGGGGAACAAAAACTGCCGCTCCTGAATTACTGAAAGGTCAATATGACTTGTGTGCCTGTGACTTACTCACAAGCAAGAACAGCTTCCTGCTCATTTGAATGAAATTAAAAATAAATTTTAAAAATAGCTTTATTTATATAAAAAAATCAATACCACCCATCTAGGGCCTATGCCATAAGCAGGACAGCTTAGTGAAACTCATAATCACAATGTCATGCAAAACTATTAAAAAGTAATTTTAATTGCAGTAAAGACAGAGACCAAATAAATCGTGGTGTTCTGTCTTTTGCATTGAATAAGTATTGAAGCCTTAGATTAGCAGTACCCGGAGGTCCAGCGGTCCGCCAACCCCGTGGCCAGAGGGGAAAAACAATTCCAGAGACTTCTTGGTCAGAGAAAAGAGATTTATTGAGATCTGCGCAGAGGCAGCCAGTGGAGTCCTCTCCAAAGACTGGCTACAACGATACAAGTAAACAAGCATTTTTATACCTGAGAGTCTGCCCATCTCTTCCCACCTCTTCAAATTCTCCAATCAGCTGGCAAGGTTAAGCTTATTTCCTTATATGGCATATGGCTATCTAAACGCCCCTCCTTCCCTTGTTCGTGTGTTCTTCTCTTGCATTACTGCATCAGAGAGCATGTGCAGAGAGCCTGGCCTGCTAGCCGGCAGAAAGAGGAAGTTGGCCTCTCAGCTTGCAGAGCTAAAGCAATTGCGGTTTTGTTAGCTGCTTAACCACAACTGCAGAAGTTAGCTTAGGTGCAGATAGTATTGAGATTAACCCTTCAATTCCCTCCTCTTCTTTTGGACAACCTATCTCCTAGGTTCGTCCTGGTCTCTTGGGTTTATAATCCTGGGGGAGAACAATAAGGGCCATGATATTTTTTTTTTTTTTTTTTTTTTTGCATCACACCTTGTAAGCATTGCACGAAGCAGGGTATACAGAGGCAAAGAAGCAGAAGGATTAACAGCGGCCCTGCTAATAATACCACAATATGCCTGAGCCAACTGCCATGAGGCAGCCAAAAATATAACCAACCCCATAGATCACCTCCTGTAGTTTTCAACGGGTTTCCAGCTATCATTGTTTCCATGTGGTCAATGGTGGCTGAAATATTATCTGGGACATATCTATTTTATTGCTGAAGGGCCCACTGATACTCGTGCTCTATCAGCTGCCTTGCTTTTTGGGAGATTGTGTCCCACCTCTCTGAGGAGGAGCCTATTATCTTAACCAATTTTCCCACCTGTCCTTGTGGATGCTTAATACTCTCATGGTTTCCTCCCAACATACTGTATCCGAAAGGGGGCTTCTCCCTCTACATATATTAACATATACCCACAGGAATATATATCCACCCTTGCAGAGGCCTGACACACGGAGTGACCATATCAAAGAGTTCTGGCCCCAATATCAAAAGTCCTGGCGGTGCCTCAGAATTTGCTGGAAAAAAAAAGTCTCTACGTTGGGGACGCTGCCCGCGGGCGTCCCTCCCATCCACTTGTCCAGTCGTCTGGCGCTCTTCTGGAGATGGTTAGCTTCAGAGGATCATCAGGATTTGGTGTAACTGTCCAATCTAAAATAGCCTTCTTCACTTAAGTGTGGTGGACCCAAGGGGTGATGCCGGTGACTTTAACAGTGGTGGGTGTGGACAGCAGGACAGTGTGGGGACCCTTCCAACACGGTTGTAGAGGTGTCTGGGCCCAGTCTTTGATCCACACCTCGTCACCCGGCTCGAACTGGTGCAGGGGTTCAGTCAGAGCACACGGGGTGCGTTCGTGGGTCCACCTATTAGAAAGAGAAAAAATCTCGGGAGAATTACTGCACATAATTATCAAACTGCACATTTTGACTAGCATGGGGGGTTATTGCAAAACTGGTGGACAAAGGCTGGTCCATTGTCAGATCCTATTGACCTAGGTAGTCCATAGCGGGGAATGATCTTCTATAACAGGCAGCTGGTTACCTCGGACGCCCCCTCAGTTCTGGTAGGCCAAGCTCCAACCCATCCTGTATACGTGCAGACCACCACAAGCAGGTAGCGGTATAGTCCACAGTGGGGCAATTCAGTGAAATCCACAACAAGGTCTTCCATGGGTGCAGTTCCACTATGCTGAATCCCCGGGGGAGCCAAGGGTCCGGTTCTGGGATTATTCTTTTGACATAGCGGGCACTTCCTGGAAATCTGGGCTGCCAGTTGATAAAGGTGGGCTATGTAGAAGCACTGCTTCAGCTGTCTGGTTGCGGCATCTGGTCCCATGTGGGTGGACTCATGGTATCTCTGAGTAATCTGCCGAGAAAGGGACTCTGGAATCCATATTCTGTCATCATGAGTAAGGTACCATCCTTCTTTGGACATGGTCAGCCCCTGGGCATCTGCAGTGCCCCTCTCCTTTTGGTGTATATTGGCTTATCAGCGGTGTTCAAGATCCTTCCAGGGACCAGTGCTCCAATAACTGACGCTGGGGGCTGGTTCCCGGGCTGCTTCCTTGGCCACTCTGTCTGCTAGTCGATTTCCTCTGACCACTTCTCCTGGTCCAGTCTTGTGTGTCCATAACAGTGTGCCACTGCTACTGCCTCAGGTTCTCATACGGCATCCAGAAGGTTCAATAAGGCTTGTGGGTGGGCCACCTGGTTTCCTCTGGAGGTAAGCAAACCTCTTTCCTTCCACAAGGCTCTGGTGAGCGCTGTTATTTATGCCAGCCGGGCCGACGTTCCAGGCGGGAGTGGCTGCACTTCGATCACTTGGTCTTCCAAGGCTACCACTGCATAGCCTGCTTTTCGCTGTCCAGCCTTAACAAAGCTGCTTCCATCCACAAACCATGAAGGCCAGTGGGGGTTTGCTTCATCTTTAAGGTCAGGCCTGCTAAAATATTCTTCATCCATTACTTCAATGCAATGTGCATCTGCTCCTCACCTTCTCCTACCGGGGACAGGGTAGCTGGGTTGAGGGCGGTGGTGACCTGAAACTTCAAACGCGGATGCAGCAGTAACATCTGGCACTTTCTCATCTTCGCTTGGGAGAGAAAATAGGTACCCTTCATGTCCCTTCATGTCAAGCAAAGCTGGGACTGCATGCAGGGTCACACAAATGGTGTCTTGGCCAAAGGTGAATTTGTCTGCTTTGTTCAGTAGGGTGGCTACTGCCACAACTGCTCTCATGCACGGCGGTAAGCCTTGTTCTGTAGGCGTCAGGCGCTCAGATAGGTATGCCACTGACTGTTGCCAGCTTCCCAATTTTTGGCACAAAACCCCTTTCGCCGTCCCTTGGTCCTCATCCACGAATAGAATAAAGGGTTTCTCAGGGTTTGGGATGCCAAGCGCTGGGGCTTGCTGTAGTGCCTTCTTCAAATTCACGAAGGCTTGCTGTTGTTCTGTGCCTCAAACAAAGGGGTCTCTCTCAGTTCCTCTGGTTGACTCATGTAGAGGCTTGGCAATGATGCTGTAATTAAATATCCATATCCTACAAAATCCTGCAGACCCCAGAAAGCCACAGAGTTCTTTGGTTCTGGTATCAGGATAATAGCCTGCTTCCTTTCTTCACTGGTAACAAAAGGGTGTTCCACTGTGATTGGCATTGCCTCAAGATCCTATGTTGGAGCAGCCGCTCTAGATGCACCTACACTCCTTCAGTCGCCCTTCGTGGGATGGGATACTTATTTACTGCATCAGGATTGACAAACGGCTTGGGCTTCACGATTATTGGTGGGATATTCTTTGCCATTCCTAGGGGGTTGCCTTCAGCCCCTACCGCGGGGTTCACTTGTTCCAGAATACTGGCGGGGATGGGTCCCTCCTCTTCTTTTACCATCATGAGGCGCCAGTACTCCCTCAGGGGTGCCTCCACAACCAGTTCCCCAAGTGACATAGTGGACAATGTGGCTTCTCCCGATGGCTTAAAAGTAATTTGGGCTTGCAACTTTACCAACAAATCTCTTCCTAATAATAGAATAGGGCATTCTCTCTTCCAGTGCCCTTCCTGTCGGCAGATGGCGCACTGATTCCTCCCCAGACGGCTTCGCCCTCCTCCCCGGGCACTTCCTCTTTCCTGAGGGGTGGGGGTGGCTGCCTGTAATGCCATCAGCTTCTTTGTTTTATACTTCTGCTTTTTTCTCTGGGCTTCCTCATCTCTCTGATTGCAAGTGGTTTGAGCTATTTTCAACATCTATTCCAGCCCATGGCCGATGCACCTCTCATGCTTCTGGATTTTTTTTCTTTTGGTGAATATCGGACGCTGCCTGAGCTACAAAGGCAGCCTTTATAATGGGGCGTTGGCAATATCATCTGGGTTCTCCTCAAAGGTAGGGTTCTAATTTCTCCAACTGCACACACACATCAGCACTTGAAAAAGGCACATGTTGGACTGTATAAGTGCAAGGTGGTGCTTCCCCACCCTGTCCTGGGGGGCTGGTGGGTCATACACTCTGCGTAGAGGCATCATTGCAGTCCCACCCTTTTTCTGTGCCTTATGGGACTTATGGAGGGACGCCCTGGTTTCTGCTTCTATCCATTCCTTCTGTGCCAACAAATGGGAACTAACATCCACTTCTTTCGCATAGGGTTGTACATACTGTTGCAATCTCAATGTCTGATACTGTGTCCACATTTTTCCTTTCTTTGCTAACTCAATTAGTCCCTTCATAAACTCCTCATCATCCTCTTCCTCTTCTCAATTTGAACCCAATCATCATGCTTCGTAGCTGCTTTCCAGTTGGTTAAAAAGCATTTCAGAGGACTACGTTAGCTTGCCCCAGACCCCCCCCCTTTTTTTTTTTTTTTAGATACTCCGCTCCTAACCGGGCTTAAGATCCTTTCACACACCAACCACTACAGGCTGTGACTTAGCGAACTCGCGTTGCTAAGAAATGCACAGCCCTGCAATCGCTCGGCCAAGGGGACGCTAAGCCCCGGCCCACACTTGACAATTCAACCACTGGAGTATCTGACATGCAACATACAAAACACACCAAAATAATTTTCCCTCTGTTACCCCTTTCCCCAACCTTACTGGTGGCACTCTACTGCCACGTCTATTTCCCCTTTTCCCTTTTCCCGTCTGGCGGGGCGGCACCTTATTGCCACGGCCAGTTCCTTTGTTCCTTTTCTCTGGCGGCACTCTACTGCTCACAGCCAGAGGAAGCTGATCGGGCTTCCTACCACGCCCTTTCCCTTAGGGCTTACCTGCACTCCGCTGCGGACCTCTCCTTCGGCCGTCCTCTTTTCTCCCTCGACCAGGGGTGTCTCCACTCCGGAGCGGTGTGGCCGGCTCCCCCCACGAACAGGCAGGGGTGCGCACTTGGAGCCGCGAACGCCGGTCCGGGGCTGTTCACCCGGTCGAGTCTGGCCCCTCGGTCCACCTTTCGTGGGGTGGGGACCCATCCCGGACGAGCCCCCAAATGAAGCCTTAGATTAGCAGTACCCGGAGGTCCAGCGGTCCGCCAACCCCGTGGCCAGAGGGGAAAAACAATTCCAGAGACTTCTTGGTCAGAGAAAAGAGATTTATTGAGATCTGCGCAGAGGCAGCCAGTGGAGTCCTCTCCAAAGACTGGCTACAACGATACAAGTAAACAAGCATTTTTATACCTGAGAGTCTGCCCATCTCTTCCCACCTCTTCAAATTCTGCAATCAGCTGGCAAGGTTAAGCTTATTTCCTTATATGGCATATGGCTATCTAAACGCCCCTCCTTCCCTTGTTCGTGTGTTCTTCTCTTGCATTACTGCATCAGAGAGCATGTGCAGAGAGCCTGGCCTGCTAGCCGGCAGAAAGAGGAAGTTGGCCTCTCAGCTTGCAGAGCTAAAGCAATTGCGGTTTTGTTAGCTGCTTAACCACAACTGCAGAAGTTAGCTTAGGTGCAGATAGTATTGAGATTAACCCTTCAGTATCACCTTTTCCATTTGAGCCCCAGCACTGGTGGAGGCAGAAGACGTGTGGAAATTTATTCTCTCTCTTCTTTCCTGTTTTTAGGAGAACAGAAGGAGCCCTTCTCACATCTTCAAGACAGTTTATGCAAAGCTGGTAGTTAAAAATATATTACGAGCCAGTTGTTGAAACGCTTAAGGATCCTCTCTCTGTTACTTACATTGGCATGGAGGGCTGAAACTGGAAAAGCACAAACTCTGCCCTGTAAACTCTCCAGCTTTCTTTTGGCACGCATTTTTGCAGCAATGAAATTGTTTTGACTGATGAGCGCAGTCTCTGTTTCTGGTCAGAGTGGCGCGTGGTTTCTTGCAGGGCTGCAGACTCTGCCTGTGTGATATTGGAATAACGGAGGAATAAAAGACAAGAAGGCCTAGGAAGTTTTATCTTCTTCAGTACAGTCAACTGGCAACTTGCACTCCTTTAACCCGCATGATCACAGAGCCTGTGCAAGATCCTCCCAGAGCCCAGTAAGGAGGGCTCACTCAGGGCACCAGATCTGGAAATGCAGAGATGGTTGTGCAGTGAGTTTGGGGGTTGTTTTGACTGTATGCAATTTTGGGTTAAGGTTTGTTGCCCAGCACCCAAATCTCCCAGTGGTGCAAGATTCCAGGGATTCCAGGTGTGTTTCCTTTTGGAATGAGGGACAGCAGAGCCTACTATGGAGGGGCTGACAGCATTAACACCCCATTCTCCCTTAGCTGCAGCCTTGGGTTCAAACAAAAATCAAGCATTGCTCTGTCTCTCCGGCTTCCCAGCCTGCTGCTTCCACCTTCTGGCTCACATAACTCCCCTCTCGCCTGTCTTTCTAACTACCAGCCCTTTGAGGGAAGGACACCCATTTGCTATCTAGCACAGAGCCACTCCCTTTGTTTCCTTAATGGCTTATTACCTCACCAGGAAGCTAACCTGTCTAATCCAGGAATTAAAAAGGTCTTGGCATCCAGCCTATGCCCCCTCAACCAGCTCCACATATTGCGCAGTCGGAATGTGCACAAGTTGAGAGTTTACTGTATTTAGCCCAAAGAGTTGACCATGAGTGTTTAAAGTGGTAGGAAACTGGTGTAGATGATGCCTACGTTAGAAGCCCTTCATAGCAGCTATTTCATAAAGAAGTGACCTCTTTTCAAGTGTAGCTACTTGAAGCCCTGTAATAGGGTTGCCATATCTCAAGAGGTAAAAATCCAGACACAAAAACTTGTTGAGCCAAGCCAGATCTGACCACACCAGAGCCGGAGCCCAAGTCACCCATGCCAGAACCAGAACCAGAACCACCTGCACACACAAATTAAAACCTCAGATCTGGGACATTCACTTTAAAATGTGAAATTCCCCCCGGATGGGCATGTAGGACCCCCAAAAGAGGACATGTCTGGGAATTCCAGGACCTACAGCAACTCTACCCTGTCAAGAAATGCCTGTCACTTCCCAGGCTGCATCCCCACCGGTGATGTCATGCCTACCAAAATAGAGTCCAAGCCACTGACAGCTTTCAAAACGCTGCCATCTGTGGCAATTCAGCTGCTGCTTGGTTCCCAGGCCTGGGTCATCCATTGCTCCCTCCAACTCCAGTTAGGATTCAGGGGTCTTTTTTATTTTAAATAATTTTTATTGATTTTCTTTTCTCATAACAATTATTCAATATCATCATTTAGCATCCATTTTGTAGTTTCCCCCCTCCCTGTTGACTTCCCTCAACTTCCATTTCTGGTTTTTTACACCAAATGTTATATTCTGCTGTTTATACATAATGTTCTGTTATCACTAATTATATTTCTTGTTCTCTGTAAATAAAGTTGTAAATGTTTATTTAAATCCTGCCAATGAGTCCATTTTTTGTTGTTTTTTTGTTTCTGCAAGTATGTTGTAAAGGGTTCCCGTTCTTTTCCAAAGTCACTATTGTCCTTGTCACACAATTTGTCCATTAATTTTGCCAGTTCTGCATAGTTAATCAATTTTTCTTGCCATTGTTCTTTAGATGGTATTTCTCCAGTCTTCCAGTTTTGTGATATTAGGATTCTTGCTGCCGTAGTAGTGTACATGAATAATGTCCTGTTTTTCTTCGGCATTTCTTGTCTTGGAATACCTAATGAAAAGGCTCCTGGTTTTCCCACAAAAGTTATTTTAAACATTTTTTTCAATTCATTATATCTCATTTCCCAAATTTTTAAAATAATCTTACAATCCTACCACTGGGATTCAGGGGTCCTTCCTCTCTGAAGGGCAACTCCGGTGCTGCTGGAAAGTTGGGTTTCCATCAGTTCCATGCAGCTCATAAGCCCCTGCATGCAGCAGTTTATCTTTACTGAATAGGGGCTTCTTTTTCACTTCAATTGAACGTTGGCTTGTTTATAATGGTACACATTTACATTTTACCCACAGAGATATAGGTATATTGGCAGATTGTTGCTGTAATATTATCATGGAGGAACCACAGGATGTTTACAAATTTATCCAGGCAGCTGATTTTCAGAAGGACAGGTCACAGGGCAGTGTGATTTACAGTGTCGAAGGCCTTAGTCGGATCAATAAATGCCATGTACAAAGGCTGGTTTTGCTCCCTGCATTTTTCTTGAAGCTGTCAAGCCGTAAATATCATGTCCACTGTCCCCCTAGAAGGTCAAAAACCATTTTGGGATTCAGGGAGAATATCCTTGGATATAGTTAGGAGATGGTTTGCTAAACTCCTTGCAAGGATTTTGCCTGTCACAGCTAATAAAGAGATGCCTTGATAGTTTCCACAGTCTGTATTATCACCATTTTTGAAA
Organism: Podarcis filfolensis; assembly: GCF_964270895.1. NCBI lineage: Eukaryota > Metazoa > Chordata > Lepidosauria > Squamata > Lacertidae > Podarcis > Podarcis filfolensis. The sequence continues at coordinate 3,205,955 of NC_139611.1, read as the reverse complement.
AGGTTGATAATTATGGCATGTCTAAAGTCTGCTGGGATATCCTCTCTCAAAGAATAATGGAGAATAATGGCTCTCAAAGTGAATCATTCACCATGGGATCAGGCGTTAAACAGGGATGTGTTATCACCTCAACCTTATTCATTATTTTCATCGCCATGATCCTACACCTCATCAGAGGGAAACTCCCTACCGGGGCAGAAATTAAATATCGAACAGATGGAAAGCTATTTAACTTGAGTAGACTGAAAGCAAAGAGTAAGGTTACCATAACTTCCGTCATAGAGCTTCAGTATGCTGATGACAACGTAGTGTGCGCACACTCAAGGGATGACCTCCAAACCATTCTAAATATTTTTACAGAAGCTTACGGAAAGCTTGGCCTATTGCTCAGTACCCCAAAAACCAAAGTGCTGCACCAACAAGCATAAAACAACCCCTCTGCAGCACCACAAATCCAACTTAATGGTGCAATGTTGGAATATGTTGATCATTTTTCTTACCTGGGCAGTTATCTTTCCACAAGGGCTGACATCAGTACCTAAATCCAGCATCGCCTGAGCTCTGTGAGTGCAGCTTTCTCCCGATTGAAGTGCAAAGTGTTTGAGGACTGGGACATTCACAGGGAAGCCAAAATGCTTGTTTACAAAGCCATTGTACTACCAACCTTACTGTATGCTTGCGAAACATGGACCACTTATAAACGCCATCTCCAACTCCACGAAAGATTCCATCAACAGTGTTTCCGAAAAATTAAATATTACTTGGGAAGACAGGCAAACAAATGCCAGCGTACTGGAAGAAGCAAAGATCATCAGTGTCAAAGCAATGATTCTTCAACATCAACTTTGCTGGACTGGTAATGTTGTTTGGATGCCTGATTATCACCTGATTATCATCAGAGTTGTCAAAAGTTGTCACCAACCAAGGAAAGCTGCGCGCTCCACACACACACACACACACAGAGGCTTCATTTCAGCCAGTGTTTTTATGGCCCAGATGAGAAGCAAGTAGCAACCTAGAACAGGTACATAATAATGAACAGAGAAATTTCAGAGTGTTTCCTTCACTGATCTCTGAGTAAGCAGCGAGTCCTGCTCCCTCCCACACATTTTGGATTCATTCCTCTGTCTTCATCTTATGACTTGAACAAGTCATCCTTAAAAATCCCATCTACAACTCACTCATCTGGTGATAATGAGAGATTGACAACATCTTTGTATTCCAGACCAGTGGTAAAGAAAGACTGGAACAATTCAAGAACAATAGGAACTTTATCCATCCTGTGATAACTTTTCTATGCAATAGCCCTGCAAAAGCAAACCCTATGCTCATGCATCCCTTTCCAATATATTCTCATCACCCCTGGATTTTTACAGAATGCCCATAGTAATGGAAAGAGGAATTTGCCAGCTAACACAAATCAGCCAAAGCACCTTCTGCATACTTTGACCCTCAGGATGAGATGAGTATTTGCAGCAGTCGAGAAAATGACCTCAGTAGTGTAAGAAGGTAATTTCTGCTGCTTGTTATATCTGTGATTGTTACTGCATGGTGATCATCCCTCAATTCATTCATCCAAATCATTTATAATGATGCTGACCAGCAACGTGTCCAGGACAGAACCCTGTGGCCCCCCACTTGTCACTTTTTCCCCCAGGATGACGACGATCCATTAATGAACACTCTTTGGGTTCTGTCATTCAACCAGCTACATATCCACCTCATTCAACCCACATTTTACCAGCTTCCTTGTGAGAATACCATGGAGAACTTTGTCAAAAGCCTTACTGAAATCAAGATACACTACGTCCACAACGTTCCCCTTGTAACTCCATCAAAAGAAGAAATGAGTTTCATCTGGCATGACTTGTTTTTTAGAAACCATGCTCACAGACCAACTGTTGAATTATCTGATCTAGGACCTTTCCTGGTATCGATGTCAAGCTCACAGGTTGATAGTTACCTGGTCATATTAGCTACCATCAGACCAGACATCCCATGACATTCGCATGTTCATTTGAACATCTGACAAGATCCTTTACACAGTTACAGCTTTATCTTTAAATCAAAACCCCTTTAGAATTTCACTAAAGATCCGACTGTGCTTATCAGCAGGTGGAACCCAAGTTATTCAGCAGTCTTTACAATCTGGGATGAACTATGGTTACAGGAGCATGGAAAGGAAGGTAACAATGCATACATTTTGTGCCCAACATGGGCAGTAGAGCCAACAAGATGCTTAGGCTACATCTGCACTATATGTTTAAAATGCTATCACACCACTTTAACAGTCATGGCTTCCCCATATGAATCCTGGGAAGTGTAGATTGTTAAGGGTGCTACTCTGCTTGTTGTTGTTGTTGTTGTTTAGTTGTTTAGTCGTGTCTGACTCTTCGTGACCCCATGGATCAGAGAACCCCAGGCACTCCTGTCCTCCACTGCCTCCTGCAGGTTGGTCAAACTCATGCTGGTAGCTTCGAGAACACCATCCAACCATCTCGTCCTCTGTCGTCCCCTTCTCCTTGTGCCCTCCATCTTTCCCAACATCAGGGTCTTTTCCAGGGAGTCTTCTCTTCTCATGAGGTGGCCAAAGTATTGGAGTCTCAGCTTCAGGATCTGTCCTTCCAGTGAACACTCAGGGCTGATTTCCTTCAGAATGGATAGGTTTGATCTTCTTGCAGTCCATGGGACTCTCAAGAGTCTCCTCCAGCACCATAATTCAAAAGCATCAATTCTTCGGCGATCAGCCTTCTTTATGGTCCAGCTCTCACTTCCATACATCACTACTGGGAAAACCATAGCTTTAACTAGACGGACCTTTGTTGGCAAGGTGATGTCTCTGCTTTTTAAGATGCTGTCTAGGTTTGTCATTGCTTTTCTCCCAAGAAGCAGGCGTCTTTTAATTTCGTGGCTGCTGTCACCATCTGCAGTGATCGCTACTCTGCTCACAGAGCTACAATTCTCAGAGAGCTTGAACCATCCATCCCTCTTCCCAGGGAACTCTGAGGATTGTAGCTCTGCCTCCTCACACAGGGTGGCGGCAGCAGCAGCAGCACAGATGGCAGGCTGTTTTCGACCTCTGCACTTCCACACCCTATTTGCAATACATGCATTGGCTGCAACCACACTTTACATTTTTAGGTGTATCTTTAAAAAAGCCTCCACAATATGCAAAATGATTTATGGGAGTGTTGCACAAAGGGAGAAAAAATGCAGATTAGGCACATTCTGTTCAGGTTGCCCTCTAGCTGTCAGCCAGAGAGACACAAAAAAGACTTCGCAATGCACCAAATCACCCCTTTTCCAAACCACCCCCCTTCCCACCCGCTGTGCCCCTCTCCCTTTCTGCCAAGTAAATAAGCCAGGTTGACGTGTGATTTATTTATTTTCCTTACAAGGTAACTATTAAGAATGCTCCCAGCAGCACTTAGCAAAGGCATTTCAATCCCATCATCCCACGAGATGGTTAAAACGCCTCTGTAACTCAGGTGGTAAATTGCTGCCTGGTTTTGATGGCATTACATCCCAGAATGTGAACCAGTTGCATTTAAAGAAGAAGAAAAAGTAAAACCCCAACACTTTTTAAAAATTGCTCCAATTTTGTTTTTAAGATTCCCTCATCCGCCCACCCCATACATATATTTTAAAATTCAATTTCTCAACTTTATTTTGGTGACTTCCTCACTTTTTAAGGAGCAAGTTTTTTAATATGTATTTTTTAAATAATCTTGTCACAGCCAGCCACATACTTTAAATGTGACCATTAATAAATATCCCTGAAATGCTTACAGGTTTGAACAGCGATGTATCACTTCCCTCCTTGACCTGAGGAAGGCAGCTATGGGGCAGGGGGTGGGGGCTTCTATGGCTGTTCCTTCCCCCCACCTGCACTCCTCTTTAACAAGCCTCTGCTTAGAATGGCAGGGCACACTCAGGAACCTGCTATTCAGGGCACAATCCTATACTTGAGACACACTGGGCAAGGGCTCTGGGATGTGGTGAAGCTGGAACTTATATGCCACCATCATAACAGATACTTAAGAAAGATGCCCTCAACACGCCAGAGCCTTTCTGCCAATGAAGGTAAGCCAGAAGAGTGCCTGAAATGGGATGGCGAGGTGGGCAGCGTGCGGAAGGAGCACACTTATGGCACATATACCTCTAGTGACAAAGGTGGAGCAAGGAGCGCCCCAATCACACACTGGCTCTTTCAGGAAACACAATTTCACGCACAACAGCTGAGTGCCAATTCCTGCGCACAAGAACTACCAACAGCCCCCTGTGTCTTATCAGGATTCTGGAAGCCCTTTATGCTCCTTTCCTGCTCAGAAACACCCAGGGGCCAGTTTGGGTAGGTGGAGTTGACCCAGGACTGGAATAATAATAATAATAATAATAATAATAATAATAATAATAATAGAGCACCTTCTGTGTAAAGGTTCATGAGGCAACTGCACACAGATTTTAGAACGTCTCTCTGACATGTGGACTACAAGAGGAGAGGGCTTTTGGGGTGCACAGGTGGGGGTGGGGCTGTGGCCGGGATAGATGAAGGAAGGATGATGGAGGAGGAAGCATTGTAGTCTTGTGGGCCCCAGCAGGCAGGGCTGACCATAATGGGCCAAATGACAGGAGGGGATGGTCACACTGGTTGCTGGGAGAGCTATGTGGTGCCCCTGTTGTTTGCCTTAGGGTGGCTATTTAATTATTATTATTATTATTATTATTATTATTATTATTATTATTAATAATAATAATAATAGTATGAAGTTGTACCCTGGAATCAAAGCAGTGCCAGTGACTTTTCTGGAAGGAGAACATGGGTGGTGGCAGTTCATATTGTTATGACTTATTCCATCTGGCTGGGGCTCCCTCTACAACCCCTGCACTTTTTTTGGCATTGATTGCCACATTCACACCTGACCTTCAAAGCACTGGACGTGGTACCTTGGTTTACAACATAATCCATTCTGGAGGTCCGTTTGTAAACCAAACCAAGTTGTAAGGCACGCTTTTGCCAATGGGGCCTCCCAAAAAATTTTGTTCGTAATCCAAAAAAAAATGGGTTGTAATCCAAAAAAAAAGGTTGCAAACCGGGACACGCACTTCAAAGTTTGACATGTGTGTAATCCAAAACGTATGCAAACCAAAATGTATACAAACCAAGATACCACTGTACTACATTACTTGACTTCCCCCAAAGAATCCTGGGAGATGTAGTTTTTAAGGGTCCAGAAAATAATTAGGAAATCACTTTTTTCCTCCCAGAGCTAAAACTCCCAGAGTTCCATGGTAAGAGGGATTATTAAGCCACTCTGGGATGGCAACTGGGGTCTCCGAACAACTCACAGCACCCTTAACAAACTACAGCTCTCAGAATTCTTTGGGGGCAGCCGTGACTGTTTGAAGTGGCACCCTAGTGCTTTAGATGTAAGGTGCACCCTGTGGCTGAGTCTTGGGTGAGACTGGGGAGCTGCTCTGTGAAGTTTTGCAGTGTAGCTTTGAGACCTAGGAGCTTCCTCCCTCTTTACCTTGATACAGCTTTCAAAGATCTGGTATGCAAAAGGTATGCAAAGGATATGTGTGGAAAGGGGCTTCCTCCCTGTCCCTAGTGGGGCCTGAACTCCCATCTCCTGCTTTTTGGCTCCCTGTGCATTGAGCCCCCGCTAGGCTGCTGTTGTGTGTCTGTGGCTGCCTGCCATGTTGTGTGTCCTTCTGACATCTCTACTTGGCAAGAGAGCATTTTCCTTCCTGGCTGGGTCTTGAACCCTTGCCCTGGGGTGGCAGTATATGATGTGCTCTCTGCAGTCCCAGGAATTGTGTAGGTGCTGTGCTGTGTGCTTTCTCATTTCTCCCCCCATGTGTTGTGCTCCTAAAACTGTGGTTTGTGAGGCTCCTAATGGGAGTCCAAGCCCTTGCCTGTGAGGGTGCTTGGAGACTGACAGTACTAGGTCATTGGTTGTGGTGATGGGGTGTGTGTATGTTCTGATGTCATCTTGGGTGCTATATACATGGTCATGAAATCATGGAATTGTAGAGTTGGTGGGGTCCCAAGAATCATCTAATCCAACCCTCCCCCCCCCCCCGGAAGGCAAGAATGGAAAGGATGATGCAAAGGGTAGGCTAGGGTTGTGTTTGTATCATTGTCTCTTTAGAAATCTGGTTTGCTTTTCTTTTATTAAGACAATTAAGACAATGAACTGTATTTTTATTTTGCAGTACATCCAGATCTATAATTATTTTTATTAATTTTGGTAGCAAAGAGAGTTTGATTTGTGATGTTGTCATATATCTATGACAAGCAGTGTGAAGTTGTGAGTTCTTCACTGTAATCATGGTTATTTTTTTATTCATGCCTTGTTGGACTTAAATCATGTTAATTATACTTTTCCTTATTATATAAAATGAAAGACTCCCCCCCCCCACACACATTCTTTCTTTCAAAGAAATGCAGGCACAATTTGCTGTTTCTTAGGAATTACAAGTGAAAATAAAAGGAAAGCCTGCTGAGGTAGATCTTAAATGTTCCACACCAGAAAAAAACCATGACTATTCATTGTTTGGCTTTCAACAGGTTTCTGGTCAGCTCTGCTAGCTTGTTTTATTTTCTGAAAATCTGGTGTATAATCATTCAGGTGTAGATTTGTGATGGACCATGCACATAGGGGACGCGGGTGGCGCTGTGGGTAAAACCTCAGCGCCTAGGACTTGCCGATCATATGGTCGGTGGTTCGAATCCCCGCAGCGGGGTGAGCTCCCATTGTTCGGTCCCAGCTCCTGCCCACCTAGCAGTTCGAAAGCACTCTTAAGTGCAAGTAGATAAATAGGGACCGCTTTATAGTGGGAAGGTAAACGGCGTTTCCGTGTGCTGCGCTGGTGCTGGCTCGCCAGCTGCAGCTTCGTCACGCTGGCCACGTGACCCGGAAGTGTCTTCGGACGGCGCCGGCTCACGGCCTCTAGAGCGAGATGAGCACGCAACCCTAGAGTCGGACACGACTGGCCCGTACGGGCAGGGGTACCTTTACCTTATGCACATGGCAATAAGTACCTGTCTGGATCCTCCCCCTGAGCCACTATAGTCCGTCCCCCTGCCCAGCAAGTATTTTGCAATCAGCTCTGGGGGCCTAGTAAGACAAAAAAGCAGGCCCTACGAGCCCCATGTCTGCCCATCTCAGTGTCTCGTGCCTCCATAAATCCTCCCTCTAATAAATGATGGTGATGATAACCAGGCAGCCGTTCTTGTTCCGCTATCAAAGCAACTGTGTGGGAAGCTTGCTTTGCAGTTGCCCGTGAGAGATAAGTGGAGGACCTCATTAGCCAGTCCATTTCCATTGGTCAGAGAATCTGGCAGCATTCAATTGCCTGCCGCTTCTTTAATTAAATAGGACACGTTTTTAGTTAATGTTTTCTAGGGGGGAAAGTTGATTTTATACATGAGCAAGCAAGCCTCACTTCCTCATACCCCCACCTGTCTTTAATATATTATATTACATTGTAAAGTCATACCTCTGGTTGTGTTCTCTTCGTGTTGCAGAGTTTTGGGTTGCGAATGCAGCAAACCCAGAAGCGTATACTTTGGGTTTCGCCGCACGTGCACGACAGAAGTGAACTGCGTGCTTCAGGCATGCGCAGAAGCGCTCTATTGAGCTTAGCACACGTACAGTAGCGCCGCTCTATTTACGGACTTTTTGGGGTGTGACCGGCACGCCGAAACGGATCGCATTCGTAAGTAGAGGTACCACTGTACTAGGGACTGTGCCCCCTGCTTGCTTTGCTTGCCCCCTTGCCACCCCCACATTAAGTCCCTCCTCGCCCCATGACAACTACTAAGCAAGCTTTTCACCTTCCTAAACCCATTGCTGAAGCCACGGCTCTCTTCTATTCTGCAGTCCCACTTTGCACCCATTTTCACCCGTTCATGCCTCCCTCCTCCTCTTTGTACCCCTTCCGCCATACACAGACCACCTCCATGGTTATCTCCTGCACTTTCCTTCTCCCACACATTGCAAATACTATAAGTTATGAAGCCACCATCTCCTCCTATTTTGCAATCCCTTTTCATCTTCATCCTCAAGCCTCCTCCTCTGCCCATTTTCTCCCTCCTTGTCCTTTTCCTCCCCTTTCCCACCACTGCCTTGCACACAGACCATCTACCTTTCCACTCCTCCTCCTCTTTCCTATTCTGCATCCCGCTTTGTACACCCCTCCCATGATGATATATATTACTGACCTCTAAGGTGAATATAATCATAAGAGGAAACCTGCCAGTTAGCTTGTTCAGTTAAAGTTCAGTTCAGTCGGTGGATGTCCCCACTGTGGAAGGACGTGTGGTTCCAGAATTGGCCTCCACAGTCACTTACGGACTCATTGTTAAAACTGTGTTTGTGGAAGACAATCTTACTCGGCTAGAAGTGACCGCCAAAGAAAGAAAGAAAGAAAGAAAGAAAGAAAGAAAGAAAGAAAGAAAGAAAGAAGTATAGGGGTGTTTGCTCATTAATAAAATACCTGTTCTAAATTGCTACATTGAATTTGGAACTTGGTGTTGAAGACCACATGGAATGAAATACATTGTGTGAAGGAGGACCTCTCTTGTCCTCTTGAACCACACTTTCTCCTCTCTTCCTTTCTTGCTCCCATGCCATGGCCACTGTTGTGCAACCTGCCTTCTCCTTTGCTCCTCCGGCTTCATACAAATCCTGTGTTGTGATGCAGCACTAAAATCTTCCAAAGGGGGCTGTGTGGTGACACTTTTACATTTTTATTATATGGAAAGATAGATAGGGGAAAGGGAGGAGGACACACACACACAAAAGAAACAGAAGAAGGAAAGGTGGTAGTGGTAACAGCTGCTGTTATTCAAAGCCCTCTTGATGGATAGGTTAAATTCACACAGTTGGAATCCCTATTTTATATAATTCAAAGGGCACTGGGAGTGTGCTCAGCTCCAAAACCCATCATCCAGAAGGCTCTGGATTAAAAATCTAAGATTTAGTAGATTTTCCTTGCTTCCTCTAGAATTGGTCCAGCCACTCTGTATTCTAGAGATAGGGAATCTGTGACCCTCTAGAAGTTGTTGTGCTAAAATCCTCATTATCCCTGACCACAGCCTGACCCACACCTGCTGTATTCTTGTGGACCTCTCTATTCTCCAATTTGGGTCTGAAAATGTTTTTTTGGTAAACAAAGAAGCCCCTTCATGAATGGTCAAGGTCAGTAATGTTATCAAGTCAGTTTGCTGCTCCATCTAACTCCATCTGCTCCATTGTGTGACTGGCAGGGGCTTCCTGCGATTTCTGACTGGGGTCTAGAGATGCCAGCCGGGGACTGACCCTGGGAACTTTTGAATGTTAAAAAGGACATAGTCTCAGTTAGCTGCAGTCCTTCCCCTCAACCCATCTTGGCTCCTAGGATAAAATGGAAATCAATAACTATTTTATTTGGACACTTGTTTCCTAACAAATGGAATGAGTGGTCCCCGTTCCTTTCAGTTTTTCATTTGTTAGGAAATGAGTGCACACAGTCCTGTTGTGCACATGTGTAGGCTTGTTTCAGATATTGAAATAAAGCACAATGGATCAGGGAGGGTTTTGCTGTCACTGTGCATTCGCTATAACCACTCTGGATGTCTGAAAAGAGCTATAATCTGTGCAGCTTTCCTGATGACAGAAACCATTCATCAACTGCAAGTTGGGTTAAAGGGCATGGGCTCAGTTGCCGGTAGGAGTTTCATGAAGAGCTGTTCCAAAGTACTGGCCGTGTTCAGCTCTCCCATTGATTGTGCAAGTTATTACTGGAATGAACCTGCAATCAATGCTTTCTGTTCTTCAGTTCTTCTGCATCCAGCTATATGGAGGGGGCTCCTTGATTTTTTCCCCTGCTGCTGTTCTTCGAATCAAATAGAGGTTTGCCTGTGGTGGAAATCCATTGTAAGCAGAGGTTTTTCACCACATCCTCCCCACTCATAGACTCAGAAGGAAAAGGCGGTGTTCTGCGTCATGGTTGGAGGCAGTATACCTCTGAATACCAGTTGCTGGGAATCACAAAGGGGGAGAGTGCTTTTGGGCTCAGGTCTGGCTTGTGGGCTTCCCAGAGGCGTCTGCTTGGCCACTTTGGGAACAGGATGCTGCACTAGATGGGATTATATGGCTTGATCTAGCAGGGTTCTTCTTATGTTCTTCAGATACAGGGGAAATGGAGCTTTTCCTACCTGGTCTGGACAGCAGAAACAAAATGCATTATCTGTTCACTCCAAGGCTGTTGAAAAGCACCTGAGACTGAGGTAAGGACAACTATCCTGGGGGTAAGGGCAGATGGAGAAGCTGAGCTGACTTCCCACTAGAACTGAGCCAATATTCTAAAAATATATATTAAAAAATTACTTCAAAAACATTTCTGAGTTGTGGTCCCCCCCCAATCACAGAAGAAAAGGCATCCTTGAAGAATTTTTTCCTAAATATTCTCCACCATTTTGTGTTGGCTGCTGCTGTCCCCCCCTGCCCAGTGATGCCTAGGAATGACGCTATGTCTGGGAAGATGCAAAATGATGACCCAGGTTACCAACTCAGCTGCTACTGTCACTTGCAGCCACAAACCCCCAACATCTACTTCTGCATGCACCCCAATATTTGAACAGTGAGAAACGTCTGGGATGCCTTTGCCCATCCAGAGTTCGGATTCCTTGGAATAAAGATCTATGGAGGCTGTGGTGTCTTTAAGATATATGGATTTATTTACACATATAGACAACCTGAGCGTGGGATGGAGGGGCTCACAGCATTAACACTCCAACAGTTCTTGTCAAAACTTTGGGTCCAGTACAAAGCAAGACATGTCCATCTCTCCAGCTTCCAGCATCACCCCAAACTCACAGACACACAATCCTCCACGGTCTATTGTTCCCCATCATAGGATGATGTGGCTTCTAGTCTGATGAGATGGGGAAAGGCCCACTCACCTGTCCCTATGGCAGCCTCTCAAGGACATGTAAAATGCAGCAGTTAAGGTAATGGCCTTGGCTGGCCAGTTAACAAAGGAACTGGTTTCACTGGTTCAGCACGTTTCCTCTTAAATATTTAGCCTCACATATACAGGACCCTAAGAACTCAAAGGGACCCATGGATATCAGCCAGACTAACCCCTCAAACCTGTAACGGTAGGAAAAAAGAAAGGCATGCTCCTGCCACTGTTAAGACACCGTTGGAGAGTTTCTTCTTTGTCTGAAGAAATCTGGTGGTAGCTTCTCTCCCCCACCTCTATTTCTTCATCCACAAACAGGATAAGAGAACTTTGAGAGAATTTGTACACAGCTCTAGTTCCTGCAGAAGGGAATTCCTGCAACTCTTCACATTAATCCACCAGCTCCTCTGCATGTGGGGTGTTTTGCCCCAAAGTTGTGTATTCTTCTGCCTTTCTGCCATGGAGTTCTTTCCTTGGGAAAATCAGATGGAGTTTGGGGATGGAAATAAACAATAGCTGGAAGCAGGGTGAGGGATCTTAAAAGGGTGGCGAACAGAGAAAGTGACTAGTGTTGATATTACCCAGAGTGGTGTGCGTACCTCTAAACTTGCAGACTACCCTGTGGCCTCCTTGGCCACCATCCTCCTTTGTGTGCTGGGCAGGGAAACTGGAATCCCATTAGCCACTTTGAGTGGGGACCAGGAGGGTATTTATTTCTTTGGGTACCTCATCCTCTTCCTGTCAGCAATGCTTTTTTTAATCCCGCCTATTCCACAAGCAAGTCGTAGTTGCTGAAGTCCACCTCGGACGTGTTTTGGGTTTGAACAACTGCTCAGCAATTGGCAGGCCACTTCAGTCTCTAGTGAGTCAGTCTGTTACCCCCATAACACTAAACTCGAGACAGCAGTATCATGTTGCAGTGATATTGGCTGGGAAATGAAGGCTGCTGTCCTGTGACTTTCTTCCACACAAATGTGCTTGGAACAGAGCTGCAAATGGGGGAATGTGAATATCAGACGGAGCCATGCAGGCGTTCCATGTGGATATCAGGACACGGCTGCAAGCCAAGAGTGTAGAAATTAATGGCCCGCATCAATCTCAGCAGAGACGAGCGCTGTACTCAGGAAGTTACTGCACCCTTGAGAGACCACATCGGATGATCGGAATGCTTGAGAATAAGGACAAAGGGGAACCTCTTGGCTTGAGTGCAAGGCAAGAGGCCCAGGGGGCCATACAATGGCAAAAGTGTCCATTACAAGGGCCTTTTTGAAGGGAGGGAACTGATGGAGAAGGGACTCAAGAATCGTGCGTTTGGGCAAGTAGCTTCCTTGGCCTGAGGAAAAGTTAGAGGAAGGAGGGAAATGGCCCATCTGCAGCATTATACCCCTTGTAACAGTCATATCTTTCTCTCACAGAATCCTGGGAAGTGTAGTTTGTTGAGGGCAGGGCCTGCCTGCCCATGAAGCGGGCTGAGGCCTCATCCTTGCATGGCATAACCCTGATGCAGTGCCCGGTGGCACCCACCCCCTCCCCGCTGCCAGAAGAGAAGCAGTGCTGGCTTCTGGCAAGATCTGGTGAGATCTCATATGCACACCCTCCAACATTTCCTCAATGAAAATAGGGATGTCCCATTCCATAACAACAATTTATGCCCCACACATTTTACTGGGTTGCCCCAGCCACTCTGGGCAGCTTCCAAGATATATAAAAACATAATAAAGTTTTTCGGTTTCCCTCGCATCCCTCCCGCTTTCCTTCTCCCTTCACGTTCTTTTCTGGGCGCGCCCTCTCTCCCATCCCTTTGGCAAGAATGCCACCATCTTGCCCACGTGGCCTCTGAGGTGGGACTGGGGTGGCCGGTGTCCTCCCTCCCTCATGACCCGCCACTTGGTGGGACTGAGCTGCCCATAAGCTGCCAGAGCCCAAACAAAGCAGTCAAGAGCTCAAGGCCCCATCACAGCGGTCTTGGACGTACCAGCTGCCGTGAGTCGTTGTGTAAGTGTCAGTTGGGGGGGGCACACAATTCCCAGAGCTGTGAGAACAGGGGGCTTGGCCATGCAGGCCGTTGCCCTGATCTCCTCAGGTGCCCCCTTCAAGAGTGTCGTTTTGTGTGGCATCCTTGCCATTTAGTGGTAAGCGTCGAAAGTGGAACAGCTGTACTTGAATTTATTTAGCTGCAAAATTTAAAGGACTCTACATTTTTTAAATGTATTTTTTATTAAAGATTTCTTGGTTTACAAAAGTATGTGCAATGTCTCTTTTTTAAAGTTACTATTTTCAGTTTCATTTGTTGAGACATTAGTGTTACATTAGGAAGAAAAAGGGGGGAAGAGGTGGAGGGGGCCATGGTGGGTGGGGTCAGGTGGCGATGTTTCTATTTTACTTAATGTATGTGTGGGGTTTTGTGTCAGTGTTGTTTGTGCAGGTTCTCTTTGCTATTCGCTTGTGTTCCTTTGGTGGTGGGAGAAGTTGGGGTTGGTCTACTCTAGTGTGTGGTTGTTTGTGATTGGCTGTGGTGAACCTTGTTTTCATGTGTGAGTGGGGTGGGTGGGTGTTTTTGAATCAGGATAGACATATTGATTTGTACTGTCTACATTTTAAAGGAGTAAAGAATAACATTGTTGATCTGATGTTATTCACCACTACTTTGGTGAGTAACAAAGGAATTTTGAAGTAGTAATGAATGCTATTCATTTACTACTTTAAAATGAGTAACATTCATTACTACTTTAAAATTACTTAAAATTTAAAATTACAGCACGGGTGGCGCTGTGGGTTAAATCACAGAGCCTAGGACATGCCCATCAGAAAGTCGGCGGTTCAAATCCGCGCAACGGGGTGAGCTCCCGTTGCTCAGTCCTTGCTCCTGCCAACCTAGCAGTTCGAAAGCACGTCAAAGTGCAAGTAGATAAATAGGTACCACTCCAGCGAGAAGGTAAACGGCGTTTCCGTGTGCTGCTCTGGTTCACCAGAAGCGGTTTAGTCATGCTGGCCACACAACCCAGAAGCTGTATGCTGGCTCCCTCGGCCAATAAAGCGAGATGAGCGCCACAACCCCAGAGTCATCCGTGACTGGACCTAACGGTCAGGGGTCCCTTTACCTTTTACCTGGACCAGACATCAGAAAAAGCCCAATTGACACATATTGCCTCAAATGTTTGGACTCTCACTGGGAATTCAAAGCTTAGATTCTTAACTGGAAATTCATAATTCAGTTATGGAATCTACCGTATTTCAAAATATTTAAAGAAACGAAGCAGAGGGTGTGCCTAGTTCCATTAAAAGCAGAGCTGGTACACAGGATGTGGCTTGCAGGCAAGCTTGCGCACGTTGTCTTAGGCATGCTCATTATTGCACCCTCTAATAATGTTTAAAATAGCAACTGGCATTATGTTACCCAAAAAGCCTACTTCAAGTTAAAAGTACCTGAAACTGGAAGGTTTGTATTTCAAGAGTAATGTCCCAGTGCCTCATAGGAATTGTGGTTCATGTGTGTGATACCTAAATAAAATAATAAGAACATAAAAAGTAAAAACATAATAAAACATTAAACATTTTTTTAAAAAAACTTCCCTATGCAGTATTGCCTTCAGATGATTTGGGGGTCGGATAACTTCATACCCTCCAACATTTCTCTAATGAAAATAGGGACATCCTAAGGAAAAGTGGGACATTCCGGGATCAAATCAGGAACCCTGGAAAATAAGGACATTCGGAGGGTCTGCATATGTATGCTCTGCAAGAGCTTGTAAGAGCTCGGGGAGATCCTACTGGAATCCATTGTTGTTTTGTGCGCATCACCGCACAACCACACAAGGCCAGCGGTGGGCATTTGGGTGGTGGGCTGGCACCTTCCTGTTTTGCCTCAGGCAGTGAAATGGAACATGCTGCCCCTGGTTGAGGCTGCTGCTAAGAGAGTTGTTGGAAGACATCTTCCCAGAGTTTTTCCTCAACCCACCAATTATTACAAGCAGAGGCTTAAGCAAAAGGGTCTTTATATTCCTCCTCTTCAGTGTGAATAGCAGCTGGGATTTGAACACAGCCCTTCCTTTAGGTGGCTCAGCTGTTTACTCCCCTTTGCAGGGGTGCAGAAGGGGAGATTTGTCTGAGGCTGTACCGATTACTTGGAGAACAGGGTGCCAAAAGAAGTCTTTCTTTGCATCTTGGGTTGGGGATAAGTGGCTGAGATCAGCAACAGGTGTGCAAATGTAGGTGTGTGTGTTCCTGAGACTGTTCTGGGGGTTGAGATGGGCCCCAGAGTGCTCACTTGCCTACTTCTACCACAGACCATTGCAGTTTCTCCTGCATTTCAAACCTACAGAAGTCTATAATTTCCCCTTCACACTCACATTTCCACACCACTTCACTGCATCCGAGAATGAAGAAATCTTCTCCTGTCGGTTATTCAGAGAACTTTATGCCAGCACCAATCCAGAACTGCTGTTTGCTGTGCAGGCAACTGCATCAGCACTTTCAACATCCTGTTTTCAAGCATCCTTTGACTTGGCCATAATAGATTTGTTCCTTAGAAATTGGCATGGAAAATGCTGCCTGTGTCTTTATAAAGCCTTGGTGCAGAAAGGGGAGGTGGGTTAGCTGTTGCATTTCAGGACACGTTTGTGACAGTTTCAAGATTGGTTGCTCTGTCAGTAATTTCCAAATATTCCTGATTTGTGCTGGTTTTGCTGTTTTTCGATTAAAAGAACTGCATTCACCCACTTTTTAAAAACTTTGTGGACCAAACCAATTGATAAAATGTTGTTGAAGATCTTTAAAAGGGTCACTGCACAAACTTGTTGTTTATTCCAAGAGTTCTAACAACTGCTTTTATCCTTAAAATGCTTGCTTGCAGGGCCAGCGAGCCAATCTGGTACAGAGCTTGATCTAGCATTTGCTAAAGTCAATAACTTTTCTGTTGACTTCAAAAGGAAATGGAACTGTGATGCTAACACCCTGATCCGAAATGCCTTTGCTTGAAAGCAGGAGCTATTGATTGCCCTGGAATTAGCTCCCAAGCAAATGTGCTTAGTAGAACAGCCTAGTGTCACTTATAAATCCCATTGAACTCAACAGTAAGTATCTATATTGTAATGTGCTACAGAACTTTGAGGTGGTGGTCGTGGGGCTTCTGGTGGCAATTGCCTAAGCTGCCCTTATGGCACAGACGGCTAGCAGAGGCAGAAGGGTCTATGCCTCCCCCTGGATAAACTGCTGTGATCTGTAGTAAAGCCCTCCTGATGCTGCTGGACTACAACCCCCATCACCCCTGACCATTGGCTGTGTTGGCTGGGAGCTGATGGGAGTTGGAGTCTGGAAGGCACTACGTTGGCTTTATAGGCATGGACCTTGGCAGCTAGAAATGCCTCAATACCGCTTTTTCTGTTGCAACCTATCCTGTCCCCTTGGGTTAGCCTGTGGGCTGAATATATAGGAATTCATCAGAATGCAATACATTAACCAGCATTTCTCAAATTTGGGTCCCCAGCTGTTGTTCGACTACAACTCCCATCATCCATAGCGAGCAGGACTAGTGGTCAGGAATGATGGGAATTGTAGTCCAACAGCAGGTGGAGACCCCAGTTTGAGAAACATGGCCAGAGATGGCTGTCCCAAACCATGGCTGGGGAACTCCTAGTCCTGTTGGGCTCTCAATTCCAGTCATCCCTGACTACTGGCCAGGCTGGGGCTGATGGAGCCCTGCTGTGTCTGGAGGGCCATGGGTCCCTTGCCCTGTTCTAAACAATGCTTTTTATATCTTGCGGAATAAAGAATAATATGATACCTTATCATATTACTTGAGCTGGGTGTCAAGAAGACCTCCCAGGCCTATGGTTTTACAGGTGTTAAGATTAGAGCCTGCAGAAGAGAAGCATCAAAAAGAAAATGGTCAAACCAGTTTCTTTTGTTAATATCCTGGCATATTTGCTTTGGTTTTTATTTACTGCATTTCTACCCCTCCTTTTTCTCCATATAGCTCAATGATGGAACCTGCATTTTCCAAACTCCCCCGCTGTCTGCAATTCTAAAAGGTAAACAGAAAATTGAACATCTCATTATGGTTGACTCTTGATATTTCAGAAATCCTTACTGAAAGTGAAACTTATCAAAACTCTAGAAGTGAACGTGCTGCCTTGTAGTTCTTTAGAAATATTATTAAATTGGCTTAATATAATTTCCTTGGGGCAGAGAATTAATTTAAGCTTTAGGACAAGTGTGGCTGATGATTTAAGTGGGACCTCTAAAGGCTGAAGCATTGGAAATAATAATTACTAGCAGCCTCAATTAATATTTGCAAGAGACTTAGCAGATACTTGAAATGAAATTGATTGTGAACAAAGTTGATAGTGAAAGTAAGATATGGTATTAGATGCATATGTTAATTTGTGGGTTTGCAAGCAGTCTCTGCCAGTTGTTCTCTGGCATTTGAGACAGTTTTTCCCAGGCTACTGTGGATTGGTGGTCTCCAGGGAAGGGGTAATCAGCAGTAATTAAAAAGGCAAGGGAAAAGAGGATGAAATAAAGAAGCAAAAGGATAGTGGGAAGAAACAAAGTAAGCCAAACAGGACCTTAAAAATCAGAAAAAGAAATGACTCTTCTCCCCATTAAGATGAGCCAGTGGGAAGTGACTTATGAAAAGCAGGGACAAAGTCAAATATGGGTTGACTTAACTCAGTCTTGTATACACTGACTGGCAGCAGCCCTACCTGGAGTTACTGGGAATGGAACCTGGGACCGTCAGCCTACAAAGCGGGTGTTTTGCCACTGAGCTATGGTCTTTCCTCTCATCTACCACATTAGGTTGGTTGGTGCATCACTATTCAGTTGGTAGGTAAAATACCTGATCTTTCATGGTTCATCCTCGTGGGAGGGGAGAGACTCGCTCCAGATTCAAAAGGAGGACAGGAGGGGTTCCTTATTAAATAGCTACATCGTGGAGGTGATCAGAGGAAGGTTTGCTTTCCACATTCCTGTGTGGCAAGAAGCACATGATGAAATTTCTTCTTCTGTTTGTTAAAAGATGCAGGACCTCTGCTATCCTCCCTTGCACTTGATTTGGCCATCTTAAAATGGGGAAGGTGGGGAAAGGAAAAGGATAAAAAAATATTGATGGCATCATCTGCAACAACACCCATTGTATTCCAGATAGGACAAACAGGCCCATCTCTAAGCAACTGAACAAGTGGGCATCAGAAGGGGCAATATATATTTGTTAAAATGGGGAGAACATTTCAGCCTCTCACAATGCTCTGTACCTGACTTTTAAGATGGCCAAACTAAAACACAAAAACTACTGAATTACACTTTGAGAGGTTTGATGCTTGTGGATTGAATCTGCCACTATATATATATTTATGTCACATTGTATGTGGTATTGGTGTTCCAATGCTAGGATGCCTGTGTTATTTACATACAGGCGTGCCATCATAATTTTCTAGGGCTCTTTCTCTCTCTGTGAGCTCATGTGCCTTTATACTGGTGAATGCTAAAATACACTAATGATGCTAAACAGATGTTAGGAACATAGGAAACTGCTTCATGAGCCAGACCATTGGTTTGCCTAGCTCTGCATTGGCAGAAGGTCCCAGGGTTTCAGGCAGGGTTCTTTCACAGCTCTACTGAGAGATGTCAGGATTGAACCTAGGACTTTCTGAGTGCAAAGTGATGCCCTTTGGCCTTAAATGGGCTGTTCTCTCCATAAAAGCCATCACTATGCTGAAAATCTCTCACCTTGTACAGTCTCAGTTCAAACAAGGCAAGTGTGCAGAGGGTAATTCTGTCAATAGTGTCAGACTTGAACAAAAACACAGACATTCCAGCCAGGAAGTCACCGGACGGCCTCAGGCAAGACAGCCTTTAAGTTCCCTATTTGTAATGTTCAAATTACGGTGACCTCATAGGCTTATTGTTGGCATGAATGAAATAGAGATTGCCTAGTGCTTTGTTCTAGATACATTAAAAAACTACTATGCACACAGTCTTGCAAAATCTTTCATGCATATTCATAAGCATAATGATTTCAAAAGCTTCCAGCCATAAGATGAAATAACTGGCTTCTGGCAAAAAGTTAACTAAAGTTAACTTTTTGCCAGAGGCCAGTTATTTCATCTTATGACTGTGGTGTGGTGTAAAAAATTTTAGTTCATCCCACCTTATTAACAGTGCATGAACATTATTCATAACTTTGATTTTGTATTTTTTTAAAAAGATGCTCAGGCGATTGGTGAAATATGTCCCATTATAAATGTAAAGAAAACACCTTAAGAGACTACTCTTAAGCCCTGTGCAGAGGGGTAATGAGTGCAGAAATGGAGAGGAGGGAGGGGGAGTCTTGGGGGCTCCCACCAGTGACCGGTAGGAACGCAGGGAGCCCAACATTAGGTGGCGCCGGAGAGCCAGTGGCAGGCAGAGCCAACTCAGTCTGGTTTTGTCCCTACCCTCTCTGTTTAAAATATCATAATTTTATTAAAGATGTTCTTGGGTTACAAAAGTACATGCATTGTCTCTGTTTTCAGGTTGAAGAGCCTTTTCTACAGATCAGCTACATTCAATGTGAGACATTAATGTTGTACACAGTGTAAGGTTGCAGGAGAAAAGGGGGGGAGAGAAGGGGTGGTAAATTTATATTCTTTTACTTAGTGTGTGAGGTTTTTTTGTCAGTGTTACTTGGGGAGGCTCTCTTTCTATTCACTTATTATTTTTCCTTGGCAGTGAGAGAACTTGGGAGGGGGCAGACTGCAGTGAGATTTGTTTGAGTGTATGGGCGGGGGGAGGGACGCAGGTGGCGCTGTGGGTTAAACCACAGAGCCTAGGACTTGCCGATCAGAAGATTAGCGGTTCAAATCCCCGCGACGGGGTGAGCTCCCGTGGCTCGGTCCCTGCTCCTGCCAACCTAGCAGTTCGAAAGCA
This sequence comes from Podarcis filfolensis, assembly GCF_964270895.1. Lineage (NCBI taxonomy): Eukaryota > Metazoa > Chordata > Lepidosauria > Squamata > Lacertidae > Podarcis > Podarcis filfolensis. The sequence goes on along the minus strand of NC_139611.1, from coordinate 3,186,092 downwards.
CATCAAAGTGCAAGTAGATAAATAGGTACCGCTCTGGCGGGAAGGTAAACGGTGTTTCCATGCGCTGCTCTGGTTCGCCAGAAGTGGCTTAGTCCTGCTGGCCACTTGACCCGGAAGCTCCCTCGGCCAGTAAAGCGAGATGAGCTCCGCAACCCCAGAATCGTCCGTGACTGGACCTAATGGTCAGGGGTCCCTTTACCTTTAGCCATGATGGAAATCACGGGAGGGGAGAAGGCTCTTGTGGGTTTCCCCCAGGCATCCAGTTGCCCACTGTGGGGAAAGGATGCAGGACTGGACAGGACACTGGCCTTGCATATCTTTGGCCCATCTACCTGCGCCCAGGCCACTTACTTGCAACTCCCATCCTGTGCTACATCTTCCCTCTGGACCTTTGGAACATGTTGGAAATTGGGTGTAGGGTCAGCAGGAGATCGCCCACCTCCCTTCATTATCACCCTACTACATGATCATCCCTTGAGAGCTGCTACACCCACATGGGCGCAGCCTGGGAGGGGGCAGGGGAGCACGTCGGTTCTGCCCCCCCTAACAAAAGTCCTGACCCCCCCCCATCAAAAGTCCTGGCCATGCCCATCCAGCCACTGTCAGAGGTGGGCAATCTCATCCTACAGAATGGCGAGGTGCAGGAACCCACCTGAGAGGCACGGGAACTGAGTTCCTGTGAGTTCCCCCAGAAAAGCCCCTCTTATAAGTGTTGGCTCCGAGGTCAGACCCACCGAGTCCTGTGGGGCTTATTCCAAAGGAAGGATGTGCAGCCTGCAGATGTGCGCAGCTTTCACCAGAAATCTAGTCCGCCGGAAGCGTGCACTGGAATGCGGCCTGATCGTGTGCACGCTTACTCGGAAGGAAGCCAAAGCCCCATTCGAGCATTTCACCCACTGAATGCAGTCGATTAGTCGCTCTTCCACCGCCGTGGGGCTAAGCGATCCAGAGGCGACACCCAAATCTTACGCGCGTTTTTCATCAGCGGTAACGTCTACTCAGCTCAGTGAGATTTACTCCTAAGTAGGCGAGCACAGGCGCCCAGCCCAATTCTACGCACGCTTACTGGGAAGTAAAGCAGGCCTTCCACCTCCAAGGTAGCGGATCAGCCCCCGCTCTCCTTCCTATCCTATCCGGAAGCCGAGACCTGCGCTGGGCGTGCGCCGTGGGGCTGCCTCCGACCCAACGGGGCTGCTGAGGATCCTCCCAGGAGCGCTTCTGAGAGACCTGCGCGCAGGGCGGGGGGGGGTCCTCTTGTCTTCCTTCGGGCGCGGATCGCACGAGCGCGCGCGCCAAGTGTGGCCGGGAGTCGCGCGGCCGAAGCGCACCCGCGTTTTGCAAGCAGAAAGCGAAGGGTAATTCTTGCGCGTGGCGTACTTGGCCCCTTGACTTCACAGGTGCGGAAAGGTGCCTCCGCCTTTGAGGTCAACGCGGGAGCCAGGAAGTTTTTTGCTTTGTAGTTGATGTTTGGAGAGTTTGCCAAAAAAAGCTCAACAGCAACAAAGCTCAACTCAGCTTTTGCGTCCGGATTATCAGGTGCCAGGGACCCCCTCCCCCCGCCCCCCGGAGAGTTACACGGACCCCCAATTGCGAACTACCGGTAATTGGTGAAGGTGGAGGAAAGGGAACTTTTGTTAGTGCCTCAAAGAGACTCCCTTATTCTTAACACGGAATGTGGGAGGAGGCAGCAGATATGGAGGTGAGGCTGCTTTTAGGTTCTGTGCAGGCCTGCTGGGAATAAGAAACACAACGATGGCTGATTCCTCATCTCTGGAAATAATAATAATAATAATAAACCCTGGCTGTTACTCTGGTCTGTCTCCATCCCTGGGCAAAACTCAGAGTCCTTGAAAAGTAAAGAGAAACAAGGCAGTCTTAGCATTAACAATGGCTGAAAATAATTGTAGGTGCTGTACTAGGTATATAAAAAAGCCAAATTGGGTAACTTTACCTGGCAGCTGGAGGGAATGTTGCTTTAGGGAGAGAGAGAGAGAGGGGGGGGGGAAGTCCCATCTTCAGGTGGCAAAAGATCCTTTCCCTCCAGTTAGACTCTTGTTGAGTGGCTAAATTCATTATTTTCTAAAACATAGAAAAAGTATAAACACCTGAAGATGAGATGTTGGAATGTTTGCGGCTTTCTCTCACATTCCATTTTAAGACTGTCCAGATGCAGACTCCAGATGTTGCCATATGCCAAAATTTTATTTTGCACCTGCTGCTTTATTTACCAGCTGGCCTGATGAAGAATTCTGGAGAACACAAACACAGTTTTGTGATATTTTTGTTTTCCTAATGAAGATATTGTTCTAATTCCGTTTTTGGGGTCCCCCCCCTTGCGGCTAACATGGCTGCTTTTTACTTTTGATGTGACGAAAGTAAGGACAAGCTTATTAATAAGCACAATCCTTTGCTATTTAAACTGATGGGCCTTAAAATGTGCTTACCTTTGTCTGGTTCACTGTTTTCTGGTTTGAGGCCTGGAAGGGGTTGGTTGCAGATGACATTTTTCCATATTGCCATAAAAACCCATTGGTTTGTATGGTTGGTCCCTTTGACATTCTTGATTTTAATGGGTAGACAAGACCTCTTTTGAGCAGGGACAGCCTGCTCTCTATTCAGAGGAAGAGGCCTCTGAAAGGTTGTTAAAATGCACCAGGTAGGAAGTTTTGAAACCCCAGAGTCTTAAATATTCCAAACAATATAGATTTTTGAAGCAGCTACTGGAGTAGGTGAGGCATTGGACAAAACTGGAATCCTTAACAAGGAAGATCAATGGGATGGTAATGAGAAGCCCCTCCCTGCTGTCTGCATGGCATCCTTTGTGTTGCCCCTTAAGAGACAATCGGTGCAGGAGGAGATGATGGTGCTTCCCTGCCCCCACCCTCTGCAAGGGTAGAAGGAGGGGCATGTTTAATTTCAGCTCTTTAGACATTTATTTTTTGAGGCAGTGATAGAATAGAGTTAAAGTAACAATAGAAATGGCAAAGAGCATATGAAAGAGTTGAGGATTTTGGAATGTCTCTGTTAACTTGAATGTGATTTAATATTTGTATTCTGCTTTTCCAACAACAAATGTTGATCTCAAAGCAGCTCACGGTAAGAACAATAGTATTAAAAAATAACAAACATTGCAATCACTATAATGATATCAAAATCACAGTAGCATATAGAGCAATAAGCAAACAAATCCATCATGGCAATTAATACAATATAAACTCTCAGTGATTTGAAATAGCTGTTGAGTTCCCAGGCAGCAGGATCTCATAGTTTTTAGCTTTGACTTCATTTTCACCTTCAAAGAGAGAAATTGATGACTTCTGTGTTGTTCCTTCCAAGCATATAGCGCATGCATGCAGATGTGTCTAAATGGGGTTGGGCCTTTGGTTTTGCAACTCACCTTTGGTTTCTTGTCTGAAAAGAGAGTCTGCATGCATTCAGTTTTGTACGGCGGGGGGGGCAGCCTTTGCCAAGCCGGTGCCAGCTGGGTACTCTGCCGCTGGGTTTGATGAGAGCTGCAATCCCACAACATCTGGAGACTACTAGGTTGGTGAAGTCTGGGGTGGGCCTTCCATTGCTTTGCAGAGGCTCCCCTTACAGTCCATTAAATGTAGTGGCCCCAAAGCTATCTCTTTGTCTTCCTCCAGAAGTTCACTGTGTACAGGGTGGGTGGAGGGGAAGGGAACAAGTGAAGTGGGCTTATGAACTCTTCAATTTTCAGATGAGTAAGAAGAGAAATGTTTTCCCTGTCCGATTTCTACAGTAGAAGGAGATAATAGCTTAAGAATGCTTAGCAATGATCACAGCTTTGTGAGGGAAAGCATAAGAGGTCAAAATTCATGTTGGTACTTATGAAGAACAAAGAGCTTTTCATTTGAGTCTCTCAGCAAATAGAGCTTCAAGAAAGAAGGTCCCACACAAGGTGACTTCACTCAGAATGATGCATCGTCCTGCTGTGTAGATCTGACCTGATTTGCACATAATGCTAAGTCAAAGCAGGACTTAACACAAACAAGCACATTTTCATCTTCCCAGACAGAGATTGTGGCCACAGTGTTCCTGTCACAGTGTGCACTGCCATTGTGCTTTAACATAATGTTATGTCTGGACCTGAGCTTGTGGTTTGTCTACTGGAGGAGTCCCTTTCTATGCTGTGGGAAGTGGGGAACTTTGGAAATAATTTAGAAGGGGATATTTTAAAGAACTTTGAATCTTTAAAAGCTTTACTTTGCTGCATGTTTTGTAACTTTAAATCTCTGCTGGGGCTTTCTCACCAAAGAGTGCTTGCTCCACACCTGGATCCAGGCATCCAGGGAATTCTCCTTTTATTCTTACCCCAAATTTGGTATTTACTCCAAATACCAAAAGCCAACAATATCATAGGGACATGGAAGCTATTGATTGATTGATTGATTGTGTTAGGAAAAAAGAAGAGGTTGTAGGCAGAGACTACCCTTCTGAGCAATAGCTGATAATTGTTGAGGCTCTGAGATTAGAATTTGAAATTGGTACTTTAGCAACACTGTCTAAAAGACATTGAAATTCTTTTGGGGGGGGAAGGTGGGATTTGCTTTCTCATTTTAACAGTCCTGGGACAGCAAATTCTGAAGCTTGGCTGAGTTTATTACATCTGTCTGTGACCTTTTATCTGTAAAAGATTAGCTGATGTACATGGGGATGATGTGCTAATCCCATTTTATGATCCCCACATCCTTCTGAAGTGGGCTAGTAACAGCCAAGGCTATCTCGTTTCCTTGATGGGTGACTGAAGATTTCAACTCAGAACCTGAACCTCCCATTCTTATCTAGACCTTTTCTGCTGTACCACACTGATACTTGCATTTTTTTAAAATAGCAATTTGTATTTTTTCAAAAAAGACAAGGCTACGAATAATAAATAACAGGCACATGATAAAAATCTCCATAATTACAACAAAACAAGATATAACAAGATATAAAACAAATGATGGCATTTAGTCTGATTATTTTCTTTCTCTTCAGAAGCACACTTTCAGATCTTGATTCCTGCTTCACAGCGAAAAGGATTGTAGTGACTTCTCCCCCAGAATTCATAGAACCTGGCTTGGATTGTCTCTTTCATTTAAAAAGTTTAATTTCTGGAAACAGTAATCCAGTTTTTTTCAGGACATGTCTCTTTGTTACATCAATGAGCACAGGAACATCTGGTATGCAGGTGATCAGCTTAGAATGTATTACGACTGTTCTACACAATCATCCCCCTTGGGTTAGGAAAAGATTTTGGAGTGGTCAGTGGGCAAGGAAGCTGCATTTGATGTGCATGGAGCTGACTCTAGACTCTAGAGACTATCTGAACATGCAGCAGGTTTGAGAAAATACTGTATTTGACAATGGCTTGGGAGAATACTGTTATGCTGAGATAGGCACTTATGGCGCTTAGTAAATCGGATCTCCCAGAGTGTGCTTTCTGCTTGTCTCCCACCTTATGCCAGAAGAATAGTTAGTTGCATTTTGATAGAGGATACAAGTTGATGGACTTTTTAAGAAATTGCTTTTAAAAACAACTACTTATTTATTTAAAAAACAGCCATATTAAAATTTGCCTTCTAAGATCTTTCACTTTCTAGTGTTCAGTCCCATGCTTAACTGCAATTCACATTAAGTAAAAATGAACCAAACAAATCTAGATTTATTGGGACTTCCACTTTAGCGAGCTACAACTTGCTTCATGCAGCCGTTAGTAACAGATACCACTAAAAGAGTACACAGGTGACCCATACCTTGGAAAAATTAAGACTCAATTACTATTACAAACTGTATGTTTGCCTACTATAACTGTGGTTTGGAAGCTGCAGCTAGTGCAGAATTCTGTGGCTATGTTACTAAGTAATGTACCTATACCTGCAGACATGCAATACCTTTGGTTACCAGCCCAGGTTTAAGGTCCTAGCCATTTGGGACCAGGTTACCCAAGAATGACTTCTGCTGTACAGACTTGCACAGTGACTGAGATCATAATTGGGGGCACGCCTGGTTGTCTCACTACTGCCTGTAGATAATATATCTTGCAGCAGCCAGGAGTACAGCATTTTCTGTGGTGGCCTTCATACTCTGGAATGGCCTCCCCCAGAAATAACTTTGATGCAATTTTGGCACAAGCTAAAAACTTTTGTGCTCACCTCGGCATTTGCAGCCTTTTAATGCTAGCCACTGTAGAACTTCCTGCCTGCTTGATTGAACCTGATTTTAATTATATTCTTATATGCAAGGAAATGCCAGCTGGGGTGTGTGTGTGTGCTCTGCTCTTCCTCCGGCATGTGGGGGGATGCAAAGCAAAACTCAACGTACAAGTGAGAGCAGCTGACCTTGAAGACTAAAGATGGTAGGACTCTGTAGCATACTAGATCCACAAACTGATACTGAAAGCAGAACTGACTGCAGGAAAAGTGGGGAATTGACTTATCTGATATGCAGATTGAAGTTGGCTCCCTGAATAAAGGGACAGGATTTTGAAGGTTTCTGTCACTAAAAAGGGGCAGATGAACAGATTAGTTGAAAAGGGTAGGCCCTCCAGGATGGGAATCATAGAATCTTAGAGTTGGAAGGGATCCAAGGGTCATCTAGTCCAACCCTCTGCAATGCAGGAATCCCAGCTAAAGCATCCATGACAGATGGCCATCCAACCTCTACTACCAAAAAGCTCTTACTGCCAGAAAGTTTTTCCGAATGTTTAGTTAGAATCTCCTTTCTTGTAACTTGAAGCCATTGGTTCGAGTCCTACCCTCCAGAGCAGGAGAAATCAAGTATGCTCCCTCCTCCATGTGGCAGCCCTTAAGATATTTGAAGATGTCTATCCTATCTCCTCTCAGTCTCCTATTTTCTAGGCTAAACATACCCAGCTCCTTCAAGTGCTGCTCGCAAGGCTTACTTTCCAGACCCTTGATCTTCTTGATCGCCCTCCTCTGCACATCTTCCAGCTTGTCAACATCCTTCTTAAACTGTGTGCCCAGAATTGGACACAGTATTCCAGGTGTGGTCTGACCCAGGCAGAATACGCTAGACTTCTGTTGATGTAGAAGAGTCCTGGACTTTTTTCTGGATGAATGAAGGGCTCACCAGAAAACCTCAGTGACTGATAAGGGAGTTTGGGGGCCCTGAGAGCACATTGGTCCTAAAACAAAACTGAGAGGAAAGCAGTGAGTAATCTCACAACATATTTTTTATTTTATTTTATTATACCTCTGCACAGTGCCTTGAAATGTCTGCCTAACAGGAGATACATAAATATCTTAATATCAGCAGTAAATAACTTTGCTTAGCATGTGGATAGGTAGAGAATTCCTCATTATTTTATTCTTTGACTATTCCCAACTAGTTTTTGTAGTTGCTGCCCAGAGGATTGGTAATGCAGTACATGCAGATATGGAAGATATAATAGGTAGCCTGGAAACAGGAAAGTTTTCCATTTTCCAAGATGTGCTCCAAATTCTGTACCCTGCAATTTGAACTAGTAGCTGAGAGAGTTAAGAATAGTTGTGGTCCTCTCTACATATGCTGCTAATGAAATGTAGGTTTCTCATGATTTGAGTTTCTCCTCTTTAGAAGCTGTTGTGTAAAATACCTGCAGCCTGTTCTTCTGTGACTGACTATAGAGACCTGAGTGGGAGAAAGAAAACACTGCAGATAGGATTTTAACTTTATGGGAGCAAAAAAGGGGAGATAAGGAGTGCTGCTGTTGCAGGTTTATGCAAATAGGCAGCACATTTTCTGGACATGGATGCATATTAACTTATACTGCAACATGGCAAAATTTTAGTGTGAATGCTGAAAGATTTATTTTTCAGGTGCTGTAGCTGGAAGTATGTTTTAAAGAAATAAAGAAATTCAGTTTTAGCTCTAAACAACTCTTGATTGTTTTGCTAAAGATCAATTATATGGAACAATGCTTTTAAAATTACCTACTTTAAAATGGATTAAACAATTTTAGAAGATGTTAAAGCACATTTCTAAGACTTCCCATCATTGAGAAACACTGTTTTTGCTTCCTAACTACGGTCCTTTGCCTATAGAAAATGCTGGATGCCTAGCAAGCAGGCAGAGCTTTCCAAACTTTTCATGTGGGTGACACACTTTTTAGACATGCATCATTTTGCGACACAGTAATTCAGTTTTACTAGCAAACCAAAGATTAAACTAACCCCTTTCCAGCCCCTGGAGGAGCGACACACCTACACACTACAGCCGACACACTAACGTGTCGCAACACACAGAAAGCTCTGAAGTAAGGAAACTTGCTTGGTATCCTTGTGTGTGTACGGAGGGATCCAAATGAAGAACTAAGTTGTTGTTGTTGTTATGGTTATGCAGTGCATGTGATCTGTGTGACTAAAAGTTTTGCATTATTCACGTTGGATGCATCAACACTCTTATTTAGTTGGAGATCAGCCTGTTTTAATTGTTAGAGCAACCAGGTAGTGTACATGGTTCCTCAGGAAACAAACAGATTTTGAAATGGCAAATGTGATTTAAATTGATTTTTTTTGCTTGGTGAAATGCAGCACAGTCCTGCGTATGTTTACCCATTAGTAAATCCCTTTAAGGGAAATGAAACGTAATCCCAGGTAAGTGTCCAGAGATGAGAGCCTTGCATCATATTTTGGTTAAATTAAGGCACTCCTGTGTCGGAGGCAAGGGTGTCCTTTGTAATCTGCCTGGCCATGTTACATTTCTCCTCACATAGTTGTGACACCTGTCCTCTCTCTCTCTCTCACACACACACACTCAGAGGGAGGGAGAGAAGTTTGTCAACTCTTATTTCATTGGACATTTTTCAAAGGTTGGATGGTCATCTGTCAGGGATTCTTGAGCTGTGATTCCTGCACTGCAGGGGGTTGAATTATCCCAAGATTAAGGGCCCGTGGACGGAGATTTCCGAAAGTATGGACTAGAGGCTCAGAGCAGAGAAGAAGCAGGGCCTGTGGAGGCCCTGAAGGGAGAGGAGTGCCATCACTATAGAAACGGTAGAGAAATTGATGAGGTTGACATTGCTAGAAATCTTGTATATGTGTGAGTTTCTCTAGAAGGCTTCACTTGAGGCCATCGTGTGTTGAACTTACTGGCCACATAAAACCCTGCTGCTGCCCTAAACGTGTTTTTATTTTATTACAATTTGGTTGCCTGCTTTTCATGATAGAATGTTCCCCAAGTGGGGAAAAATACCAGCAAAACGCAGGAAAATGATACGTACGGTCATTTTGAGTCAGTGTGGATGCATGCGCCATAGAGAGGGGTCCATCCGCACAGGATCTGAATGCACCCCCCCAAACAAATAGATAAGGATTCAGCCTTGCTCTAATTTTGGTGTGAACTATGCGTTGTGGGCGCAGTGCCCAGCCTTGCCAGGGCATCCCCAGCAAGTGTGAGAGAGTGTGCTGGATGTCTGGAAATGGGGCCCTGGGGGTGGCACCCCTTTAAGCGTTGAGGGAGACAGATCTCCCGGGTGTCAGGACTTCCTGAGCTAAGAAACATGGCAGCTGTGTTTTTCCTCAGCACTTTCTGAAGGAGAATCGCAGAATCATGGAGGTGGCTTATGGCGCTGCTGTGAGAGAAAGGGAAGGGGCAAAGGAACAGCTTTTGAGTTTTTTCATCCACTTTGCCCTATGTAAGAGTACTCTTTTAAAAGGAGACTCTTGAGGTTTTGGTTGTAAGAAGGATTTGAAATCGATTAAGGTGGCAACAGTCCTGAGGGTCTTAATTGCAAATGAGCCATTGAGATAATCACAAATATGTTCTTGGCAAGAGGCTTTGGTGGGGGGGGGGGTTGATTTAGGATAATTTCTTTGGAAAGGGGAAATCTAGTTTTAAGAAAAAAAAGAAGGGCTGTTGTTTTGATGGCAACTACCGATGGGTGTTGGTGCCCCCCCCAAAAAAGCTCAACAACTCTGGGCAATCTCCCTCCAAAAGAAGCTCAACAACTTTGTTGCACTCCCATAAAATAGGGGTCGTCTAATACATGGGGGCGTGTTATACACGCAAAAATACGGTACATCATGTGCATGGAGGAGCAGCAATCTTCCATAAATGCCCCCTGAGATACTTTGCATCACAAAGCTTAATCCCCCTTCACAGGGAAATCTGGGAATTGTAGCTCTGTGAGGGGAATAAGGAGTCTCATAAGAACTCTTAGCACTCTTAACAAACTACATCTCCCAGGATCCTTTGGGGGAAGCCATGGCAGTGCTTTAATGTATGGTGTGAATGTGGCCTTAGTGGGAATTTGACCTGCTCTCCCAGCTACAGCCTGGTCTGCTGATAGCGCAATTTCAGGGGCCTGGTTCACATGCATGTACATCTCACTCAATGAGCACAGCATCCACTGCAAATGGACCACTGCGGACACAACTTCCATTGAATGGCAGGCTGTGCATGCACTTGGGTGTCAGTTGTGTAGAGTAATCCATGGTGCACGAACATGTGTGCGCATTTGCAGGGTGGCATTCATTTGGGTACTCAGAGTATTGCTGGGTGCCTGTGTGTGCTGGCAAGTGGGTGGGTGGGTGTCTACATGTGCCCCTGAGTATAGTGTATTCAAGGGCGCTTGGTTTGAGCTGCTGTTTCCTTTTAAGGGACTGGCTTGTCTCTTTGAGCCGGAGGAGGGTGTGGGAGGGAAAAGTCAATTGTAATGATATTGGAGCTGTATTACAAAGAGAATAAATTCTTCTCCCCGGAGGGCTTTGGCTGATGGTTCCCCCCCCCTTCACTTTCTTCTCTCTTTCTCCCCCCCCCCTTTGTGCTGGATACAGCTGTAGAACAATTGATTTCTCTGGCAAGGAGTTAAGCCTTGCACTTTGAAATGCCTCAGGTTGTGAGAGGAGTTTTCTTCTTGCTGAGGCTGCCATGAGAACAGTTCAGAGGCCTTGCCCTCTTCTTTTGACTTAACTCTGGCTTCTGTTGCCTCTGGGTGGTAAATATAGGGGATTGCACCAATATATTCCATTGCTTGCTTGCTTTGTGGGTGTGTGTACGGGAAACGCTAATGGTGTGTAGGTGGCACTGTGCAAGTAGTTGCCCGCAGCTATTGTGAATAGTAGGGCTACCCCCACTTTTCTCCTTCTAACAAATAATACTGTGGCCTCTGCTCTCTTACAGATTTACACAGCAAATGTAAAACAGGGGTAGGCAGATTAATATAAAGGGGTACGTGGGTGGGTGGAATGGTAACATTTTTCTTTCCCAAAGCTGGAATAAAAGTGGCCTACCAGCAGCTCACTAGCCAATTTCTGGTGGGTCACCCAGGGCCTGTGGGCTGCTAGGGTCCTTGCACAGAATGAATGCCTTAATTGTATTGGGATCCTGACTATCCACTGTTGCTTTGTACATTTAAAAACTGATTAGTAGACCATGGGCTCTCTTCTTTTAATCTTAAAAAGGCTCAGGTCAGGCCAGCCCTGCTGGTAGATCTCTGTTGTAGAACTGGTATTGGAGGTAAGATATACAAAAATGGATAAAAGCTTTTAAGGCCCCTCCAGACCTCCTTTTTATTATGCATTTGTGGTGTTTTAAGCTCATGATGGTATTGGGCAGCTTACCATATTTTTCGCCCCATAGAGCGCACCGGCCCATAGAACACACCTAGTTTTTTTTGGGGGGGGGAATAAAGAAAAAAAATTTTTTTTCCATGCTACCCTGCCAAACGCCTGATTCACCCAGCAGTGCCATAGCGGCGGCGGGGGGGGGGGGGATGTGTCTTTGGTGCTGCATCAGGTGTTTGGCGGGGGTAGTGCCGCAGCAAAAGACCTGCATCTCTTGCTGCTGCAGACCAACTTACTGCAGCCAGGCAGCTGGAGATGCTAGACATCTCAATCCCGTTGCAAAAGGCTGGTTGCCAGTCACAAAACGCAACTGGCGCCCAGCTAATTTTGAATGCTGGCTGGTTGTGGAGAAGGTACTGGAGCAATGCAGGATGCAGAATCTCAGAATACTGCAAATCGTGTGTGTTTGAATAGCCCACAATTAATTGCTGATCACTTAAGGCTACAAAAGAATCCTTCTTTTCCATATCCCCTCAAGGGCTTTGATTAAATTAAGCATAACGGCTTAAAATGAATATGGAAATCTTGTCTGCTGGAATCTTGTGTGCTTGATTTCTATTAAAGAGTATCTGCTGTTCTGCCAAATATTACTTCAAAAGCCATAAAGCTAATTTGTTTGCAGGTGGGTAGTTAAGATGCTTTTTTCCTCCTCAGATGAAAACCTTGGACTTGGACTCAGAGTGGAAGCTGGGAACTGTGGTGCCCTTTTTGGGCAAATGCCGGCCATTTGTGGGCTATTGCTGCCAAAGGTGCACACCAAAGAGCTGGGTAAGAAGTTGATTTATTTCAGTTCTTATATTTACACCCTTCCTTCCCTCCAAAGAGCTCAGAGTGGTGCACATGGTTCCCCCCATGCCTCATTTGATCCTCACAACCACCTGTGTGGTAGGTTATAGAGAGAGAGATAGGAAATGGCCCCAGGAACTCCCAGTGAGGTTCCTGGCTGACTGGGGATCTGAACCTGGTCTCCCAGACCCTAGTGCAGGGAAATGCTGAAAAAGAAGGGTTGATTGCCAGTCATGGGTCAGTCTGCTTTTGGTTTGGCCTGCCAGCTCACATGACTTCCCTTATCTTGGGCAACTATTGTGTAGTTCGGTACCACTTTAAGGTGGAAAATGTGCTAACAGATGGTCTCTAAGCTAGGAGTAGCAACAAAAAGGCCATGGATTTGACTCCAGCGACTGTTCAACTTGAGCTATTTAAATAGTGGGCTCTGTTCATCTACCCATCTGCCTGCTGCCTTGTAAAACTTCCACATACACCCACATTTTTATTAGTTGCATTCCACTTATGAATCACTTTCAACAATGAAAACAGCTGTAAAAACAGCTATGCAATGTTGTATATAAAACAATTAGAACAATTTCACATACAAAAACGACTTGAGATCCAGTACAGGCACAGGGTGGGATAAACACCATGCATGCGCTTTTAATTTCAGTCTCACTTCACGCTGCCTGGCTGTGACCCAATAGGTTGCTGATTGAAAGGAACTGAAAATAAAACAGCAGTCATCATGATGCTGAACTTCATGGTGTAGCCACAGTCAGAAAACACTGTATGCTTCTGATTACTCCAACTTTAAAAAGTTACCAAAAAGAGCTGCTAAATTAAACAAGAGCATGGAGCACTTTCACCTTAAAGCTAAATGGGACAGAGCTTTAAGTTTAGGGGAAGAAATGACATAAGTCAGGGAGGACAGGACTTGTGATGTGTAAAAGGATGAGCAGCGAGGGCGGAAAGTCTTTTCTCCTGTGATAACAGAATTCAGGATCATCTAAAGAAGTTGGCAGGCAGTAGGTTCAGGAAAGGCAAAAGGACATACTTCTTCACACAATGCATCATTAACTAATAAAGTTCATCACCACAAAATGCTGGTTGGATGGTTTTCTTAATTAATTAGGCAAATATGATCAGGAAATGTCCACATTTAGAGGCAATATAGAGTGTGAATCATCTTAGAGCTGGGCACTTCTGGAGGCAGAAGGATGGCTTACCTTGGTCTCTATCTGAGCAAGCAAGTTCAGACCAATGAGAGAGAGAGAGTACTTACTGCTTGGTAAGTACTAAGTTGCTAGTACTGCTCTTCACCTCCAAGCTGGGGGGTAGGTTGCTGAGTTATGGTGGAAGATTGAAAAGCCCAATGGACCTGAATCTTGTCCTCTTTCTGCCTTCAGGAATTCTTTTTCCACAAGAACATGATCTCTCTTGGATTTTGCAATGTAATTAAAATATCAGAAGGAAACACCAGGTAAGATCTGGAGTGGATGGGAAGGTGGCCTGGGAAAAATGTCTATATACTCCCTTGGCTCTTCCCACATATTTTTGTATAACTTACAATGCCACCTGTGCTCTGTTTCCATCGTCTTATCCTTATCTCACATTGTTTATACTTATACTGGGGTTTAAGGACATAATATGCTGCTGTGGTCTGCATAACATTCTTAAGAAGTTGCAGGTGCATGAATTATTAGGAATAGCACAATGTTAGAAATTCCACAATGTTAGAAATTACAGCAATGATTATACTTGGTTGTGTGACTTCTGCTCTGCACCTACTGCTCCCTGGATCTGTGTCTCCTCCTGGTGCATTCCAGTTTTGGCCTAGCATTGTACCTTCTAGATGTTGGAAGTGCAACCCAAAAATCCACACTGCTAGTGTAGAAAGTAGAAATTTGAATGTTCACTGTTTGCATTGTGTAAAAAGAGGCAAAAACAGTAGAGCAAACCTTTGCTTGGTGTAGCTGGGTTTTTTAGGGCTGTTGTGCACTGCCGCTTAGCTGACCTCCTTGGTCACATGCTGCCCCACCAAGTCCAAGGTCTACCAGCTGCCACTTGTCCTATGCAGTACTACCCACTAGGAGGTTGATTCTCCTTTGTCAGCCCTGTTTAAATTAACAGTATTGCTATTTTGTAGTTCCTCTTTTATTTCAAGAGGGTTTGTCCAGGTGAACACCCTGATGGACTATGCCTTGTGTTAATTAGGGTGGGTGGGTGCCGTTTGACATCAAAAGTCTTGGACCAGCTATTCAAAGAGTGCTGTGTTTGGGTTAGTCATTTATTCTCTGTGTTTCTTGATTTCCCCTTACTTCCTCTCCCCTCCCCTCTCTCCATCGCCTCCAAATTAAAATGTAGATAACAAAGCTTTCTACCTCATAGGATTTGTGTGAGGATTAAAGACTTTATTCTCATTAGCCTGATTCCTAATTACTTTAATTGTAGTTTGTGAAGTTCTTTGAAAACTGAAATCCCCAAAGTGCTAAGTGTTATTAACAGCAGGGAGGAGAGAAGTACTTGATTGATATCAGAGCAAAAGCAAAGATTTTTTTAAGGGAGGTGGGTCTAGTAGAGTGAAGCCCTTTGCTTTATGCTCTGGATAACATGGGCCAGTTTCCACCCTGCTGTGTAACTCCTTTTCAAAGTGGGAAGTACTCTGGAACAAGGATAAATGAATTTTGCTCCAAGGAAATCGTCATTCGTTAACCACATTTTGCAATCTAAAGCTAAATTATGCAAATGTGTTTTCCTTAATAATGGACATTTTGAATGTTGTTTTAGCACCTTAAAATCAGAAGAATTGTGTTCGACTAGTAGTAAAGCAAACATCGCCCTCAAGATTCCAAAGATCAAGAAAGGGAAGGTTCTAGAGTTACTTCCCCCCACCACAAACCACTCTTTGGCTCTAAAACCCTCCAAGGCAGTTTACCAAAAAAAACATTGACGCAGTTGCAAGAGGGCATTCATGTGGTCTCCTCCGTATGTTGTTGGACTACAACACCCATTGTTTCTGACCAGCCCTGCTGGCTAGGGCTGATGGGGTTGTAGGCCAACAATATCTGGAGGGTACCACACCGGGTGAGCTAAATAGGATTAAAAGTCAAGCTGAGAGACCGTCTCCCCTGCCCTGGCTTGAAACAACAAGAGTTAAAGGCTCATATATAACACTAAACTATGGTTAATCTAAAACAGAAGCAGTAGCTTTTGCTCCCTTGTGGCTGTGCTGAAGCAGGAGGAGTGAATGCATCCTTTAAAAGCCTGACTGAATAAAAATATATATTTTGTCCTAAAAGAGGGCGGTAGTTTAACCTCCATTGGAGCACTGCCATCAAGAATGCCCAGTCCAGCATCCTCGGGGCAGTTCCTCCAAAGATGATTCTAATTGATGAAACAGGGATCAGGCCAATGGTCCATCTAGTCCCATATTCTGTTCTTGTGGTGGCCAACCAGATGCCCCAATGGGAAGCCCATAAGCAGAACATGAGCACAACAGCTCTTTGCACTTCAATTCCCAAAAACTGGTATTCAGAGGTATTCCTCCAGACCTCCTTTTTTGTTACATTTCTAGGCACAGATCCATGTCTGAGTGTTTTTGTGGTGGTGGTGGTGCTTTCCCCAGGAACACCCCATGTTTTACTGCCAAATCGGGACAAATGGCAGTCGGGTTTTCTACAGATTGCCATTTGCTCCGATTCAGCAGCAAAATGCAGATTTTCCTGGGGAAAGCGCCAGGACAAAAGAAACCCACCGACAGAGAGCTTCAGAGGTTAGCCCTGTGCCTCGAGAGTGAGACACAAAAGGAAGTATGGAATCATAGAATCATAGAATCATAGAGTTGGAAGAGACCACAAGGGCCATCGAGTCCAACCCCCTGCCAAGCAGGAAACACCATCAGAGCACTCCTGACATATGGTTGTCAAGCCTCTGCTTAAAGACCTCCAAAGAAGGAGACTCCACCACACTCCTTGGCAGCAAATTCCACTGTCGAACAGCTCTTACTGTCAGGAAGTTCTTCCTAATGTTTAGGTGGAATCTTCTTTCTTGTAGTTTGGATCCATTGCTCCGTGTCCGCTTCTCTGGAGCAGCAGAAAACAACCTTTCTCCCTCCTCTATGTGACATCCTTTTATATATTTGAACATGGCTATCATATCACCCCTTAACCTCCTCTTCTCCAGGCTAAACATGCCCAGCTCCCTTAGCCGTTCTCATAAGGCATCGTTTCCAGGCCTTTGACCATTTTGGTTGCCCTCCTCTGGACACGTTCCAGTTTGTCAGTGTCCTTCTTGAACTGTGGTGCCCAGAACTGGACACAGTACTCCAGGTGAGGTCTGACCAGAGCAGAATACAGTGGCACTATTACTTCCCTTGATCTAGATGCTATACTCCTATTGATGCAGCCCAGAATTGCATTGGCTTTTTTAGCTGCCGCGTCACACTGTTGGCTCATGTCAAGTTTGTGGTCAACCAAGACTCCTAGATCCTTTTCACATGTACTGCTCTCAAGCCAGGTGTCACCCATCTTGTATTTGTGCCTCTCATTTTTTTTGCCCAGGTGCAATACTTTACATTTCTCCCTGTTAAAATTCATCTTGTTTGTTTTGGCCCAGTTCTCTAATCTGTCAAGGTCGTTTTGAAGTGTGATCCTGTCCTCTGGGGTGTTAGCCACCCCTCCCAGTTTGGTGTCATCTGCAAATTTGATCAGGATGCCCTTGAGTCCATCATCCAAGTCGTTGATAAAGATGTTGAATAAGACCGGGCCCAAGACAGAACCCTGTGGCACTCCACTAGTCACTCTTCTCCAGGATGAAGAGGAACCATTGATGAGCACCCTTTGGGTTCGGTCAGTCAGCCAGTTACAAATCCACTGAGTGGTAGCATAGTCAAGACCGCATTTTACCAGCTTCTTTACAAGAATATCATGGGGCACCTTGTCAAATGCCTTGCTGAAATCAAGGTAGGCTACATCCACTGCGTTCCCTTCATCTACCAGGCTTGTAATTCTGTCAAAAAACGAGATCAGGTTCGTCTGACATGACTTATTTTTCAGAAATCCATGCTGACTATTGGTGATCACAGCATTCCTTTCTAGGTGCTCACAGACTGTTTGCTTAATGATCTGCTCCAGAATCTTCCCTGGTATTGATGTCAGACTGACTGGGCGGTAATTATTTGGGTCCTCTCTTTTCCCCTTTTTGAAAATAGGGACAACATTTGCCCTCCTCCAGTCTGCCGGGACTTCGCCTGTTCTCCAGGAATTCTCAAAGATGACTGCCAGTGGTTCTGAAATCACATCTGCCAGTTCTTTTAATACTCTTGGATGCAGTTCATCTGGCCCTGGAGACTTGAATACATCTAGACTAGCCAAGTATTCTTGTACTATCTCCTTAGTTATTCTGGGCTGTGTTTCCTCTGCTGAATCATTTGCTCCAAATTCTTCAGGTCGGGCATTGTTTTCTTTATCAGAGAAGACTGAGGCAAAGAAGGCATTGAGGAGTTCAGCCCTTTCTGTGTCCCCTGTTTGCATTTCACCATCTTCTCCTCTGAGTGACCCCACTGTTTCTTTGTTCTTCCTTTTGCTACGAACATACCCATAAAAGCCTTTTTTGTTGCTTTTAACCTCTCTAGCAAGCCTGAGTTCATTCTGTGCTTTAGCTTTTCTGACTTTGTGTCTACACGTGCTGGCTATTTGTTTGAATTCCTCTTTGGTGGTTTCCCCCCTTTTCCATTTTTTGTACACATCCTTTTTTAATCTTAACTCAGTTAAAAGTTCTTTAGATAGCCACCCTGGCTTCTTTAGGCACCTTCCATGTTTCCGTCTCATTGGTATTGCCTGAAGTTGTGCTTTTACTATCTCAAGGATGTGTCCTTTGTGCCAGTTGAAAGCCAGTGCAATTTTAACAGCTGGGAAGCAATATTCCAGAACTATTCTGGTTCCAGCATTTTGCAGCAGCAGGTATAGATTCCAAACCCTTTTTAATGCCAACTCAACATTGGTCAATTATAAACTATAAAGTACATGTATAGATTTTGCAAGACAAACGGAGGATGGTCATTCCCTTCTTGGCCTTGCTTCTCAGGTTTCTGGCTGGAAATCACTGACCTATTTTTTGCTATCTGTTGTGGTGATGGCCACTACTTTATTTGCCTTTAAAAATGAGTTGGGCAAATACAGTGAGGTCAGGTCTATCCAGAAACAGCATATATTTGATACCAGGTACTATGAAAGACAACAGGGGATGGCTGTAATGTTCAGTTTGGCAAGGAACTGTTAGATACTGAACACTGGATTAGATTGGCCTTGCTGTCATTTAGCAAGACGGTTCCTAGATACTGATGAGGAGCTGTGGCATCTTGTACTTAGTTTAGAGCTGGGTGAGAAAAAATGAGCAAGCAATAGATATAAATATTAATCATTGTTCAGCAGGTTAGTTTCTGCATGCCTTCACATACCCTCCTTATCCTATTTATGAACAAGCAAGAGGCATTATCAGAGTTGAAGGACACACTCCAAAACCTACTGAAGAAGAGTGTGAATCAGTGATGGGTGAAGCAAGGGGAGAGTTTCAAGGGCCAGGTAGACACGCCTGAGGGACCAGCTTTGACTCCCCATTCTGAGGTTCCTTACCCTGCTTTAGAGATTGGGAAGGGACCTTGGTTTGACTGCCATATTCTGGGCAGCTGGGGGGGCATTTTCAGCTCTTAGGAATGTCACAGATACGGGCATCCCATTATTAATCTCTTATATATGAACTTTCTCTCTCTCAGATTCAGAGGCTGGCTGGTAAGAAGACTCTGCTGCTTCTTCACAGTGTGTGATTGGAAAATTTGTGCTGATACCCCCAGTGATCTCCAAAACAGAATCTTCCACAGCAAGAGGTACTGCTGTTCAGTGGCCCATTTGAGCAAACGGGGCGCTATCTCATCCTCAGCCTGCCCTCATTCAGCCCCCACCTGCTTGTCTTTTATTTACATCCAGTCCAAGGGATGACACTCATTGCTTGTTAGTTTTCTCTCTTCAGTCTCAGTGTTGCCCTTGTAGAATTCAGCAGGGAAGATGGTCACAAAACTAGAATGAGTTGGCTCTGCCTGTTATTGGCTCTGGCTCCTGGCCTTCTGCCCCACCAGTCCCAATGGCCACCAGTCACCTCTGCTGCTGTTAACTTGGGGCACTCGGGAGGTTGAGCAGCCTTTCTGCCTTCTGATGTTATGCTTGGTAGCATTTTTTTTTGGGGGGGGGGGATAATTTTTATTCATTTTCCAATAATAATGAAAGAAATACATTCATATTAATAACAAATAGAGCCAAATCTTACCACATTCTAAAACAAAAAACAATACAGCCAATTATAGAGTCCGAATTAAATCATTTCAATGGGACTTCCCATGTTCTGGATTTCAAGAGCCAATGTCCATCATTTATTTTCTCTTTCTTCTTTGTTACTTCCCGATTTTCCAATCCTGATACTGACCATCCTCCTTTCTCAGTCAGTCGCTGGTATAACTATCTTGTTTTGTTTAACGATTCCATATTTCTGTACTCACGTAGGAGGCAATTTTTTCCCATATTGTTCTCAGTTATAACATTTTGAAGCACAGTCCACTTTCGATGACCCCTCCTTTCTCTGCTGATGTTCTGCTGATTCTTGCTGTAAAAGGCTCTGGGCTTCCATCCAAGGTTTATTTCTAAATAAGCTGATGTTTCCAATGTACTATAGGGGTGTACTTCGCAATCAGTAAGTTACCCAAAGATTGTTTCCGGTTTCCCCATAAAAACCCACGGCAGCTCCCCAGGGCCCTCGGACAGCTGGCAGGCATCCAGAGTTTACCATCACTCTCTTTTCAAACCGTATGTGATAATATTCCATGCAAGCAAATGCATCTTTTGTAAAGTACATCGCTTTTGTAGTTCAAATAAAAAATATCGCCAACCTCCCTCTAGTAAGGGAGACTGCTTTTCATTTCCTTTTTCTTTTTGCATCACAACTGCTGCTGTCGCCATCTTCCCTCCTCGGCCCGAGCCCCTTTCATATCTGATCTTACTCTGCCAAATTTGATTAGGGCTCTCCACCAAGGACTGTGAAGCTATTACATCCAATTAGTTTTGCGCCTCCTGCGTTTCCTTTGGATAATTAATTCTTTCTTGGTGAGGTTCGCCAAATCATGAAATAGCAGCTATAACAAATACAAAAATATGGCAGCCACTCACCTCATTCATCAAAATGCCAAGATGAGAGTCTTTTTGAAGTCCGGAACTTGGCCTCCAGAGATGGTGTAATTTAGCAGATTTTTCTTTTACCTCTTTCCATCCAGAACATGCCTGGTTTTTTTGTCCAAATCTTCTTAATTTTTTTAAAAACAACAACAGTTGGAAGAAAAGGACAAGTCCTGAGATCTTGCGTTTGACTTGTGAGGCGAACGTGATAACCACTACACTACGGAAACAACGTTTGACTTGTAAGTCATTTGCACATAGAGGTTTGCAAAGCCAGGCTCAAGTGTGCATGAACAGCCTGCTGTGACATCACATCTATTTTTACCCTAATGTGCAAAATTGTGTTCTGTCTTCCCAGTTTTTAGAGTAGGGGGCTTCCAGAACATTCCATCCACCACACAGCGAAAATACTTAAGTTCATGTCCACACACTTCATGTTAATTAATGCAGAATAATGGCCATCTGGTATACACTTTTCACAAAACCCCTAATATAGATGCTAAAATCATAGGAATATCAGAAGAGCCTCACTGCTAGACCAGACCAAAGCCCTATCTAGTCCAGCCTCCTGGTTCCCACAGTGGCCAAACAGGTGCCTCTGTGAAGCCCACAGCAGGGCAGCTGGAGGTGGCTTAGAGCTATCATGGCCAGTAGCCTGCATAATTCAGTTTTCCACCATTTGAATCTTGCCATCTGTTCCCACTGCCCTTCACCACCACATTGTGGCTGTGAATCCATAGGCTAACTGTGTGCTGTGTGAAGAAGTTCTCCACCCCACTTACTTCACACACAGCCCAATTTTTATACATAGACCATGTCCCCTTGTATTTTTATGTTGTGAACAGCCCTGAGATCTACGGATGAAGGGTTGTAAACAAATTACTACTACTACTTATTTTTTTTCTAAATTAGGAAGCCCCAAATGTAACCTTTCCTTATAGGGTAGATGTTCCTATCCACTAATCCAGAGGTTTTCAGCCTTTTTGAGTCCACAGTTTCCTTGACTAACTACATTTTTTGTGGCTTCCTTGTGGGGAAACATGCTCTGAGCTTGAGAAGCCCAGTTGTGTTGCCCCTTGCCTGCAGAGCCGGCAGCCCCCCTCCCTTTTTTGAATACCCTCCCTTGTGGAGTGTTTCCTCAGCCTCCTCTCCTCTCCCCTCTCCTTAGGAGTCCTTTCAGCAGCTGTGCCTGCATACTCAAGATTGCTTAATCCACGTTAGTTACCTTTTGGGAACATTTTAGCTATCCAGGCAGTTTCTGATTTTCTTAAAGCCCCAAACATTCTTCCTAGCTTACAGACCTCTCTACCTACATGTTTGCATGTGCACAAACACAGCTGGACCATCCTCTCATTCAGTTTTGAAAAATCCTGCTGTAGTGCTTCTTGTCTCTCGGGATAAAGACAGAGGAACTCTATTTGGAAACCAGGTATTATTCACCTTCAGTTTGCTTTGTGATCTCAAAGCGCTGGATGTGAATGCACACACTTCCCCATCTGTTTTTTGAGGCTGGGTGGGCCATGCCTTCCTCTGGGGTCAAATAAAGAATTGCACCAAGCAGTGGTTTGTCTGCAGTGGTTCTGAGTTACTGTGGTACAACCAGGCAAGCACTCTTGTCTAGATCCTTCAATCTGTACCTACATGGCGCTTCAGCTCTCCTTTCCCCCTCCCTCCCCCTGGGTCCCTGCCCCTTACTCTTCTGTAAACTACCTGCAAGTCTCTCTTTGATGTCAGGCTGCTGAGTTGGGATGACCAAAGCATTTTGGTGTGCAGAGCTGTTGGAGGTGTATAAGGCTACAACCCAAGACTTGCCAGTAATAACAGAAAAGCATATGTAAAAATGGCTTGCTTCCAGTAGAGTTTTTTCAGGCAAAGCTGCTGGGATTCCTTGGAGTCTGAGGGCGTTTTTTGACAAGTGATGCTGAAAACGCTTTTAAATAAGGATTGTGTCCCTTGTGAATGGATAATGTACCACAGAGGGTGGGGGAGAGTACATTCTAACTTGTATAGGTTTTTACTAATGTAAGAAATGTAAAGGGGGGAAACCCTAAATGGTATGAGAGTTGCTTATGGAAATGGCACAGCTGTGAACCTCTGGAGACAGCAGCCTGTTTCAGTGGGTTCAAATTGTGGACCTCCCTCGGCCAAATGGGCTGGATCAAAAGGAAGTAAAGAAGCCAGCAACACGAGATCTCTTGGGGCAGAGATAGCTATAGTGTGCCTTACAGTACTTCCCATGTAGCTATAGAATCATAATTTGGAACTGTATATTTTTCTTCATATGGGGAAATAAATCTACATTAACATTAACAAGTAGAATTTTTGTTATGCAGATTACTCTGCCAAATTAAAACAGGAGGTGGCAAAATTTTGAAGGTCCAGAAAAAAGAAGGAAAGTAATAAAAATCTTCCGGTGGTATACTGGGTGCTCTGAGTTTAGAAGACTATATATCAAGATCTTTTTTAAAAAAAATCATATTTTATCACAAGGTTTTCTGAACCAGAATGCACAGCGTAAAAGTTCACACAGCCTTTGTGAACTTACATATGTAAAAGAAAAAAGTCCATGGGGGAGGTACACCCAACAAAATACTGTACAATAGTATAAATTTTTTTTGCAACAAGTGCATTCAGTGTTATTTAAATTACAATGCCTGATTCAGAAATTGAACAAAGGAATGCCATAATACATCACAAAGTATTTTCAAAATGGAATATATTGTGCACATAGATAGTATTGGCCTTATGTCTTCCTTTATTAAAGCTGATACTCCATTTTGTAGGACATTGAAATATTTCTGGTTATCAAGATCTTTCCAGCCCTGACTTTTCAGTTTGTGGAGTCGTCACAGCAAAGTCCACAACACGTTAATAATAATGCATTATTTTTTTATTATTATTGTTCCGAGGCACAATATTGTTTTATTGGCAGAGGCACAATATTGCAGAGGCAGAATTTCAGTAAGTTCCTGAGAAATCAGAGTGGACGGGACTGTTACCTCACTTTTTTGGTTGTCAAGAGGATTCTGTAAGGCAGCCAAGAATATACTGTATTTTAAAATACAGCTTAGGTCCAGGCTATTTGGAAGACCATATATGAGCCTGCCCGGGTTTTGAAATCTTGGAGGGGGGGGCTTCTGTTGTTTCCACCACACTCACAGGCACACATGGAGGGATGCAGAAGGAGGCCTTCTTGGTGGTGCCTTCCAGACTCTGGAACTCCTTCCTTTGGAACTCTGGCTCCCTCCCAGTTGTCCTTCTGCTAGCAGGTGAAGTTCTTTTTACTCCAGCAGGGTTTTAGGAACTGACTGCTTTTAATGAAAGGGCTGGTGCCATGCTGCGTTTATTGTGATTATCTGTAATTTTTTTTAAAAGAAAGATAGATAGTTTTAATTTTATCTGTAAGCCCCCTTGATTCCCTGTTAGGAAAAAAGGCGGGATATAAATAAATAAATATGTAACATAATAATAACTACAGCAATAATAATAAAGGTTGTATACACAGAGATAGATTGGGATTTGTATGGCACATACATGGGAATTATCCTTCCCATAACTGTTCGCAAGGCAAGTCTGTATCTTGCTCTTTCATTCACTTGTTATTGTTTGCATTAATATTATTTGTATCCTGTTTTTCTGCATTAAGTGCCCAGAGCAGTTAATGAGAAAGAAGAACTGATATCTTAATTTGTAATTTCATGAACATGACCAAGAGCTGGGCTCGCAAAACAACAATCAAACATAATGCTGACACGTTCTTGTATCCAAATTTCAGTTTATCATCAAGTTTTAGAGAGATGTATTTGTGTTCTGAAATTTGTGCATCATCTACAAGTATCCTTTTTGACTGCCTAAATCCTTCATCAAGTGCTCATCGGAAGAAACATATGTTTTTATTCTCCTTTTTGTCTGTCAAGGGTACAGGACATTGTGTGTCAGAAAGTGCCTCAGAGCAAGGGGGATGCGCCGGAGACCAGCATGCCAGTCCCACAGTGGATGCAGAGAATTCACAGCATTCTCTGCCAGATACAGTCCTCTGTTTCACCTCTCCTACTGAGGTATGGGATTGCAAAGGAGGGGGTTAAATGGGTGTGTGTGTATGCTTACAGAGATTACATACCATGCATTTCAAGGACATTTCCTCTCCTGGGAAATGTAGTACGCCCCTCACAGAGTTAAAATTATCAGTACCATTAACATGCTACAGTTCCCAGGTTTCTTTGAGGGTGTGTGTGTGTGTGTGTGTGTTTTAAATGTGTGGTGTGTATGCAATCAAATATGGAGTTGTGGAACATAATCCGTGGCTTTGAACCACCTCTCTTTTATTTTAAAAAAGCTCAAGACAGGTAACAACAAAATTGAAATGAATTTAAAAACTGTAAAGCTCAGTTACAAAAACATTAAAACAGCAAAAACAAGAACTATAATACACCAGGAGCAGCAGTTCAGTGCGCTGAAACCAACAAGCTTAAATAATCGTGCCATCAAAAAGCTGCCTTAAAAAGGAAGGTTTAACTAGCTTCCAAAAGACCATTAGAGAGGGGCTAGACATGACTCCCTGTTGTTCCCTTCCCCAGCACAGTGAAAATATCCAGGGCTTGCATTGTCATTGGGCAGACTGAGGCAGTTGCCTCCGGTGGCAGATACTAGGGCAGCAGAAGTGACAGCTTTCCAACCATTCTTCTTGTGACCCCTGGATGTTCACCTCTGTTGGAAGTCAGAGGTATGCGTGCCAGGGGCCTGTGTACCACCCTGTAAAGTAACCTGCTACCCTCATGTGGCCAGAAGACCCTGTAAAGTTGCCAGTTTTGCAGGAAGATTAACCTGCAACTCCAGTAAGTTTCTGTACATGGAATGTGAGGGAGTCATCTTGTCCATTGCCTCAGGCAGCAAAATGACTTGGGCTGGCTCTGTATCCATCTTTCACATATCAGTTGGCTTTCTGAGATTCTATGGTAACATTTCTAGACAGCCACTTCCTGCGGACTGCTGACTCAGGGTTGTTGCTGCCCCTTGTGGCCCAAATAATGCACAGCAGAACCCACCCAACAATCCCGCATGGCTGCAAAATGCAGAGGGCAATTGGTAGTGGCACGCAAGAGGGTTTTCAGGATGGCTTGTCTGCCACCACTGTGCTCATGGAGAGTGCACTTGCTGCTAAACTTCTAAGGGACCCCACACTTCCTGGCAACCTGCTCTGAAAACCACTTTGCTAGAGGTTTTAATTTGCTGAGTTTGGGAGATTTGTCAGTGATACCTTTTCTGCACTGGCTCTTGATTCTCCTTCAGTTCTTGTTGGGAGTATAATGCTAATATTTTCCGCTGAACCCATATTTTGTAGCTTTTAAAAGAATGTACCTCTCTTAGATCTCCCCCCCCAAAAAAAAACCACATGGTGAAAATAATATATTTCAATAATTCAAATGCATAGTTCTATCTTACTCACCATGCAGGAGTGTGTTCACTACTAAATCTGGGGAGATAATTTCTTTCTACCTATTACTTCTAGCATTTCCCCTAGTCTAAAGAGCAAAGAGGCCATCCTGTTGCTGACTGAGGTTAGCTGTCCTGGTAAGCTCCTGGGCTGAACTGCAGCAGGATCTCACTTTGAGATTGTAGGATTTTGATCCCAGGTTTTCATTTTGCACGTTGCTGAGGGTACATGGGAGCAATATTGCCAGTAGGTGCCTGTTTGCATTGTCCTTTCTTTGCTTATGGATTGACTCTACACCAGCATGTGGCTGCCTTTCCAGATTGCCTAATTAAATCTGCACTGTGGCATTGAGCTCAGTGGAAGGATCTAAAGAGCCTGATGTCAAGAACATCATCACCACCACTCTTTATTATGGTTAAAGATCAGAAAACAGAAATAATAATAATGACATGTATAACTACATCAGCACCAAGGGGCTGACCTCGTGGCCCTGAAGTTATTAAAAAAAAAAAGGATTATGACACTGTGATTATGTAAATATATTTTGTAATGCTATATAGGATATAGTTTATCAGCTCGTTGGTCAGCAATTACTGTTTGACCTTGCAGTGGTGCTGTTGAATGACTTTGATACTCATTTTAAGGAAGAGAGGGAATCTTTTGGTGACTGTGAAAACCTCTATCAAGAGATTAGAGGAAAGGGGGGCAGTTTCCTATATTTTATTTATTTATTTAAATGATTTATAGCCTTCTCTTCATCAGTATTGATGCCAGGGTAGATTACAACTTAAAGTAAAAAACAACAAGAACCAGAACAACAACCACATTGATACATAAACCACAGTGAAATGCAAAAAATAAAAAATGAAAGAATATACTGTAGATAAGCACAATTAAGAGATGGCTAAAAAACAAATCACAATACACCCACAGCAACCGGGCTATATAGCCCCTGTATATATATGGTAAAGAAATCAGCTCCATGTAACTGTACAGTACTTTGATATAGTACCCTTGAGTGTATTTAAAAACGGCTGGGAGATTCTGGGAAAGGATTGATGCAAGATCCCTCCCCCTTTATATCAATGATCTTTTGGTAAATCTTTGCTCGTTGGCTTGTGGTTTTTAAAAAGAAAGTGAGGGGGTGAGAGAGAGGCAGTGAACTTCCTTCAGGAAGTCCTTTGAAACCTACAGATGAAAACCGCAGTGTATAAGAGGCTTCTTATTAACCCAGCACCTTTCATCAGCTTCAAATTAACACAAGTTAGGGACTAATAGGAAAAGCAGCGGCAGTGAGTGCATGCAGTTAAGTCAGAGAAAGGGCTGATTAGCTCAGAAGTTCTCTTTCCCCATTTGGACGGGGTGGGAGTGATGATGGGGAATGAGCTGTCTGGCATGATTGTAGGTGGGGGCGCTGCCAGCCATAGTTCTTTGCGGGGGGAAGGTAGTCTTTGATGAGAGAGAGAGTAGCTGCTCAGCTTAATGGGAATAGTCAAAGTTTTTTGGGGGGGGCAGAGCTTTAGATTTCCTGTTGCAGTTATGAAATGCATAAAACATAGACAATATAACTTTTCAATAGCTATGACTATCTTTGGGACCTTGCCGAATGAATCCCTCCTTGTTTAATCAGATCAGAAAGCGGAAACTTGTACCATTTCAGATAATTTCATTTTTCTTATTTTTTTGTGTCAAAGAAATCATAGATTCTTGGCTTGTATTTTTAATCTCTATGCATTGTTAGGTGGTCTAAGGGTTGAATAGTGGCAATAATAATCTGTCCCAGAAACCAGTAAGGTACCCTGGAAGAAGGCAACAGAGCTGTGGTTGCCTTTCTCACCTCTCCCCCCAAAGGCTTTGATTTTATGTTCCCCTGCCACTTGGAGCCTCTTAAGAGTTGTAGTGATGCTTTGCGGGTTGTTTTTTAACCTTACTCCCACTTCTCCTCTACCTTCAGGCTCAGCCACTGGGTTCTGCTAAAACTTCTGAATCAAATGTTCCTTGGCGTGATAACCCACAACGGGCAACTGGAGATGGTGCGCAGGGCTGCTGAGGTGGTAAGGGATGCTGCTTCCTGGGTGGATGCAAGAGGGTCTCCAATTCCCAACAGTATTGATAGCTTCATTAACGTGTCACTCCAAAATTCCAGACCCTCACGCAAAATTTAGTGCTAGTTTTGTGTGGTGTAGTGGTTAAGAGCGGTAGATTCGTAATCTGGGGAACCGGGTTCGCGTCTCCGCTCCTCCACCTGCAGCTGCTGGGTGACCTTGGGCCAGTCACACTTCTCTGAAGTCTCTCAGGCCCACTCACCTCACAGAGTGTTTGTTGTGGGGGAGGAAGGGAAAGGAGAATGTTAGCCGCTTTGAGACTTCTTAGGGTAGTGATAAAGCGGGATATCAAATCCAAACGCTTCTTCTTCTTCTCCCAAACTGAGTAAGTTAATGAAGCTCGTATAACTGACCTTGCAGGGGGGAAATTATAATGTGGGAACCATATTTTGGGAATGCAAATGGGCTTGGTAGGATGCTAGAACAACATGGGAGTGAGTGCCTGGTTTTTATTCCCATGTTGCCTCTTGCTCTCTTGTTCATGTGCATTCCTTTTTCTTTTTCTTTTGTTGTTCATCTGCGTGCAATCTCATTATCTCAGAGTAGATGATAAAAGCAAGAGCAAAGCAAAAAATAAAATAAAATATGGAAATAATGAGTGGGGAAGTAGAAACAAAAAGAAGAAAGAGAAAAATAAGATAAAAGAAAAGAAAACCTTAGCAAAAAAAAATACATGCAAGCATCTTTCTTCTCTACTTTTTGTTAAACATTTTTTTTATGTTAAGGTATCTCAATCATTCATTTCCATTCCCATGAAAAGCCCAAGATAGGTTCTCTATTACTGATAAATGTTAACCATATTCTTTCTTTTAACTTTACCTCTATTGATTCCCACCACCACTGCTCCATATTGAATAATACTAAATTTTTCCATCCATGTCTATATTAAAGCTTCTTCACTGTGATCACACACTGAGTCCATATTATTTTTATTTTTCGGTATATGTCCACTTGCTCATGTCCAGTTCTGTATGTTCAGTTCCATTTCTTGTTGTATTCCACTTTTTGTATTCCATTTTTATTTCTCATTATATGTCTGCTAAGTTCATGTCCAGTTCCATGTTTTCAGTTCCATTTCCTGTTCAGTTTACAATCGTATCCCAATCTCTTTCTCTAGGACAGGGTTTCTCAAACTTGGGTCTCCAGCTGTTTTTGGACTTCAGTTCTCATCATCCCTGACCACTAATCCTGCTAGCTAGGGATGATGGGAGTTGTAGTCGAAAAACAGTTGTAGACCCAAGTTTGGGAAACCCTCTCTAGGACCTTCCATTTTCCTCCCCCCTCCCATATTTTTCCAGAGGCAATACCATAATTCTAATAGCAACATTCTTTGAATTTGCTCTAGATTGTATGCAGTCCTTTCTCTCTGCTAACACTAAAGAAATCCCAAAGCTGCTCATGTGCATTCCTGAGTTTCTTGATCATTGAGTTCCTAACCTTTGAGTCCAGCTAAATGTGGGCTTTATTCCTCTTGCTTTTATGTTGGAGGTTTCATTGCAGGTATTGCTGGCCAGGTGCATAGCTGTCAAGCGTCCCTTATTTGGCGGGACAGTCCCTTATCCCAGCGCCATGTCCTGCTGCTGTCCCTTATTGATGATGTCCCTTAAATTTCCCGTGTTTCAAAGGAAGCAGCTCCTCTCCCTCCCTCCCTGCCGGCCAGGGAGAAGGGAGGCTCCAACTGTGTTGCTTGGCTGCGTTGCTCACCCAATAAGAAGTCTAAGAACAACTGGGGGGTGGAGCTTGCATGCCTTGTGCTGATCAAATCGGCTGCATTGCCTGGGAACTCGCCTTTGCTCAGCACTTCCCAGTGGAGAGGTGATGGTGGTTTTCCTTAAGGCTTGAGGCTTCGTTTGGCTGCTGGCTGGGCTTTCTGCCTTTGGCTCGGAGGGGCTCAGAAGTTGAACATACCTGTGTTCGGAAAATCCCTTATTTTGGCTGCTGATCCCTTATTTGCGAGGGTGCTGGTCCCTTATTTTCAAATCTGTAAGTTGACAGCTATGGCCAGGTGCCAGTCACAGCCTTTCAGCCTCACATCTGCGGTATGAGGGTCATGATGCTGACCTGCAGTGCTTCTTTAGGGTTTGCTAAGAGAATGTCTGGGAGGAGCCAACCAGGTGCCCTCTAGATCAGGGGTCAGCAACCTTTTTCAGCCGTGGGCCAGTCCACCGTCCCTCAGACCATGTTGTGGGCCAGACTATATTTGGGGGGAGGGGAATGAACGAATTCCTATGCCCCCCAAATAACCCAGAGATGCATTTAAATAAAAGGACACATTCTACCAATGGAAAAACACGCTGATTCCTGGACTGTCCGCGGGCCAGATTGAGAAGGCGATTGGGCCGCATCTGGCCCACGGGCCTTAGTTTGCCTACCCCGCTAGATGTTTTGGAGCGCAACTGTCATCAGTTACAGCCAGCTCAGAAGTTGTA
Organism: Podarcis filfolensis; assembly: GCF_964270895.1. Classification (NCBI taxonomy): domain Eukaryota; kingdom Metazoa; phylum Chordata; class Lepidosauria; order Squamata; family Lacertidae; genus Podarcis; species Podarcis filfolensis. The sequence continues at coordinate 3,155,567 of NC_139611.1, read as the reverse complement.
GTTCAAAATGTCTGCAGGGCAACAGGTTGGCTAAGGCTGCTATAGAAATCTGTTTAAGTGCTAAGTATTGGGTGTTGTTGTTTTTTTTACACTGTTAAGCATACCGTATTTTTCGTCCTATAGGGCGCACCGGCCCATAGGACGCACCTCGTTTTTTGGGGGGGGGAATGAATAAAAAAAAATTATTTACCCCCCCAGCCGCGGCTGCCGCCCCAAGCCTTGCGCACACCTGCCCGAAGCACGGGGCGCCCTCCGGAGGGCTCCCCGTGCTTCGGGCTACAGGCTGCTGCCCCAAGCCTCGCGCGCCCAGCAGGAGCTCCCGCCGGGTGCACGAGGCTTGCGGACACCCGCCCGAAGCACGGGGAGCCTTCCGGAGGGCTCCCCGTGCTTTGGGCTGCCAGCTGCTGCCCGCAAGCCTTGTGAGCCTGCGGGAACTCCCGCCGGGCTCGCAAGGCTTGCGGATAGCTTCCTGAAGCCTGGAGAGCAGAGGGGTTGGTGCGCACCGATGCCTCTCACTCTCCAGGCTACAGCGAAAGCCTGCATTCGCCCCATAGGACGCACACACATTTCCCCTTCATTTTTGGAGGGGAAAAAGTGCGTCCTATGGGACGAAAAATACAGTACTTTCTGCTTTTCAGAAGAAAAGGAAGCTTTTATTTTGCTATCCCTACTTATGCTACTTTAACTGTTCATGAGCCATGTGTGGTTCCTGAGCCAGAACCGCCCCCCCCCCCCAGCCTTTTGGGTGCTCTGATGCCTCTTTTGTTACATGAAGCTTTTGCACTGTGCCCTCTTTGGTATATTGTGTATGTCTGCTGTTGCTTAGGCCTGTTGTTTTTCTCTTGCCTCCAGCCTGATGTTCCTGTGGTCTTTTTATCAACCCACAAATCTCAGTTGGACAGGCTGTTGCTTCAGCTCCTTCTCATCTCACAGGGCCTAGGCACACCCAGGGTCACTTGTGAATACAGAACCTATCCTTCAAAGTGCAGGTAAGATTTCAATCTGGAGTGCATTTTGAGATATGAGAACACGTTTTTTCACACATTTTTCTGGGATTCTCCCCCCCCCCTTTCACTTTCAATCTGCTTGAGGGTATTTGGATTTAGTTTCATTCCAATATGCCATTTGCTAAGCCCTCCACTCTCTCTCTCAGCCCCTGACTTGAAATACATATTTCAGGATGGTTGTTAGGGTTATTGGTGTTATATATTTGAATTGTTTTGAATCCTGAAAAAACGACACCAGCCTTTGCCATCCTGGTGTCCTCCACCTGGGAAGTCATAATCCAACTCCTGGGAGGAGGCAACAGGTTGGGGAAGCCTGCAAACTCCTAGAAGAGACGTGTGGCTCTGGCACGCTGCGGGCCAGGCCCCACGGTAAATGCTGCCCCCAGCAGCGGGCCATTTTGTCACCCCCCTCAAGGATGATACCTGGGGCAGACCGCACTCCCCTTCCTACACCCCTGGATGTGCCTAGAAAGCATGCCCTGCTCCTTTCCAGGGGAAAACCCACTTCTTAGCGATAGGTCGGAACAAATGGCAGTCCGTGGAAAACCTGAGTTGCCCTTTTGCTCTGAGCACTAAAGAGCGGTTTTTCCTGGGGAAAAGCAGCAGGACAAGAGGAAGTGTGGATCAGCCCAAAATTTCTATGCCTTGTGCTTAAACTACTATAAACTAGTCGAAGCAAGTATTGCCATAGATGGACATAGCTGCCCCTTTGCTTCCATTTGCTTGCTTGTGCTTTTCCTCATATTTGGGTGCCACCCCTCAGCTACTTGCTGGTTGAGGTTGTGTTGCATCAGCATTGCAATGCCTAAAAACGCGCCCTGATAATTGTCGTCTAGTTTCTATTTGGCCATTCCAGGCTGAACCCACAAGGTATTGAGTATTGAACTCCAATATTTTCCCAATAAAGGCAGTTTCTGAATCTGACCAATACGTTGTTATGCTCGAAACACAAACTCCCTCTTGGTCTGGAAAGGCAATTTCCCTTTCCTCTTCACCCAGGTGGCCTCCTGCCTTTGTTGCCATCTGACAGGGCTCCCTTCCAGAAAGAGTTTAGGTGGTGGAGAGAGAGAGGGAGAGATACTCTGTTAAGAAAAGAAAAGTCCATGGTGGGAGAATGGAGGGAGAGAGTCTGCTTCGCCACCTCACCCTGAGGTTTAACCCAGAAAGGAGCCCAACTGCCCCCTCAGTGCAGTTTCCCCCATGCAGCTACAGAGGCTTGGCTTTCAAGGCTGCAATTGTATAGTTGCCAGCCTAGTGCCCTCCATCTGTTTTGTACTACAACTCCCATCATCCCCAGCAAGCCATGGCGGCGGCAACAAGTGGCATCAGGGGGGTGAAGAAAGGTTTGAAGAGTCTGACACTGGTAGTGTTTGTGAGTGAGGCCTTTGCCACTTCTGATTATCTCCCCTTTCCCAGCCCCTCAGTTTGATTTCTTATGGAAGTTTCCCTTCCACTTGTTCTCAGTTTTGCAATTAGTGTGGGTGGTTCTGTCTTGAAAAAGCTTTTACCACTTCTGCTGATGCTGAGTGCCGTTTGGGTCTAATAAATCAGATTTCTTAAGTCTTATTAAATGAAATAACAATATTTTAATAATTTGTTGAATTTGCATAATTTGTTCTGCCCACAATGAACTTGCGGAATTAAGTTTTCCAGCTGGATAGATTTGGGTATGATTCTTTCCACCCAGACCTTTGCATCTCCCCACCCCATCACGAATCTATTAATAACATTAAAAAATTGAAAAAATCTGCATAAAGAGATGCTTTATTCTGTTTCTCTAAAAAGGCCCTGCAAACTTATTTAAAACATATACATGTTCTTATTTTCACACATATTTTTCTTCATCATGCAGAGTATTAAAGCTGCTGGAAGACCTCCTTGCTGCCATATTTTTCAGGTCACATCCTCACCATACATTTGAAGCCCCCTTATACCACATTAACAATCATGGCTTCCCCTAAAGAGTGCGAGGAACTGCGGTTTATTAATGGTGCTGGGGGGCTTCTCCTGACAGCTCTCAGCATACTTAAACTATGGTTCCCAGGATGGGGAAAGTGGTAAAAAAAAAAGTGCTTTGAATGTAGATGTGACCAAAGCTTATTTCCACAGCTAGAATTTTGTTTGCATTCTTTTAAAAAAAGAAAAGAAGAAGATAACTGTGGCTGACAGGATCATAATAACAATTTATGATTTATACCCCACCCATCTGTCTGGGTTTCCCTAGCCACTCTGGGCGGCTCCCAAAAGAATTAATGATGATGACGATGACGACGATAACAACAACAACACTACGATAAAATATAAGACATTAAAAACTTCCCTAAACATCCTAAGTTGCATCCCACAGACCAAATCCTGTTCCTACACAGTAGGATGCGTGGAGGACCCAGGCTCTTAATAAACCAGCCCTGCTCTTGCTCCTCTTTGTACAGAACCCTGCTGGCGCTCCTAGGAGGGGTGTTCCTGCCTCAAGGGGTGGAACAGGCCCGGGACAGTGAGCAAGGAGTCCTCTCCAGAGCTGTTTTGGCTTCAGTAAGTTTAGTGTTTGATTTTTGGAAGCAAGGGAAGTTCTGATTGCTATGGGCTGTGAGCACTGGGGGTGGGCGTTGGTGCTGAGGGGAGGAGGAGGAGGAGGAAGAAGAGACTTGGCTGAGAGTTTTGAAGAACACTTGACCAACAGCCACTTAATGTGACAATTTGTCATATTGCATTGACTTTCTCATGGGCTCCACAACAGCATTTCATCTTGTGAATGACCAGATGATGTTTCCTCACATTCTGGCTTTGAGGCTTGGCTACATATTGCCACATCAAAAGTGGGCATGTATGGCTGAGGCAACCCAGTCAGGTGGGTGGCATTTAAATAATAACAGCTACAACAACTATTAGTATTATTATTATATGAGGTAAGCTAAATGTGATGTAGGAGATGCTAGTGTGGATCTCCTGGTATCCTTCTCTTTGCTTGAATAGCTGCTTAGAGAGTTCAGGGATTTTAACCTGGGAACTGGAAAACTGCTAGTTGACACTCCATATCAAGAAATGTTCAGCTCGTTCTTCCTTGAGTCCCTATATGCCAAAACCTTGTTGTGGACATGTAGTATTGGGAGACATTCCTTAGGGTGTTCCAAAGTAATCAGCCAATCTCCAGGGTATGAGTTACAAAAGGCTTGGTTTTTAATAAATGAGGAAGGAAGGCTGAGTGAGAGAAATACACAGAGTACAAGACAAAATAAAAGCACAGAGGAAACTAGCTAACTAGCCTAGCAAGCTACATTTTCCACATAAGTGCCAGAATTACACCGAGTCTTCAATATGCTTGCTGGAAGGCCAAAGTAGCACAATGCATCCCATCTTTATTTTGGGTGATGTGAAGGGTGGCTAATTTGCGGCCCAGAGGGACCCAGCTACTGGAGGGTAACATGGAACAGTAGGTGTGAACGTCGGGTAGTATGTTGAGCGCTTACAAGATGGGCAGTCAGGGTGCTTATGGCAGATATTCGGGAGGGAGTTGGGGACCAGTTAGATGTTTGTTGAGCATCTCAGCCTCACCTTTGTGTGTACAGGTGAAGCATGCTGTCTCTGGGGCAGTGCCTTCCTTCCTCAGTGAGTGTGTGGGTTTAACACACATACACAAAGTGTGCAGGTTCCCTGGGTTTCAGTGCTTCCTTCTGGTGCTGATATTAGCTGGAGTTGGGGCAGAGGAGAGAATAACCCCTTTCGCTCCTCCCTGAAGCTAAGTTCAACTTGGAAGGGGTCATTTAAATGGGGGTGGGAAATGGTATGTGTATGGGGGGGGGGAGGTTTAAAGCCCTCACTTAATGGTTGCATTTAACTAAAGGAAGTGTGACATGGAAGATCCATGATCAGATCTAATTTAGTCCTAAGGCGGGTTCTGATGGTTCAGTATTCTGAATCTTCCCCAGAGACAGGCAGAGAAAGCTGGAGGTTTATCTCTGCTTATTTCTCCTTTAGCAGCCAATTGTCCCTAGGGGTTGGAGCTGGGACAGTGAGCTGCTAAAGCAGAGAAAGGCGGCCAGTGGTTCTGCTTCTCTATTTCCCTAGGATGCTCTCCAGCCTTCTCCGCTTGTCTCTGAGGGAGCTCTAGAATTTTCAGTGGTTAAGGCAGAATGCACCCATGCAGGAAGCCCTCGTTCAAGTAGGACTGACACATGGAAAGCGCTTAATGCATGTCCTGGCCCATTCGCTTGTTACTGTTGGAATGTCTGCAATCAGTGGTCCGTATGTGCGTGCGTGAGCATGCTGTTGTAATGCTAGCATTACAAATGAATGGGCATGTGGTTAAGTTTATTTTAAATGTGACCAGGCATGTGTGGGAATATTACACAGGTTCCTGTATCCTGTGTGGCCTAGGCCATTAAGAGCCTGGCTGAAATGTAGCTAGGGTGTAGCCAGTCAATTCACACAACTATGCTGGCTTTGTAAGGATGTGGGTTGAGTGGATCCATTAAAATGTTGGTATGTGCTGAATATTACATCTTAGGTCAAATATTTAATGATTTGTAGAATGGTTTAATTCCATCTGCCTACAGTGACCTTGCAGAATTTAGTTTTCATTATAGTCAGATTTGGGGGCCTCACTCAAGCAAATTGTGCTGTCTTAGAACTCTTTGTGCCTTCAATTTGTAGGCTTTTTTAATTGCTATGGTTAAATAGTTTCTGTTCTGAAACCAGAGCATCATAACTCTATTGATCTTACTTTTTCTTCTCCTAAATGCCTGATGAAAACCCATTTTTCCCCACAAGCTGTTTCTCCAAAATGTATAGTTAAAAAGAGGACTACTGGAGGAACTTTGAAGTGTATAGATGCAGAGCTGCAAACTCACCCTCCCCCCCCCCAGGAATATGATATGGGGGGGCACAATCCTGATGCTGTAGCTGAGCTATCAGAAGTTAGCTCCAAATGGAATAGGTAGTCCTCTCTTGAGAATCAGAAAGGATACTAATACTGTTGAATGAGTTCCCACTGATTGGAAGCGTTTTTTTAGACGAAATTGGGAAGCGACAGCACAGAGCTTTAAAGGAATTCGGGCTAAAACTGATGTCATGGAACATAGCTGGTTGGCATTCAAAGCAGAATAATAAAAGCTGAGGAACTATTTTGAGTAATTTGATATTATTCAGCTACAAGAAGCAAGGCACAATGACTCTGTAATGCTTAACGGATACAAATATCACTCATTGACAGCCACTCCCTCAACAAAAGGTGGTAGGGCCAGTGAGGGTCTAGCCACTGGTGGAGGAAGAGGAGTGCGGGAGGAGCGCACCCCCCCCAGCATGATCCCCAGGGTGCCATCGTGGCTGCCCCCCCACCTGCACTGGGCATGCACCCCCAGGACGTGCGCCAGCCCCGCCGCCGCCTGCTCTCCGCCCCCCGTGCTGAAGCATGAAGCTCCGCCACTGGGTCTAGCATGTTTCATCTCCACAAAGTTGAATGCAACTACAACAGCCATGATTCCATGCAAACCGTTTGCAACTGCTGTTTTGGTTATAGTTTTGAAAGTATGTTTAATGCTGATTAACGTCTACATACCACCTTGTTAAAAAAAAAAAAATCTACTGTAAATACTATCTGGACAGAACTAGAGAATTATATAGAATCCCTATATCCTACTGCAGTGTTTATCATTGCAGGAGATTTTAATGCACGTATCGGAGCCAACAATGTAAATTTGTACACCCATTACAAACAGAGTTTGAAACCAGATATTTACTTAGCCAGAGGTACCTCCTGTTTGTCTAAAGATCATAGATGTAATTATTCAGGGCTTTATTTAGCCCAAGTTGTAAGGTGGAAGGACTTGCTAATATTAAACAGTATGATAGAGGGAGATCAGCCTGGGGAATATACCCACTTTGCAAAGCATGGAGATAGTGTGATAGATTATATTGCGATCTGATCTCACGATTTGCATATAAGTTTGTCATGGAGTTAGAGGTGGGCCATAATATTGAAAGCGTTCATTTACCTCTAACAATGGTACTAGTAGGCCCAGTATTTAACAATTCTTTCCCCAAAACTCAATTCATCTCTAATGCAAACTTAGGTGTAACTGCAGGCAATAGAATTAATGGACACCAGTACTCAATCTAGCACTGACACCTTCTTCATGCAGATGATTTAAGGACTATTCATACTGCTATCATCTCAGCTACCTCTGCTGCTGAGGTTATGAATTTGTTTAAGATCTTGACTGACAGGTGGCAAGATCACTTGAGAACTGAGATCAAGAACAGTGGCTCAAGAAGATCAATCAGAACTTCCAGCTGGTTTGACAAAGAGTGCAAGCAGGCTAAAAGCCAGCTGAAGAGAGTTTACCGCAAATATAGGAACTCCAATTTACCCCTCTTAATTAATGAATATGTTTCCCTCAGACAAGTAGAAACTTTTGCTAAGACGGAAGAAACAGAAAGCAGAAAAATGTGCTTGGCACCCAGGTTATTTCCTGAAGTTTTGGGCCACAGCAGTAGCCATCTCTATATTCAAAAAGGGCCTTACATCTGATCCGGCTAATTTTAGACTAATTAGTTTGCTACCTGTAATTAGAAAATTATATGCAAAGCATTTTTATAATAAGCTAATTGATTGGATAACTGATGAAGCTATTCTTGCCGAAGAGCAAGCAGGATTTAGACAAGGCAGATCCGCTGTAGACCATTGCTTTGTACTTGCCCATTTTATAGATATGTTAAGAAACCAGGTGGTGTGCTATATGCAGCTTTCATTGATCTGAAAACTGCATTCAATTCAGTCTCTCAAGTAAGACCATGGGTTAAGTTGAACTCTTACAGTATAGTTAAAAGATTATTGTTCTTGATTAAATGTCTATATAAAAACACTGTTCTGATAGTGCACTGCTCTACAAATGCTCACAGAATCCATACCAGTGACAAAGGGAGTTAAGCAAGGTTGTATCCTAGCTCCCGCACTGTTTAATTTATATATAAATGATATTGTCCAGAGTTTAACATCCTCAGAGTATCGTGCCCCTAAATTGGCCACAAAAGCCATCTCTGTTTTATTATGTGCAGATGATGCAGTACTTCTATCTTAAACAAAAGTGGGCCTAAGAAGATTGATGAGGGCATTCTCAGGCTACTGCCAAAGAGGACAGCTGGCTGGGAATTACAAGAAAACTGAAGTCATGGTGTTTTCAAGAAACTATAGGGCCCATAGATGGTATATGGATAATCAGTTAATCAAACAAGTTAAAGTCTTTAAATACCTCCGCCTTATTTTTCAGTCAACAGGGTCATAGGGAGCACATCAGAAATATGCAAAGGAAAAAGCGTCTCAAAGCACCAAAATTCTGACACACTTCTTCCATACAAAAGGTGGCAATCTCATACCATCAGCACTTGGAGTTTTTAAAGCTAAACCCCTAGCACAGTTATTATATGGGGCTCAGATTTGGATAGACCTTGGAACTACAGAAGCTGTTCAATCTAAGTTCCTAAGGCAATCTTTTCCTGTTCCATCCTGTTTTCCAAATGTTTCATTGCTCTTGGAGGCTAATCTTCTCTCTGTGGAATTACAGATTTGGTGTAGGTTAGGACATTCAATTATTGTCTTCGGCTAAATTTAAACCCCAACAATCTACTACCCTTAGTATCTCAAGATTGTCCTGAGAGCACTTGGACTAAAATGATCAACCGAAAGCTTTAATTTTCTGGTTTATAACCACAACAGTTATTAACACTGGGCTTCAGTAAAGCAAATAATTTAATTAGACAGGTGACAGAATAATTTGAGTGACAGAATAATTTGGCCACAAGAAGGAAATTTTGTCCATGGTATGATTATTTTCCACCTAGTCATTTTGACACATTGGCACCCTATTTGGAAAATTTAACAATTCCAAAATACAGATGCGCTTTCACTTATGCAAGAAGATTAAATATAGTGCCTTCAGCTGTACTTGAGGGTCAATTTCAAAAAAATCCACTGGAAAAATGGTTGTGTCCCTGTGAAGATGGCAGTATTAGCTTGCACTGTTTATAAAGATTTGAAGAGTGAGGTTATTACCCCTCTACTACTACTCATACCAGGTCGCTCAACCATTGTTACTGTGTGCTTTCGTCTAGCAGATCAAGATATTCAGATGACAGTAAAAACTGCAATTTTTTTAGCAGGGGCAATTAGAATAAGATCTATTATTTGATTATTGATGGAAGCCTCCAGAATGTATTTTGTATAGTTAAGTTTTTACCTCTATCTTCAGTACATTTTATTTTATTTTATTTTATTTTATGGCTATGGCTATGGCTATGGCTATGGCTATGGCTAGTGGCTGATACAAATAAATATTCTTCTTCTTCAAATGATGTATCTAGCTACAGTATTATGCTTCGTTAGAGCTGAAATGAGACTTGGAGAATCTGAATCTCTGCTGTGGGTGGGGGGGGCAGTCAATTTTTCTTTGCTCATGTTTTCCTGGTGAGGGAACACAGAATAGCCTTTAGTGTCTAAGAGACTAGTGATATTCATGCATGGTCTCTTCAGAAAAGCACAAAAGACAATTTGATCTTTTCGTTCAGTGGGGAAGCAGGTTTAAAAACCTGCACAGCTTGCTTCCTCAGCCAGAAAGTGACAATTGCATTTGCAAATTGTCGTTATAATTTCCTCCTCTGCCAGACACCTTTGGGGAAAGCACAAACATCGCTTCCCACTCACAGCAGCCCCAGCAGCCCCAACCCCATTGCACAGCCTATCTTCTACTGCAGTTTCATTCGCCCCGGAGCCATGTGGATGTTGGCACTTCCATGTGGCAACAGGCTCATCTGTTTCATTAATGGTGTATCAGCTGAACCCCTGGATTGTGTGTTCATGTCATGGGCTCTGAACTGCTTTGATGTTTTTGAAATGGGTGTTTTTCCTATTTGCTTGGCATGAAGACTTACTTGTAAAGTGGTTGGAGCATAGGGTCAGGCAGATGACCCATCTAATTGAGGGCTCATCTCCAAATGGTGAGTGTTGAGGTCAGTGCTTTTTTCAAGAAAAATAGGTGCTGAAACACACCATGCAGTTGTTACAGCAAGTCACTAGGCAACTTGCTACAGCCCAGAGCAGATGCTGGTGCCCCTGGTTCTGGTGCAAGACAAAGAAATGCGCCCCCGCCTCCCTCCCTCTCTTAGATTCAGGTGGATGATTAGGGCATCTTGGGAGGGCCTTCATGCAGATGCCCGTGGCTGCAATGGTAGAGGCCTGGCTGGAAAGCTCAAAGCCCACGTGGGAGGCTAGGAGTGGCTAGGAGCTAGGTGGAGTCGTAGTTCTTTAAGAAAAAGTGTGGACTCACACATGCTCACTCACATCTTCCGTTTTGACTTGAAATGTTCATTTTGGGCTTCTTAGAAGTAGGTAGAGGCAAAAAGTGTGTGTGGGGAGCACTGGCCAACAATGGCGCCCACCTGAGAGGTGCTGAAACTGCTCTGGCACACTCTGACTGAAAAGCACTGCTTGAGATGCCCTCAAGAAGCTCACAAGCAGAGCAAGATAGAGAGAGCTCTGTCCTGATGCTTGTCCCAGCTGCTAATAATTGGAAGTATACTGGAGATTTAGCTGTTGCAGTGGCTGTCACTATGTTTAAGTCATGCAGGGGGCGTTCTATTGTCAGGCTGAACCTTCTGCCAGTTTGTTGTGTGTTTTTAGTAGCTCTTAAATTTTTCTTCTTTGGCAATCACTCGTAGCCAAAGCCATGTCTTCCATGAACATGATCTTAACAGTGTGTCTGTAAGTGACTGTGGAGGCCATTTCTGGATCTGCACATCCTGCCACAGTGGGGACATATGTTTCTGGGCAGGAGTAGATCACATTGAGGATTTGCCAAATGTGCCTCCCTCTTAGCTCATTTCTCCCAGTGTGGTATAGTGGTTAAGAGCGGTAGACTCGTAATCTGGTGCAGCTGCTGGGTGACCTTGGGCCAGTCACACTTCTCTGAAGTCTCTCATCCCCACTCACCTCACAGTGTTTGTTGTGGGGGAGGAAGGGAAAGGAGAATGTGAGCCGCTTTGGGTAGTGATAAAGCGGGATATCAAATCCAAACTCTTCTTCCCTTTCATCCTGAGTTTGAGCTGCTTCAAAATCCATGATGCCTTTGGTAAATCTCCAATTGGAGCGCTCACAGGCCAGTGTTTCCCTGTTGTCAGTGTTTATACTACTTTTTTCAAGATTTGCCTTGAGAGAGTCTTTAAACCTCTTTTATTGTCCACTGGCATTACGCTTTCCATTCTTAAGTTAGGAATAGAGAAGTTGCTTTGGAAGACGATAATCAGGCATCCGAACAACATGACCAGTCCAACAAAGTTGATGTTGTAGAATCTTTGCTTCAACATTGGTGATCTTTGCTTCCTCCAATACACTGGCATTAGTTCGCCTGTCTTCCCAAGTGATATGTAAAAATTTTTGGGAGACACTGTTGATGGAATCTTTTGAGGAGTTGGAGATGGTGTTTGTAAGTGGTCCATGTTTCACAAGCATACGGTAAAGTTGGTAGTACAATAGCTTTGTAAACAAACATTTTGGTTTCCGTGCGAATGTTCTCAAACACCTTGTGCTTCAGTCAGGAAAAAGCTGCACTCGCAGAGCTCAGGTCATGCTGCATTTCAGCATCAATGTCGGCCCTTGTAGGAAAAATGTTATTGCAGTAGAGAGAGAGTATTTCTCAGTTTATTATTCAACAGACTTGCATGATGTCATTCTCCTGCTTTTTCATTGTCTCCCTACACCATTACCCCAAGTGAAAAAGTCTCATCTGCTCCAGCCTGGACTTTGCAGCCTCTATAAATTATGCAAATTGAAAGAATACACAGAATTGCTTCTGCAATTTTTATTATCCTGCCTGTTTTTAGGATTTTGCCGGTCATGGGGGAGAGTGGAGAGCTATGAAGAGGAGTCCTGACACCCTGCCCCTACCCAGTGGAAATCTTATTGCACTATCTCTCTAGCATCTGATATTTTGGCAGATGTTGCCCACACAGTTTCAATAATATATTCACAAGCATAAGGGCTTTTTTTTTTTTTTACAGGAAAGCTTATACTGTATTCTCAGACAGCTGAATTTTGTGTCCAATTTTTGCATGCCAATAGAATTTTATTTATATTTAAAATATATATTCATCAAAAATTGATTTTGTTCTGGCACGCATCATCAACTAAAATTTATCAGTAAACATGTTTCTGTTAATTTGGTGCTTGAGATCAGGGATTTCTCTCTCCCCCCACAGTATGTTGAGGAAGTTCTCCGGAGTAGACAACCACTTCTGATCTTCCTGGAAGAGGCCTTCGCTGGTGCACCACAGGTCTCTGCCTCCAGCAGGGAGTGGCTGAGCTTGGTGTTCAGTGCGTTCCATTCAGGCACTGTCCCTGACATCATGATTGTGCCCATTGGAATCTCCTATGATGTGGCTCCTGACTCTGGTTACAGGGGGAAAGTGGTAAGAACTGCTGTGGTTGGGTCTGGAGGAGCTGAGAATCCATACTTGAGAGTGGCTGGGGCAACCCAGTCAGACGCGCAGGATAATCATCATCATCATCATCATTTACAGCGAACAAGTGGGACCTGCAGTAAAATATTCCACGTGGACTACTCCTGTTTGGGGTGCATGTAAGCCAGATGGCATTCCATGACCAATGAGCATACTCAGTCCTCCTTGTTTTTGTTTTGTACTATTGCAAGCCCTGGGGTTTCTTCAGGTCTGCTGATACTGCCCCTTACCTCTTTCTGTGTGTTTGGCACCATTTTGGCTACAAAAGGATCAGCACTTGAAGAATGAGTTTGCTGTTTTATTCCATGCCCACTGAGCCATGCTCAGTCATCATTCATGGGGGTGGGGATGGGGAGGGGAGGTGAGGTGTGCGGAGTCACTGGTGCTCAATCCCTGCTACATAAAAGTACTGGATTTCTCCATTTATTTCTAAGGGTACTTTTCATGTCTGTCCATTCCTGTGAACCAGACCATGAGATGGTTCTCTCTCTCCTTTGTATATCTGCATCTCTCTCCTTTTCCAGACCTGCCTACAACCCCAGCTGCCTGCTTTCTCTTAGTATGGGCAACTTGTCACTGCGGGAGGCCACTTTTATGAAATGTCCCCATCAGTGCCCGGAGCTACCCAGTTACCTCCTGCCAAGGAAGGGAATATTGAGGAGGAGCTGATAGTTGTTACAATCTTCCGAGTGGACTTCTTTAAATACTTCTCCAAGTACTTTGTCTATATCTTCAGGCAGCAAAATTGGAAATTAACCCAGCCAAATAGAACTGGAAGGTGCCCTGGATATATCTGTGGAACAAGCTGTCATAGCTATGGCACCCAGCATGAAGTCACTTTGAGTGATTTCTCTCTCTCTCTCTTTCTCTGTCTCTCTCTGTCTCTCTCTCTCTCTCTCTCTCACACACACACACACACGGACATATATATAATATTGCTACAAGTAGAAAACTAGTATATCTGGAAGTCAAGTACAGTGGTACCTCTGGTTACGTATTTAATTCGTTCCGGTGGTCTGTTCTTAACCTGAAACTGTTCTTAACCTGAAGCACCACTTTAGCTAATGGGGCCGCCGCGCTGCCGCAGCACAATTTCTATTGTCATCCTGAAGCAAAGTTCTTAACCCGAGGTACTATTTCTGGGTTAGCGGAGTCTGTAACCTGAAGCGTATGTAACCCGAGGTACCACTGTAGTCTGGAACCTCTCTCTTTACTTGCACAGTCTTTGTTTTACTTAAGGAGTATTAAAAATAATTGATCACACACCTGAAGGTTCACACAGAATTCTACTCCTTTAGGATTCTGCTGCATTAGGATTCTGAGAGCCAGTGTGGTGTAGTGGTTAAGAGCGGTAGACTCGTAATCTGGTGAACCGGGTTCGCGTCTCCGCTTCTCCACATGCAGCTGCTGGGTGACCTTGGGCCAGTCACACTTCTCTGAAGTCTCTCAGCCCCACTCACCTCACAGTGTTTGTTGTGGGGGAGGAAGGGAAAGGAGAATGTTAGCCGCTTGGAGACTCCTTCGGGTAGTGATAAAGCGGGATATCAAATCCAAATTCTTCTTCTTCTTCTGCATATGTTAACCAAGTCTGAATTAATATTTTTAACACTTGTTCTGTTTTCCCAGAGCCCCACCCAGACCCTCAGCCTCTGGACATCCCTGTGGACCATCTGCAGAGCTGCTTGTGGAGGACTGGGCTGTGTCCGGGTTGATTTTGCTCAGCCCTTCTCTTTGCAGGTAGACCCCTGTTACATTCAACCTAGACTCATGGGAATAAGAAAGAGAATTGCTGGGGAGTGACAAATCTTCCCAAACCTCTGGTGGAGAAGGTTGAGCTGACTTTAATATGGATCCTCTGGTGGAATGGCTGGCATTTTAATTGGCTTCTGTTCCTTTCTGCCTAGGAGTATGTAGCAAACAGCCTCTTCAGGCAGAGCGGTTCTGGAAAGTGTCTGGAGGAACTCCTCTTACCAGAAATACTTGGAAAACGGTAACTCAGCTCTGGAGTTGTGGTGGCCCACAAAGGTTAGGCCTACGAAGGTGTGGCAAAAACTTGACTCTCAATGTCACTTGTAAGACAAGTGAAATTCTTTTGAGCAGTGGTGGTAGTGGGGTGTCTGAGAAAAGTCAATAACATGCACTGTTCCATGTCATCATGTGCTGTCTGTGCCTCAGCACATGTGTCCCATTACTGAGAAGGTTGAGCTGACTTTAATATGGATCCTGAAGAGATCGAAGGTCATGTGGCAAAATACACAGAGGAGAATAAAGCGGTCCCCAAGGAGAAAGAAATTGACCTTTCCTGATGGGGGTGGGAATTTGGGGCAGGACTGGGGGCTGTCTTACAATGGGACGAGTTGGCAAACAAGAAATCCAAAAAAGCCCACACAGTCAGCAAACTGTTTGAAAATCCAAATTAGGAGACATATAAAGCCCTTGGGAGCGGTCCTTCCAATTAAGTCCGTCTAAATATAGTGTTGGGATGCGGGTGGCGCTGTGGTCTAAACCATAGAGCCTAGGGCAGTTCAAATCCCTGCGACGGGGTGAGCTCCCATTGCTCAGTCCTAGCTCCTGCCAACCTAGCAGTTCGAAAGCACGTCGAAGTGCAAGTAGATAAATAGTTACTGCTCCTGTGGGAAGGTAAACAGCGTTTCCGTGCGCTGCTCTGGTTCGCCAGAAGCAGCTTAGTCATGCTGGCCACATGACCTGGAAGCTGTCTGCGGACAAACGCCAGCTTCTCAGTCTATAGAGCGAGATGAGTGCCGCAACCCCAGAGTCATCCGCGACTGGACCTAACAGTCAGGGGTACCTTTACCTTTACCTTTAAATATAGTGTTGTCATGTTGCTACATTGTGCATTGTAGCAACAATGGCTTCCTCTGAAGAATCCTGGGAACTGTGGTTTGCCGCTCAGAGCTACAGTTCCCAGCACCCTCAACAAACTACAGTTCTCAGGATTCTTGGGGAAGTAGTGTGCTTTAAATGTATGGTGTGGATGTGACCTTTTTCACCAAACTAAACAGACTGTTGGAAAAAACAGACTGCTTTGCATTGTTATGTACATTTAATCCTGATCACATGCTCTTTGGTGTGTGGGTATATGGGGCAGGGTCAGAAATAAAGGGGTGATATTTGTGGGCATAACAGCCTATGGGGAGAGGAGGGTTAAACCTTCGCACCCCAGCTACCATGCTGACGAAAAACACCCCTCTGTGGAGCAATTAAGCTTAAGAAGAAAGCTCCCCTGGGGTCAGTAGGATCTCTTCCTGCTTCCTAGTGGGATCTCCCCACCCCATAGCTTAATTGCTGGGTGGTGGGGTGTGTGTACAGGTCAGGTCTTAAGGTGCTCCAGGCCAGAGTTTTGCTTTGGTCTAGATTCTAGAGTCTTCTGGCTGCTCATTTTACAGTGATGAGGTTCCCTTCTTTTAGATGGGAAAGAGAATCAGAAACTTACTCAGAGATCTTAAGGGAATGAAGATGAGACAAGTATGAGCCATTTTTTTACAGACCCATAAGTCTGCTTCTAAGAAACATGTTGAAATGGCATGCAAAAGCTTACAGGAAGCCAACAATAAACTCAAAAGTCACAAGTTTGCTACTGACAAATAATAAGCTTCTTCTGAGTCAGAAGCTGAGCAATGCTTTCTGCTGACCGGGGTCTTCACATATTTATGTGAGGATGTAGTGGAAGAATCCTGAACTGTTTAACTAAAAATAGCTCAACAAGGATACTATAGCTTCATATTGTCTCTTGATACCTTTGATCAGTGCATGACCTCAGGAAATTTTTAGATTTCTTCATAACAATAGCTTCTGCAAGAACAGCTAGAATAATATCTCTTTAGCATCCAAATTCCCAGCAGAAGTAAACGTTGATTGCAACCAACAGCAGGTCTTACGTACTTGTCAGAAATTACAGCTTCAGCATCCTGTAAGCCGTTTAGCAAGCAAGATGAAAACCTCTGGCTTCTTGTCAGACTCTGGACAGCTAAGATCACAGGCCTTTAATATAAACTATAATTAGGTTGGCTTGCCGGTCAGCTGGCTAGTTAAAAATTGGCAGTTGTCCACCAAAGGTTTGACCAGGGTCAAATATTCCAAGAACGCCCTTGTGTGGATGGCAGGCTTAATAACTTAATGTTATTATGGTGTCATCTGTTAGAATGGGAGGCTTTGCCCCCTCAGCCTGCAGCAGTCAGGAGCAAATGTGGAACAAAGTTACTCCCATTCATCAGTGGCAAAGGCAACTGCATAGAAGGGTGGGAGGCTCAGGAGGAGCCAGTTACTTATATGCAGGCGTACCCTACATATGCAAATCTACAGGTGAATTGCTACAGATAAAGAGATTTGAATAGCCTAATTTAAGAGTCAGTTAAACTGCTGGGAGACAGAAACTTTTGCCAGTCGACAGTAAATCATCCAACAATTTTCCCGAAGATCCCTGCCCACCTTCTGCCCACTCTGGCAGTTTACTAAACTAGATGGACCAATGGTTTGACTTGGTAAAGGCAGCCCCTCACGATCCTTTCTGACAATGTCTGCTTTAGTTGGTGGTGTGTGCCAGCTGAAAACAATGCTGAAAGCCTGTAATGGGAGCGCTGGTATAAGCCCTAGCAGTAAGGGCCTCTGTAAGCTTTAAAATAGGAGTGAGAAACCTTTCTCATGCCAAGGGTTGCATTATCTCAGGGGCAACCTTCTGGGGGCTGCATGCCAGTGGGCCAAGCAACAGATTCATTTCTTACCTTTTGTACTGTAGGCTATGGCCCAGTCATGAAAAAACAGAAGTTTCTATGGCACCCCTCTCCATCCTCTAAGCCTTGCCACAGTGAAGGGATGTGTCAGGCAAAAGTGGTTGTGGAGGCCACCGGAAAGGTCTGCTGAGGGGTTGTGGCCTGGGAGGAATCCTGAGAGCCACATCTATGCCCCTGGCCTGAGCTTCGCCAGCCCTGCTTTAAAAGTTTCAGAAGCTACTGTGGAATGTATGGCTTAATTTCTAAAAAAACGGCACAGGTCTTGGAACCGTCTGCTTATTCAAGAGGTACTGCTGAATCTGTTTAAAAGAAAGGGCATGGCCAAAATTGGTGGTGTTAAGTGGGTGTGGCTAAGGAATACAAGGCAAGTGTTGCTAGAGGGAGCTCCCATTGCTCTGTCCCAGCTCCTGCCAACCTAGCAGTTTGAAAGCACACCAGTGCAAGTATATAAATAGGTACCACTGTGGTGGGAAGGTAAACAGTGTCACGGTGTTCTGTTGCGTCAGAAGTGGTTTAGTCATTCTGGCCACATGACTGAAAGTCTGTCCTGAACTTAGCCTTCCAGGGGTCCTTTCGCTTTCACTTCTACCTAGAGTGTCAGAGTGGGACCATGAAGATCTAGGTTCAAAACTCCACTTCACCATGAGGTTCACTGGGTGTCATCACCTTTTAGCCTACTCTACTGCATTTGGTTGTTGAGAGGATGAAGTGTGTGTATGTGTATGCAACTGCTTATGCCTTTCTGAACTCCTTTGGAGAAAGAGTGAGATTATATATATATATATATATATATATATATATATATATATATATATGTTAATAAATAGATAAAGGATTAACACTACTAGCCCAGGGTGTGTGGGGAAGCAACAACATCTGTACTTGTGATATTGTTTTTGTAAAAACTGTTCATTCCCCATCATCCTTCCCTTGCCCACCTTCCTAGCTGTAGCATTTTGGATTGTGAGAAACTGGAACAATGGTCACCAGGGTCTAAAGGCATCATAGCTCTGAACACAGAACAGGAAATACTGGTGTACAATTTGGGCCTACACACACTGAGCGGTGAGTAGTAATTTTGTCTGGGATAGTTGTTTTATTGAGAAGGCAGATTCCTAGCCCTTCTTGCACAGCTTTTGCAGTGATTGATAATTTCTGCTTTGGACTACATGAGTCTAAGGTGCCCGTCCTGATAGGAGGTGGTTTGCTGTGGCTCTGAATGTTTCTGTGCTCGGGGCTGGCCTTCCAGTTAAGCTTAGCAGGGTGGCTGGGCATCATTCTGCTGCATTTGTGCATCAGATGCAATTTAATGATAATTCTTGCTGTGAACACAGCAGAATGCCCTCCCCTTCCCAAGAAGAGGCAGCCCTTCATGTTGCTGCATGAGTTTTGCCAGGTTTGCCATCTCATTCAGAAGAAAGGCCTAGAAAGTAACATGAGAAGTGGGCACTCCTCCAAGGGCAGGAAATGCTTACTTTTGCACACTCTGGAGCTAACGTGATGCAGTGATTAGAAGGCTGGCCTATGATGGGGAGACCAAGGTTCAAATCCTTCCTTGAGAGACTTTGGGCCTGTCGATCCCTGTTACCAGCTCCACCTACAGGGTTGCTGTGAGGAGAAAATGGGGAGAGAAGGACCACATGAGCTGCCCTTGGCTCGTTCAATATATATTTTTAAATAGGTTACAGAAATACAGTATACAGTAATTTTTAAAAGAGGAAGTTGGAAAACCATTCCAGCAAAAACCAGGACAGTATAGATTCAGCATGAGAGGTGGATCCCACAAAATGAAATACCTTAACTGTCGTATGACAGAAGCAAAGGCATTGGGCCTGCCACGCTGTAGGGAGGGTGATAGTTTAGGACAGGCTTCCTCAACCTCAGCCCTCCAGATGTTTTTGGCCTACAACTCCCATGATCCCTAGCTAGCAGGACCAGTGGTCAGGGATGATGGGAATTGTAGTCTGAAAACATCTGGAGGGCCGAGGTTGAGGAAGCCTGGTTTAGGAGCTGCCACTGAGAGAGGGGATTGAATGTAAAAAGATGCAATTTTGGCAAGGGTGCACCATGTTTCCAGTTTTAACTTGGGAGGGGGGAGTGTTTGATATAAAAAGTTTGGGAAATGCTGTTCTAGGCTTTTGAAGGAACTCCCAGTTTCTGTTTGCACAGAGATCTTTATTTAAATAAGTGCAGCTTCCAGGTGATGGCTCTAAAATTTCGAGTCAGTGCTGCCAAAAACCAGAGGCTGAGGAAGCACAAGCAAGTGGTTAGCCGAGGTGTTCTGCTTCGCCCAGCTCTGGTACATTATTTCGAGGATCTCCATGTCGTGTTCCTGGCACAAGTGGCTGGCTATATGTGCTGCTCATTTGGCAGATGTGCCATCTGTTCCTGTCTGCATGGCAGAAGCAGAAAGAAGGAAGTGGCTTCTTCATCAGGGCCACAGATGGCCCTGCAGGCAGATGCCTACATGCAAGCTGCTAGCTTCCGCCTCAGACTGGTCGAGAAGCGGCACAAACTGTGGATGCAGCTGAGGCCATGAGCACTTTGTGGCAGCAGTAGGAAAAGGGCTTGTTTTGGAGGCTGAAGAATAATATTTGGAAAGATGGGGACAGATCAAAGGCATTTAAGCAAAATAAGAATATTTTAAGAAGTGCCTCATCTCCCTTGGCATAGGGAGGCCCTTGGTCATCATCCAGAATTGGTGGGGATTCCGTGACTCTCCTCTGCTTCTCAGTTGGGGAATGCTGAGCTTCAGGGATGCCCTGAGGACTTGGCAAAGTGCAGTGCAAGAACACTTCCCAGGCCAGGAGAAGGTCAGGAACTCCTCTCTGTGGCACTGTCCTCCAAGAAGGCACTCGGAGCACCCCCTGAAGTTCAGTGTGACCCCAGTGGTGGCCCATGGGGCTCCTCCCTGGCTCACGAGGGCAGGGGGCCTGCCTAATCCAAAATAATGTGAAGGGACAAGTGAGCTTGTGCCAATTTGGGTAGCCTTCTGTCTGTGTGTTGGGTAACCAAAAGGTTCTGCCAAGCAGCAAATCACATTAGGTGGCTCTGAGCTGCAGTCACAGCCTTCCCAGTTACATAAAATATTCAACTCACGTGTCAAGGTGTGTTTTTTTAGTTTATTGCTCGTCTCCCAGAGTGTGGATGTAACTTTCCAATTATTGGTTATTTTAGTATAATACCTGAACTGCTCTGTCTTCGCTAATGCACAGGCTGCGTGACTTTCTGCAAATGGCTCACAAGCGTGTGTGTCTGTTCCCCCCGCCCTCGCTTTATGATTTGGAAAAAGAGTGCTTTGCCCGGGAAAAACCCATCTTGCTGAGGCGCTTCCCTCAGCCAAGGGGGTGGGCAGCCAAGAACAGAAACTGGCCCATTGCAATCAGTTTCTTCAGCTAAAAAGGCAGCTCAGGCACCCCACCAAGTGCAATCTTCCTGTACGTCTTCTCGTAATGCAGAATTTTGCCCTGCAATCATAATCCCCCTTCAAGAAGCACATTGTGGAGTTGGGAGAGGTGCAGAAAAGCACAACCAAAATTGTTAAGAGGATTGAGCGGCTCCCCTGCGAGGAAAAATAGTTACAGTGTTCAAAAATTAGGGTGATTAAACAAACTGTGGAAGAAAAGAATATGAAGATTCCTCTTTTGAATCAACTAAAGAGAAGAACAACAAACTACACTTGCTTTGTTCTGTCTCTGCAGATGATCTTTTAACAAAGACCTTGTTTTGTTCTTCTCCTCTCCCTAAATGTTAGGAGCAGCCTGAGGGCCCCATCACTGATTTTTCTCTCTGACCCTTTTGAAGCCCCCCCCTTCATGCCCTCCCCCATATGCCCCCCCTTAGTTTTGCCATTTGGACACAAGGTTGGAGGAAATCTGGATGACAGGACCACATGCACAATTAGCGGGCAATGAAAGGCCTCTCTTCTGAGCTGTGAACTTTCCTGCAGAGGAAGCAGCCCTTTCAAGTTCTTCTCTGCTAGCCAGAGCTCCTGCAGTGCTCAATTTTCATCTTCATCTCGTTCATGACTTCTGTTTTATCCTTGGCTGCAGGATCCAGTTGGATCAACCCCCACTCTCCTTCCACCAGCCAGACTTGGCCACCTGCCTTATTGTGCACATTTGCAGAAGGGAGGATGGGCTGAGGCAGACTGTGGCTCTGGAATCCTTGGGCTTGAATGGTGGGCCTGTGGCAGGACATCGTTTAGAGACAAGGAAAACTTCCATGCCTTTGAGCTCTCATTATGAGATGCAGAGTGAGGGGCTACCTCAGGTAGCAGATTTTTGGCCAGCATGAAGGATTGGATGAATGCTTTTAAAGGATGACATATTCATGGAGGAGAAGGCTATCAATACCTGCTAGCCACAATGGTTATGCTTTGCCTGCACGGTTGGAGGCAGAAATGCTTCTGAATATTACTTGCTGGAAGCAACAGGACGGGAGGTTGTGTTTGTGGTTGAATTCAGTATGCAAGTTTCCTATTGGGGCATCTGGGTGGCCACTGTGAGAACAGAATGATGGACTTAATGGTACAGTCAAACCTCAGCTCCCAAACGGCTCCATTTTGGAACGTTTCGGCTCCTGAATGCCCAAAACCTGGAAGTAAATGCTCCAGGTTTCGAATGTTTTTCAGAAGCCGAACGTCGGACACAGCTTCCACTTGAGTGCAGGAAGCTTTTGCAGCCAATCGGAAGCCGCGCCTTGGTTGTTGAATGTTTCGGAAGCTGAACGGGCTTCCAGAACGAATTGCGTTCGACAACCGAGGTTTGACTGTACATTGGCCTGATCTTGCAGGCTCTTCTTATGGGAGGCAAGCAGATCCATATGGACTGGGTGCACTCTGCCAAGGAATTGTCCTACATGAATTGAAACGGGTGGGTGCTACACAAGAGCCTCCTGCTCATCTGTGCACAACATTCTCTTCATTTCAAATAGATCTTCCCAGTTGATTGTGCCCCATGGTAATTGGTGGGAGCCCAAGATATTTTGAAATGGCAACCTGCCTCATTTTAAAAACAAAATCCTATCCATGGCTTAGTTGGGTGATTTTCCTGATACAAGGCTTTCCCCCAAGTTATCTTGGGTGGGAAGTGTTTCTGTATGGATATTCCATCTCTGCATGTGAGCATATGCTCTCTGGTGTCATTTCTGATATTCACTGAGTAAGCAGGTGCCTTTTCTCTTCTCAGAAGCAAAATAACTAAAAAAAGACAATTATCTGTAAAAAGGATCTGCAGTGATACAGAAAGCCATTAGAGTTGCGGGGATATAATTGAATGAAAAAATAATAAACATTTTCATATTATATTATGGAGAATAGATTGTGCAGATGTGTTTAATTTTAATACTTTATGCAAGAGACAGAATTTGGCTTCCTTTTTATAATGACAGAGAGTTAATATAATGCTATGTGTAGCACTCCCCCCCCCCCCGCAACCTCTTTCCAGTGTTTTATCTTGTTGTTAAGCAGGTGCAGGTTCTTTTGTACAAATGGTGAGTTCTTTATGCTCCTTTGTATTGCAGCCTGGAGTGAAGGGTTACAGGCTGACCACTGGCTAGAATTGCCCAGGTCTCCTTATCTTTTCTGACAGCCTGACCCACAAGGTCCCACTGAGTAGATGTGCTTTGGCAACAGTAAATGTAGTATGCTGTGTGGCCCCATTTTACTGGCTCACCAGCCCACCGTATTTTCAACATGCAGCATTTTCCACATGGAATCATAGGCACTAGCAGTTAACCATGTGGTTTCTTCTCTCTTTCTCTCTCCTCCTCCTCCTCCTCTAGCTGGTGTATCCTGTTCTGCCATCATGGCTGTACAGATCATGTCTGCACTCTTTCTGCACAAACACAAACAGGTAAGAATGTGAAAAGGAGCTGGATCCAGGATTTCCTTTTCTTAAGTATTCCTGAAGCAACGGGGGACTTTTGACCCTTTTTAGTGGCACCTCTGGGGATGATGGGAAACTGGACTTGGTTCTGCCAAACTTCAGGTTCTGCTTACCTCAAAGACCCCAGGGATAAGGGTCTTGGAGATCCAAAGATCTTGCAAGGAGAGGCTGTGGTTAATCCTTATTTTATAAATGGGGTAACAGAGATGGGGGAGAGCATGAGGAACCTTTACCAGTCTTGGTTTTGCACACACATGTAAAATCTTAAAATGCAGTGCGTGCATGTAATAAAACACACAATCACAAAGCAGCTCTTTGAGAAACTGTCTTTGTGTCTCATTTGTACAGTCAGTGACCTTATTAGGTGTTCTGCCATGCAGTGGATCCTTGTTTACAGGGCCACAGCTGCCATGGATCCTTGCTTACAGGGCCACAGCTGAGGTATTGCTGTTCTGTTTTCTGCATAAAACCAACTTTCTGATGTTGGCAATGGTAGCTGCAGTGCTTGGTTCCCATAATTGAATATGGAAGTAGACAGCGGTGTTTTTTCCCCCTTTGTTCTGTTCCCATTTAGGATGCAGAGAGGGGTAAAAACTTTTATCCAATATGCATGTGTTCTAAAGCAGCCTTCTCTAACCCTGGTACCCTCCAGATGTTGTACACCACAACTCCTATCATGCCTGGCAACCTTTGGCTGGGATGAATGGAAGATGAGGCCCACATACTTGAAGGCATCAGGATGGGGAAGGCTGTTCTGAAGCAATCTATGTATGCCTTCTAAAGAGCATGCTTGAAGGATGGTGCTCACTGGGATTTTCCTTACCTCATCACAACAACAACATCTTCTTTCTTCTGTCCTCTGCTAGGGCGTCTTCCTTTCCCAGCTGATGCAGGACTTTGTTTGGCTCACTGAGGAGATCCTGCTGCGCAGCTATGATGTGGGGTTTTCTGGGCAGGTGCGTGATGTGGTGTTGCATGCTCTGTTCCTGCTGCGGCACTGCATCTCCCTCTACCACCTTTCCCTGGGGGATGTCCTGGTGGTTCCCAAGAAGACAGACGAAGCCATGACAGAGTTGAGCCAGCACAGCACTGCCCTCTTGCCTGTTTTCATCCAGGAAGCGGTCGGAGGTGAGTTTAGAGGTTCCTCAGGCTCACAGGAAGCCTGATTGAATGATTCCTTTCTAATTAGCTGAGATAGTTTGGGAGGAGGGGTCCCAGCATTTGGGGATAAGTTCACCAAGAGTACATAAGAAAAAGGCTCACAATGCTGCAGATTGCAAGAGAGCAGAAGTTTCTCTTGATGCCTCAACTCCCCTTCTCTCAAGTCTCTACTGCAGGCCTGGCCCTGATTGTGCAAGGTCATTGGTGGGTCCCCCACCCAGTGCCAAATTTTGCAAGGCTGCACAGCTTAGGAAAGAAGATGTGGGTGGCCTTGGTCAAGGCTAGCAATAGCATTTTGGGAGATTTCCCAGTGCAAACCTGAGATTTTCAAGGAGATCAAGAGCCAAAGGAATTGGGGCTGTATCTCAGCTTTGCCAATACATCCACAGAAGTTAATTTACTGCAGAAATTATTAGAAACCCATTCACCCATCCATGCGTAGCTATCAAAGTAATTGCCATGAGTGACTTAAAAGGGGGGAAAGGACTTGCTGTGTTCTCCATACTGTGCACACTTTCATGCCTGCTATATCTTGCTTTTTAATAAGTGTTTCACCAAAGATGGCACTTTCGTAACTTGGGTAATAAGGACAGGTCTTTCCCAAGGAGTTTCACCTACTTCTTTAAACAAGCGTTTGAAAACCACAGGCATATCACTATCTCTAAGCAAACAGGTAAATTTTGACCAGACCTGAATTCTCAAGCACCTCTCTCTGGGAACAATACAGGGGACAATTAAGGTACATCCTGCACAAGGCCTCCCGCTTCTTCCAAATCATAAATCTCCTTCTAAATCACTAAATTTAACTGCTGTGGAATGAGACAAACATAGCAAGTAAATGCTAAATGGTTTTCCTGTCTCCTCTCTGCAGTCTGTGCTGCCAATGCCCTCCTGGTGGAGCTGCTGCCCTACCTGGGAAGCCCTGAGCAGCTCAGGGATGTGGTCCTGGTCCAGGAAGAGCTCCACAACAAGACTGTCTTGCTCGTCCAGCTGCTGCCCAGGGATTTCCTCCTATGCCAGGTAGGGAGCCCCTCTGTGATTTCGAAAGGGCCATTCTCTGCCTGCCGAGCCCCACCTGCAAAGCCTGCAGAGCTATGGAGCAGGATGCTTCACCTAGATAACCTTCTTGCCTGCTGTGATCTTCCTCAAAGGCTCTTCTCTGTGTCCCACCAACACCTGAGTTGTGCTTGGTGACGAGGGCTTTTCCCCATAGCCACACCCAGGCTCTGGAACTCTCTGCCAAGCGGCCTGCCCTGCCCTGCGCTGATGGCCTTCTGCCACTGTCCAAAGGCCTTTCTTTCTTGGCAGGTGTTGATTGGTTCTCTTGAGCTGCTGGTTTTCATGCACTACACCTCCTTCAGTGACTTTTACCTGGGCTGGGATGTGTGTCCTTAAACTGTGATGACTCCTCACATTCCTTGCTTGGCTGGAGAATGGAAAGGGAGGGAAGTGTGTGTGAGAGCGTCTTGCTTTTGCATAGCTGGAATGTAGCCTACAGTAAGAGTAGCGTTCATTGCTGTTCCCATTTTTGTCCCTGGAACATCTCCTGCAGGCCATTGCTGGAAAATCTTATACACTCCTGCTCCATACTATACCAGGGTCACTTGGTTGTATGAATTCTCCATTGCAGATACAGAATGCCCCCATTGAGACAAATATTATTTAAAGGTGCTTTGCTATAATTGGATGGGACCTTGTGCATCACCACTAATTAGTAACAAAAAAAGGTGGAGCGGGGGGAGAGAAGAGAAATGCAGGATCATGGAAACACTTCAGAGAGGCAAGCTGACACTCTTGATGGAGGTGTGTGCTGCACCCCATCTCTCGTCTCTCATTTGGGCTAGTAGAGAGTGAAGGTCCTGCTGATTTGCTTTTGCTTCCTCCTAGCCTTGCCAGTCTCTGTATAACTACTGCCAGGTTGCTGTGGACAAGTTGATCCAGTGTGGACTGTTGGTTGCCGAGGAGGTAAGAGAAGCTCTCAGGATAGGTGTGTGTGGTGCTGTGGCCAGGGGTGGGGGGAAGTGAGGAAATTGGAGGAGTGTGTCATTTAAACACCATATGAGTTCAGCCTTGTGGAATGATAATATTTTGCCTGGGTTTCCCAAACTTCTGATATTAAAACTGTTCCACTCTTGCGTGCAAAAAGGATTACTCTTGGAATACGTAAGAGCCACAGTTCTATGCCCACAAAGGGCTCTTCCTGCATGAGACACTGATATGATAATGCCTCCTCTTGGGGAGGACAGCCCAGTGCTGTAACTCATGCAGAGGTGCAACAAGCAGCCTCTCTAAAGGTGGGTAATTTTGCCTTGGGAAGGACTGAATAACTTGCATGCACAAGCACACACACAGAGGCAGCAAAATGGTGGGAGCCTCTTCCAATAGAGGCTGATTGGGCAAACGTGAGGCTAGAGCAGGGAATCATGAAGAGAGTCAGTAGGCAGCCTTTTTGTGTGTCGCCGCTCTGGGCTCACAGCAGTTCTCTGATGACACACTACTTGGTCCCAGCTTGGCATTTGGCAACGGCTGGCCCAGGCGCCTGTGGTTGCAGCAGAGCCTCATATCTCTTCTTCCCAAGGTTTTCAAAAATTGGTTTCTTTCCTTTCCTCCCAGATGCCCAGTGATGTCTTGGTGTGTGACACAGCCCAAAAGCGCTTCACGAAGAGGTTGCTGTGGAAGGCAACAGATGACTTTGCGGACAGCGACAGTGATTACAGCGACGAGACTGGAAACTGCTGCTTCAAAGTACCGTGAACCCCATTCTGAAAAAACTCCCACTGGAGTTCCCTTTCTCCTGCAGTTGCCACTGAGGCAGAAATTCTGCCCACCCTTTGCCCTTCTCTCTCCCTGTCCCAGTTGCCCGCATCTCTCACCTGCAGGCAGCTATGGCCAGGCAGCCCAGTGTTGTTTTTTAAAGTTTGCTGCAAGGAAATATGATACTCTGCACACAATATTTTACTCTTCCCATGCTCATCCCCTTCATAGGACTTTTCATGCCATATGAAATTTTGTTTGGTAGGATTTTCAGCCTTTTGGGGGGGGGCGGGGAGATGAAGTACAAGCACGATGTTCAGGGTATGTGCTTGATATCTTTTCAATATGAGGTGTGGCCGAGGGGTTTTCTTTACACCCACACTCAATAAATTGGTCTCACTGGAGCCACATTTGGAGCAGGGACCTTGCACCCATGCCCAGATGTGTTCCTCTTGGGGAAAAGATGCCTGCTTTTCCCAACCAGGCTTCCTAGCGGGGTGGGAAAGGTGAGCTCCTTTGCTGTCTGTTGTGCTTCTCTGCTGCTCTGAGGATCCTTGAAATCCTCCTGCTGGGTCTAGCTTCATGTGGGAAGGGTGCCACAGCTCTGGAGGCCACCCTCCTTCCTCATCCTCATTGTCAGAGGGAACATCAAATTACCATATAAATTCCCACTTCTTTTGTTTCCCAGCACCCATATGACACATCCCGAGTTCACAACCTGTCTCTTCAAATGCCAGCTGTGTGGGCTGAGGCTCTGAAACCTTCCTCTGTGTTCTTTCAAGAAGGGAGCGAAGTTCCCTGTAATTAACTGGCTGGTGCTGAGGATGGGGAGCTCACTGAGCTCATCTCTACTTGCTGCACCGCCTGGGAGAGACTTTCTGCAGTTCCAAAACATCTGGATGCACAGCACCACCTCCCGGGCACACAGAGGCTGCTTTCAGGCCTCTCTCTGTGCATATGGTTTCTTACAGAGATGCTGTTTCTGTAGATAGTTCCACTCTGCTGAAAATGTGACATGGTGTGTACAAGGCAGTTTTGTCCATGAAAACAGATAATAGAACTGTACCCACTGACATGAATGGGCCTAGGTTAGTTTTAGACATTCATTTCAATGCTTCTGCTGTGGGTAGGACCAGCATTGGATACAACCCATGCAATTTTCACAAGGGTGGTTTATTGATAGAGATTGTGTTTGTATCATAGCACAAGCGCTTATGTTGTTCCCCACTGGTGTTGCCTAGCTTCTGTGGCATGCAGGCTGTTACTCCAAAGAATAGTGTGTTGCACATGTTCCCAAGGGAGTTCCATTGGCTTTGGGTACTTCCAGATGGGTTATATTGTGGGATCAATGCTTATCACGCATGTAAGTTTTTGCAGTATCCACACAAAGCAGTTGGGATCAATATGTGAACCTTCGTCTTATCAGAGTCCCTGTGTCTCTTTTCATTTTTTCTGCCCTAGATAAGCCAGGTGGAAAACTGCTCCAACTTTTTTGTGTTCCTCTGCTGTCTTCTGAGCCCTTTGCTGAAGACCTTGGAAAGAGCCACTGTCTTCCTCTGGGAAATGGAGTCTCCTCAGTCAGGTATATGCCCCACAGCCAGGTTCCTCTTTCCTTGAGTGGCTCCCAACAGCCTTAATTTTCCCTGGGAAGGTGCTTCCAAGCATTTGGAGAGGTTCTGCTCAGTGGGAGGGCATCTGTTCTACATGCAAAAGGCCCCACCACTGAGCAAAGCTTCTCCAAATGCTAGAAGCACCCAGCATTCTCTCTTTACAAAAATATTTGCAGTTATTACAGGATTGAGCTTCCTTTGAATAGCTCACCAGTAAAAGTCTTTGGATTCATTTTGGCACACCTTAAGCAACTGCTGCATGGTAACAATTGATGGGTTGTTACTGTCAGGATTTGACTTTCCCTAGGTGAATTAGCCTTGTGCTGATTTGATTCATTAGCAAAGCCCAGGTGCTGTTAGTTAGGTTCTGCACTCACTAACTTGGGTATACAACACAAAGGTTACTGTCCTCTGCTTTTCTTCAGGTTCTTGTGTCCATTGTGTTCCATGAACAGCCTTTTGCTTGCTACGTTCATGAGGAAGGAGGTGCCCAAACTGGTAACAGCCTAGCAGTGTCCCATTTTCCTGGAGCCACCTTTGCCAGCCTGGTGTCCTCCAAATGTTTTGGACAACATCTCCCATCAGCCCCAGCATCAATAAAGCTGGTTGGCTGAGCTGCTGAAGCCTAAAGCCACTGAAGGGCCCCAGAATGGTGAAGGCGGCCCTTGAGCACTGCTTTTCAAACTTTCTGCCTGCCTTGTCAGCTGTGCTCCCTGTGTGTTGCTGAGGATTCTGGGGCATATTCTAGGGCTTTTCCTTGCACTGAGTGAACTGAGTGTGCAGCCTGGAGGATAACCCAGCTCTCCCTTGCAGTGACATGTTTCCAAGGAGGATCAGTAGTATTGCAGAAGTGTGTTTGTTGGGGAAGGTCGTCCATCATTATTGATCTGGGACAGCTCACTTGGTAGAGTGTGAGACTCTTAATCTCTTATGCTCTCCCCCTTGGAAAGCCCCTGAGAAGCTTCTGGGGGAATCCTAGGATGCTTGGAACAGTTTGAAAAACACAGCCTTGAACATACAAGTGAACCGGAAGTGTTCAGCTTAGTTACTTCTCATACTTAGGGCTACTTTGCAGGTAATGCTCAACCTTGGGCTTGTGTGCAGCCAGAAGGACTTTGGGTTGCATCCAGTGCTATTCCCCCTCAGAGTAGACCCATTGAACTTAATAGACATTGCTGATGTAAGTCCTATTAATTTCAGTGCATCCACTCCTGAGTAGATGTTAGTCAGCAACTAGTCTTTGTCAGCGTTTAATTTACTTCAAAACTTGGTTGGTTACATAGGAACCAAAGATAGTGGATTAATATCTAAAATTGTAGAGTTGGGAGGGACCATGAGGGTCATCCAGTCTGTCCCCCTGCAATGCAGGAATCTTTTGCCCAACATGGGGCTCGAACCTATGACCCTGAGATTAAGAGCCTCATGTTCTACCAGATGAGCTCTCCCCAACTCTGATCAGTATCTAAACAAAGCACTCTTGGTTCACCAGTGTTTGTTTTGAACCACTGTTTCTCAGTTTATTCATAACAGCAGGCTAGGATTCACTGAAATGGAAGGTTGAAGGAGAGGGGAGAGCTTGCAAGCCAAAGGTTTTCCTTGAGTTTGCAGCACTAACACCATGTTTTGACACAGCCTTCACCAGTCTGGCAGTGCTGGGCAAGGCTGGTGGGAGCAGTAGTCCAAAAACGTCTGGAGGGCACCAGGTTGGCAAAGGCTTGTTGTAGCATGCATGGATCAGTCCAATATACAACTGCATCATATTGGTAATGGGTCTTTACAAGTACATAAAGCTGTTGCTGGTTGTGTGATGAGGTTTTTTCCTGGTGTATGTTGTTTTATAATCTTGCATCTCAGTGTACTATTCTGTTAGTTAAGCCCTGCACTGCTTCTTAGGAAAAGTGGATGCCATTAATCAACTGTGTTTTGTTTTTGTTTATTGACAAACTATACTGAAACTGTGATTGCACATGATTAAAAAAAACCCAAAGATATTGTTGAGTTTCTTTCTACCTTTGGATGCAACCTCTGACCCTGCAGGTTCATATTTAGAATTTGAGCTGCTGTGACCCTTAGACATTTGTCATGGTGCAGAGATCCCTCTCCCAGTGCTAATGGTGCAGCTGAGGCTAGTGACCTCCCTTTGCTTTCTGCTTTGTGTCCTTCTGACCACCAGCACTGCTGTCCCCTACAGAGTCCCAGTACGTGGAGAAGCTGCACTGTTTTTTGGCAAGAAAGGCAAAAGAAGACTCTTCCTTTGGTGAGTGCAGAGGCCCAGAGAGGGCCAGGTGGTAGCCAAGCGAATAAGTGTAGAGCTGGTGTGATGCAGTGGCTGCAGGACAGCGCTGCAAACTGGGGCTTTCCCAGTTTGAATCTCACCTCTGCTGCCATCAATTCCATGCACCAACCAGCAAGATCGTGAGATAATATTGTTGACTTAAACAGTGTTGTTGTTAGGATCACCACTAGATAATGCACTTTGCAAAGCACTTTAAACACTTGAAAGAGCCATAGAAATGTTATGTGTATATAAATATGCTAAGCAGCTAAGGTTTGTCATCATGTGGCAGTTTGCTTGGTCACCGACAAATGGTGCTGTGAACTACAGCATGACAATAGTCTAGGAGCTGCTGGGCAGCGGCAGCAATGGAGGGCAGCAGCAGCGGCAGGCAGCCCACGGAGGAAGCCATGGCAAACTGAGACAGCTCGTCAGCAACTTCTCTGCTCTGCAGCTGCCACTGCCCAGCTCACTACTGCTGTTTCAGCCTCAGTGGCAGAGACTGAGGGAGCAGGGAAAGAGCAGGACAGAGCTGACCTGGCCTGTTGTGACTGTTCTTTTGTGGCTTGTCTTGGCTGCCTGCTGCCACCTCACCTCCCTTCTCCTCATGGAAGGAAGCTCTAAGGGGAGAGGGTGGTGAGGTCTGGGGTGTTGCTTCGATAGGCGTCCGGGGGTCCGGCACACTTCCCTGCGCGGCTCTGACCTCTCCCAAAGACCTTTGACTCCAGCAGAGGAAACACAGCAGAAGCAGAAGCAGGAACGTTCTGTCGTGTGGTAATAACTCAGGCTCAAACGCAGCAGTCTCCTTATCTTAAAGTCTTTATTCCTTAGCAAAACACAACATCTATAAATCTCCTGGCGACAGTTCGCACATGGCTGCTGCTCTCTCGGAGCAAACATGCACACAGTGTGTGTCTTTCTCTCTCTCTCTCAGAGATACTGGCCACTCCCACTTCCGTGTTCTAAACACACCTCTCGGAATGTGAAGCGTCACTCAGAACTTCTTAACCCTGTAAGTTCTGACTCTCTCAACATGGGGGCACTAGGGGCTCTGGCAGGTAGGGCTGGCACTCCTTTGGACCTCCAGCACGACGGGCAGGGGGAGGAAAAGTAGATGGACAGGTCTCAAAAAGTTGAAAGAATTGGCATGGAACAGCATCTTGTGCTCCACCTTTCAAATATGATGTTGGGATTTGGGTACAAAGGGGGGTGGGCAACTCACCTGTCAGCACTGCAACATCATAATTATGTCATGTGATTGACATGTGCGCTGCCCTGCCCCCATCAAGGTTGGCCTGTGAAGTGGAAGCCAGAAAGCTTCCCCACACAATCTAATGGGCTAGTGGAGGCAGGGTGGGGGTGGTGAGGTTTTGGGGGTGGGGGCATCGGTTGGGAGGCAGAGCAAGCAGGAGTGGAGCCCTGGCCACTTGTTGATAATGCTCATAGCTTTGATGACCAGCTGAGCATTCTTCTCCTGTTAGCATTTCTGTATTTTTCTGGGCATGTTGCCTCCTTGCTGGTTCCTTGGTGACAAGACTTGAGCCTCTGCAGTTAAGCAAGCTGTGGGTCAGTCAGCAGCCTTGAACTCCACTTTAAGAGAGAAACCTGAGCCTTTCCCAGTCCCACAACTGCCAGAGATACTTTGGCGAAGCCACTATAGACAGACTTGGTAGTATAGAGCTACCCCTAAGTAACTTTATACCAAAGGATAGTAACTGCCCTTGTTGATGGACAAGGATTTTGTGACCTCATAAAATGGGAAATTACCTTAAACCCTTTTATTTTAAGCACCCCATTTTCTTATGCTGAGGCCTGTGGCAGTGGTGAACCAGAGCTGTTAGCCTAGATACATGAAGGCCATTTGCCCCATCCCTTTTAAACGGGTGTTTCTCATCACTGAAAAGGCCCCGGTTCCTGAAACTCTTCCTCCTCCTCACAGGCTTTCCCAACACCCTCTTCTTTTTCTGCCCATAAATCTATCCAGGTTTGTTTTACATCCTTCTTAAAATGTAGCAAGTAAAACACTTATCAATACTTAGCTTTTGCACAGTGTGTTTTGAATGTTCAAAGTGCTTATTGTATCCTGTATTCTAATCCTCCCAGTGGTGGGCGATTATCCAAAACTGCAGTTGAGGGGGGAAGGCTTTGGCTCCACGAAGACCACCAAGCGAGCTGATGACAGAAACAATGTTTGAGCCAAAGGTTTCATGATCTGATGTTCAGTCTCTTAGTTACAACAGCTCTGACAAGGCATTTCCTTTATTGTTTTAACCAGCACAACATAACCCCCTGGGTCTAGATTAGAAGCTGGTTTTTACAAGCCAACTTTGCCCCCTAGTGCTTGATGTCATTACCTCACTGCAATTGTGCCACCACTAGACTCGAAACCTGCCTGGGAGGTAGGGGGCATCTGTCCTCTCTCCCACATTGAACCTTTCTGTCCATTTCATTTTACTTTTTCAGAATGTGTCTGCAGAACTCTGACTACCATCTCTGTCCGCATCTACAAGGAACTGGGGGTGAGTGCCCTGCCTTGCCTGCCCCTCCAATTTGCAAAGTCTTTGATCGCATTCCAGAATCTCCCTTTTCATGCCCTCCACAATCCATTTTCAGGTGTTTGCTATATTCAGTTCTTAATCTGAGATCATTTTGCCACCTGTAGTTCATCTTGCAGCACTCCTGAGCATCTCGGAAGTGTTGCTTTATTTAAGAAGCAAAAGCAGTTTCCTAGCCCCTTTGGTCACAGTACAAAAAATGTGGGTTGTTTCTTATCTCTTTGTGCTGCTTTTTATACTCCCCCAGAGTTTCAGGTCCTGCTTGTCCTGGATCCCACCCAGCAATGGTCTACTGATTGGGAGGCCATGTTCAAATTCCATCCCTGAGGGACTTTGTATACCTCTGTTGCTACCCTCACTCCTTGTGTTCCATCTTGCCAAATGCAGGCAGTTGCATGGGTGACTCCTTGCAATACAGCTACGTGGCCAAAGCGCTGTGTACTTTTGCAGCCACTCCACCTACACAGCTTGAGTGCATTTTTTGTGTGTTTTCAAATCCAGTGGAGTCTAGCAGTGATTTCTCCTTTGCTGGATTACTGAGGATATGATGTATGTATATCTATGTACCCCCTGCGCATGTACAGCCAGTGTTGGCTTGGCACTCCCAGGCAGAGGTTGAGGGCGTAGAGCCCCCCACAGGAGCAGCTCCTTGCCTTCATCTTCCACCTGTCTTGGTGGGTTTCTATACAGCTTGCCTTTGAGAGCTGCGATAGCCAGTATCAGGGGAAACCTTGCTGTTTCTGAAAAGAGCTGCTCAGTGTCTATTCTCCTCTTCTCTCCACAGGAATCTCACACAATAAGATGTGTGAGGTGACAGTAAAGAATTTCCCCACCCACTTCATAGGCTGCTACTCACCTGAGGAAAGCCCTTGTTGCATCTGCCTTCAGTGGGGTATGGGATTGCTAAACCCCCCCTCTTTTAATTTCCACTCTAGGTGCTGAGAGAAGCAGCAGGGCAAGGGGAGCCCATTCTCCACCTCTCCGAGACCTTCCGTGCCAAAGAGAACCAAGAGAAGCTGGAGAAATTTATCCAGCAGTTTATCTACAGTTAGTGTTTCCAAGGGGCCTTGTATGGTATCCAGAAGGTGTAGTTTCTGCTTCCTAGGTGTATATGTTGGGGTGGGGTATAACGCCTTCTAACTTTATTTTGAAAGTTGTCTTCAAAAGGTGTGTGACCCTTTTGAAATCCCAGTTGAAAAGTTGCCTCTCATGTCAGGACTTCAGTGAGCCAGTGTTGAGGCCAATTTGTAAAGAACTAAAATCCATTTGTCGTTAAGTTCGTATGATTTTGTGTTTTATTTATAAAATAATTTAGATTGCACCCCACCCCTGGGAGCCATTGTTGCTGACTTTGAAAGTAATAAACAATATTTTCTGACTGCATTTTTAACTGTGCCTGCTCTGTCCTTCCCCAACCTGGCGCCCCTTAGGTATTTTGGACTAAAACTCCCATTATCTCCTGCATCCTACAACAGCAGGTTAGAGAAGGCTTGAGTGGAAACTCAAGCACACCACCAGTGCATGTTGCTAGTAACTTAAATGTGTTTTTGGACATATGCTAGTGAAGGTTGACAAAATAGGGAAATAGCTATTGCTATGCATTCCAAATCCATTTGAAATTGCCAGTATTCAGATGTGTTACCAAACTTTAGGTATTCCAAGGACTCTACAGCAAGTCTTCCTCAGGCTTCCCTGCCCCCCTCATAGCTAGGAACCCTTTTTGCTCTTCAGGCAGAGGGGCTGTGAACAATTACAGCACCTGCAGCTGCTTCTGCCAGAACCATACTGTGCACAGAAAAACTATATCTACTTGTGAAGAAGGGACCCTTCCTTGCACAGCTATTGGTCAAACACCTCCACGCCTTTTGTGAGATATTTCAACCTGTGGCCCATGAATCAAAATTCCATGCTTTAAAAAGTTGTATGTCCAAACCCCCAATGAGTTTGATAGTAGCTGCTTTATTGTGAGTCAACAATCGAAGAGTTCTGTAATACAAAGGGGAAACCCACCCACTGTAGCCTGTTCTGTACCAGACGATGAATGACCTCCCTCTTACTTCTGGTTGGCAGAGGAAAGGCAAGACTCAGGCTCACCTTCATGTCTCTTCATTGAGATGGTGCCCAGGAATTGCAGTGCTGTTGAACCAGTCTTTCAGGCTCCGTCTTCTTGTGACTCCTGGGAGGAGTCATCCCCGTTCCCTTAATTCCAGAAATCCCTTAATCTATTCTCGTGATTGGATTTGGTTAGGACACTCAAGTAGAGCTGTTGCAGCTGTGCAGGGCCAGAGGACCTGAATGGATGCAGCAGGATGCCATCATGCCACCTTATTTCGGATAGTTCCCAACTCATCGATCTCACACTGCACTTCATCTCCCCTCTGTGGTACAAGAGAATTACAGCAGCTCTTACATTAAGTTGCAATAACAATATAACACTGACACAGGAGACAATAGCAGACTTCCAGCTTGTGCAGCACCCCATCTCCAAAGCTTATGTTCCCATTTTTTTTTTACAAATCAAAATGCATGTTGCTGTATCGTAAACATGCAGTTTTAAGTGCATATTACAAAAAAAACCCAAAACCCACAAAGTATTTGGTATGGCTACATTTCCTTATAAAAACCAACTTTATTTAAGTTTATTTGGGTGTTCAGCCCTTAATAGGGGCTTTGACTGCCCTCCCTAAATGCTAAATGCTGTTGCCAATTGCTAATAGGGCATCTGCAGGGTAGAGATGCATTATTTTGTTAAGGGTGGGAGGCAAAGTTGGATGAACCACCACATACTCTGTTAGGCTCTTGCCATCAGGGCACAAGTGGAGGCAGATGAGCTTTGCATCCATTCCTGCCCCAGCCCCACCTGCAGTACACTTATTTCCCTCTCACTGAGAATAAAGGGGGGGGAGGATTCACTACACTATGGTTACCAGACATCTCTGTTTCCCAGGGACAGTCCCCAGATTCACAAATCAGTCCCCGGACAAAATCCGTCCGCAGAATGTCCCCAGATTTCATTTAATGTCCCCAGATTTATATTTTAAGTGTTGTAGATTTATTAGTAGGGAATGAATGTTGCATGATTGGTTCAACGGCATGAGACACATCATATGGGGACTTCCAGCGAGGCAAAATGGTGGGCACCAGGCAGCGAGCAACCCCTGAAGCCAGCCAGAGCCAACTGCGCTACCAGGCTGGCTCTGGGCGGCTGAGACTGCCACTGCCGAGGGGGAACCGGGGACACCTGGCGCATCAACTTGGGGAACTGCTGAACAACCCCCCCCCATGACACAAATTGAGCCGGGAGCGAGAGCACCCGGCCAACTGCCCAGCAGCGCCCCGGGGCCAGGAAAACCCTGGAGCTGACACAGGGAGAAGGAGGAGAGAGAAAGAGGAAAGAGAAAAAAGAGGGGAGCCCCGACCTTGCCGTGCCAGTGCCGGCACCACTGCTGAGGAGGAGAGGGAGGAGAGCACCAGGAGGGCAAGGACACATGGCCAAGCCCAGGCCTGACCCGAGCCTACTCCATGGCAGCTGGCGCTCCGAGAGCAGGCTGGGACCCAGAGGAAGACCGCGTGACAGAGGAGACCACAGAAGAGAAGATATTCTTTTTTTAAAATTAAAAAAAACTTTTTAAAAAAACTTTCTTTCTCTTCAAAAAAAAAGTGTCCCCCAGATTCTTGGGAAAAAATCTGGTAACCTTACACTGCACCCACTATACCCCAAAGGGGCCCCATCCTCACAGCACCCCAAGTGCAACAGCAGCACTCGCCCCATTGTGTGTCCAAGTAACGGGCATAGAGGCAAATTTTCTCCAACAGTGGACACACAACATGGCCGCCATGGCCACTAGCCCTTGATAGCCTTATCCTCTATAAATTGTTGGCCATCGCTGCCTCTTGTGGGAGCGAGTCCCATCATTTAACTCTGCACTGTGCAAAGGAGGACATTATTTTCTTTGTGCTGAATCTTCCAACGTACAACTGAGCTTCCTCTCCAGTGTTGAGAGAACAGGAGGTGCTGGATCCACCCCTTGGTAAGCATTATGCCCCACAGTGGAGGCATCTGCTCCCCAAGGAATGCAGAGGGATCTGCCCTTCCAAGGTCAAAAGTCTCTTGGCCTTCAGAGAGGAAGATCTGGTGCCTTCCTGCGGCCCTTGCAATACCCAGCCAGAAGCCATAGGACTGAAGGGCTAGTCTATTGGCTGCATGGGATGACCTCACAGCTGCTGCCTTGTTCAGAATGTCTAAATGCTACAAAGCGAAAATAAGCAGCCCTGCCAATCCTCCAATCAAAAGAGCTCAAGCAAGGGAAGATGCTGGCAGAGCCTACAAATTAATTGGGAACAGGGCTCACCTTGAGAAAGATGGGGGGCTTCCGGAAAACTCCAACACCCGGGGGAGTCCCTGTGAGGAAGACGTCTCCTGGATACAGGGTGACGAACCTGCCAAAAACAGGCCAGAGCAAGATTTATTATTAAAAATTAATTTTTTTATACCCCATCCATCTAGGCGCCTTCCAGCACATATAAAAACATACTAAAACATCAAACATTAAAAAGTTCCTGATACAAGGCTGCCTTCAGATATCTTCTAAAAGTTGTGTAGTTCCTTATCTTGACATCTGATGGGAGGGCATTCCACAGGGAAGGTGCCACTGCTGAGAAGGCCCTCTGCCTGGTTCCCCAGGACTTCACTTTTCATAATGAGGGAACTGCCAGAAGATCCTCGGAGGTGGACCTCAGTGTCCAGGCTCAACAATGGCGGGGGGGGGGGGGGGAAGAGGTTGGAGACGCTCTAGGGATACTGAAGGCATACCGTATTCTTCCATGTATAACACGCCCCCGTGTATAATACAACCCCTATTTTTGGGGGGACTCCAAATAAAGAAATCCCCCATATGCACTACCCATGTATAAGATGACCCCCAATTTTAAACTTGAAAAAATAGGGGGGAAATATAGTCTTATACATGGAAAAATATGGTAATTAATTTGGTACCATATACCATCTGTAGATCTCAGGGCAGTACACAACATAAAAATACTGGATAAAAACACAAAATACATAATAAGAACAAGTATAACAACAAAACAAATTAATAACCACCCCTCCCCATCCCATAACACATTTAAAATGACATTGGTTGTCAATCGGCCAAAGGCTTAGTTAAAGAAACATTTCTGCCCGACGCCTAAAGGTGTATAACGAAGGCGTCAGGCGAACTTCCCTGGGGAGAGCATTCCACAGGCAGGGGGCCACTGCAGAAAAGGTCCGTTCTTGTGTTGCCACCCCCTGGACCTCTTTTGGAGGCGGCACGCAAAGAAGGGCCTCAGAGGATGAATGCAGGGTCTGGGTAGGTACATATGGAGAAAGGCGGTCCTTGAGATATTGTGTTCCTGAGCCATTTAAGGCTTTATGGGTCAAAGCCAGCACTTTGAATTAAGCCTGGAAATGAACTGGCAGCTAGGACTGATGTAATAGACTCACATGGTGTTGCCCCAGTGAGCAACCCAGCTGCTGAATTCTACACCAGTTGAAGTTTCTGAACTGTCATCAGAGGCTGCCCTAGATATAACGCATTGCAGTAATCTAACCTCGAGGTTACCAGAGCATAGACAACAGTAGTTGAGGAGGAGACGGGGGTCATGGAGAGCACCTACTTGGAAACCCATGCAACAAGTGCCTCCGTCTTGAATATCAACTGGCTGGTGCTGCTGTTCTGGACAAGCTCCCCATTCACTCGACAGCGGATGCCCAGGTTGTGGGGGTCTGGTGGTAGCAACAAGAGCAGAGAGCAACATGAAATCACACACAAAAGAGAAGGTACAGCATTTATGAAAATGGGGCATCCTTCTGGAAACACAGGAATCATGGAATTGCAGAGTTGGCAGGGACCACGGGGGTCATCTAGTCCAACTCCCTGCAATGCAAGAATTTTTTGCCCAGAGTGGGGCTCAAACACCATGACCCTGTAATTGAGAGTCTTCTCTTGCTCGACCGACGTGAGCCATCCCACAGAAGTTTCCCTGTGTCCACCTAGCTCAGTGCTGCCTATCGTGACCAGCAGGGTCAGAGCACGATTTCTGTTCTCATCCTGAAGCAAAGTTCTTAACCTGAAGGACTATTTCTGGGTTAGCGGAGTCTGTAACCTGAAGCGTATGTAACCCGAGGTACCACTGTAATGTACATCGTAACTGCACAGACCTTACTGCAAGTACTTTGGAAACCTCTGGCTGCAATGCAGCTGCAGTCCAGTAGGAACTAGTGGGTCCAGATGTGTGTTCCCATGGCAGCATCCCCTTTACATCAAAGAGAAGCACCCAGCTAACAAACCTGCCGGATGGTCATCATAGGTTGGGCTGTACATCCAGAGGCCTGAGAAGCTGCTGAGACTCAGACTGTTCTTGCTGAAGCGAGGCAATGTGGAAAACTGCCCTTACAGAGATCAGTAGCCTGGGACAGTACCACGGAGGGTTTTTTATTTCACATGGGCTGTTTATTCACACAAAATTTGGTTATAATCCTGCACTTTGCAATGCAATCATCCCATCACTTCATTTTTTTAAAAAATAATAATAATTATACAATTTTACTGAGAATAAAAGAATGTACAGAAATACAAAAACAAGCAGGCAGCATAGATAAAAGGCTAAGCCTACCCACCACTTTTCTAAACTGCACTGGAAAGTGCAAGAGAAGCACCGCTGGCCGCCAATGTTGTACCACCTCCGTGTGAACGTTATCAGGATGAACACTCAACAAGTGATACTGTGGAACCCCTGGGCATGTTTGACCCACCTCCACTGAAGTACTGCAGCAATTTAAAAAAAATTCAGTGCAGGTGAGTCAGCACAACTGATGACTTATTCAGACTATGGATGCAGGCATGTGGTGCACATGTGACCCTGGAAGTTTTCCCATCTGTACTTCTATTGTAAGGACATTACATTTCTGCAACCTCAAACCAAAAAAATGCATCTCTGCACAGATGGATACACCATGAACAGTAGGCCAAGAAATCAAGGCAGGCAGGAGCAACAGTGATTAAAGAAGAAGGAAGAGGACAGAGCTTGGTCAGAGAGCCTTGATGGTCCTCAGGTGACTCAAAGGTTACCCAAGAGAATTCTAGGAGATGCAAAATTTACTCTCGAGCACCTGGGAAGGGGTCCTGAGACAGGCTTGTCCTCTCCTCAAACCCTGGAGGCAAAAAGAAAAAGGGGGCGATGTCATTGCTGGTTCCAAACCTGAGATGGAATCCTTTGTGACAAGGGCTGGTCCCAGGGGGCAGAAGGTGTCGAAGGTCTTCCCCAGAAGCCACTGCTTTCCATTTTTCTGCATCTGCCAGTCTCTGGCACTCACATCATGGGCAACGGTGAACCCAGCTACATGGCTCATGGCATCTGACTCCTGGAGGAGAGAAGCAAGATGCAACAATATTGCTGTGAAACTGGGGGCTGGAGAAGAAAAGGTTAATGGGCGCTTCCTTTATTAGGTAAACTTCAAGCGATATTGCCATGGGAACTAACAGACTATTTTGTGTTTGCTAATGGCATGGCTTTATTCTCCTCCTCCTCCCCACTTCTGCACTGGCATATTCCTTTTCTACACTTTCTTCACTCTCCCCTGTGCTTAACCGTATTTTATACATCAAACCTGGTTATCATATGCACAAGAATAAAATGAGGAGACCCATGAAACCACCTTGAGCTCCTTGGAAGAAAGGTTGGATATAAATGTAATACTAAACTAATAAATACCACTGAATGAATCTTTGGAAATTCCTGAATGGGGGCAGGCCTTACTTCCCACTCGGGATGTAATCTAGGGCTGCATTCAGACGTAGTGTTTATTGTGTTAGTTTTAATGGTTATAATGCTGGTGCTTCAGTCCCAATTTATGGCATTCCTTTCACACTGCAAGACCAGATGCTTTATGGAATTGTGGTGTTTTGATTGATGGACTATCAGGTTGTGCTAAATTTTAAATGGCAGGAAGGAACTGGATGCTCAGGACATAGTCCCAAATTTTGTCACGTGAGCAGTAGTTATGCGATTATGAACACCTTGGTAAAATTACAAGGCAATTTTTATTATTTATGAAACTGCAAAGCATTGAAGACATGGATGGTGCTAGATACCGACAACACAGCCATTTTAGGCTACAATCCTGCACCCACTAACTTGGCTATACCACAGAAAACAATGGAACTTACTTCTGAGTAGATATGTGCAGACCTGCAGTGCAGTGTTAATTCTGCAGCTCCCTGCCCTGGGCACCCGGGAAAGGGAGAGCTATAAGACCAAAACAAAACCACAGGTCCCTATGTGGTGCAAATTGCTGACATCTGGCTTACCTGGATGTGTTTTCCTTTCTTCCCAATGATGAAGGCCAGCTCCACCTCCCAGTCCACTTGCTAGAAGAGGGAACAGGCAAGGTCAGTCTTGGCACCTGATAGATCAGTGCTGGACTAGCAAGGCCAGCAGGGAGAAGAAACACAGGAACCTGACGGACTATTCTCCCAATGTTCCATGCTGCCTTCAGGAGGCCACCCATGGCATTTATCGGAGTTGGTGGGAATTGCCCATGGGGAAAGTGCCGCTATGGTCCTCAGGTCCTGCTTGCGAGCTTCCCAGAGGCATCTGGCTGGGCAATGTGAGAAGATGATGCTGGACTAGATGGGTCTTTGGTCTGATCCAGCAGCCAAGCTTTTCTTGTGGTACACCTGGTAGCACTGGGGCCACAAGTACCATGCTGGCTTCCCATACCTTCTCTTGTGCAAGCCATCCCCCTAGTGAAATTAGGACACCACTAAACTTGTGTGCTTCCCATGGGCATACGTCTGGCCACTGTAAGACCAGGATGGTGGACTAAAGATGAACCATTGGCAAGCTCTTCTTATGTCAAGGCTATCAAAGGCTACCTGCCACGATGGCTAAG
The DNA here is from genome assembly GCF_964270895.1 of Podarcis filfolensis. Classification (NCBI taxonomy): domain Eukaryota; kingdom Metazoa; phylum Chordata; class Lepidosauria; order Squamata; family Lacertidae; genus Podarcis; species Podarcis filfolensis. The sequence goes on along the minus strand of NC_139611.1, from coordinate 3,113,126 downwards.
CTCTGCCTCCACAGCTGGACATCAGAAACAACAGTGGGGAGAGAGCAGTCTTGCTCACATCCTGCTTGTGGGCTTCTCACAGACATGTGGCTGGCCACAGTGAGAACAGCATGATGGACTAGATGAGTCCCCTTTGGCCTGATGCAACAAGCTCTTATATTCTTAACCCATTCTAGGCTAAGGAAGGGTCACTGCAGTATTCTTCAACCTTGGGTCCCCAGATATGCTTGGAAAACCCAGCCCCATTTACTTCGCTCTCTGCTGGGTGGATGATGTTGTCGTAGGGACCCACGATGGAGCTGCTGAACTTGCTGAAGATTATGGGCTCCTTGGGGATCTTGACATTCTGCTCCAGGCAATGATCCACATAGTTCATCCCAACGCAGATCACCTTGTCTGGGTTCGTGACAGGAGCCAAGAGGGTCACCTTGGATCGCGGAAGGACATGCTGGCCAGACTCTTGCGCTCTGTGGGCAGAAGATGGAGACAGAGGCATCTCAAGTGGGGACCCCAGACAGTGTCAGGCAAGGTGGCAGAGAGCGAGAGCGAGAGCTTGCTGCAGCTTCAGCATTGCAAGCAGGTTTTGAAATCTCTTTTGTTGTTTCCAAAGCCTGGCAAGCCTGTTTCACAGACTAGGAGCTGCTGGGTGGCCGACAGCCCTGCTAGTTATTCCTCCTCAACCCCCTGCCTGTAACCTCCTGTTAGATGGCTTGCCAACCTTTTTAGGCCTGTGAGCAGATTTGGATTTCTAAGTAAAAGCTATGGATACCACCCTCTCTGTTCCATCCCCACCACCCTTGCCCAGGATCAGTGCACACTTCTCTGAGAAAGTGTGTGTGCCCCTGCTTTGCTTTCCCAAGGGATCTGGGTAAAAGTTATTTCCAACAGATTTAATCTGAGCCTTGAAAAGCACATAGAGCTGAAAGCAGAAGTGGGAAAATGTTGCTCTTCCTTCAGCTCTACATACCAAAGGGAGGAAAATATAAACACCACCTCACAACCAAGGGGGAGGGGAGAGAATCAGAGGCTTTGTGGGTGCTAGAAGAAGACCTCAAGGGTGCCAATGCACCCCTGGGCGTCATGCTGGCAACCCCAAAGTTAAAGATCAGAGCTGTGTGTGCCATGTAGCCTGCCTGCACCCCATAGCTAGCCTACCTTCCTCAGGTGTGGTACAGGACACACTGCCCTGTTGCCAGGATTGTAACAGGAGGCACCAGCCCAGTCAGCTTCGAGGCCTGAAAGGTGGTGGCACCATCTCGTTCTTCGTCTCAGGTAGATACAGCAACCCAGTCGCTGGATACTACTCTTAAGACCCTGGGCATGGGCCTTGTTTTTACAGTAGGGGTGGGGGCCTTTCTCTGCCTCAGGACCACATTCCCTTCTCAACAACCTTGGGGAGCCACCTGCCAGTCGCAGATGGGGCCAGCGGCAAAAGTGGGTGCAGTAATGAATAAAAATGAAACCTTTGTACATTAAGCAAGTTTCTGCATGCGCTCACACACGCCTCTCAATCCTGCACCCAGGCAAGCACAAGCAATGACCAGAGTTCATTTCAAGACAAAGGCACCTTCTAGGCAGGCAAAAACACTCCCCAAGGGTGTGAAGCAAGGCCACCGAGGGCGTTGCCTGGGCCTGAGGGTCTCCCATGCTGGTGTGGAGGCTTCAGTGAACCCTTCACAAAACCACCCTGCTTGGCCCTGTCCCATTCCTTATTCTGACAGCTCTCCACCTCCTCCTCCACCCTTTGCCCCACCCCAAAGCTCCAATGACCCAGATTTTGCTCCCCTTGGCTTCCTCCCTCCACCAGCCAGCAGGTCCTTTTATGACCCTGAAGACTGCCAGGTACCTTTTAGCAACAGCGAGGGCTGCATCTCCTCCTTCCAAGAAGGCGCGCATGTTGCTGGGCAGAGAGGGGTCAAAGGCGTTCAGGTCCACCACGTCCCCTCCATCCTTCTCCAGCCCGATCCGGGGCTCTGCCGCAGACTCCTTAGGATGGAACTGGACCAGCCTCATGGCTCCGCTCAGGTGGGACACACACCTGGACCCTAACTTCTTCCAGCTTGGCCTGAGACCCACCAGAAGGGGTATTTGCCGCTGGCACAGCATCCACACCTGCAGGGAGGTGGAGAAAGCAGGCTCAGAGAAAGCAGTTCAAGGGGCTGCCAGAAGAGGAAGAGCAGCCACTAGGAAATACTGCAATGCAATTCCCCTTTGTAGGGAAGGAAGCTGCTCTGGAGGCACAGCACCACATTTGAGAGGCAGTCAAAGATCTGTTGAGTCCAGCCGCTGAAGGCCAAGAAGGGGAGTCCTGCTGAATATTCTTCTTCAAATACCTTGAATACAAATGCTTTTCAACAGTGGCAGTTCACACGGAACTAGGGCAAAGGCACCTGGGTGGCATCAGAAGTCGGACAAGCGAAGGATTTCACTCAAAGATCAATGGCTAGAAATGATGTGCAAGGACCTGGAAGAAAATGCAGGAGGAGGAGGAAGAGGAAGAGGGGCATGGCAGAGATTGGATGGAGCCCTGCCCCATATTACGAAGGTGCCTCTATGCAAAGAATGACTGGAAGTACAAAAGCAGAAGCTTCACCTCAGGGATCCACAACCTAAGCTCATCCAGGAGAAGGAAAACTCTGGTGAGAAAATCCAGACCGAGGGAGGGAGGGAAAAGTGTGGGAAGACCGTGATTCGGAGGAGAATGTTGTATGTTTCTTTTGATATTAGAAGTATTATGTAGAAAGATAAGAGAAAGTACAGAGGTACAGGATGTCCAATTAGGGCAACAAAATTATAAATTAAGGGCATTTGCAGGTGATGTAGTTCTTTTTCTGGACAAATGTAATGAAGGTATTAAAATGTAATGTGGAAAATGTAATGAAGATATTAAAAATGATAAAGCAGTATGGTGATCTTGCAGGATTTTATATAAATAAGGATAAAGCAAAAATGTTGGTTAAAAATATAGATAAACAAACAAAATATTACAAGCAAAGAGTGGCTTAAAGGTAGAAAGGTATTTGGATAACAAGTAAAAATGCAATGTTGTATGAAAATAACTACATTAAAGTGTGGAACAACATGAAATTTGACTTGTGTAGATGGGTAAGAATAGAGGTTTGGGAAGAAATTCTGCCATAAAAATGAATACACTGCTTGAGTTTTCTTTTTCAGACCATCCCAGTAATACATAAAATGAGTTGTCTTAAACAATGGCAAAAAGAACTCTCTATCTGGCAAGGAAAAAAACCAAGAATTAAATATAAATATTAATAGATGCAAGGGAAAGAGGTGGATTCTCGATGTCGGATTTGAAATTGTATTATGAAGCTTCATGTTTAACCTGGTTGGAGGAATGGCTAACAATGAACAACACTAGACAGTTGGATTTAGAAGGTTATGGGTGGCACACCCACTTATGGTATGAAAAGAATTTTAAAATCATGTTATAAGAAGCCTATATGGTGTTTGGACCCAATATAGAGATATTTTAGAAAGGAAAACACCATGGTGGTTATCTCCATTGGAGGCAAGTGCCCAACAGGAATTAAATATGAGAGCAGGATGGGATACTTATGGGATGTATTAAAATTCTCTTATGGGGGGTTGCAAACTGAAAAAACAAGTATAACTCCAGGAGTGGGTAATGGGGTGGTTTCAGTACCATCAGCTAAATGAACTATTTAAGAAAGATAAGAAACTTGGTTTTGCAAAACAAAGAAGGCAAAGAAAAATTGATTTCAAAAATGTACAAGCTCTTGTTAGAATGGGAAACAAAATATAAGCTGGCTAAGTCAACAATGATGCAATAAGCTAAGGTCTTGTCTCATAATATGGATATAGCAGCATGGGAAAAATTATGGAAAGTAGATATGAAATTCACAGCATGTTATACATTAAATGAAAATTAATGAAAATGATATACAGGTGGTACCTAACACCGAGTAAGTGAGCCAAGATGTACAAGACTGTGTTGAACAAATGTTGGAAGTGCCAGCAGGCAGAAGGGACTTTTTTCCATATGTGATGGACTTGTAAAAAAAGCAACAGGCTTCTGGAAAACGAAACATAATGACTTAATTTTTTTTTTTAAATCACTATTCCCAAGAAGCCTGAAGCAGTCTTATTAGGAATAACAGGATTAGAAGTCCTAAAAAAGATGGTCAATTTGTTTATATCTGCAACCACAGCAGACAGAGTTCTGTACGCACAGAAATGGAAAGAAGGCAAGGTACCAATAAAAGAGGAACGGGTTTTGAAGTTAATAGGCTATGTGGAGATGGCAAGATTGATGGTGAAAATAAAAGACGAAAATGAAGAAAAAAGTATGGAAGAATGGAAATTCCTCTAGCCAAATGTAATCATGAGCAGGTTTTGAAGTATAAGCAAGGGAAGGGTAGTAAGAAAAAAAGTAGATAAAGAAATGTATATAGTATATAAATGTATAATGTATATAAAGATATAGTAATAAGTATTGAGTATAAGACAGCAAGTAATTGTTTGTGGGGAGTGGGAATAATGAATGTAAGAATGGGAAGTTGAATTGTTAAGAGAAGTGTATAAATTGGATTGGCAGTTCACTATGCACATGAAATGACAGCATGGATGGGGCCAAAATCTTCCAGCTGCAAAAAGACAGCAATAATTGAAGAGTTGGGAGTGGCAGACCCC